>NC_064646.1:123970742-125220742 GCF_023864345.2 Schistocerca serialis cubense
TATTTCTTAAATTCCTACCTCTCTTAGGATGGCGAACACCTACTGTTATGATGTTTACAATGCCATTCTGCTCATTCTTAAAATTACTGCTACTGTTATTAGCATTTCTGTTATTACGTGCTTGCTCCTCATTGGCGGCCACATGCTCTACACATTCCAAATACTCAATGAAACGATCAGGATTGTCTCTAGGGGCAGATATAATTCTAGTTTGTCAATACCATGGCAGTTTGGCTTCAGGACATAGTATTATCATTTCAGGTTTCAGCTTTTCCGCCAAATGTGACAAACGTGAAATCCATGACCTAGCAAACTCTTTAATAGATTCCTTGCCTGCATTGAAGCGTTTTCCACTCCAAAATTCTCTCAACACTTCATTTTGCTTATTGCTAGACCAATACTCATTAATGAAAGCTGTTTTAAATTCCGCAAATGTTTTACACTTCAACATAACATCAGCTGACCAACACATGGCGTCACCCACTAAATGGCTTCTAATAAATGAGATTTTCTCTCGTTCAGACAAAGTTGGTGGAATCACATCTTCAGAATCGTTCCAGAAATCTAGCGGGTGGATATTTTTATCTGGATCGAACTGCAAGAACTACCGACATCCGATAAACGCGGCATTTGCAGCTACAACTTGTTGTATACTACCATTACCAGAAGTTACTGAAGCTACTTTACTCTCAATGTTAGTACTAATATTTTCTACTCTCATTTCAACATTATCTACTCTTCGCACAATATGAGAAGCATCAGTTTTGATTGCATCTACTTCTGCTTGACATATGTTTACTTTTATATTAACATCCTTAAACCTATCTGAGCACAGTTCAGATTCCGCCTCGATCATTTCTGTTAACTTGTGCTCCAGCTTCGCATCTTCCATTTGGAAGTCTGTGAACCTCAGCAACTTTGGATTTTACTGTTTTAAACATTTCAGAAAATTGTTGAGCAAACTTTTTTCTTAATATCCTCATGATTGCAATCAATTTTATAATTCAAACTGTCCAGATCCTCTTTCAACTTATTGCAACCAGCCTTGAAGGTGTTGTCCATTACCTCCAATCGTTTATTAAAATTAGTTTGGTTGGCCACAATTTCAGACTTTAATTCAGCTGTCATTTTAGCATTACTGGTAGCTATTGCTTGTAATATAACATCTAAATCAATAGCCCCAGTATCTTTGGGTTGCTCACTAGCTGGTTTTTTATCACACTCAGGTGACGAAAAACTAGCTCCAATACCAGAATCATCAAAACGAAATGAAACATCTGATTGATCAGTCATATCTAACTTTTCCTTTTTGAACTCTACCACCTCTGATGACTGTTTCGTTTTTAACTCATCAGATAAACTATCATCCAATAAATTAACAATTTCTGATTTCTGCTTTACTACAGCGGTCTCTATTATTGAATCATTGCCCCTTTTTACACTACTGTCAGGAGACAATACTTCATATTTCACTTTAACATTACTATTTTCATGCATATTTACACTTGAACCTTTGTCTGGATTTAAAGTTCCTTCAACAGACATAGGTCCTGATTTAGGTTTAACTTCTGTTTCTTTTTGTGGTTCCATCGCCGACAGTCTTTTAGTGCAGGTTAGTAAAAGTTTTAACAGCTTTTCACTTAACTCAGTTCTTTCTGCACGACGTATGGCGTTGCCGGCGCGGCGTACCAGGGCTACTGATGTTGAACTGCAGACGGCACCTCGACAACTGCTGTGTTGTGGGCGTAGCCCACAACAGCAGACGCAGCTCCGGTCGCTCCGACGGATGACTGCGGTGCAGCGGACTGACTTCTCACGATGCCAGCAGTGCAGCTAGACTCAGCGCCAGCTCCATCATCCAGATGTGTTGTTAATCCAATTGCGTCATCCACATGCACACGTAACACTGTCTATCACTGTTCCATTGCTCAGTTGCGTGTCGCATTTCACTTCCGAATCCGAATATTTAAAAATCACTTTCACTTTTACTCAGTTTGTTTCCCGGCCAATGGCACCATATGTGGGGTGGTGGGTGGAATAATTGGTAATGTTCCTATTATTTATTTAATGCTGTTGTTTGCCGTTCTCAACACTGGCTCTCTAACTACAATATTGGCAACCAGAAAGTGATTAGCAAAACGTGAAGCCTGTAATTAGAATTCCTAGTGCCCACTCCACCTGAGAAATACATTTATAGCTACAGCTTATAGCTCTGAGGAATTAGGAGATTGTCTGGGATTCATAATCAAAACCATTCTCTCTAAAATGTTCACTATATTCTGAAAGTCACAGACCAAAAAGAATCCACAGAATCCAACTAACAGAGCAGTTCAGAGTCTGTTCTGCGGCGGCACATGAAAATACAACATACACAAACTGAAGATAGATCATTAAAAACATCCCAAAATTAACACTTCACTCAAAAACGATTTCATGATTACGCATATTCCGAGTAACTTATTACTGCATCCAAGGCTGTTTATATCAACGATACCGACGTGACGTGACTCCCAGCACAGGTGGTGCACTAATCAGCGTCTGGAGAGAACTGGGGCCTTCCTTCCTCGCGCAGCGTTCTTACATATAAAGCTGCGGTGCGGACGGCTAAGGGAACGCCTGATCAAATCTGCTCTCCCAACTAGCCGCTGGGCAGGTAATGCACCACTTTAAGTTATCGAATAAATCATTGCTTCCTTTGCTGATGGCTGATGAAGCTCTCAATTTAAATGTACAATCAGCACACAGGTAAGTAATCATAATAAAAGTCTGACGTGGCTAAGTCAAATATTTTGGGCGAGATAGTTAATTTAATTACACTACACACAGTAGACGAGCTCTGAACTTGCCCTTTGGAGATACGCTATTGCTATAGTTTTACAGTTATTCAGTTGAAACGTCTCACATCTTCATGATTATAGCGGATCTCCCTTCTACTTAAATTTAAACATCCTAGCTTTATTTATTTGCCTACTTAATCTATCTTGCTTCCTTAATTTTTAAGATAAAAACCAGAAAATCAAGAATTTCAACTAAAATTTTAATTTGTGAGATCCAGAATACTGTTTCTACTAAATTATTATGCAAAAGGAATCTAAATATAAATTTTTAAGTTTCTAGCTCTTTTCTGTTGCGCCAATGATTTTTACAGAAAAACGTCCAAATTTCAAAAATGGTTAAAGTTATTGAACTGATATTCAACACATATTGATTTAGTATTACTCCTGACATGCTAGAAACGTTTCAGGTTATTTACTTGATTTTTAAAGTATTGCGCAACATTTATGACGTCAGAGCTAGTTACAGCGGACTGGCTGGCACACAATGGAAAGACTGATTTGAATTTTATAAGGCGTGAGTAGGCTGCTTTCCTACAACTAACTTTAGAGTCATGCAGTGTGTCAAAGCCACACCTCTTGCAATATATCTGCAGAGAGACTGTTGCCAAAGTTTTCATCAACACATGGATTCCATGTTGCGGCTGCCCTGTGTCTCTCACCATTGATAGGCCAGACAGTTTGAGTCCTATCTATTCAATGAACTGTGCCATCTTGCAGCTGTCATGATTTCCATACCACCTCATATCACCTGATGTCGAAGAGTCTCATTGAAAGATGGCACCACACATTAAAAACGGCGCTAATGGGCCATCCTGAATCATGGACAGAAGATCTTCCCTGGGTATTGATCAGCGCCTGCATGGAGCATACAGAACATCTTGGTGCATCTTTAGCCAAGATCCTATATGGAAAGATCTGAATTCTTACCACAGATTTCGCCATACAGGCTACATCCCCCAACCACTGTGACTTGCCAGATCTCATCACCTGCATCAGACGCTGTATAAAGAACCTGCATATACCCACTGCCTCTCCTCCCCCAATCATACCATGGAATGCTGTGAGTCTTCGTTGATAAGCACCTGCCCACTTGCCCACATGCAATGCTACACATTGATGCTGTGAGACTGGCCCTGCATCCCCTGTATACAGGACCTCATAAAGTAATTACTTGCAGCACAAACACATTCGACATCATAATTGGTGGAAACAACCCACAGTGTTTGTTAATAGATTTAAGCCGGATCGGACCATTGCAGTATGGTCTATGCAGCCACCATCTAGCGCTGCACCTGACCAGCTGTCTTCTACCCCTTTTCACACTACAGGTCAACCTCTCCGACTTTCTCCCCGAGTATATATCTGTGGCGCCCATTGACAAAAACCAGGTCGTCTTTGTGCAATATGATGACAGGAGATCCGGGGCGAGCACTATTTCGCATTGTTACCACACCTAGCCCATACCAGCCAATGCAGACACGATGGAATTCACCTGCCGACTCACTACCGAGGGCTCTCTCATCATAACGAGAGTGTATAGCATGGCTGCCCCAGCTACACCTGACAATAGAACTACACTGTTGGTCACTTCACCCTCATTGCCCACCACTGAAGCACTGAAGCTGCTACCAACAACAGTGCACTGGTATTGGGTACTTCCTGCTTTGGACACACCCTCTGGCCTCCTGCTCGCCCTAGGGACTATGAGATCTCTGGAATCACTGTGGCCCTTGCCCCATGACAGCAACACCAACATCTCACATCACATCCTCACAACACTTCCCCTTCGCCCAAGCTCCACACTATTGGGAGGGGGGGGGGGTGTCTATGGTGACATAGCTACCATACATAACCTCTAACTGACAAAAGAAACATCTCTACCCTGTGCAGTAGACTGGACAAAAATACTTGTGACGGCTGTGACCTCTGACCAAAAAATGGTTCAAATGGCTCTGAGCACTATGGGACTCAACATCTGTGGTCATCAGTCCCCTAGAACTTAGAACTACTTAAACCTAACTAACCTAAGGACATCACACACATCCATGCCCGAGGCAGGATTCGAACCTGCGACCGTAACAGTCGCGCAGTTCCGGACTGAGTGCCTAGAACCGCTAGACCACCGCGACCGGCGACCTCTGACCAGTGTAGACCACGAAGCAATTCTGTCCAGCAAATAAAGTAAGGATTTTTCTACCACATTCCATGTACTGTTTATTACCTATGCACTCCCGCTAGTACTGAATTTCCTGCAAAGGCAGTAAATAGTTCCTTTTTAGTTTCCCCTCTGCTTCCTTCTTTAGACACAATTTTACTTTATTCTTTTGAAATTTTTTTCCCATTGAAGAGGTCTGATATCTTCACTGTCTAAACAAGTTTTCTTAAATATGAATTTTTATTTACATTCTTATTAATGCTTAGTATAGGCATTTTCTCCGTCCTTGTGCTGTAAAATGTAATTACAGTATTGTTTTCAAATATTACATCTCTCATGGAGAAAACTAGTAGGAAAAGTACCAGACCCTCATGCAACCTTTGCAATGTATCATGAAAACAGTGCAAATAACAAAATAAAGATTAAGAAGGCACAAAATCCATTGAAGTAATAGGAGTGACCTCAGTGACAATAGCTTAATTCCTGATGCTAGCAGATGGTCCCACATTCCCCCATCTCTGCACATGCACCTATTCAAAATTTTACACTCCACAGTTGACACAATCAATTGATCATTGACATCACTGACTCATTTACAACATTGATTTACATGGAAGCACATGATGTGCAACCATAGTGAGTATGGTAGTCGATTTTGACCAGATAGTCACTTTTGTAAAATGAGTTTTACATTTGGTGTGATTAAGGTCATACACTGATGTGTAAGAAATGTTACTAACATTTCTGTTTCCCGAGTAGACTAAATACATTTAAGTTGTGGAGGTATGTGGTGGAGCTGTTCTGAGTGGTCCTGCACCCCTAGCAGAACTGATGATGCTGTGTGTGTCCCCTCCCCCACTCCTTCTAAAACTACCTCTTTGCAATTTTTTATCCATATCTACATGAGTATTCTGCAACTCACACTCAAGTGGCTGGCAGAGGTTCATCAAAGCACCTTCAGACTATCTCTCTACCATTCCACATTTAAACACTGAGTGCAAAAAATGAACACCTAAATATTTGTATATGTGCTCTGATTTATTTTATTATGGTAATCACTTCTTCCTAGGTAGGATGGCATCAAAAAAGTATTTTCTACTTCAGAGTAGAAAGATGGTGACTGACATTTCAAGAAAAGATGCCACTTCATGTCACTTATCATATCTGTGACACTCTCTCAACTATTTCATGACAATACAAAAAGAGCTTCCCTTCTTTGGACTTTTCCGATACCCTTCATCAATCCTCTCTGGTAAGGATATCATACTACACAGCAATACTCTAGCAGAGTATGGTCAAATGTAGTGTGGGCAGCACCTTTAGTAAACATGTTGCAGTTTATAAGTGTTCTACGAATAAAATGGGATCTTTGGTTCGCCTTCCCCATAACATTATCTCTGTGATCATTCCATTATAAGTTGTTTCTAATTCCATGGCAGTTACTTGAATTGATATCCTTTAGATTTGTGTGATTTCTCATGTAAGCGAAACTTAATGAATTCCTCTTCATGCTCATGTAATCCCTTTAGTATTTTTCTTTATTCGGCCAGTTGAACAAAACAGATATTGTGTCCAAATCATTTTGTAATTGGTTTTGATCTGATGACTTTGCTAAATGTAAATAGCTGTATCAGTTGCAACCAATGTAAGAGGCTTTCTCACCTTGGCTCCTAAATTGTTTATATAGATTAGGAAAAGCAGGGTGCCTATAAGATTTCTTTGTACAATGCCAGAGATCACTTCTGTCGATTACTATGAATAGTGATCTTTCTGACAGTAAATCATAAATCCAGTCACACAACTGAGACAATACGCCATAGGCACACAATTTGATTAGAAGCCACTTGTGAGGTGAAGTATTCAAAGCCTTCTGGAAATGAAAAAAATATGGAATTAATTTGAGATTCCATCAATAGTATTCATTTCTTCTTATGAACAAAGAGGAAGTTGAGTTTCACAAGAATAGTGTTTTCTGAATCCGTGTTGACTATGTGTCAATAGACCATTTTCTCTGACATAATTAATAATGTTCAAATGCAGTATATGTTCCAAAATCATAACACAAATCGATGTCAGTGATATGGGTCTGTAACTGATTGGATTATTCATTTTCCCTTTCTTCAGTATTGGTGTGACTTGTGCAGCTTTCCAGTCTTTAGATATGGGTATTTCATCGAGCAAGCAGTTGTATATGATTGATAAGTATGGACTATTGTGTCAGAATACTCTGAAAGAAATGTAACTGATATACAATTTGGCCTGGAAGACTTGCCTTATTAAGGGATTTAAGCCGCTTCACTTCACTGAGGATATCTACTTCTAAGTTATTCATCTTAGCAGCTCTTCTTGACTTGATTTCTGGAATATTTACTTTGTCTTCATTGGTGAAGGAATTTCAGTAAACTGTGTCTCTTACTGCTTTAGTGGCACTGTCACTGGTAATATTGGCATGGGTATGGTGCAGTGAGGGTATTAATTGCATCTTGCTGCTGTTGTATGTTGAATTTTCTGCCAGATTTCAAGACAGAATTCTATTGTGGAAGCTATTAAAAGCATATTGCACCCATTAATATTTGGCCGCAGGACTGGGTCTGGTCCATCAGACTGGTTAGCCTGGCATTTAGATAAAAATAAAAAATGCACAAAATGATATCTCTTTCGCTGGAATGACGACTTTATTCATTCGTAGGTCAAGTAATATAGAATGTCATTTTTGTGCCACAACAAACTTGTGAGAGACAAATAATACACTTATTGACTGGTTAGTAAGGGCTATTCACAATCACAGAACTCAAGACGAGTAAACATGACCATATAACTTGTTATGAACCAAGAGCAAATGGCACACAGTTTATAGACAAAACACATCACTCCTGGCGGCTGGCGTAGTGTTGATTTGACAGCATGAAATCGAACACTTGCAGCATGACATGTGTGAGACACTCGTGCACTGCACTGTACAGAACTGTTGGCCACAGTTGCTACAACAGCCGTCTAGGTGGAAGCAAAGCACCATTCAGGAAGTGTGCTGTGATATGGATACGTCGTCCAGATCTCAGTGCACTGGTCCTGTGGAGCTGATGTTATGGATGCTGATGGTGCCAGAGTTGCTGTTGCTGATCCAAGTGCTGGGCGAGGCTGTGTCCATCAAGTCTTGGCAGGTTGGGGGTTGCCTCATTGCTCATTGAAGATGTATGCCTGCTTGACCCTGTATATTGTAACAATATTGTGTTTGCCATTGACCGTAATGTCCAGAATGCAAATTTCATTCTTGATGACATGTTGCGGACTGGTGTATGGCGGTTGTAGGACCTGTTCACACCATCAAAACATCATGTGTGAGCATGTACCAAGGTCTTTGTGGACAAATATGGTGACAGTTCCATGTCTGCATAGCTGTGGAGTTTGGACCTTCTTGGTATGATCTTTAAGGCAACCGACAATGATAGGTGGTTCTGAACCAATCTGTGGAGCCATATCTGCCAATTCACCAGCAGTCGCAGGGACACTCTGTACACTAGTTCTGCAAATTGGGTTTGTATGCGTTCAGGAGGTGCAGTAGAATCATCAGCAGAGCTTCTGTCCACCTGGCAACATGGCACATCAGAGCTGCTTTTAGTGTTTGGTGACAACACTATCATTCCATTGCTGACTGGGTGATAGATGGTTGTTTTGTGATGATTCATGCCACAGAGTGCTGCCACTTTGGTGAACAATTCCAACTCAAACTGCTTGCCACGATCTGTTGTAATGTGCAGAGGACAGCTGAAACATGGTACCCAGTTTAGCACAAAGGCATGCACCAACGTTTCTGCAGAGATATTGTCTACAGATGCCACTTTTAGCCAATGATAAATTATTTTCAGCAGGTTGACTGTTCAAAGTCAGTAGTGGACCTATGATGTCCACATGCACGTGAGTGAAATGCATGATAGCGTTCGAGAAGTTGCCCATTAGTGCATGTACATGCCGGCTAGCCTTGCAATGCTGACACTGTACACATCATGTCTAGTCACAGCAGTCTTTCTTCATTCCTGGCCACATGAAGAGATCTGTGATGAGACGTAATGTAGATTGTGAACTAGAGTAATACACAGTGTGTAAAGATTTGAAGGCTTCCTTCTGAAATTTTGCTGCTAAAAATAGCAGTGGGTTTGATGTTGATACATTGTGGTATAACTTGTTGCCAGTGCCGGGAACACTGACTAATTGCAAGTCTAATGATGAAGTTGTTTCCTGCGACAGCTCATGTAGTTCCTGGTTGGTACTTTGTGCTTCTGCAAGCTCTGGGTAGTTAATAGTGGAGACACTGTTAATTCGGGAGAGGCAGTCTCTACCACATTCTCGATCCCAGATATGTGCTGGATGTCTGAGCTCAATTGTGTGATAAGTATAAGCTGGTTATGCTGCCACAGCAAACAGTTGATGATGTTCTGACAAAATGCATATGAGAGTGGCTTGTATTCAATGAAGACTGTAAACTCATGGGTTCCCAGCTGAGGTTGGAAGTACTTAACTGCCTATGCATAGCTAACAGTTCGCTATCATCAGAACTCCATGACTGTTTAGATGTTTGACAGTTTCCAAGAGAAAAAGGCTAGAGGCTATCACATTTCATTGTTGCATTGCAACAGTACTGCAGCTCACATCTACAACCAGTGCTAATGGCGCACTTGGCTCAGGGTGCACCAACAATGCGGCATCCACTATTGCTTGAATGGAGGCAGCAGTCATGTGATCTGCCAAAGTCATTGCTGCGTTCCCTTCAAATTTCGGACCTGCAAGCACAGCCATTAACAGTTCTTGAATTTCTGCTGCCTATGGTATACGGCGATGAAAAAGTTTAGCATCCCTAGAAATTGTTGCAACTCCTTAATTGTGGAAGGCCTCGTGATGTTCAGAATGACTTCCACTTTTTCAGGCAGCTATGTAGAGCCTGATGAGATAATGCAGTGGCCAAGAAAACTGATCTGTTGCTGGCTAAAAATATGCTCCAATGTGTTCAGAACATCATATTCATCCAGCTGTTTGAAAATTTCTATGAGATGGTGGCGATTCCTGGCAAGGCTGAGAATACCAATAAGACGTCATGGTAAGCGAAACAGAATGGCAGGCCTTGAAACACTGAATTTATCAAACTCTGCCGCATCTGCATGGCATTCCTGAGGCCAAATGTCATGAATTTGCTTTCATACAGCCCAAACAGTGTAATTATGGCAATCTTGAAATATTTTCCTCAGCAACAAGTATCCGCATGTATGCTTTGGCACAATCCAACTGACTGCACAGGTGGGCAGCAGTCAATGTGTAGTTGTAATCACGGAGTAATGGCAGTGGATAACATTCTGACACCCAGATTTTAAGTGATCTAGTCACCACAAGGGCACCATGCACCACAGTTTTTTTTTTTTTTTTTTTTTTTTTGCACTAGATGCAGTGCCAAAGACCAAGGACTACAGGACGGTCACATGATGGCCTCTCGAACTATGCTGTCGAGGGGGCTTATCATCACAGACTACAAGATATCGGAGGTCCATCATCAGTCTTTATAGAATGCATTGAGTTATGCTTCACAGCTTTGCTTTCATACAGCCCAAACAGTGTAATTATGGCCATCATGAGATATTTTCCTCAACAACAAGTATTTGCATGTATGCTTTGGTGCAATCCAACTCACTGTACAGGTGGGCAACAGTCTTGTCAGTGCCAGGAAATTTCTAAGTAGGGTGACATACTCACTGTCTATGGCTTGTCAGTTTGGTGGATTGGTTGGTTGTGTGGCACCAGAATCCTGCAGCCGCCAGTCTGGCGGTTCGGTCATCCAGGCGTGTGTTGGTGATGTCAGGCACAAGTTTGTAGTATGCCTGGAAGTCGTTCCTGTTATTGACCCTGCGAGGTAAACAAACTGTAGCCTCATGCATATTCCTGGTGTAGGTATAGGTCCAGCTTTAATCAGTGTCTGCCGTATATCATGACAGACAAATTGTTTGTGGCAGCTAGACAGAACAACGTACACGGCCTGCACCAGTGTAGCATTGTGCACAGGAATACACGGACTACACACAGACTGGAGCCAGTGTCAACCAGGTATTTCTGTCCTGTATGTTGATCACTTACCAACAAACACAAACAAACACAATGACTCAGACCAGCAATTGGATGAAGTGTCTACATCTGACTGCCACTGGTATTTGAGTACGCACAGCGTTTGATGTAGCGACATGTTGGATCACCAAATCTACTGTGGTTCCGGCATACCTCCTGCTGCATTTCTGTCCCAGGCAAAATCAAGGTGGTTAACAATCTGCTAAGTGAATGATTCCAGAATCTGGACTGGCCATGGTCACTGCTGGCATCACGACGAGATAACAACTTCCCAATCTGCTGTGTCAATAGGTCCACTTTTGCCGTCAGAGCATCATAGTAAGTGCACGATACCGTGGCAGACATGCTTGTGCACTGTGCAGTTGTTACACTGACAGGTATGGGTGACATAGCATCTTGCACTTGTCTGCTTTCTCTGCCACTGTGGCTAAATACAGGTTAGACTGCAATGTGATGATTGCTTCAAAAGCAGGTGGCAATCAACTATTCCAGATAGTTTTCAGCAGGCTGTATGGACTATGCTAGTATCAATCTTACTTCGCAAAGGCTGCAGGTACTGGGGTGGCTTACAACCCCCAATGTCTTCCTGCATAAGAATACAGCAGAGGCATTATTTTTGGGAAGTTGACACACTGCGAATTAGCTCAGCTTTGAGATGGTTGTACAAGCCATTCTCTCATGGTGAAGTTATCACATCTTGGACTTCAGCTGCATACTGATGGCCAAGTTGGTTCACAACCAGTGTGAAGTTGGTAGCATTGGCAGTTATTTCCAAATAAAAGAAACTTGCAAGGTGGTGAGGCCAGAAAGGTGGTAATCCCATAATGATCCTGGACACAGCAAGGTTGGTCATTGCCTATTTTCCATCATCCTGTAAAAGTACCTCTTTAGGCAAGCAGGCATAAATAATGTCAGGGTCACTGATTTTGGCGGTAGGGCTGAGTCATAGGTCAAGTAATATAGCATGTCATTTAGACACAGTGTTTGGTAAGACTAACTCATGAGAGACGAATAAGACTCGTGTTGGTAGGTTACTAAGGGCTATACAGAATCACAGAATGCAACATGGAATAAATTGGAACGTATAAATTCTTATAAACTAAGAATAAATGGCACTGCATGTATGGACAAAACACAGTGTTCCTGGCAGCCAGCATGGTACTAATTTGACAATGCAAAATCGAACACTGTGGGACAATGCACATATCAAACACTCATGCACTACACTGTACGGAATTGCTGGACATGGTTGTTACAGACATATCAAATTTGATAATCTCCTAAATACATTTAATAAAAATGAACCATTGCTGAATAATATTCCTGGCACCCATTTCCACACACAGCGATTTGTCGTTTCATTTGTATCACATCTTACAAATAACTGGGTGTTCACCTGACTAAATATCGCCAGTTTATGAGGATGTTACCTGACTGCATTCCCTTAAGTTATCTGAACATTCAGTGCAACAAAAGATTCTCAAGTTTCAGAACAAAGGTACTGGCTGAAGGGGCAAGTAAATTATATATCCATTCCACATTTTTAGGTGCTTCAAGAAAAACCTGAAGTCTTCAGTGAAATAGTATATCTGCTTCAGCACCTGCTAGGAGGCAACTGTGTGGATTGTATGCACTGTTGCTTCATAAAGCATATTATTGATAAACATCTGTTTGGTAGTAGTCATTTCTATGTGATGCTAATTGAATGAAATGACACTGTTGCAGCAGCATGTATTTACAGTTGAACGCAAATGGAAATGCTTCTTTTACCAGATAGAAGATAGGAATATGAAAAGTAGGAGAACTCATGTACTTTCTTTAAAAAAAAAAAAAAAATGTCTTATGGGACCAAATTGCTGAGGTCATTGGTCCCTAAGCTTACACACTACTTAATCTAATCTAAACTAACTTATGCTAAGGACAACACACACACCTATGCCCAAGATAGGACTCAAACCTCTGACAGGATGCAAACACAAGATTTTTCATGTTCTATTGCTCACTATGCTCAAACTATTGATCATACAGAAGAAATTAACAGGATCTTTATAGTTAAATTCTATGCTGGGATATGTTTTTCTACAGACTGCAGTTTTCGGATTATTGAAGAGAAACATTAGAAAGTGACTTTCCGATGTGTTTGTCGTCAATAACTACACCTGTGGCCTCTAGCAAAAACATATCCTATTATTAAGATTAACTACATTAAATTTACTTCAAAAAGGTACTGTTCATTTTTGCTGTAGGACCAGTAGTTTGCGCACAGCAAGTAAGAGAATATGAAACTCTCTCTCATGTGTGGTTTTTGAAGGCATTGCAAGTTGTATGAAATCTGTCAGGAGGTGCAGCTGAATTTCTCTGTACATCCAGTGCTATATTTATTTAAACAGAAGATATTTATTATTGGCTGTAGTGTAAAAACTTTATTTACAAAATTACATCTAGCAATGTTGCTTGTAGTAATATGTTGGCATCAGTTTGAAGAGAGTAAATACTTATCAGTTTGATAATGTTCAGCAAACACAATCGTTAATGAAAGAGAAAAATGTGATTTCCCTTTTTTTTTTGTTTGGTTCACTCAGGTTGAAGCAAGTTTCTTTTATTCAGAAATAGCGACTGACACTATCAAGTTCACACTGGTTGTGAGCCAACTTGAGCATCAGTACATGGTTCAAGTGCAAGATGTAACTTCACCAAAAGAGTGTGGTTTGTACAATCGTCTCAAAGCAGAGTTAATCCATAGTGTACCAACTTTGTAAGATGCTTGTACACTTAGATAACATCATGATCTTGGTCTACCCTGGGAGTGGATGGTTTTTACCAACTTCATACCTGGTAAGTGCAAAATTATTGTAAAGCTTGTGCCTGTGCATTAGTTTTGTGTTCCGTATCACCAAACCCTTACACACACCTTGACCATGCCATTTTTTCCTGAAATGTGTTTTCCTCACTCTCCCATATTCTTGTCACAGGCTCAGTCACACATTATCCTGTTCTTTGGAGACCAAGTTTGCTGTACCACAGTTCATTAGGCTATAACTTACAGTCCCTGCTTTGTTTCTTCACCATGGACATCAAATGTTCATAGTAAAATGAAGATAGGTAACATATTTACAAAACGATAGTGCCCTTTGTAAGCATCATAGTCATACATCAAAACAGACATAGGCTTATAATCATTGAATATCTTTCATAATATTACTCTGGCCTGACTTTATGTACTTATGTACCATGTAAGAATTACATATCGCACAGGCAGGACAATATTGTCTATTTATAGCATAAATTCAGTCTTTGCATAGTGTTACATCAAATGGGGAACTCTGAAAAGCAGAGTGAAAACAAAAGAAAAATTAGCCTCAAAGCTGAGCAGAACTCATACTTAAAGGTCACGGGAACTGGGGGAAACTGTACTCATTCAAAACTGGTTTGCTTTACAAAAGCCATTTTTACATGGTTATCAAGAGTACTAGGTCTAAGTCATTTTATTAAGGCTACCTTACAGTAACGTGACAGATTAATATTTAAACAAGGTTTCCAATCAAAGAATTATGTTTCTGTGCCATGTTTTCCTTTTAGTGGTCCAAGAGGTACTGGGAGAATATTTACATTTATAGGCTATGCAGCTGCTACTAAGTACTGCAGACATCACAGTAGGATTTTCACATTGTGAAGTTAGCTCATATAAATAGATTAGTTAACTCATATAAACAGATTAGTGTCTTCTTTTTCTCTTCTGAACACAAATATGCTAATCCTCAGTGGGACAGCATGATATCATTATTAATTAGTAATCAAAAGCAGTGAATCTTCTCACTTATTTCACTAGTCAAAGCAGCTACATGACTAAGCATTACAGCGCTCACATTCAATGTTATGACTAACAGTTAATTCATTCACCTACGTAATCAGTAGGTATGGACGAATTGCACCTTGATATTACCATCTTAAACTTTCTTTTCCTAATGTATGTCCAAGCTCTGTGAGTATCAGTTTCATAGCATTCATTCAGTTCACACAGATGTGGTACTAAGATTTCTACTGACAACACTGGTTAAATCAGTCACAGATTACAATTAATAACAACATTTAAACATTCTGTATTTTGTAATGTTGTTTTAACTTATCTGTAGGACTGTGAGAAAATAGTGTCTCACATTTGTAACAATGCTCATCAGCATTCTGTAAATCAACCATGTTTCTAAACATATCTAAATAACATTTGTGGTAATTGCTATCCTTCATGAGTAAAACATGGTAGCAAGTGGACTGTTCTAACTGTTCTATATGCTCTGACTATTCAGGTAAACCCTGCCATGACGTTATCTTTCCCTGAAATGTGAATGATCTCAAAATTGTATTCTTGTAAAATCAAAGACCAATGGACTAAGAGTGCATGGAGTAATTTTGTATAACATTAGGAAGCTTTGTGCCTGACCATAACAGTAAACTTTAATGTTTTTTCCATAAATATAATAAATGTTATTAAAGGCCCACATTACTGCTAGTGTGTCAAACTCTGTAGCAAATTTGGGACATTCACACACTGATGATGTGTGACTAACAAAACTAATAACATGAATATCTTGCTTAGCATACTCTTCATTTACTTGAAATAGACAGGCTCCTAGGCCTGCGATATGGACGTCTGAGTCACAGCTCTCGTACAAGATAAGTAATTTAAGTAGTAATAAACTGTTTTTAACACTTTAAACTAATTTATTATGTTAATTATAGTGCTCTTCAAGCGTACCATTAAAGGTTTTTGTCTTACTTGCGTATTTTCACAGTAATCACATAAAGTTCGTTTTGTTTACATATCGCGGCCAGGCCGAACTTTTGAGCTTTCAGATTAAACTTCATACCGCAATTTTAAGTGCATTTACTGATAGTTTAGTGTGCTAAATACGTTTGCTGCCCCTTTATATCTGTAGAGTATTGTCATCTCTTAAGTAATTTCCAGTAATAAACTTCTGAACCGCTGTTTACATTGTCGCGAGTAGGCCTAATTTTTCGTACACGTATTTTCATTGTTTTCCAGTAACTTAATTGTCTCTGTCACTAAAATCGATTTGTACCATGCATGTAAAGTGCCTGATGTGCTGTAGAATCATTAGCTCCGGGGTCTGGTGTGATGGATGTAGTAACTTTTTTCATTGGGGCGATTGTAGTGGCGTGGGAATTGGGAAAATGAGTGAGACTCATCAGTGGTTCTGTAGGCTATGCAGTAGAGATAGAAAGATTGTGTAACAGGAGGGGGAAATTGCTGCCCTTCAGGCTGAGTTAGATGAGGCTAGGCGAGAACTGGGCAGGTTAAGGGGGGGAGAAGGGCAAACAGGGGTGGGAAGTGGCAACAGGCACAAGGAACAGGCCAAGAAATTCTTCTGACAGCTTTGTTATTAATGTACAAAATAGGTTTGACCTGTTGCCTCAGTCAGAAACTGATGAGCCTCTCACAGAAGTAGATGTAGACAGGGCTCAACAAGCTTTCAGCAGCAAATTGAGTAAGAATGTAGGGAAGTCTGCAAAGAGAAAGAAAGTCTTGTTGCTGGGTAGTTCGCATGCTAGGGGTGTGGGCCAACTTCTGCAGGATGAATTAGGGTCAGAATACCAGGTCACAAGTTTTTTTCAAACCTAGTGCTGGACTGGGGCAGGTTACAGAGGATTTAGGTTCACTATGTAGAGGCTTTACTAAGGAAGATACCGTGGTTATTGTGGGTGGGCCAGGCAATAGTATTTACAGAGATCCGGGGTACAGCATAGAGTGTGACCTGGCAAAGATTGCATCAACATCAAGTCATACCGGTGTTGGGTTTGTATCGGTTCTGGAGCGCCACGACCAACCTCATTTGAGCTCTTCTGTCAGGAGAGTTAATTTGGAGTTGGAACGGCTACTTGGATCTGGTGCAGGGTCACACATTGGTGTGGTTCCTGTTGATTCACTCTGTAGGTGGGACTATACTAGACATGGCCTACACCTCAACAAGAAAGGGAAGGGTAAACTGGCTGGGCTGATAGCAGGAAATTTAAAGGGGGAGGAACTACATCTCATGGTGGAAACTCTTTTTTAGTGTAAGATCAGTGTCCAGTGGGAAACTCAGGCAGGTAAGTACTAAAGATGTTAAAAAAGTTCAAGATACTCACAAAAGTAAAGTGAAAAATAATGTTAGCATATTTCATCAAAATATTGGGGGATTGAAGAAAAAAACTGATGAGTTTCTGCTTTGTTTTGAAGATATAGAAACTGACAATGTAATAGATGTACTACGCCTGTCTGAGCATCACATTGTCACTGATATGCAAAAGGTTAGCATTAATGGGTACAAATTAGCTGCACATGTAAGTAGAGATAATATGATGAGAGGAGGAGTTGCCACATATGTCAAAAGCTTCCACAGTGTAAAAAATTTAGAAATTAAAAATTTTTGTGTAGAGCAACATGTGGAAGCATGTGCCACTGAACTAAAACTAAATGATGGCACTTTCATAATTGTAACAGTGTATAGGTCCCCCTCAGGGAATTTCCAGCTATTTCTAGAAAACTTGGATGCTTTGTTGTGCTATCTGTCAGACAGGGGGAAGTAAATTATCATTTGTGGGGATTTCAATGTTGATTCCCTGAAAGAGTGTAATAGGAAGAATGACCTTGTAGTATTACTCAGTTCTTTCAATTTGAGCTCCGTCATTGATTTTCCTACTTGGATAAAATATAAATATTGCAAACTTTAGGGAAAGCCTAAAGCAGCTAGACTGGGATGAAGTGTATAAGGAACCCGATGCAAACTTGAAATATAACTTATTTCACGATACATTTTAAGGGTATTTGAAAATTGTTTTCCCAAGAAAATAGTTAAACAAAATTCCAAGAAAACATATAAAAAACCTTGGCTAACTAAAGGAATAAGAATATCTTGCAACCGTAAAAGAGAACTGTATCTAACAGCAAGAGGGAGTACTGACCCCGAAATTGTTCAATATTATAAAAACTATTGTGCGGTTCTAAGAAAAGTTATTAAAAAGTCCAGAAGCATGTGTATCATGTCTGAGATCAGTAATTCTGATAATAAAATTAAAGCAATTTGGAATATTATTGAAAGGGAAACAGGGCAACCAAGAGCATGGGAAGACTTTAGTGCCATAAAACTGAATGACAAGTGTACTAACAAACAATCAGAAATTGAAAATATTACCAATATAATAATTTTTTAAATGTTGTGGAGAAAATAGGATCTAGATCTTCACTAGAAGAGGCACGGCTTCTAATAGAAGAGGCCATACCTGTGCAGTTTGAAACAACTGTAATTCCACCAACCTCTCCCTCTGAAATCAGTAACATAATAAACTCACTGAAAAGTAAAAGCTCTTACGGAATTGATGGCATTTCCAGCAAGGTACTTAAAGCTTGTTCCCCACAGATAAGTAGGATTCTCAGCCACGTATGTAATAGCTCTTTGGAGCAAGGTGTTTTCCCCAATAGACTGAAATATGCCATTGTAAAACCATTTCATAAAAAGGGGGATACATCGGATGTCAACAACTATCGCCCAATCTCTCTTCTGACAGTTCTATCAAAAATTTTTGAGAAAGTAATGTATTCAAGAGTAGCCTCCCATATTTGTAAAAATAAAGTACTAACAAAATGTCAGTTTGGTTTCCAGAAAGGCTTTTCAACAGGAAATGCTATATACGCTTTCACTGATCAAATATTAAATGATCTGAATAACCGGACATCACCCATTGGTATTTTTTGTGATCTCTCAAAGGCCTTTGATTGTGTAAATCACGGAATTATTTTAGATAAGCTAAATCATTATGGTTTGAGGGGGGCAGTGCACAAATGGTTTATTTCATACTTAACTGGAAGAGTGCAGAAAGTTGAAATAAGTGGTTCATGTAATGTTAAAACAACAGCTGATTCCTCAAACTGGGGGGGTGGCTATCAAGTACGGGGTCCCACAGGGTTCAGTCTTAGGTCCTTTACTGTTCTTGATATGCATTAATGACTTACCATTCCACATTGATGAAGATGCAAAGTTAGTTCTTTTTGCTGATGATACAAGTATAGTAAAAACATCCAAAAACCAAGAACTAAGTGATGTAATTGTAAATGATGTTTTTCACAAAATTATTAAGTGGTTCTCAGCAAATGGACTCTCTTTAAATTTTGATAAAACACAGTATATACAGTTCCGTACAATAAATGGCACAACTCCAGTAATAAATATAGACTTTGAACAGAAGTCTGTAGCTGAGGTAGAATTTTCAAAATTTTTAGGTGTGTCCATTGATGAGAGGTTAAACTGGAAGCAACACATTGATGGTCTGCTGAAATGTCTGAGTTCAGCTATGTATGCTATTAGGGTTATTGCAAATTTTGGTGATAATAATCTCAGTAAATTAGCTTACTATGCCTACTTTCATTCACTGCTTTCATATGGCATCATATTCTGGGGTAATTCATCGTTGAGTAGAAAAGTATTCATTGCTCAAAAACGTGTAATCAGCCCACCCACGGTCATCCTGCAGACATCTATTTAAGGATCTAGGCATCCTCACAGTAACCTCACAGTATATATATTCACTTATGAAATTTGTTGTTAATAATCCAACCCAGTTCAAAAGTAATAGCAGTGTGCATAGCTATAACACCAGGAGGAAGGATGATCTTCACTATGCAGGGTTAAATCTGACTTTGGCACAGGAAGGGGTAAATTATGCTGCCACAAAAGTCTTTGGTCACCTACCAAACAGCATCAAAAGCCTGACAGATAGTCAACCAACATTTAAAAATAAATTAAAAGAATTTCTAGATGACAACTCCTTCTACTCATTGGCTGAATTTTTAGGTATAAATTAAGGGAGGAAAAAAAAGAACCAACTTAAACATTAGTGTCATGCAATATTTCGTGTAATGTAATATCTTGTACAGACATCTTTTATTAACCTGACACGTTCCACATCATTACGAAGTGTCGTATTCATGATCTATGGAACAAGTATTAATCTAATCTAATCTAATCCAGAAAACAAGACATCAGTCAAAATCTTTCATCATGTCTAGATCGCATAAAATATCGGACTTAACTAAACCATCTTTTATAGTATCAAAATCTGTTTTTTCCACACCAACAGCACATATTTCTTCAACAGATTTAGCAGAACTGTAGTATTGTAAAAGCTGATTTGGTACAAACCTTTTTAAAAGGATTAACACAAACCAAAAAATGCTGTAAGCTGTTTTCAAGCTGGGATAAGAGAAATCCTTTATGAAATTATGTTCCCAAGAAACTTAATTTTGCCTCTCACAAATTTCAGCTTTTGCAGATTCATTGTAATCCGTTTCCAAAAATTTGTATAATGTCTTTCCTAACAAATCTACCATGCTCTTGCCAAGTGTGGGTTACTATTAACAAATCACCAATGTATGATGTAGCTCTGCCTAGTAGTTCAGGCCATAAAACAGTATCTAATGCAGTAATAAAAAACTGCCTGAGCTCACATTTTGACCAAATGGTAGTACCCAAAATTAGTAAAAACTTTCTAAAGCCAAGATCGTATGAACATCTATTTAGGACAATCAATTTTGACAGATTTTACAAGATGTTCATTTTGAGTTGGAACCTCATACCAAGTTTTCATGTTAGTGGATAAAATGTAGCACATTATATTAAAAGTTTGTCATAAATAAAACATTTAAAATCAAAAAGCACCTTGCAGACATGTCCATGTCCACATAGATAGTGCTCCCAGATGATTGTTACGTCGTCAGAGCACAAAAAATAAAATAAAAATAAAAAAATAATTAAAAAAAAAAATTTTAAAAAATGCACAGTAGTACATCCGTTTATGATAGCTGGATATTTCTAATCATTGAAGACCCACCTTAGGTGGCATATACGGTACAACTAGAAAGGAGTATTGCCAAAATTGGTAACTTCTCCCACCAAAATAAAGACTGTACATTTCCTTGATTCCTTAGTGAGACTTACCTGCCAGTATGAACTCTCCAGTCAATGGATGTAAGATATTTAACTCCATGGAACTTGTGCAACTGTTCATCTAGGTTTTGAGGTGGATTCTTCCAGTAATGATCCTATTAATGGCCCTCACATCTAAAACTAGGTGAATGCTTCCATCTGGCTTTGTCACAACTAATAGTGGACTACAATAAGGTGACATAAAAGCCTCAGTTATTCTCCAGTCAAGCAGCAATTTTATGACTGCTGCCCTCTTGGTCCATGGGATACAATTGTGTTATAACAATAGATCTCACGGGGAAGAAATTCCATTTGATGCTGGTGTATGTTGATAGTACCAGACTCACCTCCAAATACATGCACATACTTTAATAAAAATATTCTTTTCATTATGCTTGTTGCAATGAGTCAATACTAGTAGATGCTATGATTTTACTTGATTTTCAATATTTTCAAAATGTTTCAGTGTGGGGGTGTGCTGTAGGTACATGTCGTCCTCAGTTAACTTTACACTTAAGCTTTGGCCTTCTTACCAAACTCTATCACAAATCTTATTGAACAAAATAGAAAATATAACACTCACCTTAGCACTCATGTCTCTTACAAGTGTAATCAATATTTTCCCACTATTGCATATAAATTAGTGGCTCGGACAATCTCTATTCTGAAAACAGCATTTAAAATGTTTGTAGTTACTTCCTCCCTGATGTTCAAGTTGTCTTTTTTGAGTCATCAGTCTGCAGACTGGTTTGATGCAACATGCCATGAATTCCTCTCCTGTGCCAACCTCTTCATCTCAGAGTAGCACTTGCAACCTGCATCCTCAATTATTTACTGGGTGTATTCTACTCTCTGCCTTCGTCTACAGTTTTTGCCCTATGCAGCTCCCTCTAGTACCATAGAAGTCATTCGCTGATGTATTAACAGATGTCCTATCATCCTGTCCCTTCTCCTTGTTAGCGTTTTCCACATATTCCTTTTCTCCCCAATTCTGTGCAGAACCCCCCCCCCCCCCCCCCCCCCAATTCCTCACCTTATCAGTCCACTTAATTTTCAACATTTGTCTGTAGCACCACATCACAAATGCTTTGAATCTCTTCTGTTCCAGTTTTCCCACAGTCCATGTTTCACTACCATACAATGCTTCATTCCAAACTTACATTCTCAGAAATTTCTTCCTCAAATTATGGCCTATGTTTGATATAGTGGACATCTCTTGGCCAGGAACACCCTTTTTTGTCAGTGCTGGTCTGCTTTGGATATCCTCTTCACTCCATCTGTCACTGGTTATTTTGCTGTCTAGGTAGCAGAACTCCTTAACGTCATCTACTTCATAACCATCAACCTTGATGTTAAGTTTCTCACTGTTCTCAATTCTGTTACTTTTCATTACTTTTGTCTTTCTTTGAGTTACTCTCATGTAATTCTCCTTCACTTTCACTCAGGAAAGCAATGTCATCAGCATATTGTACCACTGACGTACTTCCACACTGAATTTTAATTCCACTCCTGAACCTTTCTTTCATTTCCATCATTGCTTCTTCCATGTGCATATTGAACAGTAGAGGCAAAGGACTATAGTCCTGTCTTCTACCCTTTTCAATCCAAGCACTTTGTTCTTGGTCATCCACGATTATTATTCTCTCTTGGCTCTTGTACATATTGTATATTACTAGTCTTCTCATATAGCTTATCCCTATTTTCTTAGAATTTCAAACATCTTCCATCATTTTACATCATTGAATGCTTTTCTCAGGTCAACAAACTCTATGAACATGTCTTAATTTTTCTTTAGTCTTGCATCCTTTATCAACGGCAATGCCAGAATTGCATTCCTGGTGCTTTTACCTGCAAACTGATTGTTATCTAACATATACTCAATTTTCTTTTCAATTCTTCTGTATATTATTCTCGTGAGCAACTTCCGATGCATGAGCTGTTAAGCTGATTGTGCGATAATTCTCACTCTTGTCAGCTCTTCCAGTCTTTACAATTGTGAGGATGATATTCTTCCGAAAGTCAGATAGCATGCTGCCAGACTCATACACTCTACACAGCAATGTGATCAATCATTTTGTTGCCAATTCCCCCAATGAACTTAGAAATTCTGATGGAATGTTACCTATCCCTTATGCCTTATTTGGTCTCAAGTCCTCCAAAACTCTCTTAAATTCTGGTTTTAATACAGAATTCCCTCTCTCTTCCAAATTGACTCCTGTTTGTTCTTCTCTTGCATCAGACGTATCTTCCCCCTCACAGTGGTCTTCAATGTGCTCCTTCCCCCTATCTGCTCCCTCCGCTGCATTTAACAATAGAATTTCCATTGCACTCTTAATGTTATCATTCTCGCTTTTAATTTCAGTGAAGGCTGTTTTGACTTCCCTACATACTGAGTCAGTTTCATTTTGTCTTAGCTTCCCTGCACTTCCTATTTATTTCATTGCTCAGCAACTTGTATTTCCGTATTCCTGAATTTCCCTGAACATTTCTGTACTTCCTTCTCTCATTGATCAATGGAAGTATTTCTCCTGCTACCCATGGTTTCTTCACAGTTACCTTCTTTGTACCTATGATTTTCTTTCCATGTCATCATTGTAACTGAATAGATTTACAGTATGATATTCATTGCTCAATCCACCCCAAGAGTTACCATTTGTGCTCACTCTTAATCTATTATTTTTAATGTTGCGTGATGTGACATCTTCACCAGTTCAGCTTAAGAGTACAGTTTGGTACTAAAATTCCATGTAAAAATGTCTAGTTCATTCTCCTGTTTGTGTAGGTATCATAATCGTGGTATTGTCTTAGACCCTCATGACAGTAATTGGTAGGGTTTCTGTCACACACCACTCTTTTAACACTAGGTGAACCGCATTCTGCATGCTGAGTATAGCACAGCAGTAGTGTCACTGGTTGCGTAACAGGATTGATGTTGTGGTACTTTGATATGTCATGACAACAAAACCTTAAGTGCACCAGAGAGAAGTGAGCCACACCACTATTGTTACTGGTACTCTTATTCTTATTATTATTATTAGCAATGACGACCTGCAACTGTTCATATTCAGACAAGCATGCACTTAATAGAACTGACTGCAATGAAAGTGCTGCCCCCATGCCATAGGTCACATGTTTGGGTGACAGACCTGCACAATTTCTTTTGTTGGTTGATTGGTTTGGGAGAGGGGGTCAAACAACGAAGTCATCAGTCCCATTGGATTAGGGAAGAATGAGGAAGGAAGTCAGCTGTGCCCTTTCAAAGGAACCATCCTGGTATTTTCCTGAAGCGAGGTAGGGAAATCATGGGAAACCTAAATCAGGATGACTGGATGTGAGTTTGAATCATTGTCCTCCTGTATGAGAGTCCAGTGTGTTAACCACTATGCCATCTTGCTCAGTTTTGCATTGTTAATAGAGATCCTACTGTGTGATGTGGGATAAATATTTTTACTACATGTGGTAACGACGGATGGGAGTGCATTTAGTATTGTTTGTTTCTCATTGGATTCTTCCTGTGTTGCATTACTGATTTGCATTGTAATGTTATTATTGTCTTGTGATTCCAGTAAATGCTCACTTAATGTGCTCTCAGAAGGATTCACATCAGGGTTCTAAACTTTTTCCGAAGCAGTATTACTGTCAATTAGTATTTCTGTATTAGATGACACAGTTCCTGGTGTAATCAACACTCTATTTATGCCAGATGTAGTTTTACTACATGCAGATGGATCACTAAATCCTCAAGGGCAGCCATTGGTAACATTTTTATAGACAGATCAAAGGAACAAAATCATATCATAAAACCTGTAATAAATGGACTATCAGATCATGACATGCAGCTCCTTGTTTAAGATGTAAATTCTAATCAGATTATCAAGACTGCTAAATCTGAGTACAGGAGAGTAGTCAGTCAACCAAAAATTGAGTATTTTAGAAAACTGCTCAAAGATATGAACTGGAAAGATGTTTATAGTGCTCATGACATGTATGAAAAATATAACACATTCATAAACAATGTCAGTACCATGTTTGAAAACTGTTTTCCTCTAAAAGTTACTCAAATTAAACAGAAGTATATAATAAAACCATGGATTACACAACGAATAAAGATTTCCTGTAAGACAAAAAGGAAAATGTATCTGTCGACCAAGAATAGCTCCAAGGCTGATGATTTAGCTAAATAAAAGGAATACTGTAAAATACTAAAAAAAGTAATTCAGACATCTAAACAAATGCACTATGAGAAGAAGATAGCAATGTCAGGGAACAAAATAAAAACAATATGGGATATAGTGAAAGAGGAGACTTGCAGAACCGGAAAGGAACAAGAGCAAATAGCATTAAGGGTAGACGACACATTAGAAACCGATATAGTGTGGCAAATCTATTTAACAAGTACTTTATATCCATTACTGATAGAATGGGATTGTCAGGATCAGTAAATAATGCCCTTGAATATCTGAAACTAGCCATTACAAATAGCTTCAGGTACATGAATATGTCACTCACTTCACCAAAAGAAATAACTTTCATAATAAAATCTTTAAGAACAAAGCATTCTAGTGGTTACGATGAAATATTAACAAAGTTAATTAAGGCATGTTCTTGTGAGTTTAGTACAATTCTAAGTTACTTGTGTAACCAGTCAATTATAACTGGGACATTTCCTGACTGGCTAAAATATGCAGATATTAAGCCTCTATTCAAGAAAGGGGATAAAGAGATACCATCAAACTACAGACCGATTTCACTTTTACCATCATTCTCAAAATTTTTAGAAAAAGTAATGTACAGGCAGCTTCTCAACCATCTGACCACAAATAACATGTTATCAAGAACACAGTTTGGATTTCTGAAGGGTTCTGATACTGAGAAGGCTATTTACACCTACAGTGAAAATGTACTTAATTCATTAAATAACAAATTACAAACAGCAGGTATTTTCTGTGATTTGTCAAAGGCATATGATTGTGTGAACCACAACATCCTTCTAAATAAATTAGAATTCTATGGTGTCACGGGCAGTGCTGCAAAATGGTTCAAGTCATACCTCACTAACAGGAAACAAAGGGTGTCAGTACAAGGGACTAGTGAATTAAGTCATCAGTCATCATCAGAATGGGAAGAAATTACATGTGGTGTCCCACAAGGATTCATCTTAGGGCCATTGCTTTTTCTAGTGTACATTACTGATCTTTCATCAGTTACACTGCCAGAAGCAGAGTTTGTTTTGTTTGCAGATGACACAAGTATTGCAATAAATAGTATGTCGAGTGTAGTTCTAGAAATATCTGCTAATGATATTTTCATGGATATTAATAAATGGTTTAAAGCCAACTCACTGACATTAAACTTCGAGTAAGAAGTTTCCACCCAGCATATGCATAAAGTACGAAGAAGAGCAGATAGAAGAGGTTGACAGTCTTAAATTCCTAGGATTACAACTTGATAATAAATTCAGTTGGGAGGTGCACACCACAGAACTGCAGATACGCCTTAACAAATCTGTATTTGCAATTCGAGTGTTAGCTGACATAGGTGACATAAAAATGAAAAAGCTTGCATACTTTGCCTACTTTCATTCCATAATGTCATATGGTATAATATTTTGGGGTAACTCTTCAAGTCAAACAAAAGTTTTCAGAGTCCAAAAGCGTGTAATACGTATTATTTGTGGAGTAAATTCACAGACATCATGTAGAAACCTCTTCAAAGAACTGGGTATACCAACTACTGCCTCTCAGTATATTTACTCCTAAATGAAATTTGTCCTAAATAATATATCTCTTTTTCCAACAAACAGCTCAGTTCATACATACGATACCAGGAACAAAAATGATCTGCACGAGGACTTAAAAGCACTTACTTTAGTTCAAAAAGGGGTCCACTATTCAGGAGCACTCATCTTCAATAATTTGCCACCAAACATAAAAAATTTAGTTACAAATAAAGATCAGCTTAAAAGGAGCCTGAAAGACTCACTAGTGGCCAACTCCTCCTACTCCATTGACGAATTTTTTAATAGAAACAAATGATGTATTGTATATATTCATACTATTAGTATTGTTATTTCTGCTTTAAAAAAATATTGACATGTTCCACATCCACGAGGTTCTCCTCAGCACGGATCTATGGAACGAAAAACTAATCTAATCTAATCTAATCTCTAAGATGATATTTTCTTGTTCTGAATTGACATTTCACCATGTTTAGTGGACACTTCAATACACAAGGTTGCTGGCCTTTTTGTTTGAGAAGTAGTACCATTATACTTGGTTGACATTCATCACTTTAAGTGGACATTTCATCGAATTTAGTTGACATCTCTTTATGGAATTGATCATTTTTAGTTGAAATTTGCTTCATCACCTCCATTAAATTGTGAAGCTATCTGGTACTTGAATCTTTTACTTGGCTGGTAGTAGGATCAACCATGGGATTAATTACTTCACTTTCAGCACGCAATTTAGTTTCATGATACAAAGTGCCTACACCATCTATAGTAGAGGTTGTCAACCTATGGCCCATGGGCCGCATGTGGCCCAGATCATGTTTTCGTGCAGCCCGCGAACCTCCTCGACTTTGCACAGGTAACATTAGTTATCTAATTGTCTAGCTTAGCAGTGATTTGTATATGTAAACTACGTAGAATTGTGATTAAAGTTGGGGAAGTGATTAGGTAACTGAAAACCACCCACCACTTTCATTTAACGTGCCACTTGATGGTGTTCCACAGCGCTAAAGATGTGAGCCATGCATCAAACGTGCCGCACGCCCACAACTGGTCATTTGTCGGCAGCGCGCTCGTCCCGCAGCTACCTCATTGTTAGCTTTGTTGTGTCAGTGTGTCAGTTGTGAACTAAATTTTCGGTGCCCCTGAGCATTCGTCGCGTATTGAGTATATTTGTGCTCATCACTGAAAGACCTAAGTCGAAACAAGGCCCCAGGAATAGAAAACATTCCATTAGAACCAATGATAGCCTTGGGAGAGTCAGACCTAACAAAACTCTACCATCTAGTGAGCAAGATGTATGAGACAGGTGAAATACCCTCAGACTTCAAGAAAAATATAATAATTCCAATCCCAAAGAAAGCAGGTGTTGACAGATGTGAAAACTGCCGAACTATCAGTTTAATAAGCCATGACTGCAAAATACTAACACGAATTCTTTACAGACGAATGGAAAAACTGGTAGAAGCCGACCTCGGGGAAGATCAGTTTGGATTCCATAGAAATACTGGAACACGTGTGGCAATAGTGTCCCTGCGACTTATCTTAGAAAATAGATTAAGGAAAGACAAACCTACGTTTCTAGCATTTGTAGACTTAGAGAAAGCTTTTGACAATGTTGACTGGAATACTCTCTTTCAAATTCTGAGGGTGCAGAGTTAAAATACAGGGAGCGAAAGGCTATTTACAATTTGTACAGAAACCAGACGGCAGTTATAAGAGTCAAGGGACAAGAAAGGGAAGCAGTGGTTGGGAAGGGAGTGAGACAGGGTAGTAGCCTATCCCCAATGTT
This sequence comes from Schistocerca serialis cubense, assembly GCF_023864345.2. Classification (NCBI taxonomy): domain Eukaryota; kingdom Metazoa; phylum Arthropoda; class Insecta; order Orthoptera; family Acrididae; genus Schistocerca; species Schistocerca serialis. The sequence goes on from NC_064646.1 coordinate 123,999,340, forward strand.
ATTCAATCTGTATATTGAGCAAGCAGTAAAGGAAACAAAAGAGAAATTCGGAGTAGGAATTAAAACCCATGGAGAAGAAATAAAAACTTTGAGGTTCGCCGACGACACTGTAATTCTGTCAGAGACAGTAAAGGACCTGGAAGAGCAGTTGAACGGAATGGACAGTGACTTGAAAGGAGGATATAAGATGAACATCAACAAAAGCAAAGCAAGGATAATGGAATGTAGACGAATTAAATCGGGTGATGCTACCGGAATTAGATTAGGAAATGAGACACTTAAAGTAGTAAAGGAGTTTTGCTATTTGGGGAGCAAAATAACTGATGTGGTCGAAGTAGAGAGGATATAAAATGTAGACTGGCAATGGCAATGAAAGCGTTTCTGAAGAAGAGAAATTTGTTAACATTGAGTATAGATTTAAGGGCCAGGAAGTCATTTCTGAAAGTATTTGTATGGAGTGTAGCCATGTATGGAACTGAAACATGGACAATAAATAGTCTAGACAAGAAGAGAATAGAAGCTTTTGAAATGTGGTGCTACAGAAGAAAGCTGAAGATTAGATGGGTAGATCACGTAACTAATGAGGAGGTATTGAATAGAATTGGAGAGAAGAGAAATTTGTGGCACAACTTGACTAGAAGAAGGGATCGGCTGGTAGGGCATATTCTGAGGCATCAAGGAATCACAAATTTAGTAATGGATGGCAGCGTGGAGGGTAAAAATCGTAGAGGGAGACCAAGAGATGAATACACTAAACAGATTCAGAAGGATGTAGCTTGCAGTAGGTACTGGGAGATGAAGAAGCTTGCACAGGATAGAGTAGCATGGAGAGCTGCATCAAACCAGATTCTGGACTGAAGACCACAATAACATTTGGTGATATAATTATTAGTGGAATAAATAATGTCTGATGTACCCTCAAGAACAGTGATTAAGAGGAAAATATGTGAAGAGAAAAGAAGTTTCCAAGAAATATGGGAAGAAGAGTTTTGCTTTATAAGTTGACACAAAGAAGGTACTGCTACTTGCTTAATATGTTGGGATACGATTGTGGGACTGAAGAGATTCAATTTATTTCACACTACACAAGTAAGCACAATTCATTTACAGTAGCTTTTTCTTTCAATTCAAATGAAAGAAAGGAAAAAATTGCTCATCTAAAACCTACCGTTCGTCGTCAACAAAATGTTATGTTAGCAGCAGTTGGGCAAAGTGAGGCTGTCACAAGAGCATCATACCAAGTATGTAATATTCTGGCAAAAAATATGAAAGGTTTCACTGATGCTGAATTAGTGAAGCAATGTATGATGACTGAAACAAATATCGGCTGAGATAAATAAGCTAGAGGGGCTGGCCAGTACTTACCTCAGCTCAGTACAGCTGATAGATACACAAAACAGAACAGAAAATTTATGTATCCTAGCTTTCGGAACTTTGTTCCTCCATCAGGGAGGAGAGAGGGGGGGAAAAAGGGGAAGAAGGGAAAGTGGATTCAGTTACTCTCAACCCTGGTTATGAAGCAACAGGGGAAAGGTAAACAGGGAGGGTAGCAACGATGGAGGCATGGGTGTCAGAGGGAAGCCAAAGATATTCTAGTGTAAGTACTGTGCCAGCTTCAAACCAAAGAGGATGCATACAGAAGTAAAGAGGTATATAGTATAAAGATAAACACAACTATGTAGGATGAAAAGATACATGAATGGCTAAAGAGGAAAGGGAAAGAGGAGAAGACTGAAGAGTAAATGGGAGTGAAGTTGTTTAACGTAGGTTCAGTCCAGGGGGATGGTGGGATGAAAGGATGTGTTGGAGAGCAAGTTCCCATCTCCGCAGTTTCGACGGACTGGTGTTGGGTGGAAGAAACCAAATGGCACATATGGTGTAGCAGCTTCCTAGGTCCCTAGAATTATGCTGGAGGGCATGCTCCTCTACTGGATATTGGACATCTCCTTCACGGACAGTTCGTCTGTGCCCGTTCATGTGCTCAGCGAGTTTAGCTGTCGTCATACCAATGTAAAAGGCTGTACAGTGCAGGCATGTCAGCTGATAAATGGCATGTGTTGTTTCACATGTGGCCCTGCCTTGAATTGTGTACGTTTTACCAGTAGCGGGACTGGAGTAGGTGGTTATGGGGGGGATGCATGGGGCAGGTTTTGCAGTGGGGTCTGTTACAGTGGTCGGAATCACTGGGTAGAGAAAGTGGTCTGGGAATATTGTAGGGTTTGACAAGGATGTTACAGAGGTTAGGGGGGCGACGAAAGGCAACTGTGGGTGGTGTGGGGAGAATATTGTCAAGGGATGATCTCATTTCAGGGCTTGACTGTAGAAAGTCATATCCCTGGCAGAGTAATTTCTTGATGTATTCGAGGCCAGGATAATATTGGGTGACAAGGAGTATGCTTCTGTGTGGTCTGGAGGTAGGAACATTGTTGTTGGATGGGGAGGAATGTATTACTCAGGAGATCTGTTTGTGGACAAGGTCTGCAGGATAGTTGTGGGAGAGGAAAGCACTGGTCCAGTTATTGGTGTGATTGTTGAGGGATTCGTCACTGGAGAAGATACGTTTGCCACGAATACCTAGGCTGTAGGGAAGGGAGCGTTTGATGTGGAATAGACGGCAGCTATCAAAGTGAAGGTACTGTTGTTTGTTTGTGGGTTTGATGTGGACAGAGGTCTGGATGTGAGCTTCAACAAGATGAAGGTCAACATCCAGGAAGGTGGTTTGGGTTTTGGAGAAAGACCAGGTGAAATTCAGATTCAAAAAGGAGTTTGAGTTTATGGAGGATGTTAAGGAGTGTTTCTTCACCATGAGTCCAGACCACAAAGATGTCATCTATAAACCTATACCAGGCCGGGGGAAGCAGCTGTTGGGTCTTCAGGAAAGCCTCTTCCACGCGGCCCATGAAGAGGCTGGCATAGGACGGAGCCATCCTGGTTCCCATGGCCATTCCCCTGATTTGTTTGTAGGTCTGGCCTTCAGAAGTGAAGTAATTACGGGTGAGGATGAAGTTGGTTAATGTGATAAGGAATGGAGGTTTTTGGAAGATCTTCGGGTGGGCATTGGGAGAGGTAATGTTCAAGGGCAGAGATACCTGGAACTGTTGGCCAATTTGAAATCTGCAATTATTTCATTCTTACAACAAAGTGGCAAAAATTATCCTGAACTTGATGATGATGAATGGTGGGTACTTACAGCTTTTTTGACCAATATTACACAAAAATTCAACACACTTAACTTGGAATTACAAGGACCAAACAAGATAATTGGGCAAATGACTAACAAAATATTTGCATTTGAAGCCAAACTGCAATTATATATAAATGAACTCAAAGTAAAAGATCTGTCTAATTTTCCAACTGTTGCTATGCTCCAATCAGGCTTAACTATCAACAAAAAAATTTACCAAAACATGAAAAAATACTTGGAAGCCTATTTGGAAGAAATAACAAACAGATTTGCAGATGTTAGAAATATTCGAAGCTGTTTCATTCTCGTAGAGAACCCTTGGCGTGTTGGAGATGATGATCTCAAATTATTCTGCCAATTTGGATTTCCTAAAACTAATTTGCTAAATGAAATAATCAAACTTCAGCATGATACACAGCTTAAAGCTCTGTTTATAGAACATCATGAAACACAACAGTACCCTGAATTTTGAAAATGTATGCCTAACAATTATAAAAATTTTATGAGACTATGCACAGTTTATTTTAACACTATTTCCTTCAACTTACCTGAAAGAAGCTTCATTTTCAAAAATGAAGTACTGGAAAAATAAATATCGTAATCAGTTGTCTAGTCATTTAGAAGACACAATGAGAATTGCATGCAGCCCAAAGGACGCAGATATAGATGATGTAGCCAAAAAAGTTTAACATCACAAGTCACATTAATGAAAAATTAAATATTTGTATTTACATTTGTTTTGCAATTATAATGAATAAAAACCAGATTCAATAAGAGACCTGTGGCTTTCTTATAAAGCCTGTTGCATGTGCAGTGCATCTGTCCTTTTCTTATTTTTTAAATTTCTTATTTATTTCTACATTTTTTGAAAGTTTGAGATTAATGCAATTATAATAAAGTTTTTGTAGCCATTTGAATTGTGTAATATAATATTTTAATAACACATCTATCTCATCTTGCACGAAAGTACTTTAAAATAAATTTCATGAACAAGATACAATGATCCCAGATTTGTTTTTGGTAGTGGCTCAGATTACTAATGATTTCCTTCCTTCCCTTCACCCTTCATATGCTCCTGCCTAGATACATGAATATTGTAAGGTTATGCAAGTCATGTGAATTTTATTTTCACAGAGATAATTAAACTGGAATGAATTAGTCAGATGCACTGTATGCTTTTTTCCAGTTTATTTAAATTTGATCAGCAGCATTTTATGCAGTTTTCAACACTCATAAACATGGTGACAGTCATTCTGTGAATAGTGCATGTCATCATTGACTCATGCTACCACAACGATTATTCCAGTAAGTTTCAACGCTCGACTCCTGTGAAGCCTGTTTAAAAATGTAATTGTTGACAACGTGACAACTACTCGTATGTCTCCTATGAATATGTCCCTCATAATCTAATATTTGTCAAACTGGCAGATGGGTATTTAATAATCTTTTACCCTGTGTTGCAGAATTTCAGTGTGATAAACATGGCTTATTGTTGTCAGCAACTGCACAGCAATATTATTTGGTGAAGGAGTCACATACATCCAACAGTTGCAAGTGCTTCGTTTCCGAAAGTATTATTTCATTTTTAACAGGTGCTAATGTTTACAGTTTCTGAAGAACGATAAATGATATATATCCAAATCCGGTAAAGAATAAATGGTTTGCAGATGCTGGCTGTACCTGTCTGCTTCATCAAATGAAAAATATACTGGAAGAATTGTAAGTAGGAGCGCGTAAAGTTGTTCTATCACCTTTACATGTGCCACTTGGTACAGGGCAGATAGATTTGTCATTGTGGTGGGAGGGGACGTAATAATGGAAATGTTTTCTTGTTTGTTTCTCAGTGTTCACAACAAATGGGTGCATGTGCCTCGTACCAATTACAAGTGTAATTCCAAAAGTAAGGTCTCCTATTTTTTTGTAAGAACATAGACCTGTTCATTTTTACAATGGTTTACATCATTTTACAGCTTGAACATTTAGTCATTTTTTGCCATAATCACCGTTTCTGTCGATGCATTTTTGCAGATGCTGTGGCAGTTTTTGTTTGCCTACGTCATACCAGCTCGCCGCCATGCTGTCCAGAAAGTTATGAACCTCTTCTTTCATCTCGTCATCGGAGCTATATCGCTTTCCGGACAAATGTTCTTTTAACCTAGGGAACAGGTGTTAAACGCTGGGTGCCAAGTTAGGACTATAGGGTGGGTGGGTGATTATGTTCCACTGAAACTGTTGCAGGAGAGCTACAGTTTGCCGAGAGATGTGTGGGCGAGTGTTGTCATGGAGAATGTGTACGCTCTTGCTCAACATTCCTCTTCTCCAGTTCTGAATTGCCCGTTTGAGTTCTAGAGTCTCACAGTACCTGTCAGCGTTAATTGTGGTCCCAGAGGGCTTAAAGTCGATCAACAATACCCCTTTCCAATATCAAAAAACGGTTGTCATGACTTTACCGGCAGACTGTATTTGTTTGAATTTCCACGGCTTTGGCGAAGATGTTCGGCTGCAAGGTGGTGAGGAAATGTGCGGGAGGCATCAACTCATTGCCGCATGTGGTCCTCACTCAGCATGCGTGGCACCCAATCTTGCGCACACCTTCCGGTAGTTCAATGTTTCCATTAAAATTCTGAGCGGTGCTTCGGGAAACCTCAGGAACCAACGTGCAGAGATCATCCAGAGTGATCCGCCGACCTTCACACATGCTTTGCTCTACCTTCAACACTGTCTCCTCAGAAATTGATGGTCTCCTACTACTACTTTTGTCGTGAATTTCGGTCCGACTAGCTGCAAAGTCTCTACACCACTTATGAACATTTTTGACATCCATGAACGACTCACAATACACTTCTGTCAATTGGTGATGGATTTGAGTCAGCACTGTGCCCTTTGCATTCAAAAACCAAATAACTGCATGCAATTCACATTTGGTGGTAACATCCAATGGGAGCTCCATTCTCAATGGCTGCCAAGCCAAGACTGAGTGCCTCAGGGCCGCGTGTGCATGTTTACACACAGTACGTGAAGCACTCTCCATAACAGTGTGATCAACTGGCACACAAACAGAGTTGTGTACTTATAAAAAAAAATAGGAGTGACCTTACTTTTGGGATTACCCTCGTATCAAGCTTATATGAAGGTGCATTGGATTCACGAATACGCATTATAGAATCAGTCATCTACGGTACATACTTGTTAAAAGAAATAGTCATTAGCTCTTAAAAGTGTGTGTGTGTGTGTGTGTGTGTGTGTGTGTGTGTGTGTGTGTGTGTCCCACTTCTCCTCCTAAAGCTTCGGATCGATTTCAACCACACTGATACACACATTATTTTCAATCTGTTAAGAAATATTGTGGGGTAAGCAAAGGCAATGTCTTATTGGGGGTGGGGGATGGTAATGTGGAGGGAGAAGGGGGAGGAGGACATGGACACACACAGGGGGAGTGCGAAATGGACAGATAAAGGGGTGAAGAGATGGTGAATGAGGGGAAAGTTGAGATCAACGACAGAGAGTGAAGGAAGGAAGATACAGAATAACATAAGATTGGAATAAATTCATATCTACCCAATGCCAGGTACCTCATTGAGTATGAAATAAAATTAAGGCTGTTGTAGTTCAGTCAAGTGAGTTGAAGAAAAATGACTTTCAAAACATGTAGAAAACAGCTGTGACCGTGTCTCATGTTACATAATACATTTAAGTATAAGTCCATTTGCTGTTATTAACCATCTGTTCACAAAGACAAGGCAACAACATTTTGTTGGGCAATTACATTGTTACAATTTACGAGTCATTGAGGGCGGCAAAAATCTGAAACAGAGAACATTCTACATGTAGTGGTCCGAATGGTATCGACTTTAATAAGTGCTAGAAAGTCTGTGGTAAACCTCTCGCTTCTTTACTATAGCTAGTCTATTGGAGGTTCATAACATACCATTTATGTGGTTTGCCAGTTAATTAAAAGATCTGGAAATTTGCACCCTGAGGTGCCACATCTTATTGTTAGTTTTGACCCTAGAGCAAAAAAGTTTGATGACCACTGATCTATAGCCACATCAGTGAACTCAGCATCAATGGCATCAAATTCTATTTTATGTAACGTTTCTGGTTCCATTTTGGACAGTACCCTGATTTTTGCCGTAACACGTAAAATGACTGAAATCACTTAATCCAAAATAGTATCAGCGCACAAATGATTAATATTGCTGAACAAAAATGTGTTAGAATACAATGTTAAAATTCTCCACCAGGACCGGATGGTTGAAGACAATGACTAACGAAGGTTGAGGCCAGGGGGTTATGGGAATGTAGGATATATTGCAGGGTGCAGGGAAAGTTCCCATCTGTGCAATTCACAAAAACTGGTGTTGGTGGGAAGGTACTCAGAATCCTGGTGGAGAATGTAAATTTCAACTATCTCTCATCGTGCTCTGAAATGAGAAATTTCCTGCCCACTATCCTTACCACCCCTCCCACACTAGTATTCTGCCGACTGCCAAACCTACACAATATTCTCATCCATTCCCACAAAACCCCTGCTCCCAACACTTTGCCTCATGGCTCATATCCCTGTAATAAACCTAGCTGCAAGACCTGTCTCATACATCATCCCACCACCACCTACTCCAGTTCGGTCACAAACATCTCCTACCCCATCAAAGGCAGGGCTACCTGTGAAACAGTCATGTGATCTACAATATCAGCTGCAACCACTGTCTTGCATTCTAAGTGGGCATGACAACCAACAAGCTGTCTGTCCACATGAATGGCAACTGGTAAACTGTGGCCAAGAACCAAGTGCACCACCCTGTTGCTGAACTCACAGCCCAACATGACATCCTTCATTTCAATGACTGCTTCACAGCCTGTGCCATATGGATCCTTCCCACCAAACCCAGGTTTTCTGAATTGTGCAGGTGGGAACTTTCCCTGCAATATATCCTACATGCCTGTAACCCTCCTGGCCTCAATCTTCATTAGTCATAATCCACATCCATCCCGCCCCTTCCCTGTTCCCATTCTAGCACTACACAGCTCTCATTCAACCATCGCACCCAGTCCTTTTTACTTCTCTTCTTTTTCACTACCCCTCCTCGCCCCCAACCTCTCCCATACCCTCTGCGCAACCTCCTGATGCCTCAGAACATGTCCGACCAACCGGTCCCTTCTTCTTGTCAAATTATGACACAAACTCTAGTGGTACTCAACTTGGAAATCTGTCCTTAACATGTTCTCAAAGTGTGCTACATACTGAAGTACAGTAGAGCGTCGATTATCCGAAGTAATTGGGGGACATGGGTGTTTGGAAAACTGGTTTGTTCTGATAATCGAACTGTACATGTTTATTTGCCAAAAAGAAGTACTGTACAGTAAATTTATTAATAAAAACAGGCATCTCTCTTAGTATTACAAAGTAACATACAAAGGCAACTTCAGTAGGAATATATAGTAATAATCTCGTACTTGTCACTCATAGAAAGGACAACACGTTTACGTTTAAGCATTTTGTATCGTCAAGTTCACTTCTTCACGCAGCAGCACACAAGTGGTTGTAACAGAGAACAGAAGGTGACTGTTTGCACCGTGAGAAGCTCTTCTTGGGGGCGCACAATCCTTCAAACTGCGCGGAGCGGCACACCAACTCTAAGCTGGCGCAGCTGTTGCTGTGAACAGCTTTGATACTGCCGCTACTTCTACTGCCAGTGCCAAGCCGACTGAAGTGTGTCGATTGTTGAAACACAGCGACTGGCGGCTTGGCCGATCAGCAGCGCCTTGTGAAGGCCCCATTAGAAGCAATGTTCCGCCAGCGGTAACCCAGTGCGGCGACTACTGTGGGAAACTTGGTTAGGGAGTGAGGGAGATGATGGACGGTAGGGTGGGAGAGTAACCGGTACAAGCGAGTACACAGTTCGGTTAAGCGATCGTTCGGTTGACTGACATTCGGATAATCAATGCTCTACTGTATATTATGCAGAACATTCATGTTGTATAGAATGCTCAAATCAGGCTGAATTCAATGGATTGCACAGGATAGAGTAGCATGGAGAGCTGCATCAAACCAGTCTCAGGACTGAAGACCAGAACAACAACATTTAGCACATTTTGAGAACGTGTTAAGCACAGATTTCCAAGTTGAGTACCACTATGGAAGCTTATAGGGAAATCGTATTATCACTCCCGCCCTCTGTCTAACCTCCTTGCTCACTCTCTCTCTCTTTCTTTCCACGTCGTCCCTGCGTGCTTCTCAAAAGCAATGCGCTGTCTGGCACCCCCACCCTACCTACTATCTTTTTTTCACTCTGCAGTGGAGTGTGCGCTGATGTGAAACTTCCTGGCTGATTAAAACTGTGTGCCAGACCGAGACTCAAACTTGGGACCTTTGCATTTCACGGGCAAGCACTCTGTCAGCTGAGCTAACCAAGCACGACACACAACCTGTCCCCACAGCTTTAATTCTGCCACTACCTAAGTTTGGAAGATAGGAAGACGAAGTACTAGCGGAATCAAGACTATGGGGATGGGTCGTGAACCGTGCTTGGGTAGCTCAGTTGGTAGAGCATTTGCCTGCGAAAGTTCCAGAGTTTGAGTTCCGGTCCGGCACACAGTCTTAATCTATCAGGAAGTTTCAACTTTCCTTTTCATAATATTGTTACTTCACATATTAATAATAAAGGATATTGGTACCTTATCTTAGAAATGAGACATATTTCAACTTATTATTATTATTACTATACCAAAATTACAGAGCAAGGAAAATTGTGTTCTTACATGATGCAAGACATAAGAAAAGGATAGGACTATCAGTTGCTTTGTGCTTCAATTATTTACTAAAGATTGAAAATGAAAGTGCTTAATGATGATATACATTACTTGTACTAGAGAGTACAATTTGATCTCTGAGTTTGAGAGAGAATGGTTAGTTTGTTACAGTACCACAGCAGCAAATTTTGCTACAGTGTGGGGCTCTCAACTAAATTAGTGATGCTACTGTGGTGTCACTGTGTCAAAGTTTGCCCTGTACAAAACAATGTCAGTATGGGGTAACCACTAAAACAGTGCAATCAAGTAAACAGCTTACATGCTGTTACAAACTTCGCACAACTTTATAACTGTTAATGCTTTATTCAGCCCTGAGGTTGATATGGTACAGTTCTCCATTCCATCCCTTGCTGCAATCCATTGAATTCAGCCTGATTTGAACATTCTATACAACATGAATGTTCTGCATAATATACTTCAGTATGTAGCACACTTTGAAAACATGTTAAGGACAGATTTCCAAGTTGAGTACCACTAGAGCTTGTGTCACAATTTGACTAGAAGAAGGGACTGGTTGGTAGGACATGTTCTGAGGCAGCAAGGGATCACAAATTTAGCATTGGAGGGCAGCGTGGAGGGTAAAAATCATAGAGGGAGACCAAGAGATGAATACACTAAGCAGATTCAGAAGGATATAGGTTGCAGTAAGTACTGCGAGATGAAGAAGCCTGCACAGGATAGAGTAGCATGGAGAGCTGCATCAAACCAGTCTCAGGACTGAAGACCACAACAACAATAACAACAACAACAACAACAACATGTAGCACATTTTGAGAACATGTTAAGCACAAATTTCCAAGTTGAGTACCACTATGGAAGCTTATAGGGAAATCGTATTATCACCCCGTTCATACAACACACGAAGGGTTGAAGCACACATCCGTTCAGCATACTTGAAATCACTTCCACATTTGTCAGTTACTTTCCACACAAAATAATATAATGGATCCTCCTGACAAAGAAATTTCAATCCAGTCACAAATTTTGTAAACTGGTGTGATACCGAGTTGAATGCTTCTTGGAAGTCAAGAAATACTTCGTTTGTCCAGACTCTCTTCATCTATGACTTTCAGGATTTTGCGAGAAAAGCTTGAGTTTCAAATGTCTGATGTTTCCAAAATTCATGCTGGTTGACATGCACAAGATTATTTTGTTTGACACAGCACACTGTTTCAGCTCAGATTATGTTCTAAGATTCTACAGCACCTGGATACCAATGTTATTAGGTGAACGTTTTGTGGATTACTTTTGCTATCCTTGTAGATGGATCACATTTACAGCATCTGAATTATGGACACCTTGTTTACACTTCTTTGTTCATCCTACGATACACATGTGCCATAATATTATACATAAAATCTGGCAAACAGACAGTTCAGTATTCTGACAAGTCTGTTAATGCATTCCCTGCCAAATCAGTTAACAGGGCAAGAGTGTCAGGTTATATGGCCTAATAGCTTGTCACATGTGGAAACAGTGCACCACCATATACCAGGTAAAACTACTCACCTTGTCATGAATGCATGGGGAGTCACATGCACAGCCTCTGTAGGTGAAGCCATACATCTGTGTGTAATGCCAAGTTTGGCAACATACTGATGAACTTCTTGTTTAATTTTTTATTTACTTACAGTTTCCAAGAAACGCACATTTATAACAAGTCCAGAATTTATTTTACCCTGTAAGAAATGATGTTTGTGAAAATACTCTGTTTTTATAAAGTTTTTAAGAGTACTGAGTGTCTCCCTTTTTGTCTTCGGCATACATTGATATATCCAGATGCATGTAACAAGTATTTTTATTATATTTGAAAAGCATAATTTTTGTGCCAGTAATGCAGGGGACTTGGTCATTTTATATAGATAGGCTACAGGTATCAACCATGAAATCATTTCATAAAGGAAGAGTAGGTATACTGTATGCAAGCACTGCTTTAACAAACTGTAATGTGGTTACAACAGAATAAAAAGAAATGGTAGTCAGGAAGGAAAAGAATGATTTCTTAAATTAAAAGGAAGGTCAGCATTGGCCGTAATATTGATGTTTTACTGATAGCAGAATGGATTTTCGATCACATGGTGATCATCTTCAGTGCTGTACAAATTAAACTCAGACACTGGTATCAAGTTATCAATAACCAAAACTGAGAAGCAATCACAATAAGGATCTAGGATTTTGAGTGGGATGTATAAAGAAGCGCACTCTGAAGACTACAGAAATACTGGTTTAGTCTCAACATTAAATACTACTTTAACATGATGATACAGTTCAAAGCAGACAGTATAAAATCAGTTATTGTGATCGCTTCTCAGTTTTGGATATTGATAACTTGATGCCAGTGTCCGAGTTTAATTTGTACAGCACTGAAGATTATCACCTTGTGATCGAAAATCGATTCTGCTATCAATAAAACATCAATATTATGGCCAACACTGACCTTCCTTTTAATTGAACATATATGGTAGTTGTATACACAGCACTCCATGGAGTCACCAATCAATAGAATGATTTCTTATTTTGGTCCAGCAGTTTAATGAGAACACATTCAACCTGCTGTGATGGGATCAGAACAGACAAATCAGTATCTCACTAGTAATATTTGTGTGAAGAATTTTGGAGTACAAGGAAATCATGACACTGCAGACTAAATGACTGAAGAAATAAATGAAGATATGGAAGATCTAGAATTTTGAGTGGGATGCATAAAGAAGTGAGCTTTGAAAACTACAGAAATATTGGCTTAGTCTCAACATTAAATACTACTTTAACATAATGATACAGTTCAAAGCAGACAGTATAAAAATATACAGAAATATTTTAGTTGAGAGAGGTTACATACACAACCCTTCACCTGTGACAATATAAGAAGTAAATTACAACAGCAAGCATTTGAAATATTTTATTTATTTAAGAAGAATGCAAAAATATAAATAGCAATCTTTTCACATTAATACATGTAGGTGCAAACAGTGTATGAAAATATATAAAAATCTGTACAAAATATACATTCATAGGTAAATGTCAGTGCAATAGCACACCCTGTTGCCAAGTAATGTTCACAATGAAAATGTAGATATAATTATATAATTTCATCCCTTTGCAGACAACATAAATAATGCTAAAGGCATTCATAAATAAGTCAATATTTGGCAAGCACATGAAACTGACACAGCAGCATGCTTCATTCCATACTAGACAAAAATTATAGATAAATTACTTTACAATATAAATAATATCATCACAAAGATTTCTCATATCTGACAGAAACACATACTAATTGTTTTACTTCATACTTTGAGACCAAGTGATTCAACAATGCATTATTGGAATGTCATTCTGTCAAAGGAAACCCCCGGAGAAAATCAGAAATTAACTACAGTTAAGTAAGTCAAATTATTACAAACTGGAGTCACAATCACTGTAGTGAATGGGGCTGATTTTAGGTTGACTTGTGAAATTAATTAAGGATCAAATGTGAAACATGAGACACTAGCTTATCTGGGCCTCAGATGTCAAGAGCAGGCGTTTCAGTTTACGCAATCAACAATACATGATATAGTTTTTGCTACCCACTGAAGCTAGAAATACCCAATTTGTGTGTCAGAAACATGTGCAAGAAATGTTTACATTCCACGATTATTCTGCTTGATTGAACTAAAGGTAAGATTTTCATTAAATCTTGAGAACTAAATGTTCTATTCTGATTGATAACAAAACAGTAAAAATACAACTTAGCCATATTACAAAAAGAAAAGTATGTTTTGTAATGCAGCTGTTTCAACGTAAAAAGTGAAATTTTTCAGGTCATTGTTGTCTACACACTTTCTTTTTATAGTATGGCACCACTTTTTAACTGTAATATTGACAGCGGAAAAAACAGTGTAGTATTACCTAACCATCCATAGGTTTCAAAATTACAGTAACTGCACTGAAACACAATATGGAGCAATGAAGGGGAAACTTGTTTTGCATCTTGATAAGTGATGAACTACAAGAATTTTCAAAAGTTCCGTTCATTTAGTTACTATCAATTTTCATTAACAGATTTAATAGTGACAGGTTTCGATTTGACACCAAGTTCACTGAATACATTTTCTACAAGTGGTTTCCATAAAAATTCTTTGCTATTATCATGTACAGAAAGTACCAGTCCTTTCTTGTCCAAAAGTTCAAATGCTCGAAAAAATGGTTTATGGTGTCGCAAAGTCTCACGATCACCAAACATTACCAACTTATGCTTAGCACGCGTCACAGCAACAGTCAATCGACGTATGTCATCAAGGATGGCAGTATCCTGTAAAAAAATTAAAAAAAAATTATTTTTAATTTGAACATTCTCCTTCATTCCTTTAAAACCTATTGGTTGTTGCTAGACGCTGACTAAAATTCATGGTGCAAAATGTTAACAAAGGAAAAAGATTGATAATGACACTGACACAGCTTTTCAGGTCCAAGTTTTAGTCTTGATGTACTGGAATAGCAATGGTTTATCATCCATTCAAATTACTTCAAATGTCATGTTCACATTCTCAATTAACTCCCTAAGTCTGGACTCAGCCCTACTGAATGGCTTATTTAATAATGATGGCAGCAGTCAAAACCTTGTTACAAATAAAATGAAGCAGTATGCCGTCTACGACAACTTTACTCACTCTTCAAATGTATCAACTACTTTCTAAGTTAGAAGAGTATGAAAAATAATTTGCACTTTTTCTTGGCCCAATAGTATATAGCTCATATAACTAGTTCTGTCACCGAAAATCACATAAGTTGAAGTAAATGGTGTATTTTATCAGCAGCCATCAACCACTGCATTAAAAAACATTTCCATGCACAAGCTGCCAGTGACGGTTTAATTTATATGTTTATAGGTTACTTTGGTTGACAAGCATGTACCAATTACCTACAGTCTCCATCCCTACATTCAAATCTCCACTCCTATCCCTCCCTCTATTCTTTCTCTCTACAATCAGACTCTTTACTCATTAATGTGGATGCTATGCATCCTCTTGCAGTCTATACCAACGTCTGACACCAACTGCACAACCCCCTCCTAAACGATGTTGGCCGACCACATTCCAGTCTATGAATGTTTGCAGTTTATAAACCAAATCTACAAAAAACTCCACAAAATTTCCATGGGAAGCCCAGTATGAGTTTCTACTCATCATATAGCAGAGATGTTGAGTCACAGATAGGCACAACAAAAAGACTCACAATTATAGCTTTCGGCCATTTAAGGCCTTTGTCAACAGTAGACACACAAGCACATGCACTCACGCAAATGCAACTCACACACGACTGCAGACAACTGAAACTACACTGCGAGCACACCAGTGCATGATGAGAGTGGCTATTGGGTGGTTATAAGGAGGAGGCTGGAGTGCGGAGGGGGATGGTTAGTATGATGGGTGTGGCGGACAGTGCTGCAGGATAGATGGAGGGCAGGGGAGAGGTGGGGAGGGTGGGTAGAAGTAGCAGAAAAAGAGAGAAAAAGACTGGGTGTGGTGGTAGAATGACAGCTGTGTAGTGCTGGAACAAGCCCCTTCCCAGGTTGGTTGGGTGACGACAGTCACTGTTGTCACCCATACAGTCCCTTCCCTGTTCTCATTCCAGCCCTACACAGCCATCATTCCACCACCACACCTAGTCTTTTTATTTCTCTCCTTTATCACTACTTCTCTGGCCTTGACTGCATCTAGTTGTGCCCCGAGACGTGAAGGATACCCTAACCGAAATTCTACACTCATCCCTCAAGCTAGTATTCCGTTACACAGTTAACCCATACAATGTTTCCAGAATGAGATTTTCACTCTGCAGTGGTGTGTACACTGATATGAAACTTCCTGGCAGATTAAAACTGTGTGCCAGACTGAGACTCTAACTTGAGACCTTTGCCTTTCATGGGCAAGTGCTCTACCAACTGAGTTACCCAAGCACAAATTATGACGCATCCTCATTGCCTTAATTCTGCCAGTACCTCGTCTCCCACCTTCAAAACTTCACAGAAGCTCTTCTGCGAACCTTGCAGAACTAGCACTTCTGGAAAAAAGGATATTGCGGAGACACGGCTTAGCCACAGCCTGGGAGATGTTTCCAGAATGAGATTTTTCAAGACGATATTATTGTCCATTCCTATGCTTCCTTTACTCCAAATCCTATGCTCCATGACCCATTTCTCTGTGGACAAACAAGGGGTAAGCCCTACGTCATACATACAGCCATGCATCACTTCCTATAGCAGCTAAGTCACAGGCATTTCCTGTTCAATCAAAGGATGGGTCACATAAGAATATAGTCATCTTATTCCAACAGTGATGCAGTTACTGTGAAGCACTGTATCCAAGTACAGCAGTTACCACTGCTAGGAAAAGAAAGCAAGTGTAATGTTAGACAAAGCATATGGATGGTATAACGGAGGCACTAGGAATCAAAGTTTCTGGGACATCCAGATGAGATGAGTGACAATAACAACCAGGTGGAAAAGTGCCCATGCTACATCTGCTGGCAAGAATTACAATCCCAGGGGGTCTTACAAACACCACACAGTAACCATTAGGAGCAATACATTCGAAACATTCAGATTATTTTAGAAAAATTTCAATCTTTAGAAGCCCTTCTGAAGAGTCCAGTGAAAGTGAAACTATGAGAGGCACTATATAAGAAGACAGCACAAACAGCCCATGAAGTTAGAAGCAATTGTTACCAGAAAGCAGTCACAGTTAGTAGTCATTGGGAGCAGTTCCACAGCCGACCCTCAAGGCACTTTGCTGCAGTAAAGATTCTGCAAAGTCTGTGGATGGACTAGTAGCAACAAGTAGTATTTGATAATTTCTGTCTGTCAGAATAGAGGGGAGAACAAGTGCTGTTTTGCACTTGTCTCCAGTTGTGGTTAAAGTATCTGACTGCATACTGGAGGAAAGAATTGCAAGCAGACCGATCATCTCCGGCAGATCAAGGTAGGGTGAAGAAGAATGAAGAAACTGTGAGTTGCTGAAAAGGCAAAACATACAGAGTGGCTGGGTGTACTCATTGGTTTTCAAAGATGTACAGCCACTGTAAGACACCTTTCTGAATAAGGTTAAATTACTGTGAAAATTAATTTTTTTAACTGAATCCTTAAGCTTTTGCACTCTCATTCAAGTTCCATGAATCAGAACTTATTGTCCCCATTCCAGAATCGCCTGTGCTAAGCAACCTAGGAGACCTTCTCCCTCTTACTCCATTAAAGGTGACTCAGTAGACTCTCAACCTATATGAAAGTATTGCCGTCAACATCCTGACAGCACTACAAAGGCCATGTCTTCACCCAAGCTGGTGGCACGACTTGTACCAGGATGTGAGGCAGCAACTACCCTGCTGTCTACACCTCAGATTGGTTACCAGCCAAACTTTCTCCCACCCTTCCTGGCTCTCCTCCTTTAGTTTTGTCTCTTGGCACCAATGGCTTTCTTTAGGCCACTGCTACTGAGAGCTACATGTCTAACCGTTCCTACTTTCCAATGTCATTCAGATCCTTCTTTGCCTTGCGCATTTCACGTGTGTGTGTGTGTGTGTGTGTGTGTGTGTGTGTGTGTGAGTGAGTGAGTGAGTGAGAGAGAGAGAGAGAGAGAGAGAGAGAGAGAGAGAGAGAAAGTGCTGAGGGCAAGAGAACTCCAGAGAGGCTGCAGAAATGGATACTTAGATTACAAGAAGAATAATACCACATTTGAAAGCCAGTGCCATTTTCTCAACTGTTGCATCTATCTATGTAATCAGTTACCTATCTTCAGTTATGTTTTTACTGCAGGAAGAGGAAATGTTTAGTTCCAGGAGTTTATGACCCTGTGTCTTTCTCAATGCTGTCACCCATTCACTACCACATAGTTTGATATAACTAATTCAGTTGTTGTAATGCAGACTGAACTGGTCCATATGTATAACTTTATTATTTGTTATTTACAGGTTTTAAATATAAGTATGTATGCCAGAGACTAGAGTGTCAGAAGTAAGTCACATGTAGATCTGTACCCTGAATACAATATTCTGAATTTTAATGGAAACCTTTACATATTTAAATTGTTGAAAAAGATGTGTATGTTTCCATTGGTATATTCTTACAAGCTTGCAGCTGTACCTTTATTTCATCCTCCTCTTCTTTCTTCAGACTGGCTGTCTCATTGTCTTTGGCAGAGTTTTTAGCAATTGATTTCTGTTAACAGATAATAATGAATTAAAGTTTACAGCAAAATATACTGGAGCTAACTTTTCCCAAATAAGAGCCGAGAATAGAAACAACTAACCTTACTACGTGTACATGACAAAAGTATAACAGATTTGTCACGTCCTTGAAACTGATCAACAGTGTTGACCTCATGAGAAGGCAGTGCTTTCCTTATCAAATTAACTTGTGCTCTGAATGGTGCAATGATTCCAATATCTTTTGTATCTACACCACCCTGTAACCAGTAACAAAATTTTATTGTGTAAATTATGGCCAAGCAAAACCAGTGAAACATATCACTAATTATGTGGCATTATTTATAAAATTTACAAACATACATGACTGATACACATGCATGAAAAAGCAAATGGCAGGTGTTGGTTTACTGAGCATTCTGACACAATTCACCCATACTCACAATTCACCCATACATAACATTAGCTGCAAAAACAACCAACCTTAGATCTGAAACTTCCTGGCAGATTAAACTGTGTGCCGGACCAAGACTCGAAATCGAGACCTTTGCCTTTCGCGGGCAAGTGCTCTACCAACTGAGCTACCAAAGCACGACTCACGCCCCATCCTCGCAGCTTTAAATCCGCCAGTACCTTGTCTCCTACCTTCCAAACTTCACAGAAGCCCTCCTGCGGACCATGCAGAACTAGCACTCCTGGAAGAAAGGATATTGCGGAGACATGGCTTAGCCACAGCAAAGGTCCCGGGTTTGAGTCTTGGTCCGGCACACAGTTTTAATCTGCCAGGAAGTTTCATATCAGTGCACACTCCACTGTAGAGTGAAAAATTTCATTCTTGGAACCTTAGATCTATTTAATTTACTAAACGTCTTTCTTTAATGAACTTTATTGGCATTTTACAGCAAACAATACACCCATTACAACTGCTTAAGTTAGCGACTACAGTTAGATTTTAAACACAACTATTTGTGGACAGAAGTATACAATTACTATGCATCAGCAATTGTCTGTGGGAAAATCTACAGACACACATTCTAATGAAAATGCCTAGAAGATTACAAGATAAGTTGGGAAAGGTGTAGACTGCTACTGCCGATCATGACCACCCGTTAGTGAACTGCCATTCAATTATAATGCAAGGCAGGGTCTCTCAAGAACCTTACAGTAGGGCTGGTAATACCAAACTGCAATAAGATGAGTGCGATGCTGGACTGTGTGGGCACACACATAGTCATACATACATGCCTGAGCATGCATGCACTTAGATTTTTATGTCTTGTGTAGAATCACAAAACTGTGGAAACTTTAACTCCTACTGCTTTCGCAATGACACGTGATGTCAAACTGTATTATGTAAAATATCTGAGAAAGAGAATGTCCACATATTTGTGATCTCCACTGAGCAAAATGCAATGTAGAAAATGTGATATTAATACAATGATGTGCACAACTTAAGAACAAAAGCAACTTTTGCATCACGTTTCACTGCCAAGTAAAACAGCTTGGTGGAACTTGGACCATACATAGAAAGGACTGCTGCAATACAGTACAGTACAAAAAGTAACTGAGCAAAATATGCAATGAAATGACCAGCAATGATGCTATTATCCAAAAGACAACAACTACACTGAAATCAGTGCGGTTCATGACGGTCCAGTGGACATTGCAGATGGTGGGACGTGGGTCTTAATAATGTGTCTGGTCACCACAGATGGCAATGCATGCTCTGCAATGTGCTCCCATGTTGGTAAGGACTGCTTGTGGTAGGGCATTCCATTCCTCCACCAGCATGGTCAATAACTGCTGAATGATCATTGGTGCCTGTTGATGTGCTGCAATACGTCTCCCCAATTCACCCCACCCTTGCTCAATAGGATTTAAGCTGTGGGAATGGGCAGGCCAGTCCATTTATCAAATATCCTCTAAATACAAGAGCTGCTCCATCTGTGCTGTTCCAAGTGGTTGTGCAGAGCCATCCATAAAAATGAAGTCTGGCCCAAATGTACTCTTGAGATGATGCACATGGAAGTAGTACAGTGTCGCAATAAAGTTGATCATAGGGTGTACCGTGTTTAAGATTTGGAAGCTAATACGCCCATTCAACATTACACATGGACCACCAAAACTATCACTGCTGGGCGTACCCTCATGTGGCGAGAGGCGGGGACACCTCATGCACCAGGAACATTATTGAACATGACCATTGTGGTAGTCCTGGTGTTGTTGTGTGGGTACATGTTGTTGTCTTTGGCATTGCGTGGGTATCTTCACATCCAAATCTTTGAACACGGTAACACTCGCCAGTCAGTATTATTTGACACTGTACTCCTTCCCCTGTGCATCTTTTCTGGAGTGCGTTTTACCCTGACTTAATTTTTATGGATGACAATGGGCGATCACATTGAACAGTGCAGGTGGAGCAGCTCTTGGAACGAGAAGCTGTTCAGTGAATGGGCTAGCCTGCCCGTTCCAGTGAACTAAAAATGGGGAAATGGAAAGCCCTACCAAAGAACTCTTTACATACCTTGTGGCCAACATGGGAACATGTTGTAGTGCATATACTGCAATCCGTGGTGATCACATACCTTTATACAAACTGTGTTTTGCCTTTTGTAACGCCCAAGGAACCATAATGAATTGTCGTGACTCGCATGTAAATATTATCCTTGAATGAAAGTGTCATTTCTATTTGTCTCACTGCATATTTTGTCAGTTACCTTCTCTACTATACTGCACCAGTTCTTTCTATGGATGGTCCAAGCTTCATCAAGCTATGTTACTTAGTGGTGACATGTCGTGTGAAAGTTACTTTCATTGTTTAGTTTTGCACACCACAGTATATCAGCAACATATGAAACAAATTAGTTTTATACTGACTTCAATTTTTACTATGCAGGGAACCAAAATACAAATATAGTTTTTTTGAGTTAGCATCCTTTCGAAAATGGTCACCTATTTCGCAATCAAAAGTTCTGAGAGACAGACCGCTTCACACGGACACCATGGAGAGATGGTTACAGGATCAAGAAATTACACTTAATGTCAATAAAATTGCAACATTATAAACTGATGTCAGAAGTATGTGGTGTACGCTGTCAATCTGTAGGTGACTACATTAAAACAGTAATTCTGGAGAAAATTTCGTCATACGACAGCCAGACACTGGTCAAAATATAAGTTTACTAAATGCCATTTCTTATGATCTCTGATACAGTGTTGCATTAAAAAAAAAAAAAAAAAAAAAAAAAAAAAAAAAAAAAAAAAAAAAAAAAAAAAAAAAAAAAAAAAACCCTCTAGGACAATTAAGAAATTAACTTTTGCAGTGTTGACAGCAATGACACTAAGAACAACAACAACAACAACAACTACTACTACTACTACTACTACTGCTACTGCTACTAAAAGTTACTTACTTTCTCCCAAATGCTGGTCACTGCAGCCAGAAGTGCAAGCTCATGAATGTTGGTGCATCTACCATTTTTGTTGCTGTTTTCTTCTAATAATGGAACTACACCCGTGTCAACAAACAACACAGCATCTGACATATCTGGAGAAACAATCCTCGACATCCATTGTGGAACCTTCTAAACAAATAACGAAAATGTTATGTCTGGAATCTCATAATGTAATAAGAAGTACCATTTCTAGAAAAATGCAGTTATAGGAACATGTTATGAACGAGACTTAACACTTTCAATATGAAAAGCAATTTAACAATCCTACTTTTATTATTATTGTCATCAACAGATGTCTCCTTTAATATGGTATTGGTTCACATGTTGCTTAAGTTCCATATTATTGCTGGGAATTGGGAAGCTGTACTGCTACAAATTCTCACAGCTTGCCACCGCTCTTAAAGTCAACACATTGAGCAACATGCAGTAAATAAAAGTTCTATCTAGGAAAAGCTAATCCAACATAAGTTTCAACTTTATTCATCGCACAGTCCCCCTACCAAAAAACAATCGTTAGTATGTACAGTAAAACTCTTTGGCTAATAATTATATGAACACGTGATATGATTACCAATGTGCAGTTTGTAACATTTCTCCCTTGAAGACTAATGTCAGAAGTACCCAAAAGCAAAAAAATTTTTCCTCTCCTTTATTCTGCAAACTGTATTACATCTGCTCATCAATACAATTTAGTGCACCTAAACTTAAAAAAAAAAGGGAAAGCCTACAATGTTAGTAAGTGTTTAGCCTTTTAAGATGAGGCAAGCTGGTGATTTTGTACCCTCAACATGAGACTCATATGATAGGCGGATTTTTATTGTACCTGAATGGTCAATATTCAAAAAGTTATTACATAATTAATAAATGAAAAAAATTTTGTAAATATTTTACATGCAACCTCATGATGAGAGACCAAATTAAATTTTGAAACTTCGTGGCAGATTAAAACTGTGTGCTGGACCAAGACTCGAACAAGGGACCTATTCCTTACGCGGGCAAGTGCTCTACCAACTAAGCTACCCAAGCGTGACTCACAACCCATCCCCACAGCTTCAATTCTGCCAGTACTTCATCTCCTGCCTTCCAAACTTCACAGAAGCTCTTCTGCGAACTTGGTAGAGCACTTGCTCACGAAAGACAAAGATCCCGAGTTCGAGTCGCGGTCTGGCACACAGTTTTAATCTGCCAGGAAGTTTCATATCAGCCCACACTCTGCTGCAGAGCAAAAATCTCATTCTCGAATAAAATTTAACTTAGTAGGTACAGAAATCTTTTTGAATGGTTTTAATTTTGATATGCCCTACAATTTATAATTGTTGACTTTCACTAAATTGGTTGCAAGTGATAGATACATTCATTTGTATGAAGTGCTAGAACCCCTCTGCTAGGAGACAGTTTGTGATTACAACCAGTCAGATAATGGCGACCTAAGAGTTATTTAGAGTGCCTTTCTTTTATGGATGCTGCATGTTGAATTCTCAGATACTGTAGCCATTATGGAGCTTGGCTATCAAATGCCCAGCATTACATGTCTTTAATGACAGAAGATAAATTACATAGATTTCTACAAGTGAATGTATCTTGAAGACAACAATACAAAACTAACATGGTGAAAGATATGTTTTTGCATAGCAAGTGGTAGCAGATATAATTACAAATAAAATCTAATTAAAATACATGCTGCAGATGTACTTCACACTGTTCTAGCAACAATCTGTTTTTGAATTTCAAAGAAAAACTTAAGCAAAACAGATCACTTTGATTGCACATGTAAGCAAGTCGGCCATAAGCAATGAGTTCAAGATAAAAAAGCGCATTACAAGATACTTCCTTCCGAGCACTTTTATATCACTCACAATTGGTTAGGCACAGGTATTGTCAATTGTTGCAAGCTGAACACAAGAAACAGTAATGCATTTCCCACTGATGGTTTCTATCCTACAAAATAATTTTACACACCTTGTACACTGTCTTGTTAGTCTTAGTGTTTAAATGTATCAGCTTGTAAGAAAAAGGTCACTGAATCATTAAAACCGGTATACTTAATTGCCCATATGACAATTTTAATTTAAATACACCGTATTTGGTAGCAAAATTTAATTTTTTTAACAGACAGTCTATCACCTACGGACACAATCACGTGAGAAAGTCAAATGAAACAATGAAAAATCAAAGACAGGATAATGACAGTATTACAAAGAGGATAGATTGCTATTCACCATATAGTAGAGATGCTGAGTAGCAGACAGGCACAACAAAAAGATTGCTAAACAAGTTGGTTTCGGCCAAAAGGCTACCTTCTGAAAAATACACACACACACACACACACACACACACACACACACAACCACTGTATCTGGTCACTGAGACCAGACTGTGAGCAACTGTGCACGGGATGTGGTGCAGAAAGGGTAGGGCAGTTAGGTGCGGTCGGAAGGATAGACAGTGGACAGGGGGAGAGGGGAAGGGGGGGGGGCAGAAAAGGAGAGAAGTAAAACGACTGTAGGTGCACTGATGGAATAGAAGGTTATGTAGTGCTGGAGTTGGAACACGGAAGGACAGTGACTAGCAAAAATTGAGGCCAGGGCATTATGGGAATGTAGGATATATAACAGGGTGAGTTCCAACCTCTGCAATTCAGATAAGCTGGTATTGGAAGGAAGGACAAAAATGGCACAGGCTGTGAAGCAGTCACTGAAGTGAAGAACATTGTGTTGGGGAGCGTGCTCAGCAACTGGGTGGTCCAGTCGGTTCTTGGCTACAGTTTGTCAGTGGCCACTCATGCACACAGACAGCTTTGCTGATTGTCAAGCCCAGTAGAATGCAGCACAGTGGCTGTACAAGTTGTAGATCACGTTACTGATTTCACAGATAGCCCTGCCTTCGAAGGGGTAAGGGATGCTTGTGACTGAAGTGGAAGTGGTGTTGGTGGGAGGATGTATGGGACAGGTCTTGCATCTAGGTCTATTACAGTGATATGAGCCATGAGGCAAGGGACAAGGTGTTGGGAGCAGAGGTGGAGTAGGGACAGACAAGGATGTTGTGTTGGTTTGGTGGGTGGTAGAACAGCACTGTGGGAAGGGTGAGAGGGACAGTAGGTAACGTATTCCTCATTTCAGAACATGATGAGAGGTAGTTGAAACAGTGGCAGAAATTGTGATTCAGTTGCTCCAGTGCTGGGTGGTACAAAGTCGTGAGGTGTATGCTGCTTTGTGGCCAGATGGTGGGATTCTTGGAGGTAGTGGGTGACTGGATAGCGAAGGTATGGCAGATCTGTTTCTGTATAAGGTTGGGAGGGTAAATACTGTCTGTAAAGGGCTCAGTGAGAACCTTGGTACTTTTTGAGAGGAACTGCTCATCACTACATGTGACGGCTATGGTGGCTAGGCTGTATGAAAGTGACTACTTGGTATGGAATAGATGGCAACTGTTGAAGTGGAGGTGCTGTATTGCTGGTGGTTGGTAGGTTTGACATGGATGGAGGTACTGATGCAACCATCTTTCAGGTAGAGGTCAACATAAAGGAAAATGGCTTTTTGGGTTGAGGAGGACCAGGTTAAGCGAAGAATGGGGGGAGGCATTGAGGTTCTGCATAAATGTGGATAAGGTGTCCTCACAATCCAGATCACAAAGATGTCACCAGTGAATCTGAACCTGGTGAGGGATTTGACATTCGGGATGGTTAGGAAGGATTCTTCTCAGTGGCCCACAAATAGGTTGGCATAGGATGGTGTCTTACGGTTGCCCATTGTCAAACCATGGATTTGCTGGTGATGCCTTCAAAGGTGAAGTAGTTGTGGGTGAGGATACAGTTGGTCATGTTGACCAGGAAGAAGGTTGTAGGTTGGGAATCCATTAGGCATTGGGAAGGGCAGTGTTCAGTAGTGGCAATGCCATGGACATTAGGAATGTTAGTGTAAACGAAGGTGACATCAATAGTGACGAGTAGGGCACCATGTGGTAAAGGAACAGAACTGTAGAGTGTCAGTGGAGGAGCAAGTTGGTGTCTTTTATATAGGTGGGTAGGTCGTGGATAATAGGATGAAAGAATTAGTCTATAAGAGCAGAGGTTCTCTCAGTGGAGAGGATTCAACCGACCTACAAACAATCTATTTTTCTCCCCCTCCCCCCGTTTTCCTCCCTACGCCTACTGTATTGACTTCCAACTGTTCCTAGCTGCCCTACCCTCTCCCCACCTTTTCCTCGTATGTTCCCACAAGCAACACTTTACCGTCCCCCACCCCTACCCTCGCATCTCTCTCCACCCTAGTCTCCTCCTTACCCCCACTACCCATACTGCTTTTCCCATCATGTACAGTTGCTCTCAGTCCCAGTCCATCCTTGGAGGCTAGACAGTGTGTGCGCGTGTGTGTGTTCATCTACTTTAGAAGAAGGCCTTTTGGCTGAAACCTTACTTGTTTAGCACTCTTTTTGTTGCGCCTGTCGATTCAACGTCTCAATTATACGGCGGGCAGCAATCTATCCTTTTCATAATATTGTCATTATTCCATCCTGGCTTTTCCATTGTTTGATTTTGTCTATTGGCTTTATCTTCATCCAGTACCCCAGTGCTGTTTTCCTTTGTTACTATTTTCTAACACATTGCTTTATTCAGTGTCCATCCTTTCCTTTCTCTTTTCACACACACACACACACACACACACACACACACACACACACACACACACACACACACACATCTTATGTCCTATGATACACCCAATGATATCATTAACCTAGACCTTCAATTCATCACTCTTCCTGCTTCACTACTGTGTATTTTCACGAGTTATTTTCCATACCTTCCTGTGCTACACAAACTTGTACTTCATCCTTCCAAACCCCTCCCCATTCTTTCTCCTCCCTTATTCCAGTTCGCACTTGCTAACCTCACCTAATCCAGTCACATCTGCTGCTACCTCCTTCATACATTTCCAGCCACTGACTTGCAACCTACATTATTGTCTTTTTTATTTATTTTTATTTTTACCTCATTGTGTTTTCACATTTATTTCTGTTTGTTTTCACGTTTCACTACTGGCCCATGAACTGGAGTGCACACACCATTCCACCTCAAAAATTTCTCCAGCCTGCTCATCTCCTATTACTGTCTATGACTACCACTGTCCACCACCTCTACAACAGTCTTCAAACCTTCCCTATAATCCCTAATAGCTGACAAATCCTGCCTCATAGACCTACTACATTTACCACACCCTCTAGCTCCCTCACACCACCATAAACAATCCAAAACCTAAACAGATCCTAAACACAGTCACAAACCTTTCTGCCAAAAGCTTTAGTCCCACAGAGGTATCAGCCCTTTCCAAAGGCCTTATCTTCTGTTTCACTTCCAAATTTAATCATGCTTGACCTGTTAAACACCTTCTCTCCTTCTACCAGGCCCCACAGTGGGAATACATTTTTGCCGCCAACCCTACCAATCAGACTCAACACAAAACCAATATTGAACTCTGCCTGACTCAGTTCACTCCTCCATCCAACCGAGATCCATTCCCCCTGCCCACAAATTACCCCCTCTTAACATTCCAGAACTTCTTAACCTCGAACCTTGTCTCACCATCATTTCCCAAATCGCTCAACATGCATGCTAACCTTACATCTCCAGAAATAACTGCAACCCATCACCTAAAAACTGATCCCGACCTTCAGATCCTACCTGCTGACAAATGCTTCACCACTGTTTTTTTGAACTGAAAGCATTATCTGGCAGAAGGACTTTCCAAGGTCAGATTCGTCCACCTACAAATCCTGACTCAGTGATATAATTCCACACATCCAAAGGATCTCTAGTCTCTCCTCAAATCCCTAAGCCCATTCCAGAACCTCTTTCCTGTTTTTGCCTCTCTCCTCATTTCTACATTTCCACCTTCTACATGCTTCCTGAAGTCCATAAACCCAACTATCCAGGATGCCCTATTGTGGCTGGTTACTGTGCCTCCACTGAAAGTATCTCTGCTCTCATACACTAACATCTTCAGCATATTACTTGCAACCTACCCTCCTACATAAAAGACAGTTGATGTTCCTACACCACATGGTGCTCTGCTCATGAGTACTGATGGCACCTCCCTTTTCATTAACATCCCTAATGCTCATGACTTTGCTGGTATTTAACACTATCCTTCCCAATGTCCAATGGACTCCTAATCTATAAGCTCCATTCTGGCCAACACTGTCAACTAGATCCTCACCCACAACTACTTCACCTTTGAAGGCACTGCCTACAAACAAATCCATGGTATGACACTGTGCACTTGCAAGACACCATCCTATTCATGGATCACCTAGAGGAATGCTTCCTCACCACCAAGGATACCAACCTCTTGCCTGGTTCAGATTCACTGATGACATCTTCATGATCTGGACTGAGGGTGAGGACATCCTATCCACATTCTTCCACAATCTCAACAGTTCCTCCCCCATGGCCCTCTTCAATCCAACAAGCCACCTTCCTTGATGTTGACCTCCACCTGAAAGATGGCTACATCAGTACCTCTGTCCATATCAAACCTACAAACCAAAGGCAGCACAGTACAGTTTCTCCAGTTTTACAGCTGTCATCCATTCAATGCCAAGAAGTCCCTTCCATACAGCCTAGCCACCCTCGGCCGTCGCTGTAGTGACAAGCAGTCCTCCACAAAATACACAAAGGTTCTTACTGAGGCCTTCGCAGACCATATCTACCCTCCCAACCCTATATAGAAACATATTTCTATTGCCTACAAGACTCTCACTGTCTGGCCACAAAAAAACATTTGCCTAATGACTGGAGCAACTGAATCACATTCTCTGCCAGTGTTTTGACAATCTCTCGTCATGTCCTGAAATGAGGAATGTCACACCTACCGTTCCACCCCTCCCACAGTGATACTCCACTGAACCTACACAATATTCTTGTCCACCCCTACTCCAAACCCTTTACACCCCCCCCCCCCCCCACCTCATGGCTCAAATCCCTGTAACTCATCTAGACGTGAGACCTGTCTCATACATCCTCTCACCAACACCACCTCCAATCCAAGCACAAGCATCACTTATCCTGTCAAAGGCAGGGCTATCTGTGAAAGCAGTAATGTTATCTACAAGCTAAACTGCAATCACTGTGCTGCATTCGACATGGGTGCGACAACCAACCAGCTAGCTCTCTGCATGAGTGGCCACCGACAAACTACAGCCAAGAAACAGCTGGACCACCTAGCTTCTGGAAACGCTGTCCAACACAATGATTGCTTCACATGTGCCAACTGGATCCTTCCTACTAACAACAGCTTTTCTGAACTGCGCAGGCAAGAACTCTCCCTGTGATATATACTACATTACCGTAACTCTCTGGCCTCATCCTCTGTTAGTCACTGTCCTTCACTCACAATCAGCTTCCCTGTTCCTACTCCAGCACTACACAGCCTTTTATTCCACCAACACACCTACAGTTTTTTTACTTCTCCTGCAGTATCACCAATGACCACACCACAGCGTTTTGGGGCCAGGAATCATATGGAGTTCAGCTCACAGGCAATAGGTGGCAGCACCACCGCTGCTTAACAGTGCAGGCATGACCACCACTAGGCCGCTTCTATAGCAATCCCAGCAATGCCACCTGGCATACATACAGAATTTAGCAACCTACCGACTACAAGCCAATCATGCTATGCCATACCATGCCACTGCAGGCTCACCGGTAGCCTGTGTACTCCTGCAGGCCCGGGCTAGTTAAAAACAAATGCACCTCTGCGGATGGCACTGAGACATCAGACTGCAGTCTCCAGAAGTGTTTGGACTCACTGCTTGTAACTACACACACATACAGACTTGACGTGACAGTGTTGTACGACTGTGTCAAGGACTCAGTGTACAATTCCGTTTGGCAGTATGTGTGTTCAGATCTTGTGTGAACTTCAGTTGGGAGATTAAACTTGTTTTTCCACTTATGCCTCCAGTCTTCTTTGTTCCACACTTCCTGGATACAGCATCTCTCTCCCTTCCTGCTCACCATCCACCCTCCCGACTGCACCTAGCTGCCCTACCCTCACCTCACTACATTCCTGTGTAGTCCCACAAGCAGCATTTTACCATCTTCCCCCCTCCCCTGATATCCCTCCCCCTCTGCATCACAGTCTCCTAATCACCCACATTGCTTCTCCCATCATTCACAGTTGTTCACAGTCTGGCCTCAGTGGCCAGAGGCAGTGGTCATTGTGTGTGTGTGTGCGTGTGCGTGTGCGAGAGAGAGAGAGAGAGAGAGAGAGAGAGAGAGAGAGAGAGAGAGAGAGAGAGAGAGAGATATATATTAGTGTTCCCACTGCTTGGTTTTTTTATCTGTTGAATAAACTGAGGTGAAAAAGAGTCATGGGATTGTGATACACACATAAACAGATGACAGTAGTATTGTGTACACAGGTTATATAGGGGAAGTACATTGGCAGAGCTGTTATATGACCTCAGGTTGTTCATGTGGAAAGGTTTCCAACGTAATTATGGCCACACGACAGGAATTATTTAAAATTTTAAAGGTGTATTTGTTTTTAATATATCTTAAAGAGTAACACATGCAAAAAAAGACAGGTAATATATGTGAAAGCTTAGCTTCTCTTGTAGCTACACTATAACATTTCCTATTTGTGTGGTTGCACTACTTAACAGTGATGTTGCTATTGGCTCACTACATCACGTGTCCTATGCTCTGAATATCTGCTGTCATTGGCTGGTGAGATAACGTGATGTGAGCTAAGATTAGCTGACAAAAGTGCGTCTCGATTTCAATGCTTCAGAAACTAACATGCTGTGTTTGGTGGAATTCATATTCATACTTTCAAAATACGAGAATATCAGTGTACATGTTGCTGTGCATCACAGATTTTTCCAAAATGCATTGTTTTATTTCTGGGTTTTGTTTCATCAAGTACTGGGAAGTCATACACCAGTGTATAAAACATTTACCATTCAAAGGACTATTTAGTTTTACAGCTCCAAGGGATCGTATACTGCCACTTACCACAGAAAATGTGTATTTTTACCTGGGGAGAAAGTGTATTTTTAACTGGAAAATCTGGGATTTTTTTTTTCCTTATCTGCATTTACACCCTGATATCTGATTGGAATAAAGGACATTGCACTAACACACTTGAGTTGTGGAAATCAGATGGAAAAAACTGCAAGTTCTAAAAGAATGTGTAAATTACAAGAGATTTTTTTTTTTACTCTCATGTATGTGATTTGATGACAAAGAAACACGAACTGAAAGAAGAAAAATAGACAAATTTGCTGCCACTCGTCCTTTCTTGCAGCTGTTTGTTCTCAACTGTAGAAATTCATACAACCTGGAGACGTATGTGACTACTGATGAGACACTGGAGGCTTTCCGTGGGTGTTGCATTACATTACTAGTAAGCCTGGAAAGTATGGAACCAAGAGTTTTGCTATCTGTGGCTCAAAAACAGTTTTTACAAGTACCTTGGAAGTATACTGTGGAAAACAAGAACATGGCCGCTATCAGACCTCAAACAAGCCAAGTGACATAGTGATGCTCCTGTTTCCTGACTCTGAAACTAGAAATTGGAACATGTCATGTTGGAACCCCATTATCTGAGGCTTCTTTGTTTTATCATAAAGTTTTGATAGTTCATTCATTGGAGACAGCAATAACATACATGTATGTATGCATGTATGACGTGAAAGAGAAGCAATGACTAATGTGTGTGTTTTTCTACTTCATGAATGTAGCAGGAATCAATGCACAGATTGTTTATTCGTAACAAAGATTACGCAAGAACAATTTTTTTTAAGGCTCTGGCAATGCCACTGATGAAAGATCCAAAATAATGTGCTTGGATGGTGACATTTCAGCCCTCGGAAAAGGAAGACGTATGTCAGTCTACTTCTCAAGGATAAGCAAACAAGAAACATGGGAGGTGTGTAACTTGCAGGTGAACAAAAGATGTATTAACAATCATTACACTTAATACATGCAAAAAGTTAGTTTGTAAGAAACATGTGACAGTTGCTTACACTTGCAACAACTAAATTCTTTATTCAACTGAGGCTTATATTCATGAGGCCTGAAATGTAGGGAACATGTACTAAACTGGAAAACAGAGTACGTAAACCTCAAGTGAAACACTTTGAATTAACTTTTCATGAAATATTTAAATACTATTCTAAAAAAGTTCAAAGTTCATAAAAACATGCAATTAAAGCAATAGTATCCACAAAATAAACACCATTTTTTCAAGGTATGTAATCGTTCATGTAAATTATGTTATTAGGTATAAAATACACTGCATGCCTGTTCAACTAATGGAAACTTGGTGCACCTACTCAAGGGTTAACTATAAATCAAACCAATTAAGTAATAAACTTCAACATTATCAGGTGGACACTCAAATGATATTTGTGTCGTTTATCAAATCAGGGTACATAAACTAATAAGATCTTTAACGAAATGTTGGTCGTGTATTATGAGGATCATTATTTACCAGTAACCAAGTTTCATGGTCCACTTATTTAAAACTGTTAAGTCCAAACCTGTATATTCTCAACACGCAGAGTTGCATTTGCAATATCCGCATTTGCACAGCGTAATCGACCACCATATGCCAAGTGATTGGCAAGTTTTACAATGGCACGATTCATACGATATTGCAAGTCAAGTATTACTGTTGCTCCCAGTCCATCCAGTCGAGTAAACAGACTCTCATCAAGACCGAGCTGCCTGCGCAATAAACAGAACAAACACAAGAAAATTAAGGGTGTTACTAACAAAATGTATTTCATACATAAACACAAGGTATGTCTGAATTTAATAATTATACATCCAATGCTAACAAACAGATCTTGCATACTGTATAAACCCGCTAAGTCCCTACCAACAACTTTGACCTTCATCACTTCAATCACACAACATAATAATGTACAAATGTACAAATAAAAGAGGTAAAGTAAATCAGAAATACAAGCCAAATGTGACAAGTTGAACGTAATCATTCTACATGTATATATTACCTCCAATTAGATACTTCAAGCAAGTAACTACACACAATGTATGTGATATACATAAGCTTCTTGCTCGTGCTAAGAGCAAGAGCATGGTAAGAGACGCAAATTGTCTAGACTCAAGTTGATTAGCCATTTCAGTGCCATGTGGAACTATGTCATTCTACAACAAAACCAGTATCATTCAGAACATTCCCAAATGTCAGAACAAATCAGGTAATTTTGCATTGTCTGGAGGTGGAATCTGTGTTACTTGAAAACCTGTATACCTGTACATGTAGTGGTGCAGGACTTTTAATGATGTCTACAATGTCTCTTCCTCCTCCAAGAGTGTTCCTTAAGAAGGCCGACATTAAGCACTCTTGCTATCATTGAGTGTTGTTTGTTAAAATACTCAAACTTTATTCATATAATAAGGAAAGGGCAACCACCCACCCAAAGCAGACCGAAGCACTGAGCTCAGAGACATATAACAGAAAACAGCTTTCACACAAGTTTTCGAGCTATTGCTACTACTCATCCCTCGAACAAACAACTTAGGAGCACACTTCTTGTCACTCAGTATTATCCTTGTCATGAATGTATTAATCATCCACTGTGACACGGCTATGGCTTCCTAAAATCATGCCCTGAAACGAGGTCCATTCTCTCTGACACTTTGCCCACCACACTTAGAATAGGTTTCCGTTGCCCTCCCCATCTCCGCAATATCCTTTCAAACACTATGCTCTCTCTGCACCCATCTCCCTATCCAATGACTCCTACCCCTGTGACTTGCCCCACTCACCCTCCTACCACCACCTGTACCAGCCCCGTAACTGGGCTAACATATACTACCAAAGGGATGGTCACCTGTGAAACGACACATCATATATGAGCTGCTATGAATAGGCAGAGGGTGTAAACTGGCAACATCAGTATCCTGTTGCAAAGCATTCTCTACAACATGACAGTCATGACCTTGGTGCCTGTTCCACCAGATGTGCCATCTGGATTCTTTCTACAGACACCGGGTGGAAACTGGTACTACAATGTGTCCTTGGTTCTTGTCATCCACTTGGCCTTAATTTGCATTTATTTCTTCAGTTTCAGCATTTCTTTACAGTAACTATTCATGTTTTCAGTCCCTTTTTGTTTTCTGTCTTTCATTTTCTGATCTATCAATTTTTCACCGTCTGCTCGCACCCATATCACCTACAATGTATTTAGCTTTCCCCCTCTTATTAATTTTTGCAGTATGTTCTGGCAGTCCTGTCTTGCGTATTGTCCTGCCTTCTGCCTTTATGTTCTCAAGTTTTCAAATCTTGTCTGGTACAGTCCTCAACCACAAATCTTTCCTTCTTATCCTGTACATTACGTCTCCCCTGACCTGGAGTTCTGGCCGACTTTTATGAAATCTACTCCTTTTCCTAAGCCTCAACAGTCCTTTTCCTTCACCCCTCTTCCTTCTGCTTCACCCCTTCTGCCGGAGGAAGGAACCATAGGCTCTGAAAGCTTGCAGACTTAAATACCTTCAAATGTGTGTTCTCCTGCAGCTGCTTGGTGAGTTGATTTCTTACCTATCCAAGAACAATATACGAAGATATTTTCTATGATTGTGTTGTGTACCCATGAACAATAGTTGGGAAACATACTGTCTTTAACAGGTTGTAAAATTCAATTACGTCCATAAATTTTGGTTTCTCTGGAGAAATAGCCACAGAATCAACTTCATGTCTTAAGAACCAAGTGTACAACAACATCAGCATTGACACAGCTAATGAAATGTTTGTTGAAGAAGTCCATATACGGTGAATAACTTTTTAATCAAAGATTTCATTATTGAGGTGAGCAAGGAACTCTGACAAAAAACTTTCATTTCCAGTAACCATTAATTTTTGACAAACATGGCTCAAAGAAAAACTAGAGTAAAAACTTTTCAGAAAAATTAACAGATTGCTAAGATTTTATATTGAAGAGCTTATCCTTTGAGTGTGATTGAGATGTCAGAATGAAACATAATCTGACTGACACTTAAGCAGTAGCTAAGCATACCTTAAATTTCACACTGACAGTTTCACAAAAGCTACATGGAGAAACAAATCCCAACTTTCCAGCACTCATTAATCCAAACATCCAACAAATTCACCGCAAATAGCATCTATCTCATGGGGGCGTTTGGTTGCCATGCACATCCACACTTCATCAATGTGATGCCAATATTCAATATATAAAAAGAAGAAAGAATTTGCTTTCTGAACATGCTATCATTTCTTAGGATAATTTTTCCTCATCAAAAATAGATATTTAAGTTCTGTCATCACTAAATACAAACAAAAAAAGATGATGACTTCTCTTTTTTTTAATAAATTAGCGTGAGACTATTTTTTCACCTAGAAGTGTGTGCTTACACTGTAACAAGTTTCATCAAACTCAATCAACTCATTGACAGTGGTCAAGCAGTTAACTACTGTTTACAGAGTTGTGTGGATACAACTGGGTTCTACACTGAAGACACACACATTTAGTAGGTATAAAAATTGCAGCACCAGTCTTGTTTATTTTATGTTTACCATTTAAGATATATTCCAATGGAGTGCACAAATACATCTGTAGTGAACTGCTGAGCAACAGTTAGTGTGTTCACTGATTCTGATAAAATTTGTCACAGCCGTAAGTCACATGGACCAAAATAATTTTTTTATATTTACTTTTACTACTTAATGTATTTTTGCTGTTCGCTACACTCTTCTCATGAAAGTTCAGCCATATGAGATTTTGCTTGACACTTACATGTAATGTCTGTAGATAAATTTCCCTTGTGACATGTTAGACCTGTTACCACCAGCTCCCCCACAGTATTCCACTGGTATAATTTTTCTGTCTTTTACTCCTTCCACTGGATAACAGCCAATTTCTATTTGCAAATTCCTTTAGTCGCACTACCTTTTTTTACAAATCACTGTTTATCCAATTAGGGTACCATTACAAAAAACAATTTCTCACTATTCTGGACAAAGAAAAATCCAGCCATCTTATACATAATACTGATTACTGTTTTGATAATACTATACTGAAGAGCTAACACAAAAATAACTGATTTCCCTGACAGAGGAGGCTGGAGGAGGCGAGGGTATACATGTTTGTGCACTTCATTCAAAAATGAATATATACCATCAGAGGAAATGCCCTTACCGCTCTCAAGAAGAAGAAAACTACGTTAACGAAGTATTCAAAAGACAGTCATGAATGCTTTTCAGACACAGTCTATTGCATTTTAACAAGATATTTAAAAAATCCTACCTTTTTATTTATCTAAAAACAAAGATGATGTGACTTGCCAAACGAAAGTGCTGGCAGGTCGATAGACACACAAACAAACACAAACATACACACAAAATTCAAGCTTTCGCAACCAATGGTTGCTTCATCAGGAAAGAGGGAAGGAGAGGGAAAGACGAAAGGATGTGGGTTTTAAGGGAGAGGGTAAGGAGTCATTCCAATCCCGGGAGTGGAAAGACTTACCTTAGGGGGAAAAAAGGACAGGTATACACTCGCGCACACACCCATATCCAACCGCGCATACACAGACACAAGCAGACATTTGTAAAGGCAAAGAGTTTGGTAAGTCACATCATCTTTGTTTTTAGATATATTTTTCCCACGTGGAATGTTTCTCTCTATTATATCCATACCTTTTTATTTATATTCATACATGTAATTTGTATTACCTAGCTTTCAAAGAAGTCACAACTGGTGGCAGCTGCTGTGGATCACCAACAAGAATGAACCGTTCACAGAGAAGTAATGGCCTCATCAGCATTACCTGCAGGGTCTGAGTGCTCTCATCAACTAAGCACACAGAAAATCGCCGGCCTGTCAGCAAAGGGCTATTTGTACCCAAGCACGTAGATCCAACA
Source organism: Schistocerca serialis cubense (assembly GCF_023864345.2). Classification (NCBI taxonomy): domain Eukaryota; kingdom Metazoa; phylum Arthropoda; class Insecta; order Orthoptera; family Acrididae; genus Schistocerca; species Schistocerca serialis. The sequence goes on from NC_064646.1 coordinate 124,035,882, forward strand.
ATTAGCTGTTCAGGACAAGATGATGATAAGCATGAATAAAAGATCACATTACATTACATTAGATTTGTAGACAAACTTCCAAATCTCTCACCTTGTTTCAGATGACAACAAAATTTGATTTAATATGCAATAGCAAAATGGTAACACAGTTACAGCAGCCTACAACTGCAATAATAAATTATAACAACATACTATTTCTTTCTCTTAATTGAGAACATTTGTAACTAAGAAAGTAACTTTTATTGAGTAAGGTGTTAATAAATGTGAAGCTCAATCTCAGATTGGGCAACAGGGAAGGGAATCTGCATATTACTCTCAAAAGAACTATCCCAGCATTCACATCAAGAAATTTAAATAACAGCTGGATGGCTTTAAAATGGTCGAAATGTCAAACTGAAAATTCAGTAAGAATGATGGAATAACATTACCCATGAGCTTTTGTCACTAAGAATGCGCTCCAAGGCTGATGTTCATAAGAGAGTCAAATAGTTCATCACTAAAGCTGCACTTGGTTTTTTGGTGATCTCCATAAATTGTTCTAAGTAAAATCTTTGAACGGTTCATTCCATGAGGCCGAAACATATCTCTTCCCTCACCTTTGTCTAGTAGAAGCGACATTTCATAATCAGAAGATGATCAAATACGCAGTGATTACAAACATTTTAAATTATTGGGACTGAAGAAGATGAAAAACTTTGGTGGAAGCATTGGGGTCAGGATTTTCAGCAGAAACTCATAGGTGTTGTCTTCACAAAGTTGGTCATTGTTTATGACCCTGAAATGCAAAAATTTGTTTACACTGTTTATTTTCATTCTTTTATATCCTAAGGTGCAATACTTTGCTCCACTTGTGTTTATAAACATAAAACATTCTTTGTTTGAAAAAGGATGATTAAGAAAGATCTGCAATGTCAGTTTGTCAACTTTGTGAAGAGTGTGTCTGAATTGCAGTCCTGCCATGCACAGCACCAAGACAAGAGATGTAAAAGAGAGAGAAGGTGGTGGTGGTGGTGGTGGTGGTGGTGGTGGTAGTTGTAGTTGTAGTTGTAGTTGTAGTAGTAGTAGTAGTAGTAGTAGTAGTAGGAGGAGGAGGAGGAGGAGGAGCAGGAGAAATACAGCGTGTCCATAACTAAAATTCCAGTTTCAAATTACTGTAGAGAGAGAACCACTGCTTAGAATGACATCAAATTTGAACAGCATATTACTGATACAGGGGGAAAAGTCATAGGGGAAAAAAGTTAATGAAAATTTTACCAGTAGATGGTGTCTTAACATAATTGGGGTCGGCTACAAATGACAGATTATCTGAAATTCGAAGGCTATGGTTCGAGTAGCACATTACACCATCTGTACTGTTCAATGTGCTTGACTACACAACTTGGGCAATCAATAGTTGTGGCACTGTTAGTTAGGTACGCCCATCCACTACGGCAAGGTACCACATTGGAAGGGAAAAATCTGTTTTTAATTGTACTGAGGCTGAAAGTTGCATAAACAGCAAAATGACATCAGTTTCTAGTTGTCGTGAGACTAGTACAAGACATGTTCAATATGTTGTCCATTTTCTGCCACAAGTTGAAACTGAAAAACAACATGTTCCACAAAAGACTAGAATGTCTCAGGGGGATCATGTTCAGAATGTGTTGTGCAGCACATTTCTTCAATTCAGCAATATTCATAACAGGAACCCTGAACACAACATCTTTCCAATAAACCCACAGCCAGAAGTTCCACAGATCAATATCGGGTTATCTGGATGGCCAAGCTGTAGGGAAATTATGACTGATAATTCTATCATTTCAGAAAAACCTTTGCAGCGGCCATGTCACTAGCTGTACAAAGTGCAGAGGAGCACCATCTTACATAAAAATGGTCCTACCCATAGATCCACACTGTTGAAGGGTTGGAATTATGTTGTTGTGCAAAAGACTCACAGCATTTATCAATGATTGTATAGGTAACAGGACCTGCAGAACTCATCTCTTTGATAAAATATCGCCCTTAGATAAACAATGCCATGGACCCACACCACAAAGCCACCTTTGAAGAATGATGTAGTACTAATTAATGTGCATACAGGTTTTCTGTTGCCCATATTCTGCAATCCTGCATATCAACATGTACTTGGATATGGAAATGGGCTTTGCCTGTCCACAGAATGTTCCTTGGGCGTTCATTGTCCACTTCCATGCAAGCAAGAAATTCCAGAGCAAACATCTGCCTTGGTCACAGGTCAGCAAGAAGCATCTCCTGAACACGAGTGATTGCAAACCATTGCTCGGCCCCTCAGCAATGCTGTGGCCCCATCTTCAACTGACGTTAGATCAACTGCTTTCCCCCCCTCTGCCACACTGCACTTCAAAAGAACCTGTCTGTTCAAATTTTGTAATAATTTTCTACAGACTCTTAACAGACATTGGCCCAATGCCTTTTTTCATACCCTTGAGTGTCCGGGACTTCTGCAGGGCTAGTGGTGCACCGTCACCATCCTTGTAAAAGAACTTTACCAGCAGCATGCAACTGTTTCGACAGACAGTTACATTGAGTGTCTTGGATGCAAACTGAGAAACAGCTGTGTGCCATGCATCTGTTGAAGTGCCCTATTCTGACATTTAGATTACTATCTATTGGTCAAATTTTCATTAATTTTTTTTCCTCCGTGATGTTCCCCCCAGCAACAATAATATGTTGTTCAAATTAAGGATACACTGTATGTGATGAAAAAGCTTTTTCTTTTTCTTCCTTTTTTTAATAACTTTGATTTGATCTCTCTTTCTTTTAATATTCCTCGTCTTTTTTTGTGTTACTTATAAAACTACTCTATCTTTAGCATTATTAAATAATCATAGCTCTGCACAGTACATTCACAAAATCATACTTAACTGACCCTGGAATTGAGTCTCTTAGTAAGTTCTTCAGGTGTCTTACAACCCTTACTGAGCTCTGCTTCTGAAAAACAACGGAGTTCAGGATGGATGCGTTGTTCAGAACCCAGCCGCAGAATAGGCAAATTATGTTTCTTCAGACGAAGCAGCAAGTTGTCAACAGCTGAATGAGTGTTGCTTGTAATCAGCACTGAAGCACCACGTCCTACAAGGACGCGTACTAGAGATGCTAACATTTCAGTCTTTCCTGTGAAAGAATATTAATTCCAGAAGAGCCTTTATTTTATCAAAATTATAACAAAATTAACATAATCATAAGCCAACTAAGGGCAGGGGAAAGGTGACTATGTCCAACATCTAACTGCTGCTGTTCTTTGTTCCATGAGTGGGTGTTGTGGCCATAACTAAAATTTGTAATTCACAGTTTTGTGACAAGAAAAAAGTTGTGAACTCTATCGAGCATTTCTCCCTGAAAGGTAACAGCTTTCTTTTCATTGTAGGGGGTGGGGCTGTAGGAAGCGTGCAAACAATTTAACAATTTGATAGTAAGTTTTATTGTATACATACACATTTTTGAGCCTCTAAAGAGTCTAAAGGCTAAACAAATATAATTATCAGAATGAGATTTTCACTCTGCAGCGGAGTGTGCGCTGATATGAAACTTCCTGGCAGATTAAAACTGTGTGCCCGACCGAGACTCGAACTCGGGACCTTTGCCTTTCGCGGGCAAGTGCTCTACCAACTGAGCTACCGAAGCACGACTCACGCCCGGTACTCACAGCTTTACTTCTGCCAGTACCTCGTCTCCTACCTTCCAAACTTTGCAGAAGCTCTCCTGCGAACCATGCAGAACTAGCACGCCTGAAAGAAAGGATATTGCAGAGACATGGCTTAGCCACAGCGTGGGGGATGTTTCCAGAATGAGATTTTCACTCTGCAGCGGAGTGTGCACTGATATGAAACTTCCTGGCAGATTAAAACTGTGTGCCCGACCGAGACTCGAACTCGGGACCTTTGCCTTTCGCGGGCAAGTGCTCTACCAACTGAGCTACCGAAGCACGACTCACGCCCGGTACTCACAGCTTTACTTCTGCCAGTTGGTAGAGCACTTGCCCACGAAAGGCAAAGGTCCCGAGTTCGAGTCTCGGTCGGGCACACAGTTTTAATCTGCCAGGAAGTTTCACATCAGCGCACACTCCGCTGCAGAGCGAAAATCTCATTCTGGAAACATCCCCCAGGCTGTGGCTAAGCCATGTCTCTGCAATATCCTTTCTTTCAGGCGTGCTAGTTCTGCATGGTTCGCAGGAGAGCTTCTGCAAAGTTTGGAAGGTAGGAGACGAGGTACTGGCAGAAGTAAAGCTGTGAGTACCGGGCGTGAGTCGTGCTTCGGTAGCTCAGTTGGTAGAGCACTTGCCCGCGAAAGGCAAAGGTCCCGAGTTCGAGTCTCGGTCGGGCACACAGTTTTAATCTGCCAGGAAGTTTCAAATATAATTATAACTACAATTATAAAAATACTGTTGAAGCTCCAGACAGTTTGTTGCTCTGAATGGTGATTCAAGCTTCCCATGCATTTATTTACATTAAAATAATGTGCAATGTATAACAACAATTAAAAACAATAAATGTTACAAACTCTCTAACCAGAACTAACCTGTGCCTGGCATTCCACAAATAAGCAAGTAATTCCTGGAAGCGACTGATTTGCGAATTGCATTCAGTTGAGCAATGTTGAGGTGCTGCGTAATCGTCTTTTCTGAACCGCTCAAGCGTCCAATTTCTTCAGACGAAAATTCTGGCTTCGCCCTGGTAAATACAGTCTGAATTTTTAAAATGAAAAAATTAATATCTATCATTCTCAGAAAAACATTGCAAGAAATTATAACAGTTTCTGCATCTACTCACAACCATTAACATTACTCTTTCCAAAGAGTACTGTCACATCTTTCGATGATCAATCTAATTGCTTTTACTTTCATTGTTGCAAGTGGTGTATGATGTAAAATTACTTACATCTCAGCATCATATAACCAATATCAGTAAACGGTACAATTATTTGCTAAGCCACATGGGCAGTGCCAATCAGTTGCCTATTATTTTGATGTACTAATAAATGTTACAGCTTATGTGAAGGACATTGAAAGTGATCCCTGGCAACAAAAAGGTCAGAATAAGGTAATGCTGGGTGCACAAGCAGATGGTAGGAAGCCCCCCTCCCCTCCCACGGATTATTCTTCTCAAGAAAATGACAATGAAAGTAAAACTGCCTTTATGATTTATCTTTAGATGCCAAGGAGAGGGTTGGATGACAAATTATTTTATGCTACAAAGGTTGAAGGTTGTTTTGAACATAATATCAGTCTGTATTTTTAACAGAAGGAAGATGTTGCTGCTGGATTTTTTTCAGGGACTTCGTATCCAGAAAGTTAAGCAACTGATCACAAAGTACAGCACAGACCCGGTATTAATTCCTGGTGCCATGACCTCACAAGTTCAAATTACAGATGATGATGTGAATAGATCTTCTAACACTCACATTTCTGAGGAGACCATGCCCTCACTTTAGTTAGGGTAGTAAAGAGGATGGGGGGAGGGCGGGGTACCACGCACCTCAATATCCATACAGTATTAGCGGATTCTTATTTTCTGGGGCAGAATATCAAGCAAATCTATTACGAAAGGACTCAACAAGTGCTGCACATCCAATACTATGAATGGCTCAGAAGAGGGAATATTTTGCGTGGATTGCCAGGAAGGAAGAAATGCCATTAGGTTTACAAACAAAGTGGTGGTGGTGATGGTGATTCACAACAGTGATACAACAGATGACTAACTTGGATAATGATCAGGAAAGGAAGGGAAGATAAAATTAATGTATTCCCACATACCCATGGTCTATCTGCCCTTGAGCACTACCTCTCCCAACGCCCACCCGAAGATCTTCCAAAAACCTCGTTCCTTATCACACTTACCAACTTCATCCTCACCCATAATTACTTCACTTTTGAAGGCCAGACCTACAAACAAATCAGGGGAACGGCCATGGGAACCAGGATGGCTCCGTCCTATGCCAACCTCTTCATGGGCCGCATGGAGGAGGCTTTCCTGAAGACCCAACAGCTGCTTCCCCTGGCCTGGTATAGGTTATAGATGACATCTTTGTGGTCTGGACTCATGGTGAAGAAACACTCCTTAATTTCCTCCATAACCTCAACTCCTTTTCGAATCTGAATTTCACCTGGTCCTTCTCCAAAACCCAAGCCACCTTCCTGGATGTTGACCTTCATCTTGTTGAAGCTCACATCCACACCTCTGTCCATATCAAACCCACAAACAAACAACAGTACCTTCACTTTGATAGCTGCCATCCTTTCCACATCAAACGCTCCCTTCCCTACAGCCTAGGTATTCGTGGCAAACGTATCTTCTCCAGTGACGAATCCCTCAACAATCACACCAATAACTGGACCAGTGCTTTCCTCTCCCACAACTATCCTGCAGACCTTGTCCACAAACAGATTTCCCGAGCAATACATTCCTCCCCGTCCAACAACAATGTTCCTACCCCCAGACCACACAGAAGCATCCCCCTTGTCACCCAATATTATCCTGGCCTCGAAAACATCAACAAATTACTTCACCAGGGATATGACTTTCTCAAGTCAACCCCTGAAATGAGATCATCCCTTGACAAAATTCTCCCCACACCACCCAGAGTCGCCTTTCGTCGCCCCCCTAACCTCCGTAACATCCTTGTTAAACCCTACAATATTCCCAGACTACCTTCTCTACCCAGCGGTTCCTACCCCTGTAACCGAACCCGCTGCAAAACCTGCCCCATGCATCCCCCCACAACCACCTACTCCAGCCCCACTACTGGTAAAACATACACAATTCAAGGCAGGGCAACATGTGAAACTACACATGTCATTTATCAACTGACATGCCTGCACTGCACAGCCTTTCACATCGGCATGACAACAACTAAACTGGCTGAGCGCATGAACGGACACAGACGAACTGTCTGCCTAGGAGATGCCCAATACCCAGTAGCGGAGCATGCCCTCCAGCATAATTCTAGGAACCTAGGAACCTGCTACACCGTATGTGCCATTTGGCTTCTCCCACCCAACACCAGTCCCTCTAAACTGCGGAGATGGGAACTTGCACTCCAACACATCCTTTCATCCCGCCATCCCCCTGGACTGAACCTACATTAAACAACCTCACTCCCATTTACTCTTCAGTCTTCTCCTCTTTCCCTTTCCTCTTTAGCCATTCACGCATCTTTTCATCCTACATAGTTGTGTTTATCTTTATTCTATATACCTCTTTACTTCTGTATGCATCCTCTTTGGTCTGAAGCTGGCACAGTACTTACAGTAGAATATCTTTGGCTTCCCTCTGACAACCATGCCTCCATCCTTGCTACCCTCCCTATTTTCCTTTCCCTGTTGCTTCATAATCTGGGTTGTGAGTAACTGAATCTCCTTTCCCTTCTTCCCTTTCTTTCCCCTCTCTCCTCCGTGATGAAGGAACATTTGTTCCGAAAGCTAGGAACGTAAATTTTCGGTTCTGTTTTATGAGTATCTATCGGCTGTACTGAGCTGAGGTAAGTATTGGCCAGCCCCTCTATCTCTTTGTTAGTATTTGTATACCATCTCCTTTTGTTTATTTTGGTTTTACTTGTATTATCAAAATGTAGACAATCAATTAACAGCTCATTAAGTTGATAATAGTTACAACATTAACATTTATAGGCAGGTATTTCACAGCAATAAAACAGTTTGTAATTTTAATGTATCAGAATACATGAAAATGATATTTTCTGTAGGAGTGTCTTCAGGAAATTAAAAAAAAATTAATAAATAAAAAGGAACATTATCTTATATTCATGTTTGTCTTATATTCAGGTAAATATGGTACATCTTCCTTCCACTGCTCTTATCTATTGATAACTCTACAATACTGAACCTTCAGCTCTGGACCTAACACAACAGTTATCACAGCCTTTGGCAGGGGGTCTTCTATATGCCAGTTAAATGTTCCTAACAGTGTTTGAAACTGGAGTTTTGCATAGACTTTACGAAGCTGCAATAGCAGTATTACATCACAGTGCCATATGTGGTTTACCACATGGAGCAGAACTATGAACATTGATATTAAATTATTGGAATTAGCATGCATAAGTGATGGCCAGGTTGAAAACTTCAGCAGGTAATTGCTGAAGAGACAAGAGCATGAAGGTTGGCTTTTTCAGCCATCTACCTCCTGCTTAATAAAAGGAATTCGTTCTCAATACAGTCAGTTTATAATTAAGTGTTGATATCTTCAAATAACTGGAAAAGACAGAAAGGTAACTGCAATACTGCATGGCACATGGTGCTGGCAAGAGGCACATGTGCTGCACTTACACAGCGCCATGGTAGCGACTGCCATGCAAGGCAAGTAACTTAACACTGAAAGGAATATGCCTTCTGCTCCTCTCAGTCTCAACCAGACAGACATGAAAATACAAAGTGAGCCCCATAACAGCTCATCAACTGTGATCCTTTCTTTGTTTTTTTGCAGTGAGTTTTATTTGACACTGTATCCTGTAATCACAAACCAAACTCTCACTCTGTCATTCCACATAGACACAAGTATCAATTTAGTATCAGTTCAGACATAGCCAGAGTTACTGCTTGACAGAGGGGTTAACAGGGTTATTTTTCAAGTGGCATCAGAAAAGAAGCATGTCAAACTTCAGCAGCTTGTAATGTGGTGCCCCTTTGAAATACACTACTGGCCAGTAAAATTGCTACACCAAGAAGAAATGCAGATGATAAACAGGTATTCACTGGAAAATTTATTATACTAGAAATGACATGTGAATACATTTTCATGCAATTTGGTTGCATAGATCCTGAGAAATCAGTACCCAGAACAACCACCTCTGGCCGTAAGAACGGCCTTGACACGCCTGGGCATTGAGTCAAACAGAGCTTGGATGGTGTGTACAGGTACAGCTGACCATGCAGTTTCAACACGATACCACAGTTCATCAAGAGTAGTGACTGGCGTATTGTGACGAGCCAGTTGCTCGGCCACCATTGACCAGACGTTTTCAATTGGTCAGAGATCTGGAGAATGTGATGGCCAGGGCAGCAGTCAAACATTTTCTGTATCCAGAAAGGCCCGTACAGGACCTGCAACATGCGGTCGTGCATTATCCTGCTGAAATGTAGGGTTTCGCAAGAATCAATTGAAGGGTAGAGCCATGGGTCGTAACACATCTGAAATGTAACGTCCACTGTTCAAAGTGCCGTCAATGCAAACAAGAGGTGACCAAGATGTGTAACCAATGGCACCCCATACCATCACAATGGTGATACACCAGTATGGCGATGACAAATACACGCTTCCAATGTGCGTTCACCGCCATGTTGCCAAACACAGATGCGACCATCCGAAAAAATGACGTTTTGCCATTCGTGCACCCAGGTTCGTCGTTGAGTACACCATCGCAGGCGCTCCTGTCTGTGATGCAGCGTCAAGGGTAACTGCAGTCATGGTCTCCGAGATGATAATCCATGCTGCTGCAAACGTCGTCAAACTGTTCGTGCAGATGGTTGTTGTCTTGCAAACGTCCCCACCTGTTGACTCAGGGATCGAGACATGGCTGCACGATCCGCTACAGCCAAGCGGATAAGACTCCTGTCATCTTGACTGCTAGTGATACGAGGCTGTTGGGATCCAGCACGGCATTCTGTATCACCATCCCTGAACCCATCGATTCCATATTCTGCTAACAGTCATTGGATCTCGACCAACGCGAGCAGCAATGTCACGATACGATAAACCGCAATCGTGATAGGCTACAATCCGACCCTTATCAAAGTCGGAAACGTGATGGTACGCATTTCTCCTCCTTACACGAGGCATCACACCAACATTTCACCAGGCAAACTGCTGTTTGTGTATGAGAAATCGGTTGGAAACTTTCCTCATGTCAGCACTTTGTAGGTGTCGCCACCAGTGCCAACCTTGTGTGAATGCTCTGAAAGCTAATCATTTTCATATCACGGAATCTTCTTCCTGTCTCTTAAATTTTGCGTCTGTAGCATGTCATCTTCATGGTGTAGTAATTTTAAAGGCCAGTAGTGTATGTGGCATGATGGTGACAACAGAAGAGTACAGCCACATGTCTCAGTCCTCAAATCAAGTTAAATTAAATAGCTTGTTGAGTAGGGAATGTTCAAAACACTTCATGAAACGTATTTTTTGTGTGAAGTGTAATTGCTAGTTATACGAAAACTGTGCGAAAGTGAATTTGAAATTCATAAAAGAAGATCATCCATGCTTGTGTACGTATTATTTATGTATTGAACATGCTGACCTCTTAAACACAATTGACTCTAAGGAAAAAATTACTAAATCACTTCAAAGTGATACTGAAATGCTGAAAATAGAAATATTAACACTAAAAGTAGAAAATGTTAAAATTATTGTTGAAATAACTCTCTCTCTCTCTCTCTCTCTCTCTCTCTCTCTCTCTCTCTCTCTCTCTCTCTCTGTGTGTGTGTGTGTGTGTGTGTGTGTGTGTGTGTGTGTGTGTGTGTGTTGTAACGAGCAAAAAGAGAGGGAGGGGCAATGGGTTAAGACAAGGATCAAAATTTCGTGTGGCACGGCCAAGAGTGGAAAATAAAATGCTAAATTATGTCAGGATGAGGGATGAATTGGTATCAGTAGGAATAAATATAGCTGTCGGAGCAAAGAATCTGGGGCATCAGCTGGTGCACAACAATCCTTGCAGTCACAAAGTGTGCATTGTGTGTCAACAATCGTTGATACAGTGTGAGTCTGAACTAATTGCAGTGTGGAAGGCGATAAGTAAGCACAGGAAATAAGAGAAAGAATGGACAATGAAAACAGTAATGCTATACAGAAGAGTGCTGAAGGTCTCATAAATGCCTTCATAGATAGGCATTATCCCCCAAACCTAATCTGCAAACAGATCTCCCATGTCATTTCTCCTCATATTCCCAATCTAACATCTTGACCAGAAATGAGTGTCATCGTACCCGTGATACTTCCTACCATTCCTAAAGCGGTGTTCCATCGCCTACCCAACCTGCACAACATCCTAGTCCATCCCTATGCCAATCCCAGTCCCTTGCCACAGGTATCATATCCATGTGGAAGACCCTGGAGGGAGCGCTGTCCAATCCACCCAGCCAACACTTCCTATTCTAATCCTGTAACAAGTCTATACTACCCCATCAGGGACCAGGCCGCCTATGAAAGCAGCCTTGTCATTTATCGCCTCTGCTGCAGTCATTGCACAGCTTTTTATATTGGTGTAGCTACCAAGGTGTGCACCCGTGGTCTAGGGATAGCATCTTTGACTAGTAGTCAAAACGTCATCGGTTCTGGGTTCTAAACCTGCCACCACTTAAATTTTGACCAATAAACAGCATTAGCAGCTGAAGACTTCCAGCATAAGAAGTCCCCCTCATTCTGCCAACGACCCTGTCAAAGAGGGCACAGGAGCGGACAGAAGTTCTGGGCACTCCTTTGTCTTTGCGGTGGGAAACTGCCCCTAAAGGTGGAACAATCAGCAATGATCAACAGCATCAGGATGCAGAAGACAATGGAAATGACTGCATTATAGGCAGATAATGTGTATGTACAGGCCATGTGGCCTGTAATTGAAAAATGTGTCGTCATGATTTCTCCATTGGCTAAAGATTAAGAATAGTCCACCATTTGGCTCTCTGGGAAGGGACTGCCAAAGGGAAGAGGGTGGGATGACCATGAGAAAAAGATTGAATAACCAACGAAAGGATAATATTCTGTGAGTCAGGGTGTGGAATGTCGGAAGCTTGAATGTGATAGGGAAGCTAGAAAATCAGAAGAGGGAAATACAAAGGTTCAGTCTAAATATGGTAGTGGTCAGTGAAGTGGATTGGAAAGAAGACACGGATTTCTGGTCAGATGAGTATAGGGTAATATTGGAAATGAAAATGCTGTGTGGCTAGGGCCTTCCGTCACGTAGAGCGTTTGCCTGGTGCAAGTCTTTAGAGTTGACGCCACTTCGGCGACTTGTGTCATTCCTCCCTCCCCCCCATGTTTCTGTACATTTTTAACGTATTTGTGCATGGTGCATGGTGCATGTTTTCACATGGTTTCATGCAGTTTTGCACATTATTATGTATCTGCATGTGTTTCTGCTTGTCTTTAATTATTTTTTAGACATTATTTACACTTCTTTTCACTTATCCAGCTCTTCTCACAACGATCAACACCTATTTTGCCCATTTCTGCATCATTCCAGTTTACTTTACGCCAGCCTGTCACAATGGATCCCTCCTCCATCTTTCTGCACCAGTTCAGAAAAGTATTCCTTCCCTGGCTAAAACCCAGTTCCATGTACTGTTCCACAAATGCTGCCTACACCATGGAATCTCCCTGAACAACCTAAACATGAAGATTCCTTTCTTTTGATCCCACCCCTCCTTTCACAATGACCTACACATTTTCACATTCCATCAATTCCTGGTCCTCACAAACCTAGTACTGCGAAATCACATCTCCATAGTACAGGTATCCCTGAATTATCCCTGCCCCTCCACATTGTACAACTGCCGTGCAATCCCTTTCCACAAATCACATCTGTGAAATTGAATCCCTTGTTTTCCATCACCTCAAGGAACATTCCAGACCCGACTCCATAAATTATCCAACCTGTTGACATGCTACTGCAGCCTCGGGGCACCACAATCCAACCACTATTGTACCCACAGTGTTACTCCTTGTTCACCCCTCATAGCAACTAAACCCTGCCTAGCTGACCTTTTCAACTTACCAGATCTCCCAAAATGCCCTACCATCTCTACCAAAACCAGAGACAAAACATTACTAAAACACTTCCTATCCAAAAGCCTCACCTTCAGTCCCACACCAAAATTTAACCATTCTTCATTTATCAAAGACCTTCTGTCTTCCTCCCGATCCCTGCAATTGAAGCACTTCTTTGCCACCAATTCCTCCAACCAAAACCAACCTAAAACCAACACTGAACCCTGACTCTTCCCAAGATCCCTTTCTCAGAACACCAACTTTTCAGTAGAAGAAACAACTTGTGATCAGATCATCCTACCTGCAGACAAAGATTCCAACACAGGCATTATGAATCACAGTGACTACCAGGCAGAAGGCCTCCACCAGCTATCTGACTACTACACCTGTAAACTCTACCAGAGTGGTCCCATCCCAGAAGTACACCTCTGGCCGTAATAACGGCCTTGATACGCCTGGGCATTGAGTCATATACCCACATAACTTCTTGTGCCCTTCCCAGACCCTCGCTCCTGAATAAATTTGCCTCCTCACCGCTGTGACACCCTTCACACCCACCTTTAACATGCCCTCAAAATCTACAAACCCAACAATCCTGGATGCCCCATTGTGGCTGGTTATTGAGCCCACCCTGAAAGAATTTTGGCCCTCGTTTGTCAACACCTCCAACCAACTGTCTGTAATCTAGCCTCCCACATTACACACACCAGCCACTTCCTTCACCAACTCTTCGCCATCCCACCTCTTTACCTCCTGGATCTGTATTCACCACTGTTAACACCAGCTCCCTATACATCAACATCCCTCACGCTCACTGACTTACCATTCTTGAACTTTACCTTTCCCAGTGCCCTTCAGATTCCAAACCCACTCTCTCATTCCTCATACACCTTACTAACTTTGTCCCAACCTGTAACTACTACTACTTTGAAGGGAAGGTATATAAACAAATCGGCAGCACAGCCATGGGGACTTTCATGGTATCCTGTGCTAACCTTTTTATGGGCCATCTAGAGGAGACCTTCCTATCATGTCAAACACCAAACACTTAGTCTGGTTTAGGTTTGTTCACATCTCCATGATCTGAACTCAGGGCCAAGACACCCTATCTTCATTCCTTCACAACCTCAACACCTTTCTCTCATCTGCCATCTGTGAAAGTAGCCATGTCATTTACCAGCTCTGCTGCAATCACTGCACAGCATTTTATATTGGTATGACCACCAGGATGAACAGCCACCACCAAATTGTAGCCAAGAACGAAGTAGTCCACCCTGTGCTGCAACATGCAGCTGAACATAACTTGCTTCATTTCAAAGGCTGCTTCGCTACCTGACCAATCAGGATTATTCCTCCACCACCAGATTTTCTGAACTGCGCATATGGCAGTTACCCTTACAACACATTCTCTGCTGCCATAATTATCCTGGCCTCAAATATGGTAACATACTGTCCCACACCTTCCACTCAACATTTCCACCCCCTCTGTCCTATCATCTCCTCACCATTCTCGTCTCTCACCCCGTTTGTTTCTCACTCTCTGTTGGTGCACCTGCTGATCTTCCCCTGTTCCTCTCCATCTCCCTCCCCCACAACCACCTGACATTGCACCTGTTAGCGTTCTAGTCCCTGCACACTTCACCAGACAGCGTCTCTCTCTCTCACCCCAACCATACACTACTATCCCTAACCCTTCCCAGCCACCTCCAGATTGCTGCTTGCATCCCAAATGATAGTTGCATTCTGGCCCAAGATTCTGGAGTTGCCAGTTGTGCATGCATGATGTGTGCTTCCTTGTGTGTATGAACAATGTGTGCGTGTCTTTTGCTGATGAAGGCTGTGGCTGAAAGCTTTATGTACGTGTCTTTTAATAGTGCCTACCTGCAACTTAATGTGTCTTCTATATGATAAGTAGCGATCTATCTTTTCCTACACTGTGTATATTCCTAACTAGGTTGCCACTGTTATAATTCAGAAACTAAATTTCAAATTTTTTTTCTCATATTACATTTTTACAGCAAATGCTCCAATTCATGCATCCAACATCACCACAAAATTGACAGAAGGTCTACTCAAGTTGTAACCAACAAATCCTGCCCAGACATTAACCAAAAGCATTTTATGGTGACCACATACCAGAAAGTAATGGCAACATTAATATGCCAAGTGTTGCAGGTTGTTGACATTCAAAGCTTGAATCTTCTGTGCATGGTATGGATATAAACCATTTTCTTTCACAAAATTGCAAACAAACTAATTGTTTAATACGAATTTGTGAGCTGCAGTTCTGATACTGCTGTATCTCCATCAAATTCCGGAGTCCTCGTTTTATTCATTGTCCTGCATCAGACTTTTTGGTGCAAGCATGCCCGCTTCTGTCAACTGATTGGTCCACAGCCCTGAATGTGTTGACTGCTGTGTTGCAGCATGAGAGTAAGAGATACTTTCAGCACCCATTGCTGGAGAGGCCTCTCAGCTGTTGACTGAACTGCAACACTGATTCCTGCCCATATTGCAGCAGTTGCACATGCACTGGGTCACAAGGCACATATCATCTTTCAAGTGATTTGACTGCAATGAAGATGGATCAATCAGCTCAGGATCTCGCCGGCAGCTCTCATTTGTTCATCAACATCTATTCATACTCTCTGATCTTGAGTTTGTACATGAGCATGCTGCACCAACTAGTTGTTGCACCGCTCCCCTACCCCCTTCCACCCAGCACTACAGTTGCAATCAACAACAGAAAGAGAACCCCAGCAGCAAGGCCATGACTGCCAGCCACCACTGCAAATTCAGCATCAGCTACATCTGGCAGTACTGTGTTAGCCTAATGCCACCACCAGGTCTGGGCATTGTGGCACAATTCCACGGTACACCACAGCTGCTGCTGCTTTACGAGCCAGAGGTTGATGCCAGATAGCATTTACAGCTTTCATCACAGGCAATTTAGTAAAGTCCTGTGGTTAATAATGGACATTTTTTTAGCTGTTGGCACCTTGATGACTGATTCTTGACCAACTCAACTGCAGTCCAAACTGAAACACCTGGGTTGCGAGAGCAATACTATCCTGACAACAGAAGAATGGCCCTGCATCCCTTCAGTAGTTGCTGTATGAAAATCTATCTTTATGGCTTTTAACACTCTGTTTGGGAAATGCACTACATATTATCTTCTAGCACCCATAGCACTGCAGCCCACTGGCTTGTAAGCAATGTGAATATAAGCTAGCTCATTGCCTGTGCTCCTGTTCACAGTGAGTGTGGCATGGTACCGCACACGCCAACATGTTCATTGAACTGAGTTTCTCCTGGCGTATACAACTTTCAAATAACTTCCGGGAATTCAGCCAGGTAACACTTTCAGCGACCGCCGATATTTCGGCCTTGCCTTGAAAATGGCGGGGTGTTCTCCCGCCGAAATATCGGCGGTCGCTGAAAGTGTTACCTGGCTGAATTCCCGGAAGTTATTTGAAAATGTTCATTGAAGTAGAACAACCGTAACATAACACTACAGCAGCTTAGTTAGCCAAAAGTGCACTGTTAGATGTACCCAAACATATTCATCGTGACAAGCAGGAAAGTGAAAGTGTGCTGTCTTGCTGCGCATTAAAGCAGGTAGTATTTGATATTCTTGTGAAATACTAACATAATTCTCACTTGAGAAACGTTGATCCAATTCTATGTCACTAGATGGTGATTGCTGAAATCTTCTGTACTTTTATTGTGATTTTGCTTATGGTGTTGTGTGTGAATGCTGCACAAAAAATGAAATGAAATGATCCGTGTGGCATTGTTGGTCCTGAGGCCCCATCCAGAGAAGTTCAGCCACCAGGTTGCAAGTCTTATTTCAGGCGACACTGCATTGAACGACTTGCACATTGGTGATATTGAGATCATGGTGATGATAACTATCCCCAAACAGAGAAAATTTCCAACCTGGTCAGGAATCAAATCCAGGCTTGCTGCACGACGGGCAAACACGTTATCACTCATGTAAGCAGGTGGACAAAACTGCACAGAGAAGGTACACTATTGGCCATTAAAATTGCTACACCAGGAAGAAATGCAGATGATAAACAGGTATTCATTGGACAAATATATTAAACTAGAACTGACATGTGATTACATTTTCACACAATTTGGGTGCATAGATCCTGAGAAAACAGTACCCAGAACAACCACCTCTGGCCGTAATAACGGCCTTGATACGCCTGGGCATTGTGTCAAATGAGCTTGGATGGCGTGTACAGGTACAGCTACCCATGCAGCTTCAACACGATACCACAGTTCATTAAGAGTAGTGACTGGTGTATGTGACAAGCCAGTTGCTCGGCCACAATGGGCCAGACATTTTCAATTGGTCAGAGATCTGGAGAATGTGCTGGCCAGGGCAGCAGTCAAACATTTTCTGTATCCAGAACGACACGTACAGGACCTGCAACAAGGGGTCGTGCATTATCATGCTGAAATGTAGGGTTTCGCAGGGATCGAATGAAGTGTAGAGCCACGGGTAGTAACACATCTGAAATGTAACGTCCACTGTTCAAAGTGCCGTCTATGCGAACAAGAGGTGACCGAGATGTGTAACCAATGGCACCCCATACCATCACACCGGGTGATATGCCAATATGGCGATGACAAATACACGCTTCCAATATGTGTTCACCGTGATGGCGTCAAACACGGATGCGACCATCATGATGCTGTAAACAGAACCTGGATTCATCCGAAAAAATGACGTTTTGCCATTCGTGCACCCAGGTTCGTCATTGAGTACACTATCGCAGGCACTCCTGTCTGTGATGCAGTGTCAAGGGTAACCGCAGCAATGGTCTCCGAGCCGATAGTCCATGCTGCTGCAAACGTCATCAAACTGTTCGTGCAGATGGTTGTTGTCTTGCAAACGTCCCCATCTGTTGACTCAGGGATCGAGACATGGCTGCACGATCTGTTAAAGCCATGCGGATAAGATGCCTGTCATCTCGACGGCTAGTGATACGAGGCTGTTGGGATCCAGCACGGCATTCTGTATTACCCTCCTGAACCCACCGATTCCATATTCTGCAAAAAGTCATTGGATCTCAACCAACATGAGCAGCAATGTCACGATATGATAAACCGCAATCGCGATAGGCTACAATCCGACCTTTATCAAAGTCAGAAACATGATGATACGCATTTTTCCTCCTTACACGAGGCATCACAACAATGTTACACCAGGCAACGCTGGTCAACTGCTGTTTGTGTATGAGAAATTGGTTGGAAACTTTCCTCATGTCAGCACGTTGTACGTGTCGCCACCGGCGCCAACCTTGTGTGAATGCTCTGAAAAGCTAACCATTTGCATATCACAGCATCTTCTTCCTGTCGGTTAAATTTCGCGTCTGTAGCATGTCATCTTCGTGGTGTACCAATTTTAATGGCCAGTAGTGTAATATTAGGACTATGAATTACTCTTACTTACCAGAAAAGAAGGAAAAATGCTCATGTACTTTTGTCCAGAAAAAATAATGGCTAATATTTATTTAGACCTATCGAAACCAAAGTAAAATTATTGAAATGAGTGAGAAACAACGAATGTGACTCCTAAGTGGTTTGCTTGTAGTTCTCATTTCAAAGAGTAACTTAGAATTATTTATCATTACCAATAAACAAGACCAAATTCCAGGAGAAAGATGGTCTCTGAGACAAGGATCAGTTTCTCATTTACTACCCAGTTCAACGAAAAACATTTCCAAAACATTTTGCAGGAAAGATTGTAAACTGGAAGTACATAATAATTGTGATGTTTGACAGTCTTTCTTCTGTCCAAGATAGTGTACAGAATCAGCAGGTTCCACACGCAGCAGTAGTTTCATTAAAAACACACTGAATTTGGGGAACTAGAAGCACAGCGATTACAAAAGAGACTGAGCTCAGTCACTACTATAATTAATCTCAGTGAAAGCAGCTCACAGACAAAAAGCAGAAGATGACTCAAATCTCCTAGATCATTCTAAATCCAGTAAAAAATAGAAAATCATAGATGATGTAACATTAAAGGAATTGAAAATAGTGAGGGAATACAGTATTACAATGTTACCTCCTGACAAAGCCCTCTCAAAAATGACACACTCAAGGGATACAGATAGTGTCTCACACAAGAATGATTGCAGTTCCTTTGGAAAGAATCCCCAAAGTTGGTTATGATTCTCAAAAGCCCATATGAAATTTATACAAATGCTTTTGTGAGCTAATTCTTGATGAAGTGGCAAAGTTCAATGACACTTCACTGAATGTTGATCGTTTTGCCAATTTAGGGAAAATAATCCGAATTATTGTAAGAATGAACTTGCAGATCATACTCTAGTGTTTATGGTTGTTCACGTACTGCACCATTGGATTCAATCTTTTGCCATGCATGCATGCCACAAAATAACTAACGACTACATTGCTTTGCAAATAATAGGGATCCAGCTAGAACAAGCTGAAACAAGAATTATTGCATTCACTTCAGATGGCAGCCACTAAAAAGGTCTGGGCATGTCTAGGAATTAGAGGCATAGAACTTAAAGTTATTTGTTATATATAAAATCTAATTAAAGAAACAAGAATAATGTGGGCATTTTCGGATGCCACTCAATGTAATAAAGTGCATAAGAACTAATTTTTGTGATAAAACTGGTGTACTTTTTAATTATGAGATGATCAAATCAAATTTCTATTAACAATTTTATCAACAAGAGGTTCCCCAGAGCTCATCTGACTGAAATTTTGCAGCATGTTAACCTCCATTTAATTGGATATGACATTTCAGTGAATGAACTTAAAATTAGTTTTGCAGGAATTCAGTTGCCAACACCACTAATTTTTTCAGGGAAGTAAATGCTGTAGGATTTGAACTTGGAAAGTTTGTGGAATCATTCAAATTGAATATGAACAATTTCATACACACAGTTAACTCATTTTTCTTTTCCGTGATAGTCCTTTGTATAAGAGCCTATAATACTGTCAATGACAAACTGAAACTGAATATACAGGGTGTCCCACGAGGAATGGGCAACACTCAGACATATGACAGCAATGACTATTTGGAAAATTAAACAAGCACTCTATAATGCATACAGTGAGAGCTACAAGCACTTGCTCAGTAGAAGAGATGTGTTTCACAGTAGTAAAGATCAAAAGTGTTCATAGTTCTTAACAGTATGCATTTTACAACCTTTATTTACTAGACTTTTTTGTTTGAATGTTTTTTGTTTTTTTGTTTTTTGTCATATCCGTTAATACTGATCATTCCACTTTGGACACCCCATGTAAACATGATTGTTCATTGACATCAAACATAAATTGAATGTGGATATAAGCTAGAAATCTGGAGCAAAAGAAAAGAGAGAGAAACAGTGAGTTTTTAAAATGGAAACTACAACTAAGCAAACACAGTGTTTTGCATATTCTCACAGCATCTCAGTCAGATTCAGAATGTATGATGAACACTGAGGAAAGCAAGGAAGGAGAGGAAAGTTGGTTTATCATCTGTCAGGTTGTGAGGCTCATCAAGCAAGAAAAGTTACAATGCCTGAAGTGTTTGTGCCTTTTAAGTGTGAACTCACCTCACATGACATTATCTTTGTCTATGTCTATTAGAGATGGCATCTCTATTATAGGAAAAACATTGCTCACATATCTATCAAAAGGCATCTTCAATGTTCTGGTAGAACTTCTCATTGACAGTTTATGAAGTGACATTTTATGAATGTCGAAAGAGTTAGGATCTCATTAGAGCTGAAATTACTGACACAGGATGCAGCGAAGATCAAATAATCCACATCATTCATACACTAATTCTTCATTACATGACATGCCAATTTTTCGTAAGCATTACAAAAATTCTGAAGGATCTGAAGCCTGCAAAAACTTCAAAATCTGATCAGAGACTATATGAGAGATGATGATCACAATTTATTTATTTCATTACATAAAATTGTGTTCATGATAAAATTAGTTCCACTGTAGCAGTGCTCCCTTCTGTCACAAGCAGAGCATCCGACATATTGCGGCAAAACCAGTGAACTACGGCACAGTCTCTTCTACTGGATACGAATTGGTTCACTGAAAAAACTTCTAAATGCTCATTGCTGAATGGCAGTTATTTTGCAAACATATCTTCACAACGGCATATTTCCAATCTATGGTTATTTGGCGAATAATGTTCGGCTCTGAATACCCCGCCCTTCCCTCACCATGCATGATTTTGAGAGTCCTGGTTGATTTTCATTAGTTCATTGGGGAATATCAAAGAAATTTTAGCATCTTAAATGTTGTTGGCATTGCTGCTTCTGTGTAGTATTGTTTTCCTCCTGCTTACATTTTTCACTTTTTTTACAAAAGCAATCATTACTAATGTCTATGATGTATTCTATTTTCTTTAATGGAAAGTGTGACATCATCTATGGCTTCTCACACTATTTCTCTTTTAACAGTATACGTAAATACTTAACATCTGTACAGTAGCATATATCTTCGAGTTTGTGAGTAAGTTTAATATTGGTGGTGGTGTAAGGGAGGGGGAGGGGGGGGGGGAGCAATGCACAAGTGTAACAATACATTTTTTATGTTCCTAGACAGGCTACTTGCAGCTGCCCTAGATACCACCATCCGATTTTCTTTGCTGTGGGAAATCTCTGCTTGCTATTTTAGTTAGTAATCTTGGTTCTGGTTATACTGAACACTTTATACTTATTTACGTTAGACCATTATTTCAGAAATTTACCTGTCAACAACAATACTGCGCAACTTGGCAGCTGCTTCTGTATTATCCATAAGCAGTCCTAAATTAGTCATAAGATATGACAAAGAACTCTGACTCTCATAAACATCTATGTGAAATTTATCACCATAATGCCGGCTTCTGAGATCTCTGAAAACAATAATAAAGAAAAATATGAACACATGTTGAAGTACATAAATGAATTATTGACAACGGAATGAGGCCATAAATCAACAGATCATCATAAAAACAAGAACATGACAGCTCAACTTACAAACATGTGCTATTTTTCAGAGAACACAGATGCATGCAGTGTCCTGCAGCTTGTGGCTCAAGTGAAATGATGAGTACTACTGCACAAAGGAGGAGGTGAGGTGAACGAGGAAGAAGTGAAGGAATATCAATGCCTAAAAGAGGCAGGGACAGCAACATAAGGGGATGGGAATATGACCTCAAAGATGTTGGCTTGATGTAAGCATGAGTAGAGGCAGATTTTGAACATGGAAATACAGGGTGTTAGCTAGAGACTCTTTGACATATAATGCCAAAGAAATGAAAGTCTTAGAACATGCAATGTGACATATAAAGGTAATGTGAGAAGCACAGTGCACTGTAGCCACGTGGCCAACACCAGCGAGCTTGCTGTTACATGGTTGGGGTCTCTTTCACTTGCAACTGGGTAAGTACTTGGTGAGTGTAACCCAACAGCTACATGGTCCCTTCCACACGGCTAATGAAACATGGCAGCTAGCTACATCACCATGCACTGTAACATATAGAGGAAGGGCATCAAGCATGTGTAGATGGCAACTTTGCATCCTGTGAACATCTGCGTGGTTGCCATGTGGCTATGCAAGCCAAGCCAAATGGCTGTATCTTAAAACGAGGCAGTCTTGGTCATCTTTGGCAACAGCTTCCAAGATGTGCAAAGCACGGTTACTAGAATACACAGTAAGTATCATGTGCAAATGTGCTACAAGTGGCGACGTAACCACTGACCCTCTTGCCTCAATGCACCAAATGGAAGCTTATATGCACACTGCTCACACATGTTTAATTCATACAAGTTATGAATAAAGTCAGGATTTGTAATGTTAGAGATGATGATGATTATTATTATTATTATTATTATTATTATTACTATTATTAACTAACTTATTAGCTAAGCAAACAAAAACAAATTTACAAAATATACAGTATAAAGCTGTTGTCTTTGCAACACCTTCAGATGACCACCTGTCCTTTTGTAACTGCTTGTCATTAAGAGGCAACTCTTTGTGAAAATGTTTTAGACAGCATATTTTGTCTCACAGTTTATTTTTTTCTCATTTGTTGGAATATATTTATGTATAAAAATCTCTTCCACTTGGTAAGTAGTGATATGGGCTGCCAAAAGTTTATTTCTACTTGATAGGAGGAAAATGTGCTGCCAAAAGTTTATTTTCCACACAGACAAACTGTATTCTCACTGCTGGCATGTAAGGCATCACTTAGCACATAAACTCTCCAGAACTTATGAAGTATGAGTAACCGCGGTGGAAAGCATGCTGCATATTTATCTCATGGATTTGTTCTTTGTCTTTCACTCCCAGCTTGAGAGAGAAGGCCAGGCTGTTGTACGACTTTGTCCTTTTCACAGGCCCAGATCTAGGAGGGGGCACACTAGGGTATCTGACCTGGGTGGCAATTTCAGGAGGTGCCAAATTCATATTATGGAGGAGGAAAAAAAAAACTTTGTTCCACATAGCACCTACCTAGCATTCAGCGCAAGTTGGTCTATTGATTATTCCTATGATTTTGAAACACATCTCTTTTTGTTTTTGAACATTTCTGAATACATTCTAAGTTGATTTATGGACGAATCGTTAGTTGATTTTTGAATGCATGCATAGTGTACCTGATGTCTGCCAGGGGGATCCCCATCGCATCTACAAAAAAAAAAAACTTTCTGCCAACAAATGGGGATGGGGCTATACGAGTTGAGCTAAGTAAACCCAAATGGGCGAATGCCAATTGCTGTTTGTTTATGTGGTTGACTGGGTGTACAAATGACCAACATTGTTATAATTATTAGTAAAATCCATAGATCTGACTACCAGAGTGGAAATAAATGACTAACAGGAATAACAGGTACGAAAGATCACAAATTATCTTCTTGATGTATCCAATAAAATGAAATTTTGACAGAAAATTTTTGCCAGAATGCTACACTACTAAAGACCAGTTGTACAGGCCCTGGTTAGCAGCTGCGTACGTTCTATTCTCGGAATAACGCAGAAAAGGCGATGTACGAACAAGTAATAATGCCTAACTGGACAACAAACATGGAGTAATTAAACTGGTGATTCTGGCAGGGTTAGTGGAGTTAACAGGAAAATAAGTTTTAACAATGGCAGGAATAGTTGCAGAATTAGTGATGACATGGTTGTTTGTTGGAACGAAGAAGGAGAAGAGATGGGGACATCATACAAATTACATAGAAGAATATGACTACCGCAAATTCATATAAAAATTTTGTACTACTATTTTTTGATCTCATGCTTAAGAAACTGGAACGTATGAATGAAATGTGAAACTATTTCCTAAAACAAAATTTTTGCTTGTAAAAGTCTAACAGGCCTTTGATATCGGTATTTTGTTAATTATATTCTGTTGTGTTATTTGTGTAAATGAGGTACATAAAAATGACGATTTGTGCCAAAAACGTCTCGCTTATTTGGCGTGTATTACAATTGCTGCAATATTAGAAAGACCTATTTCGTTTTATTTAGCAGATAGTGACAATGTAGACGTAATCAAATTGAGAAACCACACCAGTCATTGATACTATTCGTATTAACAGCTTTTTCAGTATTACACAATGACATTTTAATTTTTCAGGTAGCCAAACATTCGATTAACTTTGACGATGTAACAGACTCTTTCGCAGAAAGGAAATCACGCCATGTAATATTGTAGCAAGATTAGAGAGAAAAAACTGCTGGGACCTAATGATTGAAGAAATGTGTACTGTGTTGCTTGTCACTTGTCTTTGCTGGTTTTGTGTTTCCTATTATTAACGGTGTATCACATAAAAGAGAAAGTTATTAGCTGATAGGCAATAAAGAGCGCAAATTTTCTGAAGATTTTTTATTCTGCTGGTCACAAATAATCCCACCCAGTATTAATTGAGAGTTTTTTTGGTCAAGGGGGGAAGGGGGGGGGGGGTAGTATGTCAAACTGGGAGCAGGAGAGGCACCACAGGACATTTTAATATACACTGTCCTAAATATAGGTTTGATGACTTTCATTACAAAATATGTACTTCTGAAGTCCACAGGCCTAAGTTCAGTGACGTGCAATAGAAGAATGCTGTGTAAAGGGGTGTAGCACTGCACTTTGGTGCACTTAAGATGAAATAACATGTATCACATTTCCTCAGGCATAAATGTTTTATGTATCAACTCTTCTGGAAGTTGTGCACTAAAAATTGAACATATTTTTTGAAAAATCGACTTTTTCAAAATTTTTGATGTTCTATCCCTAAGAATTGGGACCAAGGGGGCGGAGGGGGGCACCCACGGTCAAATTTTTGCCCCAGTTCGGAAATATCATAGATCTGGGGCTGCCTTTTCAGCCAGATGTCCTGACAGCCTGGAAGTGGGGCAAAGGGAATCCTAATTTGGAATCTTGACCTAGTTGTCTTTTTTCAGTGCCATAGCAATAGTCTTAAACCATGTTACCTTCTACCAGTGAGGTTGTAGTTCAAAGAGCAAAGAATATCTAGGCATTCACTTGCAACACTTGACAAAGTCAACTAGTCCATGCTTGAAACATTGCACACAAAACTGAAATCAGAAACACCTCTGGACACAGGTACATATACCTTCTGTTATTTTCACACTGCTGGTATCAGTAAGACCATAATAGTTCTATCAAGCAAGTAAGATTTAAGGCAATCTATGGCATGAAACTCAGCCTGAAAATGTATGTAAAAGTTCCTTTGACAGTTGAGACAGTCTGAACGACTTGATTAAACAGTGATTTATGACACTTTATTCAGTTCTGAATAACGTGCTATGGCTTCATTCAATGATTATTTCTAGTCATCTCAATGATAGTAAATTATTTACTGTTAACTGCATTTATCAGTCAGTTACAAGAAGAATTTTGAGTGAAGTTGAAGCTTAATATGACCTGTCAATGGCTAGGTGAAAATTTCACTGGATTCTACAGGCAGACCAATGGCATTGAACCTTGGAGCCAAAGAAGTGTGGTTGGTGACTGGCTAGAAGACCATGTCTGATCCAATTCTCAGCATCACTGCACCTTGGCCATACTCTTTGGTGACACCCCTCACTGCGAGTAGAGAGGCATTTGTGACATCCTCAGACTGAGATATGTAGCTTTTCGTTGGTGATGGCATGCTGTAACAACCCCAGGCTGATGCTCCGTAACCAGTTTTGAACTTATCGATGCCCAAGTTCTAAAATGAAGATTCCGGTACTGTTTTTCAGTTTTGGCAAGAGAGTCCATTTTTTCTACTCAACTTTTGATATTTGCATGCTCGTTTTCTTATTAATATTTGTATATTTTCTTTTTATGTTCAGACAGTATAAAAGCTGTAGCTCCGAGAACAATCAAGCAGGAACTTCACATTTGATCTACATCAGAGTTGAATAAAAACAATAATTTAATATATGTATTAACAAAAATCATATTTTGAAATAAGGCATAAATTTCTATGCCACAGATTATATTTTCATATCAATGTAATTTCTTGGAAGCCTACCTTTGGTTTTGAAAGTATGGCATGTATGTATTGATCTGTGTAGAAGGAACTCTGTTGACATGCTTGTAACATGGGACTAGTTGCTTATCAGCTATGGACAGCTGTTGGTATTTGGATTATACAGAAGAAAGGTTTTTTTGCCATCTGTAAACAGAACGTCTCATCTATGTCAAAAGAACACAAGAGAGATTTTTCTTGGATTGAATAAAAGAGTCAAAAAGATAGTTTGTGTTATATTCAAGCAACTGATAAAAAACCCGGCTCTTATTACCACCAGGTCAACAGAAGAAATCATCCTCAAGACGACACTGCCAAAGTTAAGTATCTGCAACCTGTAACTGAATTTACTACTCTCGAAATTAATTTACAATGTAAAATATATGCTTTCATTGATTAATTGTTTTCAGTTTTATCATTGTGGGAGATGGGTGCATTTCAATGCACAACCACTTCATGCAACACTGTGTTGACATGTTATTACAGGATTCTTGCCACTTGTTGACGTAGTCTGGGGTAGTTTGCAGGTCAACTGTGTCGTAAGTCACAGGTCTTTGGGAAGTACGTGCATCACTGTGTCCCAAAATTCCACCTGCACTACAACACAACCATAAAAACTTGTTGATACCATATTGTACAGTCAGCTCTCTGTTCTGATTATACAAACAATCTCGCAAAGTTAGTCATTTTTTCTATAGTGAGCATCATATGTAGGTAAATGCTGCTGTTCCTATCACCAACTCCATGTTTAGTTTGATCCAACTCTGTAGTGCCTTTACTTACACAGTATCTTCTTCATTTCAGGATCAGCAATGAATCATCTACAGAGATGTGTGCAACCATTATATCTTTTTGATTCATCATATTATTTATTAATTTTTGTTATGCCATGGCCTAGTTTGGAGCACTGAACTGCCTGGCATCATATGGAGAAATGTGCTGCCATTAGATGACCAAACTATGGAATAAGAAGACACATCCAGAGTGCAAGAGGACTTATTCAGAATGCTGACATTGGAAAATATGACCCCCCCCCCCCCCCCCCATCCTTCAGAAACACAAAGTTGGGATACTTCTCAGCCATGACAGGGCACCCAGAAAATCTGATTGGATGAGAAAAGCAGGCAAGTGAGGTCACTACTGCTTCATGGTGGCAAGCAAGCACACTAACTTGTTTTGGATTTCAGACTAAAGAGTTGGCAAGAAGAAAACACTAGTTGCCTTGGTTCACATTAATAGCACTTGAATCGGATCCTCTCTCTCTCTCTCATTGTGTTCAGATATTCTCAGATTGTATCCAGACAGTATGTTATACTGAAGTACACCTCCAGTGCCAGCCTCTTAACTTCAAGATGAAGACCGGCTGCAGTACACTGTGATGTAGCCAGTTACCTATCCTGTATTTAGGCTCCAGAAGCTACAGACAGCTGCCTGAGCCAAAGATTATATGTGGGCTACCTATCATATTCAATCCCCAAGTAACCCATGGGGTCATTCACCTCCCTGATGGGACGTGTGTATGAGTCCGGACTGTCAGCTGCCTGGCTACCCTGCCACTGCACTTGTAGACCACCTAGTCACTGACCACTGCCCAGGAGAGCACATGCCTTCTGCCCAGGAGAGCACTTGCCTTCAATGTCGATCATGCTGGAGAGTACATTTGAGTACTGTCCTTCCCTGTGTTGTATTTTGTGGTACGAGGTGGGCAAGCAGCCTGGACATGGCTGCCATTCATTGGCTGCGTCACGCAGTCTCTGTCAGATATTGCTGTGCTGCTGACATCAGCAGGTGATGTTCCTTATGCATGCCCAGATGGTCTTGCAGACTGTGGCTTGCTGAGCCTCTGTCATCTCAAGGCCAGAGGCTTCTACTCCAGTGGCAACCATACCTCTGCATCTAACATGATGTTTCACTAGTGGGCCACTGCTCCATTTCAGTCCCCACTACCACAAATCTCAATGCATGTTCAGACGAAGTAAGCATTACTTCATCTTCTTCTTCATGCAGCTGTTTTCTCTGTCACTGTTGAGTTCACTTCTCAATCCCAGCAGTGCCTCCTCTCACTCACTCATTGTAGGATGTTTTCATACTTTACACAATAAATCTTTCTGACTGTCATGTCTGCTGCAGCACTACATTGCACAGTTTTTCATCAGTTTGTCTTCTTGCACCATCCCCTCAGTTTCAACTGGCTTAATTTCTATTGAGCAACTATAAAGTTTCTCCATATATTGCTTTCAATCCTCAGCTTATTTTGTGCATCTATAAGCCAATTACGTTTTTGTTCTCCAGTCACAGAGCTACTTGATCTAGGCTCCTGAAGGCAACATTCATTGATTTGTGTGCATTGTCCATGTTACCCTGTTTAAATATTTTATGCACATCACAACATTTATTATCCATTCAGGGAACTGGGCGGAATGAATACGATAAAAAGATGGAATTTAACATTTTTTAATTTTTTAATAGAACTAAGAGCAACTTTTCTTTTCTTTCAGTGCAGTTTACCTTCCACTTTATTTTTTCCTTTTTGCACATTTTCTACCTTCTTATTGAACAACTGGTAAAAATTCGTGCACTGAAATATCGAATTATGTTTTCTTATCAGTGTCTCTTCAGCTATTGCAATGCCGACTGCCTTGATTAAGTTATACATGCAAGGTTGGTATACGAATATATTATTAGGAGGGTTAAAGAGAAAATGTTCTTGCAGAGCATTGCATTGTTTCAAATAAATACAGAAATGTGCAGCTCTTACATATACAGAAAGCAGGAAATTAAGAAAATCACCGTACCTGTTAAGTATGATATCTATACCAAATGGATCAATTTTATCAATAGTTCCTGTTGTAACTGCAATCCGTAAGTTGCTGCTTACTAAAACAAAATCACCTTCTGCAAGGCCTCCAATAGTGGTCAAATCACGATCTCTATTGCTAACAACCAATCGTTGACGGAAGACGCTGCCGCACTGAATAGCTTTACCTTCGAGAGAAAGTTCTGAAGCACAACTACCTCTCTTTTCCCTGAAAATAGAAAATAGGTACACCAATAAATGTGTGCTAAATGCCATCAAGTAAAGTCAGAGTGTTCATTTATAGTTAACAGTACTTCATAAGCAAGGTCCAAATACATTATCTACTTAGAAAAGTGAACTAAATATTCACAAGATCAGTATAGTGGATTCTATTTTATAAAAGTTATTTTTCAGCTTACTTTCCTGCAGTTCCTCAGTCTAGACTCATGTGTATGATAGTGCATTCACGCGGCATTCTTACTTTTTTAAAAAATTTGGTTACTGTGAGCTTCATTAAAGTGTGTGTGCACCTGCACACCTAGTGCCTAGTCGCTGTGTGTCTGTGCTTGCCCCACACACATGGAAAGGAATGTGCGTAAGTGCATGCTTCTTTCCTGACTTGTGTATATGAGTGGTCCTGTTCACACCTGAGTGATCTCTCAGGGTTCCTTGGACACGTGACAGCTGGGATAACGAGGAAAGCCTCTTTTCCCATTTTCATACTTTAAACACACTTGGGGATAGATAAGGCAATGCCATATTATTTTGCGAACTTATTTTTTCATCAAAAGCTATAGTTTCCTTGTGAAGAAAGAAAATGGCTACTTTTCATTTTGCACTATAATTTAGTTGCATGAAGTTTCTCAATCAATTTTGAAGAAACTATTCCATTTCACATCTGTTTATTTCATACGTGGTAGTGTCGGATATAAGCTTCTTAATAAACCACTTCTTGTCATACTTTGTAACAGTCATTGTAAAATGACACTACTTGTTAAGTGTGCGCACTTGATTTACAAATCTTGTATTGCAAAAGTCTGATAGTGTGTAGGTTACTGGTGAATATGTTTTAGCCCATACATTATTGTGAGTGAAATGTAGCTTAAAGTATAAAACAGTTATTGAAGTAGTCGTCTTCTTTCACAAGTATAACAGTATAAGTGAGTTATTGAATGGCGACAATGCTGCGAGAGCATGGCGATGGAGTTCGCATCGGTTTAGTGCAATGCCATGAATACTACAGGACAGAATAATGAATTATTATTAACAATGCAGCCCTAGCATCATATCCCCCTAATCTTAATCATCTGTGTTCAAAAAATTCCTAACAAGAATGAAGTTTTCCTTGGTGTTCACTCATTACACTGGACAATCATCTGCAATGGTCTAACAGTAGCCCACACATTACACCATAAAAGGCAAGCAATTAATTTATGTTCTTATCTTTCAACTATGTGGAAAGACCATTTCATACATGAAACTAGAAGAGAAGAATAAATTAATATAAGATGAGACCTCGCTACAACAAAAGCTTGTGACATTCTATTTTACTGCCTTCTAGTTGGAGATGAAAACCAGCAGAGATCAAAAATGGAAGTACATTTACAGATGTTTCTACATCTAAAATGATTAATACACAAAATCATCCTGTTGGTATTTTTAGTTTTTGTACTTCTGGGTGAGTACAGTACACAAGTCTTTAAGGATTACCATTTGTCCACTTCCAAAGAATTGTGCACAGCTCTTAGCAATAGTATTTCCTTTAGAAAGTTCATATAATGAACCAAGGCCAAGTGGAACTTCGTGTTAATATACCTTCCCTTGGATCACCTTATTTCATCTCGCCAAATTTCTTAATTCTTTTCTCTGGTGTTCCATTCCCATGTTTCTCTTTTAACAGAAAGAATAATGGGGGGATTCAACATTGCATCAAACACTGCAGGCCAGGTAAATGAATTACTATTGATCAGTGCAGGTGTACTGTTGTATCCTTGTGCAGTTCAAACTGTAGATGTGTATGTTTTTCCTTTTGATGTGCGTTGGCTGATCAACACCAGCAAAAGAATTTCCACTCTTCAACAGCTGACATACAAGGTCGTAGATACAAAGGTGCAGCCATCAGTCATTCAACATCAACCTGTCTCACAAGGAGCCCTCCGAGTGTGAGGTCATGAAGACCAATGATATTTACAGCATGTTACGCCCCATACAAGCACGATATTGGCTGTTAATGGCAGCAAGAAGTGGGACAGGAGGTATCCAGGAGTGAGCCCAGCATGAGGCTATGGAGCACAGTTGAACTGCTTAGTTGACGAGTAACTCACAACAGTGCTAGCAGTGTTGAGACAAAGCAAAACAATGGCAATTACCGTATTTACTCGAATCTAAGCCGCACTCGAATCTAAGCCGCACATGAAAAAATGAGACTCGAAATCAAGGAAAAAAAATTTCCCGAATCTAAGCCGCACATGAAATTTGAGACTCGAAATTCAAGGGGAGATAAAAGTTTTAGGCCGCACCTCCAAATCGAAACAAAGTTGGTCCATTGTAATATGAGACACAATTTAGGTCAAATGAATGACGATACAGCTACATTAGTTTGGTTTGAGTCGTAAGCTTAGCACTTAAGCTTTACCAGGTAGCTATTACTATTCGTCAGGCGCTCCGCCCGTATTTATACAGGTACCCTTCCTTTTTCCCGTGCTTCGTCTGGTTTGAATTGATTGCTTATTTTTCTTTGATCTGATAAGTGCCGCCGGCCGAAGTGGCCGTGCGGTTCTCGGCGCTACAGTCTGGAGCCGCGTGACCGCTACGGTCGCAGGTTCGAATCCTGCCTCGGGCATGGATGTGTGTGATGTCCTTATGTTAGTTACGTTTAAGTAGTTCTAAGTTCTAGGGGACTGATGACCACAGCAGTTACGTCCCATAGTGCTCAGAGCCATTTGAACCATTTGATAACTGCCATTCTTTTTGTTTCACTCTTAGTTGAAATTGCATTATTGTACTGCATCATGCATTGTTTGTCACATTCTGATAACGAGTGCTTACGGCCTGTCGCCGCTCGCGGCATGGCTTGCTTTTGTGCACGCTACCGCCGCTTACAATTTAAAAAAAAAAAAAGAGAGAGAGAGAGAAATCATCGTATTAGCGAAACAATGGCAAGAGACTGCTATTTGTTGTTACTTACATTGTTACTTACACTGCTGCTTTCTTTGATAATGATCAACAAGAGCTAAATAATAGATTGCGTATGATAGAAGATGTTCTGAACAAGAGTTTAGCGAAAATTTTTCTCCATTTGAAAATCTTTGCAGACGCCTCTTTAGTACATTACATTCTGCACAGAAATTAGAGTCATCTTAGATTTAAAAATCTAGTCAACTGTCGTGCTTCATTTCTGACTGTATCACTATTAGGCATAAGAATAATACGGATATAAACATGACATGATACGTATATTCTTCCACGTTTGCTGTTGTCTCACTCTAGTTTCCTAGTTTATTAGGCAGACAGGATTTAAATGAGATAGCAGCAAACACGAAATAATACATGGCAAATGTTTATATTCATATTATTCTTATGGTGAAGAGAATACTGCATGTGATACACAATTCAAAAAGTTCCTATTAGCAACCATCTCTTCTCACAGGTAGGAAAAAAATTCAGAACGTAGAGTTGGCCATATTGACAAACATCCCAAACAGTCGTGCCAGTCGGATTTTCGTAGTACACTGAAATGCTGCTACATTCGAAGATGAACAATATGGAATTTGTATTTACTTCGTTGGATAATGTATGAAAATGCAGTGGTCGAAACTCGGGGCGGAGAAAAAAGCTCGTCTTCCACCTTCTCTCTCTCTCTCTCTCTCTCTCTCTTTTAATTCGTTTACTGGCGCAGAGGTTTTGGCGCCAGTATTTATCATTGTGCCTGCAAAACATGCCTGTGTAGCACTACATATATTCGACGGCAGAAGTTAGTTGTGGCGGCACCTACCAACATTTCTCAGAACTTCCGATTACTTTGCACTCGATTTTAAGCCGCATGCGATTTTTTGGATTACAAAAACCGGAAAAAAGTCCGCCTTAGATTCGAGTAAATACGGTATAAACAAAGCAAACACTGCTTATATCTTGCAACAACAGTTGCCGAAGTTGAGATTTTTTCAGAAAGGAACTCAATGAATTTTGCAGAGTGAAAAAGAGCGGGCAGATGAAATATTAGTGTTTTTGCAAGATGAGTCAGTGAAATGTGTGGTGGTGTGTATGCTCGATAGTGCAGACAATGTACATGAGAAGTTCAGTGATGACGAAATGTGCTTAACAAGTGAAAGTGATACAGATACAAGTGTCCAGCCATGTAGTTCATCATCCTTGTCGAACAGGGAGCCATAAATCCCACCTCCAGTGAGTTTCAAGAGTGCTCGATACCAATTTACAGGATGTGCATGATAGTGACATTCTACATTATGCCCATCAAACTGCATGCGACATAGATTACAGTGATTTAAAGGGAAGCAGTGGACGGTTGCATAATTTCAAACAGTGCTACAGAATTGGAAGACTTAAGATAATGAAA
This sequence comes from Schistocerca serialis cubense, assembly GCF_023864345.2. Taxonomy (NCBI): domain Eukaryota; kingdom Metazoa; phylum Arthropoda; class Insecta; order Orthoptera; family Acrididae; genus Schistocerca; species Schistocerca serialis. Next base: position 124,069,497 of record NC_064646.1, read on the forward strand.
TTTCAAACAAAGCATCAACTTCGTGATGCAAAGAAAACTGTGGAATCGGCCTGAAAATTTGTAGATGAGATAAACTTAACCCATCATTCAGTAAGGAATTTGTTTTCAACTCTGACCAACAGGGATTTGAAGAGGAAATGCACATGAAAGGATCCCTGGACGTTAGAGGTACCAAGAAAAGTTATATCAAGATCAACTAAGATCAATGCCTTAACACATTTGTAGACAATTATGAGAACTGTTAATGTGGATGGTAAATTGGCTGTTGTTATTTATTGTGCTGCGAGAAGTTGGAGGTGCTTTGTCCCCTATAGTTATTTCTTGGGTGCATGATCTTGCTAGGGCTGTAGGGAATATTTACGTCACAGCAAGGAAGAATGGGAAAATGGGCTTAAGAGAACTACAACTATGGTTTGAACACTGTTTTTGGCCAATAGACAGTAAAAATAATTTTCTTTTGCTTGATTACTGGTCTGCATATAAAAATCATACTCCTTTAGGGCAAACTATCCCTCCTTAAAAGTTTAGGACATTGCAATTCATACCACCTGTAACCACTGGACAAATTCACCCTCTGGATGTTTGGTTTTTCTGTGCCTATAAAACGTTATTGCACTATCTGCAGCTACGCATTAAAGGATAGCTAGTTTCACAATACACTCCACAACAGCCAATTTCGCATTCAGCTGTATGCTACGACATTCCACACGTTCTGATCCGTATTGTAGCACCAATACGATTCTACATACATTCTTTAAGAATGGATACCTAGCTAAATGTCCTGCATTGTTTGTAACTCTCAAGGAGTTTGCCTTTGATCTCAATGGTGTGGACCTTTGTGATCACTGTTGTGCGTCATTTTTCATTCGGTGTTCACGGTGAAAGTTAATGGTTTGCTCTGAACATTTCTTATATGTTGATGATGTCCATTTTGTGAAGCGTAACACACATGTTCCATGGAAGGCTGCTCTCTGCTCTAGTTAACACAACACTTTAAAATGAGTTACTATTGCTTGATCTTGTGACTGTGTACTCAAGAGGGTTCATTGTGAGCCAGCTTACAAAAAAATGACTCCACTCTTTTACTGAAACTGTTTTGACTGTACAGTGGTTCACTGAATTTGTAAGAACAGAAGAAATGGAGGATATGGACTCAGTCCATGAACACTGATCAACATTTAGAAACTTTTTTTCCTTGCATACAGAACTAAAGACTTTTTCTGGAAAATGTTAATTCATATTACAGGATGAACCACAGGACAGTTCAGTATCTGCTGCAGAATGTTAAAAAAAATTTTAAAACAATAAATTTACATAAAAATATAAGAGCCGAAGAAAAGTTGTATGCAATGATAAAGTAAAATGAATTAGTGCACATTATTTTGAAGGAAAACTTTGCACAGAATTCGCTGTGTTCCATTCATTATACAGAAGCTCTTTTATTTTTAGTTTTAAGAGTATCTGCCTTAGAAGAAGAAATGTGTTTCAGGAGTGCAATAGACTCCTGAAGTAACATATGTCGCCGTCTTGGATGGCACTTTTGTGAGGCTTCATTGACTGAAGCTAATAATGATCTCTCAGAATTATCACCTTGTGACATAGACAGATTGAAAAATGAAAATCATTGAGATAATCCCATTTGGTTCACTGGTTCTGTGCGAACTACGAAGGAACTATAGATTGGGCTTGGAATTAAGACATCTTTTAAGAAAGTCATGTGATGAAAGAAAGTTCAAGGGGAATTGCATTATGATGGACTTTTCCATGGATCACCATAACTCACTTTCACAAGGTTTTTATTTTTTTAAGCTCTTCTCTGCAACTCTCTCTGGGATGTTTCATGTCAATTTCAACCTTTTAATTGAAATAATAATAATTAAAAAGAATAAGAAAATATGACTCTTTAGTACAACAATAACACAAATTCCTGGATGGAGCAATAAAATAAGAGAAATGGGGAAAATATGGGGAAGCGGATCAATGAACACACAACACATGAGAAAACAGCATTCACACTAGCTTTCGAGCACTAGTTCTTTTTTCAGGAAATGTGGACACACGCGCACGCACATGCGCACACCCACGCACGCGCGTGCACGCACGCACGCACACACGCGTACACACAACACACACACACACACACACACACACACACACACACACACACACACACACGTGCACACAAAATTACATAGCCACCCAAACACACAGCCCTGTGGCTATTATTAATATCTGATTATTGAAAGCAGTTGCCTGAGCTGATGTGGGTGGGATGGGGGTACGGAAAGACAAAAAGGAGACAGTACCGGCAAAGAGAGAGGTCTTTGGATGGATGACTTCACAGCCACACAACAAGACGAAAAAAGTACAGAGGGTACAACAAAAAGAGTTTAAAGAAGAGATGTGTTTCACAAAGGGTGGAAGAAGTTTTTTAAAAGTGCACAGGGGCAAAAAGAGGAGTAGGGAAAAGGAGAGAAGAGGGGTAAAGAGAGGGGAGAGAGAAGGGAAAGGGATTGGAAAGGGGGAGAAGAAGGGGAGAGGAAGAATTTCCACCTGGTGGGAAGGGACAGAAAGAGTAGTGGGAGAAGGCAGTGCACGATCTGGATGGAGGAGTGTATGGAGAGGTGAGAGAAGGGAAATGCTCAAGGTGAGGCAGTAGGAACAGGTTAGCAGAGGTTTTGGCCTGGGGGATTATGAAAGCAAAGGATGTGTTAGAGAGAGAATTCCCATCTGTGTAGTTCAGAGAAACTTGTGGTGGAAGAAAGCAACCAAAATGGTCCACATAATGAAGCAGCCGATGAAGACATTTGTGTTGTTATGTGCAGCATGTTCAGCAACTGGGTGGTCTTGTTTGCAGCTTGCCAGTAATTGCAGCATAGCTGGCTATAACTTGGCTGGGTGTATGGGACAGGTCTTGCACTTGGAACAACCAGTGAGGTGCAGGATTGGGAGTATGGTTGTAATAAGGGTGGACAAGGATATTTTGTAGGTTGGGTGGGCAGCAGAACACTTCTCTGTTTGATGTGGGGAGGATTTAGGGTAGGATACCCTCATCTCAGGGGATGGCATGAGGTAGTCAAAATTCTGGTGAATGATATGGTTAGCTTTTCAAGGCCAGGGATGATCAGTAGTACTGGTCAGCAGCTGGACAACAGATTTACTTGTTTCAGAAGAACAGATGGCACATGAGACTTTATGGATGATCTAAATAGGATATTGTTTGCCAGTAAATGCTCTGGTAAGGGAATCAGTATATTTCAGCAACTCCTGCTTTCCTCTGCAGATGCAGCATCAATGGATGGTGATGCTCTGTGGCTTGATGAGTGCATTTGGGAATAGGTGTTGAGGTTATGGAGGTAAGAGCAGAAGTTGTCCTTGCTGTGAGTTTAGACACGAAAATATCAATGAATCTGAACCAGGGAAGGAGTTTTAAGTATTGACTGGATAGGAAGGATTCCTGTAGATGGCCCATAAGTTTGCATAGGATGGTTCTATGTGAGTACCCACAGCAGAAGCACAGATTTGTTTGCAAATTTGGGCTAAAAAATTGAAAATTTTGTGGGTCGAGATGATGTTGGCTAGGAGGATTAGGAAACAGGTGGTGTGTTTGGTATCAGGGAAGGTAATGTTTCATAACCACAAGGCCATGGACATTGGTGATACTGGTGTACAAGGACATCACATGCACAATGGCTAAGAATGAGTTTGGTGGTAATGGGGTATGCACTATGGTGAGGTGGTGAAGGAAGTGAGCAGCATCTTGGATATAGGATGGGAGCCGACAGACAACAGTTTGGAGGTGTTGGTCAACAAAAGTAGAGTTTTGTTCTGTGGGAGCATTGTACCCAGCCACAACGGGATGACCTGCAGGGAGATGTGTAGAATGGCTTTAGTCGATTTTGGGGAGTAGGTAAAAAGTAACAGTGCATGGGGTTGCTGGTGTGAGGTGGGAGATGGATTCAGCTGTCAGATTTTGATGTGGATCTAAGGCTTTGAGAAGCTGCTTGAGATTATATTGGACTTATGGGATGGTGTCATGGTGATAAGGTCTGTAAAGAGAGGTACTGGAAAACTGGCAGAGACCCTCAACCATATTGTCACTATGGTTCATCACCACTGTGGTGGAGCCTTTGTCTGCAGGAAGGACATTAAGGTCTGGATTGGTTTTCAGGTTAAGGATACAAGTGTGTTCCCTAGGACTAATGTTGGGCTCACCAAGGAAGGATACAGGAAAGAGAGGTAAGACCACATTAGAAGTGAGTAATACCTGAAAAATTACAATGGCATGACTGGGTGGAAGGGAAAGGAGGATCACAGTTGGAGGAAGGTTGGGACTGTTGTAAACAACTTTCTATATAGATAAAAACAAAGATGAGGTGACTTACCGAACAAAAGCGCTGGCAGGTCGATAGACACACAAACAAACACAAACATACACACAAAATTCAAGCTTTCGCAACAAACTGTTGCCTCATCAGGAAAGAGGGAAGGAGAGGGGAAGACGAAAGGAAGTGGGTTTTAAAGGAGAGGGTAAGGAGTCATTCCAATCCCGGGAGCGGAAAGACTTACCTTAGGGGGAAAAAAGGACATATTTAAATATGTCTGCTTGTGTCTGTATGTGTGGATGGATATGTGCGTGTGTGCGAGTGTATACCTGTCCTTTTTTCCCCCTAAGGTAAGTCTTTCCGCTCCCGGGATTGGAATGACTCCTTACCCTCTCCTTTAAAACCCACTTCCTTTCGTCTTCCCCTCTCCTTCCCTCTTTCCTGATGAGGCAACAGTTTGTTGCGAAAGCTTGAATTTTGTGTGTATGTTTGTGTTTGTTTGTGTGTCTATCGACCTGCCAGCGCTTTTGTTCGGTAAGTCACCTCATCTTTGTTTTTATATATAATTTTTCTCACGTGGAATGTTTCCTTCCATTATATTGATATCATTACTTTCTATATAGAGTTAGAGTGGCTGTTGTCAGTGAGATGTGTGGTGAAGAAATGTTGTCACTCCAAAGAAATAGTAAAGGAAAGAAGGCCTTTTACAAGTCCAGTGTGGTTGAAATCAGATTTGGGGCTAAAGGTGAGGTTTTTAGAAAGCCAGTACTTCTGCAGGTCTAGGAGTTTTTGCAGAAAGACTGACAACAGTGTTCCAGAATGAGTGTTTAAGAGTAGTGTGTTTCACAGAGGGTGGAGGATGTTTCTGGGGACATGGAAAGCCGAGTAAGGCAGCAAGGCAGGGTTGGAGAGCAATGAGGGTCTGAGGGGAAGAGAGATCAGAGTGGTAGGCTTTTTCATAGCTATAGGTAGTTCCATGCAGGCAGAAGACAGGAGTACCTGGGACAGGTCCCACAGATGGTGTTGGGAATGCCGTTCCAATAGTTGGACAACAGTTCCTATTGCAGTGATGGCATTTAGGAAGCTGGGGTCACAGAGTAAAAGGATCTTACGAAAGGAGTACATACTAAGAAGTAGGACTGAGCTTGGATTGTATGATTACATGAAATTAGATCGGTGAGGGCGAGGGACTGATGGAACTGGGGAACATTAAGGTTCTTACGGTAGGATGCCAATTTTAATGGTAGGGCCATTAGGTGCGATACCGTGTGTCAGACAAAATATGGAAGAACTAACCTTAAAACTTGGTCTTTTTTACCGTGTGTTACCCTCTACGATATATCAAACACAAACGTGCCAGCAAAATTTTAATTAATGGCTGGCCTTTTGGACTTGAAATTTTTCTAAGTGGCTCATCCTCAGTGTTAAGTAATAAATGAGAGTCTAACACTATGTGATTTAAGAAATTCATTACGCACTATCACGCATAACATAATTAATCCTGCATAAGGGGAAATTTAGTTTTAAGTAATGCTTCTCAAACCACCATTCACAATATTTTCCCACAATCTATTAGAAATATAAACATTTGTGACATCATGCACATCGACCGCAGTTGTACTGTGTAATCTTTGTCATGCTTATCAGAACAAGGCTCATGAGAAAGGCACATCGAAGTATTGCATAGTCTCTGACAAATTTTGGTGTCGACACACAATTGTGTGTATGCTGTGTTTTGTTGTTGGTGCATTTTTTCTACAAGTGAAGTTTTATTATGGTATTATTCTCTTGTTTCCTAACTAACCTAAGGACATCACAAACATCCACGCCCGAGGTAGGATTCGAACCTGCGACCGTAGCGGTTGCGTGGTTCCAGACTGTAGAGTCTAGAACTGCTCGGCCACCCCGGCCGGCGAATTCTTTGCAGACAAATGGAAAAACTGGTAGAAGCCGACCTTGGGGAAATCAGTTTGGACTCCATAGAAATGTTGGAACAAGGAAGGCAATACTGACCCTACACCTTATCTTAGAAGATAGATTAAGGAAAGGCAAACCTACGTTTCTAGCATTCGTAGTCTTGGGGAAAGCTTTTGACAATGTTAACTGCAATAGTCTGTTTCAAATTCTGAAGGTGGCAGAGGTAAAATACAGGAAGCGAAAGGCTATTTACAATTTGTATAGAAACCAGATGGCAGTTAGAAGAGTCGAGGGGCACAAAATGGAAGCAGTGATAGGAAATGGAGTGAGACAGGGTTGTAGCCTATCCCTTAAGTCAGGCTGTTCCAGCTCATCGGCTCCGTTGTGAGCCGTGGAGCGCTCCCTGTTCCAGAGAGCAGTGTCGCTCGCTGTGACCATTCTAGTGGGCTGGCACGTGGCACGGCTGGCTGAGGCAGGCGGCAAGGCAAGCGTTTTGATGTGCCAGCTGCATCTTACAAGATCGACAACCTCATACTCTTAGCTGCTAAGAAGTGGTGACATGCTACACCAGGAAATACGATGTTCAATAAATAAATAAGAAACAACTGTTTTACAAGAAATTACATACTAAATTTATTGGGCCTTTGTAGCTTGACATTTTCTTTTCATTACAAGATCGGAAATATCAGGCATCAAAGCGTTCACAGCGTTAATGAAGAGGATGGCCTTCATTGTTGCATCCTGAAGAAACGATCGTTCCTTACTTTTTACTCCTTTCATTGTTGAGAAAAGCTGCTCACAGCAATACGTAGATCCAAATATGCACATGATCTGAGCGGCATTGTTGTGAAGCTTGGGAAATGATTTTTGCTGTAATGAACAATGCCTCTCTTTCAACAAAGTTGAATTTTGCAAATCAATACTCTCCAATTGAAGTGACGATGACAAGTCATCGGAGGAAACTGAAAAAGGAGTGCTGAACACCTTAAGTTCCATTTCCAAACTAGTGAGGTCTCGGAATCGTGTTTCAAATGACGCGATGAGCTGCTTTAACTTTGCTTGGTAATCTCCGAAAGTACTACTTTCGGGTAGTTTTAAAGAAGCAAGACGATCGAAGAACGTTAAATGTCCAGTACTCACATGTCTCTCAAATAAACGTAACTTTTCCATGAACGGTTTGAGTTGGTCGTGCATGTCAACGATTAGCTGCCCTTTGCCCTGCAATGACAGATTTAAATTATTCAGATGCATAGTGTTGTCAGCTAGGAACGCCAGGTCTGATATTCATTTTATATCTTTCAGACAACGCATTTCTTCCCCTTTCATTTCGAGAAAAAGGGATATTTCCTCACGAATGGCAAAGAAAACATCAAGAATTTTTCCCTGACTCAGCCAATGATCTGTACTGTGGTAAGGTATATCCCCACACTCCGCTTCCATATCTTTCAGGAATCCTTTGAACTGGCGATGATTCATACCGTGACGCCGCACAAAATTCACACACTTCACGACATCTTTCATTACGCCACCTAGCTCTACTGTTTCAGCACACAGTGCCTCTTGGTGAGAAACAATGAAGAGTAAAAATGTCTTTCCCGAATTCGTCCCCGAGTTTATTTTTCAAACGAGAAGCAAAACCTTGGTGACGCCAGATCATTTTTGGTGCACCGTCTGTCGCTACAGAATGGAGCTTATCCCACGGCAAATTCATATTGTCCACTGATTCACAAACAGCTTCAAAAATGTCACGTCCTGTTGCGGTGTGATCGAGTGGTACCACATCCAAGAGTTTTTCAGTTACTTGCAGCTCCATGTCGACACCACGCACAAAGACTGCAATCTGAGCACAGTCCGATATGTCGGTAGTTTCGTCAAGTGCTAACGAAAATGCAACAAAGCTCTCCGGCTTTTTCCTGAGCTGTGCCTCTAAATCCACTGCCATGTCCAGGATTCAACAAGACATTGTCTGCTTCGACAGGCAAACCCCTTCAATTGCCTGCATCTCCCTTGGAAACATACATTCTGCAACTGCTACTATGCACTATTTTATGAGTGGTCCCACCGAAAACGGCTTGCCACTGGTGGCAATGATGTGAGTGACCCTGTAGCTTGCTCTAATTGCTGATTCAGTAGTGTTTTCTCCGCTCTCATTCACCTAAAAATTATAAACGCATTACAGAACAAGAACTATGTTGTATGTTTTAATACCCTCCATATTACGAAATCGTTTTTAAACTTACGTCTCCTGGTATGTCGTTCTTAAGCCTGGCTACCAGTTCTCTGCGTGCAACGTCTTCTACCCGATCATAGTGCGCTGCGTGAAGACGTGTATAATGTCGTTGTATATTGTACCTCTTCGCAGAATTAAATACTTTATGACAAACAAGACACTGAGGACGACCATCCCCCTCAATGAATAGAAAGGTATCCTCCAATAGAGGATACCTAGTCATAGCTGTCATTGAACACGGATTATTGCGTCAGTTGCGGCTGCATGCCGCCAGGGGGCAGAGTGCGCTTTCCCCCTCCACGCGGGCTCCGAGCTGCCGCAGTGAGCGCTCCGGAGCGTTCTGGCTCCCTGGAGCTCGGTTGGAACAGCCTGCCTTAAGTTATTCAATCTGTGTATTTAGTAAGCAGTAAAGGAAACAAAAGAAAAATTTGGAGCTGGAATTACAATCCATGGAGAAGAAATAAAAACTTTGAGGTTTGTCGATGACATTGTATTTCTATCAGAGAAAGCAAAGGAAATGAAACACTTAAGGTAGGTTTGCTATATGGGGAGCAAAATAACAGGTCGAAGTAGAGAGGGTATAAAATGTAGATTGGCTTTGTTGAGGAAATCATTTCTGAAGAAGAGAAATTTGTTAACATCAAGTATAGATTTAAGTGTCAGGAAGTCCTTCCTGAAAGTATTTGTATGGACGATAAAAAGTTTAGACAAGAAGAGAATAGAAGCTTTTGAAGTGTGGTGCTACAGAAGAATGCTTAAGATTAGATGGGAGGATCACGTAGCTAATGAGAATATGCTGAACAGAGTTGGGGAGAAGATGAATCTGTGGCACAACCTGACAAAAGGAAGGGATTGGTTGGTAGGACACATTCTGAGGCATCAAAGAAACACCAATTTAGTATTGGATGGAAGTGTGGAGGGTAATAATTGTAGAGGGAGACCGAGAGATGAATACACTAAGCAGATTCAGAAGGATGTAGATTGCAGTAAGTACTGGGAGATGAAGAAACTTGCACTGGATAGAGTAGTATGGAGAGCTGCATCAAACCAATCTCTGGACTGAAGACCACAACAACAACATCCTCTTCTTTATGTCTTATTGCTGCAGTATTATTCTGAAATAGCAGGCTAAAGTAAAATTCTTTGTTAGAATATTAGTTTTTATCAGTCAAAATTACAAAAAAATTAACTGTAAAGTAAAACAATAAAGATTCCCAGAATTCTAAAAATTTACCACATTTTTCCCAAATTTCTCCCAGATGAAAAAATTCCCAGATTTCCCAGTTGTCCCAGAGCATATACTTCCTGTTAATGCAAAGTCAAATTTAATTGTGTGTGTGTGTGTGTGTGTGTGTGTGTGTGTGTGTGTGTGTGTGTGAAAAACTGAATCTTAACAATGGGATAGAGTAAAACAAAGCAGCAAATAGGAAGAACTGCAGACAGGTGCACGAGTACTGCATGTGCCTGCACATGATGGTTTGTGCACACCAGTCAGAGCAGTACATGACTTTGCACTGGTGCATGCACCTCCCTACCTCTTCCTGCAACAGCTGCATGCATTTAGAATACACGGAAATTCACAAATGTGTAAATGCACCTTTAATGTGTTAATTTTTGAAGGGATCTTAACACACCCTCATTCTCTAAGCATACCTGTCTGCTGCTGATAATTTCCACAGGTCAGCAAGTTTAGAGTTGCTGAGCCTCTGGGCCTCCTCTAATCCCAGAAGTCCTGTCCACCACAAAAAATAATTAATAGATTCTTCACTCAGATGTGCTGCACCACCAACTTCAAGCAAGGGATGTGATGGGTCTGTTGCCCTAATAGAAGGGGAAAAAAACAGATAATATATATTAACAGAAACACAAAAAACATGGATCATATTTATTCTGTCATCAATCAAGAGACAACAAAAATTATGGATGATCTGAAGGAAGAACATGAACAAATTCATGGTGAACTAGTACGAGGTGCCAAAATGTAGCTACATCATATCCATCAAGTCTGACTCTTAAGAAAACTAAGGAGTTAAGAGATAGAATCAAGAACATAAACATACCAGACACAGCAAGCCTTATATCATTTGAAGTCTTGTAATATACACTTGCATTCCAATAGGTGAAACAATCAAAATCACCACACAAAAACTAAAACAACAAGGCAACACACCAGACACACATTGATGAAACAGCCTTCATACTCATACTCAAGACCATAACAGTACAAAATTACTTTGTGTTCAATAGAGAATTTTGCTCTCGACATGAAGGACTGCCAACAGGACTGCATAAAGGTGGCCTCTTCACCGACATATTCATGACCAGGTCAGAGAACAAGATCTTCACACACACAATAAAACCAGGAAACACCAAGTCCTGTACTGGTACCATTATGTCAATGACGTAATATGCCTGATCAGTGAACCACATACGCATGTAAAACAGATACACAATGAAATAAACAATTTACACCCAAAACTTTGCTTCACGTTAGAGATAGAGACAAACTAAAATTTCTGGATCTCACCATACAAAAAAACAATTAATGACTCCACGATATTCAGGAAACCAACAACCATGAGCATGATGATTCACAATCAATCAAATCACCCACTGACACACAAATAAGTAAGCTTCGAATTCATGTTCCGCGGATTAAACATAACACCCATAAGCCAAGTAATTACACACAGGAGGCAAACACAATACAACAAATAGCAGTGAGAAAAGGTTGTGATACCCATATGACAGAGAAACTGATCCAGCGAATACGTAAATGAACAGACCATATGTATGCACGACCTTGCACAGAAACACAGAACAACAACAGACAATGACCAAGTACAAGAAACAACTCACACACAAAACAATATGGCACATATTCATCATCTGCAATAATGAAATAGTACACAAATCAGGCAGCATTTTAAAGAAACATGTCCTTTAAATACGATACGAGACAGATGACAACGCAGACAAAGCTCAGAACACAGGAAACACCCACAGACAAATCCAACAAATCAGGCATATATGATCTCACATGCAACACTTCACAGTTAATACATGCAGGGAAAAAATGCACAAACTTTAAAACAAGATCTTTAGAACACTCAGATCCCTAAGAAGTAACAGCTTCCATAGCATACTTGCTTACCACGTAATAGACCAGGACCGTCACCCAACTAAAATAGAGTGTTAAAAATACTACAATCCAGCTACAGCCATCATAGGCTTACAATAGAAGAAAACTTGCGCACAAGGAGGAGGCTGAGGTGTGGAAGGGGAGCGATAAGAGGGTAGAAGTGGGGGATGGTAAAGTGCTGTTTGTGGGAGCATATAGGGACATGGTGGAAATAGGACAGGACAGTTAGGTGCAGTCAGGAGGTTGGACGGGGGTGGTGGGGGGTGAGGGGGGGGGGGTGAGGGGGGGGGTGAAGGAGTGGGACAGGGGAGAGGAAAAGGAGAGGAGTAAGTAGACTCTGGGTGCACTGACAGAATAGAAGAAGACAGTGTAGTACTGAAGTTGGAGCAGGGAAAGGAATGGGTGGGTGAAAGACAGTGACTAGGAAAGATTGGGGGCCAGAAGGGTGATGGGAATCTAGGATACATTGCAGGGATAGTTCCCACCTGCTCAATTCAGAAAAGCTGGTGTTGGCAGTCACTAAAGTGAAGAATGTTATGTTCGGCAGCGTACTCAGCAACTGGATGGTCCAGCTGTTTCTTGGCCACAGTTTCTCTGTAGCCATTCACGCAGACAGACAGCACAATGATTGTCATGCCACGTAGAACACAGCATAATGGTTGGAGCTTAGCTTGTAGATCGCATGTCTGTTTTCACAGGTAGCCCTGTCTTTGCTGTGATAGGTGATGCTTGTGACTAGACTGCAATCATGGAAGGGACTATGGGACAGGTCATGCATTTAGTTCTATTACATTTATACGAGTCAGGAGGCAAAGAGTTGGGAGCATGGGTGGAGAAGGGATGGACGAGGATATCATATAGGTTCAGTGTGTGGTGGAACACACTGTGCGAAGGACAGTGAGTAGGATATTCCTCATTTCATTTCAGAGCAATATTGCTATCCCCCCCCCCCCCCCCCCCACCTCCCATCCCAGCCTCCTCCTTACCCCCACCACTCGGACTGCTCCTCCCATCATGTGCAGTTGCTGATAGTTCTGACTTACGGCCAGAGGCCATGGTCATGTGTGCGAGTTGTTTGTTTTAAGGTACAAAAACAGCTAAGGTAATAAGCACCTATGTCACAACCTCAGATCATCAAGAAGTAAATACACTTGAAAGCAACTATATATTAAGCCCAACTGACAGAAGCAAAGTGAGCTAAGAACAAGGACTACTTCGTTGAGAAAGGTATACAAAGCATTCTGGAGAGATAGCGGTGGTCCTGAACCAGAAGATTAAATGTCCTTCACCATATTGCTACAATGGATAGAAAGTAAAACATCATTCACTAAAACATCCGGGAATAACTCAGACAGCAAACATACATGAGAATGTAAGTGGTTCAAAAAAGGGCATTCAGCCAAGAAAGGGCGAACTGTTATCTGTTGACAATGAGCACAAAGTGGCGGAGGATCACCCCTTAAAAAATAGCAATGGCTAAAATGACAATGCCCAATATACAACCTAGTTAAATGGTCTCCTCGTGGCGAGAAGACCAAGATGAGGTCAACCAAGCTGCTGGGAGAGGTTTGATTCCTCAGAACTTGTTCCCGTGAAGGGAAGACCAGTGGCGATGCCAAAGTGACACCACCTGCTGACAGACAACAACACAAAGATCATCTGAAGGGATGGAAGAGCTATAGTGGGTCAAGATACGAGGACACAGCCTTGGCAGCAGCCTTATTTACCACCAGACCGATTCGACTAGGAACACCCACAAGAATATGACAGTGGCTACCTCTACAGTGAGCAAATGGAAGCTTTCTTGGACCTGTGGCACTAAAGGATGGACAGCCAAATGTACTGATTAGCCTGATAGCGAAAGACAACCTCTGACATAAATATTGAACAGTTCTGGAAGCCGATACTGAGAATGGTCACTGCCAATGATGAAGGGAGACCCAACACCATAGTCAGTCTTGGCGCCATCGGTGTTCACATAGGTACTATTGCTAAGTTGTGTGCGAAGGTTGAGAAACTTAAAGTGATAGATTAAATCTGGAATAGTTTCCTTCAGAGGGAAATGAAGTCTAAGATGAACACGGGCTGCTGCATGAAGCCAGGAACGTGGCAGGTAGCAAGAAGCTGCTGGAGCAATAGCTGAAAGTGAACTACGGGAGGTAACAGAGAAGAAGGACACACCCCATACTGGCAGTCAAGGGAGTCATCAAAGAATGAGCCACAGGATTTGTGGCCAGGCATGGCAGACTAATAGGATGCATATCCACTGACGAGAACATCACAATGGTATGACAGCAGTAGTTCAGAGCTCCTGCATAGAGACTCTCAGCTGGACTAGTGAAAAGGCGCCAGTGCCCAAATGTACTCCACGATGGTGGAATGTATTCAGACGGCATAAGACATGCAGGTGCATAAACAAAACAACCATAGTCTAGTTTTGAACAGACAAGAGACCAGTACAAACAGACATGCAGATGCATAAACAAAACAACCATAGTCTAGTTTTGAACAGACAAGAGACCAGTACAAACAGAGGAGGACGGTCCGATCTGCTCCCCAGAAAGTACAGCTTGGAACACACAGGACACTGAGAGATAAGGTATAGCGTTTGAACAGGTAAGACACATGGGACGACCAAGAAAGTTTTCTACCATGCATGAGCCCCATGCATTTCGTAGTTTCAGGGAATGGGAGAACAACAGGCCCAAGATGTATAAAGGTGGAGGAAGAAACTGCTTGTGCTACCAGAAATTCATATAAACTGTTTTGTCAGTGGAAAAGCGAAACTCATTGTCGATACACGATGAGTAAAGATGATTGGGAACACTGCTGAGGACACTGCTTGAGGAAACAAGTCTGGGATACCAGCAATGAGCTAATCACCATCTCAGCCTACATCTACTAAACGTAAACGGAATGAGGCTAAAGATTCCAAGAATCTCTCAGCTGCACCTCAGTTTATTGTGGTATCACATACTGGAGGAGATCAGTCCTTTAATAAGGTTAATCCGTTTATTATTCAGAAAGGTGTTGATGTACTTGCAGGCCCCATGAAATCCTGCTCTTGTTCACATAATAGCACTTTGCTTTTGGAGACCAATTGTGATTTTCAAGCCCAACAACTGCTTGTATCTTCGCTCCTCCACAGCTATCCTCTTCATGTCGAGGCCCATCAAATGCTGAATCCTTTCCATGGTATTATTTATAGTAGCCTGCTCGATGGTCTGACCAAGGAAGATATCCAAGCTTACCTCTCTGATCAGGGTGTCACAGCAGTCAATCAGGTAATGAAAAAAGTTGATGCAGCCTTAATGACTACACACATTTGAACTGCTTCAGGTTGACATGGGTTGTGTGGTGCTTTGTTTTACTTCACCTCACACACAAAACACTTAAATAAGTTGCCACTTGAACACTCCTTTTATGTATGGTGAATGTTACTTAATGAATATTTGATCACCATTAAGTATTAATAATCAGGGTCCAGCTACACTGTACCCTGAATCCATGTGGCTTCTTCCTCCAACTTGGCTTAGACTTTCCATCTTTATGGGCTGCAGATAAAGCAGCTGAAAATTAACTTCTTGTTCTTATTCACTCCACCACATGAATAAAAAGTTAGATTCAATTCACCGTCTTCCATTATCTTCAAAATTAGAACTCAATACGTAATAAGTGAGGATGGCTACCAACCAGTACGCTGCCTCTCTGTACTACGTACATAACAGATCTGATATTCAATTTGATAATTAACAATTACAATACATTTATTATCTGTGACATTTCACGTTCTTAGATTTCACGGATCTCTTTTCTTAAACACCACCCACTCCACAGAGATCCTATCTCCACCACAGCAGGTAGTGTCATTTGACTCACATCGATACAGTCACTGGATCCTTAGGTCTGGTATCAGCACCTACAATTTAAAACATTTCCCAACAGTAGGATGCTCACCACTTAACTACTGTGTCATGAACATTTTTTCTCTGACATATATTTAAGGACATGAAATGTCTCATTCAAGGAATGGGATGTATCACTACACTTTTTTCCCTCATGTTTGATTGAATAGTGCTTCCATCGAAGATCAAAGCAGGCTATGAAGTCATCTCGGTCCAACTGTACACTCCAAACCCGAAGTGCTGTTACCGATGTCATTGTTACAACCACACTCTAATGTCCTGTTGAAACACAGCCAAATGTGTTACTTGTAGTAGGAATGCTCACGAGAGCGATTGCTCACCTCCTCCTCCCCACTGTATCGATTGCAATAGTGACCATGCACCCTCATCCTGAGAATTTTCCATGTATCTCAATAACAGAACCAGCCAGAAGACCCACGTGAAGGAAAAATTGCCTTTCCCTGTCGTTCACAAATTGCTGGATAGTCGAAAACCCTGATTTTTACCATCTGGCATTTACAGTATCATTCTTGCTACGTGACACTCCACAACGGACATGGCCACACAGACATGCGATCTCAAATTCAGCACAGCAGTTGTCAAATTGCTCAGTGTCACAGTAACATCCCCATCTCCTTCTCCTCCAGCTTTGCAACTAGCCACCAAAGCTTCACCTCCAGCGGCGAAATCATCTGCTACAAATTGGTAGGCTGGAAAGGGCAGAAGGAATACTCCCATGCAGACGTTTTACACCCCTCCAGCCAACAAACATCTGTCTTCATCTGCCAACCACCTCACCCAGCCGACCTTCATTTCACCGATGCGCACAGCGCACCATTTTTCTGCCCTTGAATCCACAGGCCGACTCAGAGAGAATTCCAATGCCTAATGCCTCCATAGAGCTCATGGAACAACATCTTCCAGTCTCTGTTCCCTGTAGCAATGAGTCTTTGAATGCTGGCACTCGGTAACCACGTGATTACCCTTCCTTTGTTCCCTCCTCCCCAATCATTATGACTTCTCCAATGGAACATTCACAGCATTAGATCCAATAAGAAGAATTATGGCTGCTCTCTGAATCGCGCGTCCATTTGTTTGCTGCCACCAAGAAACAAAATTATATTCTCGTTACGACTTTGATCTTTTGCATTTCCTTTCGGTCCGCTTTGACCTCCCCCAAAGGACAACATTCCATCTCATGGGGGAGTCATACTACTAATCTGAAATGGCATTCATAGCTAAACGACCTCACTGAACAGTCCATTGAAAGCTGTTGCAGTGCGCATTATCATTCCTCGCCTCACCTTTTCTTTTTGCAGCAATTACATCCTTCCATCATTTGGTGTCACCAGAGTAAACTTCCTTCAGTTTATTGATCAACGCTATCACCCTTTTTGCTGCTCAGTGACTTTAATGCACACCATCCCCTTTAGGGCTCTTCCAGAATCTGTCCGAGAGCTGCCCTCTTGGCTGACATTCTGAATCAACTCAACCTCATTTGTCGTAACACTGGAGCACCCATGTTCCTTTCAGACTCCATGCACACCTATTCCTATTTGGACCTCTTGTTCTACACTGCCCAGCTTGCCGTCACCTCTAGTCACCCGTTCTCTCTACACGTGCTCTAGTAACCGTTTCTCATGTGCTGGCCATCTGCTGACTCCTTCCTCATCTATACGTAAATGCACCTGGCAGCTTTCTAAGGTCGACTGGAGGTTTTATTGCTCCCTGGTGACCTTCAACAAACAACATTTCCCCAGCTGTCCTGACCAGGTAGAGTACCTCAAGAACATTATCCTTACCACCACAGAATGTTCCATGCCTCGCACTTTTATCTTCTCCACTCTGTGTCCTAGTCCCCTGATGGACTGGGGTGCGCCACAACACGCTTCGTGCACAGAGACGTGCTTTCCGTGTTTTTAACAGTCATCCTACGAAGGTAAACTGTATTAGTTACAAACAGTTGCATGTGCAGTGTCATCACATTCTTCCTGATAGCAAAATCATTTACTAGTTCTTTTAACAGTTCCATTCCCCCTTCTGTCGTGTGGCACAACCTCCACTGGCACTCTGGGATCAAGGTTCATTCCCCGATTTATGGCCTGACTGTAGCAGATGATGTCATTGTGGACACTACAGCTATCTCCAACGCCTTGGGCTGCTGTTTTGAGGAGAGTTCGAGCTCCATCCACTATCACCTCACTGTCCTCTCTCAAAAACAGGTGGAGGAGGCTCAGGTATTACCCTTCTCTCCAAATCACAAATACTACAATGCCACCTTTACTGTGAGGGAGCTATATCATGCTCTCACTTCTGGCCCCAGGGCCAGACAGATATTGGAGCACCTTTCTCTTGCAGACAAGCATTTTCTCCTTGATATGTACAGTCGCATTTGAGCAGATAGCATGTTTCCCAGAGGCTAGTGTGAAGCCCTACCCATACCCAAGCCAGGCAAGGGCAAACACCTTCCTTCTGGCTACAGCCCTTTGTCTTGGACTAGCTGTATTTGTAAGGCGATGGAATGTATCATTCATGGCCAGTTGGTATGGTGGCTCAAATCTCACAATTTACTAACCACTTCACAATGTGGATTTTGAGCACACCATTCTGCAGTTGACCATCTCGTCATTGTCAGCCAATGTCACAAATGGTTTCCTGCAGAAATACCACACTGTGGCCACGAATTCAGATTTCTAGAAAGCCTATGACATGATTGTCAACATCTCCAATGGTGCTCCTTCCAACAGGTGGGGGGCTGACCTGCCTTAGGCAACTGTTCACACCTTAGGTCACACCTCCTGAACTCCTGACAAGGGGACCAACTGACAATTTGGGAAGGTAACAGTTCAGGCAATCACCACTCCCTCGGCCTGGCCTGTGCCAGGGGCAACGTGCGAATCCCATCTGTTGACTCGAGGCTGGGAATTATGTGATACCCAGTCACCTGTTACATGTCAGATGTTTGGGCCAGCCTTCAGGAATGCACAGGGAGGAAGAAGAAACAACAGAGAGGAACCTCAAATGCTGAATTAGAGGCAGGATAGGAGATGGAGAACGAAGAAAGAAATAAAGAACAGTGGAAGGACTGTTCTGATGTCAGGCTACTGAAACTTCAGAACACATTCCCAAAAATATCCCAGAGATGTTCCTCAAGGGAGGGGAAAAAGAATAGCAGGAGGATAGATGTGGAACACAGAAAGGGAAAAGGTGCTGCAAAGGCTGGGGCCCCATGGCCCCAAGTACGAACTCTTCAAAGCGAGGTGAGCTCCGTAGGGGGAGGTGTGTGTGTGTGTGTGTGTGTGTGTGTGTGTGTGTGTGTGTGTTTGTCTACTTTAGACATAGGCCTTTTGGCCGAAAGCTCTCATTTAGCAGTCTTTTTGTTGTGTCCTTGCGCGGCTCTACATCTCCTTTATGGAGTATAATATTGTCAAAGTTGAAAATCGCAAATATAGTCTCAAAATATTCTCACACAACAAAATTATGTTAGGATAAAAGTGAAGTGTTAACTCCCTGCCTAAATACACATTAACATCATTTAGTTGCAGATGACAAGTTACCAGTACCTGATAATGCAGAGTGTCCTGTGTAGCTCTGTGATGTAAAATCAAGGCAATGAGAACAATAAGCAAAAACTGTTTTCATGCCTAATTTCTGCATAAGAATTATCACTGCATTTTACAGATCTGAATAAAGAAAACCCACTGATGATGGCACAAAGGTGCTGAAACATGTTTCGGTCTATGTGAAAAATCAGGGTTTTGCACAACAGGCAGGCCTTATATCAACTAACAATTTAAAAAGTTTGCAACTTTTCAGTTTCAGGAATATGTTTACCTTCAAATGTTGCAAGAATATTGTAGCAGCTTTGCTGTAATAGATAATTAGATATGATGATAGGAGAGTGATGACCACTGGAATTCATAAAAAGAGTGTGGCATTTAAAAAAGACAGCAAAGCTGAAGTATGTGCCTTAGGAAGAGAGCAATACATGTTGGCAATACTGATGAACCTTCACACTGTCACCTTCCAGGTGGGGGGCGGGGGAAAAAAAAAAAAAACCACACACTTTGATTTTCGGTGCAGAAAATGCCAGTAATTACACTCATTCACAACAAAACAAACTTAATTTTGCATTGTTCATGTCATCTGACTACTACTTACCGCTGATAGGCAGAGCATTCAATAAGGTATGGACATTTGCTGCACCCATTAGTTCGAGAGATGGGCTTTGGAAGTACTGGTGGCTGGCCCATCTCGCTGGGCATTGCAGTACGCAAGTTGTTTGCTAGTTCATTTCGGAGCTGAATTAAATCACGACTTTCAGGATGAGAAAATGGTATTTCCATAAGTGACACGTCATCCCTGTAAAAACAGACATATATTAAATTTTTTACTTCTCATGAATGACAAAAAAAGCAAAATGTGGCATAAATCTTACTATAAAGACAATTAAACATATCTGCTCATAACACCACAGTAATTGATACAATTCACAATCAGAAGCCTGAACACAAAATGTGACTGTCATTTACTGTCATCCAGTTTAAATTATTGCAATAATCACTCACACCATCACTGTGCTACAGGAGCAAAACTGAACACAGAAAAGCAGCACACAAGTCTCTGTGCTTTGTCTGCTTATATTATTGACCATAATCAGTTTACTCAGTTCAGGACACATTGCACTTAGGACTACTTCTGACTGCACTGACCAGTAGACAAACATTGCACTGTTTTTACTTTCAAACCTTTATGCCCAAAATAATTACCTCCTTGTATAATGATGCAGAACCTCTCCAGGGGACACCACCTTGAAGTAGTACTGTCCATGCAGGTGGAGAGGCTTGTGTGTTCACATGAAACTGAGGCCTATGTCAGCTGCGGGAACCTACAGTCCGTAAGGTCTTGGTCGAGGGACCAGACTAAGTGTGTCCCACATCAACCTGTCATCCCACATCAATTCCTTGTCCTTTCCCAACTCCTGAATACCCAATCCAAGGTGTGATGCGATCCGTGCCGAGGGGTGCATGGCACATGAGAAGATGTGTAATGAATGGAGCCTCAGGGATACCAGGCGACCTCCCCGAGTCATTAGCCTTGCATCGCATGGGGTTTCCATGGTGTGGACTAATTAAATTCCCAACTCTCGTGGGACCAAAATGGAATGAAAGAAAATAGCAATACTGAGGGGCAAGTTGAGAACTCAGACATCCAAACATCTGGGCTGGAACCAATTGAAAACCTGCCCTCAGCTGAACAGGGGGACGGACCTGTTCAAGAAGTGGGAGTGGTTACTAAGAAGATGGACCAGATTAAGATCAAAGACTTGTGTGGGACTCATAAGGAAACTTCTTAGAGAACAAAAGCTAAAAAGGAAGGAAAAAGAGTGGCTTCCTAAACAAAAGTGGAGGGAACTCCAAGAAAAGACTGTCCCAGGTTGAAGGGGGTGTACAAATCCCTTGTACATTGACGGCAGACTGTAAGAGAAAAAAGAAGGAATCTAAGACTCCCACTTCTCAGGAAAAGTGTATCCAGAAAAAGCTGAGACAAGAAATAGGGAATCAGACCTATATTACTTCAGTCTCAGTTTTTAGGATGATTATCCTGCAAGGCTATCTACTGGTCAAGAGCACCTCACCTCATAGCAGGTGGAGCTCATGAAAATGGCTCTCTTTGAGAAGATTGGGGGGGATGCTGGTCCCCTGAGTCATCTTCTGGGAAGACAAGAAGTGGACATGGCCACGATTCAAGAACCCTACTTATATACAGGTGGTGTATCGGGTCTTGGTGGCACTGGAGGTAAGCTGGTTTATGCTAGAATTATAAGAAACTCCAGAATGTGCATTTATGTAAAAAATGGAATCCTCTTCATGCCGATGGCAGACTTTTGTTCTAAGAACTTAGTGACCAGATGGATGCGGCAACATGAGGTAGGTATCACGAGGGAGTTTGTAATGGTCTCAGCATACCTTTCTTACAAGGACAGTGCTGCTTCTTCTCAGGAAGTGAGGAGACTGACTGAAGCCTCTGCACAACAGGGCGACCAACTATTGGTTGGATACAATGCTAATGCCCACAAGTTAGTGTGGGGCAGCTCTGACAAGCACAGTAGAGGTGAGTACCTTCCAGAATTTCTTCTAGCTAATAACTTACAGATCCTCAATAGGGCAAGGAACTTACATTCAGGAATATAAGAAGGGAAAAGGTAATTGACATAACCTTCAGTTCCACTTTGGTGGGTAGTTATGTCAAACAATGGCATGTGGCTTTAGAGCCATCCTCATCAGACCACATGTATATATTAAGTTCATGGTTGAAATGAGCATCAGCCAGACCATGTCCTATAGGAATCCCAGGAAAATGGACTGGGAGGTGTATATGAGAGACCTTGACTCAAGCCTATTGGAAGTCAGTACTCATCATGACTCCATACCATGAAAACTGCTCAATCAGCAAGAAGTACACAAATGGGAATGTATCTTGGTGGAACAACAACATGTCATCACAGAGGAAACCGGTATGAAGACTGTTTAACCTTGCGAGAAGGAAAGGAAAATGGGCAGAATATCAGGTGGCCCTTGTGAAATACAATCTTGCAACTAAGCAATCAAAGCAGGCTTCCAGGAAGGTATTCTTTGAAGAGGTAGAGGGTACGGCTGTTCAGGCCAGACTTCACAAAATCCTCACTAGGATACCAACTAATCCAGGAGGAACTTTAAGGAAAGAGGATGGGGAGTATACATGGACAGCACATGAAACACTGGAACTGCTACTCAAGACTCCTTTTTCTCAATGTGCTCTGACAGACAACATAGACCAGGACGAGAGCCCTGTGAGATATTGGTTTTCAGGTGTTCGAAGGGAGAACTTTGAATCTGCCAGAGAATGTGTTGACCTGCTTAGCCATTATAGGCGGAATTAGCGGCATACCCACTACCGGGATGGAAACCATGCTGGACATGTCCCATTACGCCTGTGGGTAAAGAGGGAGGCAGCAGCTGCAGCACACAGGTTAAAGATAAGCAAAAACTGGAACTCACTGGGTATCCAGGATCTCACACTAAGATACTGAGTGAGGTAGGCATAGGTATGGTGGGGAAATTCCGGCCAACTATATACTAACTCCCAGCTGCTTCACGAAGTCTTTCAGTGTAGTAATCGGAAGTAGAGATCTCTGTGAGAACAAATTTCAACAATGTACTGGGGACATAGTCTGGTTCATTAACGGTTGGAAAACAGACTACGATGTTGGGGCTGGGACATACGAGGTGTGGCCCAGGTTGGAGAGTGCAATCTCTCTACGGGAGATGGCCACTATGTTTCAAGCAGAAATATCTGCTGTCAGGATGTGCATGGAGGAGAATTTGCGGAGGCACTACAGAAGTCATAGCACTTTCATTTATTCAGACAGTCAGGTAGCCCTGAAAGCACTGGCTGCCTTTGCAACAAGATCAAAGATTGTGGCAGAATGCCACAAAGTCCTTATGGAGCTAGGGGAAAACAACAGGGTAAACCTATAGTGGGTCCCTGGTCACTCAGGGATTAGTGATAACGAGCAAGCTGATGGGTTGGCCAGAATAGGGGCGATGACACCATTTATTGAACCGGAATCTATCCTGACAACCCTTACAGCGATGATCAAAATAAAACTACGAGACTGGACAAGGAGACAGCATGCAAAATACTGGGGCTAAGGTCCAAAAGCAAAAATATGGCAAGGTATTGATGCCAAAGCCATGTTCTAAGAGAAGTCTCTCAATCCTGGGCTTGAACAGGAGAGAAATGAAACTCATGGTTGGACTATTGACAGGCCATGGGAATTTCAAAAAACATCTACATACAATGGACGTAATAGAAGAAGACAACCAAATGTAAGACGTGTGGTGTGGGTGAGGAAACCTCATCACATTTGATCCACGAATGCAAGGCATTGGAGATTAAAAGTCACAGAATATTCAGATCAACTAGACCTGAAGAAGTTGTGTCTACCAAAGCACTGGTAAAGGATCTCCTTGCACTGTTCAAGCACATTGGTTGGCTTTACTAGAGACACAGAGAACGATACCACACAATAAACTCTGTTTCGGTGCGAGCAGCAGTGGGCTTGATCAATGTTGTTTTTGCTTCCCTGATAAAATCAAATCAAATCAATGCTGCAGAAGCCAACAAATTTTGCATTCTGACAAACCAGTCATAGAGGTATTGTGTAACTGGAAGAAATATGAGAGCATAAACAAACACATAGTGTGACTTAAGCTAGACAAGTGAGCATCTTGCACAGAAACTGGTCTCCCTGCAAATTTCAAACTATACTTGAGTAATTATTCGTTCTATAAATGTCTTATTATCTAGATCCAGTGATAAAAAGTAAATCTGTATGGCATTGTTGACTAGGAGACTTCCTTTGATACTTTTTCTTAGTGAAGGGAGAGTGCTGTGACTCTGAAGTGTCTCTGCCCATTTTGGAAGGTTGTGAAGAGCACCTGCAGAGTTTAGTGTCACATTTATTCAACAAGAAAGTGGACAGAGGGAGTGAAGCCCAGTACTGGTACATACCCTGCTCGTCTTGAATAGCAAACAAGGGCACTGCCAATTTTATTGTTTCCATGTAACAGATTATCAGCAGTCTCACATATCTTCATTCCATGAAAGACTGGAGAATTTTGTAGTTCAATCTAAGTATTAGTGCAGAGTCTGGTGATCACAAATTTTACACCATCACCTCTCTTCCCATTGCTGGCCAAATCTGGTGAAAATTTCTTCCATCATCAGCATTCAAACTGACTATCCCAGAGTCAAGCACCACTACACAAGTTATCAACCCCAACTAAGAAAGCAGATGATGCAGTGATTATAAGACTTAATTGTGCAACAGATAATCACAGTTACTGTAAATATCATTACTGTAGATTATGTGGACAACTACTAACATTTGTCTTCTCAGTGCATCACATAAATGCGAAGCAGATAATTCATCTGGTCATGTACCCATCACATGGCCAAAACTTGTATTCAAAGTGAGCAGTCAGGTTTGGAATGTAATGCCTGTTCTCAAAGCAAGTACAACCTGATTCTGTTACATGAATTTTCTTATTTCTTTCATGGAGAGTGAAATGAGATTAGAGTGGATACTGAAATATGTAAGTCATTTTTCCTCTCACTCATATCCAAATGGAACGGGACAGCAATTTGCTAATATTGGTACTACGTACATTCGGGAATGATCCATATAGTGGGTTGCAGATTACGTTTATACAGATGCAGATAAAAATTAAGACATACAGCTGTTTTCTCAAACTTGTCATTGATGTTAAGAGCTTCACAGAGTCCAATGTCTCTGAAGTCTTCTTTGTTTTCAGAAACTCTACCCTAATGCAGCCTCAATGTTAAAATTGTATTTCCTAGAATTTATTATTTAGGAGATTGATCTTATCCACCAGCTTCTATAACAAGGGCTTCAACAGGGAATCTTTCCACAGTACTCAGTGTTGCAGTGTTCTTTGGTTACATTGCAATACAGAATGGGAATGCATCAAAAAAGTCAACATTCTTGATGTATCTCATGAAACACTTTTTGCAATGTGTAAAATGTTAGTAGTATTCTTGCAGCTTCAAAGTTGATTACGGATACAAGGTTTTGAATACCTCTATCATCGTTATCATCAGGAACTGCCATGACTAGTACTGTGATTTTTGTAACTAGTAGCCAGATTGTAATCAGACATATTGCACTGAGAAGACACAAATGGGCTTGGAATAAAATCTCCCCTTACTAACAGAGATTACACTGATATAAAAAAAAAATGTTCAGACACGGAAATGAACCCTGGTCAAACCAAATGCATGTCCAGTAGTTAACCAATTCATCATCTCATTCAGTCAGCACCAAATTCTCAGTTATACACATTACTAAACACATAATTATTGCCCAGTTAAACTGTTACTATGAACTGATATTTCAGTTTTTTATGACAAATGGCAATAAGTAGATGTGTAGTATAAAACATTTCTATCATTACACGTAACTGATTTTTGAAAATGCAGTTGGATAGACAAAAAAAATCTTCTCACGAAGCAATGGCAAAAGAACACACATATAAAAGGTATTACACATGCGAGCTTTCGGAGCCAGTGGCTCCTCCTGGCAGAGGGATTGAAGGAGAAAGAAGAGGGGTGCAGGAAAAGGACTGGTGAGGTTTAGGAAAAGCGGTCTAGTTTGGGAAAGTCACCCAGAACCCTGTGTCAGGGGAGACTTACCGGAGAGGAGAGAAGTCATGCCACCTCCTCATCCCATCTGGTAAGTCCTGCCTGACTTGGGGTTCTGTGTAATTTTACTGAACTCTACCTCTTTTCATAAACATCATCAGTCCTTTTCCTGCATCCCTCTTCTTTCCCCTTCACCCCTCCTGCCAGAAGGAGCAGCCACTGGTTCTGAAAGCTTGCTTAAGTAATACCTTTAATGTGTGTTTTCTGCTGCTGCTGCTCCTGCATGGTGAGTAGACTTTTTTATCCATCTGATTACATTATATTACACACAACTGTGTGCTTCATAAAACTATCCTTGCTTGCTACAAAGCTGTTAAATTTTCTAAATGTATGGAACACAACCAGCACATTACACAACAATCTGTTATGATATGTACAGATTACCCAATACAATTTTAATTGGATTCAGGAGTAATAACACAATTTTCATAAATATGAGGCTGACTGTCTTTGATTAGGTGCAGACTCTAATTAATCTTGTGTGATTTTTAAATACATCAATGATGCAGAGAGAGATATATAAATTTATACTTCAGCATGAAGAGCTTGATCATTTGTGCTATAAATTAAAATTTTAAATACTGTTGGCAAGAGCTGAAGTGATTTTAAATACAGGCAATTTCAATACCAAATTTAGATATCTGAAGATAGTGTTGAAAAAAAGAACACTATGGTGCACTTCGAGCAGAACTCTGAAGCATTAGTCAATCAGACAATTAAACATACCAGATTTCATCCCTTGACACTCTCCCACCTGTCTGCCACTCACCTTGAGGTTGACAGGTTCTCTCTCTCACAAATATTTCTATCCATCTCTTAATTCAGGCAACACAGCAGGAATCTCCTCTACTATTAATACACAGTATTGTAATGTGATATATAAAAATTAACACTAAAGTGGTCTAACAGCTAGTAATTTTATACAGCCAGTAATGCCCAATCTAATCTTTAAATTGCAAGTTTTTCAATATGGTAGCAGTTTCATCAAATCAGATTCACTAATATCTCCAAATGCCCACTGTTTGCCTAGCAAAATACCTACAAAATTATCTACTGTTTAAGTGTCAAAAACAATGTAAACAACTGATTAAGTATGTCAAATTAAAACACATGTAACATATAAATGACAAGAGACATATACCTCAAGTAAAGTAATAGGCCCTTGTTAACATTGTAGCCCAAGTCTTGCAACATTAGTATATATAACATAACCTGGCCCCTGTGCTCTGAAGAAGCTGTCGCTCTGCCTGTCTTCAGTTCTAATGGAGCTAACTGAAATAAGCCAAAAATATGATTGTTTTAACAGGATGCACACTGTCATATATATCATTTCAGATTACATTTCCTGAATTCTTATTCTTAAACAACCTGAGAACTGTTAGCAGGTGACTTCATCTTCACAGTGACATCTATTTTTCCTTTTACTCCTAGTCGTGGAGACCATATATTCTCCTCCACATCCTCAATATCGGTCACTGCAAGGCCACGATTCTTATGTGGATGTGTCACGTGCTGTGACACAAACTGCACAATTCGAGGCACAAATGGCATTATCTCTGCTCGAGCTTTATCACTTGACAGTCCGCACAGAAGCAGCTGACGTAAATTATCAGGATTTTCCAAGGTTTTCATCACTAACTGTTCCACACTGTTCTTATCCTGAATTTTGTTCTGAAGTACCTGCAATGAGAGGCAACACATGTAATTAGCATGCCGGAAGTCAAACACTAACATCTGATAACGCTAAATAAAACTCTATTGAAATTATATACACAGCACCAAAGTCTTATTGCACTTCTTAGCGTTTTTCAGTCACTTATATTGGAGACACTGACACAAATGTAAAAAAACTCACTGTAACAGTTATTTACATGCTACAGAAAAGACAAAAAGATCAGAAATAAAATACTCGGGTAAGCCCACAGAGTAGTATAAATAAAAAGTAGCTCCTGGTTTTGTACAGTCCCTCTTAAAAAAGAAAGAGTCTACAGTATATTTAAAATTACTGGGAAACAGAACAGCTGGCCAGAGCTTACTTTCAGGAGATGAAACTACAATGCTGCCAATGGACACTTCAAAAAGAAGAAGAAAAAAAACTTTTTTCTCGCTTTTATATGCATATTTCGGCAGTGCTATATTTCAACTTCTGGAAGGTATGTACTGGCTCACTTCTCTGTATAATTTTGCAGTTTTCTCAAGAGACTTGTCTTTAGTTAGACATCTATAGGCAAATAAATTTATACAACTTAAGCAGGTAACTAGTTACGATCTTAACCATGGAAATGAACTGCTTGTAAAGTTTTCAATCAACAAAAAATTTAGATGCAACACATACATCTTTATGAGGAAATATTATTGCTCAAATGGAAGTATTGCGCAGCAGATAGGCATTTGGTCAAGGAAACCTGAATGAGCTATCAGAAAAAGTTATTTTACAGGGAACTTGTATGTCTCCTAGCTGTCTAAAGGATGACTTTTTCTGAAAGTTTAGCTAGAAAATGTCCTCTTCCATGTGTGTCTGGGCTCCTCAATGCCTCTTCAATACAGTATGTAGTAATTTATCATTATAAAGACAAGTGCATGTTTCATTTTATTTATTTATTTTAATATGTTTAAATAACATGTGCTTCTGACCAAGCTGAAGCTGAAGTACTGAAGCAATCAATAAAGGGACTGATAGAAGGTAGAAAAGTATAACCACAACAGAGACAAACAAACTCAGATCATTTGGGGATAAAATACATTTCTCTCTCTCTCTCTCTCTCTCTCTCTCTCTCTCTCTCTCTCTCTGTCCCTTCCTCTCCCCCCCCCCCCCCTCCCCACTCTGGAAGGAGATATAGAAGATTTTTAATAGCTAGGAGAAGTTATTGAAACATATTCCACTCTCCTCCACACACAATTCCTGAATGTCACATCCTTCAATTCAAATTATTGTAAGCTACAGTCATTACAACCACAGCACATTGCAATAAGTGAGTAACTATCAAGTTGTTTCACACTGTTTACTGCAAGAATATTTCCTCAAATG
This sequence comes from Schistocerca serialis cubense, assembly GCF_023864345.2. Classification (NCBI taxonomy): domain Eukaryota; kingdom Metazoa; phylum Arthropoda; class Insecta; order Orthoptera; family Acrididae; genus Schistocerca; species Schistocerca serialis. Next base: position 124,098,310 of record NC_064646.1, read on the forward strand.
AGAGAGAGAGAGAGAGAGAGAGAGAGAGAGAGAGAGAGAGAGAGAGAGAGAGAGAGAGAGAGAGAGAGAGAGGAGGAATACTAGGACTACATGTACTTTTGCTCTACTAAGAAAATATTGTTTCTCACTAATAATGCTAGGAGTAGCTGTGAGATTCACTACATAGGTCAGTTGATGCAAAGAACAATATTTTTCCACTAGGACCAAATGAAGTCATCTCATCTGTAATACTGTAAGATCCAGTTATCCAGTAACAAACCTCCTGGAGAATTGTATGCACTAATGATCCAATGACAGCACAGGCAGCTGTAACATCCACCCCACGAAACCACTCTGCAAGGACAGCACGTCGCCTGCAGAAAAGTGATCCAACAACAGAAGTTCCAGACACAAGTAGATCTGAGTGGTGGACAAGTATTCCTGCCTTCAAATCTAGGTACCATGATTCTTTTTCATATTTTGCTCCAATGATGCTCACAACATCCCCTTCTTTGACTGGTAAACTGGACCTGTACAAGAGGAAGATATAAATAAATAATAAAATGGATGAAACATGAAAATTTTTTCCTATCTAAGTTGAGCTCTATACGTATGCACATTCCCAGACAGCAACAATGTTTCTCTGTTCGTACAATTTGACCTAACAGATAACATCAAAGAATGGGAAATCCAGGATGAAATAGTGACAATGATATGAAAAGGATAGATTGCTATTCATTATATAGTGGAGATAATGTGTCTCAGACAAGCACATTGTGACGTTCAGCTCCTTTATTTCTTCATTGATTGTCCTCTGTGTCAATGTACTGTTTTGCTATACTGGCTGAAAAATGGGGGATGGAAGTTCTACACTGCCTATTTTAAATGATGTAGCCGACGGGTGCACAGCTGCGTTTCACAGTTCTTTACTTGCACTGTTCACAACCCCCCCCCCCCCCCCCTCCCAATACACACAGTTAATATGGCCAGTGGACTATTGTTAACTTTTGATAAGCTTCATTGATAGTCTGCAGGTATACATCAGCATACTGCTACAATAGTTTTCTGTTTAATATCTATGAGCAGTAAAACCTAACCACACAGTTCACAGTTCTTGCCGAATAATACGGTACGTATCGAACACACACTGACATTGTTTTAACACATGGCCTATTTCTGTTACACTTATTTCACAGATAAATTGATCTATTGTTGTTGATCTAACTAATATGGACTGACTGATGGACTAACTCAAGCCCAGTAATCGGGCCTTTATATATCATCACAATAATAGGTACTGAAACTACACATTGTTCCATGTTTAATTTACAGAAATTACAATTGAAACATACCTCATTAAATTAACTGAATGCATTGAAACATTTGTCCTTTTTAACAGTTTCTTCTACCACAAGGGTTAAATCAAATTATTTGTTTAAGTCATGAAATTAACAGATATAGTTACGCAAACAATACTTTTGACAGAACTGGTAATTACTTTGGAATTAATTATGGTTGGCTTGGTAACATGTTTTCGAACAGGGCCAAACAGATCCTGTAAGAATACTATTAGTTGTTCCTCCAAATGTTTAGAATTATTATAGAATTTATATTTGCTTATAAGTCAACAACAGAATTTACAATTACTGATTTCATCCTATAGTGGAAGATATTAACTAGGAATAGTCAAAATAAATTAGGAAATCAATTACATACATAAAACTATGCACAAAATTAGATCTGGTGCTATATTCTTTAAGACTGAGGGCCAACCTGTCTCTTTTATGGAAATGCAGATTATACTCATGTATGTTAATGGTAATTGATCAAAAATGAAAAAACGAATTTTAAGAAGGCAGATTATAATACAAGAGGGGAAGTAAAAATATCCCAGCTTGCTTCATCAGAACTTTAGAAAGACTGCTAAACAAGGAAGTTTTTGGAAAAAAAAGGCCTCCTCCTGAATTAGACAGAAAGGCCAAGACAGCCAGAGACAGTGGTAATGTGTGTGGTAGTTGTGTTTGCATAAATGTTTTTGTGTATAGTGTCTGATTCAGAAGAAAGCCTTTTGGTTGAAACCTTCCTTGGTTAGCAGTCTTTTTAGTGTGCCTGTCTGCAACTCAACATCTCCATTACATGGTGAACTAAACATAACTGAGTGAAGAATTTAACATTTGAAATACAGCAAGATTATTAGATGCAGAATAGCTGGAGAAGAAATGTAATGGAATCAGCAATGGTCTATAACAGGTGCCCTTCATCATTTGCCTTACATCCTCAAAGAACAAGTGAAAAAAAAAATTTTTTTTAATTATTGCACCAGGTTTGTAACTTAACTCATCTAAATAAGTGTCCAAGACCTTGGATAATGCCTTCTTCACTCTGAGAGAAAATTATATATGTAGGATAACATTAGAAAAGCAAGTAACAATGTAGCCTACTTAAGACCCATATTTGGCATGTGTATTTCATGCCACTAATGCAGCAACTACAATATCAAATGAACTTGTTCTTAAATACAGTCATTCTAATAACTTTTCTGTTACATACTGAAAATACAGTTAATCGAGTTAACACATTATCAGCCACATACCATGGTGGTCGTAACTGGCACACAGCAGTTCGATTTGTTTCACATGACCTCAATTGCAAAAACATATTTACTGGCACTTCAGGATCCTTCCATGTTTGAACAACATAGCACATTTCACTACCAGAGAGATTTAAAGTCTCCTCTTTGCTGAAAAAAAAAAAGACAAAACAAATCCTGTTAATTCACATAACCATCATTCTCAAGAAAGAAAGTGCTAGAAATATAAGGGCTTATCACTGATAATGATCTAACATTGTCAATGGAAAAAGTACAACCCCTCAGAAGATTACTAAATTCATCAAGTTACTAAACAGTACTTATTCTACAGGCTTCAAGGGTGTTACTGGTAGTGCTCACTTGAGAGAATAACCCCTGAGATACAATTGTAATCAAGCAATGATTCAGAGCATATTCCCAACAGATTTAAATATGTTACCAATCGTTAAGAAAGGTAGTGAGACAAGATTGTAGCCAATCCTCCATACTGTTCTATCTGCACATTGTTCAAACACTAAAGGAAAAATGAAAAAATTGGAAAGGGAATTTAAGTTCAAGGAGGGAAAAGAAAAATGTTGAGGGTTGCTGAACCTGAAAACACTATAATTCTGTCAGATGACAAATGACTTAAGATCAGCTGAACTGAATAGAAAAAGTCCTCATGAGAGGTTATGAAGTATCAATAAACATGAAACAAGGGTAATGGCATTTAGTCAAATAACGTGACGCTGAGTGAATCAGAAAGCAAATGAGACACCAGCAGAAGATTTTTGTTAGACAGCAAAAGAATTAATGATGGACAAAGTAGAGACTACACAAAATACCGACTAGCAATAGCAGGAAAAGTGTTCCTGAAAAACAGAAGTTTGATAACAATGAATATAAAATTAATGAGTCAGAAACTTTTTTCAGAAGGTATTTTCTGGAAGTCTTGTGTGGAAGTAAATGTGGATGATACACAATACAGATGAGAAAAGAATAGAAGCTTATGAAATTTAGTGCTGCAGGAGAATACCGAAGATTACACAGTTACATAGAACTACTAACAAGGATGTAATCAACTGAACTACGGAAAAAAGCAATTTATGACAATTTGGCTGAAGGAATCTGTAGGCAGGACGCATTCTGATGTATCACAGAATCCTCAACTTAAAAGTATGAAGTCTTTTTCATTGTTCCTGTCTGTGACTCAAACAGGGTGTATACGTGGACGAGGAAAAAAAAATCCCGGATTTTTCCCGGATTTCCCGGTTAAAAATACGCTTTCTTCTGGATGAAAATACATTTTCTCCATGTTACTTAACAGTATACTTTTCCTCCGAACTGTTAAACTTATCAATCCTTTCAATGATAGTGGTTTTATTCACTGGCGTAGAATTTCCAAGCACTTCAAAAAACAAAACTCAGGGGAAAAAACGTGTTTTGGAAATATCTCCGATGTGCAGCAACATGTACACTGCATATTTTCTTATTACGAAAGTATAAATTCGAATTCCACCAAACACCACATGTTACTTTCCAAAGGATAGAAATCAAGATTGCGATGCGCTTTTGTAAGCCAGTTGAGCTCATGTTAAGCGACCTCGCCAGCCAATGACAGCGGATATTCAGAGCATAGGACATGTGATGCAGCCAGCCAATATCAACATCACTGTTAAGAAGCACAAACACACAAATAGGAAAAGGTAATGGTTTAAATTAATATACGTAGTGTTGCTACAAGAAAAGAAAAACTTTCACGTATAATATTGGTCTCTAAGATTAATAAGTTGCAAGACAAGCTATGCTGTCACACATAAAGTTGATCTTTTTTGAGCGAGTTACACTTTAAGATAGATCACACAAATATGCCAGTAAAATTTTTAACAACGACAAAAATGTGATCTTTTGGGCTCAAAAATAATCTAAATGGTCATCTTCAAAGATTTGATTTTTTAATGAGAGCCAAACGCTCTGTGGTTTTAGAAATTCATTGGACATTCGAGCACAGAGTCCATCTAGCGAAATAGGAAATTTACTTTGAAAGTAACGCTTTTCAAACAACTATTCGGAATATTTTCCCGTGACCTGTTAGAAGTAAATTCGTTTCAGCAGTTGCCAGAGAGCACCAGATAACAGGCGTCGCCGCGCTCGCGCAGCTACGATGATGCAGGAAGTCTGTACATTCGTACGTATAAAACATTGGAAGATCTTACATTATGTCATAAAAGAAACCATACTAAAATTCATAATCCGGCTTACAGCGCACATTCGTATGTACAGATTCAGATGTAAATTTTCTTGGAGTACCAGTACTGTATTATCTCATGTTTGGTTCTTTATTATGGCATAACTCGATACGTGCTAGAAGCTGAATACGTGATCTTGAAATGCAGCGAACAGTTGAAACTAGCCAATAGTGCTGAATTAAACACTTCATTTCAAATAAATTAACTGCCTCAGCAGAAAAGATTAATAAATGTGAAATTTCTTTAACTTCACTCTTCTGCAAGGCAATTAACGCTTGACTGTCAGAAAGGTGGAAACAAAATACAATCTGAAACTAATAACATATTTTACCCTTCCGTAATTATATGAATGTATTTTAATTCACTTGATAGCTCCCGGCCACAGAAATCAGTTTTGTTTTCAATTGATGTGAGAGCAATAAACGAAGAGGAAACAGCAAAATCACTTAACATAAACATGGGTCACTACCACCTTCCCACTACAACTCAGATTGCTCTGTGCAGCAGGTCCAGATCTACAATATTTCCGAACCAGGGCAATATTAGATAGTGGCACTCCCCTCACCTCAAGCGTTTGAGGTAGGATGCGAAAAATTTAAAAATCATCTTTTCAAAGATATCTTCATTTTTTAGCACTCATCTTTCTGAAGAGTCTGTTCATAAAACGTTTATGTTCGAGGGCACGTAACACATGTTATTTGGTCTTCAGTGTGCTGAAGTGCAGTGCCACGCCTCTTCATACAGCATTCTTCCATCGCACGTCTCTGTATTTCGCTCTGTGGAATTCAAACGTGCAATATTATGTAAAGGTGCCATCAAACTATATTCAGGCAAGTTGAAATTAAAATGTCCTGTGGTGCCTCTCCTGCTTCCAGTCGGCCGGTTTGACATCCTGCTCCTCTTTTAAAAAATCTTGCAGTTAATACTGGATGGGACTATTTGTAACCGGCAGAACAAGAGCTCTTCAGAAAATTTGCAGTCTTTACTGCCTGTTAGCTAATAACTGTTTTGTGTGACAAAATTAAATATAGGATACGTAAAACGAGTAAAAACAAGAGACCAGAAAGACAGTACACATTTCTTCAATCCTTACATTTGTTCTCTCTAATCTTGCCACAGTTTTATATGGCGTACTTTCCTTTCTGAGAAAGAATCTATTACCTCATCGAAGTTCGTCAACATTTTGCTACATGAAAAAATGAAATGTCGTCTAATACTAGAAACTCTGTTAATACAAATAGTACCTAAGACTGGTGTGGCTTCTCGATCTGATTACGTGTATTTTGTCACTGTCTGCTAGATAAAATGAAATACGCCTGGCTAATATTGCGGCAATTGTTACACGCACCAAGTAACTGAGACTGTTTAGGCATAAATGGTCATTTTTATAACACGACAGAATATAATTCACGAAGTACTAATATCAAATGCCTATTAGGCCTACTACAAGCAAAAATTTTTATGTTAGGAAATAGTTTCACATTTTATTCATACACTCTAGCTTCTGAAGCATGAGATCGAAAAGTAGTAGTACGAAATTTTTGTATACATTTTAAATAGTCATATTCATGCGTAATTTGTGTGAGTCCCCTTTTCTTCTCCTTCCTCGTTCTAACAAACAATCTTGTCATCACTTACACTGTAACTATTCCTGCCAGTATCAAAACTTATTCTCTGGTTAACTTCAAAACCCTGCCACAATCATCTGTTTAGTTATCCCACATTTATTCTCCAGTTAGGCATTATTATGTGTTCGTACAAAGCATTTTCTGCACAACTACCAGAATAGAACTTTAGCGGCTGCTAGCTGGGGACTATATAACTGACCGTTAATATTGTAGAGGTTTGGCCAAGAACTTTCTGTCAAAATTTCATTTCTTTGGATATTCGGAGAAGACCAGACATATTCTTTGTTGCCTGTTATTCCTGTTAGTCATTTATTTCCACTCTGTTAGTCTGAAGCTATGGAATTCGCTAGTAGTTATAACAACACTGATCATTTGCAAACCCACTCAACCACATAAACAGTGATTGCCATTCACCCGTTTGGCTCTATTCGCTCAGCTTGTATAGCCCCGACCTCTTTTGTCTGCAGGGAAGTTTATTTCTAGATGCGACAGGGGTTCCCCTTGCAGAGACATCATGTGAACTATGCACGCATTCAAAAATCAACTTACGATTCATTCAGAAATCAACTTAGAATTTGATAAAAAATGTTAAAAAACCAACAGAGATGCGTTAAAAATCATATGAGTAAACGACAGACCAATGTGCGCTGGATGCTAGGCGCTTTGTGAAATGAGGTCTTTTTCCTCAGTTCCACAGTAAACACCCCACACATGGCAGGCAGGAAATCTTATTCCATGCCAACAGAAGATCTGACAGCATAGCCCGTGTGACTGGCGGATTTACAGGCGTTGTAAAAATCAACAGCATCCTGAGACTCCAATAAGAGCAGGCAGAACAAATGATGGAACACCACTGGAGCAGTGGAGGCCTTCAGGTCCCAGAAGAGATCCATCCAAATCTGGTGCCTAACCAAGGGCAGGAGGTCAGTAGAGTATGTGGAGAAGAGGGCAAGAAAGGAAGATGGAAATTGCAAAGGAGAGAAGCCAGATGGAGCCCAATCTGTAAACCTACCTAAGGCAGGCAATGGGCGACTGACGTTCCAAAGCTGCAAAAAGGATAGAACAGAAGAGGTTAGCAGGAGAAGAGCGCATAATGACTGCATAGGGAACAGGAGCTGGGACCACCAAACTGAAAGAGGAGGGACCCCGTGTGAACCTAGGGCGAAAGGCACCAGAGGCTAAATGGATACCACAATGGAAACCTGGTCTGAGACAGAACTTATGCCCGATAAAGGCAGACAAGAGTCAAACAATCTGCATCTCAAGAGGTCTGGGCAAGGAAGCGAAGAACACAGAGTTTACAAAAACAGCCAACCTTCAAAAAGTGGATATGGGGCAAACAAGTAAGCTTGTTTCAAAAAGAAGATTCAAGAAACAGAACAGGGGGACCATGCCAGACACTGTGCATAGAGGTAGATCACAGCACAATGTCAAAAGTGAACCACCATCTATTTAAGGGGAAAGAATTGAAAACCATGCAAGAGTGTCCATGCTGAAGCTGACCCTGGATTTGTCACTCTACAGAGGCGACCAGCTGGGAGTTAGCCCACTTACAGAGATCATCCACATACAGAGCAGGGCCGACCAATGGTCCAGTGGAGGCCAAAAGTTCTTGATAGTGATGAGAAAAAGGACGCTTCACACACAGCCCTGTGGAATGCCTTCTCCTGGGTCTGCAGAAAGCTGAGAATTGTGCCAAACCAAACTAGGAATGACTGGTACGACAAGAAATAGTGAATAAAAATCTGGAGGGGCCCATGAAGATCCCACTCGTGGAGCTTAAGTAGGATGTTATGGCGCCAAGCCTTACAAAGATCAAAGTAAACTGCAACAAGATGACGGCATTGTGGAAAGGACTGCAGAACTGCTGTTTCCAACGAAGCAGATGATCAATCAGAGACTACCCCCCACTAACCCCCTCCCCATCCCTGAAAGAGACACTGGTAAGGAGATAAAAGGTCCTGAGATTCGAGGAACCAACTGAGCCGATGAGCCACCATCCATTCAAATAACTTGCAGGGGATACTGGTCAGACTGCTTAGCTAGTAAATATCAAGGGACAACGGACCCTTCCTGGGCTTACGGACAGGAACCACAATAGTGTCTCTCCGTTGAAAGGGGAAAATACCTTGGAACAAGTATCGTTGAACACCTGAAGGAGTTATTGCCATTGTGGGCCAGAAGATGTTCCCATTCAGTAAAAGATTCATTGTAGTATTCTCCCTGACACGCGGTAAAATGTAAGTGGGAAGCTTCAGCCCACTGTTTCCAGAGGAAAGCAATTGGATAGGAGATAGAAGGCTAACACGCATGCAGTTACAAAATGGGTCTCAATGTATTCTGCAAGAACTGATGGATCCATACGAAGGTCACCTGAAAGGGCAAGGTTCAGAATGGAAGACTGCCACTGACTATCTACGAGAGTGCGGAGTGTAGCCTTTCCTGTGGCATAGGCACAGAAGAACTTAGGGAGGAGACAAAGCATTTCCAACATGCCCACTTGCTACGTTTGATTAAGTAATGAGCTTTGGTGATCAAGGGCAGTGGTGGCAATGGCCATACTCCACCACAGAATTGGCCAACAGTGAGCAGGGCCCACTGAGCGAAGAACAGCAATGCCAGCAATGCAAATTATCTTATCAGACATATCACAAATGACTTCATCAATACAAATGGACAAAGAATGTATAAATACAAACTGGTAGGTATACAGAGGCCAATCAGCATACGGAAAACCCTGCTGGGAACCTGGTCATCGGGATGTGGGAAGGGAACATGAGGCGCAGGGAAGTGATCACTATCCAGAGGTCATTGTGTGGTCACCAGTGTAACGAAGGAAGGAGGAGAGGATGTAAGTGAAAGACCAAAAGCAGAGAAAGTGCCACACATGGCACTAGGAGAACCATCATTAAGAAGGTACAGGTTGGTTGGCTCGTTGGTTTAAAAGGATGGGAAAGGGATCAAACTGCAAGGTCATCGGTCCCTTGTTCCCAGTAGAACAATTACCCAAGGGAAAGAAGAAAACAAAGTAGACATACGGCACAATATCAGAAGAAAGGAAGAACCAGAAGAACAACAGAAGGACAATGAACACTACAATGGACAAAACAGGACGAGAAAACCAGAGAGAGCCACAAGAAACAGAGAGAGGAGATTAAAAACAAGAAAGCAGATTACCATGGCTGGCTGACCATGAGAATAAAAAACGAGAAGCCAGCCACACTGCAACACATTAAAACCTCCACCCTAAAAGCCCTAAGGTGGAGGACACAGAGGGACAAAGGACATGTGCTAAAACTCAGATCAAATGATAAAACCCATCCTCACGAATAAAACATAAAACTAAAACTGCTGTTGAGGCATTGTCGACCAACACCGAAGGTAGGATGCAGGGAAAGTTAAAAGTCCACTACAGATTGGCTAAAAGTGGCAGTCCAGCAAGACGTGGATGACAGTCATTTGAGAGCCACAGCAACACTGAGGTTCGTCCTCGTGATGGAGGAGGTAACCATGTATGAGCCACATATGGCCAATGTGGAGTCTATAAAAGACAACTGATTCCATGCGAGAAGCCCCCAGGGAAGACTTCCACACATTCGCAGTCTCCTTAATGACATGCAGTTTGTTGTGCATACTGTTATGCCACTCCGACTCCCAAAGCTGAAAAACCTTGCAGCATAAGACAGAACGCAGGTCAGTTACAGAGATGCTCACTTCCAGGAGCAGTTTCCGTGTAGCCTGTTTGGCCAGCCTGTCAGTAGGTTCGTTGCCTGGGATTCCGACATGTCCTGGGGTTCCACGCAAACACCACTGAACAACTAGATCGTTTGAGGGCAGATATGGAGTCCTGGATGTTCACTACCAAAGAATGGTGAGGGTAGCAGTGGTCAATAGCTTGTAAGCTGCTCAGGGAGTCAGAACAGATAAGAAACAACTCACCATAACAGGAACGTATGTACTGAAGTGAACGAGATATGGCCACAAGCTCTGCAGTGAATAAACTGCAGCCAGTGGACAAGGAATGCTGTTCAATATGGCCTCTGCGGACATAGGCAAAGACAACATTACCATCAGCCATTGAGCTGTCTGTGTAAACAACTTCAGAGCCCTGGAACACGTCAAGAATCGAGAGGTAGTGACAGCGGAGAGTGGTGGGGTTAACAGAGTCCTTAGGGCCATGCAAAAGGTCTAGACAAAGCTTCGGCCAAGGTGTACACCATGGACGTGTATGTGAAGGGAAGGACTCCAGTTCGGAGAGAAGGGATCACACGCAAACCGCAATCGTGACCCCTGACCACGGCCGCCGATGCGGGAGGTGAACTGCCATGGGTGGGAAAAGGAGATGGTAATTCAGACGTGCAGGATAACTACGAATGTATGCAACATACCTGGTGAGCAGTTGTGCACATTGGATCTGCAATGGAGGACACTGTTCACCGGACTTGTTCTAAAAGCTGCAGCACACCATATTGGTGCACTGGGTCAAGGAAACGCAATGCTGAGGATGCCGCCGAACTCTAAACCAGACTCCCATAGTCAAAGCAGAATTGAACAAGGGCTCTGTAGAGCTGCAGCAGCTTAGAGTGATATGCAGAGCTCAGGAAGAGGAGAGGGTTGAGGTGCTGCCAGCACTCCCGCTTTAGCTGACAAAGGTGAGGTAGCCAAGTCAATAGGGCATCGAAAACCAGTCCTAATCGATACCTACAGTGGGTGGATCATCATTAAGATAAAGTTCAGGTTCTGGATGAACGGTACAATGCCAACAAAAGTGCATGACACATGACATCGCGGCTGAAAACTGGAAACCGTGGGGTGGAGCCCATGATTGCTTCTTGTGAATGGCTCCCTGTAGGTGCCGCTCAGCAACACCAGTAGCGGAACAGCAATACGAAATGCAGAAGTCATCCGCATACAGAGAAGGGGAGACTGACCACCCTACAGCTGCTGCTAGGCTGTTGATGGCCACTAAAAATAGACACACACTCAATACGGAACCCTGCGGAACACCATTCTCCCGAATACGGGGGGAGCTAAGGGAGGCACCAATTTAGACACGGAAAGTACAAAGCGACAGGAAGTTTTGGATAAAAATCTGGAGCGTGCCCACTCAAACAATTTGGCAAGGATATGAATGTTGCCAGGTTGCATCGTATGCTTTATCCAAGTAAAAAAAAAAAACGGCAACCATGTGTTGGTGTCTGGAGAAGGCTGTTTGGATGGGAGACTCGAGGGACACAAAATTATCAGTGGTAGAGCAACCCTGGCGGAAGCTGCCCTGACATGGAGCCAGTAGGCCACGTGACTCCAGGACACAATACAATCACCAACACACCATACATTCCAGCAGCTAACAGAGAATGTTGGTGATGCTGATGGGCTGATAGCTATCTGGGTTTTAGCACCAGAATGATGGTGCTCTCCTGCCATTACGATGTAAAGATTCCATCGCAACAGATCTGGTTGAAAATGATGAGGAGATGTCGCTTGTAGTAAGATGAGAGATGGTTAATCATCTAACTGTGGATCTGATCCAGCCCAGGAGCTGTGTCAGTGCAATATGCAAGGGCGCTGAGGAGAGCCAACTCTGTAAATGGGGTGTTATAGGGTTCACTGTGGCATGCAGTGAACGAGAGGACTTTCCCTTCCATCCGCCATTTGAGGGTACGAAGGCTGGAGGGTACTTCTTCGATGCAGAGGCTCGAGCATAGTCCTCAGCAATCACGTTTGTGTCGGTAGAGAGCATTCCATTGATGTTAAAGCCAGGGACACTTGTTGGGGTCTGGTACCCAAAAAGACATCTGATCTTCGTCCCGACTTGGGAAGGTGATGTATGGCACCCAATGGTCGACACGTACCTCTTCCAGCACTCCTGTTTCCATCATTTCATAAGCAGGTGAATGCAGGCATGGCGCTGCTTTAAAGCTGTTAGGTGCTCTAGGGAAGGGTGCCGCTTATGTCACTGTAGAGCTCATCGACAATCTTTAATTGCCTCAGCGACTTCCAGCGACCACCTAGGGACTGTCTTTCTCTGGGGTCTCCCTAAGAGAACAAGGGATCACGTTTTCTGCTGCAGAAATTATCATTGTAGTGACCTGGTCAATCACAGCAATGATGGCACCACATGGAGGAGATTCAATGGTGACAGCAGAGGTGAAGGCTACCCAGTCTGCTTTGTTAAACGCCCATCTGGGTAGGCATCTGTGGGCATGGCACCAGGGGAGTGACAGGAAGATGAGGAAGTCATAAAAACTACACAGGTTGTCATCTGCTCTCCAGTGGATAGATGGGAGGAGTCCTGGGCTGCAAACTGATAAATCAATGGCTGATTAACTACCATGAGCCACAATGAAATACGTGGCGGCCCCAGGGAAGAGGTCGAGTTGGGACAGTAAATTTTCAACACCTCTGCCACGGCCAGTAAACATGGTGCTATGCCACTGAGGTTATGGGTGTTAAAATCTCCCAAAAGTACGATAGGTTTAGGGAGTTCATCAACCGGTGCAGCTAATACATTCAGGGTACCGCACCATCTGGAGGGAGATATACGTTGCAGACAGTTATTTCCTGTGTCGTTCGTATCCTGACAGCCACAGCTTCAGGAGGAGTTTGAAGGGGCACAGGTTCACTACATACTGAATTCAGGACATAAACGCAAACTCCACCTGACACACTATTACATTCGCTACGGTTCTTCTGCTTATAGATGTTGACTCTGCTTATAGATGTTGACTCTGAAATTATTGGTCTTCTTCTTAAATAAGGAGATAATTCAGAGGCTTCCTTTACTGGGATATAGGTTGGCTGGCAGCTTTTCTAGGAACTCTTTGCAGTGTGGGGGAGTAGCCATGTATGTGAAAAACGGCATCCCATTTGAGTCAATTGATGTTTCAAAGTGCTGCGCTGGAAAGGTGCTTGAATGTTGCGCAGGTGTAGTTAAATTTAGTGGAGCTAAACTTCTAACTGTTGTTATTTATAGATCCCCAGACTCAGATTTCACAACATTTTTGCTAAAGCTAGAGGAGGTTCTTGGTTCACTTTATAGGAAGTACAAAAAGTTAGTTATCTGTGGTGACTTCAATATTATTGTATAAGTGATTGTGCAAGGAAAAGGATGCTGGTAGACCTCCTTAATTCATATAATCTTGTGCAAACCGTATTCTTTCCAACGAGAGTGCAAGGGAACAGTAGAACAACCATAGACAACATTTTTGTTCATTCCTCATTACTAGAAGGGCATTCTGTTAGCAAAAAGGTGAATGGCCTTTCAGATCATGATGCACAAATTTTAACTCTAAAAGATTCTTGTGCTGCAACACATGTTAAATATAGTTATCAACTGTTTAGGAAAGCTGATCCACTTGCTGTAGACCTTTGTACACCTTATTAAGGAACAAGAGTCACAAGATGTTTATAGTGCTGATACAGTAGGCGATAAGTATAATGCTTTCCTCAAGACTGTTCTCGTGCTCTTTGAAAGTTGCTTTCCGTTAGAACGTTCAAAACGGGGTACTTGCACAAGCAGGCAGCCTGGGTGGCTGACTAGAGGGATAAGAATATCTTGTAGAACAAAGTGGCAATTATATCAAAACATTAGAAACAGTCAAAGTCTAAATGCAGCAGCCCATTACAAACAGTATTGTAAGGTGCTTAAAAATGTTATTAGGAAGGCAAAAAGTATGTGGTATGCAGATAGAATAGCTAATTCTCTGGATAAAATTAAAACCATATGGTCAGTCGTAAAGAAAGTGGCTGGTCTGCAGAGACAGGTCGAGGACATAGAATCAGTGCGTAGTGGGAATGTCCATGTTACTCATAAGTCACATATATGTACAGTATTTAATAATCACTTTCTGAATATAGCAGGTGCACTAAATAGAAACCTAGTCCCAACAGGGAATCATATAGCGCTCTTAGAAAAAAGTGTTCCGAGACTGTTACCTGAAATGTTCCTCCATGATACTGACAAGAGGGAGATTGAGTTAATAATTAAATCACTAAAGACCAAGAACTCTCATGGATGACGGGGTATCTAGCAGAATACTTAAGTATTGTTCTATGTATGTTAGCCCAGTACTTAGCCATATCTGTAACTTTTCCTTTAGGAGTGGTCGGTTTCCTGACCGATTAAAGTAGTGAAGCCACTTTATAAAAAGGGAGACAGGGATAATGTTGACAATTTTAGACCTGTTTCTATGCCATCGGTGTTTGCTAAAGTTATTGAGAAGGTTGTATATACACGGTTACTGGAGCATTTAAATTCACAAAATGTGCTGTCAAATGTACAGTTTGGTTTTAGAAATGGTTTAAAAACTGAAAATACTATATTCTCTTTTCTCTGTGAGGTTTTGGATGGATTAAATAAAAGGTTGCAAATGCTAGTTGTTTTCTTTGATTTAATGAAGGCTTTTGACTGTGTTGACCACAAAATATTACTACAGAAGTTGGACCATTATGGAGTAAGGGGAATAGCTTACAATTGGTTCGCCTCTTACTTTAAGAACAGAAAGCAGAAGGTAATTCTCCGCAATATTGAGAGTGGTAGTGATGTTCAGTCCCAATGGGGCACTGTTAAGTGGGGCGTTCCCCAAGGGTCGGTGCTGGGGCCACTGCTGCTTCTTATTTATATAAATGATAAGCCTTCTAGTATAACAGGTGATTCAAAAATATTTCTGTTTGCTGATGACACCAGCTTGGTAGTGAAGGATCTTGTGTGTAATACTGAAACAGTATCAAATAATGTAGTTGATGAAATAAGTTCGTGGCTTGTGGAAAATAATTTGATGCTAAATCACAGTAAGACTCAGTTTTTAGTTTCTAACTCATAATTCAACAACGACCGATATTTTGATCAGACAGAATGGGCATATTATAAGCGAGACGGAACAGTTCAAGTTCCTAGGGGTTCGGATAGATAGTAAACTATTGTGGAAAGCCCATGTTCAGGATCTTGTTCAGAAACTAAATGCTGCTTTATTTACCATTAGAACAATATCTGAAATAAGTGACAGTTCAACACAAAAAGTAGTCTACTTCACATATTTTCATACGCTTATGTCATATGGTATTATTTTCTGGGGTAATTCTTCTGATTCAGAAAGGGTACTTTTGGCTCAAAAACGGGCTGTTTGAGCTATATGTGGTGCAAGTTCGAGAACCTCTTGTCGACCCCTACTCAATAGTCTGGGAATTCTGACATTGCCCTCACAGTATATATTTTCTTTAATGTCGTTTGTGTTAGCAATGTTAGCTTATTCCCAAGAGTTAGCAGCTTTCACTCCGTTAATACTAGGCAGAAATCAAATCTGCATGTGGAATGCACTTCCATGACTCCTGTACCGAAAGGAGTGCAGTATTCTGCTGCATCCATTTTCAATAAGCTACCACACGAACTCAAAAATCTTAGCAGTAGCCCAAACACTTTTAAGTCCAAACTGAAGAGTTTCCTCATGGCTCACGCCCCCTATTCTGTCGAGGAGCTCCTGGAAGAGCTGAAAAATTAAGCAAATTCCAGTGTTACATTGTTGATTTTCTTTATTTAAACTTATGACTTGTTGCCTGAATATGTTTCTTACATTTCATTTTATCTGTTTCTACTATCATGTTATAATTTCATGTACTGACTCATTCCATGACCATGGAGACTTCTCCTTAATTTGGTCCCACGGAACAATAAATAAATAAATAAAATAAAATAAAAATAAAATCCCCTGTAGTCGCGAAGGGCAGGGGTCTGCATTGCCAGGAACAAGGTTTCCTAAAGCAGGTGTAAAGCTTAACAGTTGCTGTAGCTCAGCCAGGTGGTGGAAAATACCACCGCAATTTCACTGGAAGATGACGTGATCGTGAGACTGGGAAGGCATGAAACACTCAATGAGGTAGTCTACACCTTAGGGTCACCTGCTGCCACCGACTTATTTCCTGAACAGGAATTGCGTCTGAGGGTCTGGTGAGATCTAGGACCCCAGCAGACACCAGAATCTTCACCTCATCCTCAGACACAGAGCTTGTGGGCAGTGGTGGTGCGGGTGCCACTGCAATTCCCTTGGTCTTGGGGGTCTTCTTTCTGGATGTCTCTCACTGATCCTTGGGTTTCTCTGGCTGCAAGGGCTTCACTGATTAAGTCTCCAGGACTGAGGATGATCATGAAGCCCTACGACCAGCTGCTTTTGGGCATTTCAGCAGCTGGCAGATTTCATCTTTCCCACTAGCAGAAACCTGGGAAGGGAGTGACCCAGGGGACCCCTTCCTAGTGAGAGAAGCCAAGAAGACTTACACTTATCTGGCTGAGAAGTAGGGACTGGTGTCACCGATGGGTGGGGGGACAGCGCTCCCAAGGTAGGTGGTGCAGGAGCAACAGGGAGGGAAGTGCCCCCCCCCCCCACCACCACCACCACCATCAAGGGGCAGGTGTAGTCTTCCAGCTCTGGAACTCGCAGAACTCATAGGGCTACAACTGTTCCCGTAGTGGTGGTGTAAGAGGTGGTCATAGCCACAGGATGTAGGTGCTCAAATTTCCTCTTGGCCTCAGTGCAGGTCAGTCGGTCCAGGGCCTTCTTTTCCATGATTTTTCTTTCTCGGTGCAAAATCCTGCAGTCTGATAAGCAAGGGGAATGATGCTCTCTGCAGTTGAGGGGAGGTGGGGCACATGGAGTATTGGGATGGGATGGACATCCCCAATCTCGATATGAGATGCTGGAAATACAGCGGGAAGATATATGGTCAAACTTCTAGAACTTAAAGTACCACATTGGGGGAGGGATATACGGCTTGACATCACAGCAGTAGACCATCACCTTGACCTCCTCAGGTAACGTGTCACCCTTGAAGGCCAAAATGAAGGCACCGGTGGCAACCTCATTATCCCTCGCACCCCGATGGATGCGCCGGACAAAATGAACTCCTTGTCACTCTAAGTTGGCGTGCAGCTCGTCAGCAGACTGCAAAAGAAGGTCCCTGTGGAATATAATACAATGGACCATATTTAAGCTCTTATGAGCCATGATGGTAACAGAAACATCCCCCAGCTTGTCACAAGCGAGTAACGCCCATGACTGGGCAGAGAATGCCGTTTTTATCAAGACTGACCCTGACCGCATTTTGGCCAAGCCCTCCACCTCCCCAAACTTGTCCTCTAAATGCTCTACAAAAAACTGATGCTTCATCAAGACAAAGGAGTCCCCAACAGGTCTCTTACATACGAGGTACCGGGGCGAATAAGGTTCGCTGCCATCCTTATTAGCCTGGCATTCCTCACATGGTGTAGCCAGGGAGGGGATCGATTTAGGATCATACTTCCTTGCAATGTACTGAGACTTGGAATGTTTAGAGGCTGCTGGCGTTTGACCACCAGCAAATGATGACAAGGTATGCTACATTGCGCGTCATCTGCCCTGATGCCACCCACTGCGACCAGGGGCCCTACCCCATGGGTGCCACCCAGCCACAGCAAAGGCCACCTGGCAGGATGGCAATTGCTGGGAGTCCCAATGCACCAGGATGATGGGCATCTACTCCTTGGCATACATGGGGAGTTGACGGTGCAGGCATCAGTAGAGTGAACCCTGTGTAGTCGGGGGGCTACAACCAACAGGGTACATGGTGGCCCCACCACAATGGACAGGCTACAATGCTGGATATCAGGTGCAAGTAATTCCATGGCCCTCATTGGCACAGAAATCAACACTGCATAGTGGGTGGAGGAAAATGCACCCAGGAAGGTGTCCTCACTCAAGAGATGGAGGATGGGTGGGACCTGCTATGTCACAACGAGAAAGTGGGCTAAAGATCTCAATGCATGATGGACACGATGCACCATGCGCCTTTCTCCAATTGGCTAGCTCTTCCAGAAAATTTTGAAAAATGGAGGTCAAACCCTACAGGAGACCATCATATAAAGGTCGAAAGGTGAGAGACTCCTTTTAGTCGCCTCTTAAAACAGGCAAGAATATCTAGGGCCTATTCTAACCCACGGGCCTGCAGGGGTGGGGGGGAAGGTACAGGTCATGGTCCACAAGGAATTGGTCAATGAGGAGCCCCGAAATAGACAGCCTCACACATGGTGATGGGCATTAAGTTCCCCAAGGAGGAGAAAGGAGGGGGTAGTTGCTGAAGAAGGGCAGTTAGAGGCAGCAGGTGTAGGTGGTCTGTCAGGAGGGAGTTAGATACTGCAAATCGTGACAGCAGCTGCTTTCAATGGGGTACAAAAAGGGATCTGTGTACTAACAACATCCAAGTGGACCAACGTGCAAACGCCCCTGGAACCCATCAAAGGGAGGACACGGTTCTGACATAATGCATGCAACCAATGAACGGTCGATGAGAGAGAATCAATAAAATGAGATTCCTGGAGAATGACACAAGCTGCCAAGTGTAACGAAATGAGAGGTTGCAACTTTGGTAAGTGACAGTAGTATCTAAGCACAGAATAGGGACCCAAATGGGAGGTGAGTGAAATGGAGCCAATCATGACACTGAGTCATCATCCATCAACAACAAGGATGGAGTGATTGCCACAAAAAGGAGGTCAGACGCAGGTTGCAAGGGGGAGATGGCACCCCATGGCACCGGAGGGGCCTTGTCCTGGGACTTATGTTTCTCTTCTTCACGTTAATGGGTCAAGGAGCCCCGGGCCACGAAGAGAGAGAAGGCTTCTGAAAGGCCCAGTACTGAAAGAAAAAGAGGGTGGCCTTGGGGTGCATGGACTCTGGGTCCCACAGCTGAGTTGCTGTAGCAGGCCTCCAGCCTCAGAGAGGCAGGAGGAGAGGGGTCCTGCGATCGAACCCCACCTCTGGCAGATGCTGAAAACAAGGGGGACACTTATCCAGCCAGGGAGGGGGAGCGGCACCCGGAGGGGAGAACATGAGAACTGCAGGGGAAGAGGAGAGGAGAGGAGAGGAGGGGGGGGGGGGGGGGGAGACAGGATTAAGGACGAGGTAGGTGGGGGAAAGGACATAAAAGAGAAAGTTTGATGTAAGCGAGACGAGGTGAAGACAGTCACATTTCTAATGAGCCTCAGTGTGATATAAACAATCAAGTGGCTTATACTCCTGTATCTTCTTTTCCTTCTCATAAATCAGGCAATCTGGTGAGAGTGGAAAGTGACTGTCATGACAATTAACACACACAGGTGGCAGGACATAGGGGCTCCCTCTTGGAGAGTGTATGTCCAGATTTACCACACACAAGGTTCACCATAGAGCAGGAAGACATGTCCCCAAAACGCAAACACCGAAAACACTTCATGGATGGTGGGACGTACAGCTTCACATCACACTGATAATGCATAACCTTAACCTTCTCCGGGATGGTATCTCCCTCAAATTTCCGAATAAAGGTGACAGTTTCAATGTGACTGTCCTTACAAACTTTCTGAACACACCGAACAAAGTGAGTGCCCCGTCATTCCAGAGTGGCCCAGACTTGTTCACCAGCTTGAAAAATGTCTCCCAGTACCATATTCAAAGAGTGGTGAGGAGTAACGGACGGGCACTATATGTCACCAAGAACATCACGAGTATGAAGGGCTGCAGAGTGGAGGGGGGGGGGGGGGGGGGCGGGGGAGGGGGGGGGGGGAATAGATTTGATCAACAGCAAACTGAACTGCACCTTACCAAGTGAGTTTCATGGTAAACACATCTGTCACAGCTGTAAAATACTTTACTGGTGGAAGTCTTGCATGATGAACCCCTCCATCAGGTGTATCTGAAGTAAAGAACAGTTCTATCCTACTCCATTAAGCAATTGAGAAATTAAAACACAAATTAAAGATTGACATTTAGAAGCTGAAAAACAGTTAAAATGACTGAACAATAGCTCACCTAGCAGTAGTAGGACATCATGCCCATGCCCTAATGACTAATAGGCAAGCATCTACCTTAAGTGGACTGTCAAAAAGCATCTCAAACTGTGGCTGTGAAAAACTCCAACTTTCAGCCACAGCCAGGAAAAATTCCTCTTGTCTAAAAACTGCCACCAGGAATGCATACAGGGTACAGGATGGTCTGTAAGTCCAGAAATCCTCATAAAATCCAAACAGAGCAGCAAACAGTAAAACAAAGTTCCTGCACCTGAGGAAGGGGAGGGGGGGAAAAAAACTTGTAAGCTATGTCACCAACATAGTGGTCACTTTGTAAGCCATCGTGGATTCAACTCAAAACCGGATGGCTAACTATTACATTTTATATGACATCGTCGGTTTGAACACAGCTTTATTCATTTTCAAGTTACAATGAATTGTCATCGTTTTTCTGGTGAAATTCTCTATCTGTCTGATACATCACACGACCAACTTCCCATTGGAAATTTTAGAGTTGAATCAAAGATGGTGGGTTTTAAGATGGCCATCATGTTGGTGACATAGCCTATAAGCTCCCCCCCCCCCCCCCCCCCCCCCCCCCCTTCTTCGTGTGTAGGACTTTGTTTTACTGTTTGCTACTCTTTTGGACCACCCTGTATAACAATAGCCACCATAAGACATTAGGTGGAAGTCACATGCTAAACCAAAGTTAAACTAAATACTGATACAATGCATCTGTCTGACCCACACAGCTACAGCAAGTAGACTGAGCAGAAGTGCTGTGGGCTCTATTTGTAGCTAACACCGTGAAGATTCCAAAGCTACATGTGGAATAGAGAGGATCCACTAAAACTGGACAGATCCAGTCAGAGGAGTCAAACTATAAAACAAGGAAGTTAAAACACACAAAGCAGAAGGTATAAAAGGGTAGACCAAGTCTAAAAACCGGGAAAACAGAGGGATAAAAGAGTGGTCTTTGCAAGGGGGAGTGGTCGTGGGTCCCAGACCAAGAAAACATGATGAGAGGCCCCAACCACAATCACCTCGCCCCTGCTCCAGCAGTAAAGCAAAACCTTCTATCTTTAAAATAAAAACCACTTTCACAGAGAAAACTGAGAACCAGTTCAACCATCTGTGAATTGTCTGCTAATATTAAAATTAAGGAATCTGGAAGACTATATTTAAAATGAAGGGCCAAAAGAATGGGACATTCCACCACCAATATATGGGATACAGTCAGTCTGGCTCCACAACCACATTGTGGGGGTGATTCATTACGCAAGAGGAAACAGCGAGTGACTCCTGAGAAGAGCGGAAGAAAGAGCGCCAAACTGCAGTAGACTCCTTGATTGTGCAGAGTTCAAGTGAGAGCAGTAGCCCACCAGATGACTTTCCACTTTTGGTCCGAGAGACATTTGGTGTAGATCTGCATATCCGCAGCTGGGATCATGTAAGGGAAGGAGGGTACGTATTTGCTTCTCTAGGCAAATGGTCAGACAGTTCATTGCCTGTGATGCCTACATGACTTGGAATCCAGAGAAAGACAACTGAGCAGGCGACATGGCCAAGGGCAGAGAGATGGCCATGGACAATAGAGACTAAAGGGTGACAAGAGTAGCAGCTGTCGATAGCCTGCAAGCTGCTCACTGAGTTGGGACATATTAAAACACAGTGGAGGGACACCTGAGGAACAAAAAGCATGGCCCTGTGACCAGCAGCTCTGCTGTGAACACACTACATGATCCCAGCAATAAATTGTGTTCCAGCCAGTAGGAGCCTTGTCTATTGTCTTAGAACCATCTATGTAGAAGATGGTGGTGCCCTGGAACTCTGCAAGGATGGAACGTGCAAGGCGTCGGAATATCATAGGGTCGACAGAGAACTTAGGACCCTGGAATATGTCAGTCCTAATCCATGGTCTAGGCATCATCGGAGGAGGGTGTGTGGGAGGAAATACATGAGGCTTGTTCCAATGAGTGGAGATGGAGATCCCGACAGAAGGAAGTGAGATGCATTCCAACTGGCATCCAACTCGAGGGCAGTAATTAGGAGAGAGACATCCCTTGTTTGAAAGACAACAGGGAATCCATGAATGGTGCTTGCGTAAGAAACCAGGAGTTGGATCTGTCGTATTTTTAGAGGAGGATCCCCACTTCTGTGAGGAGACTGTCAACGGGACTAGTGCAAAAGGCACCAATAACCAGACGCACCTCACAATGGTGAACAGGGTCAAGTATTTTCAGAGTGAAAGGAGTCGCTGACCCTTAAAACTGACCACCACAATCTAGTCTGGACAACACCAAGGCATGGTAAAGATGGAGAAGAGTATCATGGTTTGCACCCCCAAAATATGTGGGCCAGGAAGCGGAGAGCATTAAGCTTCTGCTTGCATGTAGTCTTCAGATGGCAAATATGGGGCAGCCATATCAGCTTTTTATTAAAAATACGTCCAAGAAATGGGGCTGTATACAACATCTAGGAGCTGATCGTCTACAAAATTTTGGATCAGAGTGTATTATCGGTCGACAACAAAAATGCAAAACCCACATTTTGGAGGGACAAAACTGGAAGCCATGGGGGACAGCCCATGCAGAGGTCCATTGAATGGCACCTTGGAGCCAGCACTCAGCAGATGCTACTGAGTGGGAGCTGCACCAGATGCAAAAATCATTGACATACAACGCCGAGGTAACCACAGGCCCAACAGAGGTTACGAGCCCATTGATGGCTATAAGGAAGAATGTGACACTTAAAACAGAGCCCTGTAGGATACCATTCTGCTGAATCTGAGGGGTGCTGAGTGAAGTGCCAACTCTATCCCAGATGATCAGGTGAGATAAAAACTCATGGATAAAAATCGGAAGAGGGCCACAGAAGCCCCAGTCAAGGAGGGTAACTAAAATGTGATGGCACCGAGCTGTGTTGTATGCCTTATGTATGTCAAAGAAGACCGCAACAAGGTGCTGGCAGTTAGTGAAAGTCTGTTAGCTGCAGTTTCCAATTTCAGTATATGCTCAGTTGGAGATCATCCTACCCAGAAGCCATACTGATACGGTGACAAAAGGCCCCTAGATCGAGTACCCAACATAATTGGAAGCTAACAACCCTCTCAAGCAGTTACAAAGTACATTCATCAAGATAACTGGGCAGTAGCTGTTGAGAGACATTGGGTTCTTCTCAGGCCTAAGGGCAGGGATGACTATAATGTCTCGCCACTGCGATGGGAAAGCACCTGTGAGCAAAATGTGGTTGAAGACGCTGAGTATATGTTGCCTCTGGGTAAGACTTAAGTGCTGAACCATCTGGCTGTGGATGGAATCCGGGCCTGGGGCTGTGTTGCGTTACGAGGTAAGAGTCTGCAAGAATTCCCATTCAGTGTAGGGTTCATTATAGCATTCAGAGTGGTGGGGGTTGAAACAGATGGGATCTCAGTGTTTCTGCAGGAGAAAGATAGCGGAAGAGGATGCCAATGCCATCACAAAGCATGTCGCAAGGTGTTCTGCAAGGACCAATGGATCAGTACACAAAGCACCTTGGAGGATGAGACCCTTCACTGTCGCTGGCAGCCAAGAAGGCTATGGAGCTTGGATCAAAACTGTGAGGAAGAGGCATATGTCCACAGGGAGGAAACATAGCACTCTCAGCATATCGCTTTACTCTGCTTCATAAGGTAACAAGCTTTAGCACATAGATGCTTAAAAGCGAGGAGATTGGTCTGTGAAGGGTGTTCTTTAAATCACAGCAGCGGTGGTACTGAACAGCGACTGCTACGTCATTGGTCCACCATGGTACTGGTTGACTATGAGGGGGACCTGTGGATACGAGCACAGCAGGGTCTGCAACACGAAGAATAGTGGCAGAGATGCCCTGCACAACTGCACCAACGCAATTCGAAAGGGAGGTGTTGAACTGCACAGCAGATGTATATAAAGGCCAATTGGCCCTGCAGAATGCCCAACATGGGGTGGGCATGAAGGTGGCAGGGGAATGATAGAATCACCAGAAAGTGGTCACTGTCACAAAGATTATCATGGGGTGACCAATGTAGGGATGCCACGAGAGCACGGGAGGAGATAGTGAGATTGATAACAGTAAAGGTGCCATGAGTAGCATGGAAGTGGATAGGGGAACCATCATTGAGAGACAAATCAAAGTCTGTAATAAGTTGGTCAATTAGGGGACCCCAAAGAAGAGAAATGGGAGTGGGGGTTACTGTATCAAGGTAGGCAGTTCAAATAAGGAAGTGGCCTACCTGGAGGGAGGTAGACATTGCAAACAGTGACTGCTGGAGTCATTTGCCCTCTAACTACTATTGCTTCCACTTTGGCACAAAGGGGGATCCAGTCACTAACAACATTGGAGAGAACCAAAGTGCAGACTCTCCAGATGCTATTGTGGGGCCGGCACAATTCTGACAGAATTCCCGATAACCAGGAAATGTTGGAGAGTGGTCATCATGGAAGCGGATTTCTTGAGGAGCAAGACAGAATGCAGAGTAGGAGGAAACAAGGAGTTACATTTCCGGTAGGTGATGATAGTATTCGTTGCAATTCTACTGGATTATCATGCGTAAGAATCCAGGTTAGACATAAAGAAGCTGAGGGGAGATCATGTCACTCGGTCAGTGGTTGTCACCAAAAATGATGGGGTGACATCCATAAATAAGATGTCAGCCTCAGCTCAGGTTGCAAGGGGGAAGATAGCACCTCTGGGGGGACTGGGGGTGACCTTGTCTTGGGTCTTCTTCTTCTTCTTCTTCTTCTTTTTCTTCTCCTCTTTCAGAGGTGGAGGAAGGCAGGGCACAGAGGGAGTACAGGCTTCTGCAAGATCCATAACCAAAAGACAGCAGGCGACCTTGGGGCACACAGATGGTGCGTCTCGTGGCCAAGTTGCGGTAGTAGGCTTCCAGCCTGAGAGACGCCGGTGAGAGGGGTCCTGGGGCAGAGGGTAGAGGGCGGAGGGCAGGAAGGGAAGGGGTGGAGGGGCCCCCTCACCAGTATGTGCCGAAGAAGAGAGACACTTCTTCGGCCAGGGAGGGGAAGCAGCTCCCAGAAGGAGGGTGTGTGAACTGCAGGGGGGAAGAAAGGAGAGGGGGACGGAGTTGGGGTAGGAAAAAGGTTGGAGGGGGAAAGGATGTAACAGAGGTAAAAGCTGAGGAAACTGAAACCAGATGGAGTGTCTCATATTTTTAGGGAGCCTCAGCCTAAGACAGGCAATTCAGAGACTTGTACTCTTGGATATTATTTTCTCTCTCATAAGCTGGGAAATCTGGCGAGTGAGGGGCATGGCGGTCATGACAGTTGACACACACAGGAGGTGGAACACAGGGGCTTCCCTCATGGAGTGGGTGTCCACAGTCACCGCACAGAGGGTCTGCCATACAGCGGGAAGACATATGCCCAAAACACAAGCACTGAAAACACCTCATGGGTAGTGAGACTTCAGCTTCACATCACATATGTAGCACACAGCCTTGATCTTGTCTGGGAAGGTATCTCTGTTGAAAACCAGAATGAAGGCACCGGTATCAGTGCAGTTGTCTTTACAACCCTTCTGCATACATCAAACAAAATGAACATCGCATTGCCCAGAGTTGATCAGTTTGCAGGATGAGGTCCCTATGAAAAATCATTCCCTGGGCCACATTCAGAGATTGGTGAAGGGTAATAGACATTGGGACATTGCCAAGACAATCACAAGCATGAAGAGCTGCAGACTGCATGGCAGAAGAACCTTTGATCAACAGTGAACCAGACCACATCTTACCAAGAGACGTCGCTTCACCAAACTTGTTCTCGATATTCTCCACAAAAAACAATGGCTTTGTGACAGTGAATGTGTCCCGATCTGTACTAGTACAGACGAGGTAATGGGGAAAGTGTTTCATCCCAAGATGGTGAGCCTGGCTCTCTTCCCACGATGTATCCAGCGAAGGGAAGGCTGCTGAGTCATGCGAAGCACCATTCAATGATCCTTCATCATCCGAAGAGAACATTTGAGAACAGCCAGACTTTTGCAGCTTGATACACTTCATGCACCCACCGTCCACCCTGATACCACCTAGGTTGCCATCCAACCCCAGCAAGGGCTGCCTGGCATAGTGGCCATTGCCAGTTCTGATGCTCCAGAAAGACAAGCAGCCACTCCTTGGCCTACATGGGGAAGCAACAGCTCAGGTATCAGTAATGTGATCCTTGTGTTGCCAGGGGGCTCAACCAGACAGACTGGCTACATGTGCTGGTGACCTAGCAGGGTGGAAGGGGGCTATGGATGTGGAGGAAGGGGGAAGAGGAATCCATACTGTAGACACTAGCGAGGGAGTTCTTCCCCAAATGGCTCACACTAAAGCAGAAAATTTAGAAGTGGTGGTCTAACCTCAAGTGGGACTTAAATGGCAAAAAAGATGAAAGACAACAGGCAGGAGGAACAAAACTGCAAGCAATACAAGGAACCAGGGGGATAGCCAGGTCGACATAAATCAGATCATCGAGAGAGGGGGGGGGGGGGGGGGGCAGTGGTGAGTGAGCAAGCATAGGGAGCGACGGGTAGAGTGAAGGAAATGCAGCCAGGGAAGGAAGAATGGGCTGCAATAGCTCAGGGCACCATGTGCGCCACACACGTACTCACAACAGAACTGTGAACCCCCTGGGGGAAATTAATACCTTCAAATGCAGTAAGTGTTGGCGTCAAATGTAGGTGTTTAGCATCGTTTGTCATACCAGGTTGTAAGCTGACTTGCACTTTCTTCAGTGCAATGTCATTATTTCGTTTAACTTTGGTTTAGCACATGACTTTTTCCTAATGTCCTACGGTGCCTTTATTGTTTTAGATGGTACGCATTACCAGTGGCAATTCTGGGACAAGAGGAATTATTTCAAGCTATAATTGAAAGTTGGAGTTCTTCGCAGGAACAATTTAGGGTGATATTTGATAGCCCCCCCTACAGTAGATGCTTGGCTATTAGTTGTTAGGGCGTGAATATGATGTCCAACAGCTGATAGGGAGGGTATTGTTCAATGTTTTATCCTGTTTTTCAGGTTCTAAATCTCAATCTTAATTTTTTTTTAACATTTCTCAATTACTTAAAAGAGTTACAACTGTTGTTTTACTTCAGATTTCAGATATGCTTGATGATGAGGGCTAAGACCCCAAAACTGTAGACTGTATAGCAACTTCTGTCCCGTAAGATTTTGTCAGCAAAGTATTTTACAACTGTGGTGCATCTGTTTAGCATGAACATGTTCCAGAACAGTTGTGGATGTCCTACGAAGAAAAATTTACTGAGACACTCCTCTTCACCAAACTTGTTTCAATATTTTCCATAAAAAATAATGGCTTGGTGGTGATGACTATATCCCTGTCAGTCCTTGTGCAGACCAGATAGCAGGGAAAATGTTTCACCCCAGGACGGAGGGCCTGGTCCTCCTCCCCAAGGAGTAGCCAGGGAAGTGAAGGCCAAAGCGTCATTAGAAACACCATTAAATGATCCACTACCAACTAAAGAGATGGCCATAAAAGAATGGTCAGTTTTTTGAACCACCCACTCTGATCAAGGGCTCCCTTTGAGTGCCACTCAGCCACAGCAAGGCCCATATGACAATGGCTGTTCTCAGGAGTTCCAGTGCTCCAGAATGGCAAACAACCGCTCCCAGGCATGCACATGGAGGCAATAGCTCAGGTGTCAGGTCTGGAGTGTGATCCCTGTGTTGTCAGTAGGCTCATCCAGATGGGTGAATAACGGCTGTGCTACATGGACTGACTACCCATGCTGGTGACCTACTGAAACAGGAAAGGGGGGGGGGGGGTGCTACAGCGGGGAAGGGAGAGGGGAAAGAGGGAAGGAGGGGAGGAGATGAACCCAAACAGTACATGCTACAGAGGTAGTTCTTCCCCAAATGAATCACACTATGGAGAGAAAATTTAGAAGTGAAGGTGAAACCCCAAAGGCGCACCAAAAATGCCAATAAGGAAAGGTAAAGAAAGAAAAGGCAAGGAGAACAAAAACCAGAAGGAATACAATAAAGAAGGTGGATAGCCAGGTTGACATAGGTAAGAACACAGAGTGGAAAGTGGGGGCAGGAGAAAAGGGGCGAGGATGGAGGGAGGGGGATGCATGGAGAAAAAATGCAGTTTAAGACAGAAGAATGGCCTGCAATAGCTTGGGGCCCCATGTGCACCACATGAAAACTCACAAAAGAGCTGTGAGCCCCCTGGAGGGGTCCTGACAGATTCAAGCTGTGCGCCAGACTGAAACTAAAACTCTTGAACTTTTGCCTTTCACAAGCAAGTGTTCTACCAACTTAGCTACCCAAGCACAGCACTTGATCCATCCTCACAGCTTCATCTCCACAAATACCTCATGTCCTGCCTTCCAAACTTCACAGAAGTTCTTGTGTGAAACATGCCAGAATAGCACTCCTGGAAGAAAGGATATTATGGAGACCTGGTGTAACCATAGCCTGCAGGATATTTCCAGAATGAAATTTCCACTCTGCAGCAGGGTGTTTGCTGATACGAAACTTCCTTGCAGATTAAAATTGTGTGCTAGGCAGGAGAACTTCTGTGAACTCTGGAAAGTAGATTACATACTTGTAAAGATAAAGCTACGAGGACACGTTGCCAGTCAAACTTGGGTAGCTCAGTTGGTTGAGCACTTGCCTGCAAAAGGCAAATGTAAGTCCAGTACACAGTTTTAATCTGCCATGACGTTTCACACACACACACACACACACACACACACACACAGTACAGATACAACTTCCTGGCTGACTACTGACTAACCAATCCTGGGTCTGCAGTTAAGGTAGACTATTGTTGTACTAGTAGATTACACCATGGTAGAAAGTGAACGAGTAACTGATGTTATTGTTATTATTATTATTATTATTATTGATGTGGGGTGCTCAACATCATGGCAATCAGCACCACACTGAAAAGTCAGCATACCATTTGCATTAAAATCTGCCTCCCCTCCCCAGTACCTTAGGAATGAGGGCCAACAGTTCACAAAATTTCAGGATCCACGTAACACGGGTGTCAGTGTTACTGTGGATGGTTGGCAGTTCGCTAGCCAGTCTGAGGACTGCCCTGACGTCAGTACGTGAAACACATATAGCCAAAATAAGGTGAACCAAAAGTGGCACACCACAAACTTCACAGAGTGGTGGGTAGTCCTGTCAGACAAGGAAACCACGTGTTAAAGAGCTATGTCTTATGTCCAATCTGGCGAGCAGCACTTCCTGCCACTGGTGCAGTTGGCATGAAGCCTATTACACTTGTTTGGTTGATATGAGTGACTGCAGTTTGTTTTCCACCTACTCCAACCATTCATTTCCCACCGATGCACGATTCGCCTGTCAGAAAATGAGATGACAGCTGCAAGGGGATGGCACATCACTACAACACCATCCTGACATGGTTCTCAGGCTGCTTTGTCAGCTATATTGTTTCCCTGTATTCCAATGTGCCCAGGTACCCTGCACAAGACCACTTCCTTGTATCTGTGTTTGAACCACTGTAAGGAGTCATGAATGAGCTGAATCAACTGGTTTACTGAATACATTTGGTGCGCCACTTTTAATGCACCAAGCAAGTCAAAACAGACAAGAAACCTTGAACCGTCGTGCCTGAGAATCCACTCCAGTCTCATCATAATGCTGTACAACTCCACATCATAATTTGTAAATTGTGCTGGAAGGTGCACATTGAAAACACCATCAGGGGGAAAAACTGAACAGTGAGGGCATTATCTTGTTGGGATTAATCCGTAAAAGCAATGATAAAATTGTGGTACATACTTAAAATTAAAGAAAACAGAATTTTCTTATACTGCACCAAGTTTAAAATCTCTCTGGGACTATGAAGACACCAAGGGGGCAACTTGCTCCATCCATGGTTGTGCATTCAGTAGTGTGATTCATAAAGATCCTTAAAACAGTCAGTAGCATTATTCCGAACGGCTTAGTCGCGTGAGGCCTATTCCTAAACATCTGCTCAAAGTTGACGTGGACAGCCATACTAAATGCCAATGTCTAAGGTAATGCTAAGATTTTCAAGGCCTATCAAGCCAGAAGGAGGTGCTGCCGACTCCAGAGTGGCAGTTAACCAGCCATTGCTCATGGCTGACAGCATCTAACATCTTCAGGTAGGAAATAAGGGCTGATCTCTGGTTAATTAAAACTCTGATGAGTACAGTTACAATTAATGCACAGTCTTCTCTGGTGATAACGTAAACTAGTTTTATTGGTCCAAGCTTCCAGCCTCTTGATGGTCAGCTGTAGTTGCCTTGTGGATAAGCAGAAGACTGTGAAGCCATCCACAACCAATATTTAACAGGGCTCTCGGCTGCAGAGGAGATCGTATACACAAAGGGCATTTAACATGGCTCCTGACTGCAAAGGAGATGCCACTGATAGTTACTGCAAACAAGGTGACAAGTACACTGTCTTGAGTGATCCCATGCTCCTGAACATAGCAATTAGACATGGCATCATCAAGGAGGACTGGATAAGGAGTGGCAGATGTCCATATCATCCTCATTCATGAAGTTAGCAAAGCCTGTCTTTAAGTGGAGTCTTAAACTTTTTTTTGAGGTTAAAAAAAAAAAAAAAAAAAAACACGCACAATTAAATGATTTTGGCATAAAAAGGAATCCTGTGTCACTGTCTTCAGCAGAATTAAGTTGTGAAGAGAACATTGGTAGCACCTGAAACAGCACTGGGAGTGACACAGGTGACCTCATGATTTGACGACGCAGACTAGCGGGTAGTTGACCATGCACTCAAGAGTCCTATCCATAAAACTGGTAAGGGCTACACTCCGAAGACTTATGATCAATACAATCCTTGCATGGTTTCCATAATCAAATTCATATTGCCTCCTTCCAAGATGTGCAGTACTGTCCATCAAATGAGATCTGATTGAAACAAGATAAGCATGCCTTAGCCTTCAGGGCACAGACGACAGAGCATGGAATAATGAATCTGATTTGGTCTTGGAGCAGGATGTCTGGCTGCAGACAGAGCTGATTCCAGTCCCCCCAGGGAGAATGGAACATTTTGACCTACCAGTCACCCCACTTATGCTCTCACGGATCTGAAGGCACAAATGTTTTCTGTAGATGAATGGTGTCTGACTTTCCAGAAAACTGTGCACTTAGCTCCAAGTGTTGAGTTACAATCATCATTCCACCAAGGGATGATGATTATTTGAGGTGAGGGGCACTCAACTTCATGGTCATCCATGCCCTGACGAAAAGTCAGCAAGCTAATCTCGTGGGTGGGGAGGAAGGCTGTCCCCACATGTGGAGCAGTTTATAATATATTGAGGTCTGCCTCCCTTCCCCACCAATTTAGGGATGAGACTTGACAGTTCACAACATTTCACCACCCTCATAACACTGGAATCAGTATCTGCAAGGATGGTGGTCAGGTCTCTGTTGAGATTGAGGGCTGTCCTAATATCAGGATACAGGACAGATGTAGCCACAATATGCTGAACTGAAAGTGGCATGCCACAAACTTCACAGAGTGGTGGATCCTTCTACCAGAGAAGAAAGCCACGTGTTTAAGAGCTGTGCTTGATGTGCAGCCTGGCAAGTAGAAACTCCTTCTGGCAGTGAGGCTGACATGGAAGTCAGCCATGTCTTTGTGGTTGATTGGAGCAACCGCAGTTTGCTGTCTGTCACCTGCAACCACTCAGCCTCCCACTGACACATGATGTGTGTGTCAGAAAATGAGATGATGACATGCAACTGGATGGGTCATTGATAGACAGCACCATCCCAACAAGCTTCCTTGTCAGCTCTGTCGGCCATGTCTTTGCCCTGTATCCTAATGTGGCCAGGTACGCAGCAAATGGTCAACCCTTTGCCATGGTGTTGGAGGCGCTGTAAGGGTCATGGATGAGCTGAATCAATGAGTCTACTGGATACAATGCATTTGGTGAAGTGCTTGCAGTGCACTACGTGAATCGGAACAGACAAGAAACCTTTTATGGTGATGTCTGTGAACCGTCTCCAGTGCCATCAGAATGCCATATAATTCTGCATCACAATTTGTAAATTGTTACAGAAGACACACTTTAAAAACCCTGTCAGGGACACACTCTTGTTGTGATCACTCTGTATACACAACAATAAAACTGTGGTACATAATTAAAATGGAAGGAAACAAAGTTGTAAAAACAAAATCTGGAGTACAAGCTTTCTTATACTGTGTCAAGCTTAGAATCACTTTGGGCCTCTGAAGACACCAAGGCGGCAATGTGTTCCATCCCTGGACGTGTATTTTGATGCTTGATAGATACAGATCCTTGAGACAGTCTGTAGCATGTATCCAAAATGCTAGGTCGCATGGGGCCGATGTCTGAACAGCCATTCAAGGGTGTGTTGGACCACTGAACTAAATGTCAATGACTGAGGTAGCACTCAGATTTTTAGCACCTGTCGAGCCAAAAGGATACGTCGCTGAATAAAGAGTGGTGGTTCACCAGCCTCTGCACACAGACTCTGAACTTGGCTGGGGTGAAAGGCTCCAGTCAATATCTGAATACCCTCATGGTGGACAGCATATAACATTGTGAGGTAGGAAGGACGGGCCGATCCGTAAACCTTGCTGCCATAATGTAAATGTGATCAAACAATTGCCCTATAAAACTGCAGGAGACGGGGCCTGTCAGTTCCCAATGATTTTCCGCTAAGGCATTTCAAACTATTCAATGACGGGAAGCCCTTTGTTCATAAGTCTTTCAGGTGTGGAAGCAAAGTTAATTCTGAGTCAAATAATAAAATCAAAAAGCGCACAGGGTCTTGAAAACGTAAAACATTGTCCCCTATTGTGAGCATTGGTTGGTTAAAAATTTGATGAGCATGGTTAAAATTGCCATATATAGTCTTCTGTGATGACAACCGAAAACCAGTTGTCTTGGCGCAGGTTTCCAGCCTCCTAATGGTCAGCCGTAGCTGCCTCATCATCGTTATTAGAACAGAGGAAGGGTAGAAGATTGAAAAGTCATCCACAAACAAAGACCATTTGACAGAGCTCCTGACTGCGGAGGTAATGCCACTGATAGTGGTGGCAAACAATGTGACACTGAGGACACTGCCTTGGGGGACACCATTCTCTTGAACTTAGCATCTGACAAGGCATTGTCAATGCGATATTGAAAATGCTGATCCTTGATAAAGAACTGGATAAGAAGGGGTAGGTGTCCACTTAGTCCCAATTCATGAAGTTTGTGAAGGATGTTGTACCTCCAAGTAGTGTCATATGCTTTTTTGAGGTCAAAAAACACACAAATCAAATGGTTTTGGCCTAAGAAGGACTCCTGTATCGCCGTCTCCAGTAGAATAAAGTTGTTAATGGTGAAACAGTAGCATCTGAAACCGCACTGGGAGTGGCTCAGGTGACCTTGGGATTCAAGCAGCCGGACAAGGTGGCAAATGACCATACATTTAAGAGTCTTACCCATAGAACTAGTAAGGGCTACATTCCAGTAACTGTTATGGGTGCTATGGTCTTTGCCTGGTTTCCAGAATGGAATTCATATTGCCTCCTTCCAAGTGGTGGAATACTGTCCATCAAACCAGATCTGATTGAACAAGAGAGGAGCTGACCTTTCGCGTCAGGGCACAGATGCTGAAGCATGGTATAATGGATCTCCATCAGGTCCTGGAGCAGTGTCTCTGGCTGCAGACAATGCTGATTCCAGTTCCCACATGGAGAACAGAAAGTTATAGACTTCCTCATTATGTGAGAAGAAATTGAGCTTCCTCACCTCTGCAGCCAAAAGGAACAGCTAAAAAGATGGAGCTTGTCTGTATGACGTAGCAACAGTAAAGAAGTGTTCAGCTAAAACCTGAGCCATGTCTTATGGCATGTCCACCAAGGACCCCATTACTGAACAAGGTCATAAGGGGACGAGTTCCAAACTTGCG
This sequence comes from Schistocerca serialis cubense, assembly GCF_023864345.2. NCBI lineage: Eukaryota > Metazoa > Arthropoda > Insecta > Orthoptera > Acrididae > Schistocerca > Schistocerca serialis. The sequence goes on from NC_064646.1 coordinate 124,132,466, forward strand.
CAGTGAAAGTGGACCAATAAATGGAAGTCATGAATTCCCTCCAGAAAGCCCCCTTCCATTCTTTTACCACTTGCCTTGCATGTGCTCTTGAAGATCAGAAGGCGTGTATGTTTTCTGTAGTTGGAAGGTGTTTGAAGTTCCACAGAGTTGGTCGTCTGGCCCTGGTTGCCAATCGACAGTGGTCATTCCACCAAGTTACAGGCCGTCGTCTGAGGTGGTTACTAGACTGGGGGTGGACTCTGCAATAGCCCTTGGATCTCACGAATGAAATGGGCCACCGTCTCCTGACCACAATCCTTTTGTTCAAAAATAGCCTGTCAACTATATGGCAACCAATTTGCCCTTTGTATCATCCACCTGCGTAATCTCCTGTCAGCCACCGTCCTAGCCAGCAGACAGATCCACACTGGGGCACTGTCAATAGGATGTGAATCTGTAGCCGTTTCCCACTGAACTGAATCTGCAATACCTGGGGAACAAAAACAAAGGTCAATAGCTGAAAAAGACCCTGTATCTATGGAAAAGTGTGTATCTGACCCACATTCAGAAGGCAGATACTTACAGAATGGAGAATGGGTGAATCGCTCGATCATGTGACCCCTGGAGCAAGTGCCAGCCAAGCCCCACAGCGCACTGTGTGCGCTGATGTCCCCCACAAGGAGGAACAGGCATAGCAGTGCCCAGAAGAGTTCTGCAAGTGCATCTGCATCCAAAGCATCATTACAGGGAAGGTACAAAGAACACATTGTGATATTAAAGGGTGTGAGAACTTTCACGGAAATTGCTTGCATGGTTGTGGTAAGAGGGATGGGAGAGCAGTGACCTCTTTCATCAGTGAAAACAGACATTCCGCCTTTAGCCCTGTCTCCAGTAGTATCATCCTTCCTGTATGGGTGGTAAAACTGTAATGCAGGTGTGTTGTCGACTAAGATGTGTTTCTCGTAATCAGATGCAGAAAGGGTTCTCCTAGACCAGGAGCTGTAATTCTTCCAAATGTGAGCAATATCCATTTAAATTCCACTGCAACACAGAAGTTCCTGTGTACGCCATTGTTTGGTGACGGTTGCCCTTTTCTTTCTCCCTCGGAGGCGGTGGTTTACCGGGGTGGTCGGGGAATGTTAGCCAGTTCCCTGCTCTCTGGTTCCTCCGATTGGAAGTCCACATCCTCAAAGAGTGTAATCCCCATTAGAGAAGGAGAGAGCTCACCAATCTGAAAGTTTAACTACTACTTTCTTGGACTTGGAACTATGTTTTGAAGGACCTTTTTCTTTACTTATGGGAGGAAGTGGTAGCTTGGATTGTGGGGATGACAGTTGGCTCCTTTGTGGGGTAGTGGTATGTGGCTTAGGTGGCAAGCTCATTGCTGACAGTTCCTGAATGACTTCAGTTTCAAGTGGAGCATTGCCCCCACAGGTACACCGGCCCGTTCGTGTGTGTGTTCGTACTTGAACTGTGGTCTGAGTTTGTGTGGAGCCATCACACTTAGCAATAGGTGTCTTAAAGGTCGATGCAAAAGAAGTAGCAAAAATTGGTGGTTGCACAGCTTTGAAAGCTTTTTTAGTTTTTCTGTAGGCTATGTGTCTCTTGACTTACAACTCCTAAATTTTCCCTTCTTATTGTAATCCTCACTTTCTGATCCATACTGGGTGGTCCCCAGAGCAGTTTGCACATTTCGGAGGAAGTGTACAAGAAGTGGCTGATCCGTGAGATGAGCCTCTGCAATTACCACATGAAGCTTTCCCATTACATTCCATAGTGGCATGGCCAAATCTTTGACATTTGTACCATCACATTGGGTTAGGAGCAAAAGAGTGAACCTGAAGATGGATATAACCTGCAAGGATATGTTCAGGTAATTCTGGAGTACTAAATTTTAGAATAAATGTTTCCGATTTTTCCAATTTGCCAGTGACTCTCCTCATATAGTTATGCACTTCCGTGACGCCCACATTTTTCCATTCTTCACGTAACTCTGCAGAGTCCAACTCCATTACACTGGAGCAGGTAACCACATCCTTACTAAAGTTAAGGGTGTTGTGCAACTTGACAGGACCGGGTAGTCACCTAAGGCCTTACATCCCATTAGCTTAGATATTTGGGTTGAATTAGCGGTTTCGACTAGAAGTGTTCCATTACAAAGTCGTTTGACACTTCTTAGAGACACACCAATACCTTCCACTGCCTTGTGAATATAGAAAGGGGCTACAATTCTCACAGGTTCTTTCTGTTCGCTTGATTACAATGAAAGTGTTATGGCACACTAATGCCCTATTACTATGATTCTGAGGCTACTTTTTTGGGTGTACTGACCAATCGAGCTCTCTTTGATGGGTGGGTGTAGGTACTACCTGACGGTACACCCGTCCTGTCAGGAGTAGTAGTCTGATGGGACTGTTCCATAGGGATCCCACGAGATGCTAGGGAAACAACTGTCAACACAGGCAGAGCCCTCCATACCTGAGCAAGCCTTATACAACTGGGAGGCAGCAGATGCCCCACAGGTTGTTCGCTGAGGACTGTTTTACCTCAACAGCCATTCACCTCATCAGCACGTAGCACACCTTGACACCTTGAGGTTCAAGGTGCTTTTTTTTCCTTCTTCTTCTTTTTTTTTGAGGTATGTACCTTCCTCGCAGTCCAGGCAGTGAAGCCAACATCCCCGTTCTCCAAAACACACAACATTCTACAACCGTGCCACACTGTGGTTGCTGACACATGCCCAGAGCTTACGGTGACAGAGGGCTGGCGGCACTTATCAGTCCCCAACTCAGGAACCCCAGTGTTGCCAAGCCCCTACTCAGCAAACGAATGCTGAGCCCCTGACGGGTACACCACGGGACAGGTCATCCTCTAAGGTGCTTGCTAGACTAGGGAATGGGATCTTTGGGAGCTAATTGGGTCTAACAGGAAAAATAGTTCGCTGTTTCCTGGGCACAATACTTTTGTACAAAGATGGCCTGCCGACTGAATCACAACCAATTTGCCCTTTGAAGCATACACCTTTGTGTTCTCCTGTAGACCACCGAAGAGTCAGCAGACGAATCCAGACCAGGAAGTGGTCACTGGAATGCAAATTTGTGGTCACCTCCCACTGAACTAAGTCTGCAATAGGTGGGGAGCAAAAACAAGTCAGTGGCTGGAGATGACCCTTAGCTTCGGGAAAGTGTGTCATTTGACCAAAGAACAAAAAGCAGATATTCTCGAATGAATGAGGCACTTGGTGATTTGACTCTCTGAGCAAGTGGTAACTGAACCACACAGCACATTGTGTTTGCTGTACCCACGACAAACAATAGGTTGGGGAGTGCCTGGAAGAGCTTTGTCAGTGCATCCAAATCCAATGGATCATGAGGTGGAAGGTATAAAGAACACACTCTAATTTTAACTGGTGTGCTTCCAGTGCAACTACTTGCATGGCTATGGTAAGATGGACATGAGAGGAGTGGTACGTCATCGACAAATCAGGTACTCTACCCTTTGCCGTCCTCCTTAATGCAGGTGCACCAGTGACTTTAAAATGAGTTTCTTGTAAGCCATCAATTAGCAAAGGTCATCCTCCCACCAGGTGATGTAATTTAGCCAAGAGATCAGAGGAACATTGGAAGCTGCCTGGATCTCCAGTTCTTCTACATGGATCTCAATATCCTCAGCAGTAAAATTACCATCGGAAAGAGAGAATTCTCGCCACTACAAAGATTTTGCTGCCACTTTCTTTGATTTCGAATAACTTTGTATGTGACATTGTTTCTTACTAATGGGCGGAGTTGCTTACATGGGTAATGAGGACTGTTTAGTGGGCTGCTGGTGTGCAATGGTATGTGGCTGAGGTTCTAAGTCCATCATCGTGGATAGCTTGCAAATGTTTTCGGATTAAAGTGTAGCTTTTGTCGCCACAGGAACATTTACAAATGCATGTACTCACTTGAATCTGTGCTCTGGGTTTGTGTGAATGTATCACACTTGATGACTAGCTTCTTGGAGGTCAGTGCAAAAGAAGTAACAAACAATAAAAGTTGCATAGCTTTGAAAGCTTTTTTCAGCTTCATCATAGGGTATGTATCTTATCTTTCAACTCCTGAATTTTCCTTTCCTCGTTATATACTGCACACTTCCTGCTCCCTACTGGGTGGCACTCAGAGAAGTTTATACATTTCGAAGGAAGTGAACAAGAGTCATCCGATTCACAAGTTGAGCCTCCACTATTCCCACACATAGCCTACCCCTTACATGCCGTTGTGGTATGATTAATCTTTGACATTTGAAACATCGCATTGGGGTGGAAGCAAATGGTCAATTCTTAAGATGGATGTAGCCAGCAAGAATATGTTCAGATAATTCCAGACTGCTGAACATTTATTCTAATGTTGCAGTTTTTTCCGATGTGCCATTTGACTCTTCTCATAGTCCCACACTTCTTTGACACCCCTATTTTTCCATTCCTGATTTAACTCCTCAAGGCTCATCTCCATTATATGGGAGCAGGCAACCACGCCTTTACAAGAGTTAAGGCTGTTATACAACTCAGTTACAATGGAGTATTCCCCTACGGCATTGCATCCCAGAAAATTTGATACTTGATTTGACATGAGCTTCAACTAAAAGTGACAGTGTCAATTAAAATTGTTCCATTACAAAGTTGTTTAACACTTTTTAAGGTGCCAGAAATACCCTCCATTGCCCTGCAAATATAGAAAGAAGAGACCTTCTCAAATGTTCCCTTGGCTCTCTTCATTACAATGGAAGTATTAGGGGAGACTACTGCCCAGTTAGTATAATTCTGAGACTACTTCTCAGGCAGATGCACCAATCAAGCTCTCTTTGTTGGGTGGGTGTAGGTACTATCTAATGGTACCCCCATCCTGTCAGGAGTAGATGTCAATTTAGGTCGCTCCATAGGAGCAGAGGGATCCCACGAACTGCTAGAGACTGTTTTACCTCAAGAGCCATTCATCTCAATAGCACGTAGCACACCTTGAGGGGATTTTTTTTTTTTTTGTATGTACCTTCCTCACAGTTCAGGCAGTGAAGCCAAGGCCCCCATTTTCCAAAAAATACAACATTTCTCCACTACAGTTAATGATGGTCCAGTATTTCCAGAGTTTATGGTAGAAGTGATCTGCCGGCACTGCCCAGTCCCCAGTTCAGGAAATCTGGGATCACCATACCAGCACCCATAGCCAGCCACTGTTGATTGAGCTCCCCAAGAAACACACAGCCCTCCCGTCCCTAAGCTATGGGACACTTCACTGGGACCCTCTCTGGGCACTGTCTGACTTGGGTGACCCTACCACCAACTATGCTGCTGCCAGCACAGCCCTAAACAACAATGAGGCACACAAACACCCCCACCTGGCACCAAAGGTGCTTACAAAAAGACTTCCCGCAAGAGTTCCCAATGTGTGTGTGTGTGTGTGTGTGTGTGGTGTGTGGTGTGTGTGTGTGTACACTCTATATGGTGATGATAAATTTACAGTAATGTCTGCAAAAGTTACAGGATGCATGATAAGCTACAAATCCCACTATCAGCCCATAAATGCAGTTTGATGTGATCAAAAGAAGAGTGCTCTTCTTGGTTGCAGGGATATAAGAGTAATGTAGCTCTTTGCTCAGTTTTTGTCTGATAGAGTACATACGTTTACTCATCCTGGAGGTGAAACTAACAAGAATACAACCATTTTGTTTGCACAGGATTAACATTGTATGCTTTCTCATCTTAAGTGTGGACTTTAGCACAGAATTTTTTTTCTGACATCGTCATTCCTCTAATGGAACACATTTGCGATTGTGTACACAGTATCATTTGATTTAAGTCTTACACCCACCACAATCTCACAAAACACAGCTTTATTAGAGGCCATCTGATCTCAACAATGGGACACTCCACCCTTTAAGAGTTACGCTACAACAGCGAGATCATGCACTCAGTCCTGTACTAAGCTATGACTAGCCTCATTAGAACACACTTTGGTGAGAGAAAACAAGTCAGTTATTACTAACTCACTGCAGTGCCACCATTCTCAGACTACTCATGCTTGTGGAACTACAGCAGGAAGAAAGGAAGATGATTCAGTACCAATGTAACAGTAGCACCTTCATTTCTAACTTTTACATTCCTCGACATTAGACAGGTAAGACTCCAATTATAATCAGTGAGAGGAAAGCAGTGTATAATTGCCGACACCGTTGAGTTTGAATGGCACATGATATAACATAGGAGAGTGGGTTCAAAGGTGTTACAGAACAGTGGAAAGGGGGACTGTGGGGCAGAGGGTATAGGTGAGGGTAAGTGAAGTTCAGTCATGGGAAAGGGTGGAAGTGGGTATGGAACAATCAAGTCCATGAGGATTATAGGAACGAAGGGTGTGTTGCAGGGATTACTCCCATCCAGATAGCTCAGAAAAGCTGATGATTGGAGGAAGGATCCAGATGGTATGAGTTATGAAGCAGCCATTGAAATTGAGCATGTTAAACTCAGCTGCGAGTTCAGCCACTGGGTTGTTAACAACCCTGCTCTTGGCCACAGTTTAGCAGATACCATTCATTCAGGTAAACAGTTGGTTGATGGTCATGTCCACATAAAATCCTGTGCAAGAATTATAGCAGAGCTGGTGTATGATATGGCAGCTTTCACTAATGGCCTTCTGATGGGACAGGATACTTTTCCATGTGCCACAGTCCCTGAAACTCCTTCCCAGCATCCCATAAGACCCAGAACCTAAATAAACCAGAATCACTGTGGTCAACAAATACACCAAAAACTTCAATCCTACAGAAGTTTCAAACCTATCCAAAGACTTCACAATCAGTCCCACATTCAAGTTCAATCATGCTGGACTCCTAGAGACCAACTCTCCCCCTCCTGACCACTAAAACTGAAACAATCTGCTCTCTTCCTCCCAATCCCTACAATCAATATGTATTTTTGCTACCAGTCTTTCCAACCAAACAAAGCCAACTGAATCCCAACACTGAACCTTGTCTCTGCTGTTTAACACTACCATCCAACAGTGCTCCCCCCCCCCCCCTCCCCCCTCCCTCCCTGCCCCCACCTAAATATCCCCTGGTCACTTTCCAGTAGTTCTCTACCTCCAACTTTGCCTCACTATGCTTTCCTGAGAACAAAAATCTCTCCACAGAAGAAAGGACACCCACTCACAACCTCAAGACAGACTCTGATATAATCGCCCGACCTGCAATCAAGGACTACTCCACGGTCACGAGGATTCACAGTGATCAGCTGACAGAAGATATCTGCCAACAGTCTGATTCCTCTATCTACAGGCACTGCCGCAGTGATCCCATTTCAGAAGTTTAGTATAATCTCTAATTTCTACTCTAATCCGTAGGTCCATTCCAGAACCTTTCTGCCAAATCCATACTCCCTCACCATCACAGACTCCGACACACCAACTTCTACATGCTTCCTAAAATTCAAAAAGTCAACCATCTTGGAGGCTCCATTTTAGCTGGTGCGTTCTCACTGAATGAATCTCTGCTCTTGTCAACCAACAGTTCCAACCAACTGCTCAATGTCTAGCCTCTCATATCAAAGATATGAACCACTTCCTTCACTGACTCAACAAGCCCCAATCTATCACCAGCTGGATCTTTACCTGTCGCTGTCAATGTCACCTCCCGGTACATCAACACTGACCGTGCCCTTGCTGATATCGAACACCACTCTCCCAACTTCCTTCCAAATCCAAACTTACCACCTAATGCCTCGTGCATATAACCAATTAAATTCTCACACAGAACTTCTTTTGAGGGGAATACATAGAAAACATCTGCAGCACAGTCACAGGTATCTGCATGTCACCTTCTTATGCCAGTCTGTTTATGGGCCCTCAAGAGTCTTATCATATACCTGGTCATCATCATCATCATCATCATTTAAGACTGATTATGCCTTTCAGCGTTCAGTCTGGAGCATAGCCCCCCTTATAAAATTCCTCCATGATCCCCTATTCAGTGCTAACATTGGTGCCTCTTCTGATGTTAAACCTATTACTTCAAAATCATTCTTAACCGAATCCAGGTACCTTCTTCTTGGTCTGCCCCGACTCCTCCTACCCTCTACTGCTGAACCAATGAGTCTCTTGGGTAACCTTGCTTCTCCCACGCGTGTAACATGACCCCACCATCTAAGCCTGTTCGCCCTGACTGCTACATCTATAGAGTTCATTCCCAGTTTTTCTTTGATTTCCTCATTGTGGACACCCTCCTGCCATTGTTCCCATCTACTAGTACCTGCAATCATCCTAGCTACTTTCATATCCGTAACCTCAACCTTATTGATAAGGTAACCTGAATCCACCCAGCTTTCGCTCCCATACAACGAAGTTGGTCGAAAGATTGAACGGTGCACAGATAACTTAGTCTTGGTACTGACTTCCTTCTTGCAGAAGAGAGTAGATCGTAGCTGATCTAGCACTGAAATATTACTCTGCAAACTTTCAATCGAATCTGGCATCACAACTAAGTCATCCGCATATGCAAGACTGCTTATTTTGTGTTCACATATCTTAATCTCACCCAGCCAGTCTATTGTTTTCAACATATGATCCATAAATAATATGAGCAACAGTGGAGACAGGTTGCAGCCTTGTCTTACCCCTGAAACTACTCTGAACCATGAACTCGTTTACCGTCAACTCTAACTGCTGCCTGACTATCCATGTAAAGACCTTTAATTGCTTGCAAAAGTTTGCCTCCTATTCCATAATCTCGTAGAACAGACAATAACTTCCTCCTAGGAACCCGGTCATATGCCTTTTCTAGATCTATAAAGCATAGATACAATTCCCTGTTCCACTCATAACACTTCTCCATTATTTGCCGTAAGCTAAAGATCTGGTCCTGACAACCTCTAAGAGGCCTAAACCCACACTGATTTTCATCCAATTGCTCCTCAACTAATACTCGCACTTTCCTTTCAACAATACCTGAGAAGATTTTACCCACAACGCTGATTAAAGAGATACCTCTGTAGTTGTTACAATCTTTTCTGTTTCCATGTTTAAAGATTGGTGTGATTACTGCTTTTGTCCAGTCTGATGGAACCTGTCCCGACTTCCAGGCCATTTCAATTATCCTGTGTAGCCATTTAAGACCTGACATTCCACTGTACTTGATGAGTTCCGACTTAATTTCATCCACCCCAGCTGCTTTATTGCACTGCAATCTATTGACCATTTTCTCCACTTCCTCAAACGTGATCCTATTTCCATCATCATTCCTATCCCATTCTACCTCGAAATCTGAAACATTACTGATCGTATTTTCACCTACATTGAGCAACTCTTCAAAATATTCCCTCCATCTGCCCAAGGCATCCACAGGATTCACCAGCAGTTTTCCTGACCTGTCCAAAATACTTGTCATTTCCTTCTTACCTCCCTTTCGAAGACTGCTAATTACACTCCAGAATGGTTTTCCAGCAGCTTGACCCAATGTCTCCAACCTGTTTCCAGTCTTCCCAAGATTTCTTCTTGGATGCTGCAATTATCTGTTTGGCTTTGTTTCTTTCTTCAACATAACTTTCCCTGTCTACCTGAGTTCTAGTATGTAGCCATTTTTTATACGCCTTCTTTTTCCTTTTACAAGCTGCCTTGACTGTGTCATTCCACCAAGCTGTTTGCTTCCTCCTACTTTTACACACTACTGTTCCAAGACATTCTTTAGCCACATCTAGTACTGTGTCCCTGTACCTTGTCCATTCCTTTTCCAATGACTGTAATTGACTACATTCAACTAACTGGTACCTTTCTGAGATCGCTGTTATGTACTTGTGCCTGATTTCCTTATCCTGAAGTTTCTCCACTCTTATCCTCCTACATATGGACCTGACCTCCTGCACTTTTGGTCTCACAATACCAATTTCGCTGCAGATTAAATAATGATCAGTGTCATCAAAGAGTCCCCTGAATACACGTGTGTCCCTCACAGCCTTCCTGAATTCCTGATCTGTTATTCTATAGTCAATGACAGATCTGGTTCCCCTGCTTTCCCAAGTACACCGGTGAATGTTCTTATGTTTAAAAAAGGAGTTTGTGATTACTAAGCCCATACTGGCACAGAAATCCAAGAGTTGCTGCCCGTTCCTGTTGGCCTCCATATCCTCTCCAAATTTACCCATAACCTTTTCATACCCTTCTGTTCGATTTCCAATCCTGGCGTTAAAATCACCCATGAGCAGAACACTGTCCTTGTCCTTTACTCTAACAACTACATCACTGAGTGCCTCATAAAAACTATCCATCTTATCTTGATCAGTCCCTTCACAATGCGAATATACTGACACAATCCTAATTTTCTTGCTAGACACTGTCAAATCTATCCACATCAGTCGTTCGTTTACATACCTTATTGCAACTACGCTGGGTTCCATTTCTTTCCTGATGTAAAGCCCTACACCCCATTGTGCTATTCCTGCTTTGACTCCTGACAAGTAGACCTTGTATTCTCCCACTTCTTCTTCTTTCTCACCCCTTACCCGAATGTCACTAACAGCTAAAACGTCCAGCCCCATATTACTTGCAGCCTCTGCCAGCTCTACCTTCTTCCAAGAGTAGCCCCCATTGATATTAATAGCTCCCCATCTCATTACCATTTGTTTGCCAAGTCGTATCTTAGGAGTCCCTGGTTTGTCAGTTAGAGGTGGGACTCCGTCACCTCCAAAGGTCTGAGGCATTTTGCTCTGATTGTTGCCAGCATCATATTTAAAGTACCAGGGAAGCAGGTTGCTAGCCTTACTTGCCCCGAGTCCCATTGGGTTTTACCCCTAACGGCTGAGGGACTAACCGGTGGATTTGGTAGTCTTTGCCGTACGAGCACAAAGGTGACCACGACTCAGAATATGTCCGAGATGCCCAGCCTTATTCCAAAGTAACTGGTATCCCAACTGTCGGGACCACTTACTTGGCCACTCATACGTTGCCCGTGGTTCATGAACTAGGACACGACTACAGGAACCCACACCATGAACCACATATACCTGGTATCCTGCAATTTTTGCACAGCATTTTATGTGGTGTCACCGTCGCCCAACTGTTCATTTGGATGAATGGTCACTGCCAAACTCTCAAATTATTTACTTCTGGCAGAACTTTCCATTCCTTAACTAAATTCAAGTGGGCCCCTCTCAGAGTGTGAGTGACCTGCCCTTGCTCTTTAACCTTCCCCAACATATCCCTCTCTCCTTACTGACATAGGAACTATTTGTTCTGAAAGCTAGGATAACATGTCACTTACGTATGTGTAATGGCAGTACTACACATTTTGCCTACTGACAGTATGTATTGGACAGTTGTCCCAAATTATAAATAATCTTCCAGTGACTTTAAAGGGTGATTAAAAATCTTGATTTTTTGCTGTTCACACATGCATTCTAATCAAGGGTCCAACCTCAGCTTCAAAAGAGCTCAAATGATAACTGCATAACTGCACAGGCCTAACAGTGCTTCACAGCTTTTATGTCTTGACCTCAAAAAAAGTGAGACTGGGCTATTTCGAACAAGTTGAAATGACTTACTGGCACCAGATGAGGACATTAATGGTCATATACTAAATGAAGCACACTGCACAAAATTCTTTGGGGTCCAGTTGCATAACACATTAAAATGGAGTCAACAAATAGATACATTAATTATGAATACACATTTATCGTGTTTTACACTCTGAAGTATATCTAACTGTATTAACACATGGAAGAACATTGGCTTATTTAGCATATATCCACTCCTTGCTGCCTTATGAAACTACCTTTGTGGCAGTGCACCTTATATAAATAAAGTGTTTATGCATAAGCAATCTGTAACAATAATGAGTAAATTAGACCATCAAACTTCTTGCAGAAAACTTTTACAGATCACTGAATTCGTACAATCAATTCTCAACAAATACTTCTGAATGGTTTTCTGTCTTGGTAATAAAAACTATTTCAACTGTATTATCACATACACCAACTCAATACAAGACACAAAAATAACTTCCATTTATACCTAAGATATTTGCCTAAGGTCCAGTGCAACGCTCTTTAATAAGCTCCCACCTAACAAAAAGCAGAAATTGGAAGTCCCAACTATTTCAAAATAACATTAAAAGTGTACCTACATCTACATCTACATACATACTCCGCAATCCACCATACGGTGCGTGGCAGAGGGTACCTCGTACCATAACTAGCATCATCACCCTGTTCGACTCCCAAACAGAACGAGGGAAAAATGACTGCCTATATGCCTCTGTACGAGCCCTAATCTCTCTTTTCTTAAGTTTGTGGTGTTTTTGCAAAATATAAGTTGGCGGCAGTAAAATTGTACTGCGGTCAGTCTCAAATGCTGGTTCTCTAAATTTCCTCAGTAGCGATTCACAAAAAGAACACCTCCTTTCCTTCAGAGACTCCCACCTGAGTTCCTGAAGCATTTCCGTAACATTTGCATGATGATCAAACCTACCAGTAACAAATATAGCAGCCCGCCTCTGAAGTGCTCCTACGTCCTCCCTCAATCCGACCTGATAGGTATCCCAAACACTCGAGCAGTACTCAAGAATAGGTTGTATTAGTGTTTTATAAGTGGTCTCCTTTACAGATGAACCACATCTTCCCAAAATTCTACCAATGAACCAAAGATGACTATCTGCCTTCCCCATATGCTTGTCCCAGTTCATATCGCTCTACAATGTTACGCCCAAATATTTAATCGACGTGACTGTGTCAAGCACTACACTACTAATGGAGTATTCAAACACTACAGAATTCTTTTTCCTATTCATCTGCATTAATTTACATTTATCTATGTTTTGAGTTAGCTGCCATTCTTTACACCGATCAAAAATCCTGTCCAAGTCATCTTGTGTCCTCCTACAGTCACTCAACAACGACACCTTCCCGTACACCACAGCATCATCAGCAAACAGCCGCACATTGCTATCCACCCTATCCAAAAGATCATTTATGTAGATAGAAGACAACAGCGGACCTACAACACTTCCCTGGGGCACTCCAGATGATACCCTCACCTCCAATGAACACTCACCATCGAGGACAACGTACTGGGTTCTATTACTTAAGAAGTCTTTGAGCCACTCACATATTTGGGAACCAATCCCATATACTCATACCTTAGTTAGGAGTCTGCAGTGGGGTACCGAGTCAAATGCTTTCCGGAAGTCAAGAAACATGGCATCCGTCTGAAACCCTTCATCCATGGTTTGCAAGATAGCATGTGAAAAAAGGGCGAGTTGCTTTCTAAAGCTGTGCTGATGCATGGACAGCAACTTCTCTGTCTTAACGAAATTCATTATATTCGAATTGAGAATATGTTCGAGAATCCTGCAACAAACCGATGTTAAGGATATTGGTCTGTAATTTTGAGGATCCGTCCTTCTACCCTTCTTATATACAGGCATCACCTGCGCTTTTCTCCAGTCGCTTGGGACTTTCCGTTGGGCAAGAGATTTGTGATAAATGCAAGCTAAGTAAGGAGCCAATGCAGTAGAATACTCTCTGTAAAACCGAATTGTAATCCCATCAGGACCTGGCGATTTATTTGTTTTCAACCCATTCAGCTGCTTCACAACCCCAGGGATGTCTATCACTATGTCCTCCACACAGGAATCTGTACCAGATTCAAACGGTGGCATGTTTGTACGATCCTCCTGTGTGAAAGATTTTTCAAATGCTAAATTTAAAATTTCAGCTTTCGTTTTGCTGTCTTCCGTTGCCAGGCCAAACTGATCGGTGAGTGACTGGATGGAGGCCTTCGACCCACTTACCGATTTTATGTAAGACCAGAATTTCCTTGGGTTTTCAGCAAGGTCTTTTGCTAAGGTAAGATGGTGGTAGTGGTTGTATGCTTCGCACATCGCTCTTTTTACAGCAGCACGAATCTCTACTAACTTTTGCCTGTCCTCATTCTCCCGATCTTTCTTGTACTACGAGTGCAACTATCTTTGCTTCCTGAGCATTCTCCGAATTGTGCTGTCAAACCACGGTGGGTCTTTTCTGTCCGTAACCCACTTTTTCGGCACATACTTCTCCAATGCGTGATTTACAATGTGTTTAAAATTTGCCCATAACTCTTCCACATCCATCGTACCGGAAGTAAATGAAGTCGATTCATTTACTAAGTGGGATGCTAACAACTGCTTATCTGTTCTTTCTAGTAAGAATACTCTCCTAGCCTTCTTGACCAACTTTTTAACTTTCGTAACCATAGTCGTAATGACAACATCATGATTACTAATCCCCGTCTCAACACTGCCACCGTCGATGAGGTCTGGTCAGTTCGTGGCTACCAGATCTAAAATATTTCTATTATACGTTGGCTGTCGATTTAGCTGCTCAAGACAGTTTTCGGATAATGTGTTCAAAAGTAATTCACACGACGGCTTGTCTGTACCACCTGAAATGAATACACAGACATCCCAGTCTATACTAGCGACTCTTCCTATAAATTATTCAAATACTGAATTTAAAAAACAAGAAAGTTCTGACAGCTACAAGACAAGTAGCACACTTCATTGTACAGCTCCATGGGCATAAAGTGTTGTAAAAAGGCCTCATTATTTACAGGTGTAGGTAACCATTTTCTTTGAAAATACCAGTCTCATCAAGTTAATACTAAAACACCAAAAATAAACAAATAGTAGCTGTTTAGAATAACTGAGCATGAACAGCACGAAGCAATATAGTGATTGTTCATTGTTAATACACTACACTGATTAACTTGACACTATTAGTGTTTTGGTAATTAATATCTTCGCTTGCTACAAATTCCTAAAGGCTCCCATTTTTGGTAAGAATTTACAGAACATGATAAATGTGCTAACAGTTTTGTCGGGATATACAATTGTTTTAATAATTGCATCAATCTATGACTATCTTAACTCTCTGTGGTTAAGACATTGTATGACGCATCATCCTTCCAATTTAGTCCCTTTCAACAATTCATTATTGCCTCAATAACAAAGATGCATATTGGGACATAGTACATCTTCCCATGAGATCCAGGTAGATATATCTTAAACACTGTGGGTTCCAAACATTTTTGTTGCCTGCATGATGTGTAACACAATGCTCTACACAAACTCCTGAAGCTTTTCCTTTTTCTGCAACTGTCACAGGATTTAACACAGGATCAGACTTTATACAAATAAAAGATTCCACATTTGGTAAATAAACAGAACATAATTACAAGGAAGTACTCCACTCAAAGGATGCAATGAAGCCTGTTGTGCCAAACAACCCATCAACAAATCAAATACTTTATAATTATATGGACCATCACATACAGACTACTAAAGCTCTTTGACGACATACAGCCTTTACTCTGGTCAACAGATGACACCAAATCAATGATACCTGATCTTTCCCTAAACTTTCCAACACATCAAACAAGCAGCAACGAAGTACTAAATCCAAACTGCACAAGCCAATCAAATTGCACTATTTCTGATTCACAGCTCCAGTCTCATATTTATTGTTTTTCAAAGCCAAATTTGTACATCCTAAATCAACTCTGTGCAGCATGGAACTTCTCTTCCACTGTTTCTAGATTATCATTTGCTTACAATTCTTCACAATTTCATCATTACAAAATTTTTGTCATGCCATCTGTGGTTCTGCTGCATATTTTTGCTGAGCCTTTTCAGGACATACACTCCTTCGCAGCAGTTAATGACATCAGGATTAGAAATAAGTTTTGAGTATGCTGTACAGTAGCTGAGACTATGTCTACTGGCAACGAAGACTCACTATCTAAGTTACATCTGGTTATAGCAACTGTTGCATGTGTTGTTACTCACTCTTTTAAAAGCAGCTGGACTTCCAAGACAAAGGAGGAGTTGGAAAATTTGTAGTTATTTTAATAACTTCTCTAGGTGTATATTACAAGTGAGTTTCCCTAGGTGTATTTTACAAATAAGAAGAAATACACATCAAAAGGCTGCAAACTTAAAAACTCCCCTAGGGAAATATGATCAAAATGCTTTTTCCACTTCACCACAGATCAGCTACAATTAACCACAAAGCTATAAGGGGTGGTCAAGAAGTCTCCTATTTCAGCTAGTGACATGCAGGCTGCCCTGCATGACAGGCATATTGTGTGTGAGTAGTATTGCCCTGCCTTCCAAAATCTACTCTGCAGGGCAGCCTACACATCAGGGTTAAGAAAAGGTCCAGCCCCTGATGTGTAGGCTGCCCTGCATTACAAGTAGTAGCGACCTGCCTTGGGGAGGCTACACATGCAGATGGAAATGGCTGAGAAGAGGAAGGAGGGTGACAGATAGTAGGAGAGGGGGGGGGGAGGATGAAGTGAATAGAGAAAGGGGTGAGGAAGATATGGCAGAGAGAGGGGGACAAGGAGATATACAGTGAAAGGGAGGAAAGGAGAAGATCAACAGCAAGATTGTGGAGGATCACATAGAGAGAGGTGGTCAAGGATATGGTCGAAGAGAAGGGAGGGGGGGGGGGGGTGGCAGAGGTGATGGACAAAGAGGAGGGAAGAAGAAATACACACATACAGGGAGAGGTGGTGGATGAGATGGACAGAAAGAGCAGGTAGGAGGAGAGGGCAGACAGACAGGGGAGCAGAAGATGGACAGAGAGAGAAGAATGGAGGAGACGTGAGCAAACGAATACAGGGAAAAGGCCACTCATTCATTATGTATTTATCTTTTCTACTTAAATGCAGTTGTTTGGCACCATGCGTAGATGCAGGTTTATAATGCTTCACGAATAAATTACTTGATGCAGTTAATTATTGCCAACATTGATTTCTTCGTTATTTCAGTTAATAAAATAAAACACTAATCCACTTAGATTTAGCACTTCGCTGTAAACATTTTCACAGTCAACTAAAACTCGCTCTCGGAGTAGTGTTGTGTATGGTCCCGAGCTTTTCTACCACTTACTCATTACCCTCCAACACACAATATTTTCACCCAAACAGAGACACTTGGAACCTCCAAACTCAGCAAAACTAAGACAAAATTTTAAGATAATTTTTTCAAATGTTGGCAAGACAATGCCAGTGAGTTAGACCAAGAAGCGTCTCAGCAACACCATCTGAAAGTAATAGGCCACATCTCCCTTTGCCTTAACACATTCTGTTCCTGCATGTTTCTGAACTTAGAGGAGTACTTCAGCACCTGAAGTAATTTAGCAAATCTCTCTTCCATAAAATAGAGAATTTAATAACCAAATAAGTAAAATATCTCCTACAAGCAAGGGGAACAATATTCAGGAAACGAAGATAAAAAAATTACTGTGCACAGACAAAAAGCACACATTATGTCTAAAGAGAAGGAACTGTGCACACATACCTTTCAGGTGCAGTGAAACTGGATTCTTCTTCAGAAAAAAGCATGTCATCAAACATGGAACCATCAATATCCAGCAAATCTTCATTATCATGTCTTTCAGCTGTTATCTTTTCACTGCAAAGAATGATATGATGATAGTGTGTAATGTAAGAATACAATGAAAACAAGGCAAAGTCAAAATATGATCTAATATCAACTAACTATACAAGTCAAGAACTTATAATTATAACACTGACTATAAAACATGATAAAAGCAGAACACTGTAGTGACAGGTCACACTCATGTTATACAACAACTGATTTTTCTATTAGATGGCTTTTATTTAACAGGTATACAACTGTAAAATTGACTATTGTTAATGATAACAGTGACAGTTAGAACTCCTTTATGAAGCTTTATCAATTGTTAATGATTCACTTCGTTAAGAAGTCTTAATGCAGCAATTATTTGTGATTCATATGTATAAAGTAGTGACAGTTTCTCAAATTATTAATATATTTCTGTGACTTTAAGCAGTTTTTTTCTAGTAAAATTAGTCCATTTGCTTGTCAGAAATTTTTTAAGTCAGCATTTCTCTTTTTCAAGTGTTACACTTCAAATTTATCAACAATATTACAAGTTCAATTGACATGAGCAATAAACTGACATAAATTACAGTTTGTAACACAAAAATTTACTTAGATCCACAAAGTGCTAGGAAAACAAAATACCTCTGTAAGGAACATACAACTAGGAAGTGGCAGGTGCCCCGAATGTTAAATGCAAAATGTGCCAAATCAAATGGTCACTCACTTCACAAACCATAATCGACATGGTGCAGACAGAACCCCACCGTATTATTGACAAAATGCTCTACCACTGCAAATTTCAATGATTACTGCAGCATGCATAGTATTTAAAAGCAGTCACATGTGGACAATGTCAACGAGTCCTGGCTCATGACGCTTACTTTGTGAAGTCAGATATGCAATAAACAATAACACAACTTGTGAAAAATCATCAGATTACCACTGGATAAAGGAACGTAAGTAATCCAATGGAGCTATTATGTAAGAAGAAAATGAAGAATTAGAAACAAAAGAATACACACAAACATCTTACATATCACAAGACTAGTATAGTTCCCTCAGATGGACAACAACTGTGAAAGGAGCCATTCCATTCTGGCATTCATCTGGAGACATCTGGAGAAATCACAAAACTTAAATAGTAGAAAGTAGACAATAATTTCAACCTTGCTCTTCAATCACTTACCTTGCTCTTTGATTACTTATTTTCCGGTTTCACTACATTACCTTGCTCTTCCTGGTTTCACTACGATTTAGAAGTTCATCCATCAAGGCACAATTAGAAAAATATTTTAACGAAACGTGACACCATCACATTGAAGTAGAAAGTGACCCAATGTTGACAGTTTGTGGAATTGAAAACAACCACTTTTTTCCTTATTTTGTCATCAGGTTTGATCCGGAAGATCACCAGAAGCATCTACCTCCCTAAACTATTATCCAAAACACAGCAACCTTGTGGCAAAGAAAGGCACCATCAAAAGACATATAAACATAATAAACTGTGATAAAACAAAACTGACACCTACTGCAGGACCAATTGTGTATCATCACAGTTTTTTATGTTTTGGCTCATTCAGTGTGGAATCAACTAACAAAGAAGTAAATTTGAACCTTAATGGTTAATAATTACATTATTTTTTGCCATTTTATTCTGCCTATCAAAACAAAGTACAATCTAAAACTTATGATTCTTTGGGCATTTGGCTTTTGAGTTGTTAATTCCTTATATTTCTAAAATTTTGCAATTTTTTTCACATCTGAAACTTTAAAATTGTAGTATCTCAAAAACTCGCAGACCTAAATTTTGTAGAATTTTATTTGGTTTCTTTTCAACTGTAAAAATTGATGCCACTTCGTCACATTCATAAAAAAATTTTATTTGTTAAGATTTCAAAATCAGATTTTTTTTTAATGTGTATGCCAAATTTCTTGATAGTGTTCTACTGGGAACATACTGTAATAAATTTTATTTTACTAGTAAGTGCAGCATCCAGTATGCAGTCTGTAGGACTTTAGACTCATTACTAGATTGTAACAAAATCATAAACTGCAAAAACCAAATAAGGCTCTCAAGTCACTGCCATTTGTAATTTATATATTAGAATTACAGATTTAAATTTAAATTCAGGTTTGGCTCTCTACATAGTAACTGTAAAAATACTTTTACATACACTATGATGCATGCTCAACAAAGACTACAACCCGGAATATAAGACGACACTTCCCCCCCCCCCCCCCCTCCTCCATTTTTAATAGGCTTCTTAAGAGAAATTTATAACAAATTCTGACTAATCAAAATTACAAACTGTTTTATTGAGAAAGTATGTGCCAAAAGTTAACATTGTACCTATTCTAAACTTATATTATGAAAAGGATAGTTGCTACTCCCCCTCACACAAACACAACTCACATACACATGCCTACAGTCTCTGGAAGCTGGAGCCAGGCTGTGAGCAGCAGTGCATTATTGGAAAGGCATGCAGGGACAAGGTGGAGACAGTCAGGTGCAGTCGGGAGGTTAGACGGTGGGCAGGGGACAGAGGGGTGGGGTGATTAGCATAACAAACATTATCAAAAACTATATTTCAACTAAAATTTTTTTTAAATAATGCTTATCACAGACAATATAAGTTCCATCAACAGTTTTAAGAAAATATGAAAAACCCAGCTCATTTTAGAAATATCTGTGAAATATCAGCTATTCAAGGAAAATGTTCTACCTGCCACTCTGCTCCATTTTAGTGCAACTGTTCTCTGCATTCTTCGCAGCTTCAAGCAGCAATAAATCACAGTCTGAGACAATTCCAGAATCTCTGTCACTGAAGCCCCAGTCATCATTTTCTTTGTCTCCTAAAACAAGCATACATCAATATGGAAAATTTTACATTAATTCTATTTTCTGTGTGTGGCCAGCAAGCTGGCACCAGCATTCCATTCACTTTCTCAGACAGAAAATTATTTTAAAATACTGTGTAATGTGACACAATCTATCTTTTACACAACATATTTTATCCTTTAACCATGAACTAAGTAAGCAGAATTGAATTCAACTGAGTCTCAACACCAGTATGCAATAATTACTTAAAATACAGTAATTGATTACAAGCATACAGCAGTGTTTAATTACTATTGTTGGCTATGCTCATGGTAGTTCACTCTAATGCAACCATTATTTTGCTTTTTAGTGCACCTGAAATAGATATGTGAGAACTTACACAAACCAACACCTATTGACGTTTATACCTGGATCGGAATAACAGAGTAAGTGACAGTTACTTGTTTACAACAGGAACAACTGGTTGTAGAATGAGCTCAGTTGCACTTTCTGTACTATACATCATTGACATGTTACAGCGCTACCTCTGTTCTCACTTCCCACAGTCAATTGCAGACAAATCTACACCTGGTAACCAATTGTTGTCATGAAATCCCATTATTTCTATCTGCAACATGTTCCATTAAGGCAACAGAATGTCTGACATTAGCAATTAAAATGCATTGAAACATAATGAGACTATAATGGTGATGCAAAGCGAACTCAATGCAGTGCATCAATAAGGAATGAGTGGACATATTCAGTACAGAACTACTCAGCTGTTACTGCCACAGTCATATAACACACACAAATACTTTCATTTGCTATGAACCCGTTATAACTACACGACACAAAATTACTTTCTCAGATTCAATTAACAAAGAAATTTTACAAGGATGGCTTTTTCATCTCTTCAATATAATGTTGCATCAACATCTTCCTGACTGATACAATATGTATGTTGTTGTTCTCCCCCCCCCCCCCTTTTTTTGCCGTGAATGTTCTTTTGCCTGTCCACAATTGGTCTGTTTTATTTTTCTTCCAAGGTAGCAGAATTTCTGAATTCCATCCTACTATGTGATCCCCAGTTTACTGCTAATCTCATTTTGCTACTCCTCATTGTTGATGTGTTCCTTTGGTTTATTCTCAGTCCATATTCTGGGCTCACTCAGACTGATCATTCCCAAATTTTTATCTACTTTCATTTATAACATTAACTGCTTCTTCAATATACTGGCTAAAAAGAAGGAAAGACTGTATTCTTACCGCACTATGCCCTTTTAATTGCAGTTCCTCTCTCTTGGTCTAACCCTCTATATCACTCTTGGTTCTTGTACATACTGCAGATTGCCTGGCAAAATTTTTCACCCTTTTTTTTTTTCTGGATCAGCAAACCAATGAAGAAATGGTTCAAATGGCTCTGAGCACTATGGGACTTAACATCTGAGGTCATCAGTCCCCTAGAACTTAGAACTACTTAAACCTAACTAACCTAAGGACATCACACACATCCAGGCCCGAGGCAGGATTCGAACCTGACTGTAGCGGTCGCACAGTTCCAGACTGAGGTGTCGAGAACCGCCCGGCCACACCAGCCGGTAAAACCAATGAAGAGCCCATAGTTTTCTTAAGTCTTCATTCCATTATCAAGCGGAACATCAAAACTCTGTATCTGGTGCATTTTACCATTCTTAATGTGAAACTGACAATTATTTAATGTGATTTTAATTTTCTTTACTATTCTTCTGAATACTATTCTTGGCAGCAACTTTGATGCACGAGCTGAGTTTTTGACAGTTCTTACACTTACCTGCCAATGATTTCAGATTTTGTGGATGATATCCTTCCAAATATCTGAAGATATGTCTCTAATCACAGATTCTTTGCATTGACTTAAATAACTGGTTGCCCGTCCCCAAACTATTCTAAAAATTCCAAAGTATTGTTATCTATGCTTTCTACCTTTCTTCATCACAAGTCTTCAACAGATTTTTCAGAATGACTAATACGAGATTTCTGCTTGTGTTACAAATTGGCACCCATTTTCTTCTTCGATTTCATCAACTTAAGGTTTTCCCCCTTAGTACCCTTTCCTCCTCTTTACTCCACCCTGTATTTAACAGTAGCAGTCCTCTAGCACTTTTAATGTTGGCAGCTTTGATTTTAATTTTACCATACGTTATTTTCACTTTTATATATCCTGAAACTTCCCTTCTGATGACCATTTCATTTTAGATTTCTTACTGCTTGAGATTCCTTGATTTTCCGTATCAATTACATTCTTACACGATTCCTATTGCTCTATTCTTTTCTTTTTCATATCATTTTTGCATTTCTTTCTTTCTTTGATCAGCTGAAGTATTTATTCATCAACACTATGCAATAGCTTCCCTGTACCTATTTTTGGTTTCCAACTTCTGCCATTGCTCTTTCTAGAGATATTCATTACTCTTTGCTACACTGCGTAATGCAGCACACTGCGAATCACAAACTGTAGAATATGATAGACCTGTAAACAATACAATGCACTACAATTCTGTTATGTACATTTATGGTAATATATATTGTCATCTTACAATAATGATTGCTAAGTGATATTTAATGCAACACACAGAAATTACTTCAACGAGAAGAATTTGCAAAAAATATGAAGGCAACTGCCCATAAAATAAGTATGTAGCATGTACTAATTACTAGTTTTAAATAGAAGATTAAATGGACGTGTCTGTATAAAATAATAACAGTTGTAATATGGAATTACCTTAACTGTAGGCAAGGGAACTATCAATTTTTATGATCAAAATTAGTATACTGCAATACAAAATTGTTAAGAATACTAATTCTGTAGTTTCTAGACCTGTGAACCCTTTCCTGTGCCATCAGAATGCCATATAACTCCGCATCATAATTTGTAAATTGTTCTGGAAGACGCACTTTGAAAACCCTATCAGGGAAAACAGCAGAACAACCGAGAGCATTTTCCTCCTGGGATCCATCTGTATACATAATGATAAAACTATGGTAAGCACTTAAAATAGACGAAAACAAATTTGTAAAAACCAAATCTGGAGTACAACTTTTCTTGTACTGTGCCAAGCTTGAAATCACTTTGGGCCTCCGAAGACACCAAAGCGGCAGTATGTTCCATCCCTGGGTGTGTAATTTCATGCCTGAGAGATCCAGATCCTTGAGACAGTGTGTAGCATGAATACCAAATGGCTTGGTCACTTGCGGCCGATTCCTGAACAATCATTTGAAAGAGGGTTGGATCACTGAACTAAATGCCAATGACTGAGGTGATACTGAGATTCTCAGCACCTGTTGAGCCAAAAGGTTATGTCGCTGAATAAAGAGTGGTGGTTCACCAGCCTCTGCACACAAGACTCTGAACTGAGCTGGTCCGAAAGGCTCCAGTCGATATCCAAATGCCCTCATGATGGACAGCATTTAACATTCGGAGGTAGGAAGGATGGGTCGATTTGTAGACCACGCTGCCTTAGTCTAAATGTGATCAAACAAATGCCCTATAAAACTACAGCAGGTGGGACCTGTCAGCTCCCCATGTTTTTCTGCCAAGGCATCTCAAAATGTTCAACAACCGGAAGCCTTGGTTTATAGGTCTTTCAAGTGTGGGAGCCATGTTAATTTAGAGTCAAATAATAAACCCAAAAAGTGCACAGTGTCTTGAAAATGTAAAATACGGTCACCCATTGTAAGCACTGGTTGGTTAAAACTCCGACGAGCACAGTTAAAATTAACACACATAGTCTTCTCAGGTGAGAACCGAAAACCAGTTGTCTGGGCCCACGTTTCCAGCCTCCTAAAGGTCAGCTGTAGCTGCCTCAGCGTCATAAGACCAGAGGAAGAGTAAGAGTAAAAGATTGCAAAGTCACCCACAAACAAAGAGCATTTGACAGGGCTCCAGACTGTGGAGAAAATGCCATTGATAGTGATGGCAAACAATGTGACACTGAGGGCACTGCCCTGGGGAACACCATTCTCCTGAACATAGCAATCAGACATGGCACTGCCAATGCGATAACGAAAACGCCAGTCCTCGAGAAAGGACTGGATCAGATGCGGCAGGCATCCACGCAGTTCCTATTCATGAAGTTGGCGAAAGATGTTGTAACTCCAAGTAGTGTCATATGCTTTTTCGAGGTAGAGCACTTGCCCGCAAAAGGCAAAGGTCCCGAGTTAGAGTCTCGGTCCGGCACACAGTTTTAATCTGCCAGGAAGTTTCATATCAGCGCACACTCCACTGCGGAGTGAAAAATCTCATTTTGGAAACATCCCCCATGCTGTGGTTAAGCCATGTCTCCGCAATATCCTTTCTCTCAGGAGTGCTAGTTCTGCAAGGTTCACAGGAGAGCTTCTGTAAAGTTTGGAAGGTAGGAGACGAGGTACTGGCAGAAGTAAAGCTGTGAGGACGGGGCGTGAGTCGTGCTTGGGTAGCTCAGATGGTAGAGCACTTGCCCATGAAAGGCAAAGGTTCCGAGTTCGAGTCTCGGTCCGGTGCACAGTTTTAATCTGCCTGGAAGTTTCAGTAATGGGATACTTAGTAAATCACAGTTTGGATTTCAGAAATGCTGTTCTACTGAGACAGCAATTTACAATTTCACTGTCCACATAATAGTCTTTAAATAGTAAAATGTCACCAGCAGGAATATTCTGTGACTTATCCAAAGCATTTGATTGTGTGAACTATGACATTATGTTAGAGAAATTACAATTCTATGATATAAATGGAACAGCATATGAGTGGTTTACATCATATCTACAAAACAGGAAGCAAAAAGTCTCTTTATATGCTTCACGTGATTCAAAGGAGTTTGCACTTCATCTAACTGGGGTGAAATTATATTAGGTGTTCCACAAGGTTTGATCATGGGTCCCCTACTGTTCTTGATATATGTGAATGACATCCCTTCTTACGTGAAACAAGATGCTGAACTGACACTGTGTGCTGATGATACCAGCATATAATTATTAATCCAGTAAAAGAAAGTCAGATAGAAAATGATACAAATAAGGTCTTTGGAAAAGTTATTAATTGGTTTTCTGTGAATGGGCTTGCTCTGAACTATAAAGAAAACACAGTACATCCAATTTTCTGCTGCAAAAAGTATAAGTCCTTCAATAAACATAACAGACCAAAATAAGTCAGCAGCCAGGGTAAAGCATATTAAGTTTTTGGGTGTACATATAGATGAGAATTTTAATTGGAAAATCCATATTTTGGATCTCCTAAAGCAACTAGGTTCAGCAACTTTTGCAATCAGAATAATTGCCAATTTTGAGGACGTAGAAATTAGTAAGCTAACATACTTTGCATACTTCCACTCTCTGATGTTATACGGAATAATATTCTGGGGCAACTCGACACTTAGGCAAAAGGTATTCACCGCTCAAAAGAAAGTAGAATAATGTGTGGGGTTCATAGTCACACATCTTGTAGGCATCTGTTTAAAAGGTTAGGAATTCTTACAACTGCTTCACAGTACATTTACTCAGTAATGAAATTTTTTTCTCAACAACATGGACCAGTTTAAAATCAACAGCGACATTCATGATTACATGATATTGATATGATTTATTTAAGTTCCATGTAACTACAGTTATTACACCTAGACCGAGCGTTTTCATTTCTCTTTCCAGATTTTATGGCTTCTCGAGGACTTTAATATTTCTGACATTCTGCACACCAACTCTGCAAAGTAACAGTTTCATTGGTTTTTCCAATCTTTTTCTCATAGTCACTTCCCCTTTGCACTCTCCTCCAGCAGGTTTGAGTTGGAGGCTAATCTAGAATCTCTTGCCAATAGGTCGGGGTGGTAAAAGTATAGAGCAGGTCCAGTAGTGTACTTAGCCTACGAGTTTCATGCACAATGTCAGCACTTGTTTTGAGGTATGTGAGCCGTGGTGTGTCTTTTCTGGCACACCAGTTCTTTGGCACGACTATCGACTACCCGGCTGTATTAATATCTTTGTCCCTGTTGTGATCTGGCGGCAGGTATTTGCAGTTGGCGAGTTGGTCATCAGACACTCTACGAGGCGCTAGGACATGCTTGAGGGGATGAAGGAGCAAAACACGCGGGCGCGGTCAGCAGTGGCATGGCCAGTCTATCTTGCAGGACAGACAGGAGTTTGTGGTGCACCTGCCTGATGTAAACTCCGGGCGCTGCTCGTCGCATTGCCTTGGCGCCTGTTTTCTCAGACAGATCCATTCCTCGAGACCATCTCGAACAACGCTCTCCATCGAAGGTGTAAGTGGTTTTGGTGCCTTTGTTTCACGGAACTATTTGCGTTGTAGCGACTGTCGCTTGTTGGTTGGTTGTCCTAATGTGTGTGTTGAAGTAAGAGCAGCCGGCAAGGTGTGTGATCGCATGGAGACCAGCAGTCACTACTTCCTCTAAGGAAATCAGTGTCCCCAAAAGATGTAACTGTAAGGTATTGAACATACTAGGTCATAGTCTAGTTATTTTCTGCATATCAAGCTTGCACAACTGGCAGTTACATTGCAGACCTATGCACAAAACCTAGTTTTGTTGTGTATTTGAATAATGTGATATTATCTTGAAATTATTTCTATTTCATCTTTGTACACATTGTCGGCATTATTCATATGTGCAAATATTGTTGGGCAAAATATAAGAGGGTGAAGTATGATACCATTTTACAGCATTGCATTTGTGTTTAAGTCCTAGTTTAAATGTTTTACAGCATTGATATTGCTGCAAAATTTAAGTTGTTTACATTGAAAGCACTTATTGGTTTTTTTAACTTATATTGTTTATTGATCTCTTAACTTATTGATGTTTGTTTGGTGTTTGCTGTGTTTTCTGTGGTCTGTGTTCCAGTTTTCAGCGAGTTGGGGTGCGTGGGAGCAGCTCCACATTCCGCTTAGGTACACTGAAGCTGCAACATGTCATCTAATGGGAAGTGACTCCAGGTTGGACCCCAGCATTTAGGTGTTGTTTTGGACAGCTAGTCTTCTGCTTCTGGCATTTCAAGTTAAGTCACCTTTTGCCCAGGGCAGCCTGGCCTCACTGCCCATTTGATAAACATTTAAGATCTCTCAAGCATATTTAAAAAAAAATTAAATTTGCTTGTCAATGAATTATATTAAGTGTAATGTATTGTGCTAGTTGTGTTATCGGAAAAAAAATTAATCTGAGCCACACTTTTAAATTACTTCAGATTGTAATTTATTGTTCATTAAGTAATTCTAATTTGCTGCTTGCTTGAGAAGGAAGCTATTTGTCATTTTGGATGTTGTTTTTTAAGATGGCCAAGTGTTGATTGTATGTTAGCTGTTTTATAAATGTGGTCTTGAATAAATTGTTAAATTATTGATCTGCTAGTAGTTGTGTTTAAGGAGCAACATTATAGCGGCCTTGACCTTCCATGCTAATCCTGACTTCCTAAGTCACAGTATGACAGCAATCAAATGACACATGTCAGCTACTGGTCACACAGTATAAGTGAAAGAGTAGCAGACAGACAACGTTTTTTTGAGCAAGAAACAAAGAAATACTGTGACATTCTCATGTCAGTATTCCACAACATCAGATATCTTAACACATTTGGAAGAAATAATCAAATATTTGTGGTAACCAAAACCACAAATTTAAATGCTGCATTTCACTCACAGCAGTTTGAGCTGTGCTATTAGGTCTGAACTTAACCGCATACTCTTAATTCATAACATATTTGTAAAAAGAAGTCAAATATTTTCAACAACAGTGCTGATGAGAATTATTCAATTTCAACACTAGAAATTCATTGCCTTTTTGCTCACCTTTGATTGGTTATGTGAAAGTATCATCATACTGGCTATATGAAACTGATGTGTTAACCTATGAACAACAGAGAAACACCATAGTGACTGGTGATATCCCTGATCTAGACTGTAGTCCATCATAATACTTTTTCACTTTTAGGTCACAATCCCTATGGTTACATAGTGCAGTGGTTTCCACTGTCTTCTGCACCCTCATGTTGTTGATAATTGCTGATCTTTCTACCTTTATGGGCAGTTTCCCACCTACAGCCAGCGGGTGCCCTCAAACTCTAATCATTCTTCCACACTCTTTCACAAGGGCATTTCCAGCATAAGGGTGACTCCTAGTCCCAAAAGTTATCACCCATCACTGTTGATTATTTATATGTGCAAACTAAACGGTGATTGTGATCAATCAAGAGAGAGAAGACATTTTAACTAGTAGTCAGAGGTTTAAACTTAAGACTACAGTGACCTTACATCAACATGAGCCCATAATCCAATCAGAGCTCTACAAACTTTGATTCCATTAATCTCAATCGACAACCACAAAGACTTTATAAAGCTTAAAATCAAGCAAGTATTCTTTGAATCACTTGTTTTATCAGGGCCTTCTGTAGTGTGCTATATCAACTGTTTGAATAATGTGGCCAGTGCTTAAGGTTGCAGTCTCACAACAGCACATTGTGAACTAGCTATACTGGGCATCTCTCCTTGGAGTCATAAAGAGCAATTTTTCTGGTGTTGGATCGGATACATATTTGCAGTTTAATTTTTGTAACACACAGATTGGGTAAGCTCACACAAACACTTATCACTGTGGGGTTCATGCAACACCTAAGATGAAAATGTCAGTTTGTTCCTTGTAACACACAAAATGATTTTACACACTGTTTCATGTGCATTAGTGATTTGGTCTTTAGGACTCTCTCTAGTGTAGACAATGACAACAATGGATATCAGTGAACTCCTGTTGGCCACATCTTCATTGCTCCTTTTTGTATACAAGCCTCAAGCTATTTGCCTGCCATCATTATGCAACAATTTTATTCAGGCATTGCTGGAGTACTGATTATCCCCCCCCCCTTAAATGTACTTGTAAAAATTATGTATCACACAAGATCAATTCGGGAATTGCTTACATGTTGTGCATGTCTTTCTTTGTAAGAGGTTTAATACACATTTTGTAAGTGTAAATTCAGGCAGTCTGTAGCTCAACTGTAATTTCTTCTGCACAGCCAGCTACACTGTTCATTAACGTATCAGCATCCATTAGTGATTTGTCAGAAGGGTAACAAGTTGGATACCTAAGTATTTGTCGGCTTTTATAGCTTACTTCTCCAGTTAGTCTTACTAGGATGGGTAGAATGTGAGCATACTGTGTGTGGATGAAGGAGAGGCTGGCTGAAGTTTGTGAACAGTTGAATGCGGTTTTGGTTATGATCAGCTACCTTCAGGCTGCTGCCCCAGGCTGTAGGAGGGGCAGGAAATCTGGCGTGGCTCATGGGACACTTCCAGTGTCACTTATTTCGCCCATGGGCTCTGCTGCTGAGGCACCTCCTAGTGTAAATGGTGTGATGGATCAGCCCTCACATCAGGCTGAGTAGTAGGTGATAATGTGTTTGCTTCACTCGAGATGAAGGGCCAATCTGGGGGCTGGGCACCTGGCCTCACCTATTCATCCTGTAAATGAACAAGTGGCTGTTGCTTCAGCAGGGTCCAAGTAAGCACAAGTGGACAGGACTTAGCAAGTTATTGAGAGCTCCAACATTAGGCACATTATGGAGGCCTTTAGGAAGATAGCATTCAAAGGTGGAAAGAAAGCCACTGCGCACTCTGTATGTCTGCCAGGCAGCCTCACCTGAGGCGTGCAGGCAGCGCAACTGCAGCTATCAACCATGCGGGGTGCAGTCATATGTCTGCTGGGGCTGTCACATGGGTTCTGATGTCATCCTCGGTTCACACAGGCAGCTGGATTTGCATGCAGGGTGGAAACAGAACTTGCTATTGACCACATTGTTCCCAGAGATGACTGGGGTCTTTTCGTTCTGAGCCGAGTGGTGAGTCTCAGCCAAAGGCTTCATCAACTATGTGACAGTCTTGGTAGCAGATTTCTGGACCTGCGTTATCAGATGGGGAATTGTAGGACTCCCCTTGACAGGTCAAAGGTGCAATACACAAAGGCAGCAGCTACTCGGGTAGCAGAGTACTTGTGGAGTACATAAGGGAGTGTTTTAGGCTAGACAGTAGTCTGAGGTATTCTAATGAACACTTTCCAGTCAATACACAGATAGGGAAATGAAACTGTGTTCACAGTAGACACATTTAAGCCACCAAAATTTTATCGGCAAATTGTCGAAGTATTGACAGCAAAATTCCCAAATTTACTGCCATGCAGGAAGGTTCTCATGCTCAAATTACTCTTGGGACTAAGAGATAGCTAAAACCCAAAGTAGAAAGCTGCAAGATATTTAGTATTTATCAGAAGAACACATTAGACACCACAGGAGGGGGAGTGTTCATTGCAGATGACAGAAACATTGTCTCTATTGAGGTTGAAATTGAGTATGACAATGAAATTACCAAGTTAGCCATTGGACGTTAGACACTGGTCTTTTTTACTGGCCACTCAATTCCACTGTGACAGTTCTAGTATCATTCAACGAAAGTCTACAGTCAGTAGTGTATAATACCCAGTCCATTCAATACTACTTGAAGGTGACTTTAACCTACCGAGTATAAACTGGGATATCTATGGTTTCATTGCAGGGAAATGAAAATGGAGAGTTTTGGGAAATAGTTTTGAACAAGTTTTCCAAAAACTTGTCTTGAGCAGCTAGTTCAGCAGCCCACACACAATGGAAATATCTTAGACCTTGTAGCTATCATACTGATGGCATCAGTATAGAGACAGGAATTAGTGATCATGGTATCATAGCAACTATGACTGTGAAGGTTTATATATCAGTCAAGAAGGCTAGGAGGAAGTGTCTGCTAAAAAGAGCAGATAAGCAGTTGCTAGCATCTCACTTTGACAATGACTTGCAATCATGCAGTTCCAGTACAGTGGCCATAGAAGAATTAGGGCAAAGTTTAAACAGACTGCAAATTGTGTTCTGGACAAGTGCGTGACTGGTATAGTGCCCTTGGATCAAAAGAGAATGTGCAAATTGGGGACAGGTAAAGATTACTGGAGATTCTTTCATATGTGGAAAGATCTATGGCCAAAACAACAATTACCATCATCATATATTACCATGAGATTTGGCCAAGAATCTGGGAAATTCTGGTCCTACATAAAATCAGTAAGCAGGTCTAAGGCGTCTATCAAGTCATTCATTGAGCAGTCTGGTGTGGCAGTTAAAGTTCAGCAAAACAAAAGCCAAAGTTCCAAATTTTGTGTTTAAAAAAACATTCACGCAGGAGAATTATACAGAGTCCCACATGGATGACATGGTAATAAGCGATCCTGCTGGAGAGAAACAACTAAAGGAGTTGAAAATAAATGTCACCATATCCGGATGGAATCCCAAAATGGTTTACAAAGAATACTCTATTGCAGTCACCCCTTACTTTACCATTTATCGCAAATCTCTCACTCAGCACAAACTCCCAAGCAACTGGAAAGAAGTGCAGGTGACTTCTTGACTCCTGTATATAAGAAGGGTAAAAGGACAAACCCACGGACCCATAAGATCCATTTGCTGCAGAGTTCTAGAACATATTGTGAGTTCGAATACAATAAATTTCCTAGACACTGAAAAGTTTATGTCCATGAATCAGCATGGTTTTAGAAAGCATCACTCGTGCAAATCTCAGCTTGCCCGTTTTTCACACTATACACTACAAACTATGGACGATTGGCAACAGGCTTATTTCATATTTCTAGCTTCCCGAAAAGCGTCCGACATGGTGCCCCACTGCAGACTGTTAATGAAGGTATGAACATATGGATAAGGTTTCCAGATATGCGAGTGACTTGAAGACTTCTTAAGTAATAGAACCAAGTATGCTGTTCTCAACAACCAGTGTATATCAGAGAAAAGGGTATCACGAGAAGTACACCAGGGAAGTGTGATAGGACTGCTATTATTTTCTACACACATTTTAAAAATGATGTGGCGGACAGGATGGGCAGCATTCTGTGGTTGTTTGCTGATGCTCCTATGGTGTATGGAAAGGTGTCGATGATGAGAGACTCCAGGATGATAGAAGATTACTTAGACGAAATTTCTAGGACAAAAATGTAAGTTAATGCAGATAAGTAGGGAAAACAAACCCATAATGTTTGGATACAGTATTAATAGTGTCCTACTTGATGCAGTTGTGCCATTTCATTATCTGGATATAACATTACAAAAGACATGAAATGGAATGATTGGGGTAGGGAAGGTGAACACTTGACTTCACTTAATTGGGAGAATTTTAGGAAAGTACAGTTCTACTGTAGAGGAGTGCACATGCAACTATTCTTGAGTACTGCTCAAATGTTTACGATCAGTACCAACAAAAGGAAGACACTGAAGCAATTCAGAGATGGGCTTCCAGATTTAAACAACTTGGAAATATTATGAAGATGCTTCAGCAACAACTCAAGATGGGAATCCCTGGAGGGATGATGACATTCTTTTCAAGGAACACTACTGAGAAAATTTAGAGAAATAGCACTGAAGCTTACTGCAAAACAATCCAACCTCCGTGAACACATTTTCGCATATGGGCCATGAAGATAAGAGAAATTAGGGCTCACACAGAGGCATACAGACTCTCTCTTTCCCTCACTATCTGCGAGTGGAATAGGAAAGGAAATGACTAGTATTGGTACAGGGTACTCTCTGCCAGGAACCAAATGGTGGCTTGCAGAGTGTGTAAGTGGGTATAGATAAAGATTCATCTTTTCTGTATGTCCCATCAACAAGGGGAACCTTTAGGAATGTGTAACAAGTCAAGGTAGGTCTACAAATTAACAAAAGGAAAGCAAATGGTAGAAAATGTGTTTTGAATTACTAATAAATTATCACCATACTTATTGATGCCACTCATGCTTATACCACCTAAACTGAATCGAGCAAATTAGAAATGTACAATAGTGGGAGCAGAATTGTTGCTCAGTTTTCCTCTCACCTGATTCTCTAAATTTAGCCAACATTATTTAGCAAGAGAAACAGTGGCTTTTCCCAATTTCAGTCAGCAGTGCACATAGCAGAGGAAGGCACTACACGCACTGAATGAAGTTTTCCAAATGACAGGGATAACAAACACATTAGTGATTAAAAAGATGAAGTTGAAACTATTTCTAGTTTTAATTCCAACCCTGTCAACTTTACAGAGATACTGTTAAACACTATGATGGCAGCCAAAACATGAATGTTTATTGATGACTATCCTTGGTGTTTTCATAAGCATAACTTCTAATACAGCTCTGACACTAGATTATCTGGACTCTTAATAGCCTTCTCAGCAATGCTTTAGCACCAATATAACAACACTTTTGAATAACTCATTAAATATTTGATAATACAAAGTTATATTTTCCAAGTGTATTCACCAGTTTCTCGCTTTACAAATACAGATAATTTTTGTACCTCACAAGGAAGATTGAATTTAAGAGATGAATCTGGATGCTGTGTGTGATGAAGTATGATACACTACACGTAAGTACTGACTCTGTGCAAAATGCTATATACATGGAGAAAGCACAGGAACCCACATTAAGTTCATAAAGGACACTTCTAAACAGATTAATTTTAACACTTAACTTTTGATCTATGTATGTAACTTGCTATCACATTTACATCAGTTATGCAGGATTTCATAAGCACGACAGGTGTAATGGCCTCTTCTGCAGAGTAGACAGTGGGGTGTGGCACCCTTCTGCTGGAAAGTGGTATTGGGAGGCAACTGTGGAACTACACAGTTCACCAACAGGTTACGCCCTATCATTGTAGACTACATAAAAAAGGATGACTAATCACACCATGTTTATGTAATCCCAACCAACAGCAAAAACACACCATCTACAGTGTTCCTCATGGGGCATTTGAAACCAAATGTGCTGTTTCTCGATAAGTTCTGTACCACTGATAAATGGATTTACGTGTGGGAGAATCCAATTTCTTACATGCCTCGAAATGAAATGATCTTATGGCGTTGTTGGCCGGGATGTCCCATTTGGGTTTGGCTGCCAAGTGCAAGTCTTATTTCATTCGACGTGACATTGGGTGACTTGCAGTTGATGAGGAGGATGAAATGATGATGAGGACAACACAACACCCAGCCCATGAACGGAGAAAATCTCCCACTCGTCTGGGAATCGAACACGGGCCCAGTGCACGGGAGGCAAGCATGTTATCACCAAGCTAAGAAGGCAGACTACATGTCTCAGAACACGTGTTATGAATTTAACTCTGTTGACCATAGCATACACTACACCTTCTGTTATGGCATCCACACGCTGACTGCCAGGAGTAAGTCAATGCTGTTCATGGAAATGATGTGGATCACATTATGGAGACTATGTCTATCAACTGCATATTTACCCAATAATGCAACATGTCAAGTTCTTTTGTCATAAGCATTTTTGGGTCGACAGAAGCGTCCGATCCAACGTGTCGGCTTTGACCCGTGACGTAAGGGTGTTGTCGTGTGTGACGTCATGACGGCGCGGAGTTTGGTTTGAATGTGGCTGTCTCCAGTTTTGTTATATCTTACTTTATTTACTTTTCTGATCTGTTCGTTCTATCTCGTGAGATTTTTTTTTTTTTAATTTAAAAACACTTATTACTTATTTTAATTATCTGTTTCCTCCAATTTCTGTTTTAGTTTATTATATTTATCTTTCTGATCTGTTCGTTCTATCCCGTGAGATTTTTTTTTTTAAGACAAAAAACACTAATCAGCTACTGAAGCATCTTTATCTTCTATGGGTTGAAGGGGTTACGACCCCTGGGGTGATGGGTGGGTATTCATGCATGGCTGTCTTCACTTACACGTTGTAGCTACGCAAGGCGTCTAAATTTGTTTATATTTAGTTTGCCCCCCACCCAAAACACCCCATTTCCCGCGCTTGTCCCGTTAGTGTCATTAGGCTTCTTGTAGAAAGTGTGTGTGTTTGTTTTTGTTTCCGCCATATTTGTGACGTC
The DNA here is from genome assembly GCF_023864345.2 of Schistocerca serialis cubense. Classification (NCBI taxonomy): domain Eukaryota; kingdom Metazoa; phylum Arthropoda; class Insecta; order Orthoptera; family Acrididae; genus Schistocerca; species Schistocerca serialis. The sequence goes on from NC_064646.1 coordinate 124,167,606, forward strand.
ATGGGTCAAAGCAGACGGGTGGGATCGGACGCTTCCGTATTTCCGCATTTTTATGTATAAATGTCTAGTCCAGGCACCTCCTAAATTCCCTGTGCCCACCCGAATAAACCAGGTTTCGAGATTGTATCAGCAAGCCAATTAACAGTTCATAGACAGCACTCACAGCCACATACAGTAAACAAAATATTTTGTTTACATGACAGCGATCACTGTATTCCAAAGTAAGCAAAATGCCTCTATCTTTCTTACATGGTTGCGATCCGTACATATTCAGAAACAAGAGTTATGCAAATATAATTTGAAAAATGGTAAAATACCTGCATATGAATTAGGTGATATACGCCTCTTTTTTGGGCTCTTCGTCAGTTCTTCCCGACAGTTTCCCTTTCTTTTTATTTGCAGACGCTCATTTCTTTCTTTCAGCGGTGAAACAGGTACAGGAGACCCAAACTGTATAAAACATAATCAGTCATGGAACATTACAGCATCCATCGAACATTACAGACTCGGCGAAAACAGCAGAACAATATTGATGACTGTGGATTCAAGTTTGGTTTACAGAATGAAGGCGTTTATCAGTTATAGGCATGTAGACGTGATGTACGGCTATTACATAAGTTATTTGAAAAGCTAGTCAATAAAACTCAAACACCAAAAGTATACGTCAAATCAACAAAACTTTCATTACGGAGACAAACTAGTGATCCGAGAACTAAGGTAGACTGACTTACACAACTTCCATTCACGTCCATTGTATACAAACAAGCTTCACATCCGCCACACCGTTTGACAGTATGTTTCTCATCAAGTGTTATCTTATTTCCCGCCTAAACCAAACATCTTCAAATAGTATTTCCTATCGACCGTTATGATGCGTGAGAAATATTTGTATTAAATTACGTTAGTGGTTCATATTATAGATTGTAAAAATCAGAATTTCACGGAACTGATGATCAACTAAAAGCTCAGAAAACAAGAGAAATATTTCATACAAAAAAGGATAGTTTTGGAAAGGAATCCAATAGCTGCCTAGATGATACACGGTAAGTTTTCGATGGTTGGAGCTGAGAACTTGAACAATGACGGAAAGTTACGTACAAACCGTTGTTGCATCACAGTAAAACTACTGAACAGAATTTTTTGTAATCATACGGAACTCTTGATTTTGGCATAAAACAAAATGTTTTGTTGTGCTTAGGTACTGGAATATGCGATATGTAGGTTCAGTTCATCAATGTTTCATTTACTTACATGCATTGGCATATCTCAAGAAGTTTATATATCAAAAATGAAAGTTCTAAGAAATCTTCTAATAGTATAAGCACATTTTCGTTTACAAGTTACGTCACGTCAAAACATTCCACAATGCATTTCAAATGGCAGCCTTCACACAGGCCGTCAACGGACCGCCACGTCACGTTACATCACGTTAGGATTTGTCGGGAAGACAGTCTTCACAACGTCTTCGCCTGCTTGCATCGGAAGTCAACCTATTATCTCCGCGCTCGCTAATGTTTAGTAGTGGATTTCGTGCTTTTATTCATTCTTGGACTTTATTTTATTATTGTGCTTTTTTTCAGTCACAAATTGCGGTTAAATTTTACTTACAGTACAGGGACTTAATGTGCTGACGTGGGAACAACTGTTGAGTGCTGGTAACTATGTAACGTTCGTATTAACGCACATGTTTTCTTATGAAATGTTCGCATTACGAGGATAGTTAATTTACTGAGCGGACAAGGGTATAAACATGAACATGCCACCTATCGAGCAAAAACAGCATTAATTATTTACTTAATGCCTGATTGTTACCAACATCAGTACACAACACCTCCGCTGCCGTAAGCAAAAGTTTCTGCAAATTGCAAATGTTTCATGACTACTTGAAATTTTTTTACACTAAATATTCTATCACAAGCGAGGTCAGATATCCGAAAGCGAAAAACTATTTAGGATTTAGAATAACAGAAGAGACATCATACCCATATTGTAAATTAATAAGAACATTACTTGATGAAGCAATTTTAATTCAATTACACTTTAAGCGAATGAATCAGCTCTAGTGAAGTTATTGACGTTATTAGCTATGTGAGAAAAATTAAACACAATGGACATGGTAAACAAGCTCGATTTATTCCCCTATAAACATCGTTTGATGGATTTGTATACATTTTCGCTAGCAAACAAATGTCGATGTTCCAGTTCTCAGCACTTTGGCACACAAATGCTGACCAGAAAAATACGTTATGAAGTTTCCTTTGGCCATTAATAAACTTTATCGTTGTCAGCTCCTCAGTTCTGATACTACACTCCGACTCTTTACTTCACAAATGGTAAGTCAAAACCTCACTTTCACAGTTCATTACTGGGCTAAGTTAATTGAAGTGACATGAGGTGGCAGACAATGTGGGAACACACTGACACTACTATGCCATTATGTGATGTGGCGTGATGAATAATTGAATTGGCTTCAGTCTTCCATTACTCTGAAAAATGTATTTAAAACATATTTAAAATTATACCAACATTCACATCATATTGTAAGCATAATTTGTATATTTTTTTCTGAACTGTATTATCTTATCCACAGTATCAGAATTTTCATTGTAGTAAATAGCGTACATAAAGCTGAGAATCGCTATACTACAAAGTTCATAAGTGATAAAATAAATAAATGTAATGTTTACTTCTTGTTTCGACACACTGTTGGAGCTGTGACATAAGCAAGCATTATACAGGCTAATTGGTACTTATTATACATATATTTCCAACAATATAGTCTCTTAATTTAATTTTGTCGGTTGGTTTGTTCCATTAATTAGATGCACCAAAATTTCTTGTGATACTGAACATTTACTTATCATTGTATTAACAGATACTGACAAGTCCATATCTCAAATGCTTCAATGTTCTTCATTTATACTGTTATATTTAGTCTATTTATGCTACTGTTGTAGAGTAAAAACACAGAAACATGTGCTGATATACAATATCAATAGGTAACTGATTGATTATGTAGAATGAGTTGTCTAGTACTTACGATTTATGTATTTAAAAATTATCTTTATCTGTGGCATCCATTAAGGTCACTGAATAAATTTTCAAAGATGTTTATGGATGCATATTTCAATCCTTTTTAAAACAAACTGAGAATGAATAGTGGATAGTGTAGATTAATGTTTCTTCTGGTTGCCTGAATCTGAAGATTTTTATTGCCTGATGCCTAATTTTTGACAGAAATCAATATAAGAGAATACATGTACTATCAGATTTTAGTAAGTGCAACTGCAGAAAGAGCTTGTAAGTAGGCTGTTTATGTTTTCTCTATTTAAGTAGGCTGTTTATGTTTTCTTATTGGCAACGTTACGTAGCGCTCAGTATGAAAATCACTGGCTGTGCTGTGTGCAGTCTGTGGCTGCTTTGCATTGTTGTAATACTCGCCATTGTAGTGTTAGGCAGCTGGCTGTAAAAAGCGCGTAGCGTTGCGCAGTTGGAGGTGAGCCGCCAGCAGTGGTGGATGTGGGGAGAGAGATGGCGGAGGTTTGTAATTTGTCATGAACTGATATATATATTATGACTTGTGATGATATTAAGGTAAATACATTGTTTGCTCTCTATTAATATCTTTCATTTGCTAACTACCCCTATCAGTAGTTAGTGCCTTCAGTAGTTTGAATCTTTTATTTAGCTGGCAGTAGTGGCGCTCGCTGTATTGCAGTAGCTTGAGCAGCGAAGATTTTTGTGAGGTAAGTGATTTGTGAAAGGTATAGTTTAATGTTTGTCAGGGCCATTCTTTAGTAGGGAATTTTGAAAGTCAGATTGCGTTGCGCTAACAAAATATTGTGTGTCAGGTTAAGCACAGTCCTGTATAATTGTTCAAAGGGGACGTTTCATATGTCGACCCTTAGCCTAGGATACCTCACTGGAATCTTCTGATTTTTTTCTTGTAGTTTGTGTAATTAGTGTAGCTTTTGTTTATTGCTAGCGCGTAATTGTAGAGAGAATTTCCTTTGTAGTTGTAGCCTTTCATTGTTGTACAGTAAAACAGTTGTGGCATGCATATAGATTTGCACCAAGTATTTCGCAGCTGTAATTAACTAGATATTATTTTCAGTGTTATGTTAATGTGTTCTCTTATTTTTGATCTTCAAATTGTGTTTTTCTGTGTTGTCGTGTGAAATATTGTGACAATAATGGCGTGTGAAAAACGTAATACTAGGCTCCAAAGTAAACTGAGAAATGACAGTGAAGACGAAAGCAGTGTGTTAGCGCCACCGAGTAGTGAATTAACTGATGTTCAAAGTAGTAATTTGGTAATTGTGAATAGGGAAATGGAGCGGGCGGCAAACAATGGCATGGACAGTGAAACAATTAGTGAAGAGGGAAGCATTATCGATCGATCGGTCGGCAACAGCTCGCCTCAGGAATCCGAAATGACAGGACACAATTTCGCAAATACTGTAGATTCAGGTTTTGGGTCATCACCGTTTTCTCAAATAAGTCAAGACACATTTTCTGCTTGTCAAAATGTGAATGTTGCCGGTGCAAATGCACTGCCGAAAAGCGTAGAGAAACAGATTCCAGACACTAATACATTATTATTGCAATTAATGCAACAAATGGAACAAAATCAGAGACAAACACAGCAAAAGCTTCAAAAGTTAGACACACTGGAACAAAATCAGAGACAAACACAGCAACAGCTTCAAAAGTTAGACTCATTGGAACAAACTCTTGAACAAACGCGTGAAGATTTAACTGCTGAGTTACATAACATTGAATCGAAATGTCAGAAAGTGTGTAATGACGTAAAAACACAAATTTGTGAGCATTTTCAACCTATTTTTTCGCGGCATGAAAATGCATTACAGAATCACGAAGCAGCCATAAAAGAACTGCAAACTATTGTTCATGAAAATCATGAGACCTTGCAAGCTAAAATTGACTCAGTTGCATCTACCGATTCGGTTACGCAACTTGCAAAAACTCAGGAAAACTTAAAGGACACAGTAGATACTCTGAAACTTGGTTCAGAAAAACTTACAGAGGAAATAATTTCACTATCGGATAAAGTAGCCGAACTTTCAGATCAGTTCACTAACTTATCTACAAAGGTAGATGATGATCTGAATAACACTACGCCTGTAGCCTTCACTGACACAGAAGAGTATGAACAAATAAGAAAATTCAAACAAAATCAAAATCAAATCAATACACAGTACAAAAGAGAAATCCGGGAAGTGCAAGATCAGTTGGCACAAGTAGTACAAGAATTACGCATTTCAGAGGACACTCGCGCCCCAATACGGGAAGAGGGACATACAAATACGGAACAGACACAAAATAACAACACAGGGCACTTCGGAAATTGTGAAAGAAGTTGGCAAGGTACGCCGAATTTTGAGATGGAACCGCCGAAACGACGTAACTATGACCGAGATGCTACTCGCCGACACGATGATTTTGACTATAAGCTGTTCATTACTACACGTAAATTCAAAACGTTTAAGAATTCTGCCAACGACATTCATCCACAAGCATGGCTCCATCAATTCTCTCATTGTTTTCCTCCCAACTGGTCGTTGGAACACAGATTAGAATTTATGTGTGGCTACTTGGAGAATGAACCAGCTGTAAGAATGCGATCGGTAATTCACGATTGCCACAGTGAAGGTGAATTTTACCGTGCCTTCCTCTCAGCATATTGGTCTCAAGCTACACAAGACCGTGTAAAACATAGCATCATGATGATGAAACACTTTGAACAATCTGAATTTTCGAGTCTTATGAAATATTTTGAAGACATGTTGCATAAGAATCAGTATCTTTCAAACGCATACAGCCCCTCAGAACTCATCCGCATTTGCTTACTCAAATTGCCTGAACATTTACGGCATATTATTTTAGCAGGACGTTGCAAAGACGACATTGAAGCTTTTCAGGGACTTTTACAAGAATTAGAAATTGACACTGATAATCGCGGAACGCGAAAACAAGGACACAACAATTACAGGTCACATCCGTCACAATTCCGTGACGACAGAAACAATAACCGGACACAACTGGTCTATTCTTACAACGCAAATCGTGACCAAAATAGACACCACCCGTACGACAACCGTTGGCAGAGTAGTAATAATTACAGGGAAAGATCACCTCTCCGCAGTAATGACTATCACAGAGACAATCAGAGAAACAGACAATATGGGAACCAAAACAATTATTATCAAGGGAGGCAGAATAACTTCAGACGCAACAGTTCGGCGCACAGTCACGTGTCAGGGAGAAATTCTCCACCACGTGACGGACAAGGAAGAAACTACGGAATCTACCGACATGATGACAGACGATATATTCGTAACGACAGACCTGAATTGCATCAGAACTGGCGGGATTCAAACAGGGCAGGGCCTTCTCGTCAGAGTGAATTTGTAGAAGTTAGGTCTCCTAATCCCAATAACAACGCGCGCCAACAAAGAGACAGACAATGACTCGCGCCGCAGGCACCCACGTGCGCCGGCTGGCTCAGAGAAAAATAACATAGATGCTAACATTAAGAAAAATTCCAGTATTCTTTAACGACGTATACCGCATGATAATTGCGTTGAAGTTGAAACTCTGCGTACTAGGAAGAGTAAAGGTTTACACCACATTTCACATGTAAAACCGTTTATTGAAAGATAATCTGCTTTTTAACTTTGTCTTTGCCATATAACTTTTCACTTTACATTACTAGTATGCTGTGTCAGACTTAAGAAACTGCTAACATACAACAACGTTTGAAGTTAAATATCCAGTGTAGAACCTAGGGAACATTTTTAAACAGAAATTACGAATGCATTGTTATAGTGAACAGACGTCACAGTGTTATTGTGTGTGTACATTCTTGCTTGTTAGTTGTACGATTACGTAACGACTATAAGGCTCACATACTTAGAACATTTACCAGTACTGCTAATGAGATTTTAATGCAACATTTTGGTTACCTGAAAATACATTCTGTATTTAAAGTGCTTTCTGAGAGATACCAGATGACACAGAGGTTAGTTTATGTGACAGCTACACGATTTTTATCACGACGCTACTAATGAGTGAAAATTTACAATGTTGCTTTTGCAGTGTTTCTGTTTTATATCTGCACAGTTTTCTGTTTTATTCTGGAAAGTAAAACAGGTTTTAGTAGTAACTTTTGTGGTATAGCTACAAGGAGACAGCCTTTTCCATAGCACAACAATACGTTACAGCACAGTACTTTCATCATCACAACTATAAGCGTAATAACTAAGATATCTCTACGCAAAGCATTTCACTTTTGTTTATCATGAGGTAAGTACATTGGCTTCTGCAGAACTTAGCTTTCGGAGGAAAATAACTACGACACTTCCACAGAGATTATCTTACAACAAGATGCACATTTAGCGCTACAGGACACGCATTTCAGTGATCAATTTTATACTTAAAACATTTAATTTTAAAGATTTTTGAATTACAAAGAAAGTTTTCCGTGATATATTTCATTTCATTGCTGTAATCTGTAACACCTGAGGGTATAATTACATAAATCCTCAGGGGGGTACACACTTACTTTGTGTACCATGTGTGTGGCAACCACAAGGAACCCTAGCTAATATGGTATTTGCTTATACAACTTTACACATCGGTACCTTATTTCTCTAACACACAAATTACACAGCTATCTGATCATTTAACTGAGAGATAAACATGTTTTTTACTACATCAGTGACAGATGTTTACGCAATTACACCGTTGGATAACTTCACACTTATGAAACTGTATTTTGTCTGTACTTTGTAAACTGTTCATATTTTTTCGGAATCATTGTGATACTATGAGAGCTTTGAATGATGTATTTGGTATGAGATCATGATTTTTAAAGTACGTTTGAGGCAGCTGACACTTTTGACATGAGCAGAGAATTATTTTAGGCTTAGAAATTATTGGAGGAAGTTACGACGATTTTGAGATTTGACTGAAGTGTTATGATGTTATTATTACGACGACGATGTGTATTATGTTGTTGAGGAATGTTTATTATGCTACGTATTTCTCACGATGAAATATTGAAGAAGTGTCGACGAATATGTATATGTATAATGAGGTAAGGGGTAATGAATAGTGGGTAGGGACTCTTGACTTGTGAAAAAGGATGTTGGAAACCAAGAATCGTACTTTAAGAGTTATGACATGTGTGAATCATGTGTGAATGTATCACAATGCCACTGAACATTTTTTGGACACTGTTATATTCATAGGATTTTGTTTCTACAGATTTGCAACGCTAATTCTTGACCTGTGAAGTATTTTTATGTGAGACTGTCACTTTAGCGAAAATTGCTGTCGTAAATATTTCCGTACGAAAGTTAAGTGACCACCTGCACGTAATGCGTCGCGGGCACCCAGCTGTGTCAGACGCCTGGAGAAAAAGTCATTAGCGCGTGCCTTTCAGAGCACAGGAAGAAAAAAAAAAGAAAGGGAAGGCCATTATCCTGGCCATTGTCATTCCTTTAGAGAAAGCATCGCAAAAACGACACGGTCGAACTTGAAAACATATGATTACACTAGCTCTTAATTTACGATATTTACTGAAATGCCTAATAAAATGACAAGAAATATTTTTACATCTGCACACCTGATTATGACAAGCGTCTTTCTATGAGAGTTGAGAGAATTTCTACTAACTTACGAAATGTCACATGACTACTAATGATATTTTTATGCTTTGCTTTTCATAGTTGCTTATTTCATTTGACATCTGTTTTCCAGCTGTGTTGCAGCATTGCTTTTATAAAATAAAATGCATTAGCTAATGTGAACACTTTCTGTCAACAGATCTATTAAATAATTATTTTATGATCCACATTCTTTAAAAAAGGAGCACTTGGAAAGGAAAGAACAATAAGAAGGAACTAGTAACTGCATTCATAATTTTCTTTTCAAGTAATTGGTAACTTTTTGGTAGAATAACTTCTTGTGGTGCACCACTTTAATTACATAGACATTAAGATGTGATTATACATTTCCCTTATCTGCATTGTTATCTTTAGTGTACTATTTTTTCTGCTTGAGCTATGTCATGTTTTGATATAAGTTATTACATTTGCTGCTGCTAGCTTTGCAAATCTGTATTTTTTGTCATTGCTGCTTGTGTTAATTGTTTTGTGCTGCTGCATTGCCTCGTTCCTTAGTTTAGCATCTGAGCTCAGTAGATTTAAGTTAGCTTAAGAGGGGGTAGCCTCTAAGAGAATGAGTTGCGATGAATTGGAAGAAATGCATTGAGAAAACAGGTTTAGGTAGGATTTTCTTAGAAATAAATGATGAGGTAAGATAATGGAAAATAAAAATGAGGTAAGAAATGTGTGAACATATAAACACAGAAAGCATGCTTAGTTAGAATTTTTTTTGGTGGAAACAAAGGATGAAATAAGAGGAAAGATATATGAAGTTTTGGGTTGGACTGCAGTACTAAATGTTACACTGAAAACGAACCCTGTCCTTTCCTATTGGTGTTATCCCACTATGTGTTTGTGTACCCTTGAGTATTTGTTTTCTTCCTGTCTCTGTGTACTGTTTCATAGAATTTTTTTTCTCTTCTAATACTAAGCTATATTCACTATGAGGAGGAATACTGTTATCCTCAAATATAAGTTGCATTAATAATATGTTATTTTCTTTGTAAAGTTGTTTACAATTCTGTTCTGTTTCAATGTTCATGTGTGAAATTAATGTTTCGAAAACTATTCTCATTATTTTATGTATGTACTTATGTCACTATTTTTGTAACACTGACGTATATGTCTATTTCTATTCTTTTGTAAAGCCCCTATTACTACAAATGTTATCTATATTGTTATGTTTTTAATGATGCATTGTGTACCTTTGTTATTGTATTCTCATGTTATAAAATTGTAATTGTTACCAGTTCTTCAAATTAAGTAACATTTCACTGCACACGTTTCTGTTGGTCATAGTATATGGACAATATGTGAGAAGTTGGGACTGTTAGTGTTTGCACGTGTGTTAATAATTCAGCAAGGGACTGGATAACAGCATTGCTGGTTCTAAGGACAATTCCAAAAACGTTGTGAGTGCACAAGTGGTGGTTTATGGACTTGCTATATTGTCTGCAAGACTCTTCGATGGTGATTGTGCACCTGCACATTTGCAACAGATGGCTGCTGGCCGTCTCTACAAGGACTACAGTGGGTCTACATCTTTGATGGCCCACCAATACCGTAATCTCTACCAGGACTACAGTGGGTCTGCTCTGTGATGACCTACCTACCAATATTCATCAAAACTTCGACTGACTCTGCAGTGGGTTTGCTCTGTTGTGACCCGATACTTGTCTGCATGTCGAGAGTCAGCACTGTCTTTCCGTTGGAAGGACAACACTACTTCTTCAAGACTGCATGGAAATCCACTACTTCCATGTGCATTGTCTTTTACTGCTCAGACTTTGAGAAAAGAAACGGCAGTTTCACTGTGATGAATGATCAGGACTGTCTTTATAGACTGTGAGAAAATTTGAGCTTTTGACCAACATAATATCAATAAGTGTGTGCATTTGATTTCTTTGTTATTGTAATTATAAAAATTTTTATCAAATCATTATTGGCCACTGCCCAAAAAAAAATTGTAAAATTTTTTGTGGGGAGCATGGGGGCTATGTAAGTAGGCTGTTTATGTTTTCTCTATTTAAGTAGGCTGTTTATGTTTTCTTATTGGCAACGTTACGTAGCGCTCAGTATGAAAATCACTGGCTGTGCTGTGTGCAGTCTGTGGCTGCTTTGCATTGTTGTAATACTCGCCATTGTAGTGTTAGGCAGCTGGCTGTAAAAAGCGCGTAGCGTTGCGCAGTTGGAGGTGAGCCGCCAGCAGTGGTGGATGTGGGGAGAGAGATGGCGGAGGTTTGTAATTTGTCATGAACTGATATATATATTATGACTTGTGATGATATTAAGGTAAATACATTGTTTGCTCTCTATTAATATCTTTCATTTGCTAACTACCCCTATCAGTAGTTAGTGCCTTCAGTAGTTTGAATCTTTTATTTAGCTGGCAGTAGTGGCGCTCGCTGTATTGCAGTAGCTTGAGCAGCGAAGATTTTTGTGAGGTAAGTGATTTGTGAAAGGTATAGTTTAATGTTTGTCAGGGCCATTCTTTAGTAGGGAATTTTGAAAGTCAGATTGCGTTGCGCTAACAAAATATTGTGTGTCAGTCTAAGCACAGTCTTGTATAATTGTTGAATGGGGAAGTTTCAAGCTGAGCTACTTATATGAGAACGATACCTCATCGTATCTTTCCATAGAACTAATATGGGGATAAGAAGAGCTGTTATATGAACAGTTCAAAAACACTGCGAAAAGTAGATTTTTTTTAATGAATCAGCACACATGAGGTCTGTTCAATAAAATTCCGTAACATTTGTAATTTCGCGCCAATGTTGTGTTGGAGCGAAATGTGGTTGGTATCCCTGCACACACCTGTTTTCAATGTGTAACTTCCGGAAGTTTCATTGTTGAGTGTCTGTTAGTTAATGTTCAGTGCTGTATTGAGTAGAACGTAATGTCAGACCGAGCGAGGTGGCGCAGTGGTTGGCACACTGGACTCGCATTCGGGAGGACGACGGTTCAATCCCGTCTCCAGCCATCCTGATTTAGGTTTTCCGTGATTTCCCTAAATCGTTTCAGGCAAATGCCGGGACGGTTCCTTTGAAAGGGCACGGCCGATTTCCTTCCCAATCCTTCCCTAACCCGAGCTTGCGCTCCGTCTCTAATGACCTCATTGTCGATGGGACGTTAAACACTAACCACCACCACCACCACCACCACCACGTAATGTCAGAGTTGGAGGAGCAACTTGCCTGCATTAAATTTTTTGTGAAAATCGAGAAAGCATTTATAGAGGCACACCAAATGATGCCAGAAGCCTACAGTGATGAAAAATGGCCAGACAGGAGTTAAAGATGACCCTCGTTCAGGACGTTCTTCGACGTTTGCCGACAATGCTTTTGTCAGGAATGTCAACAAAATTGTGAATGTCAATTGAAAACTGGCAGTCTGAGCGATAGGAGGGGAACGTAACATGTCAGTTGGATCATGTCATAATATCCTGATACAGCATCTTCGAATGCATCATGTCGCAGCCACGTTCGTCCCACAGCTCAGGAGTCTAGACCAGAATGACCTTCCCCTCGCATTCTGTGCAGAGCTTTTGGAAATAAAAACGAGATGTTCCTCAAAATAACCATAACAGGTGATGAGACGTCCGTCTACATTTATGATGTTTAGACCAAGGCTCAGTCTTCAAAATGGAGTGGGAAAGGTTCTCTATGAGCAAAAAAATGCTCACCAATTCAGGTTCAATGTCAAAGTCAAGCTGATAGTTTTATTTGGCTTTAAAGGATTAGTTCATCATGAATTCATGCCACCGTGATAAGCTATTAGTCGATGGTACTATCGGGGCATGCTTCGATGCCTGCGAGAAAATGTGAGAAGAAAATGGTCTGAAATGCGGCAATAGAATTCATGGCTCTTGCTCACGACAACTCACCCACCCATTCATCCCTCTTCGTGCATGACTATTGTACAAGAAACGAAATAACTCTGCTGCCACATCCTCCATACCCTCCAGACCTATCCTCTGTTGACTTTTTTTATTTCCAGAGTTGGAGACCGCATTGAAAAGATGAAGATTTCCAACGATAGATGAGACAAAAGAAAATTCAGACAGCACTTCACGTGATCCGGCAAGATATATACCAAGACTGTTTCCAGCAGTAGAAATGACATGGGAGCGGTTTATCAATTGCAGAGGAGGGAAGATCTGACGCGCGAAAGACTAAAAGTTTTGAACACTGCGATCACACAGTTCGGCCTTCAAAATGTATGGACCCAGGATGGCAGGATCGTAGTCAAGACGGAAGGAGGGAGGAAAACGGTGACGAACACGTCCGAACTGAAAGACTGAGCGAAATCTCGCGAGACACAGTCTCATATTTTACCCTGTCTAATATAAGTTAATTTTTATTCTTTCTTTTCATTTTTTTTACGTAAATATTGCTTTGTTATTTCTATATGTACCATAAGTACTCTATTTAAAATCAGTCAATTGTTTCACATAAATATTGCTTCTTTAGTTGCCTATCATAAGTGCTCATTTATACTCATATTGTCAGTCAAACGGGAATTAACATTCTCCATTAACAGGAATCTCCTTAAAACCGCCTTTCTATATCTGTTATTTTCATCCTCGTCACTACCACTACTACTACTATTATCTTTATCGTAACCACTACTGCCACTTTCCATCTTTCTTTTCGCTCCCTTCTCCGATACCACCAGCCTGTCTTTCACCTTTAGCCCACAGACGCTTGAGTCAGTCACGACCTTGGACACACCTGTAAATATGTCTTCCCCCGCGAAACCCAGCTTTTGTCCCTCTTCCGGCCAGCAGGTAGACGGAGCGCGCTCGGTCCTACAGGCGGCCACAATGGGACGGACCGGTTCCGGCGGCGGGCTCTTTGTGGCCCACGCGAACGCTCAGTCGCTAACGGCTCACTTCGACGAGTTCTGTGACCTGTTCTGCCAATCGCTGTTCCATATTATCCTCGTCTCTGAAACTTGGTTGAAACCAAACATTTCTTCCGACGCTATCCGAATCACTGGTTACTCTCTCCTAAGGGCAGATCGTGAAACACGACGCGGGGGTGATGTGGGTGCCTATATTCGCTCTGATCTGAGACCTATTATACTATGCACATCGGATGCAAAGGGCGAAGGAGAAGCAGAGTTCTTGTTTTTCGAAATAAATACATCAAATCAGAAACTGCTAATTGGAGTAATCTATAAACCTCCAAACGTCGGTGCTATGTCCTCCTTTCAGTCTGCCCTGTCCTCGCTCGTGACACTGTATGAACACATAATCATTATGGGCGACACAAACATCGACTTACAGTTAAAATCTCCCTCTGCAGAAAAACTTAGGAGACTGTTCCACTCCAATGATATGAGTTTAGCACCGCTGGACCCAACTCATCACACGCCACACAGCCATACACTCATAGATATAATAGCAACAAAGCGACCAGATAAAATAATTCGCGCCAATCAGACATCCGCTCCAGGACTCTCTGCTCATGACGTGATTTTCTTAAATTACTCAGTACATACTACCAAAGAAAAATCTCACCTGGTAACCTACAGAAACCTAAAAAATGTTAACCATGACGCTCTTCAAAAGGATTGCTCAGACATCCCTTGGCATGATATAAGCAATGAACCGACTTTAGACGGAAAAATTCGGGAATTATGTCGCAAAATTATTGCACTGTATGATAAACATGCTCCTCAACGCACTGTCAAGGTAAAGAGACCTCCCGCTCCGTGGCTCACCACTGCATTACGCCAGTTAATGAATGAACGTGATGCTGCACATAGGGCCTTCAAGCGTAACCCAACTCCCGAGGCGTACGAAGCTTATAGGAAACTCCGAAATAGAACGAAGCAAAGCGTGAGGAATGCCAAAATCAGACATGCCCGCTCTGTCGTATGCGGCATATCAAAACCTGCTGCACTGTGGAAAAAGCTGCGCAGTTTCGGTATAGGGAAGCGAAGATCTGACGCTGTTTATCAAGCGTCTGCAGAAGAATTAAACGATTTCTTCTCAACAGCCGTAAACTGCCACGCAGCGACAAATTACCAGCCCCAAGATATCAATCTCTCGAGAGACAAGTTTTTCCTAAAACATGTCACTACCGGCACAGTACACAAGGCAATTATGAGAATCTCTTCCGAGGCAGTAGGAAATGATGGAGTGAGCATTGGCATGATTAAGAACGTCGTAAACACTGTTACTCCAGTTATCACAGACATCTTCAACCTGTCTCTTGTCAGTAGTACATATCCTACTGAGTGGAAGCAAAGCTTAATTCAACCTATACCCAAGACTGACAACCCTAAGTCGCCAGGTGACTACAGGCCGATCAGCATACTTCCTGCAATATCTAAAGCCCTAGAACACATCGTCCATGAACAGCTGACGGATTACCTCAAAACTCATAACATGCACGACAAATATCAGTCAGGCTTTCGAAAGCACCATAGTACAGCAACTGCATTAATCAAAGTAACTGATGACATTAAACATGCTATGGACAGACGTGAAGCTACCATCCTAACACTGCTTGATTTTAGCAAGGCTTTTGATACAGTTGACTTTGATATATTACTAATTAAAATGAAGCAGCTGAATTTCTCAAACAGCGCAATACACTGGTTCGACAGCTACCTCAAAAACAGAAGTCAACAAGTCATTTGTGGGTCGGAAAAGTCATCACGGAAAAACGTGCGCTCTGGAGTTCCCCAAGGCTCCGTCCTTGGTCCATTACTCTTCTCACTGTACATTAATGATATTTCTTCAGTGATTCACTCCTGCAACTACCATCTATATGCCGACGACATCCAACTGTACATAAGTGCAAGCCCCAAGAACATTGCTGACGCAGTAGCGAGTATGAACGCAGATCTTTGCTCTGTTTCTCGATGGGCACAGAACCTAGGTCTTAAACTAAACCCCAAGAAATCCCAGGTCATACTTATATCTCATCCAAAGTTAATCAGTCGGTACTTTCGCGAAACAGTCCCTCAAATACTCCTCAATGGTACCCAACTACCATACCAAAAAACAGTAAAAGACCTTGGAATAATCTTGGATGAACACCTAAACTGGGAAGAACAAACAGTCACAGCTTGCCGGAAATCGCTCTCCTCCCTACATGCAATTCAAAAATTTAGAAAAATATTTCCAACCCATGTTAAACAAAAATTAGTCCAAACACTAGTCTTGCCTAATCTTTACTACTGTGATGTAGTTCAACATGGCACAAATAATGAAAATTCGAGATGCCTCGAGCTAGTGATGAATGCTTGTGTTAGATACGTATGCAACATACGGTTGTATGATCATATCAGTCCTTCATACTCCCAGCTAGGTTGGATACGCCCACATAAGGCACGCGATCTCCACACGATGTGCTTACTTCATCGATTTCTTAGCCACTGGTGCCCCCAATACTTATCTTCTCACATTAAACACCTATCATCATTCCACAACCGCAATACCAGATCGGATACGTCTAGCATCTTGGGTGTACCTTTACATAACACAAAATCTTTCTCCGTGTCATTCTCCATCTCAGCCATACGACTATGGAACGCGCTCCCCTGTGATCTGCGTCTTATCCAAAACCACTCAACATTCAAGAGGGAACTTAAGACTTACATATTAGGGACGGTATAGCCACCATTGTTGTGCCCCCCCCCCCCCCCCTCATCTTTTTCTTTCTCCTCTCCATCATAGCATCGAATTTTACCATTCTGTTTCTCTTCCTCTAACCTATCTACCTCTTCTATATCTCTTTCACCCCATTCCATCGTCTTATGTCTCTGCTTGATGAGAATAACTCACAAGCTGCAAGAATATAACGAGAAAATTACCAACTAGCAATAGGACTGACACTCATATAAGAAAATTATGTTTACTTTCATATACATAGTCATTATTATTATTATTATTATCATTATTATTATTATTTTTATTATTCTTGATTGTTATAATTATTTTTTGATTGTTATAATTATCATTGTACTACTTTTATAATCTCTATTTTTTTTCTTTAACATTAATACTGTATAACATGTTATATGTCCTAATTTTCTGTAGACACTGAAATTTGTTGAATCTGAGTATGCCTGGTTAGGTGTAAGAGAGGGCCTGAAGGCCCTAATCTTGCCAGGTAAAATAAATGCATAAATAAATAAATAAATAAATATTTCTAAAGAGACCATGCACAATAAGTAATGGTAAGTGTAGAAAAATTTTCGGAAAAATATTCCAGAGTTTTTTGAACATACCTCATGTAAATTCGTGTTTCTGAATTAATACTGAAAAATAATTCACCTTTAATTGCAACTGTATAGAGATCACCACTGGGAAATTTTGAACTGTCAGACAGCAGCAAGCTTTTAATAGTCTGTGGTGACTTCAGTGTAGATTTTTTAAACGATTCTAATAGGATCCTACAGTTTGATTTCAGTAATTAACTTTCCAGCACAAGTGGATAAAGAAAATAGGAGCCTAATTGATAATGTTTTCTTTGGGGAAGCCCAAAGCAAGAAAAGAATTGTTTACCCAGTGTCTTAGGTCCACTATTGTTCCTTGTACAGGGTGTTTCAAAAACGACTTTATAACTTTGAAAATTCGTATAAATTAATTAATAGTACCTACAGAGGTAATTGAAGTGTCAAATTGTAGGGAAGTACATCAGGTTTTGTCTCGAGTAGTTCGCCAGTGCCGAATCACACCTTAAGGACCGCTAGCGGCAGTTGCGTTAAAGATTACTACCTTCGCTGGATCCGAGCTTGCTAACTGTGTGTTTTGTTTTGAAGAATCGAAATCTGCAACAACAGTTCAGCGTAATTTCCGCACCAAGTTCGCTAAATATCCTCCTAGTAGGCCTATAATTTATGAGTAACATAAATGTTTTGTAGAAACAGGGTGATCGGTAAAACATGAGAAATCGTCAAGACTCCCAAACACATCCGACGACGTTGTTGAGCGAGTGAGACAACGTTTTGTCAGCAGACCTACGAAATCGACTGGGCTGCATGTCACAAACTGAAAATCCCACATACAACTGTTTAGCGTGTGTTGAGAAAAAGTTTGTATTTCAAACCATACAGATTGACGATTCTACAAGCAACAAAACACAGTGATAAAATTGCTTGCATGAACTTCTGTCTGGATATGTTAAATCGATTACATGAGGCTGAATATTTCTTGGACAAAATCTTCTTTTCTGGCGTTAACACACATAACTGCAGGATTTAGGGCAGTGAAAATCCACATGAAACATTGCAACATTTTCGTGATAGCCCTAAACTGAACGTATTTTGTTCACTGAGAAAGAACAAAGTGTACAGCCCCTTTTTTCTGTGAGAAGAACCATCAATGGAATAGTGTACCTGGATATGTTGCAACAATTTTTGATACCACAGATCGATGAAGATGACCAAGAACGAAATGTTTACTTCATGCAAGATGGTGCACCATCCCACTACCTGACTGACGTCCAGGATTTTATTAATGACCGCTTTCCAGGTCAATGGATTGGCTGTGATGCACCAATTGCATTGCCCCCATGTTCCCTGGACCTGGCACCACTCGATTTTCTTTATGGAGATTCATCAAGGCTATCGTGTTTGTACCTTCTGTGACAGCTTCTCTACCTAAACTTAGAACAAGAATTTACTCTGCTACTGAGTAAGTTACACCTGCAACGCAACAGCGAGTTTGGGAAGGAACTGACTTTTGGTGGGATGTGTGCAGGATAACTAACTAGAGCCTCATACAACATCTTTAGTTTAAGGAAAAAAATCTTCACGTGTTTCCCAACAAAATAACACTAAATCCAGCTTTGTATCTTCTTTCAATAAATTTGTATGAATTTTTAAAGTTGTAAAGTTCTTTTTGAAACACCCTACATGTGTAAATGATATGCTGTCTAATATACGATGGGGAGAATTAATTCTTTTTGCAGGCGATAATAGTATTATAATATTATAATCAGTCCAAACATTCATAGAGAAACAGAAGAAATGGTAAACAGAATATGTACACTATCATTGGTCTCATCCTCAATTTAAAAAAAAAAAAACACGACGAATTCACTTCTGTACATCTAGGGGTACTACACCAATGCCAAGTGTAATATGTAGTGAGGAAATACTAAATATGTTGGAAACTTCAAAATTCTTAGGTGTCTTTATTATTGAGAATTTAAATTGGAAAAGCACATCTTGAAACCCCTAAAACAAATTAGTTCAGGCAGATTTGCATTTCGAATCACTGCAATCTTGGGGAGAGACAAGTAATATGACATAGTTTGCATATTTTCAGTCAAGGAAGTCACATGGAATAATGTTCTGGAGGAACTCATCCTTAAGAAAGAAACTCTTTGTTACGCAAAAATGTGCTTTATGAATAATATGTGGTGCTCACCCAAGACATCTGTTCAAGCAGTTGGGCATTCTGACTATTCATTCACAGTATGTTTATTCCCTCATGATGTGTGTTGTAAATAATCCACTACACTTCAACTGGAACAATGATGCACATAATTACAATACCAGAAGGAAAAATGACATTCATTACTCCACATTACAATTGTATTCAGCAAAAAAAGTGGTACACAATGCTGCAACAGAAATTTTTGATCACTAACTGATTGATATAAAATGTGTGACAGACAGCAAAGTCTCAGAAAGCTTCTCCTTGACCACTCTTTCCGTTCAGTTGCTGTATTGTTTGAAAGGTCGTGAGTAGGAATTACTAACTGACATGTGTATAGCATTTTTCTTCTTGTAATTACACTGATGGAAAAAATCGCAATACCAAAAACTAATTAGTGTGGACTAATGAAATTTTGAAAGTACATTTGTCTAGGTAACATACTTAAGTGATTTCCATTGCAAGATTGCAGATTAATGTGCAAGACTACTCTGGTCTTGGGGTTTGATTTGAAACACTACAGGCAACTGTAAGTTTACATCCTGACAGCAATCGCTTTAACTTATAAGCCTTTCACTTGTCCACCTCACCATGTGTCTGCTAAACTGATTCTGCCCTCTGACAGTGGTTGTTATTGCTGGTCTGCACTGGAGATTATCACTTTTACCAGACTCTTAAGTAAAACTTGAATGCTGAGAAAAATTGATGAAATGGTGACCCTGTCATTACTGTGGTCAATTAGTGAAGGGTGATTTATATATCAACACAGGATTAATCTTTTATGAAAATGACATGAGTTTATCAATCATAAAATAGGACAAACAATGTAAGTTAAGTGATATGATAAATAAATCATGAACTGTTGGCAACACAAACAGAAGCAACAAATAATTAATATTCCACTGGCTGTTGTTTGGTTGACAAAGACTAAGGTTTATCTGCTTAATCTATTTACCTTGACTCAAAACATGGATAATGCAATCTGAAATTATCTAACGCTAAACAGACCTTGATGGATTTATTCTACACAGAAGACACACTAGGTTGGTGCAGCTGAGAGCAAGTGTAGAGACTGTGAGTCTGTTTGCCCTAATAAGTCGCATCAGCAATGCTATACCACTTTCTTGACGTGTAGCGCTGTCTCAGGTGACGGTCATGGCGCAAATGTCTGCAGAGTAGCGATATGCAGAGCCTGTAATTTGTTATCACTGGTACAAAGTATGCAGAGTCGCAGGTAGGCGATCCTTGAGATGGATCACAGTTACTTTCTAATGGAGCCCAGAAATCTCGGCAGATTCTGAGTATGATACTCACGTTCACCGGTCGTACCATGGGCCAATTTGACTTATTTATATGGCAGTGTGCACAAGGATATCAAACGTCAAGGCGGCAGACCCGATACAAATAAGATTGTCGTCCAAGATGATTGAGGTCTAAACAGTCGGTACACCTAAAATTTTACCATAGGCTCCACAGTCAAAACCAGTGCCAGTGCCTAGTCACTCTCAGGATGGCCGTTCCAAGAACAACCTACTCATAACAACAGTCAAAACCTGAAACTCCTCTCAAGACACGATTCTTAACTGGAAGAAGCAATTCTTCCACTTGTCTCTCTTCATAAAAACTCTACCAACTCGAAAAGCGCACCACCGCAACTGCCCTACACAGGTTTCATGCAAATCACAAGACTCCATGAGTACTACATCTTCCCTCTAACGCCAGCCGAAGTCGCCGTGCGGTTCTAGGCGCTGCAGTCTGGAACCGCAAGACCGCTATGGTCGCAGGTTCGAATCCTGCCTCGGGCATGGATGTGTGTGATGTCCTTAGGTTAGTTAGGTTTAACTAGTTCTAAGTTCTAGGGGACTAATGACCTCAGCAGTTGAGTCCCATAGTGCTCAGAGCCATTTGAACCATTTTTTCCCTCTAACTCTGCTCAACTTCTGGATCAATCCTAACCAAAGTTAATAATATTCTTTTCACCGGTGGAGAAGCACCCGATCCTTGAGGAGGAGACAGGGAGAAGGAGATGTTACACTTCTGAACTGTGTTTCCAATGGCCACTTTAGGCAGCGTGTTTTGAGAGTTTCCGTCGAGGCTTAAAGTGAACAAAACACTTACCATGTAGATCCTTATCTTGATGGGCCAAACGTTACAGCATATCTTACCTGGGACCTTGGTTAAACTAAGAGAAGTGCTTTTGTGTTCCAACATAGACCGATTCAGAGCCACCATAAATGTTGTGTTCCATCCTAAAATTCTTCTGAAGGCCCAAGGTTTCCCAAAAAACTCAGCAGGCAGATAGGTGACACCATCCAACAGGTCTGTCTATAACGTCCAGTAGAAGGTGAACATGGAAACTCGAGGATTTTTATGGACGCCAGCTCTGAACACAATGGGCGTTTACAATACTGTCGGAACGCCTTGGCCCGATGACCTACTTCCTCCTCGGGTGTTCAGAATGGTTCAAATGGCTCTGAGCACTATGGGACTTAACTTCTGAGACCATCAGTCCCCTAGAACTTAGAACTACATAAACCTAACTAACCTACGAACATCACACACATCCATGCCCGAGACAGGATTCGAACCTGCGACTGTAGCGGTCGCGCGGTTCCAGACTGTAGCGCCTAGAACCGCTCGGGCACTCCGGCCGGCTCCTCAGGTGTCCCTGTCCTTACAGCGATCAGAAACGCGTAGCAGGTAGATCCAGATACGCAGGTTTTCACCGGCTCACCTGAAAGCGTTTCCTGCACACTGATGCTAGAAATTCTTGGGATCAGCATTCTGTCACTAAGAAGTGCTTTGTGGAGTTCCTACCCTAACAGCTGCACATGGCTTCCAAGCTACAAATGTCCACTGCAAGATTAAGGATGTAATGCTCCTCTCAACGCCTGCTCATGTTGATAACTTCCTATTGTCTCACAGTAAATGATGTCTGGTGTATGAAACAACATTAAAGAATAGCCTTGAACATAAAAATAAGGGAGAGAGTGATTTGTCCTCTCTCAAATGTAAGTGTGAGATAAGCCAATACAAATGTCAAGTAGTGGTACATTAAAAACCGATCTAATCACCAGAATGTTGAATGCAAGAATCCAAACTTGTGCACATAGTGTTGTACAGGTATCAGAGGTCATTTTGTGGGATGGAGTTGCGTACTTTTTGCACTTCGTTGTCCAATACTGGGACAGTTAATTCTGTTCGTGGATGATGCTGGAGTTGTCATCCAATCATATCCCATATGTGCTAGATTGGAAACAGATCTGGTGATCAAACAAGCCAAGGCAGCATGTCGATACTCTGCAGAGTATGTTGGGTTACAACAGTGGTGTGTGTGCTAGCGTTATCATGTTGGAGAACATCCTCTGGAAAGTCTGTTCATGAATGACAGCACAACAGGTCGAATCATTAGTTTGACTGAAAGTTTTGTGGTTATGGTACGTGGGATAACCACGAAAATGCTCCTGCTGTCAAGTGAACTTGACACTGCTAACAAATTTTTGCGGACGCAGCACCCTAAACCATTTACACAAGAGTGCAATAGCGTTACATCAGCTGTTCCCCATCAAGTAGCCCTGTCTATGCTGTGAGGAGAACATCAGATGCCTTCACTGTTGATTCAAATCATCATCTCGTTCATGTTTCCAGTTACAATATGTGTTTAGCACCACTACCAAATGGTCTCTTACCTAGCATGCCATCTGATGCAAAGCTAATCTCTTAACGCTTACTATGCATTCTGTTGAGGTCATGTAAAACAGCAACTGCCAAACCGGAAATGGACGAGGATTTCATAAACATTTGATGCCTCATACCTCCAGAAACCTACCAAGGGTTTTTATCACCCAGCATCATTGTTGTATAGGGTGTAAACCTTATACCAATGCACTATTATGTAGGTCTTCACTTATGCTACCTGTACTATCCAACGTCGTAGAATTCACTTTGGGTATGAGCACTGCAACATTTCATTCACACCAAAGACTACATACAACAAAAAATTGATGTTAGTTAAAGTCTAATGCAGCCCTATATAAAAAGTATGTGGTTGCTCCACGTTACAGAGACTTCACTGGGACAATGCAGTCCATTAGAGGAGTAGGCTGTTTCCTGTTTGGACATGTTTTCGTCCAGTTCTAAAATTAGAACAGGATGAAGACCTTAGGAATGTGTCTGTGAAAGCACCCACATACATCAAAAACGTTTTGCATCACCTCAGTTCCGAGAGTTCCGGAACCTGTACAGAAAACTGGAATAGAGATCAACATAAACATCATTTCCGCCCTTTTTATTTCTCACGAAAACCACAAATTGCATGTGGTACCACCATACAGCAAGAACTTCAGAGGTGGCGGTCCAGACTGCTGTACACATCAGTACCTCTAATACCCGGTAGCACGACCTCTTGTATTGATGTATGCCTATATTCATCGTGGCATACTATCCACAAGTTCATCAAGGCACTGTTGGCCCAGATTGTAGCACTCCTCAACGGTGATTCGGCGTAGATCCCTCAGAGTGTTTGGTGGGTCACATCGTCCATAAACAGCCCTTTTCAGTCAATCCCAGGCATGTTCGATAGGGTTCATGCCTGGAGAACATGCTGACCACTCTAGTCAAGTGATGTCGTTACCCTGAAGGAAGTCATTCACAAGATGGGCACGATGAGGGCGCGAAATGTCGCCCATGAAGACGAATGTCTCGCCAATATGCTGCCGATATGGTTCGACTATTGATCGGAGGATGGCATTTACATATCGTACAGCCATTACAGCGCCTTCCATGACTACCAGCAGTGTACATCAGCCTCACACAACACCACCCCAACACAGCAGGTAATCTCAACCATACTGCACTCGCTGGACAGTGTGTCTACAGTGTTCAGCCTGACCGGGTTGCTCCAAACACGCCTCTGACAATTGTCTGGTTGAAGGCATATGCAACATTCATCGGTGAAGAGAACATAATGCCAGTCCTGAGTGGTCCATTCGGCATGTTCTTGGACGCATCTGTACAGCGCTGCATGATGTCATGGTTGCAAAGATGGACCTCGCCATGGACGTCGGAAGTGAAGTTCGCCATCATGCATTCTATTGCACACAGTTTGAGTCATAAAACGACGCCCTGTGGGTCCATGAAAAGAATTATTCAACAAGGTGGCGTTGCTGTCAGAGTTCCTCCGAGCCATAATCCGTAGGTAGTGGTCATCCACTGCAGTAGTAGCCCTTGGACGGCCTGAGCGAGGCAAGTCATCAAGAGTTCCTGTCTCTCTGTATCTCCTCCATGTCCGAACAACATCACTTTGATTCACTCCGAGATGCCTAGACACTTCCCTTGTTGAGAGCCCTTGCTGGCACAAAGTGACAATGTGGACGTGATCTACCTGCGGTATTGACCATCTAGGCATGGTTGAACTACAGACAACACAAGCCATGTAACCCTTTCCTGGTGGAATGACTGGAAATGATCGGCTGTCGGACCTCTCCATCTAATAGGTGCTGCTCACGCATGGTGGTTTACATCTTGGGGGGGGGGGGGGGGGTCTAGTGACATCTTTGAGTATTCAAAGGGACTATGTCTGTGATACAGCATCCACAGTCAAAGTCTAACTTCAGAATTTCTGGGAACCAGAGTGATGCAAAACTTTTTTTGATGTGTGTATGTTGAAATGTTCTCCATGTCCCAACGTGCCAGAGATAGACATCATGTTAGCACAGACATGGTGCCCTTGGGTGGAAATGAGACTACATGACGTCCAGTGGAGCACAGGTTGCAGTCGCATCATTAGAGTCATTAGAGCCATATACTGTAGGATGAGGAGGTAAAGGCATCCGGCATTCAGCCTCTCAATGGCTGCTGTTAGCATCGAAATGGAACTTGTTGTCCCATACCATATTTTTCTCATTAAATTCCGGTACAGGAGAATTATAGCGAGAGTATTTTTACTCTGCAGAAGTAAATCCATGGGTAACAAGCAGGAGAGAATGGACCAATCGGTGTTTATTTATTCATTGATTTTTTATTTTGTGTTTGCCACATTTCCTTGAATTCTTTGCCTTGTGCAACCTTGGACTATATGAATGAGATATTATATGATGTAGCAGGAAGCTTTGGTCAGAGGTCGTAGCATTGCATGAGTAGAATGGTTCTGTGGTAGGATAGTACCAACCCTCCAAACACGAACAAGTTTGGCAAAGAAGGTAAGCAAGTCAGGTCAGAGAGGTCGTGAAGGCACCCATATTTGCTCTTTCAAGTTGGCGAACCATCCACTCCACCACCTTTTGAATGAACAATGGTTAGGCAAGGTGTCCGCAGGTCCACTTGTTTCTCGGTAGCGGCGCTGGACTGGCGTGGAGACGCAGCTCTCAATTTTGGTTATGTTGACAAACGTGTTAGATTGTCTCAAATCTGCTCGTTAATACAGTCCAGATGTTGAAATCAGGTGTAATATTAACACAAAACCCCCATAAGAGAGCCGGCTGGAGTGGCCGAGCGGTTCTAGGCGCTACAGTCTGGAGCTGTGCGACCGCTACAGTCGCAGGTTCGAGTCCTGCCTCGGGCATCGATGTATGTGATGTCCTTAGGTTAGCTAGGTTTAAGTAGTTCTAAGTTCTAGGGGCCTGATGACCTCAGACATTAAGTTCCATAGTGCTCAGAGCCATTTTTGAACCCTATAAGAGAGTTTATTTTCATAATTTAGTCAAATTTCAGTAGAATTTTGCGTTTGTGCCTTGGTCAGGCCATGCTCCATGGTCCTCAAACTTAATCACTTGCATCTGGGAAGGCTCAGATTTTAATGCCCATTGATGCAATAAAGACTTGCAAAATTTTCCCGCCATACGATAGAAATGTTCTCCCCTCCCCCCCCCCCCCCCAGCTCAGTAACGCAACATTCAACCAAAATTTGCAGTCATAGTCAAGTGCACTACTTGGTACCCCCTCTTCAGCTTACGTTTGAATAAAAATTGAAGTATTTAGCCAGATACTCTTCCGCCAAGACCGAGTTTGCTTGTAGCGTCTTTGTTGAACATGTTCTGTGGAACCAATACCAATTAAATGTAATAAGCTTGGGTTTAGGTATAATTGTGCACCTGGATAAAATTACACTGAAGCCGGGTCTGAGCTCCCCTTACCCTTTCCGCAATTATGTGGCCAAAGTGAATCATGTTAATTAGATAGACCAGTTGTGATGATGTATATTCCAACAGATACAAGGCTAGTTGTTGAAATGCCACCAGCATTGAATAAATATCAATTAATCTATAGCCTCCACTGATATATTCCTCCCCTCATCGTAAAGAATAGCTGAAAGTCAGTACCACAGTCGAATGCTGGGCCATGAATGTAAATAAAGGCTTTGCTGCCTATTAAGCCCTCCATAGGTGTCTTCTATAGTGTTTCTAGAAAAAAATATTGCATTATCTGCTGCATTCAAATTTTTACCGGTTGGTTAAAACCTTCTGCTAGAAATTATTAATACCCTACAATAAATAAATCGCAGGGGCCTGTAATTTCGTGGACCACACAAATCTCTTAAACCATTACTACAGAGGGTGGTTTGCAGGAGCTGTAGGACATGATAAGCGACAGTAATCATCCTTAACTATACCATGCTAGCAATGAAGGTTATGTTGCAGCATTGCAGCCAGACTGAGCCATGTTCCAAAGTATATGACATTACGCTCAATCTAATGGTGCATTGTGTAGCTATGCTGAACTGCAGCCAGTTGATTGAGCCGGTTGGTCATTAGACAGTGAGTGCAGTGGACAAAGGAACAAGGAAAGTATGTTAGCCAGCGCCTTGTGGCAGCGATGACCCTACAAGGAGAGGCATGATGTGGTGCATGGCCAGGCATATAGGAATGGAGTCGATACTGTGTGGTCAGGTGGAGTCCTTGCGAGTTCTGTGAGTGGCACATGTTTAATGAAATAGCTTGAAACTGCATATCTCCCCCATTTCTATTTTACTATACACACATGACAGGGTCAATAGTTTGACAACAATGCAAGTTGCTCTTTTGAGCTATAGAGTTTGAAACTTAGTACAAGTGGTCTAGTTCTACTAACCATGTAAGCTGCACCAGTGGGATTCCCATTGTTTTAAACTTACATTATTTAGGTACTCTTAATTTTTTACCATTTTAAATTCAGAGCAAGTGACTTTTTTCATTTCTCATCATTTAGTGACAATTGTTTAAACATCCAAACTGTATCAGTGAATTTTGAAACCAGAGGAATAGGAGAAATTGTTGGCATATCACTTTAAACTGGGCTATTTGAATTTTCCACCATTTATTTGCTGTGGCAGCAGGAGAAAACTCAGTGATCATATTGAATTCTATACTTAGCACGCAAGCTGCACCCACATTCCATCTCCACGGCGTTGGATTCTGGCGCATTAAGGCTGAGGAAAATCATGGTAAACCTGACAACTGTGCTTGTTGTGTCAGAGTTTTCAGGTCAGTAATCTTCGATCGTCATTTTGGATTAAGTGACCTGGCAACCTCGTAGGATGCACTAGTGACCCCATTTTGTCGTCTTGAACTTTTGAATTTCCCCCATTTTATACTTAGCACAAGTGAGGTGTAGTGTGCAAAGGGCGAGGGAAAAACCCTATAGCACAACTGAGCTATTTATAATTTTCCACCTATTTTTGAATTTCACACCATTCTATACATAGGGCAATAGGCCTCTGTTCACCATGCATCATAGAAGTGGGGGAAGTGTGAGGGGAGTAAGAGGGTGGGTGGGGGGGAGGAGGACTGGAATCTGGCTACACTGCACGATGACATCATTAGAAATCTGGCATCAGTGCAGACTGCACTGAAACCCTCTTACATGGGAGAAAATAAATGGTGACGAGTAGCATATACCTTCATCATCAGTCACTCTACCAGTTATCTGGATAGAATTTATACATCCAGCGTACTTGAAGACACACAGTGAATAGTAACATAGCTCTAGTAAACGTCTCTAACATTGTGCCTATCAGTGCTGCCTAAACATACAAGTGAGCAAATTTATGGCAGGAAAGGTTACAGGCAGTTGAATGTCAGTCTTCTTCAGAATGTCAAGTATGGTGATAATTCCAACTTCATAATTCATTGATTTACAGATACTTTAGTATTATTTGGTACTGACTGGTGATGTAGCCACTGAAATGAAGAGGTAATGTTTGCTCACCGTGCCTTCCTGGGCTGGTTCTCGAAGTAATCTGAGAAAACATTCTTGCGAAATATCACTTGCATCATTTACAAAAGGTCATATAAATGTTCTGCCAAATCTTCCAAGACACTTTGTGGTTGGGTCTCCATAATTTGGAGAAACAATCTTCTTCAAAAAAGTGATTTATTGTTTTTTTGTTTCAAATTTCAACAAAACTGTCTATTCAGAATGTAGTGATTCTCGCAAGTCTGTGTCTACATTACATGAAATATCATCAGCTTCATTTTCTTATTCTTCACAGATTAATAGGAAGCCTTCAAACTCGTGTCACTGTCACCACTGTCACATAAGTCGACTGGACATCTCTCACTGAAGTAGGTTCATCTATAAATTTTTTCTTAGTTTTCCTTTCTTCGGAATTTGGCCTAAGTAATTTACTTTTGACAACTGAGGACTCCTACTCTTCATTTCTTGTTAATACTCGTATTCCCTGGTTTCCCGTATGTGTGTGTCAATACTCTTGATAAATCACACATTTTTTTCCCTTCCAGTGCACACTGTTTTGGCCAATGGTTTTTAGCGAGGGTCATAATTACTCTATGGGTTGTGACTGTATGAAATGGTGACAGCAGTATATCTGAGACAGTTCTGCGACAGTCTGCGTTGTTATCAGGTTCTCCCTCCCCCTCTTGCTACACCTCCTTCTCCCCTACCACTTCCCTCTATGACATCATCAATGATGTTATGCAACATTGTCAGAATTCCCCACTTGTAGCCCAATTACCTTATGTATAAAATAGTGACAAATTCAATAAAGGTGGGAAATTCAAATACCTTCATTGTAATACAGGTTTTTCTCCCATCCCTCTGACATGATTTTGGAAGCAGGGCAGTTGTCTTAAGAGTAAAATGATAGGGAATTCAAAACATACAAGATGGGCACTTGTCATATTGATGTGAAATTCAAAATCCAAGATGGCGATCTAATATGGCGAATTGGATGTATTAGGACAATCTCTATGATGCCACTATCCAAGACGGTGATCCAAGATGGCGCTCCAAGATGGTGCCTAGACATACCAGTTGGTTGCCAGGTCACTTGTGTTCTAAATACAGAATTCCATATTAAGTTTAAAATGGTGGGAAATTCAAAAATCATTGATTTTCCGAGTTATATGGTATTACAGTTCACTTGCTTTAAGTTTAAAATGTTTCTATTTCAGCTGTCCTAATTTTAAACAATTCACTCCTCTAACGCCACAGTTTAAACAATTCAACCCATCCCAGTTACATTAAGTTTGAAATCCAACAGCTCACTTCTTCTAAGTTTAAAAGACAGAAAATTAAAAAAAAGCACTTACCTGAGATTCAAAACGTCGAGAAAATAAATAATTCACTTGTTGTAAGTTTTAAATGATGAGAAGATCACTGGTTCTCATAAATGGAGAACTTGGCCCAACTTTAAAAGTGTATGGTTGTCATCACTCATCACAGTCATGTGTAATCAGATAGGAATGAGATAGGAACAACTGCATTTTGCGCAAATCAATCAATCATTTATTTACACAAAATGCAGTTGTTCCTATCCCATCGCTATCTGATTACCCACAGTGGTGATGAGTGTTGACAACCATATACTTTAAATGATGATGATTTTCTACCGTGGAGCGCCACTCACCGGTGCAGCAGGGCATTTCAGAGCCTCCAGACGCCAAACAGGCAGGGCCTCTACTGCACTGCTGCATTGTGCTGTGCTAGACCAGATTGGACCATCATTTGTCCACCTCCTGACTTGCCTGTGTTAAGTCCACTGTAAATGAATCTTTTCTGATAGAAAAGTTACGTTTAATGTATATGTGTCTACCTAATGCATGCAGTCGACAAAGTGCACACTGTTAATGAAGTGAAAATGAGTCTTTTCAATGCAAGCAAATGCAGATGTGTCTGCCTTCTGTAAAAAGGAGCACTTTCAATACATCCCTTCTTATAGAAAGAGATGTGCGCAATGTAGATGCAGCTGCATGTTATATACTATTACACATATGGTAGGGTAGAATGAAAGAAAGTGAATGACTATATTTTCATCAACTAGATTTGTTATTTTTATATTTTTCTTAAAAATAGATTTAATGTTTCAGATAACATCTTTAGACATACATACACACACACACACACACACACACACACACACACACACACACACACACACACACACACACATATATATATATATATATATATATGTGTGTGTGTGTGTGTGTGTGTGTATATATATATATATATATATATATATATATATATGTGTGTGTGTGTGTGTGTGTGTGTGTGTGTGTGTGTGTGTGTGTGTGTGTGTGTGTGTATGTGTGTGTGTGTGTGTTGATGCTTAGAACAGTCACAGCTCAATTTACAAAATATCAAACAGTTGGTGGACTTATGCAGTTTGTTGTTCACACACTTTAAACACAGTTCACATGGAATAGTTACAGTTTCCCTGTGAGACATAACATTAAACTAAGTAAGATGTTCTTTGGTATGGCCAAGAGCAGTGAACTTAAGCTGGTGTGCAGACAATAGTGTAATGCACATAGTGTGCACTCTAGCCAGCACATGCAGTCTGCACTTGCACAAATGATGTGCAAAAAGAATGTAACTCACACACATAATGTGCAAAACGCACTAACTCATGTACATAGTACGCAGTCACATGTGCATGCACACTCTCATACACTTACCGATATACGAGGGCAGTTCAATAAGTAATGCAACAGTTTTTTTTCTCGGCCAATTTTGGTTGAAAAAACCGGAAATTTCTTGTGGAACATTTTCAAACATTCCCGCTTCGTCTCGTATAGATTCATTGACTTCCGACAGGTGGCAGCGCTGTACGGAGCTGTTAAAATGGCGTCTGTAACGGATGTGCGTTGCAAACAACGGGCAGTGATCGAGTTTCTTTTGGCGGAAAACCAGGGCATCTCAGGTATTCATAGGCACTTGCAGAATGTCTACGGTGATCTGGCAGTGGAAAAAAGCACGGTGAGGGGTTGGGCAAAGCGTGTGTCATCATCGCCGCAAGGTCAAGCAAGACTGTCTGATCTCCCGCGTGCGGGCCAGCCGTGCACAGCTGTGACTCCTGCAATGGCGGAGCGTGCGAACACACTCGTTCGAGATGATCGACGGATCACCATCAAACAACTCAGTGCTCAACTTGACATCTCTGTTGGTAGTGCTGTCACAATTGTTCACCAGTTGGGATATTCAAAGGTTTGTTCCCGCTGGGTCCCACGTTGTCTAACCGAACACCATAAAGAGCAAAGGAGAACCATCTGTGCGGAATTGCTTGCTCGTCATGAGGCTGAGAGTGACAATTTCTTGTCAAAGATTGTTACAGGCGATGAAACATGGGTTCATCACTTCGAACCTGAAACAAAACGGCAATCAATGGAGTGGCGCCACACCCACTCCCCTACCAAGAAAAAGTTTAAAGCCATACCCTCAGCCGGTAAAGTCATGGTTACAGTCTTCTGGGACGCTGAAGGGGTTATTCTGTTGGATGTCCTTCCACATGGTCAAACGATCAACTCTGAAGTGTATTGTGCTACTCTTCAGAAATTGAAGAAACGACTTCAGCGTGTTCGTAGGCACAAAAATCTGAACGAACTTCTCCTTCTTCATGACAACGCAAGACCTCACACAAGTCTTCGCACCCGAGAGGAGCTCACAAAACTTCAGTGGACTGTTCTTCCTCATACACCCTACAGCCCCGATCTCGCACCGTCGGATTTCCATATGTTTGGCCCAATGAAGGACGCAATCCGTGGGAGGCACTACGTGGATGATGAAGAAATTATTGATGCAGTACGACGTTGGCTCCGACATCGACCAGTGGAATGGTACCGTGCAGGCATACAGGCCCTCATTTCAAGGTGGCGTAAGGCTGTAGCATTGAATGGAGATTACGTTGAAAAATAGTATTGTGTAGCTAAAAGATTGGGGAATATCCTGGTGTATTTCAATGCTGAATAAAACAACCCCTGTTTCAGAAAAAAAAGTGTTGCATTACTTATTGAACTGCCCTCGTATATACATATAAACCTCTATATATACACTATGATAAGTGAGTCACACTATTCTACATATGGTTACTCATTTTCGTCATATATACAACATGCACATGAATATATTCTATCACTCAAGTGAATAGTGTGCATACGGTAGGGGTTTGATCCCATCAGAAATGGCCCACTTGTCATCATCTCTCAACAGAGCAGTTCTCCACTGCCATACAGTATGCACCTCGCGTCTTCATGATTGAATATTAGCTTGTCACATCATATGTGAAGGAGTACATGGAGCACCATCAACAAAACCACATAGTACTTCCAGGAGACTTCATCCTTAGTAAGTAATGTCACAGGGGATGAAAGCTGACAGGCCCTGAGGCATGGGCTCAGCTGCATAATGGATTAGTTTTTCCTATCTTTCATGCAACATAGCACATTTCATTCATGAAGTGCGAGAAGTGTGTCTCAAGTTTATCTCATAAGTGTAAATGACTGTATCATGTGTGTGTGTGTGTGTGTGTGTGTGTGTGTGTGGTGTGTGTGTGTGTGTGTGTGTGTGTGAGGAACGTTACCCATCACCACCAACGTCATGTACCTCATCAGTTACTCTTACTCATTCAATTGAGGCACACATCACACAGCTTAAGCCTATCTATAGGTAGCACCTGTGTCTGTATTGTATGGGTACATGTTCGAGCAGAGGCCTACAAACTCCACAATAAGTGACCCATTCGCCTCATCTTTCGTCAAAGTGATAATCTTATTGTTACCAAGCTTTATGCTGTAAGAATTATCAGCTATATGTCCAGGTACATCATATGCTTTATGATGACACCTTATTATTTCGTATGGATTGTAGCCCTTCACACAGTAGATGTATCAGTTCTTAAGTATATAAAGTAACTTTAGATCTGTGAAATGAATTTTCACATACTTATAATGGAAGTGGTGCATGTGGAGTTATACGGGTTTAAAATACATATACCCACATAAACAAGTTTCATGAACTCTACCAAAAACTTACTCATCTCTGGAGCGGTGAATTCTTCATTAAAGATTGTGGCCCATTTAAAATTTCACCAGCAATATAATCTCTTGCGCCATAACATCTCTTCACAAGTGAATTTCGTGATGGGGCATTCTCCATAGTCGT
The DNA here is from genome assembly GCF_023864345.2 of Schistocerca serialis cubense. Classification (NCBI taxonomy): domain Eukaryota; kingdom Metazoa; phylum Arthropoda; class Insecta; order Orthoptera; family Acrididae; genus Schistocerca; species Schistocerca serialis. The sequence goes on from NC_064646.1 coordinate 124,201,074, forward strand.
TTTCAGCAAGGCATCCCACAAAAGCAGGATATAGAATACAAAGAGTATGTTTCTGGGTGTGCACTCTAATATCTTTCGAAAATGTCTGGAAGGAAGCATACATCACTGTCCACACAAAGCTTCACACTCTCCCCTAAATTAGAGGTGTTAAGCTCCTGCCAAACACTTGACACAGCCCATATTCGGCATATGATACTACAGTGCCTCTAAATAAAGAAAGTGGTTATATCAGGCAGTATGGTTTCTCTGAATTTCTCCGTAGACTCCAGGTATTTTTATTGGAAAACTACTTTCTTCATTAAAGGCTGAAATTAGCATCATTAGGAAATGCAGCTTGAGTGATATGTAAATCCCCTTGATGCATCATTTCAGCAAGTTTCTCTATTGGCGTCTGCATGAATCTTACAAGGGAACCTTCAAAAGTGTCAATAAACAATCTTGATGAAACTTGGCAGGTGAGTAGAGGGGACAAAATAACACAATAAATATTTTTTGTTTTTGCCCAATTTTACTTTTAACAGGTAAAATAGATATTTGGTGTATTAGGCTTGGAGGGGATATAAGCGAAATGATGATTTGTCATTTAGAAATTGATAAATAATTAATGTTCTTGAAAACTGTATAATCGAATTATGTAATAATTTGAAATTTTTCAAAATACACTCTACCATTAATTAACTTGGAAAAATGAATACTTTTGTTACAACACAAATTAAAGAAGCTTTCGAACTATATACTTCCATGTCTAATAAGGCTTATTTCTGAAGTGCCATTTTTGGAAAATAAGCTGTAGACAGTGTGTTATCAGAGTGTTTTCAACATACCTAATTAAGATATCTGAACATTCGTTATTAGTTTAGTTGTTTAGTTTACTTATACTTGCTTTATGTTTTAAATTCTTATTTTACATTTTTTTTAGTTTACACTTTCATATATATGTATTTTGCCAGTTGAAAATAATAAGTAACTCATTATTATGATAGAAAATAAGTACAATAACGATAATCTGCAAAACTGCTTAAAATATAACGTTCTCTTACACCACACACATAAAATGAACGAAATATATCCACATAATATACATGACAGAAAACACAATATATAGGAAAATTCAGCATGATTTCAAATGGTCACAGATGATCTTATAAATATAATGATTAGTATCAGGCTAATCTCAGTACATTGGTAAGCATTGGCGAAAAAAATTGATTGTGTACTTTGACTGAAGCTTAACTGCTTCTCAAGTGGAGACTGACTTCAAACTCATTCAACAGAACTAGAGCAGAGTATCTCCCCACAAATTTCTTCTAGCATCAAAAGCTATATACTTTCCATGACTGTACCCATGCCATCAAGGCATTTAGGATCAACAGATGAATAAGTTGCATCTCCTAAGGCACAATGTTCTACACAATTCTTTCAGACTGCCAGCCCTAAGAATCTAACAATAATACGGATTTTTCCTTATTCATTGGGAAAGAAAATATCTTTTCAATATCTTTTGACGTGGCCAGACGTTTGTTTACTAGATTTCGATGCTATCACAAGGACACTTGCTGCATCAAAAAGATATTGTCGGTCAAAACTCACTGTTACTTTATTTTAAAACTATCATTAGGCAGTTGGTCTGTGTGAAAAACCGTTTTGACCATAAGACCTGAGGACAAGGAACTTATTCATCTGATGATCTCAAAGGAGTCGACGCCAAATGTACAGACATTATATATATATATATATATATATATATATATATATATATATATATATATAGCTTCCGATATTGGAACGAACTTGTGAGAAGATGTTCAGATCTGGTTCTGTTGAATGATTTTGATGTTAGTCTCCACTTGACAAACAATATATTTAAGCTCCAGACACTAGTACATAAACAATTCTTGTCGCCAAAGCTTACCAACATACTGAAATATGTCTGATATAAATCAGAATATTTAGAGGATCGCCTGTGGCAACTGGAAATCCTGCTGAATTTTAATTTGCATCGCATTTTTTCCATCATGTATACTATGTAAGAAATTTCGTTCATTTTATGTGCACAGTCAAAGAAAACGTTATGTCTTAAGCATTTTTTTGCATATTATCTTTATTGTAGGGACTTTGTATCATAATAATGAGTTACTTATTTTCAATTAAGAAGATGCACATATCTGAAACTTTAAACCAGAAAACAAAAAACAAAAGATGTAAAATAAGAATTTGGGACATAAAACATATAAAGTAAAATAAACAACTAGATTAATAAAGAATGTTTAGATATTTCAATTAGTTATGTTGAAAATACTATGATAGAACATAGTGTACAGCTTATTTTCCAAAAATGGTATTTCAGAAACCAGCTTTATTACACATGGGTGTATGTAGCTTGCAAACTTCTTTAATTTATGTTGTAACCGCAGTTTTCGTTTTGAAAAATTAATAAATGGTGATACAGTATGTGGGAGGCGGCGCCATCTGTTCTTCAGATGTGGGAAAACTATTTTTGCGATCAGCCAAGAAGCAATGGAGAACATATTGACTATAATTTCCAGTCTCAAGTCCGCATTCTTCTTCTGCCCTCTGACAGAAATGCTTCTATTCTCTATTTACTCAACTGGATCAGGAACTATGATTATGAATGAAAGTTTTGAGTTCTAATTTATCGATGTATTTGATAACTTTCACATGTAGGACACAGTAATAATCCTGATAATAATAACAATAACAAAGATTGTCTTATCATAATCAACACTATGGCCAGTTCAGAGGCCACCTCTATGGTAAGTTCCCATTAAATGATCTTTCGTCCTGACTTCTGATAATCAAAGTCAATTGCTTGACCCAAAAGTGGAAAACAATGTCACGCTGTTGTGGTAACATTACGAGTGGCACACAAACAGTTACTTCCGAGAAATCTAAGCAATCCAGGACTGTATACAGTTCTCACGAGTTTGCTTCCTATTTGTAGCGAAAACATGTGTTTAGTTGCAGCCTGGCTGTGATGTCACATTAGACAGAACGTAAGCCGGCGTTTGACTGAAGTGAAGTCATCACTGTCTCTCAGGCATATTTATATATGGGTGCAGAGGATGGCTGAAGATAACACCTGCTGTCATCCGCTCTGTCTCGAAGCAGTAGCATCCAAATGACCACTTTCTCGGACACATATATCATTTTATAACACTGTTATGCATCAATTGAAAAGCTTCGCAACTTTTGTATGGATGGAGTTAAGTAGGCTTTAATCACAGAAAATGATTTACCTCACTTCATATAAACTTTGCCATCTACATTTTTTAGAACAGAACTGACAGTAGAACATGACCTCTGAACTACATCTTTAAGAGACCTTGTATGACTGTTATTTACATCAAAGTCTTTAAACTTGTTGCTGCACAGGATTAGCCGAGTGGTCTAATGTGCTGCAGTCATGGACTGTGTGGCTGGTCTCGGCGGAGGCTCGAGTGAGCCCTCTCTGGGGCATGGGTGTGTGTGTGTGTGTTTGTCCTTAGGATAATTTAGGTTAAGTAATGTGTAAGCTTAGGGACTGATGACTTTAGCAGTTAAGTCCCATAAGATTTCACACACATTATTTGAAACTCATTATATCTTCATTATTTAATAGATGTAATCAAGTGCTGCAGTGAGAACTGTCTATCATTAATATAACAGATAATTAATCTACTACAAATAAGAACATTTTTGTTCCAAATTTTATTTTCAGTAAATTACTTGAAAACTATTAGAGGTAGCGTAGTGGGGCTGCACAGTTAATGGTTTTGTATCGAACTGAAGCTTCATACGAAATTTTCATATTCTTACTATTTAGTGCCTTCAATTTTTCGTAAAAATTCCGACTTTGACCAAAATTTTGTTCTGATCAACTTGTAACAGTTGAGTTTGAGACACCTTTGCACACTCTGAACGGTTTTTGGTTTTCTGGATTAATTATTTAGCACCACTTATTTTTTTTTCTCAAAGAGATGTATTTAGGAAGGATATTAGCGAATGCGAATGTGAAATAATCTGGGTTAAGTTAAGTATCAAAGGTGGGTCAGATATGATAGTCGGATGCTTCTATAGACCACCTGCATCAGCAACCGTAGTAGTTGAGCGCCTCAGAGAGAACCTGCAGAACGTCGTGAAGAAGTTTCGTGATCATACTATTGTAATAGGGGGAGACTTCAATCTACCAGGTATAGAATGGGATAGTCACACAATCAGAACTGGAGCCAGGGACAGAGACTCTTGTGACATTATCCTGACTGCCTTGTCCGAGAATTACTTCGAGCAGATAGTTAGAGAACCAACTCGTGAAGCTTACGTTTTAGACCTCATAGCAACAAATAGACCGGAACTTTTCGACTCCGTGAATGTAGAAGAGGGTATCAGTGATCATAAGTCAGTGGTTGCATCAATGACTACAAGTGTAATAAGAAATGCCAAGAAAGGAAGGAAAATATATTTGCTTAACAAGAGTGATAGGGCACAAATCGCAGAATATCTGAGTGACCACCATCAAACGTTCATTTCTGAGGAAGAGGATGTGGAACAAAAATGGAAAAAATTCAGAAACATCGTCCAGTACGCCTTAGATAAGTTCGTACCGACTAAGGTCCAAAGCGAGGGGAAAGATCCACCGTGGTATAACAATCATGTACGAAAGGTACTACGGAAACAAAGAAAGCTTCATCATAGGTTTAAGAGTAGTCGAATCATAGCTGATAAGGAAAAGCTGAACGAAGCGAAAAAGAGCGTAAAGAGAGCAATGAGAGAAGCATTCAACGAATTCGAACATAAAACATTGGCAAGCAATCTAAACAAGAACCCTAAAAAGTTTTGGTCATATGTAAAATCGGTAAGCGGATCTAAATCCCCTATTCAGTCACTCGTTGACCACGATGGCACCGAAACAGAGGACGACCGAAGAAAGGCAGAAATACTGAATTCAGTGTTCCGAAACTGTTTCACTGCGGAAAATCGTAACACGGTCCCTGACTTCAGCCGTCGCACGGACGCCAAAATGGAAAATATTGAAATAAACGATATCGGAATTGAAAAACAACTGCTATCACTTAGTAGCGGAAAAGCATCCGGACCAGACGAGATACCCTTAAGATTCTACAGTGATTATGCTAAAGAACTTGCCCCCTTTCTATCAGCAATTTATCGTAGATCGCTGGAAGAACGTAAAGTACCTAGCGACTGGAAGAAAGCGCAGGTCATTCCCATTTTCAAGAAGGGTCATAAATCAGATGCGAATAATTATAGGCCTATTTCGCTTACGTCAATCTGTTGTAGAATAATGGAACATGTTTTGTGTTCTCGTATTATGACGTTCTTAGATAATACAAATCTCCTTCATCATAACCAACATGGATTCCGCAAACAGAGATCATGTGAAACTCAGCTCGCCCTATTTGCCCAAGAAATTCACAGTGCCGTAGACACTGGCGAGCAGATGGATGCCGTATTCCTGGACTTCAGGAAGGCATTTGATACGGTTCCGCACTTACGTTTAGTGAAAAAAATACGAGCTTACGGAATATCGGACCAGGTTTGTGATTGGATTCAGGATTTCCTAGAAGAAAGAACACAACATGTCATTCTTAACGGTTCAAAATCTGCAGATGTAGAGGTAATTTCGGGAGTACCGCAGGGAAGCGTGATAGGACCTTTATTGTTTACAATATACATAAATGACTTAGTTGACAACATCGGTAGCTCCGTGAGGCTATTTGCAGATGACACGGTTGTCTACAAGAAAGTAGCAACATCAGAAGACTCGTACGTACTCCAGGAGGACCTGCAGAGGATTAATGCATGGTGCGACAGCTGGCAGCTTTCCCTAAACGTAGATAAATGTAATATAATGCGCATACATAGGGGCAGAAATCCATTCCAGTACGATTATGCCATAGGTGGTAAATCATTGGAAGCGGTAACGACCGTAAAATACTTAGGAGTTACTATCCGGAGCGATCTGAAGTGGAATGATCACATAAAACAAATAGTGGGAAAAGCAGGCGCCAGGTTGAGATTCATAGGAAGAATTCTAAGAAAATGTGACTCATCGACGAAAGAAGTAGCTTACAAAACGCTTGTTCGTCCGATTCTTGAGTATTGCTCATCAGTATGGGACCCTTACCAGGTTGGATTAATAGAAGAGATAGACATGATCCAACGAAAAGCAGCGCGATTCGTCATGGGGACATTTAGTCAGCGCGAGAACGTTACGGAGATGCTGAACAAGCTCCAGTGGCGGACACTTCAAGAAAGGCGTTACGCAATACGGAGAGGTTTATTATCGAAATTACGAGAGAGCACATTCCGGGAAGAGATGGGCAACATATTACTACCGCCCACATATATCTCGCGTAATGATCACAACGAAAAGATCCGAGAAATTAGAGCAAATACGGAGACTTACAAGCAGTCGTTCTTCCCACGCACAATTCGTGAATGGAACAGGGAAGGGGGGATCAGATAGTGGTACAATACGTACCCTCTGCCACACACCGTAAGGTGGCTCGCGGAGTATAGATGTAGATGTAGATGTAGATCACTCTGAGATTTAACAGTTTAAACATTAATATACTGAAGTATATGTTGACAAATTTTGGAAAAGCAACTTTAATTTCATCCTACCATGATGGTGCAATGCCTGTATGCTATGCACATGCTTGATGTGATGATGTGGGGCTAGTAGCAGTGAACTGGAGTATGTCCTGGTATACCGACCCATCTATATATCTCTCATATGATGCAGTGCTTGCTTCGCCACAAGTATCTTACAGAATTTCAAATTATTGCCGAATTTTTAGATGGCAATAATATGTATGGAGTGTTTCAGTTTTTTTTAATCGAATGGCTACACACAAATATTACAACCAGCTGTATTTTTATACAGTAATTGATGTTCCCCCATTTTAGTAATAGGAAGGTCTTCAACCTTCAAGAAGAACCAGCTTATGCTGCCACAAGAGGTACATATATAGTGTTCAGACTTCCTAACAGTAAATGATCTGTATACACTCTCATTTTCCTTCTTTTCCATTACGTCAACCTTTCCTGTTAACTCATTGATTAACCTCAAAATGGTTGTCTCTACATGCCTCAGTCGCCATCTTGGTTTGTTTTTTGGACTGTGACGTTACTGAGACTTCCCTGATATGCCCAGGTTGCCATCTTGGATTGTGATGTCATACATACTGTACCAGTATGCTTATTTCGCCATCTTTGATTGTGTCATCATACAGATCGTCCTAATATGTCCAAGTCGCCCTCAAGGGTTTTTAAACTTCACATCAAGAGGGCAATTGGCGGTCTCGCATTTTTTAAATTTCCTGCATTTCACACTCAGGAAAACTGCCCTACTTCCGCAGTGATGCCAGAGGGGTAGGAGGATGGCCTACTTTGAGTTTCCAATCATATTTTGAATTTCACACCCACATGTTGCGAAGGTGGATCGACCACTCTGTGTAAGTTTCGCTGGAAAGCCCATACACATCCTCCACACAGTTCCAATATCTCCCCATGTGATTTCCATATTTTTGTAGACTTGAAGAAAGACATTCATAGCTGTCGATTTCCTTTCTATGAAGAGGTACATGTATGATTCTGAAGACCACTGCAAAAAATTTTCATGAAGGCAATGGCTGTCTTCTCTCGTAATGGGATAAATGTATTAACAGTTACGGCAATTACTTCTGAAGTAGCAAAAAGTGTACTTACCTTTTAACCATCTGTCTCGTTTTCATTTGACTGCAGCTTATACTTCCACAAACAGACTCAAACTATTATGAACTGAACTGTGAGATGCTATAATTCCCTCACCATCCACTCAGTGTTGTTGACACATATTCCAATATTAATAAAAATGTGCTAGACATAAAATGCCGCTCACCAGAGATGCGAATAACTGAGAAGTTAAAACAAATTCTGGAAGCTTGTATAAATCTGCATGTCAGGATACCAAAATCTCACAATTGCGAAAGAAGTGTCAGAAATTCACAATGATATATGCCAGAGCTAGCTGTACAGCAATAAATTTGTCGAAATGTTCGATCATTGGTTCCTTTTCCAGCTTTTTTCCCTCTTACAGTTGCTGTAACTTTGCAAAGTCAACACATGAACTACCTGAAAATTGCACAACAGGAATTTGGTCTTGTAATTAAAATGGGGTTAAATATTTTAGTACTTAGTTAATGTTTGTCCTGCAAATTTGTGTTAAAGTCGTTCAGGTTGTGTTAAAGTCGTTCAGGTGCTTGATCAGTTCAGTTAGAAATGCAAGTCTTCAGTCTTTTGGTTGGATTTCCTTTCATATCCATGATCTGCGCTTTGTCTCTCTCCACATGTTGAAGAAAAACTTAGGAAACAACATCTCTATTCAAGCAACTTGCTGCACACAATCATTGTCACTCTCGAGATTTTTCTGGAAAGATGTGAGCGACCTGTGATTATGATTTTTGATTTAGAGCTACATCGATGACGCCATTTATATTGTCACATTTTCCTAGCAATAAAGAATGCAGTGTATTTCCTACTGGATACCAGCTTGTTTCAAGTTTAGTCTAACCAAAGAGACGATACTAAACTTGTGACTAATCATTCCAGGAGATCCATAAATCGCAATCGAAGAAAACTTTTTCCAACAAAGGTCATGCTTGTCGATATGTTTTCTAAGCAAGAAAATATATATTAGGTCGTTGTTATCTAACGTACTGTGACCACATCAGTTTGAAGCAGCGTCAACACCTGTAATAAACACGTTCAATCACATTAAATACATCAGTGGTTGGTCCAGATCAAAGAAGAAGAAAATAAATCTGTATTTCTTTCTTTCAGCCGAGCTTTTTAGTACGCCTGCAAACTGCTCACATTGAAATAGAAACTATTTCGCAAAGAGGAATTTTCTGTGGACATAAAATTGTGGTGTGCTGAAAGGAGACCCTACTTTTACTGTTTTGTGAGATATGCAGTAGCTTAATGTTATTGCAGCACCACTATGAATCGCATAACTTTCTTCCAGTAAGAATGTTGCAAGGAGGAATTACATCATGGGTGACATCACATATTGCGTTATTAGTAACGATAATAATTATACAAAAAGTGGTATTTACCTACTTGAATACTTAATTTTCTTCTCTTTGGTTTGTCTTAGCTCAAGAATTTTGGATTTTCGTTTTTCAGCATTGAAACTAACTACTCATCTAGCAGTTGGAAATGTCGCATTATACTGCTTGGGCTCTTACAGTTTTATATCATAAAACAGGCAGAGAACCACATTATATTTAAATAAAAAAAGGAATTTCAGTGTAGGTTAAAGCATAAGGACTAATTAGGTTATCATTCTGGGATTTTTCACTTGTCGTAGATGGTTTTCTTCTGGAACATTCTTTCCTATTACCGTAAACAAGACCACACGAGATGATAGCAACCAAAAGTCAACAGATCGCGTGGTCATCCGAGGTGCTAGAATGTTATGGGAGTGTAGGGGAATCGTTGCTGGTAGAGTGGAGGGGGGTGGGCGGGGGTGCAGGGAGGCAATAACTATGTAGGAGTTGAGGTGTGATAACTGGTCATAACCGTCTGCAAATTGTCACTATTGTGTATGTGCAGCATCCTGATCGACATGATACATTTGTTCTCTTGTAGTGCTAGTTTACAATGCAAAAATGCCTTCAACGCCATGCTAGATTTTATCGTTGCTAAGATAAAGTCCATTATTTGGTAAGTAAAATACTATATCACAACATGTAAGCTTCCATGGCTGGCGTCTTCATAAATTAAAACTACCGGTCTGAATTGCCGTGGTCCATATACAAAACTTTTTCTCCTTCCTGACGTGTCGTTGCCTACTGCCTGCAACATCTTCTGGGGTGAGTTGGCGACTAGCTGCTAGACGACGACGACGCACATGATGGAGGGCTGAACCCTCAGCTGGGAACGAAGTTCTAGCGCTTTATGCGCTTCACCTTCTTAATTGATGTGGTGAGAATCTGGGGGTGACATGACGGGTGTTGTTGTCCTTGACTGTTGTGCAAGCTGCTAGGCGCTGGAGGTCCCGCTTATATAGAGCGCTTGGATGGCGCCACCACTCATCACGTGCTTTCGACTTTAAAACTCTCTCTGGCTAGTGCCATCTCTCTCGATTACAGTTAATCGATTGTCACTTCGTTGGTACAAAGTCGACCACCAGATTTTGTCTAGTTTTAACCCTTCTTCTTTTTTATTAAAATTATTTTCATGCTTGTAGATCTCCAGCGCCTAGCAGCCAGTCACCGACTCACCTGAGAAGATGTTGCCCGGAGTAGGCAACGAAACGTCAGGAAGGAGTAGAAGTTTTATACACTCCTGGAAATGGAAAAAAGATCACATTGACACCGGTGTGTCAGACCCACCATACTTGCTCCGGACACTGCGAGAGGGCTGTACAAGCAATGATCACACGCACGGCACAGCGGACACACCAGGAACCGCGGTGTTGGCCGTCGAATGGCGCTAGCTGCGCAGCATTTGTGCACCGCCGCCGTCAGTGTCAGCCAGTTTGCCGTGGCATACGGAGCTCCATCGCAGTCTTTAACACTGGTAGCATGCCGCGACAGCGTGGACGTGAACCGTATGTGCAGTTGACGGACTTAGAGCGAGGGCATATAGTGGGCATGCGGGAGGCCGGGTGGACGTACCGCCGAATTGCTCAACACGTGGGGCGTGAGGTCTCCACAGTACATCGATGTTGTCGCCAGTGGTCGGCGGAAGGTGCACGTGCCCGTCGACCTGGGACCGGACCGCAGCGACGCACGGATGCACGCCAAGACCGTAGGATCCTACGCAGTGCCGTCGGGGACCGCACCGCCACTACCCAAAAATTAGGGACACTGTTGCTCCTGGGGTATCGGCGAGGACCATTCGCAACCGTCTCCATGAAGCTGGGCTACGGTCCCGCACACCGTTAGGCCGTCTTCCGCTCACGCCCCAACATCGTGCAGCCCGCTTCCAGTGCTGTCGCGACAGGCGTGAATGGAGGGACGAATGGAGACGTGTCGTCTTCAGCGATGAGAGTCGCTTCTGCCTTGGTGCCAATGATGGTCGTATGCGTGTTTGGCGCCATGCAGGTGAGCGCCACAATCAGGACTGCATACGACCGAGGCACACAGGGCCAACACCCGGCATCATGGTGTGGGGAGCGATCTCCTACACTGGCCGTACACCACTGGTGATCGTCGAGGGGACACTGAATAGTGCACGGTACATCCAAACCGTCATCGAACCCATCGTTCTACCATTTCTAGACCGGCAAGGGAACTTGCTGTTTCAACAGGACAATGCACGTCCGCATGTATCCCGTGCCACCCAACGTGCTCTAGAAGGTGTAAGTCAACTACCCTGGCCAGCAAGATCTCCGGATCTGTCCCCCACTGAGCATGTTTGGGACTGGATGAAGCGTCGTCTCACGCGGTCTGCACGTCCAGCACGAACGCTGGTCCAACTGAGGCGCCAGGTGGAAATGGCATGGCAAGCCGTTCCACAGGACTACATCCAGCATCTTTACGATCGTCTCCATGGGAGAATAGCAGCCTGCATTGCTGTGAAAGGTGGATATACACTGTACTAGTGCCGACATTGTGCATGCTCTGTTGCCTGTGTCTATGTGCCTGTGGTTCTGTCAGTGTGATCATGTGATGTATCTGACCCCAGGAATGTGTCAATAAAGTTTCCCCTTCCTGGGACAATGAATTCACGGTGTTCTTATTTCAATTTCCAGGAGTATATATGGACCATGGCAATTCAGACCGGAAGTTTTAATTAATAAAATACTATAGTTTGGTGCTAAGAAAATGCCATACTATGTTGCACTAACGCTTAAGAGAAGTATCGAAATCACGTTGTTTTTCTTGCAACATAATGTAGTAAACGTAGGGAAATGCCACGTCGATATATAAACGAGATAGCTACAATGTATTTCCGTTTTCAGATCCAAATTAAGCTACTTTTGAAGTTGTAAGGTATGAATCCTGTGCTTGCGTGGATATAATACAAAATAGCTACAGAAAATATGTCCAGCTAAAGCACAGAAACCGGAAGACAGGAGACGAGCTACTGGTGGAAGTACAGCTGGGAGAATGGGCGCTTGAGTCGGTCAATCGGTGTACCATTAGCGATCGAAAGCCGAAGGTTCTAAGTTCTAGAGTCGGTCCGGCACACAGTTTTAATCTGCCAGAGCGTTTCCACTAAAGCAGTTTTAGTTGTTTGGAACAATGTTCAAAAACGCATTTTTCCTGTACTGTTATTTCTGTTTTGGTTATCCCAATTATTTTCCGAAAAGTTATGCAGATCTTGATGTATCAGGTACTGCACCGATGTATCAAGTTGCAAAGTCCCACTCACCTTGTGGTGAATTTCTTCTCAGACTCACGCCTCCTTGAAGTTACTGAAATAAAGTCCTCAGCTGGAAAAAGCCGTAGAAAACAGCTGTATACCTCGTACCCACAAGTCACACTAAAAAATGTTTTGGAAGTGGAAGGAATGGTGAAATGACAGTATTTAAGTGCGCAAAATTACACTCTATTACGGCAGACTTGCATACACCATTGACTACTAAGCCTTACCCTAAGGTGTACAAAGTCTGGAAAGTCCACATGCACACATCATTCATAAACATAGCTACTTTATGCTAATTACTATCTATCTTTCACCGAAGTTTACACCGGATTCTTTCTTTCAGAATATCTCGCTGAAATGTTGCTATAATCAGTTCCGCGTAACAAAATGTTTATGTTTTTGAATACGCAATAGGCCACACGGAATTTAGAAAGTGTCACCAAGTGTTTTGAATTTCACGTCGTCCATGAAAACGTATCCTCTTCCACACTTCCACAGATCTGACACATTTAGTACTGAAATATCAGAATACATATCACTAAGATATCCAACCCCCGACTCTCCTCCTCTCTCATTAAAAAAGAAATTTCTGGTTCTCACAATATGTGCGAATATGTTAATTTCCGATTGGCAGAGAAACATCACAACCATTCAGAAAACAGCAACCACGCGGTCTAAGGCGCTCGAACCAGCATCAAACCCACTCAGTTCTATGCATATATACAGGGTGGTCCATTGATAGTGACCGGGCCAAATATCTCACGAAATAAGCATCAAACAAAAAAACTACAAAGAACTAAACTCGGCTTGCTTGAAGGGGGAAACAGGTTGGCGCTATGGTTGGCCCGCTAGATGGCGCTGCCATAGGTCAAACGGATATCAACTGCGTTTTTTCAAATAGGAACCCCCATTTTTTATAACAAATTCGTGTAGTGCGTAAAGAAATATGAATGTTTTAGTTGGACCACTTTTTTCACTTTGTAACAGATGGCGCTGTAATAGTCACAAACGTTTAAGTACTTGATATCACGTAACATTCCGCCAATGCGGACGGTATTTGCTTCGTGATACATTACCCGTGTTAAAATGGACCGTTTACCAATTGCGGAAAAGGTCGATATCGTGTTGATGTATGGCTGTTGTGGTCAAAATGCCCAACGGGCGTGTGCTATGTATGCTGCTCGGTTTCCTGGACGACATCATCCAAGTGTCCGGACCGTTCGCCGGATAGTTACGTTATTTAAGGAAACAGGAAGTGTTCAGCCGCATGTGAAACTTCAACCACGACCTGCAACAATTGATGATGCCCAAGTAGGCGTTTTAGCTGCTGTCGCGGCTAATCCGCACATCAGTAGCAGACAAAATGCACGAGAATCGGGAATCTCAAAAACGTTGGTGTTGAGAATGCCTCATCAACATCGATTGCACCCGTACCATATTTCTATGCACCAGGAATTGCATGGCAACGACTTTGAAAGTCGTATACAGTTCTACCACTGGGAAGAAGAGAAATTACGGGACTACGACAGATTTTTTGCATGCGCTCTATTTAGCGACGAAGCGTCATTCACCAACAGCGGTAACGTAAACCGGCATAATATGTACTATTGGGCAACGGAAAATCCACGATGGCTGCGACAAGTGGAACATCAGCGAACTTGGCGGGTTAATGTATGGTGCGGCATTATGGAAGGAAGGATAATTGGCCCCCATTTTATCGATGGCAATCTAAATGGTGCAATGTATGCTGATTTCCTACGTACTGTTCTACCGATGTTACTACAAGATGTTTCACTGCATGACAAAATGGTAATGTACTTCCAACATGATGGATGTCCGGAACATAGGTCGCATGCGGTTGAAGCGGTATTGAATAGCAATCTCATGGCAGCTGCACTCGCCATCCAAGCACCATACCATTTCCCGCACGTTCACCGGATCTGACGTTCCCGGATTTATTTATGTGAGGAAAGTTGAAGGATATTTGCTATCGTGATCCACCGACAACGCCTGACAACATGCGTCAGCGCATTGTCAAAGCGAAACATTACGGAAGGCGAACTACTCGCTGTTGAGAGGAATGTCGTTACACGTCTTGCCAAATGCATTGAGGTTGACGGACGTCATTTTGAGCATTTATTGCATTAATGTGGCATTTACAGGTAATCACACTGTAACAGCATGCGTTCTCAGAAATGATAAGTTCACAAATGTACATATATCACATTGGAACAACCGAAGTAAAATGTTCAAACGTACCTACGTTCTGTATTTTAATTTACAAAACCTACCTGTTACTAACTGTTCGTCTAAAATTGTGAGCCAAATGTTTGTGACTATTACTAATCGGATGGTCCTTTTTAAGATAAACACTTTTTAATCCTGAGTGTAAGCTAACATTCACCCTGTAACTGTTCTACTATATTTTGGCTTTCTTCTCAAAAATTGTAAAATCTGGCGCTGTTCTGTTAAAAGTACAGAAATGGATGCTCTCGAGTCCTTCACACAGCATACAAAGAAATAGTGGAGCGAGTGTCACCAACGTCAGACAGGTGGCTTGTCTTTGGTGGAAAACCTGAGAGGCAAATTCAGAGATGTTTTCTTATATCGCGTAAACTCGCATATTTATTACTAAATAACGGTGTAATATTTTATTTTAGACAAAAAACAAGTACTAAATTTATGGAATCTTTCGAACCATACCAGCATCTAAATTATTGATGTAAGAAATTAGGGTGAAGGACGACCAGCAAGATTGCTTCTTGGTGCGAGCAGAAGACTGTGTGCTTGGTGTCAGAAGCAGGGAAAACGTTACCAGAGGCGGCAGCTCGCCACTGTGTGAGAGTGAGATACGAGTTGTCAGTAGTAGCCAGCATTGGATCGATGCCGACGGAGGAGTTAACACCTGGTCCACTCAACTCTGACGTCATAAGCGAGCCATCCGCTGCCGTTTTGGAGACACCATACAGAATTAGCTGCTAATTCAGCACGTAACTCTCAGGCAGCAAGGATTAGAAAGGTATCAGTCTCGAAAGTAAAGCTGACCGCCATTCGCTGCGTCACATGTAGGAAGCGACAGCTGCCATCTTGTAAAACGACCATGTCTCTTCAATCTTGCTGGAAGGACGCTTTATTAGAATGATGTATTGATGTTTCAGAATTTCATTTACCGGGTGAAGAAAAAGTCAGTATAAATTTGAAAACTTAGTAAACCACGGAATAATGTAGATAGAGAAGTAAAAATTGACACACATGCTTGGAATGACATGGGGTTTTATTAGAACAAAAAAAAAAAAAAAACACCCCATATTGCTAGATGCGTGAAAGATCTCTGGCGCGCTTCGTTTGGTGATGATCGAGTGCTCAGCCGCCACTTTCGTCATGCTTGGCCTCCCAGGTCCCCAGACCTCAGTCCGTGCGAATATTGGCTTTGGGGTTACCTGAAGTCGCAAGTGTATCGTGATCGACCGACATCTCTAGGGATGCTGAAAGACAACATCCGACGCCAATGCCTCACCATAACTCTGGACATGCTTTACGATTCTGTTCACAACATTATTCCTCGACTACAGCTATTGTTGAGGAATGATGGTGGACATATTGAGCATTTCCTGTAAAGAACATTATCTTTGCTTTGTCTTACTTGGTTATGCTAATTATTGCTATTCTGATCAGTTGAAGCGCCATGTGTCGGACATTTTTTGAATGTTTGTATTTTTTTGGTTCTAATAAAACCCCAAGCATGTGTGTCAATTTGTACCTCTCTATCTACATTATTTCGTGATTTATTCAGTTTTCAAATTTATACTGACTTCTTTTTGATCACCTGGTACATTAATTGCTATTTTAAGGAGACGTCATGCATAGAAGTTATATGAGTCTGTGAGTTATCATTGTTAATTACTTGTGCTGTGTCCCTATTAGCTGAGTGAGTGGTAACGTGTTCGCCTACTATATAGTAGGCCCGGATTCAATTCCCGGCCGGGTTGGAGACTTTCTCCGCTCGTGGACTGGATGTTGTGTTGTCCTCATCATCATCAACGAAGCGCAAGTCACCCAATGTGCCGTCACCTGAAATAAGACTTGCAACCAGGCGGCCGAACTTCCCCGGTTGGGGACTCCCGGCCAACAAATCCCGAAAACATTTTTAGGGAGAGATATGGAAATGGAAATGAGCGTTTGGCGTCATTGGCCGGGAGACCTCTTGCGGGGCAGGTCCGGCCGCCTCGGTGCAGGTCTTATTACATTCGACGCCACATTGGGCGACCTGCGCGCCAGATGGGGATGTAATGATGATGAAGACAACACAACACCCAGTCCCTGAGCGGAGAAAATCCCCGACCTAGCTGGCAATCGAACCCGGGCCCGTAGTACGGCAATCCGTCACGCTGACCACTCAGCTATCGGAGCGGACAGGGAGAAATACAAGAGTATGTAAGGAGCTACCTGGTATCGCCTCGCAGAACTGATTGCTTTAAAGACATCGCTAGTACGTGGATTTTCCGGCCACATAGAACTGTGACCTGTACAATTTCAGACCATAGATTTAACTGCCTGGAATACCTTTTGCTTGATGAACTCGGTCACTGTTGTCTTGTTGCTGGAATGCATACTTTCCCTTTATCAGTTGCAAAATTAATCAAAAACTCTTTTCATCTTATTCATGCGTAATTGTAGGTCAGCTTCTTCCATGAAGCTGAGAGTCGCCTTTCAGCCTTGTTGGTCAAAGGAAGGTGTTCAAAGCTGAGGTGAATACAGACTAATCGTAGGACTATAACAAGTTCTACTTTGTGACGAGTCGGTTTCGTCTACAAAGGCGCAATGTGTGGAGGGTAGATCAGGGAGGCCAAAGAGAGTGAAAGTTGGTTGGTTGACTGATTCAGGAAGGAGGGGAGTGTAATGTTATTGGATTTCAGATACTTAGCATATGAGATATTTGTCATAAAAGAAAAGGACAGCCAACGAGCTGTAGTTCGTAAAAATGTTGCATCACAGCGCGAGAGTAAAGAGACGAAATATTTTTATAATGTGCGCCTACACCAAGACGCGCGACCAGCGTTTAAATACTCTAAATAAGCAGTATGACCCACTGGGCGCAGATATTTAAAATCATTGCCGCAGCACTTGATAGCAAGAAGCTGAGAAACAGAAGAAAGAATAATCTATCTTTTGTTAAGAAATATTCTAGAGACTTCATTATCCCGGGTACTTTTGGTCGCCGACGTGTTAAGACGTACTACATAGCATTGCTACAAGTGTCAAGTTGTATTTTTATTTTGTGTAAAAACTATGTGAAGCGACGAACAAACGTTTCGGTAACTCGGGTGAGGATATCATGTACTTACGCACACGCAAGGACATTTAATTTTAAGAAGGAACGGACTGACAAAGCAGCGATTATTGGACTGCGCCATGTACAAAAGAAATATCAGATGTAAATCATGTATTTATTGTGTATTTGGTTCAAATGGCTCTGAGCACTATGGGACTCAACATCTGAGGTCATCAGTCCCCTAGAACTTCGAACTACTTAAACCTAACTAACCTAAGGACATCACACACATCCATCCCCGAGGCAGGATTCGAACCTGCGACCGTAGCAGTCGTGCGGTTCCAGACTGAAGCGCCTAGAACCGCTAGGCCACCGCGGCCGGCTGTTCACAATATATTATCTTACGATGCAGTAATTTTCTTCTTATTCTTTTCTTTCACTAACCATAAATGATCTTCAAATTGTATATGAGCTTTGTTACAGGTTCGCTCTTTATCGCGGTGTCTCGATTGTGTTTGGGAGACCACTAATGTGTTCAACTTCCGATCTATTAATCTTTCTCTTACGAAATTCCACTAATTTGCTTTCATTTCCATTTTTATATTCAGATAGGTCCCTTACGTATTTTCATCGAAGATTCTGATTGCTTGAAGGCAGTCCTGGTCGAAAGATCAATTAAGAAAACCCCTTGGCGTAATCAATCCGTACGTCTCCTGAACATAATCGAGAACCGACGCATCGGCGATCAATTAATAATCTCTCTTTCTCTTTTTAAGTCGTACTAAAAAACGGCCACACAGGATAGCCTAAGTACGCAATCTAGCGTTAGGTTGCATTTTGTCAGTAAATATTACAAACCAACAGTGACAGCATCACTATTATTATTTACTACTATTTCTTATACAGAGTAAGCAAGTTCCTAACGCCAGAGGGCCAAACAGCGAAGCCATCGGTTCCATCGGATTAGGGATGGATGGGGAAGGAAGTCGACCGTGCCCTTTCAAAGAAACCATCCGGGCATTTCCCTGAAGCGATTTAGGGAAATCACGGAAAATATAAATCAGGGTGGTCAGATGCGGGTTTAAATCGTTGTCCTCCTGAATGCGTGTCCATTGTGCTAACTATTGCACCACCTCGCTCGGTGAGAGAGAAAGCAGTGATGGTGGTTGCGGCCCAGTTTGTTGCAGAGAGTTTTTAGGAGGTGCATTCACGATCGCAACGTCGTAATGGCAGAGTGCCAGATGTGTACACAGAATGCACATTTCCATCGTCGATAACTTTTGACTTGACTATGTAGACATTATAATATTAAAAGACTCAATACTTAACTAGAACAAAATGCAATAGCCGAAAAATTGTTGTGACATGAAGGAAAAGGCAGTTTTTGTGACAACTATTGCATGGCGGTTTGTAGAGTCGCGGTTTAAATGTCCTACGTGTTAGCAAACTTTGCCGTCCCAACATTTTAGTTGCAACGCGATCCACACCGTAAATATCTTTTATGAAGGGTAATCTATCATATTTTCTGTCGTAACTTTGGTTAGAAGGTCCTCCTGTGTTTTGTCTTTTACACTACTGGACAGTTTCGACTGTCTAGTCATTTTCAAGTATCTGAAATATGTATCATAAGTAACAGAGCTAAAAAAACATAAGACACTTAGCAATTTAGGTGCCAGAATAAAAACTAAAATGAATTCAAGACAATTTAACTGTAGAGCCTGAGATTTCATTTGGCTTGCCGTGCTGTGTTTTTCGATCGCCGCGACATTCTTCATTTTGGCAGAATCGTGGTGTCAGTGCAGTTTACCCATTGCTATTTGTTCATGACATAAAAAGTTCACAGGTATAAGGCCTGTTTGCATAAAAAGAGGCAGTCTAGCGATTTATCGTCAAAACCTTTAAAAGTGAGTGGGAATGATAGAAGAGATGGATAAGCATTCTCATTATCTATTATGTGATGTACGGTCTCATAAATTTGCAATGAAACGACATTATAATAGTAATACAGGAAGAATTTAAAGATTTAATGATGAAAGACTAAAAATTTACAAAGATCAACTGACGGGATTCATCCTTTTGTACATAAGAAGAACTTTGTGTTAAATTTGTTCGTTATGGAATTGGTGGTACGAGAAGTAAGTTTTCTGAATTCGCACGCTTTATTCCTTTGTCAGTTGCTACAGTTTTCGATGGAACTGAACGAAGAGCGTGGATATTTTATATATTACTGCAAAGTATGTTGGTTAAGTCAAGGGGCATGCTTTGTTGGAACTGATTTGCGATTTAAAACCCGCCATTGCTAAATTCATGAAGGAAATAGAAAAGCAGGAAAGAAAATTGGAACATTCGGAATGGATTGTACACCTCGCACTTTAAGAGGACTTGGCTGCACACTGCCCACGGTAAGTCATTGCAAGGTGAGAAACATCTTATTTCTGATTTGATGGGGATGCTTTTAAAAAGAAAATCTTATTGTGGAAAGGGCCAACTTCTGACGCAAAACACTATTTCCGCACGTACACCGGCGTTAAAAAAACGCAAAGTTTGAAAAATTGATTGTGGCCTTGAAACAATTACAAGCATAGTTTTCTAAACGTTTTGAGGACACTGCCAATCTTACATACGTTCTCAGTTGTTTTCGATCCGATTCCCCCTGTCAATTGAAGGCGCAGATGGACGTGATTGATCTGCAGTGTAATTCTCACTTAACAGAGAAGTTCTTTTATGTTAACACTTGCCGACCGGCGACACCACAGTGGTGTCGTGTGCACAGTATCGCGCAGTGGCTGGTGACAACACTTCAGTATCTTTTTCATTCTGTTGGTGTTTTTTTTAGATAACAGTAAGCTACACGCGTCAACAAGTTTTTTGTTTTTATAAGTACTTGTGCACCTTCATCATGGCAGACGAAAGAGACGATACGATTATTTAGATGAATTCGCGGTCGTCTTGTCTGACGTTCCGGACGTCGATTGGGAAGAAGTCATGGAATATAAAAAAAATGAAAGTGAAGCAGAATCGACACAAGATAGTGAAATACATCCAAGAAGAATTCAGAATTCGGCGAACTCTACGGTTGCCAACTGATTCGGATGAATGAGACGATTTACTGAGGACCAATAATAAATTTGAAGGATCTCCGAGTCGACACGTATTTCCCAAAGATACGCAGAGCATCGTGGATATCGTAAAAGTACATATTGGGAACGATGTATTTAAATATATTAGCAACGAAACCAACAAGTATTACAGTCAAAATTGCAATAGAAGGAAACTGGATGAAAAAGAAATGCCAAATTTGCCGACTTTACGGGCCCCGAACTTAGAAAATGGTTTGCGATTGCTATCCTTATGGGAATTCAAGAAAAAGTAAGGATCGATGATTACTGGTCAACAAATCTGTTGATAGACACATCGATATTTCGCAAAACGTTGTCCCGCAACCGATTCAGACAAATATTATAATTTTTACATTTTTCCGATAACAACAATAAAGCAGAAAATGTCGACCGGCTTTTCAAAGTGCAATTCGTAATTGATTATTTTCCAGAAAGTTTAAAGAAACATTTAACCTAAGTCAAAACATCTCAACTGATAAAGGAATGATACCGTGGCGTGGACAGTTAAATTTTAAAGTTCACAATCCGTCGAAAATTACGAAATATGGCATACTCATTCGCATGCTGAGTGATTCGAGTACAGGATACATTTCCTCATTCAAGATATATTCCGGCGTTGGACAACCTTTAGCAAAAACGGAGATGGAACTATTGACACCTTATGGAAAGTGGCATCACATCTACATGGACAATTATATAACAGTGTAGAACTTGCAGAGAAGTTACTTGAAAAGAAAATTCGAGTTTATGGAACGATACGGAAAAATAGAGGATTTCCAGAAAAATTAAGGGGCGCAAAAGTCAATGTGTTTGAAGCTTGTCATCAACGGAAAGGTGACAAATGGCCGGCGACAAGCCAAGTGATCCGAATTGAAGCTGCCGGCGTTAAGTGAATAAATTTGTACAAGACGTGCGGACGGCAAAGTGTTAGAACTGTCCAAGTGTTCCAAGTTTTCTCAAAGAGAATTTCCACGTCTCCACAATGAGATTGCAAATACGACAACATATTTCGATAAACATGTGAAAGGGTTTTTTGGATTATGAAACTAAATAAGTCAAAATGAAGTTGCAACCTGATGTCGAAAATTTGTGAAATTGTCTGCGTCGGCACATAAGCCGACAGTCTATAGCTGATCAATATTATACTACGTCTTCAGAGCACCACAAATAATTAAATAATACTGAAAAATCATATTGTTTGTTATCTGTGTTGTTGAGAAAAGTGAAATATGAAATGAAGTCGTATGCACTGCGACTGAATTACCCTCTGTCCACCTCCACACCCTCCATCTCCTTCATCAGGGCAATTTCCAACGCTTCCTCCTTCCCGATGACGAACTTCCCTGTGACATACAGACTTCCTTCCAACTATAACCTGTCCTTGTCCTCCCCCCTCCCCAGGGTCCCCTTTTTCCTCTCCCCTCCTTCTCCCAGAACGTATTTTCCTCCTTGCCTCCCCCCTGAGACCCTGCACCCCATCCTTGCCTTTTTCCCTCCCACATCCCATCCTACCTGGCCCTCTTCGGAGCGCCCCCTGCCCATTTCCCCCTCCTCTCTTCCCCTCCCTCCCTTCTTCCAGTTTCCCTCATCTCCTTGCACCTGGCAGATCCCCCATTTTGATCATCGTCAGTGTGCCACGTCAGTGTTGTGTTTAGTGCTGTTTCTCCTGTGCGTCGAGAGGTGCGACTTTAATTGTGTGCTGGTCTTGAACTTAGTGTTACTGTCAGTGTTTGTAATGTGCTACGCCATCTGTCGATACTTTTATGCCCCGATCATACTGCGCCTTGTGTTCTTTTAATTGTCCCAGTGGTTTTTTGTGTGTGCTACTTTTTTACGGTTTTTATCTCCATTTCACAGTCACCCCTTTTTTGTCTATTGTCTTCCATGATGTTCCCCCTTTTTTATATCTATGTTCACCATGTTTTCTCCTTTGATATTTTTAAATGTCTTCTATTGTTTGTTCTATGTCTTTCGGCTGAAGAGCAGCGCATATGCTGCTGCCAGCTCGCCCCGATGGGGAATTGAAATGCAATAAAGGAAAAAGAAGTTTATCCTTCTTCCACTGCCTCGTGCTCAGACAGCACGGCGTGCGGTGGGTGGAGCGGTGGGTGGAGCGTGCAGTCAGGCGAGACAGCTGCGGCATGTTTACCAGGCCACTGCTTGCGTGCCAAATTTTTGGCCGTCCCTGCTTTAGGAGCTTGGATGAAGTCATTGGTGGAAGAACAGGAGTAGTCGCATATTGTATAAATAACGATATATTTAAAAATAACCTCAGGAATTTTGTTCTTATTTGGTACAAGTGTTGCTATTTCTTTTTGAGTTTCTTCTTGGGGCTGTCTGGCCCCCGGCCGACAATCAGCCTGTGGACAGTCCGCAGGGCGACCTTGAGGACCCAGAGGACTGCAGCGGCAGCGGCCAGCGCCGCCGCCAGCACGTCCAGTAGCAGCCTCTGGTACCAGCACAGCTCCAGCGCGGCCGACCGCATGTGTGGCGCTCCCTTGTGGCGCACCACGTACTCCGTCCAGTACACCACCTCCTGCAGCGGCGTGCGGGGTCTATCGTGGAACAGGCGCGACAGCTGCTGCGCCTTCATCCGGTAGCTGTGGGCCAAATACTTCCAGTTAATGGTACATTGTGTAGATTGAGAATGTGATTATGTTAAAAGGAAATAGAGGTAATAATTTAGTCAATCAAGGAACACTTCACAATGTTAACTGGTACCAGCCTACACCGTTCGCCATCGAACAAAAACAGAAATTGGAGGAAAACGTATACAATATTTTGATTTGGCCAGCTGGAAAGAAAAAGACAGATCGACAGCTGAAGACGGGATATTAGTTGAGATGTGGAAACTGGGAGGGCAACGAGCAGCTGAAACTTGTCCGCCCCCAGTAGCTGAGTGGTCAGCGCGACAGACTGTCAATCCTAAGGGCCCGAGTTCGATTCCCAGTTGGGTTGGAGAATTTCTCGGCTCAAGGACTGGGTGTTATGTTGTCCTAATCATCATCATTTCATCCCCATCGACGCGCAAGTCGCTGAAGTGGCGTCAAATCGAAAGACTTGCACCCGGCGAACGGTCTACGCGACATTTACATTTAGCTCAAACTTTTTATGATGTTATTAAAGATTGCTGGAATAAATGAAGAAAACGGACGACTGGAAACAAGCCATGGTCCATCCAATAGTAAGAAGGGAGATAGTGCAGAAACCAACAATTACCGAGGCATATCTTTACTTTCAGTCACCTTCAGAACTGTGAGTGGTGATCAAATGAAAGGATATGGAATAACACTGTGGGTATGAATGTAGTCTTTATTCAAAAGTAATTACCAGAGGCCTGAGCACAACTATCCCACTGTTTCATGGTGCGAAGAATTCCCTGTTTCCGGAATTCCTGTGGCTGTGACAGGAACCAGTCCTCAACTATGTCCAACTCGTCGTCAGAGCTGAGGCGCTTCCATTAGAGACGTCTTTTAGCGGGCCAAACACGTGTCAGGACGACGTTTCTGGGCTATAGGGCGGGTGCTCAAATTGCTTCCACTTGGACTTAGCCATCACACTCCTACATTTATATACATCTGTATCATACTTGGCAGTTCACAATTAACAGCCTGGCAGAGGGTTCATCTAATCTCCTTCGAGCTATTTCTCTACCGTTCTGCTCTCGAACAGCGTGTGGGAAAAACGAATACCTAAACCTTTCTGTGTGAGATCTGATTTGTCTTATTTTATCACGCTGATCATTTCCCCCTGCATAGGTGGATGCCGACAAAATATTTTTACACTCTGAGGACGGAGTTAGTGATTGAAATTTCGTAACAATATCCTGCTGCAACGAGAAACACCTTTGTTGGGATGACTGCCGCCCCAATCCACGTATTCCGTGGCGCTCTCTACCCTATTTCGTGGTAGTATAAAACGAACTGCCTTTTTTTGAACTTTGTCGACCTTCTCCGTCCATCCTCTGATGCAGATCCCACAGCAATACTCCAGAAGAAGACGTACAAGCATAGTGTAGGCAATCTCTTTAGTAGCCCTGTTGCATGTTCTCAGTGTTCCACCTATAAATCTAGTCTTTGCTTTTCTTTATCCACAACATGCCATCTTTCCAACTTATATTATTCGTAATTGTAATTCCATAGTATTTCGTTGAATTTACAGCCTTTACATTTGAGTAACAGAAATTTAGCGGATTCCTTTTAGTACTTATTTGGATGATTTCACACTTTTCATTGCTTAGTGTCGGTTGCCATTTTTCTTACTGTACAGATATATTTTCTAAATCATTTTGCAGTTTGTTTTGATTATCGGATGATTTTATGAGAATGTAAATGACAGTATCATCTGCAAACAATCTAAGGCTGTTACTCAGATTGTCTCCTAAATCGTTCACGTAGATAAGGAACAGCAGAGGGCTTATAACACTTCCTTGGGAAACGCCAGATATATCTGCTGTATTACTCGATGACTTTCCGTCAGTTAGTTCGAACTGTAACCTTTCTGACAGAAAATTACGAATCCAGTCGTACACCTGAGACGGTAATCTATCGGCACGCAATTTAATTAGAAGTCGCTTGTGAGGTACCGTATCAAAACCCTTCTGGGGTCTAAAAATATGGAATGAATTTGACATCCCCTGTTAATAGAACTTACCACTTCAGAAGATAAAGAAGTAGTTGTGTTTCACAAGAACGATATTTTCTGAATCCGTGTGGCTATTTGTCAATAAATCGATTTCTTCGAGATAACTCATAATGTTCGGACATAATATATGTTCCAAAATCCTACTGCAAATCGACTTTAGCGATATTGGCCTGTAATTAAGCGGATTACCCCTATTTCCTTTCTACGGTGTTGGTGTGACTTGCGCAATTTTCCAGTTTTTAGGTATGGATCTGACTGGTATACAGTTAGGACCAGAGGCCTTGCCTTCATTGATTTAAACTGCTTAGCTACACCGAGGATGTCTAGTTCTAAGTCAGTCACGTTGGCAGTTGTTCTGGGTTGTAATTTTGAAATATTTGCGTCGTCTTCTTTGGTTCAAAATGGTTCAAATGTCATCAGTCATCAGTCCCCAAGAACTTAGAACTACTTAAACCTAACTAACTTAAGGACATCACACACATCCATGCCCGAGGCAAGATTCGAACCTGCGACCGTAGCGGTCGGGCGGTTCCAGACTGTAGCGCCTAGAACCGCTCGGCCACTCCGGCCGGCTCTTCTTTGGTGATGCAGTTTCGGGAAACCGTATTTAGTAACTCTGTTTTAGTGGCACTGTTACCAGTAATATCTGTATTGTTATCGCGTATTGAAATTTGGAGACGTGTGGACGCGCTTTTTAGTGGAGCAGAAGCATCCCTCCTTGAGCACTTCAGGGTGTTTGCTCTTGATGGACTTGCGTAGGGCCGGCCGCGGTGGTCTAGCGGTTCTAGGCGCGCAGTCCGGAACCGCGCGACTGCTACGGTCGCAAGTTCGAATCCTGCCTCGGGCATGGATGTGTGTGATGTCCTTAGGTTAGCTCTAAGTTCTAGGGGACTGATGACCACAGATGTTAAGTCCCATAGTGTTCAGAACCATTTAAACCATTTTTGAACTTGCGTAGGTTACGAAGTGTCTCACAGTGCACGTCTCTATTAATGGTTTTTCCATACTCGTGGCTTTCACAAGTATCCGACCGCGGATATCGAAAAAGACCGTGAGAACGGCTTTGAATTTTTCAGAGGTAGGTGACGACACTACACTCTCTTTCCTAGATATCTCACTACGGGTTATCCCAAAGGGGCATATGCAGATTTCAACCGGCTTGGTTGTTACGTTTCGTACCTTCTCATTTGAACACTCCTCATCTATCAAGTGCTCTACTGAATAAGATAGAAGACCAAACAGAATACAGAGTTGGTAAGTTCAAAGGGAGGTTCAGAAAAAGTAGATCGTGCTCAGAGCACATTTTTAACTTGAAAATAATCCTCAGGATCAGGATAATAGGGAACCTTAACGCAGTAGTTACTTTTACTGACTTGGAAAAAGCCTATGATTCAGTAGACAAATAGGCGGACAGAAAATCTTCGTAACGAGCGCAGGAGTTCGGCAAGGTGATAGGCACTCTCCGACTCTCTTCAGTTTGGTAATAATGAAGATCTAAAGCGAATGAGATAAAGAACTACAAGAGAAAAACATCGAAGGAACAAACATGAGATATGGCAGAGGAAGATTCGAGGTGAAATGTCTCGCTTTTGTTGACTATATTGCAATAACGTCTAAGGACAAAAGAGATGCAAAACTGAGAAAGCAGAATACACTGAGCATAAGCACAACAGAGGAAATATATACAAACACAGAAACTTCAAAAGAGTTGAAACTTCCTGGCAGATTAAAACTGTGTGCCGGTCCGAGACTCGATCTCGGGACCTTTGCCATTCGCGGGCAAGTGCCGATTCGCAGAAGAGCTTCTGAGAAGTTTGGAAGGTAGGAGACGAGGCACTGGCAGAATTCAGGCTCTGAGGGCACGTCGTGAGTCGAGCTTTGGCATCTCAGATGGTACAGCACTTGACCGCGAAAGGAAAAGGTCCCGAGTTCGAGTCTCGGTCTGCCAGGAAGTTTCATATCAGCGAACACTCCGCTGCAGAGTGAAAATCTCATTCTTCAAAAGAGTTGACAAGTTTTACCCTAGAACACTAAAGAGGGAAAATGTAAATTTTACTATTCCATATTTTATCCAAGGGAAGTCAAAATTTATAGTTTATGCACTAGATAATTACAATGATAAGGTCTTCAATGGCATGTCACACACAAAATAATTACAAAGTGTCATGTTTTATACCCTATACTGACACTACCAGATTTGTGGGAACCAAGAAATGCTACCAACTACAATTTTAAATTTTACGAGGATTAGGAATCTTGGTTTAAGTATTTGGGAGAATTGACGCCATCAAACGTGGGCAACATGGACTTAAGTAAAGAAAGATTAAAGAAAATGGAATCAGCATACAAACTCACCCAAAAGTGATTTTCACTACTGGCCATTAAAATTGCTACACCACGAAGATGATGTGCTACAGACGCGAAATTTAACCGACAGGAAGAAGATGCTGTGATATGCAAATGATTAGCTTTTCAGAGCATTCACACAAGGTTGGTGCCGGTGGCGACACCTACAACATGCTGACATGAGGATAGTTTCCAACCGATTTCTCATACACAAACAGCAGTTGACCGGCCTTTCCCGGTGAAACGTTGTTGTAATGCCTCATGTAAGGAGGATAAATGCGTACCATCACGTTTCCGACTTTGATAAAGGTCAGATTGTAGCCTATCGCGATTGCGGTTTATCGTATCGCGACATTGTTGCTCGCGTTGGTCGAGATCCAATGACTGTTAGCAAAATATGGAATCGGTGGGTTCAGTAGAGTAATACGGAACGCCGTAGTGGATCCCAATGGCCTCGTATCACTAGCAGTCGAGATGGCAGGCATCTTATCCGCATGGCTGTAACGGATCGTGCAGTCACGTCCCGATCTCTGAGTCAACAGTTGGGGACGTTTGCAAGACAACAACCATCTGCACGAACAGTTCGACGACGTTTGCAGAAACATGGACTATCAGCTCGGAAACCATGGCTGCGGTTACCCTTGACGCTGCATCACAGACAGGAGCGCCTGCGATGGTGTAGTCAACGACGAACCTGGGTGCACGAATGGCAAAACGTCATTTTTTCGGATGAATCCAGGTTTTGTTTACAACATCATGATGGTCGCATCTGTGTTTGGCGACATCGCGGTGAACGCACATTGGAAGCGTGTATTCGTCATCACCATACTGGCGTATCACCCGGCGTCGTGGTATGGGGTGCCATTGGTTACACGTCTCGGTCACCTTTTGTTCGCATTGACGGCACTTTGAACAGTGGACGCTACATTTCAGATGTGTTACGACCCGTGGCTTTACCCTTCATTCGATCCCTGCGAAACCCTACATTTCAGCAGGATAATGCACGACCACATGTTGGAGGTCTTGTACCGGCCTTTCTGGATACAGAAAATGTTCGACTCCTGCTGTGGCCAGCAAATTCTCCAGATCTCTCACCAATTGAAAACGTCTGGTCAATGATGGCCGAGCAACTGGCTCGTCACAATACGCCAGTCACTACGCTTGATGAACTGTGGCATCGTGTTGAAGCTGCGTGGGCAGCTGTACCTGTACACGCCATCAAATGCCCAGGCGCATCAAGGCCGTTATTACGGCCAGAGGTGGTGGTTCTGGGTACTGTTTTCTCAGAATCTATACATCCAAATTGCGTGTAAATGCAATCACATGTCAGTTCTAGTATAATATGTTTGTGCAATGAATACACGTTTATCATCTGCATTTCTTCTTGGTGTAGCAATTTTAATGGCCAGTAGTGTAATAATAAATGTTAATTATCGTTCCAGGCAGAAACTAAACATTATGCAAGAGTAATTAAAACTGAATCACTATAGGGATCTGAGTGCCTTATACTGAATAAAAGAGGTGAATAAGAAGAACTGGAATGCAAAGAAATGAAAATACTAAACAAAAAATTTATTATCACAAAAGAAGAAAGATAGCAACTGATGAAGAGAAGAATCGAATATTTATACAGAAACATAATCACAGACAAAATAAGGAAGAGGATATTAAAATTTTACGGTCGTATTGTGGTGTAACAGAATTTAGCGGCAGTGTGTGCAGGAGAGAAGATATAATGGTACGATAGGTATAATTATTGGTTTCCGAATTTTTTTTCTTATTTAAAAATGTCGTTCTGAAATTTTTTTTACATTTATGTTTGTTTCTGTTTGTTTCATGCCATGAGGAAGAGTGCTACAATGCGCCGACGGCAGCATCTTCGTAGATAACAAATCGACCATAGCCACAAACTAATCGACGGCCAGCTTGGAGAAGAAGATTCTGCCGACGAGTATTACCGCTGTACCGAGCGAAGTATCGCAGTGGTTCTCACACTGGGCGACGATTCAAACCCACGTCCGGCGGTCTACATTTTCGTTTTCCGTGATTTCCGGAAACCCTCCAGGCAAATGGCTGGACTGTCCCTATGGAAGGGCACGGTCAATTTTCTTCTCCATGCTTTACACAATCAAAGTATGCGCTCCGTCTCTACTGGCCTCGATGTCGACTGGACGTTAAGCCCAATCTTCCTTACTTCCTGCTGCTCTGGGCCGTCTATTCAATTACTTACGAAAATAGTGAATATCGTTATGTTAATTGAGCTTCATGTAAGGAGATTATGTATCAGTATGCTTGTTAATGTCTTGCTAGCAAGAACTGTTACGAACATCTGTGTGTTTGCTTCGATGTAATAAAATCAGAATGGAACGAAGACTATTTTATTTGATTTCTCATCCAAGAAACTTACAGTAATTATTGATATTGCAAGAGATTATTGAATTTTTTTTCCTGCTATGACTGATGCTTAATGCAGAAATTCAAAATTTTCGACATTTGACATTTACGGAAATTTGACAGTTCATCTACAGATCATTTAAGCGTTGCCCATTCCAACGATAGGTTTTAACAAATTCAACAGTTCAAATGTGTGTGAAATCTTATGGGACTTAACTGCCAAGGTCATCAGTCCCTAAGCTTACACACTACTTAACCTAAATTATTCCAAGGACAAACACACACACACATGCCCGAGGGAGGATTCGAACCTCCGCCGGTAGGTTTTATCATTTACAATTTTCGGTGAAGTTAATATTGTTATGAGGACAATTTGCTTTTGCTCAAGGTAGGGTCTGTCAAAGTACTAACAGGCTAAATGCTTATCAGAAAACTTCAAAGATTTAGTTGTAACTTACATTCTTTGGTAACAGAAATTCAAACATGGTCAAGAACGATTAAATCAAATATTTAGTTGAGTGAAAGACTGATTAACTGAATACTGAACAACTTTGCTACATCCATACTTCAGTACCAGGGGCGCTAACACCGCAATATTCATGGAATGAATGACAGTAGGCAAACCAAGATAATTCTCGATTTTCAGTCATAAACACAGGATAGCTGGAAGAGACAAGACGACATCTGATAAGACTTAACATCACAGAAAATACCATACAGAACAGGGAAAATTTCAGCCTACTGATCAATACTGAAAAATTTCCTGCCGGCCGAAGTGGCCGTGCGGTTCTAGGCGCTACAATCTGGAACCGCGCGACCGCTACGGTCGCAGGTTCGAATCCTGCCTCGGGCATGGATGTGTGTGATGTCCTTAGGATAGTTAGGTTTAACTAGTTCTAAGTTCTAGGGGAGTAATGACCTCAGGAGTTGAGTCTCATAGTGCTCAGAGCCATTTTTTGAAAAATTTCCTATACAAGAAAACTGCAACCTAGAAGAGTGATGTCAAATGAACAGAGACAAGCACTAGCCAACACATGGAGAAGTTGTAGGAAGATGAGAAGAAAAAGAAGGATGTATCATAGTCTTAGGTTCTAACTGGTCTAGAACTGGATAAATTCTGTAATTAAAAAAATATTATAATTTCGTAAGCTTTCCTGGCAGAGTAACTTCTCGTGTTTGCTGCCGGATCTTCACCTCAAGCCGACAATATTTTTGTCATTCACTTGGCAGTTATCTCCAGATGATACGAAAACGTTGCTCAGTCTCGACAGACTGTTGCTTCTCGGAACCGGCGGTCCTATATAGGATGATTGTATTGTAGGTACAAAGGAAAAGGGCGAGCAGAGGACAACAACAAAGCAAATAATCCTAATAAACATAGTTCTACAAGCCAATGGTTTCCGTGATATGACACTCTGTGACTGAGAACATGAACATCTTCTAACGTAGTCCCCAACGATCCAGTCTGCTTATGCACACTTATGGAACATCTTTTGTAATGTGTTTATCCTCATGCCCACCCATCACGTCGAGGCATGCGTCAGGACATCTCCTAATCGACTTCTGCACACATTCAAAAAGCTCGGGTGCTTTGAAAACGCACTGACAGCCTCTCACAATGAATTCCAAGAGTTAATCGAAGCTCTCGAAGGGCCTGGAAAACCCCAAAGCTTTTTAATATCGCCCAATGAAAACAGCCAATAAGTAAGAGTCGGAGGACCTGTGGAGGCCATGATATTGACGATCCACAACCGACACTCATTTTATCGAAACGCTATTAACCATCACACAGGCATCCAGCACGAGAAAATCAGATGAGGGGTCTCTCCTTCCTCTGTCTGCCACCTCATTCTACCATCTTCACCTGTCTACCTCATCCTCTCTCTCTCTCTTTCTTTCTCTGCCTCTTCCATATATTCCTCCCTCCTCCTTTGACTATATCCACCTCTGTTTTCACTATCTCAATCTCCCTCTCTTCCTACTCTACCTGTCCACTACCCGTCTACACCTTACACCTGCCTCATGCATCTCTCCCTCCTCTCCTCTGCACTGTCCATCCCCTCATATCAACATGTCCTCAGCCGCACTCATCGGCACTTGCAGCCCCTATGTAGTACAGCTCAATAAGCAAGCCAATACTACTCTAACACGTCTGTCATGGACGGAAGTCTACATCAGGGGCTCAAAAAATCATTTATTTTTCCCTGACAAACAGACTACCATGCAAATCAGGTCTGTAAAGCAGGTCCTACTGTTACAACACAACATACAGTGTCTGTTACACATGGAGGCCTACATGTCGAAACCTGGGAAACCACGACATGTAGATTGCCCTGCAGAGCACGTTGATTTGGCAGGCTGATACTGTCTCAACGCAACATGCCAGCTGTGCAGGACTGTCTACTTGACAGGGGCTGGAAAAACACTTATTTGCCCTGTCTTCACTTCTGTTTGAGTTGGGAGGTTATAAACCCGACAGTGGTAATACTTATGAGGCCTACCAAATTTCGTTGAAATCGATCCAGGGGTTTCAGAGGAGATCCCAGACATACACTCATACATATCCTCTGTTTTGTATATACAACAGATTTCATTGTCGTTTATTCATCGCCTTTTGTTTGTACTCATAATATTCAAACACCCTCTACAGACCAGCGGAGAGCTACCCCCACTGGTAAAAACCCTGGCAGTACCACCACCGATGAAGATCAACAGTTGTCTGCTGGCTTAAATGGGGGTTGCTGGAAGCAGAGTATCAACAGTTCGAAGTGACTCAGCAACTGCGATGTGTCACGTGAAGATGACGTCCAAATGGACCGTCAAAATATTGTGTAAACAACATTTTAAGATCCGACTGCAAACCTGAGAGAAATACCACAGTATATTTACAATTCTACATGTGGATGTAAATGGTACGTCAACAAGTTTTTTGGCGTTGCTGTGTTCCACAGTAAGAGCATAAATATTCAAACGCCTTTCTCTTACTGCAGTATAACATTTAATATGTTTCAGCGTTTTATAATGAAGGCAGTGGAGTTTTCTAGAATCACATAATTTTTACATAAATATTCCAGTAACATGTCTACTACGCCAAAATCTGTGTTTCGCTCCTATGTCTGCAGGATGAGAGTCATACTTTCATTTAACTTACGGTAATTTGGCATATATTCCGGCAGAAATCTTCATTTTATATTAGCACATTTTTTTACACTAACCAAAAAGTAATGTGAAACACTTCACTGTGTAATCTGGCAACAATATAAGATTTATAGTATGAGGACTTTGGCGATTAAAGAGGAGAAGCTATTGCCAGATTAGCGGTCACATGTTTGACATTTAGTTACAGAGAAACAAAGCGTGAGAATATGAAGGCAAAAAGTTTCGACTTGAGTATGTGTTGAACTTCCATAAATGACGTGAAGATCGGATTGAATTCTGACCACATGATTTGAAACACTGACGTTGATGGACAGACAAGTAATTAAGAAATATTTACGTGAAAAATATGGAGTTAACTATTTCGAATCTGTATTACATGTAAAAAATTATAATTTCAGAGAAATTCACAGGAGATATGTATTTACTATCAAAAGGCGAAATGCGCCTGGACATTAAATAGCATATTATAGTACTGCTGCGACTTTAGAATTTAGAAACATATGTAAGTTAATTTTTCATAGAGCTGTAAAATGAACGACGCAAGTAACGCTCACAATGACACGTAAGAGTTTGTAGTCTACGTGGAGTGACAAAGATAGTGGCGTTAAGTAGTGCTCATATTCTAAGTCCTCTAGTCATGCAGCAGACTTTTTGACAAAAATATAATAATACCTACTCCATTAAAGAAAATCTTTTAATTAATAGTTACTGAAAATTTAAAGATGTTTCATATGAAATAAAATAGAGATTTTACTTGAACAATATAAAGCCCAAACTTCTTTTTTTATCTAACTGAGCCATAAATTCCCTTATTTCGGCGATTCGCCGCATTACAGTAACTTTATTAGTTACGTAGTCTATCCACGTAATCCTCAGCAACCTCATGTTACACTTTTAAGCACATCGTATCCACCGGGCAGCACGTTCTCTGTAAGACGGCCATATGTTGAGTATATTTGTGTTGGCACTGCAAAATTTTTGATTCGAAAGGAAGTGTGATTTCATGTAGTCAGTGGACTAAAGACTCTAGTGGCGTCAGAGTTACGCTGAATATTAGATAATATGAAGTATGAAATTAATGTAGATGACAAGTAAGTAGTGGGAAGGTGATGAAAGGAAGAATCTTGATTGGTAACACGTAAAAAAATCTGGTAATAAGGTGTTACTAAGGAAGTACCGTTACAGCTCAAGGTGGCTGAAGTGGCAGGGTTATTTGTATTATGAACGATAAACAGTGACTCTCCTATATGATGATTCATCAGAACTTCAGTGACTTTCACTGGGACTTTACAAAATAGCACTAACCAGAGCTTAAACGCGAATCAATCGACATATTGCATCCTCCTACAATTACCTCATGAAAATAACGTGGAAGTAAAATAAGTGTTTCGAGCTCACATGGAAGCTTCCAACAACCTTTTTTCCAGTGCACAATTCCAGTTGGAACAGGGTAGGAGGGAAGTGACAATAGTAGGCCAAGTGATCTTCGCCGTACATCGAAAGGTGGTTTTCAGATTGTAGTTGTAGATGTAATGCACACTAAATGGAAACAGAACAAAGCCATGAGTAAATAACGAAAAAGGCTAGGAATCAATGGGTTTGTGTTATGCTGGAGCAAAGGTAGCCCCTGAGGGACAGCAACCCATATTACACCACAGGGACAGGGTTGTCTAAGTCGAAGGAGTACCAAAAGCACCATAGTAAACACTGGCTATTTACGTAAAAGATAATGGAAACAGACATTCCGAGCACTACTTCCCGCTGGGGGAGCTCAAGCCACGGCCTGCAGGAAGTATCACTACGCCAAAACCTGATTGGCTGGAGACAGCTATTTAGGGGCTAGAACCAGCCGACCTCGTGGACTTCGACCGCTGAATTGGACTTTTAATAGTGTGTGTATGTTACCACGAACCTTTGTGGAAAATTAGAAGTGAACTTCTTGTTTGCCTCAATTAGGAAACTTTTACTGGCATCCTTATTGTCACTTTTCTTTTGTTGTTCAGTCATCAGCCTTGTAAACATACATAAATAAAAGTTGTGTTTTGAGAAAAATCGCGAACTGTCAGCCACTGCAGTTTGTTAAATAAACTCTGCTCTACGTGAAGCTTTTTGGGAAAGCCGTGTATGAACCATTATGACCGAATGGGGTTTGTAGTCACTCTCCAAAAGCCTGCCAGCAAAGGCACTCCAGCACTATACTGTTTCCCTCAATAACTGTGTCGGATACAAAGTGGGACGTTCTTTTACCTGGGGTTGTGGAGCACTTCTGTGATGGCCCAGAAGAAGGATTCCGCCGTGAGGTTGCTGAACTGGAGCCTCAGCGCGTAGCCTTTCTCCTCCGCCCTGATCATGTTCAGCTCCTGGTCGCCAAACACCGGCACCCCAACCACGGGAACGCCATGATACACAGCTTCAAATGTGCTCAGCAAACCGCCGTGAGTTATGAACACCTTCAGGTTCTTGTGTGCTGAAAATTCACAGGAAAAACGTATGCAGTAAATGGCACCGTAACAAATTTTCTAGCTTTTAGTAACATAGAGTTTACATAATACCCAATAAAGCTTCGTCCACAATTCTTTAGAGAATCGAACTCCCATGTACAAAACGTCACATACCCCACACCATGTGTCGTACAATAATTTTATTTTGCAGATACATTCAGTGGTACGAGGTATGGCTATAAAATAACGGCACTGTAGCTGTAAAACATTTTATTTCAAAAACATACATATTTAGTTATTGTCGCCTTCAATATACTCTCGTCCTCTATCATTAGAACGGTCCACGTGAATTTTCTATTGACGGAAACAGTGCTGGAAGTATTCCTCTGCGAGCTGCGTGATGACGCATGCGGCTTTTCCTTTCATTGCTTGAAATGACTGAAATATTGTTCCTTTTAATGGGGATTTGTCCCTGGGAAATAGGCAAAAGTCACATCTACATCTACATCTACGTGATTACTCTGCTATTGACAATTAAGTGCCTGGCAGAGGGTTCAATGAATCACCTTCAAGCTGTCTCTATACTGTTCCACTCTCGAACGGCGCGCGGGAAAAACGAGCACTTAAATTTTTCTGTGCGAGCCATGATTTCTCTTATTTTATTGTGATGATCACTTATCCCTATGTAGGTGGGTGCCAACAGAATGTTGTCGCAATCGGAGGAGAAAGCTGGTGATTGAAATTTCATGAGAAGATCCCGTCGCAGCGAAAAACGTCTTTGTTTTAATGATTGCCACTCCAATTCACGTCTGATATCTGTGGCACTATCTCCCCTATTTCGTGATAATACAAAACGAGCCTTCTTTGTACTTTTTCGATGTCACCCGTCAGTCTCACCTCATGCGGATCCCACACTCCACAGCAATATTCCAGAATAGGGCGGACAAACGTAGTGTAAGCAGTCTCTTTAGTAGACCTGTTGCATCTTCTAAGTGTTCTGCCAATGAATCGCAGTCTTTAGTTTGCTCTACCCACAACATTATCTATGTGATCGTTCAACCTCAGGTTATTTGAAATTGTAATTCCTAAGTATTTAATTGAATTTGGAGCCTTCATATTTGTGTGACTTATCGCGTAATCGAAATTTAGCCGATTTCTTTTAGTACTCACGTGAATAACTTCACACTTCCCTTTATTCAGGGTCAATTGCCACTTTTCGCACCACACAGATAATCTCATCTAAATCATTTTGCAATTCATTTTGGTAATCTGATGTCTTTGCAAGACGGCCAATGACAGCATCATCTGCAAATAATCTAAGAGGGCCACTCAGATTGTCTCCTACATCGTTAATATAGATCAGGAACAATAGAGGGCCTATAACACTTCCTTGGGGAACTCCGGATATTACTTCTGTTTTACTCGATGACTTTCCATCTATTACTACGAACTGTGACCTTTCTGACAGGAAATCACGAATCCCGTCGCACAACTGAGGCGACATTCCATAGGCACACAGTTTGGTTAGAAGACGCTTGTGAGGAACGGTGTCGAAAGCCTTCTGAAAATCTAAAAATATGCAGTCAACTTGACATCCCCTGTCGGTTGCACTCATTACTTCGTGAGTATAAAGAGCTAGTTGTGTTCTGCAAGAACGATATTTTATGGTACTAGATCAGGCCAATAAGGTGGGTGACCTAACAGTGGGTTTCTGTGCTTCGCTAGACACCGTTTAACAGACAATGCGGTATGAGCCAGTGCGTTGTCTTGATGCAGAAGCCATGACACAATTTGTATTATTTGTCTCTTATTTTTTCACTGAGTTGAGCAAGAACCTCAAGATACTAATGTTTTTATTTATTTATTTAATCGTGTCTGAGCTACATCTTTAATTAACTATTAGACTATATCTACTAGGTTACAAATACAACTAAATAATAGTTATAAATTTATATATACATAATGATCTTCACATATCGTAAGTCGTCATTATTGCCTACAGCAAAGCTCATATCTCTCTCCAGTTTTCGGCACTTTACTCTGCAGCGTCGTTGGCCAACCACAGGTTTTGGAAAGCGCAAAGGGCCAGCAAGGATGGACAGGTCAACAGGTGTGTCATCGTTTATTTTGCTCCACATTGGCAGGGCTCTTCTTTAACGTATCCCCACTTGAACAGGTTATCCTTTGATCTTCCTATCAGACACCTATGTCTATTTAAGCTCTTCCAGACTCTCCATTCCAATTGTGATCCAGTAGGAAGTTTTCTTATTAATGTTCTATATTTTCAGGTTGCCTTTATCCTATTTCTGTTCCCACAGTGATTCTCTGGTTATAGACTGCCTTTCGTTTAGTGGACGTTCAACTTTTATGAAATGTTTTCTAGATTTAAGTCTTGCCACCGCTGGCTGATGTGCGTATAGGGGATGTCTACTATCTTCGCACTGCCTGCTTCGTTCGGCCATCTCCAACGTTTGCCGTCTGATCTGTGGGAAGGGGGGGCTATTCCAGAACACGTATAAAGGAAACCACGATTTGTAGGCTTCAGGCATCCCGTAATTAATCAACATGAGTCATTCAGTGCCGCATCTAGCCTCTGGGCATGTGTCGATCTTCTCCATACGGGACATGCATATTCAGATGGAGCAAAGCGCAGTACCAGGGATGTTGCACAGAGAATTTCAGAATTTGTTCCCCAGTGTGAGTTGGTAAGTTTGCGGTTTATACGTTCCGTGTGTTGATTTTCGCTCTAGTTTTTTCTACATGTTTCTTGTAACACGATGTTCGATCTAACGTGACTCCAAGATAAACTGAGTTTGGGCTGTGTTTAAGTTTAACTGAGGTCCATTCCAATTGTAATTCCCTGTTTGCTTTCTTATTGTTCAGATGACATAAACAAGTCTGCGTCTTTGCTGTATTCGGACGAAGCTGGTTCCCGTTGTAATATTCAGTTAGTACTTCTAAGGCACCTGTTAGGTTTCTCTAAGTCTGTTTGATTGATCTGGATTGGCAGGCAATGGCTACGTCATCAGCATAGATAAAACTTCTTGTCGTTGGTCCAACTGGTTGGTCATTTGTATACAGATTGAAAAGTAGAGGGGACAAAACACTACCTCATGGGATCCCATTCTTCTGGTTCCTCCAGCGACTTCATTGCTCTTTGAAATTCCACATAGTATCTTCTGTTGGAGATCAGTGATCTCACAATTTCAGTAAGATGGTAGTTTCCCGTCATTTTGAAAATTTTTCCTAGGAGGATTTTGTGGTTTATTGTGTCGTATGCCGCTGATAAGTCGAAAAACAAAAATGGTGAACCCAAGTTATATCACACATTAAAATCTTGTTAAGAAACGGATCATCACCGTTCTTTCACGTCTGTAATTATTGTCACCTTGTGTTGTTCAAATGGTTCAAATGGCTCTGAGCACTATGGGACTTAACTTATGAAGTCATCAGTCCCCTAGAACTTAGAACTACTGAAACCTAACTAACCTAAGGACATCACACACATCCATGCCCGAGGCAGGATTCGAACCTGCGACCGTAGCGGCCGCGCGGTTCCAGAGTGTAGCGCCTAGAACCGCTCGGTTTCGAAAAACATCACACCAGTTTTTTGTCCTTTCTTAAAACCGTCCTCTATGTATTGTATTAGGCAGAGGACCTGGCCAGTGCAAGATTTACCGGGTCTGAATCGTGCTTGTTGTGGAATGATTTGGCTTTCTAGTTGTGGTCCTATTTTATTCCAGATAACACGTTCATATTGTTTGAAAGGGCAACACAGCAGCGATATTGCAAGATAGGTCCTGGCATCATCTCCTGATTTACCTGGCTTTGGGATGGCTACTACCTTGGCCTTCAACCATAGCGTAGATACCGTCTTGTTAGACCAGCAGAAATTATAAGAGGTGTAAGAGCCATTCCTTAGCTATGGACCCTATGTTCTGTAGGATACTAATGTTGATTAGTAGTTTCACTTTCAGGAACCTAGTGAAGACACATAGTTCTAAGAATATCGAAACATAAAAACGATCATCATCGCTTTGAATCTCGATTTGGTCATTCGCGCTACTTTCGATCTCGATGAAGTTGGGTCCTTCCAGAGCATAGACTGGCGCTTAGTATGTATATCATAAATGAAAACCTTGATTCGTCACATGTTATCACGTGGGCATTTTCAGTGGTATTCAAAATGTCAGTACAAATACTTTCACGAGCTTTTTTTTGTTCGAGCGTGAGAATTTTTGTCACCAGTTTCACACACACTTTTCTCGTGTTAAATTGGCCATATACAAATTCCCTTACATATTCTTCGTTAATTCCTACAGTTTCAGTAGTCGATCGAAAACTCAACCGACGGTCAGGTAGAACCAGGTTACCTACTTGTTCGATATTTTGATTTGTTTTTGGTGCTGAAGAGCGTGAGTCGTCCTCAGTGTCTTCTCGGTCATCTTAGAAGTTCTTGAACCATTCAACTACTCCTGTACATTTTAAACAATCTTCGCCGTACACTTCTTTTAGTAAGAGATAGGTTTCAGTAGCAATTTGTCCACGTTTCATTTGAAACTTCACGTCAGTTCGTTGCTCTGTTATTACACTTATCGTTTTTCCAAAAGAAAATAGTAGCTCTTATACACTAATTTGTCTACAGACGCCAGAGATGCCGCATTTCACTAAGAAGGCATCATGCTCCACAGCTATTGGTCGCTCACCTTTATCGCATGCGTACTTAGTCTGTGACACCATCAGTCCACTCATTCTGTAGCCACACCTCGTATATGTCGATACAGCATGTAAAACGTTGTGAATAGAGTTAGTAGTAAACAAGTAAAAAATAGAAACGACATACCTGATGAGGCAGTTTTACTGTATGAACAGCAAAAATGTACTAAACCTTTTTTCTTACAACATTTTGTATTGTGTGATAGCGAGAAAAAGCTTAGAAACAGTTTTAAATTGTATATAAAGTTTGTTCGCAGTCGCTAAGTGCTCTCATTCTCAAACGCTGGATGCATGTAGTCTGGGTAATCAGCGCGCAATGAGTAACGAACGCTGCCTGAAGATGTATATACACAGTTAATACGTGACTTACTGCGTTAAACCTTAAACGCAGGATTGTAGCTCGTATTGAACAGATTACGACAGCATTTTAAACCTTGTCAATAACAGTATGACATACTGAAATCAAACGTTTTTCCCCCTACCCCCTGTTTCTTTGGCTGTCTTAGAACTAGTCTAATGCCACAAATTCCTCTCCTGAGCTAACCTTTTCATCTCACAATAGCACTTGCAACTTACTTCCTCAATTATTCGCTGCATGAATTACAATCGCTGCCTTCCTCTACAGTTTTTACCCCGTACAGCTACCACTAGCCGGCTGCGGTGGTCTAGCGGTTCTAGGCGCTCAGTCGGGAACCGGGCGACTGCTACGGTCGCGGGTTCGAATCCTGCCTCGGGCATGGATGTGTGTGATGTCCTTAGGTTAGTTTGGTTTAAGTAGTTCTAAGTTCTAGGGGACTGATGACCACAGATGTTAAGTCCCATAGTGCTCAGAGCCATTTGAACCATTTGAAGCTACCACTAGTACCATGGCAGTTATTCCCTGAAATCTTCTTTGCTCTTGAAATTCCACATAGTATCGTCTGTTGTCCTATCATCTTGTCCCTTCTTCTTCTCAGTGTTTTCTATGTATTCCTTTTCTTGCCGATTCTGCGGAGAACCCAGTCATTTCTTGCTTGATGAGTTCACCTAATTTTCAACATTCTTCTGAAGCATCACATCTCAAATGCTTCCATTCTCTTCTGTTCCGGTTTTCCCACAGTCCATGTTTCACTACCATACAATGCTGTATTACAAATGTACATTCTCCGAAATTTTTTCCTCTAAGACCAATGTGTGATACT
Source organism: Schistocerca serialis cubense (assembly GCF_023864345.2). NCBI lineage: Eukaryota > Metazoa > Arthropoda > Insecta > Orthoptera > Acrididae > Schistocerca > Schistocerca serialis. The sequence goes on from NC_064646.1 coordinate 124,242,724, forward strand.
AGACTAGCGGACTTCTCTTAGCCAGGAATGCCCTCTTTGCCAATGCTAGTCTGCTTTTGATGCCCTGTGCTCCGTCCATCATGGATTATTTTGCCGTCTACGTCGCATAATTCCTTGACTTCGTCTACTTCATAAACACCAATTCTCATGTTAAGTTTCTCGCTGTTCTGATTTCTGCTACTTCTCATTACTTTCTTCCTTCTTCGGTTTACTCTCAGTCCACATTCTGTACTCATTAGATTGTTCATTTCATTCAACACTTCTGTAATTCTTCTTTATTTTCATTAAAGTTAGCAATGTCATCAGCGAATCTTATAGTGATATCCTTTCGTCTTCAATTTTAATTCCACTCTTGAACTTTTCTTTTATATATGTTATTGCCTCATTGATATGTAGATTGAAGAGTACGGGCGAAAGACAAAATCTCTGTATAGAATGAACGTAGGGGGGAAAGAATACATCACCGTCTCACACCATTTTTGATCCGAACACTTCGTTCAAATGGTTCTGAGCACTATGGGACTTAACATCTGAGGTCATCAGTCCCCTAGAACTTAGAACTACTTAAACCTAACTAACCTAAGGACATCACACACATCCATGCCCGAGGCAGGATTCGAACCTGCGACCGTAGCGGTCACGCGGTTCCAGACTGAAGCGCCTAGAACCGCTCGGCTACAACGGTCGGCAACACTTCGTTCTTGGTCTTCCAGTCTCATTGTTTCCTTTCGGTTCTTGTACATACTACATATTTCCCGTCTTTCCCTATAGCTTACCCAAATTTTTCTCAGAATTTGGAACATCTTGCACCATTTTATATAGTCGAACGCTTTTTCTAGGTCGACAAGTCGTATGACTGTCTTGATTTTTCTTCAGTTTTGCTTCCATTTTCAACCGCAACGTCAGCACTGCCTTTCTGATGCCTTTACCTTTCCTAAAGCTAAAATGATCGTCATCTATCAGATCCTCAATTTTCTTTGCCATTGTGCTAATGTTATTCAAGATAGCAGCTTCTTGCCCCAACAGTTCTTTAGATAGGTAACCCATGTCTGGCACCATACCTGATGTCAGCCGTTTAGGAATATAGAGAAGACAGAAGTAATCTGTTTACACGCAAATTATCTATAATATCAAACGAAAGTGAATTCTATGTATGGAAGCTGGCCCCAGCCTTACTATGAAACCGAGAAGCAGCAGAACGTTCTGTGCGTGTCATCTGCTCCTTGTGTGAACTGATCAACAAACTGTAAAATATTTTTCGCTCTGCTAAAACTACATTACTTTACTGTCAGTGCCTCCAGACACCATATATCATATGAAACTACTGAACCCGTGGGTAGTGAAATTTAAGGTATATTTTCACCCAGACATTACCATATCGAAAAATACCAAGAAATGTGAACATTACATGGTAATGTCTGTTTAACGGTTTCGGATAATATAAAACCAGTGATTTATATTTTAAGGAACCCATTGCAATACTATATAAAATCAGAAAGTTACATCTTAGGATATGTTGGTTTTCCTATAAAATAGTGTAACGTGATGAAAGACTGGTATACAGAGTGCTGGAGGTCATAGAACAGAATAAAGCCATGGCCGTAAACTACTAGGAATGTATTAAAATTATGGGGACAGTTTCACTAAATGGATTGTAAAGTTAGCGGAGAGAGTACAGTCAACACTGTAGACTGAAATTAAGCGACCCTGTGTATGCTACGCACGAATTACCATGTTTTGTGTGTCGTACGAAACATAACTGCGGAAACACTTTTGAAATTCTTTGTAGGAAATTGACAAGCTGCTTTATTGGGCATTATACTCAAGGTGCGACCGTTTAATATGTGTTGAGATACAATGCATGCTTGGGCTACATAAAAGAGCATGTGAACGGCTTTACAGTTCGTTGACGTCGTTCGTATCTACAGGGTTGGTCACACAATCGTCGTATCGCGTGATTACTGCCCTGATAGTCTCTGGAAACCATCGTTCTCGACGCAGCATGGGATTAGTTTACTAAATAAATCTCTCATTTCAAACGTTGGGAGTAACAGCTGATAGTCTTTCCTAGGATTCAGTGCTCGAGTTATCGCCCCGATTCTTTGAAAATTAATTTAAAGTTCTGATTACTCTTATTGTACCATGGAGTAATATTAAGCACACTGCGAAAAATTGTCGAACTTATTGAAGGGCTTATTAAGTCTTTAACAACACGATGTAGCTAGAGCCAGCAAAATCTGCTGTAGAAATTTTTTTCTAAATTCACGAGCGCACGCAGACTACTGCACGAAAACTGTCGCTCTTAGAAGCGACTGAAATGTCACACATGTACCATGCTCTGTTGGCTATCACAGGTCCTACCTGGTCTAGCCCACTCACGCTTCCTCAATGTAATCGCAACCCCTAAAAAGCTATCAAACTGTCTTTGGCAAAAATCGCAAAAATATCTTGCTGCTACTACGGCTACTGCAACTACAAAAACTTGGTATATATGTACGTCAAACCAAGCGCTGATTCCTCTGACATTTTACAGTAAATTTCCATTGGGTTTTCCAAGGACATCTTTAGTGTATCTTACAGCCCGTGCGCACGCGCTTTTAAAGTATGTTGTTGTTGTCTTCAGTCCTGAGACTGGTTTGATGCAGCTCTCCATGCTACTCTATCCTGTGCAAGCTTCTTCATCTCCCAGTACTTACTGCAACCTACATCCTTCTGAATCTGCTTAGTGTATTCATCTCTTGGTCTCCCTCTACGATTTTTACCCTCCACGCTGCCCTCCAATGCTAAATTTGTGATCGCTTGCTGCCTCAGAACATGTCCTACCAACCGGTCCCTTCTTCTTGTCAAGTTGTGCCAAAAACTCCTCTTCTCCCCAATTCTATTCAATACCTCCTCATTAGTTATGTGATCTACCCATCTAATCTTCAGAATTATTCTGTAGCACCACATTTCGAAAGCTTTTATTCTCTTCTTGTCCAAACTATTTATCGTCCATGTTTCACTTCCATACATGGCTACACTCCATACAAATACTTTCAGAAACGACTTCCTGACACTTAAATCTATTCTCGATGTTAACAAATTTCTCTTCTTCAGAAACGCTTTCCTTGCCATTGCCAGTCTACATTTTATATCCTCTCTACTTCGACCATCATCAGTTATTTCGCTCCCCAAATAGCAAAACTCCTTTACTACTTTAAGTGTCTCATTTCCTAATCTAATTCCCTCAGCATCACCAGGCTTAATTCGACTACATTCCATTATCCTCGTTTTGCTTTTGTTGATGTTCATCTTATATCCTCATTTCAAGACACTGTCCATTCCGTTCAACTGCTCTTCCAAGTCCTTTGCTGTCTCTGCCAGAATTACAATGTCATCGGCGAATCTCAACGTTTTATTTCTTCTCCGTGGACTTTAATACCTACTCCGAATTTTTCTTTTGTTTCCTTTACTACTTGCTCAATATACAGATTGAATAACATCGGGGACTGGCTACTACCCTGTCTCACTCCCTTCCCAACCGCTGCTTCCCTTTCATGCCCCTCGACTCTTATAAAGTATAAAAACATTAAAACTTATTGCAGCCGCAAGTATTTTTCATCAGTCTCGACGGGAATTTCACTGGCTTTTAAGGTGTGTCCTGCTGAGACACTCGCTTTTTTCTGTATTCTTTTGCTTAATCAATCAAAGCGTTACTCCTAAAATCCAAGAAAAATAATAATTCAAATTGTATTTCGTTAACAAAAAAATCTGGCACTCTCTCTTCAACGCTGTCAGTGGACATCCATCCGATCGTCTACGACGATTGTTTGGGGAGTGGTAGTCTTGGGACCCGTCGTGTAGGGGTAGCGTCTTTGATTAGTAATCAAACCGGCTTCGCTCTAGGATTCCAATCCCGCCACTACTTAAATTTTGATTAATAATCAGCATTGGCGATCGAAGACTTCCGGCATAAGAAGTCACCATTGTTCTGTCACCGGTTTTGCAAAAAAAAAAAAAAAAAAAATATATATATATATATATATATATATATATATATATATATATATATATAGGCGGAGGAGCGGACAGAGGTGCTGGGCACTCTCTTATCCTAGGGGTGGGGAACTGCCCCTAAAGGCGGAAGAATCAGCAGTGATCAACGACATGAGGATGCAGAAGGCAAGGGAAACCACTGCATTAAAGACACGTAGCGCGTATCCACAGGACACGTGGCCTGTAAAAATTGAAAAGTGTCATGATGATCTCTCCATTGGCAAAAGATTCCGGAATGGTTCCCCATTCGGATCTCCGTGAGAGGACTGACAAGAGCGACGTGGCCATCAGAAAAAGATTGAATAATCAACGAAAGGATAACGTTCTGCGAATTGGGGCGTGGAATGTCGAAAGCTTGAACATAGTAGGGAAACTAGAAAATCTGAAAAGGGAAATTCAAAGGCTCAGTCTAGATACAGTAGGGGTCAATAAAGTGAAATGGAAAGAAGACAAGGATTTCTGGTCAGATGAGTATAGGGTAGTATCTACAGCAACAGAAAATGGTATAACGGGCGTAGGATTCATTATGAACAGGAAGGTAGCTCGTAGGGCAGAGAGTGTGTTACTGTGAACAGTTCAGTGATAGCGTTGTTCTCATCAGAACCAACACCAACAACGATAGTTCAGGTATATACGCCGACGTCGCAAGCTGAAGATGAAGAGACAGAGAAAGTATATGAGGATATTGAAAGGGTAATACAGTATGTAAAGGATATGAGGATATTGAAAGGGTAATACAGTATGTAAAGGGGGACTGAAATGTAGTTGTAGGGAAAGGAGTAAAAGAAAAGGTTGCAGGAGAATATGGGCTTGGGAGAGGGAATGAGAGAGGAGAAATACTAATTGAGTTCTGTAACAAGTTTCAGCTAGTTAATACTCTGTTCAAGAGCCACAAGAGGAGATATACTTGGAAAAGGCCGGGTGATGCGGGAAGATTTCAGTTAAATTACATCATGGTCAGACAAAGATTCCGAAATCAGATACTGGATTGTAAGGAGTACCCAGGAGCAGATATAGACTCAGATCACAATATAGTGGAGATGAAAAGTAGGCTGAAGTTTAAGAGATTAGTCAGGAAGAATCAATACGCAAAGAAGTGGTATACGGAAGTACTAAGGAATGACAAGATACGCTTGAAGTTCTCTGACGCTATAGATACAGCAATAATAAGGAATAGCTCAGTGAGCAGTACAGTTGAAGAGGAATGGTCATCTATAAAAAGGGCCATCACAGAAGTTGGAAAGAAAAACATAGGCACAAAGAAGGTAACTGCGAAGAAACCATGGGTGACGGAAGAAATACTTCATTTGATCGATGAAAGTACAAAAACGTTCCGGGAAACTCAGGAATACAGAAATACAAGGCGCTGAGGAATGAAATAAATAGGAAATGCAGGGAAGCTAAGATGAAATGGCTGCATGGAAAATGTGAAGAAATCGAAAAAGAAATGATTGTCGGAAGGACAGACTCAGCAACCTTAGGTGACATTTACAGTAAGCGTGGTAACATTAAGAGTGCAACGGGAATTCCACTGCTAAATCCAGAGGAGAGAGCAATAAGTGGAAAGGATGCATTGAAAGCCTCTATTAGGGGGAAGATTTGTATGACGTGATAGAAGAGGAAACAGGAGTCGATTTAGAAGAAGTAGAGGACACAGTATTAGAATCAGAATTTAAAGAAGCTTTGGAGGACCTAGGGTCAAATAAACCAGAAGGGATAGATAACATTTCATCAGAATTTCTAAAATCATTGGGGGAAGTGGTAACAAAACGAGTATTCACGTTGGTGTGTGGAATGTATGAGTCTGGCGACATACCATCTGACTTCGGAAAAATATCATCCACACAATTCCTAACACTGCAAGAGCTGACAAGTGCGAGAATTTTCTCACAATCAGTTTAACAGCTCATGCATCCGAGTTGCTGACAAGAATGGAAAGGAAAATTGAGGATGTGCCAGATGAGGATCAGTTCGGGTTTAGAAAAGGTAAAGGCACAAGAGAGGCAATTCTGACGTTTCGGTTCATAATGGAAGCAAAACTAAAAAAATAATCAAGACAATTTCATAGGATTTATCGACCTGGAAAAAGGCTTCGATAATGTAAAATGGTGCAAGAAGTTCGAAATTCTGAGTAAAATAGGGGTAAGCTATAGGGAGACACGGTAAATATACAATATGTACAAGAGCAAGGAGGGAATAATAAGAGTGGACGACCAAGAATGAGGTACTCGGATTAAAAGGGTGTAAGACAGGAATGTAGTCTTTCCCCCCCTACTGTTTAATATGTACATCGAAAAAGCAATTATGGAAATAAAAGAAAGGTTCAGTAGTGGAATTAAAATTCAAGGTGAAAGGATATCAATTATACGATTCGCCGATGACATTGCTATCGTGAGTGAAAGTGAAGAAGAATTAAATGATCTGCTGAACGGAATGAACAATCTAATGAGTACAGATTATGGGCTGAGAGTAAATCGAAGAAAGACGAAAGTAATGAGATGCAGCAGAAATGAGAACAGCGAGAAACTTATCAGGAATTCTGCTACGTAGGCAGTAAAGTAACGAATGACGGACCGAGCAAGGAGGACATCAAAAACTGACTAGGAATGGACAAAAGGGCAATCCTGGCCAAGAGAAGTCTACTAGTGTCAACCATAGACCTTAATTTCAGGAAAAAAATTTTAAGACCGTACGTCTGGCGTATAGCGTCGTATGGTAGTGAAACACTGACTGTGGGAAAACCGGAACAGAAGAGAACTGAAGCATCTGAGATGTGGTACTACAGGCGAAGGTGAACTGATAAGGTAAGGAATGAGAAGGTTCTGAGCAGAATCGGAGAGGAAAGGAATACGTGGAAAATACTGAAAAAGAGAAGGGACAGGATGGTAGGACATCTGCTGTTAAGACATCAGGGAATGACTTCCATGGTACTAGTGGGAGCTGTAGAGGGCAAAAACTGTAGAGGAAGACAGAGATTGGAATACAGCCACCAAATAATTGAGGACGTGGGTTGCGAATGCTACTCTGAAATGAAGAGGGTAGCACAGGAGAGTAATTCTTGGCGGGCCGCATCAAACCAGTCAGAATACTGATGACCCAGAAAAAAGGAAAAGGTTGATTCGTTAGTTACGTGTTCCATAGATCATTTGAACAATTTTTAAGGAAATTATGTGGAAAGTGTCAGTTTATAGGATACGCATACTTAATTAATTTCAGTGGGCGGGTACATATTGGGTATTTTAATTTCTTATATGGCATACTGGGCTTAATATAACATTAGCCAACGTCTTTCAGTCCTGTTCATACAACTACACTTAGCTTAGTCGTTTTTTCAGGCTACCGGTGCCAGTTATTAAATAAAAGCTTGTGTGTGGGATAAGAGTGGAGTTGCCTGGAAGAAATGATTTTAAGTTGGGTTTTAAACCTGAATTACTACCTTACAGGCGCTGCTATACTAACTACTTCCTGACGCACTGACAGCTTTGATTCTGAGTAGCGAAGGTCGCTTTTTCTATTGTTGCAGGGCTAGACATCGCTATTCCTTACGAATTGTGAAAGAGCATTAATGAAGGATTAATTTCATTACACTGAAAAACTTGGAATTTTCTACCATGTTTATTGACTTGTCATGTGCTACACGAATTGTAAGTATGACTATGTTGTACAGAAATAAATATGGTGTGATACCTTAGACCTGAGGGACAGTTCATTTTCAAAGATCACACGTTGACTCTTTATCTTTTGTTATTGTCTACACGTCCTTCCTCGTCTCTTTTTCATATAGTACTCTTGCGTATTTTGTAACTACTCTGCTTTTATGCTTGCAGTAGCTGTGAAATAAATCGCAGCTACCTCGGTTCCTGCCATTTCGGCCGCTCAACCCTTGCACCTCCTTCAAACAGCCACTACCATGACAGTTTCACACGCACTAACACTTCAGTTTACTTGTTGCCTTACTAACCCTAGAAATAGCCTCTGTCACTTCGTTGACGGTACAACCCGCCATCACAGTGGCTCAGTTTTCTGTTTAAATGTGACAGCTGGGACACGCCATCTCCAGAGTCTATCTACCCTGTCTCGCGATTTACGTCGCACCCCACTTACTTTCTATCAAACTAGAGACCAGGAACGGAGCGAGTAAGAGTCTAATATGGCGGTTCGCACACTTCGAAAATGAAGGCGCCCGTGTTACATCAGTGTTGCTACCTGCGTTCTCGCTGCACAGGATGCGGCGCTTAAACCCAGACAAATTTCAGTTTGAATTTACCCCCATATCGCAGTTCCGCCGGAGGTCGCGATTGGTGTTTTTGAAAGCCATAGACATCTAGCAAACAGTCAGAACCTCAAAATCGCCGAGATGATACAGACAACTGCGGAGTACAACCGAAGAACCGCGATTTCGAAAGTCTTCTCGCTGGGCGTTCGCTCACTGAAATAGTTAGTTTCTTCGGGTACCCGAAATCAACTGTTTATGGTATTTTGGCCAAGTGTAATGCTTCAGAGAAGTCTGGGGAAGGTTCCCCTAACCCGGCGAGGAAACGTCGTTCGAGGAAACGCCTGTCACGAACTGCGGCAGTCATCGAAAAGGCTCTGGCACCGATTTTGGGGGACCCGGGGCAATCGCTGAGGAAATTGGCGTCAGTATTGAATGTCAGCGAGCGAACAATTCGTCGGATAGCAGACAACCTCATGCGAGCCATTTAATCCAAAACTGGCTCTCGGATAACGTTGACACGTTCTGTTCAAATGAGTTCTGGCCATTCGAGTAGCCCGGATTTGAACCCCCTTGACTACTATGTTTGGAGCGTAATCGAAAGAGTTACCAATAAGAGGAGGCACCCTAACGTCGCATCTATCGAAGCAGCATTCGCGATTTTTTTCTCTTTATTGTCATTTTTCATTCCCCTGTCCCATGGGGGTAGGCTTGGGCTGGCAGTGAAACAATTCTCCGCTCTTCAGCCAAGGGATTACATAAAATATCACAGGAGAACAGTACATACATAAAACACAGGGATAAAAGATGAAATTTACACAGGAGAAGGGAAAAAATTGGAGTTAAAATGTACAAAAAAGAGGTAGTTTGACGAGGCACGTTTACGTAACATCCAAATACAGCTAAAATGGCACTCGATGAAGACGTAGCACATATGTTACATACACGGCGAGTACCAAAATTCGACGAAGTAACTGCATTAAAATTTGAAGGGCCTACCAAGGGAGGGGAGGTCAGAGAGGAGGGAGAGAAGAAAGAGAGGTGAGGGTCGATGGAGGAGGGGGGGAAGGAAGGGGGGAAGAGGCGGAGTCGACAGTACACCAAAGGGCAGGATATGGGGAGAGAGGGCAAGGACTGGGAAAGGAGAAATCAAAACAGACTCCCAAAGAAGCCTTCGCCGCTGCCATGGAATCATGACGTCAGCGTTGTGAAAAATGTGTACGTCTGAAGGGCGATTACGTCGAGAAGTAACGCCAGTTTCATCGATTTCGGGTGAGTAGTCAATTAGCAAAAAAATTGGAGGCCTTAGAATTTGAATGCACGTCGTACTACGATTCCAGCTATTGTAGCTAAGTACCCTATCGTTCGTTTCAATTAAAGCGTTAAGTTTATGCACGGACAATGCGACATCTCAAGCCACATTTTCAAAACCGGAAATGCTGCGCGGCCTTGTAGGGAGATGGATGCAGTTATTCTATTTAATGATGCGAACGTCGGGATGATGAAGGTATTAGAAAGAATGGGCTTCAAGATAGGAAATTTTATTCAAGATATTCTGAGAAAAATAGATTTACAGCGCGTCTCTGCAGCTGAAAAGTCAATTGAAGACCGGGTAATGGAAAGAAGACAGACAACAAGAAACCAGAAGAGAAGCCTTGAAGGGAAAGACGACCCAGAGTACATATTTCTGTAAACCTAATAAACGTTGTCTGAAGAGAAAATTTTGAAATTCTGATTACAAGCTGAGATATGGGGCAAAGTGCTCGGAATTTTGCATGAATTTAAAATTGTACTTGTGGAATTATAATTTAAAAATTATGAAAATTATCCTATTTGACCTATTCCAAAAACCTCATAAGAGAAGCTTACAACATATAAAGAGATGAAACAGAGAAATTTTTGTAGAAATCTCTTGAATACTTCCTGAGAAAAAGTAACATACATTATTTTTTGAAAATGAAACTTCATGCTGATTCTTATTCTTTGAGAGCAATTTTTTCTGCGCTGAGAGGAAACGTTAATTCATTGCTTAAGATCGCAGAGCGTAGTCCATAATACACAATAATTAGTTTCATGTCGTAAGAAGTGGTTATATGGAAACAATCAGGTACTATTTAATTTATACTAATGTAAAGGTTGCAGTAAGTACTGGGAGATGAAGAAGCTTGCACAGGATAGAGTAGCATGGAAAGCTGCATCAAACCAGTGTCAGGACTGAAGACCACAACAACAACAACAACAATGAAAGGATGTTCAGCGTCAACAAAATAATAATTTCGTGCAATACAACTGGCTCAGAAGTACGCACTCAATAGTAGAAGATAATTAAATGTAAAACATTCTTACGGCTCCATTCATCTTTACGACAATAATAATAAAGCGATAGTATTTTCTGCTTTAGGAGCACGTAATGCACAGGAAAATGGCTACTTTGGAATACTTTCAAAAGTAGAAGGGTGGGCAACATTCAGCGCCGTATATTTGAATAGAACCGACCAAGACGTTTATTTACTCACCTTACACGTTACATAAAATAAATCGCTAATTTAAAATGATTTAAGGTAATTTCGGTTATGATTAACTCATAGGCTGAATGAGTACTGACTATTATTTATGAAATCTTTTGCCATAAGCATTGAATTTCAGAATAACTGTAGAACAAAACATCACAGTATGACAAAAAATAAATAAAAATAATAATTTCGTTTACGTTCATAGGTTTCCACGGCAAATGACAACATCAGTAAAATCATTTTGGGTATTAGGCAACATAATTATGAAACAATTAAAACAAATAGTCGCCTTGAAGAGGACCGCTGTAAAAACGATCGGAATGTCGGAATTTTAGTTGGTTTTGTTTCATAATGATTCGGACTAATACTCAAAATGATTTTACTCAAATATTACCTAGCGTTTCACGGAAAATTATCTCACTCCCAATTTCAAAAGTACAATATACCCCCGTGTATTTCTGCAGATCTGTAGCTACTACACCACTGACAGTTATAACACGTGGTGAGGAAGTAATAACTAGAGAATAAATTTCAAAATTTTTAGGTTCTATGGTGGTATTTAAAATGGAAACACCTATTTCTGAGTTCATAATTTAACTCAGTTCAGCCACATTTGCGCTCCGAATTTTAAATCTTGGAGAGAGGAATCTGTAAGTCAACACTGAATTTCCATCCATTAATGTCCTGAGGTTTCTCATATTTAGTGAAGAACATCTTCATTGCTCAAAAAGTGCTGTAAGAATAATATGTAATGCTCACCCACGATCATGTAATAGGCATCTGATTGAAGAGTTGGTCATTCTGACTACTGCTTTACAGTATACGTATTTCCTCATGAACTTTATTGGAAATAATCCACTACATTGCAAAGGGAAAACTGATGTACATAACTACAACACAAGACAATCATCACCCCACATTAAGATCGTCGTTAGTGAAGAAAGGGGTGCATTGCCACCAAAATTTTTGATTACTTATAGAATGATATAAAATGCCTGAGTGACAGTGAAGTTATATTTGGAAACAAATTAAAGTTTCTCCTTGACTACTGTTATCCCGTAGAATTAATTATTTTCATACTAATTAAAAGATGGTGAATAGGAACTACTAGTCCACTACTGTTTACATATGAATGTAGTGGAGCTGATCACTGCACCTTCCTTCGTCATGTAGCGGAGAATTCAATACATACTCATTCACAGCACGAGTCAACAGTGCACAAATGGCAAACTTAATTTCAGCGTGGTTTAGGTGACATAACTAAAATGACGTTTTTTATAAACAGAAGTAGAAGGTGATTTTTTTATTTTCGTTAGTTGTACATTTTTCAAAATTTAGTGACCGATTTTAAAATTATTAGGATTATATTTAATTTTTCTGCTGCTGTTTTGAAAAATAATTGAAAAATACATTTGAAATGTAAATCATTAATCGTTTGCAAATTGTTCTGAACGCACAATCGATATTTAAGAATCAATGTATTTCTATTTCAAGATATTCATCTTTGGTCGCTTTTGCGTTATCTTTGTTTTCATCGAGTTAGTTGTGTAGCAATGTGTTATGAGCTGAAAGTGATTGTTGGAAGCATTCGGTGAGAGTTTCTTAATATATTTGTTCCTAAGTATTTCCAAAATACGGAATAAAATTGTTTCGAAGATCATTCGGAAGCTTATATCGGCATATTTTTCATTTGATGTATGGTATCAGTACACCAGGAATCGACTTTTGAATCCAGACAGGAGAATATTATTCACCAATACTACCGTACCAACAATAATAGATACTGGTCGAGAAGGAAGATAAATTAAAATCCTTATAATGACTTTTACAAATGAAAATAATTTACTGACCCCCTTCCCGCATCTTCAGAGTAATTGAAGCTGAGGATAATGAATTCCAACGTAACCACGGTGCGAGAGAACTTTGGAAAATCGTTTTTTAATTTTCGAAAATTTTGTAATAGCGTGTGAGTGAGGAGGATCTAGAAACACAATTACGATCTATCGTGCAAATGAGTCATGAAACATGAAACTACCTAAACTAAACGTTAAGTGCAAACATATTAAATCTCTAAGAATTACATACCGAGAATGTCGGCCTGTGGCAGCCACTTCTTAACCATGAGGTTGTCCGGTTTTCCAGGCAGTGTCTCTGTCTCCCATTTCCAGATAACGCGCTGCTTTAACTTGGAGAAGGCAGTCAGTATGGCCGTCCTCTTGTCTTCCCCCAGGTCGGCGCTCCGCAGGTTCGAGCCGAGGCTGAATACAACTGCCCCATCTTTCGCGCCGTCCAAGAATTTCTGGAGATCCTGCAAATTAAAATCCACCTCAAATACAAAGTAGTGTCTCCAGACTAAGGATTATAAAAGAGAGACATATTACCTCTTACAGACAATCTCAAGTAACTTCTCTGCTGGGCCTGCAGCTTGCAAAAGCTCATAATATGACATCTTCTTTATGCTTTTACAAAATTAGCTGCAAATATTTTATTTCTTGTTATTTTTACAAACGTACGGGATGAGCTTGTTTGTATATCATTGTCATATCCATTTATGGAGACGAAAAGAAAGGATATAGGAACAGTTCATCAGCAATTAAACAATCTGCACCCAAAAATAAAATTTGCAGTAGACCTAAAGATAAACAATGACAATAACCAACACAAATTTACAATTTGCAGAAAACCTAAAACTACAGACATCATCATCAATAAAAATTCATCCCACCTCAAGTCGCATGAGTATGCATAATTCAAATCAATGATCAACAGAATCATTAATTTACCACTTGAAGAAAAAGTAATAAAATAACGAAATTGCAACACTACAATAAGCAGCATAAAAAAGAAATTACGATCCAGATATAATACTCTGAATCTACCAAGTTCATACTAAATCTAAAGCAGACAACATACAAAAAGAAATGACATTGAAAAGAGATAAGAAACCAAAGTCAAACCGATATATGTACCAACAAAAGTATTGGCAACATATCACACAAAATAAATAAATCGTTCAAAATACGAAAATTCAACAAGCATTTCGAATTAGCAACAACTTACAAATAACGCTGAGATCAGGAAAAAGTGACTTCATTACCTTTCCTAATCCAGATGTATACAAAATTTCCTATAACGACCGCAATAGTTTTTACATTGGACAAACGGGACGAAGCTTTAGTATAAGATTTAAAGAACACACAAAAGACTGCGAAAGCTTCCTGTCTAGCTTTTACCTACATCTAAAAAATAAAAACCACACAGTGAACACAACGGAAAACGCTTTGAGAATTCTACATGACCAAAGGGTGAAACTAGGAACATTTTGGAAGAAGTAGAAACTTATACACACACAAATAGATATCTGAATGAAATCCTAAACGAAAACGTGGATCTCAAACATAAAAATTATCGGGTACACTTTATTATCATAATAGAAAAAGAAAAGCGATGAACACACGCTAAACAAAAGTTACACAACATTAAGATCACTTATCTACATAATGCAAAATTAACTCTGGCAAAAAAAATTTGACTACCTAAGATATAATTTATTTGTAAACACAATGCATCAGTAGAACGACCTATCATTTGTTAAAGTAGCTCGATATTTCTATAGAAGGTAAATACGTGATCTATATTAACAACGCAGAAAACAAAAGAAATTACGTTCCAAGACGTAAGTATAATATAAGACAAAAATCTCATATAACTGTTACATAGACGTAGAATAAAATGATTTATAAATGTAATGTCAACAGGAGTTGAAAATGGCACAAATGCCGAAACAAACTTGTCGTTTACCTTCGTAAAATCAACGTGAAATAAAATATTTGCAACAAATTTTGTAAAAGTATAATAAGGGATTCTCAACTTTCTTGGCTACGAAATTAATTTACTTTATTTTTTATAATTATTTGGAAATCATAAATTATACCGCATATCTAGCAGTAAGCTATGCTGACAAAATGTGCAGATAAATTATTCAAACGTAAATCATCAGTGAGGGGGAAAAACAGGAAATTTAGCACGGACGTTGGCACTTAAAGTATAATCGGCAAGCAGCGCTTTAACGCATTCGTTGGTGCGCAATGCGGCCTCCTGTCTAAAACTACCAGTGATATTTTTTAGTTAAGTGGACGGATGTTTTAGAGCTCACAGAATTGGTTTTTTAAACTTACTATACTTGCTATAAACTTGTGCAAAAATTTCTATGAACCGTATATCCATATGCAACTACTCGATCTTGTTAAATACTCTACCGTACTGAAACTCTAACAGAAACCTTTACTCTTTGTAGGCCAATCCATGGCAGCGTGAAGAGAGTTATCGAGAAACGCCTTGTGGTCATTTATGCGGTGGACCGTTCAACAGAATTAATATTGAACTACAGCCAAAATTTGGAATTTAACGCTTTGGCAGTACATCAAGAAAACGTTTGAATGATAGCACCAACGTGACGAGCAGCGAACCGCCAAACAAAACAATTCTGTTTTCTGAGGTTAATTTTCGTCAGAATTCTTAAAAGGGATAGGGTCGCTAATGAAATTATATAATTCCTCTTCACTACCACAAGTTTCGTTCTTCTAGACTGTTATGTCAAAACTGTTGGACTATAATTATGCGATAATTTTTGTTCAATCAGGAAGAGGAGGGTGCGTAGAAGAGTGCTTTGCTGGACTGACTATGACGAGGCACGACATATTACTGGAACATACGATTTTATACCACTGGTGAATATATTTTTGTTACAAATAAGGAAAAATGAAATCATTCTAACGCTATTGGGCTTAGTGTTCTTGCGATTTTCTCCCTTGTTTCGAAGTCCTTGAATACGCTGCATGTTAAAGATTCTGCTGTGACTTAACTTAGATATTCCGCAGATTTAATTGTTGAAAAATCGAAATATGTGCAAGAAATCATCACATATGACCCTTAGTTCAGAATCCTAACTCCAGTAAGTGATTGTTTGGCATCAGCGATGATGAATCACGCTTTAACACACAGAATCACGCTGTGTTTGTTGCCATTTGCATCTCAGCTCTAACAATTGATGCAAGTGTCTGCTTGTTTCAGTTTTTATAGTTTGTATTAATTCAGAAGAAGAAAAGGCTCGTATCTGCGTTAATAGTGTAAATACGATTTCTTATATCTGTGAAGAGCTAACAGCGAATTTTCAAAAAAGAAAACATGATAGTCTTTGTAACACTAACCTGATTTCGGGTATAAGGTTTAGACCAGGACAAGAATTGGATCCTCCCCGTATGCCATTCACTTTTACTACATTCTTGACTGGACTGTTGAAGATTACGTCATTTGTCTTTTGCTCTTGCGCGATTTGTAGGTTATCAGAAGACCATACGAAAATAGATTGAATTACCGCAAAAACAACGAAAATTGTGTAACATTCTACAAGGCTACAAGGCTTGTATGTCACAATGAAGAACTGACGATGTCAGTGACCCAAGAGAATGTGACATTGAGTGAAGACTCATACGGTGACGAACACGCAAACGACAACAAAGGAGATATGCATGCCGACAACGTTTCAAGACTACTGTGAATCATATAGTCATACCTTTTCTCAAGAGTATTTCAAAGATCATGCGCACAATATAAATTTGTCGAAGCAACAGGAGGAGCTTTTAGCTTCGGGAGTGACGGGGTTGACTCTTCTTCACGACAGAAAAGTGTTTATCTTGGTAGCGACATTGCTTTTTTCTTTACGTTTCTTCAGGAAGATGACACTGTTTTTTTAATGATAACGAGTCCTTTATGGAATCTATTGATCGGTCAAGGCTGGTCGCAGAAACTTTTCGAGGGAAGGGGGAAGGAGGAGGAAGGGGCAAAGTGGGAGAGGAAGGGGGCGAGAGGGGGGGGGGAATGAGGGGAAGAATGTTAGACAGGAGGAGGAAAGGGAAGGGGGAGAAAAGGGTTTATATACAAGCTCCTCACAGTTCGGCTATTTTATTTCCATAGAATGTTAGCGCAGCATACGGCAACATACCGCATTCGCACTCAATGAGTTGGGAAGAAAGCTCATTTTGCATCAGGAGATAAAAAACGTAGGTGATCCCACGTGGAATAAAAGAACGGTAACGCAGACTTCAACTGGAATATAAACAACTTATTTAGATTCCTATCTTCTCTTTATTTTACAAAAAGTCAGACTTTTGTTGTACACATAAAAGTTAAATATTTCGCTCCTGACTGAAGAGTACCGTTGTTTTTTTTAGATTCAGAACTAGATGCTAGAATTCCACAATATAATGGGTTAAAATCTTGAAGCATTATACTTCTGTAATTCTGCCCAATTGGTTTCGTGCCACGTACGCATTTACAAACGTTGACTAGGTATATTGGTCCAGGAAGGAAGTGACCAAACAACTCAAACGAAAGTTGGATACGCAAGCGAGGTTCAGTCGGCCTCAAGAAAGGGACGTGCATGTTTCACGTGTGCCGCAGTATTTATTCGAAACTGAACGGGAGTCCACTTCGCGCAGTGTATGCAACACGTCAAACAGGAAAGACCCTTGGAGTGCAAGGGGGGCGGGGCGGTATATTTTTAAAAAAATCTTAGTAACAAACAATTACGTTTATCCTTTCCTTCCAACAAAGAAGGTGCTGTTGATCTGGACTGAATTTCGTCCAACGTCGTTCGGTCGACGACTGTGAAACCGCCGTCATACTTTTAGCGTTGTTTGAAATGGGCCGGCCGTCGGCAGAATCGCCCGTTGTCGGCTGCACTGTGACTGTGTTCGTAACTAAAATGCGCAGTGCGAGCTTTGGCTCGTGTACCTCGACGTCTCCTCTTTACAGCCTTTCCGACTTCGCGAGGAAGACTTGACTGCAGCATGAAGCGCTTCCTGGTTAGTGAACGAAATGAAGACACCAGTGGTCCGTCTGCCGGTGGTGGGGAGGTATATACTCCGAAGGCGAAAACAAGAAGGGGCGACGCGAAAACGAAAATTTATGATGAGAACCGTTTATTGCTAGGCTTCACGTAAACTACAATGACTGGCGACGAACGTCCCCAATGTTTAATTCGTTTAACCATTTTAGCTGCTAACAGCATGTAGCCTAACAAGTTAAAGACATATGCTTAAACCAAACATCCTCTGTTAACGGTAAAACCAAACTAAATGTTTTATTGTCTAACCAGAAGAGCTTAGCTAAAATGACGAATGTGACTTCTAAGTTAGCCTGTTACCAGATTTCACATAGGACTGCTAAATGCAAGAAACCACACACGGTTACAGAAACTCTGGTTCTCCTAGCAGCGACTGATGTAGTTATTAACGATGTTTGGCGACTCATTTGGTCAAGAGCTGAAAAGTATTCCTCTCTTTAATGACATAGTGCGTAGAAGAATTTTAGACTCTTCTGACGATTTACTCGAGCAGTTAATTGATAAATTGCGTAATAATTGTTTTGCACTTCAAGTGGGCAAAGCGACTGATATTCATAAAGATCCTCATTTGATTGCTTATGTTCATTTCGTTGATGACTTAAACATTCGAGACGAATTGCTTTTCTGTGACTCGATACTGCAAGCAGTTACAGCTCAAAACCTTTCTTACATTATCAATACTCTTTTTATAATCAAAACAGGGCAACATGGGATAGGTGCATTTGAGTATGCACCGATGGAGCTTGCTCAGTATCTGGAATACATGGTGGGTTGCAAGTGAAAGGTAAGGCTGCAGTTCATGTTGCAGTACAGACTCACTGCATGAAACATCTGGATGCTCTGGCTGCTAAAGAACTTCCCACCACTTCATGAAGTGCTGCAAACGGTTTCAGACTCTTTTAATATTACTGAGACAAAATCTATAAATTTAAGGCTTTGTAAAGTGCCATGGGAGGAGATGGTTCCACATCACACTCACCTGCTCTGTTTTAGTAACGCCCGATGGCTTTCAAGGGATATAGCACTAAAAAGAATGTTTGTACTGAGGAATGAGGTATTCTGTTTCATAAAGGCGAAAAGTCACTCTATGGCAGACGGTTTCAGTGACGCCTATTTTCTGTTGAAAACTGCTTAACTTCATGAGAAAATAAATATTCTTAACTCTTCAAGATAATCAGGCAATTATCTTATCTTGAAACGAAAAAGTTAAGGCGTCCATAAAAAAATAGAGCTGTGGCAAACTCGAATGGGAAGTGGCATACTAAATTTGTTCTCTACTCTAGTGTTACTGTTAGAGGACGCACATAATCCGATATTTCCATGAAGATAAAAGCTTGCGTTCTCCATCACCTTGCAACACTCAAACTTCGCTTCGAAAAGTATTTCAGCGACGATTTTGATAAATTTAATTAGATTAAAATCCATTCAAAAGGTCAGCTACACCATCAGGTCTAGAATATAAAGAAGTAAGGACAAATTACTGATGTCATTCGTGACACTTCACTGTAGAGTAAATTCAATAAAGTGTCTTTTTTTGGAGATTTGGATACACATTAGCAAGGAATTCCCAACCCAGAGCCAAAAAGCAATGAAGATTCCGATTCCTTTTGCGACAACATACTTTTGCGAGACTGGATTTTCAGTTTTGGCAGCTCTGATGTCGAACTACACTTCAAAGCTAAAATTAAGCAAATAACTTCGAGGGGCTGTTCCTGCTATTGCACCAAATGTTGAAAAACTTTTTTCTCAAAAGAGCGCTCATCCGCAACGACGTACTTTGTAATTTAAATTTTAATGCTCTTGAAATCCTTGTCTGATGAACTGTAAGTATTGTCCATTTCATAGTTCTTGATTGAATGAAAATTTGATGAAAGTAAACAATTTTTTCCGTGTTTTCATTATAATAATTCATGTAGTTTTGGTTTCTGTTGCGTAAAATGCTTCTAAACTGAATTTTGTAAAACAGAGAATAAGGAAAAGAAAACATAAAAATGGGTATTTTTGTAATTGAAAAAGGCTGCTGGGCTGTCAAATTTTTCCTCGCGAAGGGGGACCCAGAGGAAAAAGTTTGAGAACTTCTGTGCTAGGTGACTCATCACTGCCAAGATCATAAACTCCTGCAAGTTCGCACACGCCAGACAGACTTGGCTATATTCCAAGGCCATCGCCACGTATTGCATCATAAGGTACATAGAAAGTACATATCAGAAACAGCAGGGGTCCAAGCACTGACGCCTGAGGCGCATTGCCCGTCGTAGTCTTTCTCATTACTATAGGCAATGACTTTTCACTGTATATTCTTAAAATCGGAGAGGAACAAATTTTGAACTGCTGCTCTTATTCCATAACGCTCTAACTTCTGGAGTAATATTCTGTGATCAACACATGCAAACACCTTAGTCAAATCGGAGAAGATTTCTGATGTTCACATCTTTTCATTTAATCCACCCATTGCCTTACAGAGAAAAATATATAACATTTTCAGTTGTTAAACTTTTCTAAAACCATGTAGCAAATTATGTGAACTGAAATGATCTGTCACTCCGATACATACAGCCTTTTCAATAGCTTTAGCAAATTCATACGGCATACTAATATGTCTAAAATTGTATATATTACCCCTTTCTCCTTTCTTCTAAGGCGGTTTCACTCTTGATTACTTTAATCGCTCATGAAGCTGGTCACTCCTAAAGGAAAAATTACAGATGTAGCTAAATACAGAGCTAACATATGCAGCCCAGTGCTTTAGTATCCTGCTTGATACTCCATCGTATCCGTGAGAGCCCTTGGTCTTCGGCTATATAATTATTGATTCAGTCTCCCCTCGCCCGTATCACGGAGGTATATTTCAGAATGCTGTCTTGGAAAGCCATTTTCTAGGAGATATGATTTCCTGTAGGAACTAAGTATTTATTTCTTTTACCTGCTATATTCAGGAACTCTACACACATCTCACTTACATTTTTACTACATACTGACTTTATATCCTCCACATTGTGCTGTTGGCCAGACACTTTTTTCACGACTGGCCATATTGTTTGAATTTTATCCTCAGAATTAGTTATTCAGATTACATAACACATGCTTTCGGACTCGCTAATGATATTTTTAAGTAATTTACAGTAATGTTAGTAATAGTCTGCTGCAGCTTTCAACGATTCGATATAGTTCCCAGTTTTTTCTACATGATATCCTTATCTCAATCATCATCCACCTAGATTACTCGTTAAAGCATATTTATCATGTATGAACATCCTGCCACTCATGTTCTTTAATGAGGTTTAAAAAAGCCTCTGCTGCCCCTCGATTAAGTAGTTACTGAAAGCTCTCGTCCTCTGCTCGTAACCTTGTTTTCATAGCACAAGTTACGTTGTCATCGTGTTTAAAGTGTTTCCCACAGGGAATTCTTAACTGGCTCAAACGGTAGTCCGAGAGAGCCAGGTCTGGGCTGTAGTGTAGACGAGACAATAATGTCGAACCAAATTCCCTGGTTCTGAGACGTACATGGGGCGCTGTCGTGTTTGATAAAATTCCTTTGGGATTCTTATCAGACGGTAACGTTTCTTGAGTTTGTTGAGAGTATATACATACGGTTCTGAATCAGTGGTTGGCCCTTTTAGTAACACTTCGACTAGAATGACAGCACTATTATCCCACAACTCTGTCGTCATAGCTTCACCAGCAGAGGCAGCTGAATTTCTTCTTAAATGGTGACTGCGGATGGTGCCACTTCGGTGACTGCATTTTTGTCTATGGCTCAAACTGATGCACCCACGTTTCGCTACCTGTAGCGAACTGTGACAGAAGGGCCTCTCCATTGGTGTCAATATGCTCCAGCAGTTCAGTTGAAATGCCTTTTCTTTGAATCCTGTGGTGTGGCGTGAGCATTTTCTTTCAGTATACAACAGTCTCGCCGCGCGGAGTGGCCGCGCGGTTTGAGGCGCCATGTCACAGATGGCGCGGTCCCTCCCGTCGGAGGTTCGAGTCCTCCTTCGGGCATGGGTGTGTGTGTTTTGTTCTTAGCGTAAGTTAGTCTAAGTAGTGTGAAAGTCTAGGGACCGATGACCTCAGCAGTTTGGTTCCTTAGGAATTCAAAACACACACACAAGAGTCTCAGTCATTTCACGTGCGCTTCGAATGCTCACCAATAGCTGTAGAGCAAAGTTTCCCAAACTGTGTTCCTCGAACCAATGGTATTCCCTGGGAAGTGAATACGTGTTCCGCGAGAAACTGTTAATGGTATAGCGTTTTTTCGACTTTTTGGCGATACTAATTATTTTTTAGTTTTATTATGATTTGTGAATTATTAGTTTTGATTTAAAATGGAAATAATCACTGAATAAAACAAGGTTTTTTTTACTTTTTAAAATTTTATTTAACTTCAAAATAAACAAGGTGTTGCATCAAAATACCTAGATTCTAAAAGTGTTCAGAGAGAGAAAAAGCTTGCGAACCTGTGCTATGAAGCTAACTGTTCAGTCGTGATGGCCCAGTCTGTGCGAATAATGGCATCCACGCGATTCACTATTTTGGAGCAGCAGCTGTGAATTAACATTCTAACAAGGGAACCTCCCCATCTCACCCCCCTCAGATGTAGTTATAAGTTGGCACAGTGGATAGGCCTTGAAAAACTGAACACAGATCAATTGAGAAAACAGGAAGAAGTTGTGTCGAACTGTGAAAAAATAAGCAAAATATACAAACTGAGTAGTTCATGGGAAGATATGCAACATCAAGGAGACTTGGAATGCGGGAGCGCTGTGGTCTCGTGGTAACGTGAGCAGCTGCGGAACGAAAGGTCCTTGGTTCAAATCTTCCATCGAGTGAAAAGTTTAACTTTTTATTTTCAGTTTATGTGACAAACTTATGTTTTCGTCACTTTTTTGGGAGTGATTATCACATCCACAAGAAAAACTAAATCGGGCAAGGTAGAAGAATCTTTTTACCCATTCGCCAAGTGTACGAGTTAGGTGGGTCGACAACATATTCCTGTCATGTGACGCCATGCCGTCACCAGTGTCGTATAGAATATATCAGATCTGTTTTCCTGTGGAGGAATCGGTTGACCTATGACCTTGCGATCATATGTTTTCGGTTCTCATTGGAGAGGCACGTCCGTTCGTCTACTAATCGCACGGTTTTGCGATGCGGTCGCAAAACACAGACACTAAACTTATTACAGTGAACAGAGACGTCAATGAACTAACGGACAGATAATAACTACGCAAAAATAAAGAAAGTAAAATTTTCACTCCAGGGAAGACTTGAACCAAGGACCTCTCGTTCTGCACCTGCTCACGCTACCACGGGACCACTGCGCTCCTTGGCCCACATTCTCCATGATGGAGCCTATGTGTCCCATGGACTACTCAGTTTGTATATTTTGCTTATTTTTTTACAGTTCCACACAACTTCTTCCTGTTTTCTCAATTGATCTGTGTTCAGTTTATCAAGGCCTATCCACTGTGCCAACTTATAACTAAATCTCAGGGGGGTGCGATGGGGAGGTTCCCTTGTAAGCGTGGCCGATCACTGAGCTCAATTTCCCCACTTCCTGAATCGTTAACTCTCTTGACCCATCACCCGACTGTACTGTCAACTGCACCATTTGTACACGCTACACGCTACACACTGACGCTTATGGCTGTTCACTACGATTTCTCTTTCCGTTACCAAGAATTAAGTTACAGCACGTTGTTTCTAAACAGGTGTCTTATGTAGACGCCGTTTTAGTGGCTCACTAAAGCTCTGTCATTTACCTGAATTCCTCGGAACTTCACATGCGTGCTGAAAAAACATCAACTTTAAAGCTCCTAAACAGACGTCCTCTTACATACATATTAACAGCTGTAAAAATATGTGCATTATTGAAAGACCATCCTGTAATACATAGGCTGCAGCAAGCGTTTACAGAATCTCTTATTACAGTGAAACTAAGTTTGGTACACAACTTTTAAGATTATACTTGAATCCAGGAATGAATTGTATTACAGAAACGGTGTATATTGTTCTTGTAAATAAAAAAAATATTTTTTTTTCGCCTAGTATAATCATGTAGGTATCAACGTGCGCTCAAAAGGATTCGTAACCAAATTTGAAAGAAGTGATCTCAGCATGGAATAAGAAGTGTGATATATAAATATTCTCATGATCACTATGCTTTGATATTCCCTCACTGCTTGCAAAAGTTAACAGTAACGTCCTTTTACTTAAATGTCCGTATATACTATGAATTAAGGAATTTTTGTTAAAACGAAATTACCCTCTTTCGATATTTTCTACGGAATTCAATCATTCTCCTCCATGCAACGTTATACTTCTGGGTTCAGACGCTATTCACCTGTTTCAGAGCCTCCAAACGCTTCCAGATGTGAAGTTTGCTGATAAGGTATACTTGAGGCGCAGTAATTGGTATACGACAGCTTTAAAATGTAGAGATGTGCCGTTTACTGTCGCATAAAGACAGAAATTTATATTTTGCTGCAAGGAGAATCCAATTTATTTGAAGAACTGGAAGTTAATCTGCTGTAGGGTACTGTATTCGATTGGCCCACTTTTTAAGACTGACTTACTTCAGCCTCGATGAACCAGTCAACAGTCAACTTGTTACAGGTTGGTTTGTACTGAAATAACAACATTTGTGACTATTTTGGGGAATCTGGTTTCAGCAAGGCAGGGCAGCAATTTTTTTTTTTTAAGTCATCGGTCTTCTGACTGGTTTGATGCGGCCCGCCACGAATTCCTCTCCTGTGTCAACCTCGTCATCTCAGAGTAGCACTTGCAACCTACGTCCTCAATTATTTGCAGGATGTATTCAAGTCTCTGTCTTTCTCTACAGTCTTTACCCTCTACAGCTCGAGTACCATGTAAGTTATTCCCTGATGTCTTAAACGATGTCCTACCATCCTGTCCCTTCTTCTTGTCAGCGTTTCCCACATATTCCTTTCCTCTCTGATTCTGCACAGAACCTCCTCATTCCTCGCGCTATCAATTCACCTAATTTTCAAATCTCGTCTCTAGCACCAAATATGAAACGCTTCTATTCTATTCTATTCTGTTCCGGGTTTGAAACAGTCCATGTTTCACCACCATAAAATGCTGTGTTCCAAACGTACGAGGGCAGTTCAATAAGTAATGCAACACTTTTTTTTTCTCGGCCAATTTTGGTTGAAAAAACCGGAAATTTCTTGTGGAATATTTTCAAACATTCCCGCTTCGTCTCGTATAGTTTCATTGACTTCCGACAGGTGGCAGCGCTGTACGGAGCTGTTAAAATGGCGTCTGTAACGGATGTGCGTTGCAAACAACGGGCAGTGATCGAGTTTCTTTTGGCGGAAAACCAGGGCATCTCAGATATTCATAGGCGCTTGCAGAATGTCTGCGGTGATCTGGCAGTGGACAAAAGCACGGTGAGTCGTTGGGCAAAGCGTGTGTCTTCATCGCCGCAAGGTCAAGCAAGACTGTCTGATCTCCCGCGTGCGGGCCGGCCGTGCACAGCTGTGACTCCTGCAATGGCGGAGCGTGCGAACACACTCGTTCGAGATGATCGACGGATCACCATCAAACAACTCAGTGCTCAACTTGACATCTCTGTTGGTAGTGCCGTCACAATTGTTCACCAGTTGGGATATTCAAAGGTTTGTTCCTGCTGGGTTCCTCGTTGTCTAACCGAACACCATAAAGAGCAAAGGAGAACCATCTGTGCGGAATTGCTTGCTCGTCATGTGGCTGAGGGTGACAATTTCTTGTCAAAGATTGTTACAGGCGATGAAACATGGGTTCATCACTTCGAACCTGAAACAAAACGGCAATCAATGGAGTGGCGCCACACCCACTCCCCTACCAAGAAAAAGTTTAAAGCCATACCCTCAGCCGGTAAAGTCATGGTTACAGTCTTCTGGGACGCTGAAGGGGTTATTCAGTTCGATGTCCTTCCCCATGGTCAAACGATCAACTCTGAAGTGTATTGTGCTACTCTTCAGAAATTGAAGAAACGACTTCAGCGTGTTCGTAGGCACAAAAATCTGAACGAACTTCTCCTTCTTCATGACAACGCAAGACCTCACACAAGTCTTCGCACCCGAGAGGAGCTCACAAAACTTCAGTGGACTGTTCTTCCTCATGCACCCTACAGCCCCGATCTCGCACCGTCGGATTTCCATATGTTTGGCCCAATGAAGGACGCAATCCGTGGGAGGCACTACGCGGATGATGAAGAAGTTATTGATGCAGTACGACGTTGGCTCCGACATCGACCAGTGGAATGGTACCGTGCATGCATACAGGCCCTCATTTCAAGGTGGCGTAAGGCCGTAGCATTGAATGGAGATTACGTTGAAAAATACTGTTGTGTAGCTAAAAGATTGGGGAATAACCTGGTGTATTTCAATGCTGAATAAAACAACCCCTGTTTCAGAAAAAAAATGTGTTGCATTACTTATTGAACTGCCCTCGTACATTCTCAGAAATTCCTTCCTCAAATTAAGGTCTATGTTTGATTTCTCTTAGCCAGGAATGCCCTCTTTTGCCAATGCTCGTCCGCTTTCGATGTCCTCCGTCCTCCTCCCGTCAACGGTTATTTTTCCGCCTACGTAGCACAATTCCTTAACGTCATCTAGTTCTTGACCATCAATCCTGATGTTAAGTTTCTCAATGTTCTCCTTTCTGCTACTTCTCATTACTTCCACCTTTCTTCGATTTACTCTCAATCCCTGTTCCGTAGTCAGTTGATTGCTCATTCCATTCAGCATATCCTATGTTTCTTCTTCGCTGTCACTGAGGATAGCAATCTCACCAGCGAACCTTATAACTGATATCCTTCCACCCTGAATTTCAGTTCCACTCGTGAATCTTTCTTTTATTTCCATCATTCCATAATTGCTTCTTCACTGTGCAGATTGAGCAGTAGGGGCAAAAGACTACGGCCCTGTCTTACACCCTTTTGAATCCCAGCACTTCGTTCTTAGTTTTCCACTCTCGTTATCCCCTCTTGGCTCTTGTACATGTTGTATATACCTCGTCTCTCCCTGTAGCTTAATCCAATTTTGCTCAGAATTTCGAACATCTTGCGCCATTTGATATTGTCAAAGGCTTTTTTCAAGTGGACAAATCCGACGAACATGGCGTGATTTTCCCTTAGCCTTGATTTCATTATCAACCGCTGTGTCAGAACTGCCCCTCTGGTGCCTTTACCTTTTCTAAAGCCAAACTGATCATCATCCAACACATCTTCAATTTTCTTTTCTATTATTCTGTATATTATTCTTGTCAGCCACTTGGATGCATGAGATCTTAATCTGATTGTGCGATAATTGTTGTACTTGGCAGCTCTTGCAGCCTTCGGAATTGTGGATGATATTTTTTCGAGAATCAGATTGTATGTCGCCAGACTCATACATTCTACACACCAACGTGAGCAGCTATTTTGTTGCCACTTACGACAATGATTTTAAAAATTCTTCTGCCTTATTTGGTCTTAATCCTCCAAAAATCTCTCAAGTTCTGATTCTAATATTGGAGCACCTATCTCTTCTAAATCGAGTTCTGTTTCTTATTCTATCACATCAGACACATCTTCTCCCTCATAGAGGCTTTCGATGTATTCTTTCCACCTATCCGCTCTCTCCTCTGCATTTAGCAGTGGAATTCCCGCTGCACTCTTAATGTTACCATCCTTGCTTTTAATTTCACCGAAGGTTGTTTTGATTTTCCTATATGTTGAGTCAGTCCTTCTGACAATCATTTCTTTTTCGATTTCTTCACATTTTGCGAGCAGCCATTTCGTCTTAGCTTCCCTGCATTTCCTACTATTTTTATTCCTCAGCGACTTGTATTTCTGTCTTTTCCTGAACATTTTTGTGCTTCCTTCTTTCATCGATCAACTGATGTATTTCTTCTGTTACCCATAGTTTCTTCGCAGTTTCCTTTATTCGTACCGGTGGTTTTCTTTCCAACTTTTGTGATTGCTCTTTTTAGAAATGTCCATTCCGCTTCAACCGATCTGTCTATTGAGCTATTCCATGCAGTATCTATATCTTTAGAAGTATCAATCATATCTCTTTATTCCTTCGTACATCCGTATCCCATTTCTTTAAACTTCAGCCTACTCTTCATCACTACTAAATTGTGATCTGAGTCTGTATCTGACCCTGGGTATGCCTTACAATCCAGTATCTCTATCTGATCATGATATAATCAAACTGGAATTTTTTCGTATCTCCCGGCCTTTTGCAAGTATACGTCCTCCTCTTGCGATTATGGAACTGAGTATTCGCCATTATTAGGTGAAATATGCTGCAAAAATCAACTAATCTTTCTTCCCTCTCTTTCCTTGTACCAATGCCAAACTCTTCAGTAACCTTTTCTTCCATTGCTTCCCCTACAACCCCGTTCCAGTCTCCCATGACTATTAAGTATCCGTCTGCCTTTACATACAGAATTACCCGTCAATATCCTCATATGCATTTTCTGTATCCTCATCTTCTGCTTGCGACGTCGGGATTTATGCCTGAACTGTCGTTGTCGGTGTTGGTTTGCTGTGGGCTCTGATGAGAGAAACCTTATCATTGAACTATTCACAGTAACACACTCTCTTCTCTATCTTCCTATTCATGACGAATCCTACTTCCATTTTACCATTTCCTCTGGTGTTGAAATCACCCAATACTCATCCGACCAGAAATCCTTGTCTTATTTCCATTTACCTTCACTGACCCCCACTATATCTAGACTGAACCTTTGCATTTTCCTCTTCACATTTTACGTTGTCGAAGGCTTTTTTGAGATCGACAAAGACTATGAACATGCCTTGATTTTTCTCTAGTCTTGCTTCCATTAACAACCGCAATGTTGGAAATGCCTCTTTGGTGCATTTATCTCTTCTAATGCCAAACGTATCGTCACCTAACACATCCTCAATTCTCTTTTCTATTCTTGAGTATACTTTTCCTGAAATGCATGACCAATTAAGCTGACTGTGCCATAATTCTCGCACTTGTCAGCTCCTACAATGTTCGGAATTATATGGGTGATGTTTTTCCGAAAGTCAAATGGTGTATCGCCAGACTCGTATATTCTACAAGCCAACTTCAATAGTCATTTTGTAGCCAGTTCCCCCAATGATTTTAGAAGTTCTGATGGAATGGTATCTATGCCTTCTGCCTTATTTGATATCAAGCCTTCCAGACATCTTTTAAATTATGTTTACATTACTGGGTCCCCTGTATCATCTGCATTGACTCCTGTTTCTTCTTCTGCCTCATCAGACAAGTCTTCCTCCTCAAAGAGGCCTTGAATGTACTCTTTCTGATATGGCGCGCGCCGCTAACCTGTGATCTTGTTCAGAGCGCGCACTGTAATCTATAGTTCGCTGTCCTAGTGCGGGTGGCGCTCCGGTGGCGATTTGCTATGACGTCGCTGGCGTGTTTTTGCGGTGGCCGGCGCGAGAGGGTAGTTGGTTTTCCGGGGACTGGACGGAACGTGAAGTTCGCTCTGCCTGACCTGCTAGTGACTAGCGCTAAGGGTGTTCTGCCTCGCAATATGAGCAGAGTGGTCTGGGGCGGAGGCGACTCGCCGCTGTGCTGGCCATGCGATGGTGATTAATTGGAGTCTGCGTACTTGTTCTTTCTGCCTGTCTGATGTGGAGGACCGGTGGGGTCCTGTGATACTCTGGCCCGGAGACAACTAGTTGCTGAATTTTGGAGTCGTCTGCCAGGTTATGGTGTGGGCTCGGTTGGCTCTTCAGATTTTCCTATGGAAGCTCCAGCAGCGTTTTCTGAACTTTTCTGATGTGGGACGGTGTTGTTGGAACCTTTTGCTGTGTGTGTGGCTCGTTACGATATTTGTTGGTACTAATTTATTTGCTCAACTGGAGTCCTGCCCGGAGTTGCGTTCATGTATGGTACATTTGGCAGTCGATGTGTTAGGTAAAGTCTGCCCAAGAAGGGCGGTTTTGTACAGTATATACATAGTAAATTACTGCTGCTTGGTATATGGGATCTTCTGGGACCTGAACAACACGATCTAGTCAATTTGGTTGTGTAAAAGCATTTAGTGGTATGTTCTGTATTTTTTTTATTGTGCTATTATTAACTTGGTGGAATAGTCGCGTTTGGTGTCGTTAAGGCACTTATAAGACTGTGGTTTGACTATTCTTGTGCGCTTGACTTTTATTGTTTCGTTTTAGGAAGCGAGAATTGTTTATTAAGATTTGTGTGTGTTGGCTTCCGGCACTTGTTAAGAGCGCCCGAGTTAGCGGCGCTGTGGTTATCATGTGCTGTCGGGATGTTATACTGTATTTTTTGAATTTTATCTTGTGTTGATATTATCTGTCGTGTGTTACAGAACATAACCAAGGCGCGTAAGTGATGGGCAGTTGTGGGCGGCATGTCGGGGAGCTCTCAGCGGTTTATTTCGGGGACTGTTTCTAGTGGGATGGTTCCGAAGTGTTGAGAGCTCGCTCTTCTGTGATTGCGTTGGGAGTTGCCCGCGCCCTTTGGTTATATCAAATTATTTTGTTATTATATTTATTGGTTGTGTGTTGCGCTTCTTTCATTTTATGGTGCCAAGCGCCATTATCTTAAAGTTTTTTTTATAAAACATTTTAAATTGTAATGCCAAGTTAACTTATTATTGGATTTTGTCTTTTGGATAAACTCTAAAAGCACTATTGTAAAAGGTTCCTGATTTTATGGTGGCAAGCTGCCGTTATTGTTTTTTTAAAGCTCACTCTTTAACCATTTGTTAAGTTTTGTAAGTTATTTAAAGGAGATTAGTACTGGTAATTTAATAAATAGTGTACAGAGTCTGCTGTTTGGATATTATTGGGTGGAACTTCTTGGATAGTTGTCCTATAAGAATGCACATTTCACTTTCCACCTATCTGCTCTTTCCTTTGCATTTAACAGTGGAATTCCCATTTGACTCTTAATGTTACCAGCCTCGCTTTTAATTTCACCGAAGATTGTTTTGACTTTTCTATATGCTATGTCACACCTTTCATCCAGCGCAGCAGTCGGACAGAACGAGTGGCAGCCTACCCCTCAGGAGGACACCCAACATCTCTGTCAATTCAATACTAATTGTAAGCCGAATACTGCTTGCATGAGGGCAAGAGGAAGACCAAAACGCTATTGACTTGCTCGATTTGTGAAGCTCTTTCTCTTGAATAAATTACCCAATTTTTCTGAAATTGAAATCATTTGTTTATTTCTACATGTGCAGAATGTCTATCGATTTCCATCCAGTGTGGATAATTCCTTGGTGGTCCATCGTTTTTCCTGTCTTAGAGTGTATTTCACAAAACATTTACTGGAATATATTACGTATGTGTTCGCCGAGAGACGAATTGGGAGAGGGTTACCGATGTCATTGGAACCTCTGACATAACCCTTTCTAAGTTCTGATCTGATCCAGTGATAACACACTAAGAGAACCAAATATTAACTGAGAACACCAAATAACAGGGAATCTGAACGATCCTGTATGCAATGCATTTGTTTCCAACATTCCAGCAAAAAGGGTAGAAAAACTAATTCTGCGGTCAGGTCCTGATGACTTCTCTCAGCGTCATTTAGGAGAGGCACGGATGGGCATGTAGTCAGCACTCCCCCCCCCCCCGCCCCCTTCCCCCTGCCCCCCCCCACCCCTGTAGTTGACTGCTTTACGATCTCTGAACCGATACGTCTCATTCAGGCTGCTTCCCAACTGGTCGTACGAGAGTGGAAGAAAACTGTTCCAATTCTACTACAGAAATATCGTAGAAAGTATAGGGAATCGAAATATGATACAGTGCACTATGTGATCAGAAGTATCCGGACACCTGGCTGAAAATTCCTTACTAGTTCGTGGCGCCCTCCATCATTAATGCTGGAATTCAGTATGGGGGTAGCCTTGATGACAGTTTCCACTCTTGCAGGCATACGTTCAATCAGATGCTGGAAGGTTTCTTGGGAAACGGCAGCGCATTCTTCACGGAGTGCTGCACAGAGGAGAGGTATCGTTGTCGGTGGGTGAGGCCTGGCACGAAGTCGGCGTTCCAAAACATCCCAAAGGTGTTCTATTGGCTTCAGATCGGACTGTACAGGCCAGTCCATTACAGAGATGCTATTGTCTTGTAACCACTCTGCCACAGGCCGTGCATTATGAACAGGTGCTCGATAATGTTGAAAGGTGCAGTTGTCATCCCCGAATTGCTCTTCAACAGGGGGAAGCAAGAAGGTGCTTAAAACATCAATGTAGGCCTTTTCTGTGATAGTGCCACGCAAAACAACAATTGGTGCAAGTCACATCCATGAAAAACACGACCAAACCGTAACACCACCGCCTCCGAATTTTACTGCTGGTACTACACAAGCTGGCAGTTGATGTTCACCGAGCATTCGCCATACCCGCACCCTACCATCGGATCGCCACATTGTGTACCGCGATTCGTCACTCCACACATCGTTTTTACACTGTTCAATCGTCTAACGTGTGCGCTCCTTACACCAGGCGATGCGTCGTTTGGCATTTACCGGCGTGATGTGTGGATTATGAGCAGCCGCTCAACCATTAAATCCAAGTTTTCTCACCTCCCACTTAACTTTGATAGTTCTTGCAGTGGATCCTGATGCAGTTTGTAATTCCTGAGTGACGGTCTGGATAGATGTCTGCCTATTACACATTATGACTCTCTTCAACAATCGGCGGTCTCTGTCAATCAACAAGCGAGGTCGGCCTGTACGCTTTTGTGCAGTACGTGTCCCTTCACGTTTCCACTTCACTATCACATCGGAATCAGTGGACCTATGGACGTTTAGGAGTGTTGAATCTCGCATACAGACGTATGACGGAAGTGACCACGTCCGAAGTCCGTGAGTTCCACGGAACGCCCCATTCTGCTCTTGGTTGATTCAAACGGCTCTGAGCACTATGGGACTTAACATCTGAGGTCATCAGTCCCCTAGAACTTAGAACTACTTAGACCTAACTAACCTAAGGACATCACACACATCCATGCCCGAGCCAGGATTCGGACCAGCGACCGCAGCAGTCGCGCGGTTCCGGACTGAAGCGCCTAGAACCTCTCGGCCACCGCGGCCGGCTCATTCTGTTCTCTCATGATGTCTAATGACTACTGAGATCACTGATACGGAGTACCTGGCAGCAGGTGGCAGCACAATGCACCTAATATGAAAAACGTTTGGTTTTGGGGGTGCCCGGATACTTTTGATCACATAGTGTGTATGGTAGTCAGATGTGATACGGGGTACGCTATGCAAACAGAATCGCCAGCTTTGCCGGGTTGATTTCACATCGCTTCTGTAGGATAATATCACTGCTTCATGTACGCAGGTCGTATACGGTGAATGGCACTTAAATCTCAGCTCAAATATACGTGTGGCCTTCTCATCATACACACGCTCTTGGAAGAATACTTCACACAGCTGTCTATTAGGTAGATGGGAAGTAACGCCACTTTTTGCGTAAACGATACAGTGAAGTATCAAAGCTAGGATTTAAGTATGCCAACATCACTAAAGGGACATCTGGCATTTAATTTGTCACTCACCTCTGGCAGCTTCTTGGGAGGGCTGACATGCATTCCTCCGACCTCGACCATCGCTGGAAGGAGCGGCCTCGGGTGCAGCACACTGAAATGGCTGTTCGCCAACACCATCGACGACTTCCTCTCTATCTCCAGCAGACTGGGTAAGGTAGGATCATGCACGTACCGTCTTACGATGGCGTCCTGGCTGGGCATGTAGTACAAATTTCGAACTACCCTGCAGTAAGCGCTGAACACCGTGTTGTGCAGCCGCTGGAAGAAAGTCATGTGGTCGGAGTATTCCAGGAATGGTTCGGGGACGTAGGCGGGCGGACTTGGATTGCCGACGACGTCGCCCATCCACGCAGGTGGAGAGAAAGTGGCGAACTGGATCACTGGTATCTTAAATATGTGAGACAGGGCCAGGAAGCACTCACAGAAGAATATTTCTATGATCATGACATCGTACTTTTCGTTGGAGCTAAACAGTTTCTTCACGTTCTCATGTTGCAGAAAAGTTTCACAGGAGTATGTTCCGAATTTCTGCAACTTGAGGAGTACTGCAAAATCACTGGCGGTGCCAAGGTCAAACAGGCCAGCTGTATCTGGAAAGATAAATAGGAAATCAGTCGTTTGTAATAGGCATGTCAGGTAGTTATAGTATACAAAAGACACAACGTCCGGCACCTAATAGTGACATTAATATGGAGTGTGGCTTCGACTCTGCTAGCGACTCTATGATGTGTCAATGTCTGAAAGTAGAGTAGCCCATGATTCTACAAGAGCTGACACCAGAGGAGTAGTGATCTTCGGCGCTGTGGTCTGTAGAGAAGTCGACGTTCTAACTCATCCCAAAGGTGTTCCATTGGGTTCAGGTCGTATCTGTGGGCAGGCCTGTCAGTTTAAGGAATTTTGCTGTCCACAAACCATTGTCTCATAGACGCTGCTTTGTGACTGCTAATACAATCATCGTCTCCAGACTGTCCCTCTACTGTACACAGTGCAAAGTGCTGTAAGATGATTCATACCTTTCAGCATTTAGTGTTTCCTTAGCCACAGTAAGGGGACCATCCATCTGGATAACCTGTGGAAATACCACGTTTGTGGATTATTGCATTAAGTAGATCTTTCATTGGACGAACGAGATGAGGTGTTGCCCCATCTTGTATCGAAACAGTGGTTTTCGCACCGTTGCACTCTTCCAAAGCAGCAGTCACATACTGTACAAGGAGGTCTTGATAACGTGCAGACGTCGCAGCATACTTGACAGGCACTATGGGTGAATTCTCTTCAAGGAAGAACGAATGAGAATAAAGGCGCTTGCGAATACACACCACACAGTCACGTCCAGCGAGTGCAATACCTCTTTGTGCAGAACAGTTCGGCAGTTCTGACAAGGGGAGGCCACGACGTTTGGAACGCGGATTTACTGTAAACTTCCTACACTCGTAGTACTCCATGAGGACAACAAAATGTGTAAGCAGTAGCGCGTACTTCTCAAGCGTTATTGAGAAAATTGCAAGATAATTTAGGTCGTCAAGTATATACCCGTGCGTGGCCATTTTTACCAGGAAGCGACCGAGCGAGGTGGCGCAGTGGTTGGCACACTGGACTCGCATTCGGGAGGACGACGGTTCAATCCCGTCACCGGCCATCCTGATTTAGGTTTTCCGTGATTTCCCTAAATCGCTTCAGGCAAATGCCGGGATGGTTCCTTTGAAAGGGCACGGCCGATTTCCTTCCCAATCCTTCCCTCACCCGAGCTTGCGCTCCGTCTCTAATGACCTCGTTGTCGACGGGACGTTAAACACTAATCTCCTCCTCCTCCTCCACCAGGAAGCGGCGACATCCGAGTGGTTAGCGTTCAAGCCCCGTAATCGCTGGATCGCAGGATCGAGTCCCGTACGTCAGTCTTTTTTATTCCTAACACAGTCATTTTCTTTACTATTTATATTACAATTGATATAATGGGAAAAACACGTGTAATCGGATGAACTTTTATTAAATTTACAATGTTATTTGGCAGTCTACAATTTTTATTATCACAAATAATATAATATTCATAACTATCGACTAGTAAACTACGAAACGCATAAAGTGATACTGAAAATGTATGCTTGTTCGTGATTTGAGAAATTCCTTATACCTGGAAGGAGCCCGAAACGACTTGTTACCTCCAAGTTTTGGCCGGCACAGACGGCTTTCGAAAGATGTACAATTAATCGTCGCTTTCGACATTACGAGTACAAGTTGCAGGATGGTATTTTTCGTAAAAACATGGAAAACAGAAAAGTTGAACGGCACCAGCGGCATTGAATAAATGCTATGTTTCCGCATATGCAAGGTCTTTTGAGGTTTTCCGTGGAAAAACAAACCTCGTTAACATTTTCAAAAACCTCTCTTTCAGCCGATAATTTGGAAGCAAACCATACATAACGCAGCATTTCCTTAAATATCGGCGCTGATAATGGGTCATGCAGCATCGAGTGTATTTTAATAGCGCCTTCACGAGAAGCAATTTGTCGTCCTCTTTCGATTAAATACGAACAATTTTGAAGACACGGACAAGCATACATTTTCAGTATCAGTTTATGCGTTTGGTCGTTTACTGGTTATAGTTATGAATATTATATTATTTGTGATAAAAAAAATTTGTAGACTGCCAAATAGCATTGTAAATTTAATAAAAGTTCATCCGATTACAAGTATTTTTCCCATCAGATCAACTGTAATATAAATAGTAAAGAAAATGACTGTGTTAGAAATAAAAAAACTGACGAACGGGACTCGATCTTGCGATCCAGCGATTACGGAACTTGAACGTTAACCAGTCGGCTGCCGCCGCTTCATGATAATAACGGCCACGCACAGGTATATATTTGACGACCGAAATTATGTTGCGATTTTCTCAATAAAGCTTTAAAAGTACGCGCTACTGTTTACACATTTTGTTGTCCTCATGGAGTTCTACGATGTTTGCAGTAAATCCGCGTTCCAAACGTCGTGGCCTCCCCTTGTGAGTATTCACTGCACCCTCTTAACTCCATAGAATAATGCCCGGCTACATGTCATCAACTTCGATTCGTACCAAAAACCAAAGAGAAAATTTAAAACATTGTTGCCGATCATGAGGTTTCAGTTGCTGCACCATCTGGACCTTGAAAGGGTACCATTGTAAAATCGATCGCATAACTTT
This sequence comes from Schistocerca serialis cubense, assembly GCF_023864345.2. Lineage (NCBI taxonomy): Eukaryota > Metazoa > Arthropoda > Insecta > Orthoptera > Acrididae > Schistocerca > Schistocerca serialis. Next base: position 124,279,114 of record NC_064646.1, read on the forward strand.
CTCTACTGTTGAACCTAGGATGGACAAGTCTCGTAAACTGTGTAGTCTCTAGCTCTACTGCGACGTGTGCTGCACGGTCAGTTACAGCGAGAGCATCCTCATCAACAGGTAGTGCGCCTTCCTCTTCCAGCTGCCACATCAAGCTCAGCCATGTCTTCTCTAAACCACTCCCGTCCTCAGGCCTTTCAGTCGGCGATGCTCTCTCAATGCAGCACTGTAAAACAGACTCAGTAACAGCGCACGGTCTCTCTTCTCGATAGCCATACTGCTCACTGATGTTACGGCCTGTCAAACGACAGCATGGTATCGTACCGTCATACAAACAGTGTACAGTACCAGATTTGCGCCTGACGTAGGCCACAACTGGAATTTGTTGTCCAGCGTAAAGCGGTTCCGCGTTAACGCATTAGCGTATCTACCATTTGACAAGCCATACCGTGTGTGAACAGTATGTCTATGGAGAGGAGGGTCCGTACACTGTGAACGAAACTGTTTCATGCGAACGACAGTAATTACGGTGATGCATTGAGAGAGTGTCGCCGACTGAAGAGTCTGTGGAGGCACCCGATAACATTATAGTTTAAGGGGGGACGTTGATGAAAAACACGCTGTATTTAAAAAATTGTCAAAATCCACAGTTTTGGAAATATCGCAATGAGATTTTGTACCACGCTTTACATAAAAGTAACAAATTTACATATAAAATCCTTTCATTATACATATTCAACTTTTTTTGAATGAAATTTGAAGTTTCATTTTCAAAAAATAATATATGTTACTTTTTCTCAGGAAGTATTCAAGAGATTTCTACAAAAATTTCTCTGTTTCATCTCTTTACATGTTGTAAGCTTCTCTTATGAGGTTTTTGGAATAGGTCAAATAGGAGAATTTTCATAATTTTTAAATTATAATTCCACAAGTACATTTTTAAATTCATGCAAAATTCCGAGCACTTTGCTCCATATCTCAGCTTGTAATCAGAATTTCAAAATTTTCTCTTCAGACAACGTTTATTAGGTTTACAGAAATATGTACTCTGGGTCGTCTTTCCCTTCAAGGCTTCTCTTCTGGTTTCTTGTTGTCTGTCTTCTTTCCTTTACTCGGTCTTCAACTGACTTTTCAGCTGCAGAGACGCGCTGTAAATCTATTTTTCTCAGAATATCTTGAATAAAATTTCCTATCTTGAAGCCCATTCTTTCTAATGCCTCCATCATCCCGACGGTCGCATCATTAAATACAATAACTGCATCATAAGTTGCAATTCTGGCAACTGTAGAATATGCAAATGTGTTTTTAGGGCATCGTTTCCATATGAGTGAATTTAGAGACTCATTTGGATTTTGAGTTTTGCCATGAACACACTTTTTGAGAAGTGCAGGCTCGGCGAGAAACCTGTAAATGGGCTTGATGTATCCCGCACACGTTTGGTTGAAAGTAATACACAGAATCGTTGACCACTGAGCTTTTATTGAAGTGCTGCTTCAAAACGTGGGCGTGGCAGTGAGGCCGCGTCACACTTTTAATTAAGTTTCAGGCACTTCGGATGCGATTTCAACATTGAAACTTTGGGAACTTAATGTCAATGAGTTGTACTAACAAATAAAAACTAAATCGAAAATTGACATTTTTTGGTCAATTTCACCAACGTCCCCCCTTAAAGGAGATGATAATGAAATTCGAAAAGACGGGTGAGTTTGTTGTGCAACTGGAAGAGGAAGGCACCCTATCCCGGTCGAAGTTACTGACAACGTTGCTGTTGCTGTAACTGACCACGCAGCACATGCCCCAGGTAGTGCTAGCGCTCCTGCAGCGTCGCAAGACTCGTCCATCCCATGGTTAACAGTACAGGAAATTTTGCAGTCTGTATTATACTGGTAGCTATGCATGTCCAGACGGTGCAGCAACTGAAACCTCATGATCCGTAGCAATGTTTTAAATTTGCCCTTGGGTTTCTGGCATGGCCTGAAACTGTTGACATGTAGCTGGGCGATATTCCATGGAGTGAAGAGCCACATTTTACACTACAGGGTGCAGTGAATTGTCAGAGCTACAGTATTTCGGGTACTGTTCAGCCACGTATTGTGCACAAAGAACCTCTGAATTCAAAATGACTCTGAGCACTATGGGACTTAGCATCTGAGGCCATTAGTCCCCTAGAACTTAGAACTATTTGAACATAATTAACCTAAGGACATGACATACATTCATGCCCGAGGCAGGATTCGAACCTACGACCGTAGCAGTCATGTGGTTCCGGACTGAAGCGCCTAGAACCGCTCGGCCGCAACGGACGGCCCATTGAATTCGCCGGATGTGACTGTGTGGTGTGTAATCACAAGCACTTTCAGTCTCGTCCTATCTCCTTTGAAGACAGTTCACCCACAGGGCCCGTCAAGCACGCTGTGACGGCTGCGTGTTATAGAAGCCTCCTTGTACAGTGTGTGATTCCTGTTTTGAAACAGTGCAACTGTGTGGAAACCACTGTTTTCATGCACGATGGGACAGCACAACATGTCGCTCGCCCAGTGGAAGATTCCTTAATGCAACCTTCCACGAATGTGTCATCTGCACAGGGTATTCAAAATGCATGGTCCGCAAGATCATCTACCCTGAATCCACGATACTTTAGCTCTTGGGATACCTAAAACAACGCGTTTACCAGGGGACACGTTTCGCCTCTAACTGACCTGTAGGCCAATTTACAGAAACACGTTGCTCAGACTTTACTGGAACTGCCGAGAGCGACTGTTGATCACCTCGTTTTATGGATGCAGCATCTCATCGACTTCTCTGGTGCTCAGATTGAACAAAGTATGTAAGCAACAGTTGATAATAAAATCAACATTATACCTTAGTCACTTCTTTGACCTTTTCTGCCCACTTCCTTTTCCTAATCCGTTACATGTGGAATCATTTCTATACTTCTTTCTTACATTCACAGTGCCAGATTTGCCCCTGGTGTCCAAAATTGGAACTAATTTTCATGTGGCCTAAACAGAATTGTGAAATATGTTCATGATTTAAAAAAGCATGATGCTGCGCCACGAATAAATACAGACGTGAATTTGTGGAATTCTTGTAAATTTCGCACAGCACACGCGGCGACCACTTAGCCGTCGTGTGACTAGGAGTGATGCGTCTGCAAGGCTCCATGACCAGACGACGATGCGCAAATTCCGGCCATGGCATTGGCGCTGACCCACGTATGCATGCCGCGCAGCTCCATCACCGGGATCAAGGGAAGGCCGATTATGTACCTGCGATGCAATAAAGTCAGTGACAAACTTGCCGGTGTTTCTCTGCATGCTTGGGCGTGAGCCACTCCTCTCTCCCAAACCGTACCTGTCAGTCGTTCCGATATATTACACTACTGGCCATTAAAATTGGTACACCAAGAAAAAATGCAGGTGATAAACGGGTATTCGTTGGACAAACATGTTATACTAGAACTGGCATGTGATTACATTTTCACGCAATTTGGGTGCACAGATCCTGAGAAATCATTACCCAGAACAGCCACCTCTGACCGTAATAATGGCCTTGATACGCCTGGGCATTGAGTCAAATACAGCATGGATGGCGTGTACAGGTACAGCTGCCCATGCAGCTTCAACGCGATACCAAAGTTCATCAAGAGTAGTGACTGGCGTATTGTGACGACCCAGTTGCTCGGTCACCATTGACCAGACAGTTTCAATTGGTGAGAGATCTGGAGAATGTGCTGGCCAGGGCAGCAGTCGAACATTTTCTGTATCCAGAAGGGCCCTTACAGGACCTGAAACATGCGGTCGTGCATTATCCTGCTGAAATGTAGGCTTTCGCAGGGACCGAATGAAGGGTAGAGCCACGGGTCGTAACACATCTGAAATGTAACGTCCACTGTTCAAAGTGCTGTCAATGCGAACAAGAGGTGACCGAGAAGTGTAACCAATGGCACCCCATACCATCACTCCGGCTGATACGCCAGCATGGCGATGACGAATACACGCTTCCAATGTGCGTTCACCGCGATGTCGCCAAACACGGATACGACCATCATGATGCTGTGAACAGAACCTGGATTCATCCGAAAAAAATGACATTTTGCCATTCGTGCACCTAGGTTCGTCGTTGAGTACACCATCGCAGGCGCTCCTGTCTGTGATGGAGCGTCAAGGGTAACCGCAGCCATGGTCTCCGAGCCGATAGTCCAGGCTGCTGCAAACGTCGTCGAACTGTTCGTGCAGATGGTTGTTGTCTTGCAAACGTCCCCATCTGTTGACTCAGGGATCGAGATGTGGCTGCACGATCCGTTACACCCATGCGGATAAGATGACTGTCATTTCGACTGCTAGTGATACGAGGCCGTTGGGATCGAGCACGGTGTTTCGTATTACCCTCCTGAATCCACCGATTCCATATTCTGCTAACAGTCATTGGATCTCCACCAACGCGAGCAGCAATGTCGCGATACGATAAACCGCAATCGCGATAGGCTACAATCCGACCTTTATCAAAGCCGGAGACGTGATGGTATGCATTTCTCCTCCTTACACGAGGCAACACAACAACGTTCCACCAGGAAACGCTGGTGAACTGCTGTTTGTGTATGAGAAATGTGTGAATGCTCTGAAAATCTAGCATTTGCATATCACATCATCTTCTTCCTGTCAGTTAAATTTCACGTCTGCAGCACGTCATCTTCTTGGTGTAGCAATTTTAATGGCCAGCAGCGTATATTACAACCCTTGAGCTCGGTGGTGGGGGAGGGGGGTAGTAACAACGTACTACGAGTAAGATTTGTGCGATACTTCTTTGAACAATTTATTTGCTAGTGAACTGTTCGGCAGGTTTTTTTTAAATATTATCACAAGCTACACTGAATCTACATCTACATATAGATCTACACGCCGAGAGCCACCTTGCTGTGTGTGGCGGAGAGTACTTTACGTACCAGTGTCACGTTCCCTCTTTCCTGTTCCAGTCGCGAGTGGTTCACGGAAGCCTGATTTCCGATAAGTCTCTGTGTGGGTTGCAAATCTCTCTAGTTTTGTATTCATGGTCTTTCAAGGCAATATATTTGATTCCTTCTAGAAATATACTCTGTCGCTACTTCAACAGTAAACTTCTGCGAGATGTAGAATGATTCTCTTCTAGTGCCTTCCACTGGTATTGGTTGATAATTTTCGTGACGCTTTCATGGACACTAAACGAGCCTGTAACCGAAATGTGCTACTCTGCTTTGGGTCCCGTATCAATCCTAACTGATACAGATCCCAAACCGACGAGAAATATTCAGTTCGAACGACGGTCTTTTATGCTGCATCCTACAGTTCACTGCAGGCCTGATAGTGAACTGCAGGAACAGCCCAACATTCAAACTCAACAAAATGCTCGTCAAAATTCTCAAAGAAGCATACACATTCAATAATGGGAGAACACTTAAAAAACACAGTAGAATTTATACATGTTAAAAACATGTAAGTACCTGATTGAGCCACACTTGTTTCATTTGACATACAAAACCTTTATCCCTCTGTGCCAATAGACCCCACACTACAGATAATCAATGGCAACCCACAAAAGCAAAAAGAATTCCCTTCAACTCACATTACTACTAATGGGCCAGCTCGAATTCGCACTTTTACACAACTACAGGGTGTTTATAAATCAATATCGGAGTTTTAGCGCTTTATAATATTTGTTACATTACATTACATCGCATGGCGTTAGGTCGGGTGAACGTGGAGGCCATGCAAAGCAAGCCCTGTCATTGCGCCCCTTGCGGTCTATAAAGCGCTTGGATACAGTGAAGTTCAACGAGTCGCGTACTTCGGCATGCCAGTGAGGTGGTGCACCATCTTGCTGGAAAATGAAGTTCAACTGAGGGAAGAGCCATTGCTCATGGTAAGAAGTGCCAGTTACAGTAGGTTCACCAAAAAAGAAAGACCCATAAAATTTCCGTCGGGATACGGCACAAAAAAACAGTCACTTTAGGGGAATCTCGTTGCACCTGTACCACCTCGTGAGGATTTTCTGAGCCCCAGATGCGCACATTGTGAGTGTTAACATGTCCACTAAGGTGAAAGCTCGACTCATCACTGAAGACAACATGATCCAGAAAATCTTCATCGTGATGAAACAACATTTCGTTTCCGAAGTTGGTACGTAATCGATGGTCTGCCGGCTTTAGAGCCTCTAATAACTGTAAACGGTAAGGACGTAGTAGTATGCGTTTTCTTAAGACTTTCCAAACAGCGACTGGTGGAAATTCACTGTACCCAAGCTCTGGATAGGCCGCAAGGGGTCCAATGACAGGGCTTGCTTTGCATGCCTCCAAGTTCACCCGACCTAACCCCATGCGATGTTTTCCTTTGCGGCTTCATCAAGGATCGTGTGTTCGTGTCTCCGCTACCAGCAAACTTCATTGAATTAAGAAACCGGATTGAAGCAGCTGTTGCTACAATCTCTGAAGACACATTTATCATCGTTTGTGAAGAATTCGGCTATGGACTTGATGTGTGCCGTGTGATAAATGGTGCTCACGTTGAACGTTTATAAGGTTCTTGGTAAAACTGTTTGAGTTGTTATTTCAATTGGCATATCATTTTAACTGTAAGTTTAATGCAATAAATATTATAAAGCGTTAAAACCCAGATATTCATTTATAAACATCCTGCATTATAAATTTAACAATAAAATCTACAAACAGATGGCCTCGCAGTCGGCTCAGACCTTTCTGGATTGTCAGGTGAAACATTTGTAAGTAATTTAGAAGACAAAATCCTGAATTCCAATCACAGCCTCCTCAAAACTATCATCTACTACTACAGACATGTAGATGATACCATTATTTTAATCAGAGGCACAAAAGATAACATCAATGAGTTGAATCAATTATTCAAGAATTCACATGAAAACATAAAATTCACATAATTGCTTAGGCTTCCGTGGCCAGAGTCAGTCGACGTAAAAGTTTTCTGGATGTGGTACCGCGTCATAATGCAGCGGCAGTAGATTTATACGTTATGATGCGGTACCACTTCCAGAAAACTTTTATGTCGATAAATTCACAGTTGAGCACCAAGTAGGTGACAGTATAAACTTTTAAGACCTTACCATTATAATAAAGAATAACAGACATCAGTTTGAAGTTTATCGGAAGCCTACTACAACACATACTACAATTCACAACTCCTCTTGTCACCCATAGCCCACAAAATGGCAGCATTCCGGTACATGATCAATACACCGATCCAAGTGCCACACTCAGAAGAGAAATGTGAACTAGAAATTGAAATAATAAAACAAACAGCTATGGCAAATGGTTATAACAGCTCCATAGTAGACACCCTAAGCCACTCAATAGTGGCAAAGCAATCATATCACAAGAAACAAAAAGAAAACAACATCTTCCACACAATCCCATTTTTAGGTAACATTTTATATCAGATTGTCAATGTTTTCAAACGAAAAGGCATAAGCACATCTCTACCACAGACAATAAGATTGGACAGAAGCTACCCCACAATATTAGCACACAAAACCCACTTCATAATACAGGTGTGTACAAAATCGAATGTTGGAACTGTGACTGCTTCTACATAGGGCAGACAGGCGGATCATTTAAAATTAGATTCAGAGACCACGTGGTAGCACTAAAAACCAGAAAATACCACATATCAGCAATAGCCATCCATCTGCATGAAACAAAACACCATGGTAACTAGTATCAGCATCCTTCACATCCAACCAAAAGGCAAAAAACTAGACCTTCTTGAGACACTCCAAATATACAAACACCAAACAAAACAAATGACAATATTTACAATAGTATCATCTCTGTTTTCAGCAACTGCCTACGTTATTAAACTCTCAATGCACACTCACACACACACACACACACACACACACACCTTAACATTTACAATAAATATTTAGTCATACAAACAAATGTAAATTCACCTGATCATACAGGTTTAACCCTTTGAAACACGTTGTGGAGATAAATAAACAGTGACTGGTAACACTAAACTATTTGTTTCATTTAAAGAATTAGATCAAGTTATGCTGAAGGAATTAGATTAGGAAATGAGACAGTTAACGTAGTAGGTCAGTTTTGTTATTTGGGTAGCAAAATAATCGATGATGATCGAAGTAGAGGGGATATAAAATTTGGCTCGAATGGCAAGAAAAGCGTTTCTGAAGAAGAGAAATTTGATAACATCTAGTACAGATTTGAGGGTCAGGAAGCCTTTTCTGAAAGTATTTGCATGAGTGTAGCCTTGTATGGGCAGGAAACATGGACAATAGACAGTTTAGACAAGAAGAGAATAGAAGCTTTTGAAATGTCATGCTACTGAAGATTAGATGGGTAGACCACATAACTAACGAGGAGGTATTGAATAGAATTGAGGAGAAGCGACATTGTGGCACAACTTGACTAGAAGAAGGTATCGCTTGGTAGGACGTGTTCTGAGGCATCAAGGGATCATCAATATAGTATTGGAGGGCAACGTAGAGGGTACGAATCGTAGAGGGAGAGCAAGAGATGAATACACTAAGCACATTCAGAAGGATGTAGGTTGCAGTAGGTACTGGGAGATGAAGAAGCTTGCACAGGATAAAGTAGCATGAGGAGTTGCATCAAACCAATCTCTGGACTGAAGGCCACAACAACAACACCTTTAGACAAATGACTTCACAAAACAGTCACCAATTTTTTCAGTTTTTTTAGATGTTTTAACAAAAAGTGATTGCCTTTTGTTTGTGTATGCACACTTGATAGTGACCAGTAGTGTCCAAATAGCCTCCATAGATATGTGTACGTGCTTCACTGTACTGGATATTCAACCAGAACCTTTTAAGTCTTCTAACTCTTAATTTTCTCCATAACCTGTTCTTGATGCATTAGTAACCATTGCAGTGTTTTCGATGAACGTTGCAGGCCAATGTGATACTTTGCACACTGAAAGAACATTGGGGAACAGTCTACTGAAGACTGTCCCTTTACTGTACCACGCAGTTCTGAAGAAAAATTCTCGCAACGAAATAATCTAAGGTACGTTCTTGGTAAGCGGCCTCTGATGCTTCGGTTTAATAGGCTGGTAACGGAAGGAGGTGAGGAAGAGGAAAAGAAAGAGAGAGAGAGAGACAGACAGAATTTGGTAGCTAACAACATACTTACGGCCAAAGAAAGACATGGTGTTGGGTAGCGCGACATCTGTCCAGTTATTTGGCGGTCCTTGCCCAGGGAAGGGCGTGACGGCGGTGATGCGGTGCCCTTGTGCGTGCAGACCCTTGGCCATAGCTCGCCCCAGATTCCAGTGGCTGGGCGAGCCCACGGGAAACACCATCAGCACGTGCGCAGCACGTGTAGCCTCTAGCAGGCTCAGCAGGAGCAACAGCGCGATGGCCACCATCTGCTCCCTCCGCGATGCTCCCATCTGAAAAAAATAAAAACCTATACAGTAATGGCTTCTGCAAACGAAACGTATTGCATCCCTTGATAACATTTTAAAATGCTGGTTAACCGGCTCGTTACAGAACATCTTGTTTGCTTTATTTTCAAAAATGGTTCAAATGGCTCTGAGCACTATGGGACTCAACATCTGAGGTCATCAGTCCCCTGGAACTTAGAAATACTTAAACCTAACTAACCTAAGGACATCACACACATCCATGTCCAAGGCAGGATACGAACCTGAGACCGTAGCAGTGACGCGGTTCCGGACTGAAGGGCCTAGAACCGCTCAGCCACCGCGGCCACACCTTATTTTCATGAGCAACTGAATCACTTATATCTGCGTAGTAGTGAGTGGAACACCCTGACGATGGTTGCATGGATTTTCCGGATTTATTGACAAGGCCGTATCATCCATTCGTTTTGACCAATGACGTCATCAAATTTGACTAACCGCTGATCGAAAACCAATATGCGTAAAATAAAACGTCTTCGGTTCATTGGTAGAATTTTGGGAAGATGTGGTTCATCTGTAAAGGAGACCGCTTATAAAACACTAATACGACCTATTCTTGAGTACTGCTCGAGCGTTTGGGATCCCTATCAGGTCGGATTGAAGGAGGACATAGAAGAAATTTAGAGGCGTGGTGCTAGATTTGTTACTGGTAAGTTTGATCATCACGCGAGTGTTACGGAAATGCTTCAGGAACTCGGGTGAGAGTCTCTGGAGGAAAGGAGGCGTTCTTTTCGTGAATCGCTACTGAGGAAATTTAGAGAACCAGCATTTGAGACTGACTGCAGTACAATTTTACTGCCGCCAACTTTCGCGGAAAGACCACAAAGATAAGATAAGAGAGATTAGGGCTCGTACAGTGGCATACAGGCAGTCATTTTTCCCTCGTTCTGTTTGGGAGTGGAGCAGAGAGAGAAAATGCTAGTTGTGGTACGAGGTACCCTCCGCCACGCACGGTATGGTGGATTGCGGAGTATGTATGTAGATGTAGATGTAGAAATACTCCAGAAGGACTTGGCAGAAATGTAGTTGATGGACACGATTCCTGGCAGCGGTGGTCACGAGGACGTACGCTCGCAAGGAGACTGAGTTCCGGAATGCCACGTGTCACTACTGGGAGGGAGACCGTCTGTTCGGCGTTTGGATCTGGCACATCGTACTGCATGTACAGCAACAATATGACCAGCAGCTGGCAGCACAGTGGCGCGACCAACTGTTACCAATCGGTTACTTCGACAGCTCCAAGCCAGACGTCTCCTGGCGTGCATTCCACTGATCCCAAACCGCCGCCAATTACGAATTCAGTGGTGTCAAGCGAAAGATCATTGCAGGAAAGGATTAAGGTCTGTTGTGTTTTCTGATGAAAGCTGGTTCTGCCTCGGTGTCAGTGAAGGCCGTGTGTTGCTTAGAAGGAGACCAGTTGAGCGTGTGCCACCAACCTGTCTGCGGACTAGGTTCAAATGGCTCTGAACACTATCGGACTTAACATCTGAGGTCATCAATCCCCTAGAACTTAGAACTACTTAAACCTAACTAACCTAAGGACATCACACAACACCCATGCCCGAGGCTGGATTCGAACCTGCGACCGTAGCAGCAGTGCGGTTCCGGACAGAAGCGCCTACAACCGCCGCAACGGTCGGCTGCGGCCTAGGCACACTAGACCTGCACCTGGAGCTATGGTCCGGGCTGCTGTCTCTTATGACAGCAGGGGCACTCTCGTGGCTGTCCCTCTAACTATGACTGCAAATCTGTGCGTCAGTGTGGTGGTTCGAGCTGTTGTGCTGCCATTCATTAACGGCATTCCAGGCGGTGTTTTCCGACAGGATAACGCTCAACCACAAGCCGCTGTTGTAATCTGACACGCCCCACAAAGTGTCCAAATGTTGTATCAGCCTGCTCGATCACCAAATCTGTCTCCAAGCAAGCACATAAGGGACACCATCGGACTACAACTGCTACTTCATCTGTAAGCAGCATTAACAACCGTCCCAAGTGCAACAGGCATCGAACTCCATCCCACAAACTGACAACCACCACTTGTACAACAGCCGGCCGGAGCGGCCAAGCGGTTGTAGGCGCTACAGTCTGGAACCGCATGACCGCTACGGTCGCAGGTTCGAATCCTGCCTCGGGAATGAATATGTGTGATGTCCTTAAGTTAGTTAGGTTTAAGTAGTTCTAAGTTCTAGGGAACTGATGACCTTGAAGTTAAGTCCCATAGTGCTCAGAGCCATTTGAACAATTTGAACTTGTACAACGCAATGCATGCATATTTGCATGCTTTCATTCAACATTCTGGGGTTTACACAGATTATTAATGCGCCCGCATTTCACATTTACAATGGCTTATCTCGCACGTACATCAACGTTTGCTAGTGTAATGGTAATCACTTACTCTGCATGAAATATTTTTTGGTGCTGCGACTTTTTCTTCCGTCTCGTATTTTGCTATCACGGGTAACTGCCAGATACATTCTAATACTACAGTCAATTTTTTAATAGTTATGACTGGTAATATGAGAAAAAAAAACATCTAGAACTAAGGGTGCAACGTTTCTGGAAGTTTTCACCATCTGGCATTTCTTATTCCAAGGAGAACGGCAGCGAACGGCGAAGGAGTTTTGTGTACCCCATATACACCATAACTGACAGAGTAGTTCTTTTCCATGTTAGAGGGGCAAAGTGTCAAATAATTGTCATTCTCGTATCTCCTGACTGATAGCGCGGTATCATTTCACTGATTATGGTTATTGTGAGAAGTCTTCAGAAACAGACACGTATTGTAATAAACAGAGGTAGGAATCGATTAGAAGAAATAATTACTAATCAAATTGTAAGCCAAGAGTGTGGACTATCACACACTCTTCTTGACATTTACACTGACTTCACTCTTTGTAAATAGAAGTGGAAAAAAAGAAAGGAATTGAGATGACGAATAAGGAATATCTGAAGGTACTTCAATTTGCATATGATATTGCTATTATTCAAAAGAAAGAAGATGATCTCCAACGACTAATCTACCAATTGAACGAAATATGCTATAGATACAACTTTAAAATTTGTAGTAGTAAAACGAAAATAACGAATTTCTGAAGAAAATATCCTGTCGGATTAAAAACTCTTGGATAATTCAGTCTTAGAGCAAGTCTCTCAAATCTCTTATTTAGGCTGTGCTATAAGTTTTGATTTCGAGTCTGGTACTGAAAATGAGATACACAAATTCCAATCTGTCTGTGTCACCATTAGCAGAACGGTAGGGCATAAAGTAGAAAAAAGAGATCATCATGAAATTCTATTAAGTGATGGCGCTTCCTGTGTTATTCTATGGAAGCCGGAGGCTGGGTTACGAGAATAAAGAAAAAGATGGACAAAAAGCGACACGATTAGAAATGAAGACACTAAAAGTGAATTATATAGTTTCAACATGAATGAAACAATTCAAAAATGTGTTAAAGATTGGAGACGACAGCTCATGAGAATGCCAGGCCACAGAATTACGCTGAAGAGCTTGAATTAGAAGCTGAGTGGGGAAAGAGATACTGGAAGACCTCCAAAAAGATGGGAATGAGTTAGTTTGTGAGTTGGGGACAGGAAGAAGCCTGATCCTTGCAAGGAAAATAATGGTAATAATGATTGTGACGATTCTGTGTGTGTGTGTGTGTATGTGTGTGTGTGTGTGTGTGTGTGTGTGTGTGTGTGCGTCTGTGTGTGTTTGTAACAAAATAACTGTAGTAACAATAATAAAGGTTAGCGCTAAAGGAAAACCATGCTACATATATTTTTGTAACAATATATCTCTTCTTCCATTCTTGGTGCATCCTGTACCACTGAGATACCAACTGGCATCGGAGATTTCCACCACAATAATTTCTTCGTTGTTGTTGTTGTCTTCAGTCCTGAGACGGGTTTGATGCAGCTCTCCATGATACTCTATCTATCCTGTGCAAGCTTGTTCATCTCCCAGTACTTACTGCAACCTACATCCTTCTGAATCTGCTTAGTGTATTCATCTCTTAGTCTCCCTCTACGATTTTTACCCTCCACGCTGCCCTCCAATGCTAAATCTGTGATCCCTTGATGCCTCAGAACATGTCCTACCAACCGATCCTTTCTCCTTGTCAAGTTGTGCCACGAACTCCTCTTCTCCCCAATTCTATTCAATACCTCCTCATTAGTTATGTGGTCTACCCATCTAATCTTCAGCATTCTTCTGTAGCACGACATTTCGAAAGCTTCTATTCTCTTCTTGTCCAAACTATTTATCGTCCACGTTTCACTTCCATAAGTGGCTACACTCCATACAAATACTTTCAGAAATGATTTCCTGACACTTAAATCTATACTCGATGTTAACAAATTTCTCCTCTTCAGAAACGCTTTCCTTGCCATTGCCAGTCTACATTTTATATCCTCTCTACTTCGATCGTCATCGGTTATTTTACTCCCCATATAGCAAAACTCATTTACTACTTAAAGCGTCTCATTTCCTAATCTAATTCCCTCAGCATCACCCGACTTAATTCGACTACATTCCATTATCCTCGTTTTGCTTTTGTTGATGTTAATCTTATATCCCCCTTTCAAGACACTGTCCACTCCGTTCAACTGCTCTTCCAAGTCCTTTGATGTCTATGACAGAATTACAATGTCATCGGCGAACCTGAACGTTTTTATTTCTTCTCCATGGATTGTAATACCTACTCCGAATTTTTCTTTTGTTTCCTTTACTGCTTCATCAATATACGGATTAAATAACATCGGGGACAGGCTACAACCCTGTCTCACTCCTTTCCCAACCGCTGCTTCCCTTTCATGCCCCTCGACTCTTATAACCGCCATATGGTTTCTGTACAAATTGTAAATAGCCTTTCGCTCCCTGTATTTGACCCCTGCCACCTTTAGAATTTGAAAGAGAGTATTCCAGTCAACATTATTAAAAGCTTTCTCTAAAACCACAAATGCTAGAAACGTAGGTTTGCCTTTCCTAAATCTATTTTCTAAGATAAGTTGTAGGGTCAGTATTGCCTCACGTGGTCCAACATTTCTGCGGAATCCAAACTGATTTTCGCCGAGGTCGGCTTCTACCAGTTCTTCCATTCGTCTGTAAAGAATTCGCGTTAGTATTTTACAGCTGTGACTTATTAAACTGATAGTTCGGTAATTTTCACATATGTCAACACCTGCTTTCTTTGGGATTGGAGTTATTATATTCTTCTTGAAGTCTGAGGGTATTTCGCCTGTCTCATATATCTTACTCACCAGATGGTAGAGTTTTGTCAGGACTGGCTCTCCCAAGGCCGTCAGTAGTTCCAATGGAATGTTGTCTACTCCCGGAGCCTTGTTTCGACTCAGGTCTTTCAGTGCTCTGTCAAACTCTTCACGCAGTATCGTATTTCCCATTTCATCTTCATCTAAATCCTATTCCATTTCCATAATATTGTCCTCAAGTACATCGCCCTTGTATAGAACCTCTATATACTCCTTCCACCTTTCTGCTTTCCCTTCTTTGCTTAGAACTGGGTTTCAATCTGAGCTCTTGATATTCATACAAGTGGTTCTCTTTTCTCGAAAGGTCTCTTTAATTTTCCTGTAGGCAGTATCTAACTTACCCCCAGTGAGGTAAGCCTGTACATCCTTACATTTGTCCTCTAGCCATCCCTGTTTAGCCATTTTGCACTTCCTGTCGATCTCATTTTTGAGACGTTTGTATTCCCTTTTGCCTGCTTCATTTACTGCGTTTTTATATTTTATCCTTCCATCAATTAAATTCAATATTTCTTCTGCTACCCAAGGATTTCTACTAGACCTCTTCTTGTTACCTACTTGATCTTCTGCTGCCTTCACTACTTCATCCCTCAGAGTTACCCATTCTTCTTCTACTGTATTTCTTTCCCCCATTCCTGTCAATTGTTCCCTTATGCTCTCCCTGAAACTCTGTACAACCTCTGGTTTAGTCAGTTTATCCAGGTCCCATCTCCTTAAATTCCCACCTTTTTGCAGTTTCATCAGTTTTAATCTACAGTTCATAACCAATAGATTGTGGTCAGAGTCCACATCTGCCCACGGAAATGTCTTACTATGTAAAACCTGGTTCCTAAATCTCTGTCTTCCCATTATATAATCCATCTGATACCTTCTAGTATTGTAAGGTGTCAGGCAAATCCAACACCTTCCATGAAAACCCTGACATGATAAGCAAATCCAGTAGCATGTCACATAGCTCCGAATAAATCGTGACATTAAATTAACCAAAGTAATACGAGTAACGAGTGAGCAAATGGAATACTACAGACTAACACAAGAATGCCTAAATGCATATCATACCTTTCCACCGTGAGACAGACGCAGTTCCGAGGGGAGAAACGAGAACAGAAGGCGAGAGCAGAACCGTGTTAAGCGAGAAGGCCCTACGATAGGGGATGGACGGACACCTACGTCGCCAGCTAACTGCTAGGACCACACCACCCGCAAGTTTTTTAGCGTGAGACTTTTTCGCGTCTCTGTTACGTCAAGACCACCCCCCAGCCCATGTTAAAAGCTGGAGCCCTCCAGATGAACAGTATAGATCTTACGATAGCACAAAAAGGGCTACACCACCCGCAAGTTTTAGCGTGAGACCTTTTTCGCGTATCTGTTACGTTAGGACCACCCCCCAGCCCTCCAGAAGAACAGTACAGATCTTACGATAACGCTGAAAGGACCACACCAGCTGCAAGTTTTAGCGTGAGACTTTTTCGCGTCTCTGTTACGTTGCAAACTTTAAAAACATTGCCCCACCACGAAAAGTATAACGTTTCTCATTGGATAGACATAATTTTTGTGGGTGGAGTTTAAGGTTAACATTGAAACCCTGATTGGTCAGATGAAAACACAGCCAGATATTTTTTTTTAAACCTACTTCGGTAAATTGTAGTAAGGAGAAGGAGAAGGTAATGAACGCACGCGATGCCGCATTTTTGTTCGCATAAGGCTTCACTCAGAACTGCAGAAGTCTCAACTGTTACATCCCCTTTTTGCGTAATACTAGTGTCGATCGTCAATTAAAGCTCATGGTGTTCACATCTGCCACTTGAAGTAAAAATCTGAAACGCGATGATTTTTCTGTTTTATAGTTTTTGAGAAGCCACGTCAGCCACTGTAATTTACGACAAGTTAGATAAGTAATTAAAAATAATTGAGGGTCACTGTAGACCATTTTGATAGTTTTCTCTCCTGTGAAACTTAATTTAAACCTAGATTATAGATGTGATATGGCATAGGTCATCCTTCGATCCATTGTAGAACTTGGAAACCCATTCAGGGAATATTCGTTCACATTTTTGTTGAACGCAGTTGGTTTTTACCATCCTGTATTAAAACATTTCCTTTTATCAATAGTGCAATTTATAAACGATGTTTTGTGAGTAGAATAAAATTTCCAACAGTAAACTTAACTGCTTTTTCGACGTTATTTTACCAGCAAACTAAAAATAGGGAAGTCTTGAACCCCTTCCACTAAATTTAGTTAGTATTAAGATTCCTTTACAGGGAGAGCAGTGGAGCTGACGCTGAAATTATTAAGTGTTTGGTTATAACATCGGTAGTCTCACTGAACTCTTCTGAATTCTACATGTCATGTGTGGTCTGACGTCTCCTTACCAGCAACAGGTCCCAGGTTCAAACTAGTCAATTCCCTAAAAAACACGCTCAGAGCGTCGTTGCGCGAAAGTGGTAGGGAGACACGATATAGAACAAACAGACATCATGCAGAATGCTTAGAAAATGGCGACCCTGCCAGGATGGTAAAATACCATGATTGAAGGTCGACCACATGACTAACTAGGTCAGAAAAATATCCTGTTCAAAATTTTCATAGTAAAAATTTTTTTTTTCTAAAGTTATACATAGTCGAAAACAGTAGCTGCAGCGATAGATAGTAAAAGTATTCAATAGAAAGTGGGTCTGGCAGGAACAATAGCATAATTAAGTTATGAATTTTAATAATTGTTAGAATTAAGTTTAGTCCATAGCTCGTGGTCGTGCGGTAGCGTTCTCGCTTCCCACGCCCAGGACACCGGGTTCGATTCCCAGCGGGGTCAGGGATTTTCTCTGCCTCGTGATGACTGGGTGTTGTGTGCTGTCCTTAGGTTACTTAGGTTTAAGTAGTTCTAAGTTCTAGGGGACTGATGACCATAGATGTTAAGTCCCATAGTGCTCAGAGCCATTTGAACCATTTTTTAGAATTAAGTTTTCTTCTCAATGCATGCCCACAGGTGGCGGATACATCGTTGACAAGTTGGTTCTGACCCAACAAGTGAGTGAATGGATTGTCAGTCTTGGTAGTGTCAAGTCGTGTGAACAAAAAAGTTTATGAAACGCGTGAGACCGTATGAGCGCATGTTGACTCGAAGTAGGGCGCGTGAATTGCTTTTAAAACAGAAAATAAGGGATTCGGAAAGATCAGCAATGGCAGATCGAGACCTTGACCGAATTGAGGTAGAGACCCAGCATGAAAATGGACAGAGAATAGAGGATAGTACAACAGACGATGCAGTATCGCGAGAAATAGGACATATAACGCACCATAACGAGGATAATTTACGTCAAGGCACAGAAAACTTAAGTCAGCATACGACAGAGGGGCGGGAAAGTAGAGAGACAGTCGATGAGGATTCTAACTTGCGTCTTGAATACGTAGAACCCATAGTACAAGTAATCAGAGCTCCCTCACTACAGAGTACAAGGAATGCGAGCAGAAACGCGTCACAGCACAGTTCAATGCAATCGGTTGCGAACCAACACTTGGGCGAAAACACAGAGCGTAGGACGTCGGAAGAAAACGCAATAGGACCCACCAGTCTGGCAGAATTATTACAACAAATTACGGAAACCATGACAAGGCAAAATAAAGACATAGCGAACCAAATTAAAATTCAAATTCTAGAAACCATGAGACAAATGCGTGAGATTAAAGAACAAAACAAAAAAATGCGGTTACACCTAAGTCATACTGAAGACAAGGCAAAAGAATCTCGAGAAGTGATAGTAAACTTAATAATAGGTCACAATCAATTGAGAACAGACATTGACAAGGTACAAGCGGACGTACAAACATTGCGTAATGATATTCAGTACGAGATCAAAACATTACGTAACAACACCCAGGGAGAAGTCAAGAAACTAGAGAAACAGATAAACGTAATTACTAGGCAAGCAGCAGGTACAGCGCGTGAAGTTGTTGAAAACGGTGTGTTACACAAACGTATCACAAAAGCAGCGCTGAAAAGATATGATAACCGCATAGTCAAAATAGAAGCGCAAACGAAGCGACAATTTCAGAAATTGGCAACAGAGTTGTTGCAAACCATTGAAGAGCGTAGTGAACAGGATAGAACAAGCACAGAGTCTGCAACCACATCCATATCTGTAACAGCACCGGAAAAACAAGCAATTAACGAAGATATGACGCATTTGCGATTCCAATCACAGGCGGAAAGTAACATACGTGACAATGGAAAGCCAGGTCGCGAAGAGTACAGTGCAATGCATTCAGCTACACGTTCACAACCGATGGAAGAAAATTATTGCGTACCACTCCAACGATACTACGCAAGGGTAGGCGAAAGTTACAGTGGACAATATCCAATGGATCTACCACAGCCGGAAAGAACGACGGGAGAAATGATCATAAACAAAAGTTGCGAAGAATCACGAATATCATATGGAACTATGACGAAGTACGACAACGATCATTTCCTCACAGTCAGAAAATTTCAACACTTTCGAGAAGGAAACTCATTACATCCACGAACTTTTATTGATCAATTCCGAGTAGGATTACCAGAACACTGGACGCTAGCACACAAATTAGACTTTATATGTGCACACATGTCAGGAACAGTCGCAGAAACCATGCAGAATGTTGCAGCGACATGCCGATCGTACGAAGATTTCAGAGAGAAGTTTCTCTCACGATATTGGTCCAGCGAAGCACAGAACAGAGTGAAGTACGAATTATTACAGAACCCATATTTTGAAAATTCAGGAGAGAAGAGTCCCGTAAAATTTTTCGAATTAATGGCAAAGAAAAATCAATGCTTAGATGTACCGTACAGTGACGAAGAGTTGATTAAATTATGCGCGATGGAGCTACCATTGAAATACCAGCAATCATTAGTAGGTCGCGGAGGCAATGACGTCGAAGCATTTAAAGGTATTCTAAGGGAACTAGAGTTCATATTTTCGGAAGATGACGCGAGAAAAAGACGAAGCGCACGTGAAAACGAAAGCAAAAAGCAGTGGAATCCACAAGACACGGTACGAAGAAACTATAATTACGAACCATGTGATAACTTCGCACCAAGAAACGACAATAGATTTCAACAAAGAACCGGTTATGGATTTAGAAGAGAATATGGCAATAACTATAATTCACCCAGGAGCAGCAACAACTATTACAGAGGGAATAACGACAATCGGAACGGGTACTGGAAAACCAATAGACCGACAAATTATCAACAAAGAAACCGCTATCAACAAGCTGAAAAAGAAAAGAGATTAAAGATAGAAGAGGTGGAGGTAAGACCACCAAACCCCGATAAACGTTCGAACTGACAGCTAAGCGCCCATGCCAAAGAGAATGACGCACCGACCCAGGACAATTGTAGCGCCTTGAACAGAGAAGTAAAAATCTTATCACGAGAAGAGAAGTAGGAAGAAACAAATCCGCAGGGACCAGATGAAAACGAAGACAAGAATATAACAATATCGTGTTGGGACGAAATTAATTGGGAGAATACTGACGAGGAAGATGAATTACCAGAGGCACGCACAACGAATGTAGGAGGAAAGGACGAAGTAATGAGTATTGCAGAGCTATTTGAGATGGAAACCAGGAAAAGCGAATTCAATGAGGATAATGCGCAGTCGACAGAAGTTGAAAATAAGTTACGAATGGGCACACAACCCAACGTATATAATGAAGGAAGTTATGAAGCGATAATTAGAGCATTTAGATGCGATTATGTGGAAGTAGCGACGAAGAAGGAGAAGATAGACGAGGATGAGGAAAAAGTAGAGGATGTTGAAGAAAGCGTAAATGAAGGAAGAAATAGAGAAGAGGAAATAAAAGAGAGAGAAGTAGCAGTCGAGGCTTATCCTACAGAAAGTTCGAATTCACAAGGGAAATTCCTAAAAAGACTCATGTATGATTCAGTGGAGGATTCGTTGATGCAAGAAGAAGAAGAACAGAACGAACACTTTCAAATTCAACCAATTGTGAAGGCCATGGTAAAGCATATCCCAGTCAATATTGTAATTGATAGCGGAAGTGAACTGACTGCGATCTCAGAAAATTTATTCATGCAGTGTAATGCCAATGAGGAATTGCCAGTTCTGAAAACACGTAAGATTAAAGTAAGAGGTCCTATTAGAAACAATGCTGCGGAAGTTACGAGACAAACAAGGTTAACTCTTTCGTGCCAAGGTCAAAAGATCGAAGCCAACTTCGTGATTATATCTAAACTACCTGTAGATTTGATTCTAGGGGCAGATTTTTTAAATGAGAGACGAACGATGATAGATATGGGGAAAGGTAGCGTAACATTCGGAATGTCACACTTCTCTTTGAGCAAAAGCTAAATTAGAAGAAACACCAGTTATAAAAAAACAATTAAGAATGACGCGAGATGAAGAGGATGAAGAATTAGAATGGTATGCACAAAAGGGGGAATCGCCTCAACTCATGTTAGAAGTCCATAAAGAAATAGACAAAAAATTGCAAGAAGTTCAAGGTATTTCAGAACACAGTAAAAGAGAATTAGAGGGTATTTTACGAGATAAAGCAGAGGTATTTTTACCTAAGACTGGCAGTGTTAAACACTTTCAGTACAAGTTTGAAGATTAATTTTATTACTGGTAAATAATCAGCACAATATTTCAAGATTATGTTGCAGATAAGATCGTCAGGAGAAAGAAGAATGGAGAGAGAGGTAGGTGGGAAAAAGAAAGCACTTTCAATTATAACACCAATAGTACCATAGATTAAGGTGAAGGGATAAAGCATAGATAGTCTAACAGCATGAAATACTAAAATGCCATACACCACGACACTACACAAAAATAAAAAACGAATTTGAGGTTTCTTGTATAAGTTAAGACTCAAAATATCTTAGAATTGTAACATAGAAAGGGCACTGAAATTTGTAAAGCTTTTAAAAAGGCGCAAAATAATGTAGGTACTAGACATATTTTAATGACTATAAGTAAAACATTTTGTAAGAACCATTGTAAAAACTCCAGCAAGGATGAGATGCAACGACCCACAAGTTGCAACACGAGAAGTATCAAGAAAGAAAAGGATGTAATTAGCAAGACATGATTCCTACAAGGCAGAAGCATCGAGAGAAGGGAAAGGACAGTGAGACCAACAGAAGGCCCTTGTAACTGAAGTGGGCAATAAATTTGCGCACTAGGTGGAACCCTGTTGGGACGGAACACCCTGCAGTGACGCGACGGGACAGCGAACGCTGGGTCTCCGATCGCCCCGCATGAACGGAGCGAGCAAAAAGCGGCCCAATGAGAAGACCGCTTGGGCAAGCCACCACTGGCAAAAAATGTGTTAAAGTCACACTACTGCTATTAAAGAGCACGCTGATGCACGAAACTGGAGGAAACGTCCACAAAGTAAAAATGACATGCCCAAACAATTTATCAAACTGTTACTAGGAGGAGAACTTCAAAGCGACTAGTTATCAATAAATATTTCCATATCCTGCCCAGAGAAGAACCAAGAATCAAGAAAGAAGCAGTGAAAAAGCAGGAAGAACAGAAGTTGAAGATTCGCAAGATTGAGATCAAGAAAGAAGATGGGTGAAAAATAGATGACATACCTTCCCAAATCCCTATCCTATTGTAAATTAGTCGTCTGCGGAGTATTACAACGAAAAACGACAGCTTTCAGCGACACATAACGATGACTTTCACGCATAGAAAGCCAGTAAACCACGAGATTCTGCACTCACAGCTCCATTCCATTATGGGACCTCCACAACAGCAACACATACTTGCAAAGCCAACAAGGAATGACGAACGAAGCTGTACATCAAATACTTGCCCACATCCATCTCGCTCAAGTCCATCACCTTCGTGCAAAAACATTCGCCAACCTCATGCTTGAACATTCATAGGATTGTGTGAATGTGAGAAATCAAATTATGTGATGTAGAAATTGTGTAAAAGAAACGTGTGAAAAACTAAATAAGTTAAGCACACCAGACAGCTAATAAACTACAAAATAACAGTCATTGACTATGGACTTAAATAAAAAATAGACTATCGATAAAAATAAGTCATTAGTTCTGAAATGGACAGTATATAAAGAACAAAGGTAAGGCATAATAAACACTAAAACTATATGCCACTTACTTTCTCCTCATAAAAAATAAAAGAATAACTATATTTTACTTATTTTCTCCTTACAAAAACAAAGAATAAAAATTTATCTTGTTGGATGTTTTCCCTTGTTTTTTTTTTTAACATTTGTACCATTTGTTAGGATAATATCTCAATACTTGTGGACGTTTCCTCCAGTTTCGTGCATCAGCGTGCTCTTTAATAGCAGTAGTGTGACTTTAACACTTGTGTATGTCAAAGCAATTCTTGGAAATAATTCTTATTTGTTAGTGTCACAATGTTGAAATGAGTGTCAAGAAACAAAAACATTTTACTTGTACATGGTATTTAGAAAATGTGTTAGGAATAGATTTTACTTAATTACTACATTTATAAAAAAAATATATTTCTAAGAGAACTTTTTAAAAAACAAACTTCACACTTAAATAAAGAAAGAAAATAATTAAAAATTAATAATAGCATAAAAATATCCTTCTCTTGTCATTTTTAATTATAATGCAGAAGAATATAAAAATATAAATTAGTAATACAAACTAGCATAGAACAGAATAACATGGCTGAACAGTAGGCAACAAAATTTAGATAAATCAATAATTTTTGACTGACTTTGACAACGATTCAATCATTGCCTAACTTCAGTGCAAAAATTAAGTTCGAAGGGTGGTGATACGTAAGGTGTCAGGCAAATCCAACACCTTCCATGAAAACCCTGACATGATAAGCAAATCCAGTAGTATGTCACATAGCTCCGAATAAATCGTGACATTAAATTAACCAAAGTAATACGAGTAACGAGTGAGCAAATGGAATACCACAGACTAACACAAGAATGCCTAAATGCATGTCATACCTTCCCACTGTGAGACAGACGCAGTTCCGTGGGGAGAAACGAGAACAGAAGCTGAGAACAGAACCGTGTTAAGTGAGAAGGCCCAGCTAACTGCTAGGACCACACCACCCGCAAGTTTTTTAGCGTGAGACTTTGTCGCGTCTCTGTTACGTCAAGACCACCCCCAGCCCATGTTAAAAGCTGGAGCCTTCCAGAAGAACAGTATAGATCTTACGATAACACAAAAAGGTCTACACCACCCGCAAGTTATAGCGTGAGACCTTTTTCGCGTCTCTCTTACGTTAGGACCACCCCCCAGCCCATGTTAAAAGATAGAGCCCTCCAGAAGAACAGTATAGATCTTACGATAACGCTGAAAGGACCACACCAGCTGCAAGTTTTAGCGTGAGACTTTTGCGCATCTCTGTTACGTTGCAAACTTTAAAAATATTGCCCCACCACGAAAAGTATAACGTTTCTCATTGGATAGACAGAATTTTTGTAGGTGGAGCTTAAGGTTAACATTGAGATCCTGATTGGTCAGATGAAAACACAGCCAGATAGTTTTTTTTTTAAACCAACTTCGGTAAATTGTAGTAAGGAGAAGTTAGAGGGAGTTGCTTGCGAGAGGGCGAGCTGCACGGAGCTGCGCCGGCCGCCGCCCTCTGACGAACACCGACAAGGTAATGAACGCACGCGATGCCGCATTTTTGAGCGCATAAGGCTTCACTCAGAACTGCAGAAGTCTCATCTGTTACATCCCCTTTTTGCGTAATACTAGTGTTGATCGTCAATTAAAGCTCATGGTGTTCACATTTGCCACTTGAAGTAAAAATCTGAAACGCGATGATTTTTCTGTTTTATAGTTATTGAGAAGCCACGTCAGCCACTGTAATTTACGACAAGTTAGATAAGTAATTAAAGATAATTGAGGGTCACTGTAGACCATTTTGATAGTTTTCTCTCCTGTGAAACTTAATTTAAACCTAGATTATAGATGTGATATGGCATAGGTCATCCTTCGATCCATTGTAGAACTTGGAAACCCATTCAGGGAATATTCGTTCACATTTTTGTTGAACGCAGTTGGTTTTTACCATCCTGTATTAAAACATTTCCTTTTATCAAAAGTGCAATTTATAAACGATGTTTTGTGAGTAGAATAAAATTTCCAATGGTAAACTTAACTGCTTTTTCGACGTTATTTTACCAGCTAACTAAAAATAGGAAAGCCTTGAACCCCTTCCACTAAATTAAGTTAGTATTAAGATTCCCTTACAGGGAGTGCAGTGGAGCTGACGCTGAAATCATTATGTATTTGGTTATATCATCGCTAGTCTCACTGAAATTTTCTGAATTCTACATGTCACGTGTGGTCTGGCGTCTCCTTACCAGCAACAGGTCCCAGGTTCAAACTAGTGAATTCCCTAAAAAACACGTTCAGAGCGTCGTTGCGCGAAAGTGGTAGGGAGACAGGATATAGAACAAACAGACACCACGCAGAATGTTTAGAGTATCTCCAGGATTCTTCCATGTACACTACCTTCTTTTATGATTCTAGAACCAAGTGTTAGCTATGATTAAGTTAAACTCTGTGCAAAATTCTACCAGACGGCTTCCTCTTTCATTTCTCTCCCCCAATCCATATTCACCCACTATGTTTCCTTCTCTCCCTTTTCCTACTGCCGAATTCCAGTCACCCATGACTATTTAATTTTCGTCTCTCTTCACTATCTGAATAATTTCTTTGATTTCATCATACATTTCTTCAATTTCTTCGTCATCTGCAGAGCTAGTTGGCATATAAACTTGTACTACTGTGGTAGCCGTGGGCTTCGCATCTATCTTGGCCACAATAATGTGTTCACTATGCTGTTTGTAGTAGCTTACCAGCACTCCTATTTTTTTGTTCATTATTAAACCTACTCCTGCATTGCCCCAATTTGATTTTGTGCTTATAACCCTGTATTCACCTGGCCAGAAGTCTTGTTCCTTCTGCCACCGAACTTCACTAATTCCCACTATATCTAATTTTAACCTATCCATTTCCCTTTTTAAATTTTCTAATCTTCCTGCCCGATTAAGGTATCTGACATTCCACGCTCCGATCTGCAGAACGCCAGTTTTCTTTCTGCTGATAACGACATCCTCTTGAGTAGTCCCTGCCCGGAGATCCGAATAGGGGACTATTTTACCTCCGGAAAATTTTATCCAAGAGGACACTATCATCATTTAACCATACAGTAAAGCTGCATGAGCTCGGGAAAAATTACGGCTGTAGTTTCCCCTTGCTTTCAGCCGTTCGCAGTACCAGCACAGCAAGGCCGTTTTGGTTAGTGTTACAAGGCCAGATCAGTCAATCATCCAGACTGTTGTCCCTGCAACTACTGAAAAGGCTGCTGCCCCTCTTCAGGAACCACACATTTGTCTAGCCTCTCAACAGATACCCCTCCGTTGTGGTTGCACCTACGGTACGGCCATCTGTGTCGCTGAGGCACGCAAGCCTCCCCACCAACGGCAAAGTCCATGATTCATGGGGGTTACGAAAACAATAAGCTCCACAACGAGAATACATTAGTATCACCATTTCTTCCAGAAGACGTAGGAGGGTGTAATAAACTTCCTAAGTTTGTCCCGAATCAAAATGACCACTACTCTTCTCACAAGAAGTTCTCAAAAACATGTGCTATGTATCGGCGTAAGACATTTGTTATTGTGTTGGAAACAGAACATGAGATAATAATAATAATACAGATCGTTAACACGTCAAACGGGTCTTACAGATTATAATTTTGTAGTAACTTAGATTCTTTTAAAATACACTATATAAGACGTAGGAAGGTTGGAGTTTAACTTGTAGAGGATTTGTAGGCCATTGAACATGAAAGAAACAATCATAAAATTATCAATGCATCTCATTTTTTTTGACGTTGGGAGAGGTCTTCCCTCTTTGCTGCTTCAGTTCTCCTGCCTATCTTGTGGGACTAGCACTTAGAAAAGTACGGATATTGCATCGACATGTCTTAGTCACAGCCTAAAGGATTATTTGCAGAATGGAATTTCACTCTGCTTTTAATCTTCGTGGAATATTAAAATCCTGTGTTAGCTCCACACGGTATGCTCAACTTCTGCAAAGGAGAGGCGTACCGACTGAAGCAAAACTCTGAGGGAGGTCCAGGATGGCGCGTGGATACCTCAGTAGAGCAACTACCCACAAAGGCATTTTCCAAGTTAGGTTAGTTTTCAGGATATTCCTGAACCAACACATTGTTTTAATCTGCCACGTTCATCATAGGGGTACCTCATCATTAGTGTCGATCACCAGAGTATATTTAACGGTAACATCAGAAGCACGCAGACACAACTGGTGGGACACAGGACTCTCTTTATTTCCTTCGTTTGAGATTATCCAGCTAGAATCGAGTTCCAACCTAAAATCTTCCTTTTCTTTTTCTTTCTTTCCTACGTTACCAAAGTATTTTTCATCTTTTCATACGCTATCATCTTTACTCTGCTTCCAAATTAATCTCAGTATCTTATTTTTATTTCTTGGGGATTGTTCTACGAGGGACAGAGACAGAGACAAACTGACGGAGAAAAAAGCTGTATTTTTAGAAAATTAGGCTTACTACTTTTCAACACAATCCTCACCAATATTAATATACTTGTCCCAACGATAAAGTAGTTTCCCTACATATGATGCAAATACGTCTTTGTGTTGTTGTTTGAGCCACTTTGCCTCAAGTTTTTTGAGGCCCACGTTATTGCGGAACTTTTCTCCATGTAATACTTCCTTGAGTGCGCCAAACAAAGGAAAATTCGAGGAAGCCAATTCTGGACAGTAGGGGAGGATGAGGTTGTATGTCCTAACCCATTTTTTCAATGGTTTCTCGGGTCAGCTGGGTGAGGGGGGGGGGGGGGGGGGCAAGCAATATCACGCCTTTTCTTTGAGATCCTCGTCCGCCCCGATAAGCCGGCACGGTAGCTCAGTGTGTTCGGTCAGAGAGCTGGCTGGCCTCTGTAATTAAAAAAAAAAAACTGAGTGAAGGGATCAACAACGAACTTCAACGGATTTCATGTGACGTCCGCTACGACGAAATATAACGAACCATAACGAACAAAATGAAGAAAAAGAAAGATAGCTGAGTGGTCAGCGCGACGGGTCGGGGATTTTCTCCGCTCAGTGACTGAGTGTTGTGTTGTATTCATCATCATTCCATCCCCATCCGGCGCGCAGGTCGCCCAATGTGGCGTCGAATGTAATGAGACCTACACCAAGGCGGCCGGACCTGCTCCGTAAGGGGCCTCCCGGTGAATGTCGCCAAACGCTCATTTCATTTTATTATTTGGAAATCCTCGACGTTTGCCTCTCGTTACTGGCTTTACTTTGTTCATCAGCATGTCTGAGTAATAGGCACGCTGATGTTCCAAATAATTAAGAAAACGACACCTTGGGCAGCCCAACAGACAATCAGTATGACTTCCCGTGCTGATGCTTGCGTTGTGACTTTGTTTGACAGGTGGGCTGGTGTGCTTCCATTGAATGCTTTGTCTTCTTAACTCTAGTTCAAAATGGTGAACCCAAGTTATATCGGTCATTAAAATCTTGGAAACGGATCACCTTCCCTTTCGTACCGTTCTTTCACGTCTGTAACCATTGTTGCCATGTGTTGTGTTGTAAAGGAAGAAACGTAGTTGAAAAGTGCTGAATGTACTCAGTTATTCCGAAAACAAATTATTTGGAGTCGGGGTCACAGTAGGAGCATGATAAAGGAAGATAGTATGTCAATGCGTGGTGTCTGTCCTTTCGAATATGTCTGGAAGGACGGAGACCACGTGTAATTCGCATATTATGTGAACTGAAAGGGGAGGGGGGCGGGAGGAAGGAAAGGAAACGGAGGGAACTAATGATATCAGTTGCATCGGGACTTTATGCGTAATCAGCGACGACATGTGAAAATGTGTACCTGAACGGGACTCGAACCAGGATCTCTTGCTTACTAGGTATTCCCACACATCTTCAACCTTGAATGGTTTGGGTTCTCGAGCTGTCTATAATGGTTTTCTTGATTTGAGACGCGTGCAGGGTGGATTGAGCAGTATTTCCTGGGCGGGCAGCCTATGGGGAAGCTTTTCGTCATTCATCTTTTCCCGTTCGCGGGCCGCTGCTTCTTGTCATCTCAAATGTGGTGGGGCGATGCTACTGAGACAGCCAAGGTAGTGGGGCTGATCTCAGGGTGCCCGTTACAATTCTCGTGGTGTCATTCAGCTGAGCGTCTACCTTACTGGCATGCACACTCCTCTACCAGGCAAGTGCACAATATTCAGCCACAGAGAGATAAGGCCGCTGTACGCAGAGCATCAGCTTGTGCACCCCAGGAAGTTCCAGCTAGTTTCCGGATCATGTTGTTCGTGGTGTTTAACTTTTCTGCTACTGATGTGAGGTGAGTCCTGTACGTAAGTGATCTGTCCAGTGTGACAGCAATATGCTTAGGATGGGTGTTGGTTTTAACTGATTTGTTACAGAAAGTTACGTTTAGTGGCTGGTTTGCCAATCGGTTGTTGAGGTGGAAAGCTGTCACTTCAGTTTTTGTAGGGTTAGGGCACAATTTCCAATTGCTGTAATAGTCACCGAATATTCTAAGGTCATGTGTGCGCACATTTTCTCCCTCCTCTAAGTGCTTACTTTGATACCCAGTGGCGGTATCGTCAGCGTAGCAGAACTTCCTAGATATAGTTTCTGGCATGTAACTTATGTAGAGGTTGAACAATAGTGGGGCCAGGACTGATCCTCGTCGCAGGCCGTTCTTCACTTTATACGACTTGCTAGTTTTGTCATGAAGACAGACTCGGAAATATCGATTTTTCAACATGTTGGACAGCAGTGTTGCTAGTCCTAAGCATGGAGCTGTTCGCTTTAGCTTTAACATTAGTCCTCCAGCCACACTCTGTCGTAAGCAACGTGTAGACAATGTCAAAGATGATGCATCCAATGCAACGGACTGTTAAAGGCTACCAACGTCGAACTAGATCTCGTATCTCTAACGGCCAAAATGACATGCAGCGACCCCACAACGGCACTTTTAAGAGCCAGTTTTGATTAAACTTCCAAATCAAAATGAAACTTTTCCGTTGTCTGATTTTTTAGCGGTCAGGTTCAGATTCGTTGTTGGGGGAGCAGATTTGCTTGGTGACGGTGGGCCTTGATAGTATAAGTACAATACGGCTAAATGTTTTGCGTTATACAAAAAACATTGATCGGACTTCGTGACAAGAAATATAGACTTCACAGTTCGACTTTTAAAGAATGAAACTCTGCATATAATGGCGCGTGAATGGCACGCTAATCGACATGGCACGCTAATCGACACGTCACCAAATCAACCGCTTCCCAACGCAATTTGAAACAGAGATAAAATGCGGACATATAATGAGTAACATAGGAATACTATAAAATAATGATTCAAATACATCCGAATACTATTGTTATTGTTTGTAACAGCATAAGTAACAGGGAAATGCGTTCTTACGTGAAGGCGGGCGAAAGAAGAAAGACAATATTCAGGAGTATATGAGTGCTTCACTTATTTTTTAAACTGAACAACGAAAATAAACCAAGGATTTTAAATAGGCACTGACATTTCCCACCCGCTATTCGGTAATGGAACCGTGTTGGAGGTCTCAGTAACTGGCCACCATTAGGTGGCTTGCGGAGTGTGATGGAGATGTACATACATGGCACAAATGGATCTTCGGTTTGGCACATCAGATTAATTTATAAACGTTTTATTAAATCTTTCTGGACCCATCTGGCAATTATTTCACTGTACATTAGCTTATTAATATTAACGTTGTGAACTGTGCCTACGCTTACAGCAACTGTTTTTTCTCTATTTCAACTATAATAGTCCTACTTCAGGAATAATGCCGTCAACGCGGGTTTCAAGCAAAGGAGTTGACACTTCAACCGGGCGACCAGGACGTTGCCCGTCGATCACTGAGGTTCGACCGTTTTTGAACTGTTCTACTCACTCGCGGAAGCTTTCATGGTTAGTACAAGTTTCACCATAATGTTAAATCATTCGAAAAAGGATTTAGCCGGTTTTTAATCTTCAGAAACAAAAAAAAGAACGGATCACTGAACATTGTTTCGTTAATGTGGAAAGTTCAAAGGAAAATTCCTTCGTAAAATGCAATATTGGATAATGAACAAAACAGCTTTTATCCTTCAGCTGTTCTCAGTTCATCCCAGTGACGCCAACATTAAATCATGAAAGTACAGAACAGCTCATACAAATTGTTTCATTTCTACATCAGTTTGTATCTTTAGTTAC
The DNA here is from genome assembly GCF_023864345.2 of Schistocerca serialis cubense. Classification (NCBI taxonomy): domain Eukaryota; kingdom Metazoa; phylum Arthropoda; class Insecta; order Orthoptera; family Acrididae; genus Schistocerca; species Schistocerca serialis. Next base: position 124,310,127 of record NC_064646.1, read on the forward strand.
TGAAGTTCGCTTCGTAAACACAGTATTCTGCACCTGAAAGTAAATATTCTTTTATGTAAGTCTTGAATAAGATTTTCTACCGATAAGTTCTAAGTTCTCGATTCATGTACTCCAAAGAAATTGAGAATTTTAGTCAATTATAGTGTGAATGTGTCAACAGATGAGATAAACCGTGCTGTTTCTTCCTATGTTGCCTGTGTAGTTCGTTGATCGTGATAATATTAAGTACTTTAAAAGGTTGGCCTTAGCATTCCATTTCCCCCGAGAGCACTTTTATCCGTCAGCTGTTCTCAGTTCATTCCAGCAACGCCCATGAAAGTACAGAACAGGTCATACAAATTGTTTCATTTCTACATCAATTTGTATCTTTAGTTACTGAAGGTCCATCGTAAACACAGTATTCTGTAACTAAAAGTAAATATTCTTTTATGTAAGTTTCGAATAAGATTTTCTACCGATAAGTTCTAAATTATCGATTGCTGTACTCCAAAGAAGTTGAGAATTTTAGTCAATTATAGTATGAATGTGTCAACAGATGAGGTAAACCTTGCTGTTACTTCCTATGTTTCCTGTGTAGTTCGCTGATCGTGATAATATTAAATACTTCAAAAGGTTGGGATTAGCATTCCATTTCCTTCGAGGGCACTAATAGTGAGCCAGCAAGACCTAACGGCGCCACCGACTATGTCAGGCAGGCACAGTTCTGTACGAAATGCGGGGAACCGAGAAGTTTCTTGGATCACGGCCACACAACCCGGAAGACTCACCGTTGTTGTTGTTGTTGTTATGGTCTTCAGTCCTGAGACTGGTTTGATGCAGCTCTCCACGCCACTCTATCCTGTGCAAGCTTCTTCATCTCCCAGTACTTACTGCAACCTACATCCTTCTGAATCTACTTAGTGTATTCATCTCTTGGTCTCCCTCTACGATTTTTACCCTCCACGCTGCCTTCCAATGCTAAATTTGTGATCCCTTGATGCCTCAGAACATGTCCTACCAACTGGTCCCTTCTTCTTGTCACATTGTGACACAAACTCCTCTTCTCCCCAATTCTATTCAATACCTCCTCATTAGTTATGTGATCTACCCATCTAATCTTTAGCATCCTTCTGTAGCACAACATTTCGAAAGCTTCTATTCCCTTCTTGTCCAAACTATTTATCGTTCATGTTTCACTTCTATACATGGCTACACTCCATACAAATACTTTCAGAAACGACTTCCTCACACTTAATTCTTTACACGATGTTAACAAATTTCTCTTCTTCAGAAACGCTTTCCTTGCCATTGCCAGTCTACATTTTATATCCTCTCTACATCGACCATCATCAGTTATTTTGCTCCCCAAATAGCAAAACTCCTTTACTACTTTAAGTGTCTCATTTCCTAATCTAATTCCATCAGCATCACAAGAATTAATTCGGCTACATTCCATTATCCTCGTTTTGCTTTTGTTCATGTTCATCTTATATCCTCCTTTCAAGACACTGTCCACTCCGTTCAACTGCTCTTCCAAGTCCTTTGCTGTCTCTGAAAGAATTACAATGTCATCGGCGAATCTTAAAATTTTTATTTCTTCTCCATGGATTGTAATACCTACTCTCAATTTTTCTTTTGTTTCCTTTACTGCTTGCTCAATATACAGATTGAACAACATCGGGGAGAGGCTACAACCCTGTCTCACTCCCTTCCCAACCACTGCTTTCCTTTCATGTCCCTCGACTCTTATAACCGCCATCTGGTTTCTATACAAATTGTAAACAGCCTTTCGCTCCCTCTATTTTACCCCTGTCACCTTCAGAATGGGAAAGAGAGTATTCCAGTCAACATTGTCAAAAGCTTTCTCTAAGTCTACAAATGCTAGAAAAGTAGACTTGCCTTTTCTTAATCTAGCTTCTAAAATAAGTCGTAAGGTTAGTATTGCCTCACGTGTTCCAACAGAATCCAAACTGATCTTCCCCGAGGTCGGCTTCTACCAGTTTTTCCATTCTTCTGTAAAGAATTCGCGTTAGTATCTTGCAGCCGTGACTTATTAAACTGGTAGTTCGGTAATTTTCATACCTGTCTTAACATTTCATTTCCTTCGAGAGCACTAATAGTGAGTCAGCAAGACCTAACGGCGCGCACCGACTATGTCCGGCACAGTTCTGTACGAAATGTGGGGAACCGAGAAGTTTCTTGGATCACTGCCACACAACCCGGAAGACTCACCAACAAATACAAAGAGTGAGCGTTGTGTGTTTTCCTGGGAAACATATTAGGATTCACACACGGACAGGCGCCGCACATATTTACACTGCGCAAGACGGCGTTCAGCGACAAACAGGAAGAGATGTCGCGGCGCGGTCGGTCTTGGCCCCGTTCGACACGTGGGCAGATCGGATAGGTCAGCCTTGAGCCTCCCAAGGGCTCGTGGCGGCAGGGCCAGTGTCACCCGGCGGGCACAGGTCAAGGCGCAGCAGCGCATCGCGTGGCGTTCAGAGCAGCGCCGCAAAACGCTCGCAGCTGCAGCGCCCTGATCCTGGGTCGCTCCGGCTGGATGCAAAATTATGTTACTTACAAAGCCAAGAAAAGGCATATGACCGGGTTCCTAGGAGGATGATATTGTCTGTTCTACGGGAGGCAAACTTTTGCAAACAATTAAAGGTCTTTACATGCACTACTGGCCATTAAAATTGCTACAACAAGAATAAATGCAGATGATAAACGGGTATTCATTGGTCTAATATGTTATACTATAACTGTCACGTGATTACATTTTCACGCAATTTGGAAGCATAGATCCTGAGAAATCAGTACCCAGACAACCACTTCTGGCCGTAATAACGGCCTTGATACGCCTGAGCATTCAGTCAAACAGAGCTTGGATGGCGTGTACAGGTACAGCTGCCCATGCAGCTTCAACACGATACCACAGTTCATCAAGAGTAGTGACTGGCGTATTGTGACGAGCCAGTTGCTCGGCCACCATTGACCAGACGGTTTCAATTGGTGAGAGATCTGGAGAACGTGCTGGCCAGGGCAGCAGTCGAACACTTTCTGTATCCAGAAATGCCCGTACAGGACCTGCAACATGCGGTCGTGCATTATCCTGCTGAAATGTAGGGATCGAATGAAGGGTAGAGCCACGAGTCGTAACACATCTGAAATGTAACGTCCACTGTTCAATGCAAGGACTATGGTATGAAGATTAGCATCTCCAAAACGAAAGTAATGTCAGTGGGAAAGAAATATAAACAGGTTGAGTGTCAAATAGGAGGAACAAAGTTAGAACAGGTGGACGGTTTCAAGTACTTAGAATGCATATTCTCATAGGAGGGCAACATTGTGAAAGAACTGGAAGCGAGGTGTAGCAAAGCTAATGCAGTGAGCGCTCAGCTACGATCTACTCTCTTCTGCAAGAAGGAAGTCAGTGCCAAGACTAAGTTATCTGCACACCGTTCAATCTTTCCAGCAACTTTGTTGTATGGGAGCGAAAGCTGGGTGGATTCAGGTTACCTTATCAAAAATGTTGAGGTTACGGATATGAAAGTAGCTAGGATGATTGCAGGTACAAGTAGATGGGAACAATGGCAGGAGGGTGTCCACAATGAGGAAATCAAAGAAAAACTGGGAATGAACTCTATAGATGTATCAGTCAGGGTGAACAGGCTTAGATGGTGGGGTCATGCTACACGCATGGGAGAAGCAAGGTTACCCAAGAGACTCATGGGTTCAGCAGTAGAGGGTAGGAGGAGTCGGGGTAGATCAAGGAGAAGGTGCCTGGATTCGGTCAAGAATGATTTTGAAGTAATAGGCTTAACATCAGAAGAGGCACCAATGCTGGCACTGAATAGGGGATCATGGAGGAATTTCATAAGCGGGACTATGCCTCAGACTGAACGCTCAACGGCATAATCAGTCATAAATGATGATAATGATGACGATTACAAGTTCAGAGTACCGGAGTGACAGAATGCTAAACCAGATTTCCACTCTGCCTCTTTTACAACTGTGTTTTGGCTGTGCGACATTGACTTCTCCTCAAGAAAAGCGTTTTTCCTTACTGCTACTTGAAACCATGAACTCTTGTGTGAGACAGCAACATGTTTATTGTTCAAAACAGTTCTTCTCAAAAAATACGTGTCAGATTTTCTATAACGAAACACCGTTGAATTCCTCTAATTCAGAACGTTTATACTAAGAGAAGAAATTGCTACTGTATATAGTCCCATTCGAAAAAAGATATCAATATAGTGTTACTGGCAGGCCCAAAGACAAGTTGGAGGACTTAAAAGTCACCCGAGTGAAACGAAAATGAAGATAACTTGAAGGACAGCGAAAGTGTGTGTACAGGGTGGTCCAGTGATCGTGACCGGGCCAAATATCTCACGAAATAAGCATCAAACGAAAAAACTACAAAGAACGAAACTTGTCTACCTTGAAGGTGGAAACCAGATGTCGCTATGGTTGGCCCGCTAGATGGCGCTGCCATAGGTCAAACGGATATCAACTGCGCTTTTTTAAAAATAGAAACCCTCATTTTTATAACATATTCGTGTAGTACGTAAAGAAATAAGAATGTTTTAGTTGGACCGCTTTTTTCGCTTTGTGATAGATGGCGCTGTAATAGTCACAAACATATGGCTCACAATTTTAGACGAACAGTTGTTAACAGGTAGGTTTTTTAAGTTAAAATACAGAACGTAGGTACGTTTGAACATTTTATTTCGGTTGTTCCAATGTGATACATGTACCTTTGTGAACTTATCATTTCTGAGAACGCATGCTATTACAGCGTGATTACCTGTAACTACCACGTTAATGCAATAAATGCTCAAAATGATGTCCGTCAACCTCAATGCGTTTGGCAATACGTGTAACGACATTCCTCTCAACAGCGAGTAGTTCGCCTTCCGTAATGTTCACACATGCATTGGCAATGCCCTGACGCATGTTGTCAGGCGATGTCGATGGATCACAACAGCAAATATCCTTCAACTTTCCCCACAGAAAGAAATCCGGGAACGTCAGATCTGGTGAACGTGCGGGCCATGGTATAGTGCTTCGACGACCAGTCCACCTGTCATGAAATATGCTATTCAATACCGCTTCAACTGCACGCGAGCTATGTGCAGGAAATCCATCATGTTGGAAGTACATCGCCATTCTGTCATGCAGTGAAACATCTTGTAGTAACATCGGTAGAACATTACGTAGGAAATCAGTATACATTGCACCATTTAGATTGCCATCGATAAAATGAGGGCCAATTCTCCTTCCTCCAATAAAGCTGCACCATACGTTAACCCGCCAGGGTCGCTGATGTTCCACTTGTCGCAGCCGTCGTGGATTTTCCGTTGCCCAGTAGTACATATTACGCCGGTTTACGTTACCGCTGTTGGTGAATGACGCTTCGTCGCTTAATAGAACGCGTGCAACAAGTCTGTCATCGTCCCGTAATTTCTCTTGTGCCCAGTGGCAGAACTGTACACGACGTTCAAAGTCGTCGCCATGCAATTCCTGGTGCAGAGAAATATGGTACGGGTGCAATCGATGTTGATGTAGCATTCTCAACACCGCCGTTTTTGAGATTCCCGATTCTCGCGCAATTTGTCTGCTAATGATGTGCGGATTAGCCGCGACAGCAGCTAAAACACCTACTTAGGCAACATCGTTTGTTGCAGGTCGTGGCCGCGCGGGATTAGCCGAGCGTTCTAGGCGCTGCAGTCGTGGACTGTGCGGCTGGTCCCGGCGGAGGTTTCCTGTCCCCCCTTGGGTATGGGTGTGTGTGTTTGTCCTTAGGATAATTTAGGTTAAGTAGTGTGTAAGTTTAGGGACTGATGACCTTAGCAGTTAAGTCCCATAAGATTTCACACATTTGAACATTTTTATTGCAGATCGTGGTTGACGTTTCACATGTGGCTGAACACTCCCCGTTTCCTTAAATAACGTAACTATCCGGCGAACGGTCCGGACACTTGGATGACGTCATCCAGGATACCGAGAAACATACATAGCACACGCCCGTTGGGCATTTTGAACACAACAGCTATACGTCAACACGATATCGACCTTTTCCGCAATTGGTGAACGGTCCATTTTAACAAGGGTAATGTATCACGAAGCAAATACCGTCCGCACTGGCGGAATGTTACGTGATACACGTACTTATACGTTTGTGACTATTACAGCGCCATCTGTCACAAAGCGAAAAAAGTGGTCTAACTAAAACATTCATATTTCTTTACGTACTACACGAATATGTAATAAAAATGGGGGTTCTTATTAAAAAAAAGAAAAAAGAAACGCAGTTGATATCCGTTTGACCTATGGCAGCGCCATCTAGCGGGCCAACCATAGTGCCATCTGGTTTCCCCCTTCAAGCTAGACGAGTTTCGTTCTTTGTAGTTTTTTCGTTTGATGCTTATTTCGTGAGATATTTGGCCCGGTCACTATCAATGGACCACCCTATAATAGTAGCTTACGTGATTCACTGGTGTCTTTCGTAAGAATCGTTAGGTGCCGTTTTCTGATACCACTGAAGATCTTTTTGCGATGCATTGATATTGTCAACATAGGCACAGTGCTCCTGGAATATCACATGATGTCTAGCAACAGTGGAAAACGTAGTTTGTATAATTATGTATACAATATATGTTCCAATTGTTTCTACCCGTTGGATAGAGCGTCTGCTGTGAAAGTGTGCAGTGTACCCCCCGCTATGCACCAAACGCTGCCTCGCAGAGTATGCATTTAGATGTAGATACAGATCTGGTTTGGAGGTGAAACACATTTTCAGTACCCTTGGTTAATGTTATTGGTGATAAAAGAAAGTGCGCTATTTTTGTTCGACAAGTTATGGAATCTTTTCGGGGAAAACTTGCCGTAGCTAGAGAATGCAGAAGAGTTAGATGAAATACGTCTGATATTATTACGCTGCAATTTTCTATAAATAACTCTTAAAATCTTAGTACTTTTACAACTGTTTCATAACTCACGCACAAACACACACTCGGCCATGTTAAATATCGTTAACAATATTTCTCTTCTTGCAGAAAGTAGTAAAAAGCATGATTGTAATACTATGTTTAACTTTGCATAGTAGTGTTAACACTAGCACATAAGTGTCTAAAAACTCAAAAGCAGACTACGACTTCTCACATCATATTTATAATATATAATAATAATTAGAAATCCAGAATTGTATTAATTTAGTCATCCCAAGCACACTGTTCATGGGGTATCACAGAAATCCACTAGCAATGAAAAACTGTTTTTGCTCATTATGGATACAACATTAATCCTAATTTTATGTGCCCGACAGATAGAGCAGCCTGTGATGTAATATTATGCGAAACGAAAATTAATATTTAACATGGTTAAGTCCTGATCCATAGCATTTTCTGTTTCCAAGGTTTGTTAAAAATGATGTAGTTTGTTCCAATATAATTAAAGTTGTACGTCTGAGAGAACAAGAGAACAATGACGCATTGCCATACTCTGCCAATAGGTTCCTTCACCATTTTGTGCGTAGGGAAATGCGAAGGTTTCATTCTAAGAATGTGACTGTAGAGCTGTATGAAACATCCACACAGGGCGCATCGTGCGGAAGATGGGAAAACTTACATACTCAGAAATAAGTCGACTACGAATTAATATTATGGCTGCAATATTGTAATATTTCATAACGAAGTACTGTACTGCAGTTAGAAAAAGATTTTATATGTTCATCTCGGACTTCTTTTCCAGCGATTCAAAGAAATCGCTGATTCAACTGGTAAGCACATGCAGTAGCGCTCAAAGCTATTTTGTAGTTGCGGTGTTATGTCGTCAGTTGTGTACGCATGCAATCACACCAGAGCAATGCATATAACTGTATCACTCCATCAAGAGCTTCACGCCACTCTGGTTACATGCCTAGTAAACAAGCAAGGTCATACAAGTACAATGTAATTATATATTTCTTTAGCTGAAAAGTGTTTAATACCTTGCTTTAGCGGTACAGTATTCATTAACTAATTTCACTTAACCATTGAGACCTATTCGTTTATTTGTAGAAACAACTAGGAGTATGCCAAAACACAAAGAATACTTGATTGATGTAAGACAAGCTGCTTCGCATGCTTTCATGTAGGGAAAGCAGCAGACTAGCGTTCCTAGACACTATGGCATATCACTACAACTAGTAAGCCTGTGAAATAGACGACAAAAACAGGAGGGACCAGTAGTCAATTAGCCAAGGTTGGATCCTCGAAATACAACAAGGAGCAGAGCAGGATGTTTTATAAGCAGTTGACTGCCGATCAAAGAAAATCAATTCCACAAATTAGGGATGATCTGGAGCAGTTTCATGGACTCAACGTACGTGTGTGTACCGTAAAACATCGCCTAGTAGCAGTTGATCCAAATCGTGGGCCACCATTACATAAACCAACCATAATTGTTTTTAAAAAAAAGAAAAGAAAAATTCGAAGGTCAGAACAGAGTTTGCAAAAAAACATCAAATATGGAATGCTACAGTTTGGTCTAAGGCATGTGTGGCCAACAATTCGACTCATCACCCGTACCCTGGCTGAAATGCCATAGCACTCAGCCTAGCTGGCACACTTCCCCCATACCAGCTCCACCCTGTCTGAGCGGAGCAAACTGCGACAGCGTCGCATTTAAATGGCAAAGCAGTCGCACTGTTTACTGCTTGGTTTTCTATTTCACATTTGTCAACAACACAGATCAAAAACAGAACAAATTTGAAGTATTATTTAATAACTGTTGATCGGCTGAAGACATAATATACACAGAAGAGCCAAAGAAAGTTGTACACCTGCCTGATGTCGTGCAGAGCCTCCGCGAGCACACAGAAGTGCTGTAACACGACGGAGCATGGACTCGACTAATGTCTGAAGTACTGCTGAAGGTAACTGACACCATGAATCCTGCAGGGCTGTCCATAAATTCCTAAGAGTACGAGAGGGGTGGAGATCTCTTCTAAACAGCACTTTGCAAGGCATACCAGATACGCTCAATAATGTTCTTGACTGGTGAGTTTGGTGGCCAGTCGAAGTGTTGAAACTGAGAAGAGTGTTCCTGGAGCCACTCTGTAGCAATTCTGGACATGTGGAGTGTCGCATTGTCCTGCTAAAATTACCCAAGTCCGTCTGAATGCACAATGGACATGAATGGATGCAGGTGATCAGACGTAATGCTTACGTATGTGTCACCTGTCAGAGCCGTATCTAGACATATCAGGAGTCCCGTATCATTCCAATTGCACACGCCCCACACCATCACAAAGCCTCCATAAGTTTGAACAGGCCCCTGCTGACACGCAGGGTCCATAGATTCATGAGATTGTCTTCATACCCACAGACGTCCATTCGCTCGATACAATTTGAAACGAGACTCGTCCGACCAGGCAACATGTTTCCAGTCATCAACAGTCGACTGTCGGTGTTGACGGGTCCAGCCGAGGCGTAAGGCTTTGCGTCGTGCAGTCATCAAGGGAACACAAGTGGGCCTTCCGCTCCGAAATCCCATATCGATGATAATTCGTTGAATGGTTCGCACGCTGACATTTGTTGATGACCCGGCATTGAAATCTGCAGCAGTTTGCGGAAGGGTTGCACTTCTCTCATCGTTGGTCCCGTTCTTGCAGGATCTTTTTCTGGCCGAAGCAATGTCAGAGATTTGATGTTTTGCTAGATTCCTGATATTCACGGTACACTCGTGAAATGGACGTATGGAAAAATCCCCACTTCATCCCTACCTCGGAGGTGCTGTGTCCCATCGGTCGTGCGCCGACTATAACATCACGTTCAAACTCACTTAAATCTTGATAACCTGCCATTGTAGCAGCAGTAACCGATCCAACAACTGCGCCAGACACTTGTCTTATATAGGCGTTGCTGACCGCGACGCCGTCTTCTACCTGTTTACATTACTCTGTATTTGAATACCATTGCCTATACCAGTTTCTTTCGCGTTTCAGTGTAATTTTTATCTGTTACAAACTGTCAGCATACTGGCAGACGTAGGCAGTTTCAGAAACTTCCGCACTCAGTTTTCCACGTAATCGTGACTTGCTTTGTTTCGTTATCTAAAAGAAATGAATGGCCAAATGAAACATGTTTGGACAATTCTCCTGTGCGAACGACTTCAACTGCCATACCAGACTGGACAACAAGAAATTGAATGGAAGCAATCTGCTTAAATTTTGCCTGTTTTTCCTCTACGTCCATCTTACTGGAACAACGTGATGTTAATTCACTGTCTAAGTGAGATGCTAACAACTGCTTCTCACTTAGACAGTGAACTGACATCTGTTTGATGCTGCGTTATTGGGTGAATGTTCAGGATTACCAAGTGAACTACAACAAAAGCTTGTGGATTCAGTGCCAAATATATGAGCAGCTGTTGTCAAAGCCCATTGCTACGTAATGAAATACCGATTTGTTCTTCATATTCCAAAATATGTTTATTTTATTGTTACATATTTAGAAATGAAATGATAACTAAATAGACACCCTAGCTGCAAGCAGGCGTTGATACACTTCATTGGGGACATGTTGAAAATGTGTGCCCCAACCGGGACTCGAACCCGGGATCTCCTGCTTACATGGCAGACGCTATATCCATCTGAGCCACCACGGGCACAGAGGATAGTGCGTCTGCAGGGACTTATCCCTTGCACGCTCCCCGTGAGATCCACATTCCCAACATGTCCACAAAACTACATTCGTAGTGCGCCTAATAGATGTTTGCCCATCATACTCATTACTCGTGGCAGATTAATCTACCAAGTCCCGTAAGAGTTCGGGCATAGCGTGTGCGTTCGCACAAGAAGGTCAAAGGCCGGGAACCCATATTTTTAACTATATATGACGGTAGTATCTGTTCCCGAAAGAGCAGTTACCGTGGATAACCATGCAGCTTTGCTAGAAATGAAATGATAATTAAATAGACACCCTAGCTGCAAGCAGGCGTTGATACACTTCATTGGGGACATGTTGAAAATGTGTGCCCCGACCGGGACTCGAACCCGGGATCTCCTGCTTATTAGGCGCACTACGAATGTAGTGTTGTGGACATGTTGGGAATGTGGATCTCACGGGGAGCGTGCAAGGGATAAGTGCCTGCAGACGCACTATCCTCTGTGCCCGTGGTGGCTCAGATGGATAGAGCGTCTGCCATGTAAGCAGGAGATCCCGGGTTCGAGTCAAGGTCGGGACACACATTTTCAACATGTCCCCAATGAAGTGTATCAACGCCTGCTTGCAGCTAGGGTGTCTATTTAATTATCATTTCATTTGTAGCAAAGCTGCATGGTCATCCACGGTAACTGTTCTTTCGGGAACAGATACTACCGTCATATATAGTTTACATATTTAGACCTAACAGTTACTTCTGAGTCAGAAGGATCATCATTTACTCGTTGATGTAAGATAACTTTGTTTAAATTAGATGTAGTTTTGTACCAAATGGTTTAGAGTTACATACACTGAGATGAGAAAGCTCATGGGATAGCGATATGCACATATACAGGTGGTGGTAGTATCGCTTAAAGGAGTTAAGAAAGGGCAGTAGACTGGCGGAGCTGTCATAAGTGCTCGGGTGATTCATGTGAAAAGATTTCCGACGTGATTGCGGCCACACGACGGACTTTGAACGCTGAATGGTATCACGAGTTACATGCATAGGACATTCCATTTCACAACTCGGGGAATTCAGTGTTCCGAGATCCACAGTGTCAATAACGTGCCGAGAATAGCAAATTTCAGGCATTACCTCTCATCACGGACGACCGAGAGGAACGCATTTGCGTAGTGTTGTTAGTGTTAACACCCAAACAACATTGCTTGAAAGAATCGCAGGAACCAATGTGGAAGTACGCCGAACATATTCGTTAGGCGAGTGCGGCCAAATGTAGCAAAAATGTACTATAGCAGGTGACGGCCGACGCGAGTGCGTTTGCTAACAGCACAACATCGCCCTCAGTGCCTCTCCTTGGTTCGTGACTATATCTGCTGGACACTAGACGACTCGAAAACCTTGACTGGTCAGACGAGTTTTGATTTTTAATTGGTAAGAGCTCATCGTAACGTTCGACTGTGGCGCAGTCTCACGAAGCTATTGACTCAAGTTGTCAACAAGCTGATTGTGATTCCATAATCGTGTGGACTGTGTTTACATGGAATGGGCTGGGTCCTCTCGTCCAAATGAGCCGCTCATTGACTGGAAATGTTCGGCTACTTGGAGACCATTTAAAGCCATTTGAGGACTTCATGTTCCCAAAGAACGATGGAATTTTCATGGATGACAATGCGCCATGCCACCAGGCCACAATTGTTCGCGATTGGTTTGAAAAACATTCTGGAAAATTCTAACGAATTATCTGGCTACCCATAGCGCCCAACATGAGTCCCATCGAACATTTGTGGGACAGAATCGTGAGATCAGTTCGTGCATAAAATTCCGCACCGGCAACAATTCCGCAATTACGGACGGCTATAGAGGGAACCTGGTTCAATATTTCTGCAGGGGACTTACAACGACCAGTTGAGTCCATGCCACGTCGAGTAGCTGCACTACGCTGGGCAAAAGGAAGTGCGACACGATATTAGGAGGTTTCCCCGTGTCAGTGTATATTCTGAAACTTCCTGGCAGATTAAAACTGTGTGCCGGACCGAGACTCGAACTCGGGTGCTTTGCCTTTCCCGAGCAATTGCTCTTCCAACTGAGCTACCCAAGCACGACTCACGCCGAATCCTCACAGCTTCAGTTCCGCCAGAACCACGCCTCCTACCTTTTCAAACTTCATAGACACTCTTCTGTGAAGTTTGGAAGCTATGAAGGTAGGAGAAGAGGTACTGCCGGAATTGAAGCTGTGAGGACGGGTCGTGAGTCATGCTTGGGTAGCTCATTTGGTAGTGTCCTTGGCCGCGAAAGCCAAAGGTCCCGAGTTCGAGTCTCGGTCCGGCACACAGTTTTAATCTGCCAGGAAGTTTCATATCAGCGCACACTCCGCTGCAGAGTGAAAATGTCATTCAGTGTATATTCTGTTGTGTGTTCCCATTTGAAAGTTTATCTGTTATTTTTTTCTGTTTTTGATATTTTCTTCACTTCTTTCACATCCAAAAAGTGTTAATATCTAAAGGAGTATGAACAATTTGTTATTATTGTTTCTCTCCTTTCTCAGACGTTATGTCTGGTTATAAACGGAAAGTGGCGCGGACCTTGATCAAGCGTGACTTCCTTTTAACTGTACGGTATATGTTACAATGCATTTAGGAACTTTCGGGTAATTCAACATGTATCAATAATTACAGATTTCTGTAGTTGTATATATACGTTTAGATGTAGCTGTATTGCGTTGATGTACTGGTGGATATTGTGTGGTATGACTCCTGTAGTTGACAGTATAATTGGTATAATGTCAACTTTATCCTGATGCCACTGCCCTTGACTTCCTCAGCCAGTTGGATGTATTTTTTCAATTTTTTCTCCTGTTTTCTTCTGTATATTTGTTGTATTGGGTATGGATATTTCGTTTAGTTAATTTCTTCTTTTTATTGGTGAGTATGATGTCAGGTTTGTTATGTGGTGTTGTTTTATCTGTTATAATGGTTCTGTTCCAGTATAATTTGTATTAATCATTTTCCAGTATATTTGTGGTGCATACTTGTATCTGGGAACGTGCTGTTTTATTAATTTTTGTTGTATGGCAATTTTTTGATGTATTATTTTTGCTACATTATTATTATTATTACTATTACTGCCTTTGGTACCAGAGAAACCATGTTTAAAATAAAGAAAATTTAACGTAGATGGACACATTAAGCCCCCTCACCCCACCCCTCCCCCCCATGAACCATGGACCTTGCCGTTGGTGGGGAGGCTTGCGTGCCTCAGCGATACAGATAGCCGTACCGTAGGTGCAACCACAACGGAGGGGTATCTGTTAAGAGGCCAGACAAATGTGTGGTTCCTGAAGAGGGGCAGCAGCCTTTTCAGTAGTTGCAGGGACAACAGTCTGGATGATTGACTGATCTGGCCTTGTAACACTAACCAAAACGGCCTTGCTGTGCTGGTACTGCGAACGGCTGAAAGCAAGGGGAAACTACAGCCGTAATTTTTCCCGAGCGCATGCAGCTTTACTGTATGGTTAAATGATGATAGCGTCCTCTTGGATAAAATATTCCGGAGGTAAAATAGTCCCCTATTCGGATCTCCGGGCAGGGACTACTCAAGAGGATGTCGTTATCAGCAGAAAGAAAACTGGCGTTCTACGGATCGGAGCGTGGAATGTCAGATACCTTAATCGGGCAGGAAGATTAGAAAATTTAAAAAGGGAAATGGATAGGTTAAAGTTAGATATAGTGGGAATTAGTGAAGTTCGGTGGCAGGAGGAACAAGACTTCTGGTCAGGTGAATACAGGGTTATAAACACAAAATCAAATTTGGGCAATGCAGGAGTATGTTTAGTAATGAACAGGAAAATAGGAATGCGGGTAAGCTACTACAAACAGCATAGTGAACACATTATTGTGGCCAAGATAGATGCGAAGCCCACGGCTACCACAGTAGTACAAGTTTATATGCCAACTAGCTCTGCAGATGACGAAGAAATCGAAGAAATGTATGATGAAATAAAAGAAATTATTCAGATAGTGAAGAGAGACGAAAATTTAATAGTCATGGGTGACTGGAATTCGGCAGTAGGAAAAGGGAAAGAAGGAAACATAGTAGGTGAATATGGATTGGGGGTAAGAAATGAAAGAGGAAGCCGTCTGGTAGAATTTTGCACAGAGCGTAACTTAATCATAGCTAACAGTTGGTTCAAGAATCATAAAAGAAGGTTGTATACATGGAAGAAGCCTGGAGATACTGACAGGTTTCAGACAGATTATATAACGGTAAGACAGAGATTTAGGAACCAGGTTTTAAATTGTAAGACATTTCCAGGGGCAGATGTAGACTCTGACCACAATCTATTGGTTATGAACTGTAGATTAAAACTGAAGTAACTGCAAAAAGGTGGGAATTTAAGGAGATGGGACCTGGACAAACTGACTAAACCAGAGGTTGTACAGAGTTTCAGGGAGAGCATAACGGAACAATTGACAGGAATGGGGGAAAGAAGTACAGTAGAAGAAGAATGGGTAGCTTTCAGGGATGAGGTAGTGAAGGCAGCAGAGAATCAAGTAGATAAAAAGACGACGGCTAGTAGAAATCCTTGGGTGACAGAAGAAATATTGAATTTAATCGATGAAAGGAGAAAATATAAAAATGCAGTAAATGAAGCAGGCAAAAAGGAATATAAACGTATCAAAAATGAGATCGACAGGAAGTGCAAAATGGCTAAGCAGGGATGGCTAGAGGAGAAATGTAAGGATGTAGAGGCCTATCTCACTAGGGGTAAGATAGATACTGCCTACAGGAAAATTAAAGAGACCTTCGGATGAAAGAGAGCCACTTGTATGAATATCAAGATCTCAGATGGAAACCCAGTTCTAAGCAAAGAAGGGAAAGCAGAAAGGTGGAAGGAGTGTATAGAGGGTCTATACAAGCGCGATGTACTTGAGGACAATATTATGGAAATGGAAGAAGATGTAGATGAAGATGAAATGGGAGCTACGATACTGCGTGAAGAGTTTGACAGAGCACTGAAAGATCTGAGTCAAAACAAGGCCCCGGGAGTAGACAACATCCATTAGAATTACTGACGGCCTTGGGAGAGCCAGTCCTGACAAAACTCTACCATCTGGTGAGCAAGATGTATGAGACAGGTGAAATACCCTCAGACTTCAAGATGAATATAATAATTCCAATCCCAAAGAAAGCAGGTGTTGACAGATGTGAAAATTACTGAACTATCAGTTTAATAAGTCACGGCTGCTAAATACTAACGCGAATTCTTTACAGACGAAAGCAAAAAACTAGTAGAAACCGACCTCGTGGAAGATCAGTTTGGATTCCGTAGAAATATCGGAACACATGAGGCAATACTGAGCCTACGACTTAGCCGGCCGGAGTGGTCGTGCTGTTCTAGGCACTACAGTCTGGAGCCGAGCGACCGCTACGGTCGCAGGTTGGAATCCTGCCTCGGGCATGGATGTGTGTGATGTCCTTAGGTTAGTTAGGTTTAATTTGTTCTAAGTTCTAGGCGACTGATGACCTCAGAAGTTAAGTCGCATAGTACTCAGAGCCATTTGAACCTACGACTTATCTTAGTAGCTAAATAAAGGAAAGGGAAACCTACGTTTCTAGCATTTGTAGACTTAGAGAAAGCTTTTGAGAATGTTGACTGGAATACTCTCTTTCAAATTCTGAAGGTGGCAGGGGTGAAATACAGGGAGCGAAAGCTATATACAATTTGTACAGAAACCAGATGGCAGTTATAAGAGTCGAGGGACATGAAAGGGAAGCAGTGGTTGGGAAGGGAGTGAGAGAGGGTTGTAGCCTCTCCCCGATGTTATTCGATCAGTATATTGAGCAAGCAGTGAAGGAAACAAAAGAAAAATTCGGAGTAGGTATTAAAATCCATGGAGAAGAAATAAAAACTTTGAGGTTCGTAATTCTGTCAGAGACAGAAAAGGACTTGGAAGACCAGTTGAACGGAATGGATAATGTCTTGAAAGGAGGATATAAGATGAGCATCAACAAAAGCAAAACGAGGATAATGGAATGTAGTCGAATTCTGAGGGAATTAGATTAGAAGTTTGTGGCACAACTTGACTAGAAGTAGGGATCGGTTGGAAGCACGTGTTCTGGGGCATCAAGGGATCACCAATTTAGTGTTGGAGGGCAGCGTGGAGGGTAAAAATCGTAGAGGGAGACCAAAAGATGAATACAGCTAGCGGATTCAGAAGGATGTAGGTTGCAGTAGGTACTGGGAGATGAAGAAGCTTGCACAGGATAGAGTAGCATGGAGAGCTGCATCAAACCAGTCTCAGGACTGAAGACCACAACAACAACAACAACAACGGATACATTAATTGAAAATGTAAAAACAAATTAAGAAAGAGGGATTTCAAGGTCTACGAAGAATATAAGCGGACATAACCAAGAATTTCTACTATGTATAGTTTTTAGAAAAGATTACTAAACTATTTTAGGGTATTAATTTTTCTAAAGGTATGCACCTAGAGTAGCAGCTCGTACTGCTAATTTTACGCTTTTGCACGTTACTCGTCTTTTACTGATCGTCCGTTCACATTCTGTGTCTGGTCCACAGAGCCACTGAAAAGTCTGGTGCTCGGTTCTTTGATTTCTCGTAATTTCAGTACTTGTTTATCGTGACATAATTTTTTTGCCAGATTGTCCATTCTGTTGTTGTATTTGGTGGTTTGGTTTACCATGCGTGTATGCTCATTAGCCTGTTGTAGTTATACCCCAGTTCCTGTGGAAGTAAATGCGTTTAATGTGTATGCTTGCTATTTTGGCGGATTATGCCCATCAACTGGTCCATGATTATTTTGGTAGGGACAAAGACGTAGCGGTCGACATGCCTTAGGTAACATTTTAGAAATTCGTCCCCCTGAAGGAAGAAAAATCGTGTCACGTCTCATTCTTGTTCCTGCTACATTTTTTTTCTGATAGTATCTAACTACCTGTTCGTCATTGCAGTAACGCTTCGGATCAACCAATCAGCCTTCTCGTTCCTCCTACCATCCATTCACCTACCTATTAGTACCACCCATCTCCATGCTATTTTCATTACTGGCAATAATTACGTCTTCCGTCCCCTGATCAATCTGTTTCCGTGTTCCTCAGTGGCTCATATCACGAATCGTTTCCTTGTTAGCAGAGTAATGCACAGTTTTCGTATGAATTTTGCATTAAATGCCAATCTCGCGCTGTCATGAATTAAAATGGCAACACTGGTTCCAATCATCCCCTTCCCGAAACTTCCGTAGAATTGTTTTGAAATAGCTACTCAGTTTACGAAAAGGCTAGGATGTTTTTGCGCTCTCTTTCCACCCAGTCAGTCATTTCCTTCAATGGCCCTAAATACATTCATCCTCTGCTTCTCTAAACTCATCGTTAATCTGTACTATCATATTTTCAGTATATACATTGTTTTAGTTTTGTTTTACCTGTTGAACTAGCCTACTTTCAAACTTACACTGCTATGCTTTTGTTTTCCAGTATTGGAGGCTAACAGTACACTATCACCGCTAAAACGGTGGTAGATAAGGCCCGTTCTTTGAACAAGTTTGTTAACTGCCGAGTAGTTTTCGTTTAAAGATACGATTTCACTATGTGTTGCAGTGTTTTCGCTGAGTCCTGAAATGTTAAAATATTCATGCAAAAAGCGCAAATTTTTGGTGGATACCGACCGCTTCGAGAACTGCCGCTTCGTAAACTAAATACGAAACAAATGCGTCAACGGCGTCACGCCTCTTCCCGTACCGAATCACAATTATTAACGATTCAGAATCCGATGCCGAATGCATGCGTGCCTACAAAGCGTACTCTTCAAGCATAATACGGTTAAACTGTTCCCTTTCTGGCAACAAAAGTATGTTCTATGCTTTGCCCAAGTCGAAAGCCGGTTTGTGTTAGGCCACATAACCTCCGGCAAAAACAAGTACAGTTGAGGAGAATTTTTCTCAAAATTCGATGTATGCAAAAAAACCTTCAAAACTGAGTTAGGTGTGGTAATGGCATAATGTTGATATTTTACATCAACCCCTGAACCATGTTTTAGCAAAAATCGACTACTGCCGTGTACATGAACAATCAAAATCGAAAGGTTTTAGCAAAACACGCTGTATGCAATCTAACAGTAACAGCAAAAGTCGACAAATGCAATATAATTACTCTTTCGTGCCTAGGCCCTCTTTCCGTAACAAGCAGTTAACAATAATGGAGTATGCTGGTTGGTTTAAGCGATGTTTCTCATTGTTGTAACAATATTTACCGGCAGTAATAGTGTTGCAACGAGACTTCATTGACATCGGAGCACCTGCAACTTACTTTTAGACAAGTATTCACTTGAGACTCACGCGTACGTCTACAAAGAATATTGCACGCGAAATCAGAAAGGATGATGATTCTTGTGATTCTGAAAACGGCACACAGGTTAAAGAATGTTCCGAAGGGAGGAAATACCTATTCAAGATCATATTACATGGACCTGAAACGCAAAACAAAAACTGTAAAAAGGAAGTTATCATTAAATGCGATCATGAACTTGAGGCTTCGCCTTCAAAAGCTACAAAAATGAAAAAAAAAAAATGCAAATCTGCTGAATTCTGCTATGAAGATATTTCTCACTTTCATCATCCATGGCATCATTCAATAAAATGGATCAAGATAAGTTTCTGTTAAAAGTTTTTAATATTTTTTCACCTCAGCGCAGAGTAGAATGCAAACAGGAGAATAATAGTCACACTGAAGTACACCATTAGAGAAAAGAATAGTGAAGTAGTGCCTGTTTGTGATGCCACTTTTCAGGGACTATATGGCAGGTCAAGGGACGGGTTATCCTATGTAGCAAGCAGGTTCCATGAAGGAGGATGGTGGCCAAAGGAAAGGAGAGGAGGCGACAGAACAGAAAAGGATCATGAGGAGGTAACTATTTCCATTAAGAATAATGTAAAAAAGTATAAATGCAGAGAGAGCTACCGTGAAAGGGGAAGGCCTACGAGATGTTATTTCCCTTCAGTCTATAAAATGTTCAAGCGATCATATGACGAAAGAAAAAGAATTGGACTGAAACAATGTTCCTTACCGAAATGCAAACATATATTTTACAAATATTTCAATCTGTCATTCAGGACACCTTACACCGATACCTGATCCACTTGTAAGGTTGGCTTAATGAAAATAAAAGCTGAATCATATCTGCAGAAGAAAAATGAACTACGAACTAGACACAGGTTACATAAAATTCGTGCAAAGCGGTTTCATGATACAGTAGGGAGATAGTGCTTCTGTCATTGAGATTTGCTTTGACATTCAACAAAACCAGACTATTCCAAAACTATCATTCAATGAGGTTTTCTATGCTAGACAAGTATGGTTAGCCGTCCGGAGTGGTCGGGCGGTTCTAGGCGCTACAGTCTGGAACCGCGCGACCGCTACGGTCGCAGGTTCGAATCCTGCCTCGGGCATGGATGTGTGTGATGTCCTTAGGTTAGTTAAATTTAAGTAGTTCTAAGTTCTAGGGGATTGATGACCTCAGATGTTAAGTCCCATAGTGCTCAGAGCCATTTGAACCATTTGAAGTATGGTTATACAATCTGTGCATCGTGACCCATACCTAGAAGCACAAAAGGGAAAGAAACATTTTCTACGTGGTAACAGAATCTTCAAGAGGATGCACTGCAGCTGCTTCGGCTTTGCCGGACTTTCTTTCTGACTGAGATAGAAAACAACTAAATGACGGCACCAATATTATACATCTATTCTCAGATTCATCCAACAGACAAAATAAAAACAGCTGTATGATGATGATGCTTACAGCGGTCTTGGAAAACAGCACAAAATTCAATAATATTCGTGACTTCTTCCCTGTTCGTGGCCATAGGTACATGTCTCCAGACCGAGTGTTCTGTAGAATTAAGAAGTGTTACAGAAAAAAAGAAAGCATCGTGTCTCCTAAAGAACATTACGATATTTTAGAAAAGTACGGAACTCTCAAAGGTCTAAATACAGACTGAACTGTTAAAAAACTAAAAGATAGTGCACAGAAAGTACTAAAATTCAAGCTGTTATTCGAAATGAACAGCTAGTGTGTCATCTCACACAGGAAAGCAAAGGAAATAGTTAATGTGTCAGTAAATGATACACACTCTGGAGGTGCAGCAGAAGTTGGCGTCGTGAGACGAATGAAACCATGCCATCCAACAGTACTAACATCCACCCTCTTACCAAAATAAAATGTGGTAAGCAAAGAAAATATTGAACGTCCATTTGCAGACGATTTTGTTGTAATATCCAAAAATCAAGTAGATGGAGAAATAAAAATTAATCTGCCAGGAAGTTTCATATCAGCGCACACTCCGCTGCAGAGTGAAATCTCATTCTGGGCAAATTAATCTCTTAGAACAGATAACCAATAGAATATGTTAACGAATCTCTGCAGAGAAAACAAATTTGTAACTAATCAAAAATGCACTAACATGTGGCGATAGTATCGCGTACGCAAGGTATAAAAGGGCAGTGCACTGGGGGAGATGTCTTTTGTTCTCAGGTGATTCATTTGAAAACGTTTGTGACGTTATTATGCCACACGACGGGAACTGACTGGCTTTCAACTAGGAATGGTAGTTGGTGCTAGACGCATGGGATATTCCATTTCGTAAGTCGCTAGGGAATTCAGTATTCCGAGGTTCAGGAGTGTGCCGAGAATACCAAATTCCAGGCATTGCCTTTCACCACGAACAACGCAGAGCCCTTCACTTAACGACCGAGAGCAGCGGCGTTTGTATAGAGTTGTCAGCGCTAACAGAAAAGAAATACTGCGTGAAATAAACGCAGAAATCAGTGTGGGACATACGACGAACGTATCCTTTAGGACTGGAGTTAATGGGCTATGGAGCAGAGGACGGACGCGATGCATTTGCTATCAGCACGACCTCGCCAGCAGTGCCTCTCCTGAACTCTTGACCATACCGGTTGGACCATAGGCTACTGGGAAACCGTGCCCTGGTCAGATAAGTGCCGATTTCAGTTATTAAGAGCTGATGGTAGGATTCGAGTGTGGTGCAGAATCCGTGAAGCCATGGACCCACGTTATCAACAACGCACTGTGCAAGCTGGTGGTGTTTCCATAATGGTGTGGACAATGTCAAATGGAATGGGCTGGGTCGTCTGGTACAACTGAAGCGATCAATAACCGAAAATGGTCATGTTCGGCTACTTGGAGACCATTTGCAGCCATTGATGGACTTCATGTTTCCAAAGAACGATGGAATTATTCTGAATAACAGTGCACCATGTCACTGGGCAGCCGGCCGGTGTGGCCGTGCGGTTCTAGGCGCTTCAGTCTGGAACTGCGTGACCGCTCCGGTCGCAGGTTCGAATCCTGCCTCGGGCATGGATGTGTGTGATGTCCTTAGGTTAGTTAGGTTTAATTAGTTCTAAGTTCTAGGCGACTGATGACCTCAGAAGTTAAGTCGCATAGTGCTCAGAGCCATTTGAACCATTTTTTTGTCACTGGGCCACAGTTGTTCGGGACTGGTTTGAAGAATATTCTCGACAATTCGAGGGAATTATGTGCTCATGAATTCCATCGAACATTTATGAGACATAATCTAGAGGTCATTTCATGCAAAATATACCCTACCGGCAACAGTTCCGAAATTATGGACGGCTATAGAGGCAGCTTAGTTCAATATTTCTGCAGGGGACTTCCAGCGACATGTTGGGTCCATGTCATGTCTAGCTGCTTCACTACGAGGGGGAAAAGGGGGTCCGACACGATATTAGGTACAAAATGGCTCTAAGCACTATGGGAATTAACATCTGAGGTCATCATTTCCTAGACTTAGAACTACTTAAACCTAACTAACCTAAGGACATCACACACACTCTTGCCCGAGGCAGGAATTGAAGCTGCGACCGTAGCAGCAGCGCGGTTCCAGACAAGCGCTTAGAACCGCTCGCTCATATTTTGAGGTATCCCATGACTTTTGCCACCGCAGTGTGCCATAAGAAGTGCGTGTCAATAAATAAATAAAAAAACAATACAACACTGCAGTGAAACTAGGATGCCTCAGCGCAAATGGCACCTAGCATGGAATTATATGTTAGGCAAACTAGAAGTAGCAGGATTATCATGAGGAAGATTTTAGGTCCTATAAAAAGGAGACCAGATTGGTATCTGCGCAGAATTGCCACTACGCTTCCACTACGTGCCTCGTTTGACGAAAAATTATGAGCGCAGATAACAGTGATTAGGTAGCAATTATTACATGAAGTGGTATGTTCTTTTATATAAATGACGAGGACTTCCGTCGCACATATGCTATATGCAAACATGGTTGGCAAAAATTTCCTTTTAAAAAGAACAATATGTTTTCACTCACTTCATGCAGAGCTATCACTTGCTAATGGCACAATAAGCAGAAATCACGATCGTGTTGAATAAATACATTTCATAACTGTCCAGTAGGAAAATGAAGCCCCTTCAAAAATATCTTCTGTGAGCTACTTTTATACCATTAAGTATGTATGTTTCAACCACTTGTGCAATCTCGTTCGTTCTCTTAATCCACAAGTTCTCCATTCAGCGTTACTGGACATTTTCATACCCGTTATGAAATTCATACTCTTGTTAACTGGTACTGCTGTATCATGATGGAACGTCAATACTACGAACAAAATTTATGCGCGGTGATTACGTCAAAAGAGCAACTCACTGACCCTTGTAGGAAAACTGATAAGGGCAAGCGCACTAGTTCAGACCACATTTTCCCGATGCTACACGAAATGTCTTGTGTGTGCTCTGTTTACAATAGCAATTTGCTTCGTAACCCACATGACAGTCGACGGAAATATAGTGAGGAGGGGATGGTAGAGGCATGTGGCTTCATTGTATTTAATTTCCCGATCGAAAGCGAAACATATCAAATCAACGGCTTTGAATACAAATTTCGATGAATTTTAGATAAATCGCACAATTACGAGGACGAAAAATTGAGAATTGATTAAATGCAGGTAATGTAAATATTTTCTGTACTGTTGTAAATCAAAACGTAATCTCCTTTATTACAAATTGTTGATTGCTGATTTTCGGAAATTATGCAGTGATGTACTGTTATGATATCGAGGTCCATAACCAGTTCCAAGCGGTAAATGTCGTTACATGTGACTAAAAAAGTGTATGAAATGGCTTTCAATGCAGCAATGGGAAATGTTACTGACTGAAATATTCTGATCCATCTGGCAGAAACAAGTAAAACGAGAACAGAGATATGTAATCGATGACAAACACATTGAAGTACTTACGTTCAGCCGCGCCGTATCTCTAAGCCTAAGTTTTCGATATAAATTTAGATAAAATATTTAAAATCATTAATTGTTTAAGGACATGTAGTGCCCCATCAATAAAAATTGACTATATAAAATCACTTAACAGGACCAGTGCTGATATTCACAAGGAGACAAGTCTGAACTAGACTGAAGACTACCACTCATAGGAATTCTTAAGTCCTACTAAATACTGCACTGATATCGAAGTCCCGCGCTCTGGACAAATGCTTTCAAAGCTTAAATTATTTTGCACCCACGGTATATTTCTGCTCTCGCATTGCCAAGCATAAAATTGTTAGTTATTGTGGTTTTATTTTCTGTGGGAAATAACTTTGATTAAACTCAGTGAACACTACACAGGAACAATACCGCGGTCATTGCCCGCGAGGCATACAGCGGGTGGAATTTTGAAGTGTGTAAATTACCATCACGGCTAAAATTGTCTGAAATGTGGAAAGTGTGGAGACTATCCACATTTTATAGATTTATTATGCCAAGTCATCATCAGGCTTAATAGCAGTTGTCAGCCGGATTATAATTTCTGCAGTGAATGAACTGCTCAACAGTGTGTGGTGAAAAGCATCTACAGTTCTGTAGCCCACAAAGGCGGATCAAACGTGTGCTAGTTATTCGCAGGAGTATGTCCAATGCTACACCTTTCTGTTGATAATCTAATTTCTTCCGAAGTCTTGTCACCTCGTTGCGGAGGCGATAAACAAGATTAACAGATCATTTAATCACTATACATTCCTGATTTACCACCATGTTAGTTTCGTTCATTTGGTTTTTATAGACTGACAGTTTTCCTTTGGGGTGACATTGTGGACATTACTGTCAGCATTTTGAGTGTTGCTTATTCCACGTTCTGAGGAAAACTACTTCTGCTTCCCTCTCTACATAAGTTGGAATCGAACATGCGCTGCACACATTCGCTGGTTTCATTCACATACGGCTTTGTGAGACCACATTTTCGATCATTACAAATGGTTTCATTGCACACTACTCTTCCGCAGTTTAAAACTAATTTGTAAGTAACAAAATTGCTCTGGATGTTCACTCTTTGCAGTCAGTACTCTGATTTTTCATTTGCGATCCTCTGTTTTGGGAGTAGCGACGGTAACTGTGTCCTTAAGGAAACCTTGTTTAAGTGTATAGTGATGTTCACGGCACCACTGAAGACGGAAAAAAAAAGAAAAAAAAAGGGCGGAGTTTGGTGAATGCGCTACAGAGAAAAAGAAAAAAATAGCTGTGGCAGTTATTAACTGATGGTTAATTTGCAGTCGGTATATCTAAGTTCATTAGTAACTAACTACGCCCCAGCCCCTAAGCTAGCTGAAGAAATGGGAATAACACTCACTGATTTTTACATTCGGTTTTCTGGCCTTCGGCAGCCACTTCAGGGACGCAAACTGTACCCTTTACTTCCAAATCCACTCAGGGACCACATAGCCTGAGGAAACGCATTCCGCCTGCTATTATTATTGTATAGACTTGGTAAAACAGCAGAAAATATCTGGCAACTCTTCAACTGTCAAGTTATTTCCTGGATGGTAATGAATTGTCCTGCTAAATTTTCCTTATAATTTATATTCATTTCCAGTCAATAATATGAGTGAATTTTCACTTTAGTATTCATGGTTTTCAGTGCAAGAAAGGCGTTAAAGCAGAAATTACAACTAAGTTCATCTTTTACGCTGAGAATTATCTGTATTAGCCACTACAGGGGCAATGGGGGAGAAAACAACTGCAACTGTTCGCTAGCTGTGACATTCAGTTCCAGTCTCAAAGCAGATAAAGATTTTTACCTTTATGACGGAGCTAAAGGCAGCCACATCAAAATCAGTAATGAAAAACCTAAGAAAATTTCTCCATCATACGTTTTCACGCTACTTCCAGTACCCCGCAGTATAAGGTTGGAAATCCTATGATATTGCACGCTTAATACTACCTGTGTTTTTCGTCTTCTAGCAGGATCATTTTCTGTTTTCTGTGAATACTCAATTGTGACACAATGGAACTAGGTTTTTTCGTGATTCTTCTGAAGCTTCCACCTTTCCATATTACAGTATGACGCAGGTAAACGCATACAGGGTGCCAATTATTGAACTATACGTAATAAAATCGTCATAACGTCTGAATGGTTTGCGTTAGGCCGTTCAAACTGCACAGTTGGCCGAGGGCATGAGGGTAATTAGTATGCGCATGCATGGTTAGGTTTTTGCGACGAAGCCCACTTTCATTTGGATGGGTTCGACAGTAAGCAAAATTGGCGCATTTGAGGGACTGAGAACTCGCATTTCGCGATCGAGAAGTCTCTTCAACCTCAACGGGTGAGTTTATGGTGTGCAGTTTCTAATCGGTGCGCTATTACTTGATGGTATAGTGACTACCGAACGGTACGTGAAAGTTTTGGAAGATGATTTCATCCTAATTTACCAAAGTGACCCTGATTTCGACAATTCGTGGTTTGTGCAAGACGGAGCTCGACCCCATCGAAGTAGGAGAGTGTTTGATGTCCTGGAAGAGCACTCTGGGGACCTCTTTCTGTCTCTGAGGTACCCAGAGGCCACTGGCATGGGCGTCGATTGGCCGGCATATTCTCCGGATCTGAACATTTGCGACTCCTTTCTGTGAGGCTATGTTAAAGACAAGATGTACAGCAATAACTCCAAAACCATTGCTGAGCTGAAAACAGCCATTCAGAATGTCATCACCAGCATCCATGTTCCGACACTTCAGCGGGTCATGCAGGATTTCGCTATTCGTCTGCGCCACATCATCGCCAAGGATGGCAAGCACATCGACCATGTTATAACCTAATTCCTGATATCTGTAGTGACGTTTACATGTTGAATAAAATATGTGCACGTCGTAGTTTGTAACTAATTTACATTTTTTTCAATATAGTTCCATAATTGTCACTCTTTAGATGCAGGCCATTTCGACGCCAAAATTGCATAATGTCTAAGTTTCCTGTGATGATTAAGACACGCTCGTATTACAGACACTGTTTGTTGAAATAGAATTTCGTCTTAAGTTTACCATACTAAGTTTTAATGCGTTTGTATCAGTGCAGTCCATACCTTTTTAAGGTTTTCCCATTACTTTGTTCAGCACAACAGTAAACATTCTGGTGTCAAACATAGGTCTTAACTTGGGGAAGAAATTTCTGAGAATGTACGTTTGGAGCACAATATTTTACGTTAGTGAGAAATGCACTGTGGGAGGAGCGCAACAGAAGAGAATCGAAGCATTTGAGATGTGGTGCTACAGAAGACTGTCGAAAATTATGTGGACTGATAAGGTAAGGAAAGGGGTGGTTCTCCGCAGAATTGCCGAGGAAATGAATATATGGAAAACATTGAGAAGTAAAAGGGACAGGATGGTAGGATATCTGTTACGACATCAGGGAATAACTTACATGGTACTAGAGGGAGCTGTATAGAGTAAAAACTATGGGGGGGGGGGGGCGGGGGGGGGGGGGGAAACAGAGCTCGTAATACACCCAGCAAGTAATTGAGGCTGCAGGGTGCAGTTGCTACTCTGAGATGAAAAGGATGGCATAAGACAGGAATTTGTGGCGGGTCGCATTAAACCAGTCAGAAGATACACGATTCCAAAAAAAAAAAAAAAAGAAAAGAAAAGAGAGATAGTGAGAGAGAGAGTTCAAGAAATTTTCGTGGAATGTGATATCTGCACGCGGTATTCTCTTCCTTTGACCGATTATGGTACATTATAAGATAGTTGTGCTTCCTTAAAATTGTTCAAGGATACCTCAGCCTGCCGTAAACGCTTTCCAAAATTTCGTCGCCGTAACTATACTGTCTTAGATAGCTACATGCATATGGATTATTTCGACTTACAGTCCCTCCAGTAATATGCAATTCCTGCTACGGTCGCAGGTTCGAATCCTGCCTCGGGCATGAATGTGTGTGATGTCCTTAGGTTAGTTAGGTTTAAGTAGTTCTAAGTTCCAGGGGACTGATGACCACAGATGTTAAGTCCCATAGTGTTCAGAGCCATTTGAACCAATATGCAATTCCATACTCTGATGTCTAATTTTCTTTATCTTTTATTCCCAACCTTTTCTTTTGGCATGAATTTACGTGCAAAGTCTCAAATACCTACATTCGAGACAGGCTGCTGCATTGATTAGCCTCTTAATGTCACTTGGCTATGCGTTACAAAGAGTTTGATCAACCTCTGTTATGCACAGAGTGCAATAGACAGTGGCAGTATTGACCTAGAGCATCAGTAACTAGATTCGTCAGTCAGTGTACTACCGTTACTTTTGTAAGATTTCGCTATGAGCTTGCACAGTTCAGTGAGCACATTTTACTACCTAAGTTCGAAGTGCTTGCTAAATGGGGCTACGATTTTCTCAAGAGCTCTCCTAACTCGTACTCGTATAATTTATTGTCATGTTTGTTAACAAATAAAGAAACCACCGTCCGAGCAGCTTGCCTACAGGTGTATTTCCACGTAAAGCCGGAGGTAGGGCTTACGTCATATGTGAATCATCCTGCGTGTGATAGAACAATTGAATACTTCTCTGGACGTAGTCCTGAGGTTTATCATGTGAAGGCCTGACACTGTACAAAGAAAGGCTATAGAAAATAGTCAAATAAGGATACATAGGCGATTTAATAAAAACAAAAAAAATTGTAAAAATTAAACTACGCTTGCTAGTAAACTAACCCAGAAGGAAATCATTGACATGGAGGTATGCCCAGTGTTTTCGGTTTTCAGGGTGTGTATACGACCAGCCCTTTGCGAATAACAATTCTGACTAAGGATTTGTCCTTGGGTAGATTTTAGGTATTACCGTCTCACTTGATTACAAAGAGACCCTTGCACAAACTGGAGAAGGTTTCTTCTGTAAATATCTCCACAAAAGAGTAGTTTGTTTATTGTAGTTATTTAAAGATGTAACTCTTTCACAGATAATTCCCCAGTTAGATTAAAGACGGTAACAAAAAAACTGCAATGGCCAAATACTTGGCTTCCGTAATTTTGTCTCATTATTCACAGTATTCTTAAGTTATCGAAGACATCACACTGAAATTTAAAATCGACTTTAGCTGCACGCGTTTAGCCGGCTGGAGTGGTCGAGCGGTTCTAGGCGCTTCAGTCTGGAACCGCGCGACCGCTACGGTCGCAGGTTCGAATCCTGCCTCGGGCATGGATGTGTGTACTGTCCTTAGGTTAGTTAGGTTTAAGTAGTTCTAAGTTCTAGGGGACTGATGACCTCAGCTGTTAAGTCCCATAGTGCTCAGAGCCATTTGAACCATTTTTTTGCACGCGTTCCGATGTACGAATGCGAAAATGGGTACGTAGAACAAACGAAAAATAGTTCTGAAACGTCTGGGCTTCGCATTCCCAGTACAGATATGGTAACAGCTCCGTTTGTTCAGTTTGTAGGATGGAACAGAAGATGATAAACGTAATACCGACAGAAGTAACTCTACAGTTTGGTATACAGAAACGCTTGGCCAAACTATTACGGAAACTCGGCGAGAGCATAAGCATTATAGAGTGAGGTTGCTAACGGTTTGTCTGAAAAAAAAAAGAAAGAAAAATACAACACCTCCATTTCTCTAATAACAGACCATCACTGGTTTCCACAACCACACTGTTCATATTATGATCAAGTCCATTATCTGATTCTCATTGTCGCAACTGGTGCTTATAAGCACTACCTCTCTATCTTTAATCCGCCCCGCCCCCCCCCCCCCCCCCCCGCCTCTCTACTATCACCAAAAAAAGCACGCACATGCACGCACGCACGCACACACACACACACACACACACACACTCACACACACACACATACGCGCGCGCGCGCGCGGTTTGACAAGCGCGCTATAATTACTATCAGTTTTTCAGACTGTCCTTGAAATGTTATGCATTGCGAGGTACATCCAGTGACAAAGCGTTGCCTAAGGCGATGCCACTGGTTATGCAACTCTCGCATGTCAGCCTAACAGTTTCTGAGATTCTTACAACTATAATTACTATCACAGCTGACGAAGTGTACTGAGACACATGTGATCACGTAATATGATCCACCAGTGGTTTGTTTGAAGACGCTGAGTACGTTACATCATGCACTGTGTTGAAGCAACAATAATGCCTCTGTCTCAGAGATGCTACTGATATTGATCAAATTTTAATTTTGGTTCGTTGTCCGCCCATATTTCTTTTAGATTCTCAGATAAGAGTTTAAATACTGGGATTGAAACCAACATGAAACAAAAGCAGTATTTTAAGGATGCCCGATGTTGACTTGAACTTACGCCAAGCGGTAAAAAACCGAGGAGAAATGCGGATGAGAAATGAATAGTCAGAGAGAAGAAAAAGAACAGAACTGCTGTTGTTAGTGAGTCCACTTGGAGAACTGGTTGAATAGAATGGATACCATCTTCAGCGGAGGTTATAATATGAAGACGAATTAAAATATTACAGAGATAATGCCACGTAGTGTAAGTCACCTAATGCTGAGAGAACTAGATTGAGGCATGAGACAGTGAAAGTAGTGGACAAATTCTACTAGTTAAGAAGTAAAGTGACATGTCAGGAGTAAGAAGGATGTACAATACAGGCTGTCAATACTAAGAACATTTCATAAAAATATAGTAATATCAAATTAAGACGTCGTTCGTTATAGTAATTATCTTGAGTGTTTCCTCATACAAAAGTGAAATATGGGAGATAATTGCGAGAGCAAAAAGACATTGGAAACTTTTGAAATGTGATGCTATGGTGGAATGCTGAAGATCAGATTGGTAGATAAAATAGCCAATGAGGTAGTACTTAACCCAACAGGCGGAAAAAGAAATTCATTCCAAAACTTAACTGAAACAGGGGATCGCTTGATAAGACACACCCTAATGCATCAAATCTGTTAGTAGATGGAAGTATCAATGTAGGGAAAGATAGCAGTTTTTCACTTCTACCACTTCTTGTGCAACTGTTAATAGTGACTCTTATTACTTCTCTAGTACTACAGAAATTATTCGCCGATGTCTTAACTAGTTCTGTCATTAGAGCTCTATTCTAGTAAGTTTACCGTATATACAGGGTGAATCAGCTTCTCCTACCTATAGGTTTGATGCAACCCAAAACACCTTCAAATATCATGTGGAAGATATTCATATTCTCTCGCTCGCTACACACAAACTACACTACTGGCCACTAAAATTGCTACACCACGACGATGACGTGCTACAGACGAATTTCAGAGCATTCACACAAGGTTGGCGCCGGTGATGACACCTACAACGTGCTGACGTGAGGAAGGTTTCCAACCGATTTCTCATACACAAACAGCAGTTGACCGGCGTTGCCTGGTGAAACGTTGTTGTGATGCCTCGTGTAAGGAGCAGAAATGCGTACCATCACGTTTCCGTCTTTGATAAAGGTCGGATTGTAGCCTTTCGCGATTGCGGTTTATCGTATCGCGACATTGCTGCTCGCGTTGCTCGAGATCCAAAGACAGTTAGCAGAATACGGAATCGGTGGGTTCAGGAGGGTAATATGGAACGCCGTGAAGGATCCAAACGGCCTCGTATCACTAGCAATCGAGATGACAGGCATCTTTCCGCATGGCTGTAACGGATCGTGCAGCCACGTCTCGATCCCTGAGTCAACAGATGGCGACGTTTGCAAGACAACAACCATCTGCACGAACAGTTCGACGACGTTTGCAGCAGCATGGACTATCAGCACGGAGACCATGGCTGCGTTTCCCCTTGACGCTGCATCACAGACAGAAGCGCCTGCGATGGCGTACTCAACGAAGAACCTGGGTGCACGAATGGCAAAACGTCATTTTTTCGGATGAATCCAGGTTCTGTTTACAGCATCATGATGGTCGCATCCGTGTTTGGCGACATCGCGGTCAATGCACATTGGAAGCGTGTATTCGTCATCGCCATACTGGCGTATTACCCGACGTGATAGTATGGGGTGCCATTGGTTACACGTCTCGGTCACCTCTTGTTCGCATTGACGGCACTTTGAACAGTGGACTCTACATTTCAGATGTGTAACGACCCGTGGCTCCACCCTTCATTCGATCCCTGCGAAACCCTACGTTTCAGCAGGATAATGCACGACCGCATGTTGCAGGTCCTGTACGGGCCTTTTTGGATACAGAAAATGTTCGACTGCTGCCCTGGCCAGCACATTCTCCAGCTCTCTCACCAATTGAAAATGTCTGGTCAATGGTGGCCGTCACAATACGCCAGTCACTATTCTTGATCAACTGTGGTATCGTGTTGAAGCTGCATGGGCAGCTGTACCTGTACACGCCATTCAAGCTCTGTTTGACTCAATGCCCAGGCGTACCAAGACCGTTATTACGCCCAGAGGTGGTTGTTCGGGGTACTAATTTCCCAGGATCTATGCACCGAAATTGCGTGAAAATGTAATCGCATGTCAGTTCTAGTATAATACATTTGTCCAATGAATACCCGTTTATCATCTGCATTTCTTCTTGGTGTAACAATTTTAATGGCCAGTAGTGTCTTAGCAATTTAACAGATTGTAACAACACTTACTTTTTTATTGGAGCAATGTCTACTGACATTAACAAACTAAAATCATGGTGTCTGTGGTGTCTGTTGTAGGATTCTAGTACGAGTCGTTTACGAGATATCGTCTTTTCAAAAGTTTCCTCACCTAAACTTGTACAGTACCTGTGATAGCATACTAAAGAATAACACAAGTTCATATACTAGTGACGTAGATTCTGACCTGCAACGAGACAAGCGACCATCACAGGTTGTGTTCAAAATGACCACCGGCAGCAGCAATACACGCTTGCCGACTGGTGCGCACATGGCACGGTTTCAGAGGAGATGGTCGATCAGGCTGCAATGTAACGTTGTTGCACATCATCGCGTGTAGCTGGTATGTCGTTGAAGATAGCGTCTTTCAGATTCCCCTCCCCCCCCCCCCCCCCCATAGAAAAGCCTACACGCGGCAAATCCGGAGTACGGGCCGGCCAAGGCACAGCTTCTCCTCGTTCAATCCAACGATATAGAATCAATTCGTAAAGACATGCTATAGTATTTCGTGCACTATGAGCTGGACAGCCATCATGTTGGTCCACAGGTTTCCCCTAGTCTGTAGAGGAACGTCTTCTAGCATCTGTTAGGAGGCCGCTATGCTTGTGCGCCTTCAGAGTTCCATCTATTAAAATCGAGTCAATGAGTCGATAGTTCGCTGTCCCACACCACATGTTCACAGTTCATAGACGCTGACGTTCCACCCGACGGGGCCAACTGAGTTTGTCAACTGACCTGTAGTGTTTGTTTCGGCGGTTTACCTGGGCATGATTGGTAAATGTAGCTTCATCACTAAACAAGATACAACAAGTACATGATACACCTGGATTATCCTGTCTTAATGCACATGTAGAGAAGCTTATACGATTCCCATAATCGTTTCTACGCAGCTCTTGATGGAGAGAGATGTGACAGAGATGGAACCTATGTCACTGGAGAATGCGTAGGACAGCCGACCGCGGTGGCCGAGCAGTTCTAGGCGCTACAGTCTGGAACCGCGTGACTGCTACGGTCGCAGGTTTGAATCCTGCCTCGGACATGGATGTGTGTGATGTCCTTAGGTTAGTTGGGTTTAAGTAGTTCTAAGTTCTAGGGGACTGATGACCATAGAAGTTAAGTCCCATAGTGCTCTGTGCCATTTGAACCAATGCGTAGGACACTCAAAGGACTCATGCCACTTCCTTGGGCGATTGCGCGGAAGCTAACGTGCGAACCAACTGCAACAACAGCAAGAATATCAGTATCCCCCTTTTTTGCCGTCACTTTCTTCCTTCTGTTACCTTATCTAGGTGTTACACTACCACTTTCATGTAGCTGGTTGAAAAGATTGATAAATAACTTCTGAGGTGGTCGATGTCTATTGGAAAATCTTGCCGCACACGCCTTACAAGAAAGAACTGCATTCTTTCTACACTCTCCATACGCC
The DNA here is from genome assembly GCF_023864345.2 of Schistocerca serialis cubense. NCBI lineage: Eukaryota > Metazoa > Arthropoda > Insecta > Orthoptera > Acrididae > Schistocerca > Schistocerca serialis. The sequence goes on from NC_064646.1 coordinate 124,344,084, forward strand.
ATGAGCATGCCGGATTTTTCTGCATTGATAAATCTCATCGTCCACTCACGACCTACTCCTTGAAATGTTGTACACTTTTTTTTTAGTAGATCTTATGGGACTTAACTGCTAAGGTCACCAGTCCCTAAGCTTACACGCTACTTAACCTAAATTATCCTAAGGACAAACACACACGCCCATGCCCGAGAGTGGACTCAAACCTCCGCCGGGAACAGCAGCACAGTCCATGACTGCAGCGCCGTAGACCGCTCGGCTAATCTGTTGTACACTAACTGACTAGCAAGTCGCAATGCACACAAGGAACACACAAGCACACTGTGAGCAAACATTGTACCCTCCCACTTCACAGGTCGAATGGCACAAACGTGTGTCATTAAGGAAACTTTTCAAAGTACTATATCTCGTAAACGACTCGAACCAGAATCCGGCAACAAACACCAGTGGCATTCTATTTTACCTTGCTTTTAGTTTGTTAATGTCAATACGCACTGTTCCATTTTCAAAAAAGGTTTGTGTTTGAGGAAAAATACACCTTTTAAGTATTATTACAGTCTGTTTATTGGCTAACAATACGAGCCCATGACTACCAATAAATTCTGTGCAAACCGCACATCAATGTCACTTTTCATTTACGTCAATATTTGCGGAATACGTTTTAGGTGATTCACCCTGTACTTAGAGGGAGTTATGATGGTGAAACGCCGGCTGGTGTGGCCGTGTGGTTCTAGCCACTTCAGTCTGGAACCACGTGACCGCTACGGTCGCAGGTTCGAATCCTGTCTCGGGCATGGATGTGTGTGATGTCCTTAGGTTAGTTAGGTTTAAGTAGTTCTAAGTTGTAGGGGACTGATGACCTCAGATGTTAAGTCCCATAGTGCTCAGAGCCATTTGAACCATTTTTTTAAAGGTGAAACGTATCGTCGAAAACGGTTGTCAACACACTTATTATAAAATTACAGCTGATGGTAGTGTTGAAAACTGTAATATTATTAAGTTATTGCCATATGAGAAGGCTAAAAGTTTGATTTATCCATTGTCTTTGAGAAACTGGTTATTCATGTAAAGTTCAAGATTAGGCTGCGAAGGCTTTAGTCTGCAAAACTGGGTTTTGTTAGGGAAAACTGGTACTTCGTGCGTTTCGTCTGACCTCCGGAAGCTAGTGTTGAGCATAGCATAGAGATGAACTGATGCTATAAGTCTTCCATATGTAGTAATGAAGACATGAGTCCTAGGAGGCTGCGAAATCTGGAGATGAGCGGTATGTATTGGTTCCTGCACTGAATTAGTTATTAGTATCTAATATTGGTTTCAACCTGTGAAAAAAAAATTCTGAGAACTTGTGTCTGGAGCACAGCGCTGTTTAGAGGTGTATCGTGGACTCTAGGAAAACTGGAAAAAAGGGGGAGAATTTAAGAGTTTATTACATGTTATAGAAAATGAAAAAGAGGGAACCCCACCATCAGGCCCCGAAGACCACCCGACAGTCGACCGACCGCCGTGTCATGCTCACTCATGCATCAACAGATGCGGTATGGAGGGATACGTGCTCAGCAGAGCACACTCCTGCCCGTTACCGACGTTTCGACTTTCGAGCCGCTACCTCTCAATCAGGTAGCCCCTCAGTCGACATCACGAGACTAAATTCACCCATCCTAGATCTCCTACCAAGGAAAAGTCGCTGTAAATATCGGGAACCGAACCCGAGGCCTCCAAAAGAGGACTTGCCGCGTTGCCACTCCGCTGTGTTATCGAAGGATGTTGAAAATTTGTTAGACTGGCCAGATAATAACTGAGGAGGTTCTCTTCAAAGCAGAAGAGGTGAAGAATGTGGAAAATAGTGACAAGATGAAGGGACAAGACGATAACAAATGTGTTGAGACGTCAGGAAGCATCTTCCATGGATTTACAGGGAGGTGTATAAGGCAAATTTGTCAGGGAAGACTGAACTTGGAATATGTCCAGCAAATAATCGAGGACGTTTTATGTAAGTGCTACCTGAGATATTGAGGTCTCCACAGGAGAGGAAATTGCGGTAGACAATATCAAACCAGTCAGGACGTAGGAAGCAGTGGACAGTGGTGGGAGTAGCAAACAGCTGAGGCTCGAGCAGTCGAGCAGCTGGCCTGTTACGTAAGCAGGCGTACTTCTGGTATGAGGAAACATGGGAGAAGTAACTGACGAAGTTCTGAAACTTAGGGAAAACACTCATAGAGGAGTAGTAGCAAAAAACACCTCTGGGGGTGAGCATCCCCTTTCCCCTCTTGTTAATTCAGTTTCCTTACCTTTTATTCAATTTTTACGAAAAGAAGTTCATTTTTCGAAGATATATGTTACGACAATAATATTTCTAATGAAATTGTGCTCATAGAAAGCCACATGCATGTTTAAACCAGATAACCAGTTTCTGAGCTATTCTACCTGGAAGATTAAAAACCAAGCATAATTTTCAACTTTGATTTTAGTTCAGTTAAATCTTTCACTGTTTCTCCACAACTACTTGCCTTTTATACATATCGAAATGAATATGGAGCACATCAATGTTAGTACTAAAATCTGAAGGTAAAAAAGAAAGTGAAATTCCTTTGAAAATGGACATTTATTGATTCAGAAGAATTCTGCTGTACAGTTTTGTGCTCAATGTTATGCACCTTAACATTCATGTGGGGATGAAAATCATTTGTCATGAGAATCAAGAATTATCGCGGAATTAATCAACTATTCATACAATGTAAGCTTTCACGGCCGGTATTGTCTTCATTTAAAACTAAGTTGAAATTTCTGTACTAGTGAAAGGAGGCAATTTTGCTGTGACGGCCCAAAACGTACCCACAGAAGACATTGTAGCAAATATGGAGGCAGGTATCCGTCAGCTTGCACCGCAGTCCGCTGACGTAATTAGGATGGAAACAGCTAGGATTTTACGTACATGTTAGCCACCTAAAAGTAATTTGTCGCAGGCTCAAAGGAAGGCGCTGAGGGATATAAATACAGATAAAAACATTATTGTTCTTAATGCAGATAAGGGTAATGCCACCGTCATACTGGACAGTAAGGACTATCATGGAAAAATCAGCCGGCCGGAGTGGACGTGCGGTTCTGGGCGCTACAGTCTGGAACCGAGCGACCGCTACGGTTGCAGGTTCGAATCCTGCCTCGGGCATGGATGTGTGTGATGTCCTTAGATTAGTTAGGTTTAATTAGTTCTAAGTTCTAGGCGACTGATGACCTCAGAAGTTAAGTCGCATAGTTCTCAGAGCCATCTGAAACATTTTTGGAAAAATCAATGATATTTTGGTAACCCTCCAATTACAAAAACTCCAGAAAGATCCGACTATGAAGGTTTTAAGAATGACGAATCGACTGGTGAAAGCGTCTTCATTTGGCTCCGACGATAAGAAGCTGCTTTGTAAAACAGAAGCGTACCCACCTAGACTTTATGGCTTACCCAAAGTTCATAAACCTGGGATGCCGGTTAGGCCAATTGTCAGCGCTATAGGTGGCTCAACACAACGAGTTAGGTAGACACCTCGCCTCAATGCTGCAGCCTTATGTTGGTAGGACGGACAGTCATATTAAAAATTCAGCTCATTTCATTGACAAGTTAAACGAAACGAGCGTGAGCCCGGATGATATCCTCGTCAGTTTTGACGTTGTGTCGTTATTTACCATGATCCCGGTAAACGAAGCTATCTTATGCATAGCGGATATTTTTCCTACCGATCTTGTGGCATTATTCCGACAGTGCCTCACCACAACCTACTTTCAATACAATAATAACTTTTATGAACAGATTGACGGGGTGGCTATGGGCAGTCCTCTCAGTCCTGCTATGGCTAATTTATTTATGGAGACTTTTGAACAACGAACGTTGCAGACTGCCAGTAAGAGACCAGCCAGATGGTATCGCTATGTCGATGACACGTTCGTAGTATGGACACACGGAGCAGAGGAGTTGGATGCCTTCCTGACACATTTAAACAGCATTAATCCGAAAATCCAATTCACTATGGAGACGGAAAGGAATGGGCAATTGAATTTCCTGAATGTGTCTGTGATTAAACGACGGGACGGAACGTTGGGCCATAAGGTGTATAGAAAACCCACACATACTGATCGTTATCTACATAAAGATTCAAACCACCACCCTAGACAAAAAAGAGGTGTAATGAAAACTTTGGTACACAGGGCGTACAAACTTTGTGAACCTGTTTATTTAAAAGATTAGATTGAACATCTGCGGTCAACTTTCGTGAAGAATGGCTTTTCTAGCAAGGATATAGATCGAGCACTTCCCTCTAGGCAGAGAATCAGGACTAACGACGAACAACAGTCGCCCAAGGGCAAAGTTTTTCTTCCGTTCATTAGTAAGGTCACAGATCGCATTGGGAAAGTTTTAGGCAAGTATGGGGTGGAAACTATTTTCAGACCCACTAGGAAAATAAAAGAATTTTTAAGGTCGGCAAAAGATGCACGACACACTTTGGCTACACCGGGGGTGTATAAAATTCCTTGTAGTTGTGGACAGGTTTACATCGGTACCACAAAGAGAAGTGTGAACACCCGTCTTGTTGAACATAAGAGGAATTGCCGCCTGGGTCACACGGATAAATCGGCCGTAGCATAACATGTTTACCAGGAAGGTGATCATGAAATAAAATTCAGCGAGACGAGCGTCATATCAAAAACCTCGCATTATTATGCACGCTTGTATAGAGAGGCTATCGAGATTGATAAACATCGTAATAATTTTAACAGGAAAGACGAAGGTGTTAAACTGGATAAAATTTGGATATCAGAGTTGCACCGCAAGCGTGGCGATCGATTACTTTCAATCGAGAATGTTGGCATTACCAGAGACAATCCCATAGCCGACGCCACGTGATCGACAGTGGCGGCCTCTGTACTGCCTATATAATCAGCGCTTTCTCGAGTTCTCTTCACAGTTCGCCGCTTTACCTCCGAGGATGTCTCCCGCAGTCGCAGACGAAACCTCAGGAGAGAGTTTTATACTTCGACCACGGCCTATCAGCCCCGAAAGTTTAAGTGATAATCAACTACTACTGCCTTTAAAATACATTTGCAATCATCATGTGTATAACACCTATACAACTAAAAATACTACAATATCTATTCAATAAATTAGCTGTTTTACGTAATTATTTACAGAAAACCATCCTCCAAATGTTCTCTCAAATCACGGCGAGTCACATTAGTGTACCTATGTTCTCTAATGATTTTACACACTGTGGTGTAGCGTTAGTCAGCCTTCACACAGTTACCTTCCCTTCCGCGACCTTGAGCGCAGTCGCCTGATATCAGTAGTAATATCTTGTTTGAGCCTCATCGTCGTTTCACGTGGATTGCAGAGAGGCACGAGTCTGAATCGCTCCAATCCCAGTGAGCCGCGGTGCCATTGTGTTAGTGGACTGTTGTGTGTGACGCCCCTGGCTCAGGTGTAGTATGAACTATCCCACTTGCGGCCCCATTGCCAATATCTATGAGGAAGAGTTGTTATCTGTGGGTTGTGCCCTTAAGCTGGGTTTACACTAGCAAGTCGCTTGCAGAAGTTATTACTGCAAGTTATTGCTAGCCACCTGCAGCTGTGTTTACACAGCAGCGGAAGAGTTAAGCAGGATACTTGCGCAAGTTCTTTGGCAAGAAACTTGCGTCAACAACTTGATGATACTGTTTACATATGCTTGCAGTACCACTACGAGTGACAGCCGATGTGTAAAATGACAAGTAGGCGGGTGAGATATGCTGCAGCTCTTGTAATTGTAATGGAAAACGTGAAAAACAAAAACAGAAGTATTTGGGTTAGAGAGAACATAATGAGAAGATCGCAAAATGGTGCCTATAATAAGCTTTTGCAAGAACTTAGTATCGATAGTATGGATACTTTTGAAAACTTTTGCAGAATGTCCTCAAATGCTGTGGAGTATTTGTTGGTGTTATTAGCGCCCGTCATATCAAAACGAGACACAAACTTCCGTACTGCTATTTCAGCAAAGGAACGTTTGCCAGTCACTCTATGATTTATAGCTACCAGTGTGCTACGAATAAAATAGGTATTTCATTTATTTATGTGAAACATACAACCAAAAAAAGTATGAATTTTGAAATCTTTTCTTTGTAGGAGACTCATACAGGTCCCTAATGTACATGTTTCATATTCCCGTCAGCTCGATTTCTCTAATCGTACCCGATGTATGTAGAGCCATTTTTAACGTCTTGCGAAGGGAAAATTATTTTAAGATATGTGAAAACACAGCAATGAAATTAATTTTTTATTGAAATAAACTGCATTTTCCAGAATGATATGCTTATAAAAATGTTTTTTTTTTCTAATGCTCATAAAGTGGAAATTGACAAGCTAATTAAATAGAACATGTAATAATTACACATCGTCTTTTTCTAGACTCCTAAAACAACAAGCGAGCGGATGTAGGTGGCAAAGGGGTTGTCTCTTCAAGTTATGCTACTTTCTATGTACTTCTTTCGCAGATGGGTCGAATATCGACGAGATTTCATTTAATGCGCTCATCTTCTTCACGCTATCCTTACAGTCTCGGTTATGCACGTTCCATATTTCTGGATAGCTCTCCACGGCTTTAATGAAATGTTCTGTAACCTGCTTCATCCATTCCAGTTTCTCCTCCAGTTCTGAAATTTGTTTGCATGTAATACATACGTAAGCTGGTTGCATAAAATTAAGTCACCACATAGAGTAAAATGTTAAATATGAGTGTTATGCAGACGACATACTTACTATAACTTGCGCTTCCTACTTGCAGGAAATAGAAATAAATCTTAAAAGCTGCAAGTTACTTGCAGATACTTCTTGCGTGGTGTTCACACTGGAAGCGGAAAACATGCAGCAAGTCACTTCCGCAATAAATTGCTACGGTCGCAGGTCGACTTGGCGATACGTTTACACTCGCAAATCGCGCGGCAAGTGCTTCCGCGCAAGTACATTGCTGCAATAACTTGCTAGTGTAAACCGAGCATTAGAAGGTCTCTGTTGATATACGGGGCTCGAGGGCCCGACTAGGGGGCACGGAGTTCGGGGATTGGCGGTAGCGTCGCGACAAGAGGTGGTCACGAGATTCGAGTGGCCGAAGCCACGAGCTACGCAAGGGGAGCCTTCGCAGAGCGAAGATACCAGAGTATTTCACCGGGGTCAGCGTCGACTACAAGCAGTAGGCCGACATCCCGTCAGTTGGTTGGCAACATTCGTGTCGGACGACCGCTCGTGGCCTGGCTGCCCTCTCCTACCTGCCTTTCATCGGCACCACTCAGTAACCGCCGCGACACACCGTGGATCCATGGAACTTGGTTCAAATGGCTCTGAGCACTATGGGACTCAACTTCTGAGGTCATCAGTCCCCCAGCACTTAGAACTACTTAAACCTAACTAACCTAAGGACATCACACACATCCATGCCCGAGGCAGGATTCGAACCTGCGACCGTAGCGGTCTCGCGGTTCCAGACTGCAGCGACTGGAACCGCACGGCCACTTCGGCCGGCTCTATGGAACTGCATGCTGATAAAGGGGAGTAACATTCTGTAATCCTCGTGGTGATTTGTGTCATTGTCTACCTGGCCTCCTTATTATTTTCTGGTTTGTACCCGACCCTTAGAGTTACTCAGTCGGCTCTTTGGTCGGAAATATAGGCCGTAGAATTGTACTAAGACACTAGTTATCGTTTAAAAATTTTTCCCGCTATTATATTGCCTTTCCTTATTATTATTTACTGGTTTGTACCCGACCCGTGGCAGTTGACCTCAAATAGCGAAAAGTGTGAGGTCATCCACATGAGTGCCAAAAAGAACGCGCTAAACTTCATTTACACGATAAATCAGTCTAATCTAAAAGCCGTAAATTCAACTAAATACCTAGGTATTACAATTACGAACAATTTAAATTGGAAGGAACACACACAAAATGTTGTGGGGAAGGCTAACCAAAGACTGCGTTTTATTGGCAGGACACTTAGAAAATGTAACAGACCTACTAAGGAGACTGCCTACACTACGTTTGTCCGTCCACTTTTAGAATACTGTTGCGCGCTGTGGGATCCTTACCAGATAGGACTGACTGAGTACATCGAAAAAGTTCAAAGAGAGGCAGCACGTTTTGTATTATCACGAAATATGGGAGTGTCACAGAAATGATACTGGATTTGGGATTGACATCATTAAAAGAAAGGCGTTTTTCGTTGCGACGGAATCTTCTCAAGAAATTCCAATCAACAACTTTCTCCTCCGAATGCGAAAACATTTTGTTGACACCGACTCACACAGGGAGGAACAAAAATATGTTCAAATGTGTGTGAAATCTAATGGGACTTAACTGCTAAGGTCATCAGTCCCTAAGCTTACACACTACTTAACCTAAATTATCCTAAGGACAAACACACACATCCATGCCCGAGGGAGGACTCGAAATTCCGCCGGGTCCAGCCGCACAGTCCATGACTGCAGCGCCTCAGACCGCTCGGCTAATCCCGCGCGGCTAGGGAGGAACGATCACCAAGATATAATAATGGAAATCAGAGCTCGTACAGAAAGATATAGGAATTCATTCTTCCCGCGCGCTATAGGAGATTGGAATAATAGAGAATTGTGAAGGTGGTTCGATGAACCCTCTGCCAGGCACTTAAATGTGATTTGCAGAGTATCCATGTAGATGTAGACCCTCAGAGTCTTACTCGGTCGGCTCTTTGGTGGTTGTGAATATAGGCCGTAGTATTGTACTAAGACACTATTTGTCATTTGAAAATTTGTCCCACCATTATATTTCCTTTTTGGTTTACACCCGATCATTAACGTTCCAATGAATGAGTTCCAGGTTGTAAATACAGCCGGAACAATTGTACTAGGGCACAGGTTGCCGTTAAACAAAACAAGGGCCTTGTGGTTAGAATTAGATGTTAACTGGTTCAATTCTTTGATTATAATTAAATTTCTAAGTCATTAGTTATAATCTGAACAACCTATTGTACTAAGCTGTGCGTTGCTGTATTTGACTGAGTTATTATTGGTGAATTTTAGCTGGATCTTATGGTTCCGCCGTGTGAGTTCTCTTGTAATAAGTGTTCACAAGGAATGTTTTAAAATGTTCCTTCAGAGCGATCTCAATAACTGACAATCAGTTTAGCTTTGAAAATATTAACAGCCAACCAGTTGATGGTTGGAGTGCTGACACCTAAGTTTTCAGGTAGTCTGCGTAACCAGTTATGTTGGCCACTAATGCGGTATATACAGGGTGTTACGAAAAGGTACTGCCAAACTTTCAGGAAACATTCCTCACACACAAAGAAAGAAAATATGTTATGTGGACATGTGTCCGGAAGTGCTTACTTTCCATGTTAGAGCTTATTTTATTACTTCTCTTCAAATCACATTAACCATGGAATGGAAACACACAGCAACAGCAACAGCGTGACTTCAAACACTTTGTTACAGGAAATGTTCAAAATGTCCTCCGTTAGCGAGGATACATGCATCCACCCTCCGTCGCATGGAATCCCCGATGCGCTGATGCAGCCCTGGAGAATGGCGTATTGTATCACAGCCGTCCACAATACGAGCACGAAGAGTCTCTACATTTGGTGCCGGGGTAGCGTAGACAAGAGCTTTCAAATGCCCCCATAAATGAAAGTCAAGAGGGTTGAGGTCAGGAGAGCGTGGAGGCCATGGAATTGGTCCCCCTCTACCAATCCATCGGTCACCGAATCTGTTGTTGAGAAGCGTACGAACACTTCGACTGAAATGTCCAACTCCATCGCGCATGAACCACATGTTGTGTCGTACTTGTAAAGGCACATGTTCTAGCAGCACAGGTAGAGTATCCCGTATGAAATCATGATACCGTGCTCCATTGAGCGTAGGTGGACGAAACTAAAATGAGCTCTAACATGGAAATTAAGCGTTTCCGGACACATGCCCACATAACATCTTTTCTTTATTTGTGTGTGAGGAATGTTTTCTGAAAGTTTGGCCGTACCTTTTTGTAATACCCTGTATAGGGATCGTGTCAACCCATCCAGCATCAACTACAGCCTGAAGATGGCGCATTGAAGCGCCAGAACTGGTGGCTTCAAAATAAATGAAATCATAAGGAAGGATGTAGGCGTTTCATTTTCTGTCAATAGTAAACGGCCGACGTCCCCAAGATCTCCTGTCAAAAGGATGGACATACAAAAACTTGGTTGTGCTATGGTTCCCGCACTTATCTGCTCTTGATATGCTCGGATCCTCGGAATTGTTCGGATGATTTTTTTCGGAGAAATTTGATGGTACGTCGGCAGGCTCATAGACTTTACACACATACTTGAATAATCGATTGCTTGCCACCTTCCCCAATGATTGCACAATTCCGATGGAATCTTATCTATCCCTTTTGACATATGTGACCTCAAATCTTCCGGAACTCTTACATTTGGACTAATACTAGATCCCCTGTTTGATCTAAAACGACTCCAGTTTCTACTTATATCCATTCGGCAGACAAGTCGTATCTCATAGAGGCTTTCAATGTACTTTTGCCACCTATCCGTTCTCGGTTCTGCGAGTCACAATGGTATTCCCGTTGCACTCTTAACGCACCACCCTAACTTTTAATATTTACTGAATGTTGTTTTTACTTTTCTATATGCTAAGTCAGGTCTTCCGGAGACCATTTCTTTTTCGATTTCTTCACATCTTTCCTGCAGACATCTCGCGTTGGCAGCTCCACACTTTCTATTTATGTCATTCCTTAGGGATTTGTATTGCTGTGTTCCTGTCTTTCCCTGAACATTTTTGACCATCCTGCTCCTGTCGATCAGCTGAAGTACTTTTATGCAAGGTTTCTTCGCAGTTACCTTCCTTATACCTATGTCTGACCGCCCACCATTTGTGACTGTGCTTTATAAGAGATGTCCATTCCTCTTCATCTGAACAGCATACTCTGCATGCTCTGTAGTCTCCTAATCATCAACAACGATGCTTTTCTGACCAAATTTTTAGCGAAAAATATTAAAGTGAATGCTACATAACCCGAACAATCATTATTATACTGTGGAAAGGTTTAACTCGTTTCTGTCGGTAAAATCAGTTTAAACTTTCATAGCAGTTAAAGCCGCACTAGTTACTATGTGAAGATAGAAGGTAGCATATTTCTGATTGCGTTCATTGGCATTTTGTAGTGAAGTCATGTGCTGGATATTACGTTGTCACCACGCTCTGGTACCCACTAAAAACAGTACAGTATGCGAATAATTTAACTATTTCTCCGTGAAATGCCAGAAATATACCGGTGATCAAAAAGTCAGTATAAATTTGAAAACTGAATAAATCACAGAATAATGTAGATAGAGAGGTACAAAACTGACACACATGCTTGGAATGACATGGGGTTTTATTAGAACCAAAAAATACAAAAGTTCAAAAAAGTCCGACAGATGGCGCCTCATCTGATCAGAATAGCAATAATTAGCATAACAAAGTAAGACAAAGCAAAGATGATGTTCTTTACAGGAAATGCTCAATATGTCCACCATCACTCCTCAACAATAGCTGTAGTCGAGGAATAATGTTGTGAACAGCACTGTAAACCATGTCCGGAGTTATGGTGAGGTATTGGCGACGTATGTTGTCTTTCAGCATCCCTAGAGATGTCGGTCGATCACGATGCACTTGCGACTTCAGGTAACCCCAAAGACGGACTGAGGTCTGGGGACCTGGGAGAACAAGCATGACGAAAGTGGCGGCTGAGCACACGATCATCACCAAACGACGCTCGCAAGAGATCTTTCACGTGTCTAGCAATATTGGGTGGAGTGCCATTCTGCATAAACATCGTACGTTCCAGCAGATGTTTATCAGCCAGGCTGGGGATGATGCGATTCTGTAACATATCGGCGTACCTCTCAGCCGTCACGGTATCAGTTACAAAACCAGAATCACGCATTTCCTCGAAGAAAAAGGCCCGATAACGGTAGACGTGGTAAATCCAGCCCACACCGTGACTTTCTCGTCGTGCAATGGACTTTCCATGACAGTTCTAGGATTTTCGGTAGCCCAAATCCTGCAGTTGTCGGCGTTGACAGACCCTCAGAGCGTGAAATGAGCTTCGTCTGTCAACAACACGTTACTCAACCAACCGTCATTTTCGCCATCTTTTGCAACGCCCACACCGCAAATGCCCTCCGCTTCACTAAATCGCCAGGTAACAGTTCATGATGCCGATGGATTTTGTACGGATAGCATCGGAGGGTACGCCTAAGTGCCAACCAAACAGTAGTGTATGGTATGCCGGTGCGACGTGCGACTGCACGAGCGCTGACTTCCGCGTGCATGTTTCAAATGGCTCTGAGCACTATGGGACTTAACTTCTGAGGTCATCAGTCCCCTAGAACTTAGAACTAATTAAACCTAACCACCCTAAGGACATCACACACATCCATGCCCGAGGCAGGATTCGAACCTGTGACTGTAGCGGTCGCGCGGTTCCACACTGTAGCGCCTAGAACCGCTTAGCCACATCGGCCGGCTCCCCGTGCATAGACGAACCCGCAACATTCTCCATTTCTTCCTGAACTGTCTCAGCAGCATTACGCCTTGTTCTCGGTCGGCCACTATGGGGTCCATCGTCTAAACAACCCGTGGCTTCGAACTTCGAAATCATTCTCGCCACAGCTGTATTTGTCAACGGACCTTTACCCGTTCGAATCCCCTTCCTATGGCGATAGGATCGTAACGCTGAACTAGAACATTCCTCATTCTGATAATACAACTTCACTAAAAGCGCCTTTTCAGGTAACGTCAACATGCTGCGACTGCTGGCGCATCTGATTCTCTCTCTCATTACAGCTCCTTTTATACACGATTATCATGCGCAGTCACTCACGTTTTGCTGTCCAGCGTCATCTGTCGGACATTTTGTGAACTTTGTTTTTTTTTGTTTATTCGAATAAAAACCCATGTCATTCCAAGCATGTGTGTCAATTTTTACCTCTCTATCTACATTATTCCGTGGTTTATTAAGTTTTCAAATTTATACTGACTGTTTGATCACCCGGTACATATGCCGAAGGAAGGAAAAAATGAAGCAGCTTTATTCTTTGTCGACGTGAATACTGTTGGGATAAAGCATTCACAGTTTAAGGACTGGGAAGGAAATCACAGTAAAAAGTCTACGCAAGAAGTAGTACAGTGGAATTAAGGGAACCCTACAACTAAATGACAGTGCGAATATCTGAATTCAAGTCCTCCTTAATGAAGGGGGCAACGTTTTAGTAACCACGTCCACGTACGTGCACGCCACAACACATGACTACGCAGGGCATGCTATTTACAACCGCATTTAGCACTCTGGGTCTCCCCCGTGGCTCTGGCACCAATCCAGCTGGCAGGTGATTCGCAGCCCCAGCCTTTCTGCTGAAGGCTATGCAAACGATGTTACTTAAGCGGTGTTAAACCTCTGGTTCTAAGCGGTAGTGGCTCTATGAACACTCAATTCTTAATTGTTAAACAATTTTTCGTTATTTTTTTGTTTTCTCTTTATCACGTTACAAATATCCCACAATTTGAAATGAATTCTGACATTCGACGATTTGCTGTAGTTAGAGGAAGACTGCACTGTAGTTCCTTCTCTAGATTGTCGCACAGATGACAAAATGGTAGATATCGAAATAGACGACAGACGGATAGAGAAACAATTAAAATTGCTCAAAAGAGGAAAGGCCGCTGGACCTGATGGGATACCAGTTCGATTTTACACAGAGTACACGAAGGAACTTGACCCCTACTTGCAGCGGTGTACCGTCGGTCTCTAGAACAGCGTAGCGTTCCAAAGGATTGGAAAAGGGCACAGGTCATCCACGTTTCCAAGAAGGGACGTCGAACAGATGTGCAGAACTATAGACCTATATCTCTAACGTCGATCAGTTGCAGAATTTTGGAACACATATTATGTTCGAGTATAATGACTTTTCTGGAAACTAGAAATCTACTCTGTAGGAATCAGCATGGGTTTCGAAAAAGACGATCGTGTGAAACCCAGCTCGCGCTATTCGTCCTCGAGGCTCGGAGGGCCATAGGCACGGGTTCCCAGGTAGATGCAGTGTTTCTTGACTTCCGCGAGGCGTTCGATACAGATCCCCACAGTCGTTTAATGAACAAAGTAAGAGCATATGGACTACCAGACTAATTGTGTGATTGGATTGAAGAGTTCCTTGATAACAGAACGCAGCACGTCATACTCAATGGAGAGAAGTCTTCCGAAGTAAGAGTGATTTCAGGTGTGCCGCAGGGGAGTGTCGTAGGACCGTTGCTATTCACAGTATACATAAATGATCTTGTGGATGACATCGGGAGTTCACTGAGGCTTTTTGCGGATGATGCTGTGGTATATCGAGAGGTTGTAACAATGGAAAATTGTACTGAAATGCAGGAGGATCTGCAGCGAATTGACGCATGGCGTAGGGAATGGCAATTGAATCTCAATGTAAACAAGTGTAATGTGCTGCGAATACATAGAAAGATAGATCCCTTATCATTTAGCTACAATATAGCAGATCAGCAACTGGAAGCAGTTAATTCCATAAATTATCTGGCAGTACGCATTAGGAGTGATTTAAAATGGAATAATCATATAAAGTTGATCGTCGGTAAAGCAGATGCCAGACTGAGATTCATTGGAAGAATCCTAAGCAAATGCAATCCGAAAACAAAGGAAGTAGGTTACAGTACGCTTGTTCGCCCACTGCTTGAATACTGCTCACTGGTGTGGGATCCGTACCAGATAGGGTTGATAGAAGAGATAGAGAAGATGCAACGGAGAGCAGCGCGCTTCGTTAAAGGATCATTTAGTAATCGCGAAAGCGTTACGGAGATGATGGATAAACTCCAGTGGAAGACTCTGCAGGAGAGACGCTCAGTAGCTCGGTACGGGCTTTCGTTGAAGTTTCGAGAACATACCTTCACTGAGGAGTCAAGCAGTATATTGCTCCCTTCTACGTATATCTCGCGAAGAGACCATGAGGATAAAATCAGAGAGATTAGAGCCCACACAGAAGCATACCGACAATCCTTTTTTCCACGAACAATACGAGACTGGAATAGAAGCGAGAACCGATAGAGGTACACAAGGTACCATCCGCCACACACCGTCAGGTGGCTTGCGGAGTATGTATGTAGATGTAGATGTAGATGAAAGCGTTCACAGTCAATTTTCAGGAAGATCACAGCAATACGCCTGTGTCTCAGGAGAACATGTTTCGTTGGTGATCTTACAAAGAGCTATTTAGGTTTCTGCACTCCGTTTCCTTCAAGTGGCAATGACTGGTAAGCATCAGAACACATACACTGATGACACAATACATTATGACCACCTGCTTAATAGCTTGTCTGCCCGTCTTTGGAACGAAATATATAACTGATTCTGCGTATCACAGATCCGAAAGCTTGATGGTAGGTTTGTGGAGATATGTGGCATTACATGTCTACGCACAGGTCACGTAATTCGCTGATTTTCGTACACGGTGACGGAGCTCCATAGCGAACTACACTCATGCTCATAAATTAAGGATAATTGCAGAATGTGGTGCCACACAACGTTGCACTACACAAAACTGGTGCTAATAGCATAGGCACATAGGGAACACACACAACACGGATATGTACGTCCAAGGTATTGGTGATAAGTTGAGAAAACCGTCCCGAAAGACATGTGCTACAAAACGCCACTGTTTCCTGCACATGTACCCCGACATCAATATGAGATATGATCACCACGCACACGTTGGCACACGGGTTGGCATACTCTGGATCACGTAGTAGAACAGCTGCTGGGGTATAGCCTCCCATGCCTGCACCAGTGCCTGTCGGAGCTCGTGAAGTGTCATAGGGGTTTGAAGATGTCGACCGAGAGCATCCCAGACGTGCTTGGTGGGGTTCAGATCTGGAGAACAGGCAGGCCATTCGCCTGATATCTTCTGTTTCAAGGTACTCCTCCACGATGGCAGCTCGGTGGGGCCGCGCGTTATCATCCATCAGGAGGAAGGTGGGACTCACGGCACCCCTGAAAAGGCGGACATACTGGTGCAAAATGACATCCCGATACACCTGACCTGTTACAGTTGCTCTGTCAAAGACATGCAGGGGTGCACGTGCACCAATCACAATTCCACCCCACACCATCAAACCACAACCTCCATACAGGTCCCTTTCAAGGATATTAAGTGGTTGGTATCTGGTTCCTGCTTCACGCCAGATGAAAACCCGGCGGGAATCATTGTTCAGACTATACCTGGACTCGTCCGTGACCATAACCTGGGACCACTGTTACAATGACCATGTACTATGTTCTTGACAACAGGCTTTGCGGGCTCTGCTGTGACCAGGGGTCAGTGGAATGGACCTTGCAGGTCTCCGGGCGAATAAACCATCTCTGTTTACTCGTCTGTAGACTGTGTGTCTGGAGACAACTGTTCCAGTAGCTGCGGTAAGGTCCCGAGCAAATTTACCTGCAGTACTCCGTTGCCGTCTGGGGGCACTGATGGTGAGATATCGGTCTTCTTGTGGTGTTGTACACTGTGGACATGCCGCACTGTAGCACCTGGACACGTTTCCTGTCTGCTGGAATCGTGCCCATAATCTTGAGATCACACTTTGTGGCACACGGAGGGCCTGCGCTACGACCTGCTGTGTTTGACTAGCCTCCAGTCTCACTAGTATTCTACCCCTCATAACGTCATCAATAAGTGTTCTTTGAGCCATTTTCAATACATCATTAGCACGTCTGAAAACGTCTGCACCGCTGCACCGTACTCTGTTCCAGGGGAATATCGTCCAGACGTATCCTATCCTTTGTCTGCCAGAATTATTATAAACATAACTGATAAAGAAAGGAAAACACGAATTTTGTCACTACTCATGAAGTCTTCCACACAACCTTTAAACGTGAACAATTTCGTAAAAAATTAGTTTTTCTCTAAAACTGCGTAGATGTAAGCCAAAATAGGTATCAATTTTTCTTGTCATGGAATAGCATGAAATTTCGAAGAAGATACCCAAAACTGCTAAGCGCCCTCTCACGTTTATCTCTAAGATTTTTTTCTGAGAGCAATGATGTCCATGGTTGGATTTATCAGCACATTTAGGTTATCCATACCTTTTATGTTTGCCTTCATCCAAATCCCACATTGGAAGTAATATGTTTCAGTCTATAGTCGAAATTTTTATTTTACCTAGAGGCTGCCTGTTTCGGTACATAGTGCCATCCTCAATTCATCCGCCCCTGACACGCACTCGTCGAACACGCTTCCCACGTAAATGTGTCGAATACTATTTGACACAAATACTATTTGACATACCTACTAGCGAAGCGAGCCTGACGACTGGGTGCCAGGGGATGGTCTGAGGACAGAACTGTGCACCTGTAGACTAAAAGACTAAAACATGTTGTTTCTAAGTATATTGGCCGCTGTTACAACCGACAGTATGTCGAGATTATGCAAACGCCAAATATCGCGTGGGGAAGAGGTCCAGCGTTCATCGTAGCTATGACCAATCTATCGGTTAGGGCAAATGAGATTTGAAAGTTTAAGAGGTATGGTAGAATGTAGGGGAGAGGGGGTTGCATAATGCCACAATTACGCGCTTCCAGTATCAACGTATGCTTGCTACAACGATTATTGAAGCAAGGACATTGAATCTTACTTGAATATGCTACAATATAAGCACTTAACACCATCCAGTCGTCCTTAAAAATACATTCAACTAAGAAGCTCCACACACTGTGGTGGGTAGAAGACTTCAGCAATAACTTAATGGTTGCAGGTACAAGTGACAACATGATAATCCGTATCGAGTGAACATTTCGGAATGGATAGGCGTATTTTTCTTGTGAGTGCTGCCACAGTGCGTTAGGAGGAGAGAGACTTAATTCTCTTACATGAGAGCGAATCTTAAAAAAAGAAACGACAATACCAATGACTAAGTTACACTACGAGTCCGTTCCACCATCGGTTCTACAAGAAGACGAAACACTGTAATAATATCACACAGTTATCGAAAAACAAGTTTCTCACCAGAACACTGTATGTGTCTTCATCTTGATGTGTGGATAGAGACCAAGCAGCTTCGAACAGATCTTACCTCCCCTCCCACCTCCCCTCATCCCTCCCTCTCCTCCCCCTGTAGGTAGGAATACCGGTTTTGCAGGCCTGCTCTATCCTGTCGCTAACTGCACACAAAGAGCTCCACCCACTGCATGTGCTCTGCTTTGGTCAGTGTTGGGTTGAGAATAATATAACGCTTCCGGTCTGCAGCTGGATCCTCCCATAGCTAGTGGTTCTCCTTTCTCAGGCCCGTTCTACACTTTCACTGATGGTACACAAAGAGATCCATCTGCCAGCAATGGTCTGCTTTGGTTGGTGTTTGGCTGAATGATATACCGCTTCAGGTCTGCAGAAATCAAATATATTTCCAGGAAATGCCGCCCCCTGGAACATAGCAAAACACTTCATGTAACTATCAACAGCGCGTTATGGTCCTCGTGATGATAACAATAAGCACTTTCCAGAGAAGCAGAAGCTGTAACTGGGCGTGCCCAGTGACTGGCAGCCATTGAGGCCGCTGCAGACCGTCGTTATTCTATTCGCTGGCCCTGACACACACCCTCTGCTGCTGCCATCCACTTCCAGCAGCATCTGATAGCCCAAGAACTCAAAATTAGTTTGTGTGGCAGTCATGTAAATATATTGCCATACATGTGGGTGTGACATACATTTCAGATTCATAAATATCAATACAGAACAGCGGCTTTCACACTATCTAGTTACACGTCGGAAAAACAAACGGACATTTTTACACCCGACAGCAAGGTACAATTCAAATCCCTCCCTCCTCGTTATTTCATAACATCCAACTCTGTAAAACTATGAACGTGGTCTATGATACTGTTATCGATGATGGATGAGCCAACTGCCGAGGTTGGAACTCTACAACAATAATTTTTGTGGTATTTTTCCTCAGTTCTACGCATTCTCCACCAATTTCGCAATTTTATCATGTTTTTACCCTAATTTCAACGCATTTTATCGAATTACTCGACTTCAAAACCATTTCCCTCGACAACTTCTCGCCAGCAAAACGCCGATCTCTTGATGCCATCAGCCAGCGACATTGCAGCATGGTTCTCAATTTCTGTATCATCGCTAAACCTCCCCATCTATTACTTTGTGCTATGTAAATGTGGTCATATCATTAACACTGTTACACTGCCTACATGACATGACTCAGTGTCTCCCGCGTGCATATGAGAAACTGCCCTGGGACATTCTGCCATCACAGGCGACACATTCGGAGCCAGTGGAGTGCGGGAGAGAGGTCCCCACCTGGGAACCCAGCACACGTAATTGCGTTATGTTTACAGCAGAATAACGTCAGCCCTCTAACCCCAAATAGCGATCCATGTACATATGTTTTATCTACGGATTGAAGATGACCTGGGTGGGCTCGAGGCATGCATCAGATGTATGGTATAAATAGAAATAGCAGACTACACCTGGTAAGAGCATATACTCACGGAAAATTGAAGTAGCAGCAGGAGCAGCAGGAGAAATCAGCTCCATACACACGTCAACTCCCTACACATCGGAATGGGAATCAAGTCAACATGCAGAACTATTTCCAGACTTTGAGGTTCCGTCAACTACACCACTACATTAGTCTGTGGACATGCCCTCTGATGTATCAACGTTGGACACTGAATTGTTTCCTTCACATGCAGCACTCTCTCAGTATCGTATAGCTACGAAACGAGGGTTACCATACTTTCAGCTACATATTTCGATTACTTTTAAGCTGGTCTCACTCGAAATGCATGCATGTGGATCATTAGCAGATGGAAATTCTCAGGAGTTTTTAGTAGACTGCCGAATATTATCTATATAAAATCAAGTCAATCTGGTTATGTTAACAGCATGAATATATACCTATAGAAAAAATATGGAAAAAGGGACATAAATTCGGTAAAATTTAGAAAATTGACGGAAAATACGTATAAATTGAGGGAAGATACGACCAAATGAGGGAAAATTGAGGGCGAGTGAGAGAGTAGTTACATGTCTGCTTGATGCAGGAAAATGCTGACAGCAAGATAAATAAAGAAAATCTCTATGTGGTAGCACTGGGAACCAGGGAAATAGTAACTGATCTTGGACAGCGATAAGACGGTTGGAATAGACTGTTTAACGTAGATGTCCACTAAATGTAGCGTAATAAATTTATATATGTCGGGCCACAAGCTCACATATGACCCTGAAGTTATTGGCACCCACCTTATAAATTTTTATAAAGTTTCCGGACATGTGACTACTATAAACTTTATACCCTCCTTAGATAAACAGCACTGCGTTACGAGATTGGGGACTGCAATATACAGTTACAGAATGGATCGAGTGTTTAACCCTGTGCAAGACTGTTTAACAAACAGTATTTACAATGTGCTTATCTGTATTCTCTACCAATCACAACCAAGTGGTGTCAGCTAACAAGTACCCTACAGAACAATTTCTGCACAGTCTCTAACAACGTCCCACAGTATCTTTAGTGAGGAGGGACGGAAACCTCCGTCTGCACGTTTGGACATGTTGGTTGATGGGTGTGTTCACACAAACAGGAGGAAACCACATGAGAGAGACAGAGACAGGAAGCGAGTCTGGAATTTCCCAATCAACAGGATGCCGACACCTGATGCTTTGTTTGAGACTGTGAGACCAAGGTGGGCGATATCCAGTCCACGGTCGGTGGTTTTTAGTATCACGATCCGGAATTACGTCACTGGGCGGTTTTCAAACTCCGTGATAGTGGGTGGACGACAGACACATGTATGGGCGACCGAAAACAGCGGCTAATATACCGTGTATCATTCCATTCCTCGCTGCATCTGAGCAGTAAGGACAGTGGGGTACTGATGTGACAGATGTGAGCTCTGCTCAAGTGGGGGAGCCCTGGCTCTCACAGACTTATTAAATAGAGAATATGCAAATTGAATTGAACGATATAGTACTGACATTGATTTGAATTTCGTATTGTGATATCCTTCCTCTCCAGGATGAACTGGCGCTTACTCCCACTACTTTCCAAGTGGGCACAGGTGGCAGTGGGAAGTGGGGATGGCTGTAGGGCAACAAGGTAATACACAAATGAAGGCAGACTGTACCCTATGCCCTTTTTGTCCAGCAGCTCAGCACATTTTCCAGATGGGTAAGGGTAGGGGAGGGCTGGGGGATTTCCCAGGAATGAGAGATGTGACTCAGAAGTGAACTGGGTAGGAGAGACAAAAAAAGTGTCCCTTTTCCCAGATGAGTGGGGCTAGGAGGAGGGGCGGGGGACAGGGGGAGAGATGGGGGGTTTCTCAGAAGGACGAAATATCCACAGGGATCACAAATCAATTATCATAACAATAGGTATTCCCAGGGAGTCATTGAGCAATTAGCATAACAATATAATAAGGTCATAAATCAATCAGCTGTCATACATTTAATCAGTTAGAACATCAATTTGCCAGCCAGAGTGGCCGAGCGGTTCTTGGCGCTTCAGTCTGGAACCGTGCGACTGTTACAGTCGCAGGTTCGAATCCTACCTCGGACATGGATGTGTGTGATGTCCTTAGGTTAGTTAGGTTTAAGTAGTTCTAAGTTCTAGGGGAATGATGACCTCAGAAGTTAAATCCCATTGTGCTCAGAGCCATTTGAACCATTTAGCCAGAACATTAATTTGTATCAAGTGCGCTGGACCCCCTTTATTTCACTGCTTCTATATAGACACAAAAAATCTGATGGACAAGGTGAGCAGCAACATGACGGCTGATGATGCTATTGTGAATGGGAAAGTGTCTTTGGGAGACTGTAGGACGATACAAGACGACTGACACTTTCTATTTGGTGTGATGAATGGAAGCTTGCTCTAAATGTGGAAAAATATTAGTTGAAAAAAACAACAGTCATATTGTAACACACTACTAGTGGTGCACTGATTGACAGTCACATCGATTAAATATCTCGGTGTAATGTTGCAAATCGTTATGAAATGGAACTAGCACTTATGGGGATAGTCTTCTTAGAAAAATTCAACATACCGATGTTTTTTGTCTTAAAGTGATTTCTACGTTGTCTACTTTATGGTAGTGTTCCTTAGAAGTTCGTCAGAAACTCCGTTAGCGAGTTACGAAGCGATTTGTAAAAAAGTCTCACTGAAGACTATTCACAGTGGGATAAAATAGTCGACATGTAATTTCAGTGACGGTCTAACAGGCATTATGGAAATTACTGACGTGCTCAAACTGAGATCGGACCAGCCTGTTACAACTTGTGCATAAAATCGGACGATAAGGGCATCGAACAGTGGACAACAGCAGCTGCCAAAGAGGTCCACAGGACCACCATAGCCTGGTAGAAGACAGAGGAGGATAGAGGAGGGTCTCCCCTTCATCTGGGAGCTTTGCTGTATGGTCCATTGACCGATGACTGGAAATGTAACTACGAAAAACGTAACCACAACATTTTATACGTTTTTCTCCAAGCATATTTCTCAGATTGGCAGAAAACATAACTAGAGCACTGTAGATAAGATTTTGAGACGAATTTGATGCCGGCCTTCTGAACTGCATTCTCTATCAGCGATGGTGCGATTTTGCGATATCTTCAAAAGTCTAATTTCGGCCCAGGCTTTTATCTCGATTTTCGTGGGTGAAGAAAATGGCATTTGTTTCAACACTGCACCATTTTGTTAGACTGTAATAGTTTTCGATTGTCTGACATACGATGACAGAAAATATATTCAAAAGGACGTATACAAATCTATTTTGTTACACCTCCAATAGCAGGGCTTCGCGAGTTCCAGCAGATGACAAATGTTCTGGCTACTACGGATCGTGACACCTGTTGCGGCGATCACAGGGAGCGACGGTGTGGACACAGATCGATTTCTTGATGACAACAGTGTAAGAAATAAAATTATCTCATCAGGTTTAGCATTAATTTTCATTTTACTTGAAAAAATAACGAATATTTTCATCCGTTCAAAGAGGAGTACTTCCTCAAGGTCGTTCCTAGCCAAGGCGAAATGGTCGGCATTGGTTTATTGGGGGATTTCTAGGAAGGCGTATATCATGTAGGAGACGCAATATATAACACTTAAGCGAACAATTCTTGAGTACTGTTCGAGTGTTTGGGATCCTTAATAGGTCAGACTAAAGAAAGACGTCGAAGAAATTCGCAGGCATGCTGGTAGCTTTGTTAGAGGTACATTCGCTCAAAACTCGAGTATTACGGAAGTGTTCGGTGACTCAGATGGGATTTCCCCGAGGAAAATCTTTTCGTGAAACATTACTGAGAAAATTTAGAGAACAAGCTTTTGCGTCAGATTGCATAACGATCCTACTGCCACCAACATACATGTTGCGTAAGGGCCGCGAAGGTGGTACACAAGAATTCCGGGCTCTTTAAGAAGCACAGACAATCCTTTACCCCTGGTTCCATTTGCCTGTGGAATCGGA
Source organism: Schistocerca serialis cubense (assembly GCF_023864345.2). Classification (NCBI taxonomy): domain Eukaryota; kingdom Metazoa; phylum Arthropoda; class Insecta; order Orthoptera; family Acrididae; genus Schistocerca; species Schistocerca serialis. The sequence continues at coordinate 124,367,640 of NC_064646.1, forward strand.
AAGGACAAAAGATATTCTGCACCATGTTCCGTGCTGTAGCGTAACTATTATGTTTGTAGATATAAATGAGCGCGCGTGCCCGTTGGGTTTCACACAGAAATATTCTTTCTCGAAAGTGTTAACGCAATAAGTCACAAAAATAATTTTCCAGTTATTGGTAACATTATTCGTTTATTTTTGCCTGTCGTGTCAAGAGATCACAGTGCGGTAGTTCGTATTACACTTATGTTACTTATCTGGGAGTCTTTCGGTGTCAGGTCCTTCATCCAACTCCAGATAAAGGTCACGTGTCCATTTTTTCTGATCACCATTTCGTCTTCGTACTCCAAAAATAAATGTTTATGAGAAAAATTCAGAAAAATACAGTCTGTACCGAGGGTAAAACACGTGAAATCGTAGACATGTACGATGTTTGTTATCACAATTTATTTTAATTAAATATATAAATATCACGAACTCACTCAATTATTGTAAGATCAACTTGAACTAGGAGAAAACCGAGTAGACCCTTAAGATATTTTGCTTACTCCTGAGTGAGAGTTTTTTTTTCCTTATTGTTATTTCAGTTCCTCAAAGGGGACAGGATGGCAACCGATAAAATCCATACAAAGATTACATACAACATGTTTGAAAGATGGTTAAACTGTATAAAAAGAAACAATAACAGAGGATTTTCTAAAAACACGGTAGTGGATAATGTTTAAGATTTTTACATGAAAACAAGTGACAACAAAACAGGTTTTCGTAAGAAGAACATAGATCAAAATATTGATGGTTTTAAAAATTTCTTTGACAATTTTATATCAAAATTAGAATATAGTCTCTGGTTTAATGTGAATGATGCCAAAGTGTAATGGTGGTGATGGTGATACGTGAAAATACTTGTCATGATGAGTGTGACTATGGGCCCCATACAACCGCAGGTAGTGGCTAAAACTCAGGAAGGTGGGTGAAGGGGAAAGGGGGAAAAAGGAAAAACGGAAGAATAGTATCAGGTGGAGCGTTGTGATCAGGATTGGAAAGAGGGATATGTTTCTGGATTTCATTGTTGGTGAGTGGGGCTTGGTTGAAAATCCGATGGGAGAGGATGGATAAGACACGAAGGTGCATGAAGCTGAAATAAGGATGTATTGGTGCAACATGTACCTTGATTGGTTACTGTTGTTGTTGTTGTTGTGGTCCTCAGTCCTGAGACTGGTTTGATGCAGCTCTCCATGATACTCTATCCTGTGCAAGCTTCTTCATCTCCCAGTAACTACTGCAACCTACATCCTTTTGTATCTGCTTAGTGTATTCATCTTTTGGTCTCCCTCTACGATTTTTACCCTCCACGCTGCCCTCCAATACTAAATTGGTGATCCCTTGATGCCTCAGAAGATGTCCTACCAACCGACCCCTTCTTCTAGTCAAGTTGTGCCACAAACGTCTCTTCTCCCCAGTCCTATTCAATACCTCCTCATTAGTTATGTGATCTACCCATCTAATCTTCAGCATTCTTCCGTAACACCACATTTCGAAAGCTTCTATTCTCTTCTTGTCCAAACTATTTATCGTCCATGTTTCGCTTCCATACATGGCCACACGCCATACAAATACTTTCAGAAATGACTTCCTGGCACTTAAATCTATATTCGATGTTAACAAATTTCTCTTCTTACGAAACGCTTTCCTTGCCATTGCCAGTCTACATTTTATATCCTCTCTACTTCGACCATCATCAGTTATTTTTCTCCCCAAATAGCAAAACTCCTTTACTACTTTTACTGTCTCATTTCCTAGTCTAATTCCCTCAGTATCACTCAACTTAATTCGACTACATTCCATTATCCTCGTTTTGCTATTGTTGATGTTCATCCTATATCCTCCTTTCAAGACACTGTCCATTCCGTTCAACTGCTCTTCCAAGTCCTTTGCTGTCTCTGACAGAACTGCAATGTCATCAGCGAACCTCAAAGTTTTTATTTCTTCTCCATGGATTTTATTTCCTACTCCGAATTTTTCTTTTGTTTCCTTTACTGCTTGCTCAATATAAAGATTGAATAACATCAGGGATAGGCTACAGCCCAGTCTCACTCTCTTCCCAACCACCGCTTCCCTTTCATGTCCTTCGGCTTTTATAACTGCCATCTGGTTTCTGTACAAATTGTAAATAGCCTTTCGGTCCCTGTATTTTAACCATGCTACCTTGAGAATTTGAAAGAGAGTATTGCAGTCAACATTGTAAAACGCTTTCTCTAAGTCTACAAATGCTAGAAACGTAGGTTTGCCTTTCCTTAATCAAGCTTCTAAGATAAATCGTAGGGTCAGTATTGCCTCAGGTGTTCCAATATTTCTACGGAATCCAAACTGATCTTCCCCGAAGTCGGCTTCTACTAGTTTTTCCATTCGTCTGTAAAGAATTCGCGTTAGTATTTTTTAGCAGTGGCTTATTAAACTGATTGTTCGGTAATTTTCACATCTGTCAGCACCTGCTTTCTTTGGGATTGGAATTATTATATTCTTCTTGAAGTGTGAGGGTATTTCGCCTGTCTCACACATCTTGCTCACCAGATGGTAGAGATTCGTCAGGACTGGCTCTCCCAAGGCCATTGGTTACTAGCGCATAGGAATTTGGACGCTGGGACTGGGTTTTGCGATTAATGTATCGAATCCGAAGGTGCTGTGGGAAGAGAAGAAGGTGTGAGAAGCGGATGAGTTGGTGCAAGATGTTGAATGAGAAAAACATAATTTCTTATATACTAGTGGAACAAGCTATTTTCGTGATCTGATAGGGTACTGAGGATGAGGAAGAGGGATTGTATCCGTTCTTTATTGATGTTTGCTCTATTTCTTGTTATTGGTGGGACTGGATCTTGCTTTATTTCTTGCCATTGGTGAAAACAGGCGAAGAGACACGGGTGGCAGTTGCGACGCAGCGCCAGTACTCTGCATGTCTGCAGCCGCTGTGGCCTCCAACACACGTGTGTGGGTTGCTTTGCGAGAGCTGTCGTCCTGTGGCGCTGTTGCTGCTGGCAGCCAGGACGCTGGAAGTCTCTACCCGTCTTCTCTGCTCCTGTTGGCGGGTGACTTGCATATTGCTATCCTCTCTCTAACTTTTCTCGTCAAGGTGAGTGGCTGTTTCGCTAGTACATGGACTTTGCGGAATACTTCCTGTTTGCCGGCCTCGTCCCTGTGTTACATCACCGCTGACTTGGTGTGTTGTCTTAGGCGAATGTGTCTTTCATGTTCAGATACCCTTCTGCTAATCGTTAGCCCCGTCTCGCATACATATGCTAGTCCACACTCGGTGCCGATTTCGTAGACTACGGCTGTATATGGCCTGTCGACTGTATCTTTCGTTGAGCCAAGCAGGATCGAAGCAATTTTCCGAAATAACAAAAAAGTAAAAGATATTATTGACTCAACGAAAGATGAAATCGACAAGCTAAAAACCGCTCGAATCTACGAAATGAGGACTATGAGCCGTGGCGCTCGTTACTGGCGCACCAGTCTCTTGGATGTCCGTTATCGATCCTTCGATGTTTCTTATCTTTGCTTGCCTTGTTGTTTTCCGCATTCGCGGGGCGAGTGCCAGTTGACGTTTTCTCGGGCCACCTACTGAGACGACGCGAGGTACGAGGTGGGAAGCAACCACGTATACGTGGAGTTGGTTGTACGCGGTCTGCCGGTTTAGCATGGAGGATATGTGTTGGCTGCCTGCCTGTCTGCTCTCCTGATTTTGCTCGCCGTGGCTTGCGACCGCCTAGCTTGGGTTGCTGCCTGGTGTATCCTCACGAGCCATACCGGAGTCCAGCAGAAGTTAAGCAGCCTTGTGTTTCTTTAAAGAAAAGGAGCACATGTATAAGACCTTTTGTAACCAATTTTGGTGGCCTCTTAAGTGTGGCCTTCGCGTTTACACTGCCTTTGGGGAGAGCTAATTCTTTTAAATTTAAATAGTTGGGGTTTCCTGTCCTTTATAATCTTTTGGGGGTTTCATTTCAATTTTCTCTTTGGGGTTCCTTCCTTGTGCTTGGTTAAATGTTTACTTGTATAGCGGGAAGTGACTCCTGGTTAAAACTCGGAGTGGGTGTTTGATGTTACTGCCGCTTCCGGCATTTGTCTTTTCCATTAAGTGTTGTCATCCCTTCGAGCTGCCTCGTGTCACTCCTCGTTAATTAATGCTGGTTTATGTATACTTAATTTTGAATTGGCCATTTGAATTAATATTTTGGAGCGCAGTATAGCACTAAGGCAACCTCATTGTATACCGCCTTGTGCCTCGGTCTTGTACCTTAATTTTCAGTGGCACGAGTTAACTCCACTACCGGTTTTACTGATGTGCTCCCTTCAAAATCTTGTCTTGTATAAGTTTGCCCCATGTGTGTCTGGGAACACAGAGGTGAGCTTTAGTGTGACTTCAGTGCTAGTCAGTTAATGGAATCTTCATTTCGGCTTGGCTTCCACTGAAGAGTTTGAGTGGAGCGTAGTGTGTTTGATTTGTTATTCATTTAATTACTCTAAGTTTGAAACTTCCTGGCAGATTAAAACTGTGTGCCCGACCGAGACTCGAACTCGGGACCTTTCCCTTTCGCGGGCAAGTGCTTGGTAGAGCACTTGCCCGCGAAAGGCAAAGGTCCCGAGTTCGAGTCTCGGTCGGGCACACAGTTTCAATCTGCCAGGAAGTTTCATATCAGCGCACACTCCGCTGCAGAGTGAAAATCTGATTCTACTCTAAGTTTGTTTATTTAATGGGGAGCAATAATGATACGTGTTACAAACCGAATACAATGGGAAGGACCAGGCCCCTTTGCTTTTTTTCTTTTGTCACTCGTTTATTACATCAGAGAAATACACATTTAAGACAAAATTTAACTACATGACATATTGCTCCCAGTAAAGGCTAACATAAGCAGTGACAAAACTTATTTGTCTTAAGGGTTTCTGCTGGCAACAAATTTTAAGGAGGCAATGTAAGGTTTATACCAATATAGCTCCAACACGTAGCTAGTGATTGAATCACGACACAGACACTTCAACAATTTTGGTAACAAATAAATAGCGTGAATTTGTACAGTAACCAACTAATCAACAGCCTTGCCATTGAATAAGTAGTAGGCCATTTGGAACGAATTGGCAACACCCCGCAACTAGGGGAGTTAATACCAACAGTCTTTAAATGTCTTGCTCCCCATTAAATAAACAAACTTACAGTAATTAAATGAATAACAAATCAAACACACTACGCTCCACTCAAACTCTTCAGTGGAAGCCAAGCCGAAATGAAGATTCCATTAACTGACTAGCACTGAAGTCACACTAAAGCTCATCTCTGTGTTCCCAGACACACATGGGGCAAACTTATACAAGACAAGATTTTGAAGGGAGCACATCAGAAAGACCGGTAGTGGAGTTAACTCGTGCCACTGAAAATTAAGGTACTAGACCGGGGCGCAAGGTGGTATACAATGAGGTTGCCTTAGTACTATACTGCGCTCCAAAATATTAATTCAAATGGCCAATTCAAAATTAAGTACACATAAATCAGCATTAATTAGCGAGGAGTGACACGAGGCAGCTCGAAGGGATGACAAAACTTAATGGAAAAGACAAATGCCGGAAGCGGCAGTAACATCAAACACCCTCTCCGAGTTTTAACCAGGAATCACTTCCCGCTATACAAGTAAACATTTAACCAAGCACAAGGAAGGAACCCCAAAGAGAAAATTGAAATAAAACCCCCAAAATATTATAAAGGACAGGGAACCCCAACTATTTAAATCTAAAAGAATTAGCTCTCCCCAAAGGCAGTGTAAACGCGAAGGCCACATTTAGGAGGCCACCAAAATTGGTTACAAAAGGTCTTATACATTTGCTCCTTTTCTTTAAAGAAACACAAGGCTGCTTAACTTCTGCTGGACGTCCGGTATGGCTCGTGTAGGATACACCAGGCAAGCAACCCAAGCTAGGCGGTCGCAAGGCACGGCGAGCAAAATCAGGAGAGCAGACAGGCAGGCAGCCAACACATATCCTTCATGTTGAACCGGCAGACCGCGTACAACCAACTCCACGTATACGTGGTCGCTTCCCACCTCGTACCTCGCGGCGCCTCAGCAGGTAGCCACTCGCCCCGCGAAAGTGGAAAACAACGAGACAAGCAAAGATAAGAAACATCGAAGGATCGATAATGGACATCCAAGAGACTGGCTCGCCAGTAACGACCGCCACGGCTCAGACTAGTATATGTAGTTGAGACGAAGCAACAGATTAGCACAAGTTTATCTGAACATGAAAGATACATCAGCCTAAGGCAACACACCGGGTTAGCGGTGGCGGAGCACCGGGACGAGAGCGGCAAACCTATAGTACTCCACGAAGCCAGCGATTGGCGGAACAACCATTTACCTTGACGAGGAAGATTAGAGAGATGATAGAAACAGCCAAGAGACCGACCAACATGAGTAGAGAAGAACGGTACAGACACCCAGCGACTTGGCTACCAGCAGTAACAGCTCCACGGGACAACAGCTCTCGCAAAGCAACCCACACAGGCGCCTGAGTCCCCACAGCGGCCGTAGGTGCACTGAGTACTGGCACACCTCAGTCGGCACCAGGCAGCGTGTGAGCAGGGCCACTTCACAACTGCCGCTCGTTCCTCATTTCACCAATGGAAAGACCCCCAACATTCACAGCAGTCATCAAAAAGGTTAACTCAATGTACACCGACGAGAGATCGAGAGTGAACTCAACTCGCAACCAGGAATGAATATGCGCAAGGCGCCCCAAATTCAAAGTGGTAATGGATCTCCCTTCTTAGTAGCCACGCAGGGTAGTCGCGTGGTATTGGGCACGTTGCCACGGTCCGCGCTGCTCCCGCCGTCGGAGGTTCGAGACCTCCCTCGGGCATGTGTGTGTGTGTGTGGTGTCCTTAGCGTAAGTTAGTTTAAGTTAGATTAACGGATGACCGCAGCAGTTCAGTCCCATATGAACTTACAATAAATTTCCAAATTCCTTCTTAGTATGAGTATTCTCAGAATCACTCGACAACACAGAAACACTTATCAAACATGGCACCTTGAGTTAGCGGAAGAAGCTTCCTGTGGAAGCGTTTCGATCATCTCCACAAGCGTCAAATGCCAGCGATACCTCCAATACAATGACCACCTAAAAGAAAATTGCAGGAACCCAACCGCCTGTCCTCACTGCAAGCAAAATCATCTTCACAAACAATGCCCAAACCTTAACTCCCCACACAACTGCAAAACCAGCGACCAGTCTCACACCACTTATTCCCAGAAATGCAAATCCAAACCCTCTTCTCAAAACCCTGAGCCGTGCGGAGTGGCCACGCGGAGTGGCCGCGCGATTAGAGGCACCATGTCACGGGTTGCGCGGCTCTTCCCGCCGGAGGTTCGAGTCCTCCCTTGGGCATAGGTGTGTGTGTTGTTCTTAACATAAGTTAGTTTAAGTAAGTAGTGTGTAAGACTAGGGACAGATGACCTCAGCAGTTTGGACCTTTAGAAATTCACACTTATTCGAACAAACACTCAAAAGCCTGAACTCACCATCCACATACGCACAATTAATACACCAAACCACACAAACAACTGTCTCCATCCTCCGTCCACCGTTGAAGACAACATCCGCTCAGTAACATTAATAATTAATACTGCAAACTATACACCCTTTTGAAAACCCCACATCCTACAACAAATAACCCTTGCCACCCGGCCGGCTGCTGTGGCCGAGCGGCTCTAGGCGCTTTAGTCCGGAACCACGCGGCTGTTTCGGTGCAGGTTCTAATCCTGCCTCGGGAATGGATGTGTGAGATGTCCTTAGGTTAGTTAGGTTTAAGTAGTTCTAAGTTCTAGGGGACTGATGACCACAGTAGTTAAGTCGCATAGTGCTCAGAGCCATTTGAACCTTGCCACCCACCCACACCATCTTCCATATGAACACCTACATGACATTCCCAAAATGAAGCTCAGTTCATTTTCTATCCATAACAACCTCTCAAACACATTATTGTTTTATTGAAAATGGATCAGCAGACATACAACATACTATGCCAAAATATTATTTCCCTCCACTCTGATGAACATCGTCTTATCCAGACCCTCCGACGACATGAAATCGATGGCCTCTTTCTCAACGAAAACCTTATCCAAACTATGCCAAAATATTATTTCCCTCCACTCTGATGAACATCGTCTTATCCAGACCCTCCGACGACATGAAATCGATGGCCTCTTTCTCAACGAAAACCTTATCCAACCACTCAATTCCTTATACATGTCTCCTTCCTTACATCTTACAAAGTACTGATAATCTCAATCCTGTTGCCCATGGTGGAGTTGCCATCGTCCTTCTCCAATCACCCATTCTACTCCCCAACTGCTCCTCAATGATCCAACTGATCCCTTCATCCGCGCCATCTCTCCCCTAAAATACATTTTCCTTGCCCCTATCTACACCCAACCTAACCATTCCATCCACTACAATTTCCTAACCCATGTAGTTTGAATCTTTATCACATACATAATCACACCCAACCTTAACTTTCACTCCGGCAGACCCGCCGCAAAACGGCGGTCGCATCAGTTTTTTCAACATCCTCAATGGCCACGATATCCATATCCCTGACCACACTTGTCCTGGCATTATGTGTCCCACGACCTCTTGAGGTCCTTCTGCAGATCTCATGCTGTGTGCCAAACCCAATCTGTCTCACTCCTCATTATCCACCCTGACATATCCAGAATTATTCCCATGCAGACTGGAATGTGTACCATGTCCAAATTCATACCGTAATTGAAAGCCAATATTCCAAACTTCTAAATCCTGACGACATCCAAAGCGAGGCTGACTTTCTACAGCACGCCGTCTCGGATGCAATTTTCGATCTTATCTTACTCCGAACTCTCCGTATCGTCAATGGCGCCGGCTAGCGTCGAGTGATCGCTTTGTTAAGGTTGCCTGTTGGGAGTTGTGAACCCACATATACCTCGTTGGATACGCCAAAGTTCTGGGTGGCCTTGGTTATTACCCAGAAATCAGCTAGTGTTTCAGGCCTAAGGCAAGATGATTGTTTCAAGAGTTCGTGAGCGTGATGGCTCCAGTCTTGCTGGTCTCCTGTATTTAATCAGAGCTCGGACATATGACAGTTCATGAGCAATACCGCATATCTTTTGTAAACTGTGTTCGTAAAAAAAAAAAAATGGTTCAAATGGCTCTGAGCACTATGGGACTCAACTGCTGAGGTCATTAGTCCCCTAGAACTTAGAACTAGTTAAACCTAACTAACCTAAGGACATCACAAACATCCACGCCCGAGGCAGGATTCGAACCTGCGACCGTAGCGGTCTTGCGGTTCCAGACTGCAGCGCCTTTAACCGCACGGCCATGTTCGTAAAAGTTGATGGTTGTTGTGCTATGTAAAAATTTGTGTTGTAGAGTTTTAATGCAGTTCATGTCACGGCAGTATTTTCCATGAATCGATAGTGAGGGATTTATTGGTTATGAGTTTTAAGCATATTGTTTTATTATAGCGCTTTTTCTAAAATTATGGTTGATTGCATTCTTTTATTTGCTGAGAAAGTTGTGGAGGTGTATGAATGTCATTGTTTAAAATTATAAATGGTCTTAAATTGTGATATCCTGTTGACTGGAGGAGAATTTTTGCTTATGACTATTGTTTCTTTCTTTCGGGGGAGTCGTTGATGTAATAACGGTCCAGTCACATTAATGTGGCCAACTGTTGGAAGCCTTTTGCATTGCGGACGTGTAGGACGGGCGTCAATGAGGTTGTGGAAGGCACCGACAGGGGCCAGCTATGCCAGGTTTCTCAGTTGAGGATCCATAGCGTGAACAGCCCAAACGAGATGGTTGCATAGATTCTCGACTACGCTTAGATCTGGAAATTTGGTAGCCAGGGAGTCCGTTACACACATCTTGGTGTTCTTCGAACCACGAATGTACACTGTGAGCTACGCGATACTCTGTATTGTCCAGTTAGTAGGTACCATCTTGCCGATGTCTTTATAAAACTGCCTGTTACGGCGACCGCCATAATTGCTTGCGTTCTGACCAATAACATAAAAGCTGCTACGCCCGTATTGGTGCATTTCCTGACGTGAGCGTGTATTATAAATGTCAGCTGTCAAATCACGTAGGGACTGTTTACCCAGTAATAAAAGTTTTTGATACTGTATTGCTACGAGTCGTAGTATTAAGAGACACTGGTTATACTCAAAAGTCGGTAGATGAATGGTGAACCCCCCCAGTGGTCATAAAATTATTAACAGTATTGTGTGTGATTCACGAAATTTTGTCACTTTTTCTAATTCCTTTCAGATATTGTCTTGTCATTGAAGTTTCAGAGAATATATACACAATTTTGTCGGTTCAGGCTAATTTGAGAGCAGTTTCTCGTGAATATTAGAGTTTTCAGTTCATAAACAAAGTGGGATCGTGACCAATTGAGAAGTAAAACAAAGAGTTTGGTTTTCCAACTAGAATTTTGAATGACTTCACAGTTCAGATTTTGATAATTATTTTTCCTGTGGGTTGAGGTCATCATAGTTTGTGATGTCCTTAGGTTAGGTAGGTTTATGTAGTTCTAAGTTCTAGGGGACTGATGACCTCAGCAGTTGAGTCCCATAGTGCTCAGAGCCATTTGAACCATTTTTTTGTAATGGTACATACTGGAAACGAATTAACATCGGTTCCACTTGCGTGTCCGTACACTTAAAAGATACATGCAGTACTATTAAAGCACTCATTCGAAATGTGAAGAACACCAGTGGCTTGGGTGTTGTGACTAAGTGATTGGAATTTTATTCGGCCAATAAACACGACACATTAAGGTGACTTCCTATATTTGTGAATGGGACAGTAAAGTATATCACGAGATCTGTAGTAGGAGAGAATGGCCTAAGAGGGAAAACCTATCAGTGAGATCGAAGCACATTGTGAATGAGCGTTTGATTAATCTAGATCACATTTTGTGCCTCCACTGCACATCAAAAGCATTAGAAAAAAACGGGAAATTTTTTCCAGTCCCTGTGCAGACAATTCCAAAATCTATCGACCGCAAAGTTGAAAGAAGGGACGTTTCTTGGACTCAATATATGTAAGTCGCTGTCTGCTGAACACTTTGAAAGTACAATGACGGAAATAGAACAGTAAGCTTGCAGAAGTTTAAAAAATGTTGTGCATTGTCTTCACAGCCAGAATAAGCGGCCTGATTAAAAGGAAACAGTATAAGACCTGCCACAGTCGTTTAAAGAGTTAGGATGCAAGGTCGCCATAAAACTACGTTCTCTAATATCATACTTAGACTATTTTCGGCACAAATTGCGTAACACATCGGAGGAACATGCTGAACGGTTCCATCAAGAACGTAAGCCTCTGGAATGTCGTTATCAAGGTCATTGAGATAAGCATAATGTGTGACTACTGCTGGTGAATGACAGTGACACATCAAACGAAGGACATCAAGGTTTCATTCTCGAAAAAGTGTAAACGGAAGTAATACTTTCACCTGGTAAGTGTCCCAAATCACCATATTTGCTTCTTCTCATTCACATGTCTCTGACGTTATTTTTTTCCACCATCTTATTGCTCCATAACGCCTCCGTCTTCCTGTTATTGCTATCCGATTTCACTGGGTACATATTTCGATGATAATGATCATGATGATGATATGATGATAACGGTGCAAAAATCTTACTTGCTGTAGAGCAACAGGGTTCTGATTCATGATCAGCGCAGTCGATTTAGTCGGAGATTCACATTTTCATACAAACCACTGGCCAAAAGTTAGAATTTGTTGAACTACTGTGTATTGCGTACTCCCCAGGTATTTTGTTTTAAATCAGGTATTTTCACAAAGATAAACCTTACATTATGAGAATATAATATTACAGATATGTGTACAATTAATGTAGGTTAATTCTTACAAAGAAGAAGATATCAACCAGTCACTATTAATACTGCTGTTTATTTAGGTAATATTATATGCTCATAATGTAAGGTTTATCTTTGTATTTTAATTTTCATTATGTTATGTTTTTCTTTAAAAACAGTCATACTGTGAAATCAAAGCAATCCGTATATTGTGATATCTCTGAGAGAGAACGTCTCTGACACTGTTGTAGTTGTAAATCTGCAATCTTTGTGATAACTTCACATGTGGCAAATTCTTTTTGTTGTGTGTGTGTGTGTGTGTGTGTGTGTGTGTGTGTGTGTATGTGTGGTGCTTTGCACAATATGGTGATGTATAAATTACATAAGTGCTGGATATATTTTGGAATATTCGAAATTACAATCCTGCAGCTTCGCAACAAAATCGCGCGGAATTTTCGATGTAAGTACCATAGCCACTTAACCTCACATATTTATTGACTCTGGGGTTCAAAAAATGGCCCTGAGCACTATGGTAGTTACCTTCTAAGGTCATCAGTCCCCTAGAACTTAAAAATGGTTCATATGGCTCTGAGCACTATGCGACTTAACTTCTGAGGTCATCAGTCGCCTAGAACTTAGAACTAATTAAACCTAACTAACATAAGGACATCACACACATCCATGCCCGAGGCAGGATTCGAACCTGCGACCGTAGCAGTCGCTCGGTTCCAGACTGTAGCGCCTAGAACCGCTCGGCCACACCGGCCGGCATTTACTCTGTATTTCATCGTTTGGAGGTCAGTTATTTTCACACAGGGCGCTTCTAACACTGTTTTCTACCGTATGGCAACAACACACAAAAAATACTTCGCCACAGTGGAAGAATAAAAATCGAAAACGGACGATAATGTAAAGTGTATCTTGGAAATCATGTGAACAACTGTCTGATGATGAACTTGCCAGTTCGAAACCGGTGACGGCGCTATTTACCTAAATAAATAGCAGTATTAATAGTGGCTGGTTGCTGTCTTCTTCTTTGTATGAATTAACCTACATTCATTAGCATCTATTTTTTTCATCATAATTGTTAACAAAAAACTTTCAAACGAGCCTTCCTAAAGACTGAACTTGCGACCTCGGTTTCAAGGGGTTCCTTGTCAGGCTGTAAAGGTGTCTCTCATTGTTCTTAAGCAGCGATGAAATGGCACTGAAAATCCGCTGACTAAGCAAGCCCTTCACTTATCTGCGTCATGAACTGGAAACGCGGGGCGAACCGACATCGTCGGAAATGTTCGAAAATATGTACCGGGCAGAGCCTCGCTCTCTCTCCCACGAATTTCTTCCGCGAGCAGGATTTAAGCAAATGGCGGACCAGATCCGGCCAGTTATGGCCGATTCTGTGGAACAATGCAACGATAGTAAATTTGTAGCAAACGGTTTTAGCAAGGCACATAGAAACCGTAACCCAGAAAGCCCTACAATTATTAAATAACCTGATTTCTATAGGACACAAGAGATTCCACCTTCCGCCTCATTTAATCAAACTCTACCACAATAGTATACTGACATCCATAGTGGGTTACGGCTCAGGAGTCTGGGCTCACAGGCTCACGAGGGTGGTGCCTGCCATGACGGTGAGGAGAGTACAAAGAAACGTGATATTAAGGTCCGTAGGAGCATATAGAACTTCTCCGGGTGGAGCACTGCTAATCATAATGGGGCTCTGCCCTTTAGATATTAAGATTAGGGAGCAGGCCGCTTGGTACTGGGCCAGAAAGGGTATTAACACGAAGGTAGAGGAAATTATGGGGGTAATAGTCAGGGAAAAGGGAGAGATAAGGGAAAGAGGGATAGATCTATGGCAGGAGATGTGGGAGCTAGATGAAACTGGTAGAAGAACCTTTCAGTTCCTACCAGACGTCAAGGAAAGACTAAAAATGAAGTATTTTGAGCCAACTAGGGGTTTGATCCACCTCCTCACCGGTCATGGCCCATATCCGACTTATCTAAGTCGGTTTGGGAAAAGGGCGACGCCTGCGTGCGACTGTGGTGCACCGGAGGGTACTCCTGACCATGTGGTTTACGAGTGCCCCCTTTTCGATGATGTAGCCGGGACACTTAGACGACAACTACCAAATACAAATACTTATGACCTTTTGAGACAAGAGGAGACTTTTCAAAGACTAAACATACTAGCCAACGAGGTATCACAAAAAGTATTAAAAGCTTTTTTGAGAGACCTACAAGCCTAGTTAAATAAAAAACACTGATTGCGACCACAGCTCCGGTCCCATACCGCCCGTTCGTGGATAGGTCGACTTCACAGTTGGAATCCGCCACGACCGGGACTAGGGGGACTGGGGTAATCCCGAATAGGACAACGCACCAACTATGACGTAGAATAGGAAGTAGATTTAGGCAATTAGAATAGGATAGTAAATTAGGAACCTGCAGCGACAAACCATCCTCGCCTGCCTTGTGCCAGGGGCACGCCCATAGGGATTAGCTCTATGGGCAACGCTTCCAAAGTAGGTTTATATAATTACACTGGCACAATTGTAACGCTGCAGGCAGTTAGTACTAACCCTTTCGTAGTAACTAGAAGTCAAGCTAACTTAGAATAAGAAGTAGTCTGCCTAGTACTAACCACATAACTGTCTGTAATTAAGTATAATGTAGAAGCTGCTATTGTATAAAGTAGGAACATAGGACCCACTAATGAATAAGGTGGTGGGTCAATCTTGTATAATTATTATTATTGTGTTATAAATAAAGAATTTAAAAAAAAACGGTTTCTTAACCTCCTCAAATGAAACAGACGGACGTATATCGCGCGTTTGTAAGGTCAGTAACATGTGCCGGCTAGCAGCAGACCGGCTGCTGGTAGGCTTACCTGCCCGGCTAGAGACGACACACGGAGTTGCCAGCAGCGTCCGCTCCGGCCGGCTTCCGCACACACACTGGCCGGCGCTGCCTCACGGATCGCGAAGGCTTCCAATCCTCTGTGACCGCGACCTCCACCAGTGCGCGAACGGTGCCAAGCGGAGGCGACCGACCTGCCTCACGGCCACGCAAACGCCCGCAGTCTCTGCTCTCCATTCACAACCGGGCGCAGGCGACGACGGAGCCCTTCCTACGGGAGGGAGTCTGCCTATACGGGAACGTTTATGTTGCAGCCGAGACAAACGCTAACAGCGCCGAGGAGCACAGCGACTATAGCGTACTGTTGAAAGGTCTCTGTTGGATTCCTTTCATGTTAATTTCTTAAATCTGTTGTCATTTACGGCATACGTTCCACTTCTAAATTTACTGTGGTGTTTCTGACTATCTGGGAGGAGACTGGACAGTGGAACGTGTTACTTTTACACATAAACAAGAACGATCTGTCGCACTACTGCACTTTAAAACACAGTTTATATGTAATTCATGTCACACAGTCTCATATGGAACCTACATCTGCTTTCTTTTATATACCGTACATGATAAGATACTGTCATCCCCCTTCCCTTCTGTGTGAAAGGACGAATGAGCCAATGTATTTCTTGTTGCATGCTTGATGGCAGCAGACAAGCCTGTCTGCTAGAGAACAGTAGCACCAACGTCGGAACAGGTATCTACGCTTTCTAAAAGCAAAGAGGTTTCTATTCTTAGTATGGTCCTGTCCGTCCCTTCTCATGTTGGTATAGGAAGCTGCCTCTCTGGTCACTTCCGTTTGTATCTGTGTCCGTAGGACAATGGATTTCTTAAGTTCAGCTTAACTGAAAATTTAATCACCTTTATTTCAGGTTTAGATCTAAAATATCTAATGTTATCTTAAATTGCAACGCAGTGTAATTCGAGTGTGAAGTTCAGAATATCTTCTGGTTGTTGGTTTGTCATTATTTTGGGAGTAAAGTGGAACCACGTGTTGACGATCCGTAACTCTAACTAAGATCATCAATCTTAAATGTGAATGTGCGTGAGATTATAACGTCTCGTCTTGACAATATTTTTCAATATAGCAACTTTTCTTTATGTTCAACCCACGTGGGGTGTACTTTGTGAGACCAATACCACGTGCTTATACAGTTGTCTGACCCATCAGGTTAATAGTAAGACGATAACAACCAGTCCGAGGGCTTTCTTTTGTAAATTGCGTTTCGATGTAATTTATTTTAATTATCAAAATTATTGTGGAGTTACACTCTTCGTGTAAACCAAGTTGACCACGTGAAGCATGTGGTGCAATCATCAAAGTAGTCCTCAGCTGTTTTTTTCGGGAAGATTTCACAGAGAGTTAGTATGAATTTAGTATACCAGTATGTGGTAATTTCATGACAGACAGGATGCGCTACGAACGTAACTTCTTTGGGTGAAAATTGAATCGGTTGGTTGTGGTTAATTTCCTCTTGCATATGTTTCAACGTTCTTCGTGTGTTATTTTATGAATGCGGTGTTCTATGCAGTCTCCCAATCTTGGCTCCATATTTGATGTGTTCTGTAAGATTACAAACTCACATTTTCACAATCCTAAATAAGGAACCAGTTTAGTTATGAATCAAGTTTAATATGCTGAAATTTTAACGGAACAATGATCAATGTTAAAATAAATGTCCAAATATAAACTGATTTATTTCTTTCTATTTAAATTCTCTTTTTATATATATATCACCGGTTGTCGTAAGATGACTATTAAAAGATTATAATTAATGTTAGTCCGGTTGGGAATTTGGTAAGCTACACTGGATACGTGGTGAAACAGTTGCTCAGTAATGCAAGGTTAACTTCCCCAGATAGCTCACAGCTTTTAACCCGCTTTTATTGTCTTGAATATCAGCACCGCTTTTAGAACAACTTAATGCATCAACATTACACTGTAACCCCTGCAATGTTTAGCAAGACGGAGCTTCAATAACGTTGAGGACATGAGTACTGGCCAGTTAAGTCATTTTGACCTCGAATGGAAGTCAGCCATAAATTTATCACGTAAAATTTACCGTTTATGTTGCACAGCGGGAAAAGAAAACGATGTGCGGTTGACAGTACATTACTCTTGAGGAGCACAGTGGATAGCTACACCGAAGGGCCAAAGAAAATGGTACATCTGCATAATATCATGTAGAGCCCTCGCGAGGACACAGAAGTGCCGTAGCCCGACGAGGCATGGGCTCGACTAATGTCTGCGGTAGCGCTGGAGGGAAATGACACCATGAATCCTGCAGGGCTGTCCATAAATTCGTAAGGGTACGACGGGGTAGGGGTCTCTTCTGAACTGCACCTTGCAAGACATACCAGGTATGCTCAATAAATTTCATCACTGGCGAATTTGGTGGCCAGAGGAAGTCTTTAAACTCAGAAGAGTGCTCCTGGAGCCACTCTGTAGCAATTCGGGACGTTTGAGGTGTTGCATTGTCCTCCTGGAATTGTCCAAGTCGGTCGGAATGCATAATGGACCTGAATGGATGAAGGTGATCAGCCGCGTGGGATTAGCCGAGCGGTCTAGGGCGCTGCAGTCATGGACTGTGCGGTTGGTCCCGGCGGAGGTTCGAGTCCTCCCTCGGGCATGGGTGTGTGTGTTTGTCCTTAGGATAATTTAGGTTAAGTAGTGTGTAAGCTTAGGGACTGATGACCTTAGCAGTTAAGTTCCATAAGATTTCACACACATTTGAACATTTTTTGGAGGTGACCAGTTATGATTCTTACGTACATGCCACCTGTCAGACTGGTATCTTGACGTATCAGGGGTCCCATACCACTCCAACTGCTCACGTCTCACACCATCGCCGGCAGGAGTGGCCGAGCGGTTCTAGGTGCTACAGTCTGCAACCGCGCGGCCGCTACGGTCGCAGGTTCGAATCCTGCTTCGGGCATGGATGTGTGTGATCTCCTGAGGTTAGTTAGGTTTAAGTAGTTCTAAGTTCTAGGGGACTGATGACCTCAGAAGTTAAGTCCCATAGTGCTCAGAGCCAGTTGAACTCACATCATTACAGAGCCTCCACCAGCTTGCACATTCCCCTGCTGACATGCAGGGTCAATGGATTCATGAGGTTATCTCCACACCCGTACACGTCTATCCGCTCGATACAGTTTGGAATGAGACTAGTCCGACCAGACAACATGTTTTAAGCCATCAACAGTCCAATGTCGGTGTTGACGGGTGCAGGCGAGGCGAAAACCTTTGTGTCGTGCAGTCATCAAGGGTACACGAGTGGGTCTTAGGTTCCGAATGCTCATTTCGATGATGTTTTCTTGAATGGTTTGCACGCTGACACTTTTTGATGGCCCAGCACTGAAATCTGAAGCAAATTAGCGGAAGAGTTGCTCTTCTGTCACCTTGAACGATTGTCTTCAGTTGTCATTCGTCCCATTCTTGCAGGATATTTTTCCTGTCGCAGCGATGTCGGAGGTTTCATGTTTTACAGGATTCCTGATATTCACGGTACACTCGTGAAATGGTCGTAGGGGAAAATCGCCACTTCATCAATACCTCGGAGATGCTGTATCCATTTGCTCGAGCGCCGACTATAACACTACTTTCAAACTCGCTTAAATTTTGATAACCTGCAATTTTAGCAGCAGTAACCGATCTAACAACTGCGCCAGGCAATTTTTGTATTATATAGGCGTTGCCAACCAGAGCGCCGTATTTTGTCTGTTTAAACATCTCTGTATTTGAATACGGAGTGGTCAGCGCGACGGAATGCCATGCATAACGGCCCGGGTTGGATTCCCGGCTGGGTCGGAGATTTTCTCCTCTCAGGAATTGGGTGTTGTGTTGACCTTATCATCATCATTTCATTCTCATCGACACGCAGGGCGCCGAAGTGGCGTCAGCTCGAAAGACTTACGCCAGGATAACGGTCTACCCGACGCGAGGCCCTACCCACACGGTATTTCCCTTTCCATCTTCAATTGAAGTACGACCGCATTTGCGCTCAGTTTAATAAGTTGAAAATAAATGGGCAGCGTCCTCACAAGCATTCACCAATTTTATACATTAAATTTTTTTTCTCAATTGCGAATAAGGACAACTATCAGCTGTAGAATGATATGACTACAATAAAAAATTATGCCGGATTTCCCGCCTAGCGCAAGCAGTCACCTTACTTTTCTTTTTCTTCTTTTTTTTTTTTTTTTTGCTTAACTCATTTTGTTAATGTTCAAATAACTTACGGGTTTGCTGCCGGGTGACGTCGTCGAACACCGCCGATATTTCGACAGGAGCACACCCTGCCATTCTCAAGGCACAAATGCAAGGAAGAAGAAATGTGCAAGGGAATTTAATACCTCGGTTCACAGAGGAGAAACAAGGAAGACACCACGCACAGAACAAGTGTCAACACAAACAAAGATAACCAACATCAGAAATATCGATAGTTACTATTGATCAACAGGTGAGGTAGCACTAATTCTGTCCCTCTGTTTTTTGATGAGAGACAGAACCGGATTCCAAGCAGCATTTAAACAAAATCCACCATCTCTGTTATTAAGGTTGCTTGATAGTCTGATTTCAACACCTTCCTTAATAACACTATCCCAATAGCTGGGCGTGCAAGCCAGAATCTCCGTGTTGTTGTATTCCATAGGATGACCGATGTCAAGGCAATGTTCTGCAATAGCGGATTTGCTCGGCTGTTGCAAGCGTGTGTGACGCTTATGTTCAATGCACCGGTCTTCCACAGTCCTGAGTGTCTGACCAATATGCCACAACTGCAAGGAATACGATAGACCCCAGCCTTACGCAAACCAAGATCATCTTTTACGGACGGGCATGCAGCTTTACTGTATGACTAAATGATGATGGCGTCCTCTTGGGTAAAATATTCCGGAGGTAAAATAGTCCCCCATCCGGATCTTCGGGCGGGGACTACTCAAGAGGACGTCGTTATCAGGAGAAAGAAAACTGGCGTTCTACGGATCGGAGCGTGGAATGTCAGATCCCTTAATCGGGCAGGTAGGTTAGAAAATTTAAAAAGGAAAATGGATAGGTTAAAGCTAGATACAGTGGGAATTAGTGAAGTTTGGTGGCAGGAGGAACAAGACTTTTGGTCAGGTGAATACAGGGTTATAAATACAAAAGCAAATAGGGGTAATGCAGGTGTAGGTTTAATAATGAATAAAAAAAATACGAATGCGGGTAAGCTACTACAAACAGCATAGTGAACGCATTATTGTGGCCAAGATAGACACAAAGCCCACGCCTACTACAGTAGTACAAGTTTATATGCCAACTAGCTCTGCAGATGACGAAGAAATTGATGAAATGTATGATGAGTTAAAAGAAATTATTCAGGTAGTGAAGGGAGACGAAAATTTAATAATCATGGGTGACTGGAATTCGTCAGTAGGAAAAGGGAGAGAAGGAAACATAGTAGGTGAATATGGATTGGGAGAAAGAAATGAAAGAGGAAGCCGTCTGGTAGAATTTTGCACAGGGCATAACTTAATCATAGCTAGCACTTGGTTCAAGAGTCATGAAAGAAGGTTGTACACATGGAAGAATCCTGGAAATACTAGAAGGTATCAGATAGATTATATAATGGTAAGACAGAGATTTAGGAACCAGGTATTAAATTGTAAGACATTTCCACGGGCAGATGTTGACTCTGACCACAATCTATTTGTTATGAGCTGCAGATTAAAACTGAAGAAACTCCAAAAAGGTGGGAATTTGAGGAGATGGGACCTGGATAAACTAAAAGAACCAGAGGTTGTACAGAGTTTCAGGAACAATTGACAAGAACGGGGGAAAGAAGTACAGTAGAAGAAGAATGGTAGCTTTCAGGGATGAAATAGTGAAGGCATCAGAGGATTAAATAGGTAAAAAGACGAGGGCTAGTAGAAACCCGTGGGGAACAGAAGAAATATTGAATTTAATTGATGAAAGGAGAAAATATAAAAATGCAGTAAATGAAGCAGGCAAAAAGGAATGCAAACGTCTCAAAAATGAGATCGACAGGAAGTGCAAAATGGCTAAGCAGGTATGGCTAGAGGACAAATGTAAGGATGTAGAGGCTTATCTCACTAGGGGTAAAATAGATACTGCTTACAGGAAAATTAAAGAGACCTTTGGAGAAAAGACAACCACTTGCATGAATATCAAGAGCTTAGATGGAAACCCAGTTCTAACCAAAGAAGGGAAAGCAGAAAGATAGAAGGAATATATAGAGGGTCTATACAAGGGCGACGTACTTGAGGACAATGTTATGGAAATGGAAGAGGATGTAGATGAAGATGAAATGGGAGATACGATACTGCGTAAAGAGTTTGACAGAGCACTGAAAGATCTGAGTCGAAACAAGGCCCCTGGAGTAGGCAACATTCCATTAGAACTACTGACAGCCTTGGGAGAGCCAGTTCTGACAAAAGTCTACCATCTGGTGAGCAAGATGTATAAGACAGGCGAAATACCATCAGACTTCAAGAAGAATATAATAATTCCAATCCCAAAGAAAGCAGGTGTTGATAGATGTAAATTAATCGAACTATCAGTTTAATAAGTCACAGCTGAAATATACTAACGCGAATTCTTTACAGACGAATGGAAAAACTGATAGAAGCCGACCTCGGGGAAGATCAGTTTGGATTCCGTAGAAATGTTAGAACACGTGAGGCAATACTGACTCTACGACTTATCTTAGAAGAAAGATTAAGGAAAGGCAAACCTACGTTTCTAGCATTTGTAGACTTAGAGAAAGCTTTTGACAATGTTGATTGGAATACTCTCTTTCAAATTCTGAAGGTGGCAGGGGTAAAATACAGAGAGCGAAGGGCTATTTACAATTTGTACAGAAAGCAGATAGCAGTTATAAGAGTGGAGGGAAATGAAAGGGAAGCAGTGGTTGGGAAGGGAGTGAGACAGGGTTGTAGCCTGTCCCCGATGTTATTCAATCTGTATATTGAGCAAGCAGTAAAGGAAACAAAAGAAAAGTTCGGAGTGGGTATTAAAATCCATGGAGAAGAAATAAAAACTTTGAGGTTCGCCGATGACATTGTAATTCTGTCAGAGACAGCAAAGGTCTTGGAAGAGCAGTTGAACGGAATGGACAGTGTCTTGAAAAGAGGGTGTAAGATGAACATCAGCAAAAGGAAAACGAGGGTAATGGAATGTAGTCGAATTAAGTCGGGTGATGCTGAGGGAATTAGATTAGGAAAAATGATTCAAATGGCTCTGAGCACTATGCGACTTAACTTCTGAGGTCATCAGTCGCTTAGAACTTAGAACTAATTAAACCTAACTAACCTAAGGACATCACACACATCCATGCCCGAGGCAGGATTCGAACCTGCGACCGTAGTGGTCGCTCGGTTCCAGACTGTAGCGCCTAGAACAGCACGGCCACTCTGGCCGGCTTAGATTAGGAAATGAGAGGCTTAAAGTAGCAAAGGAGTTTTGCTATTTGGTGAGAAAAATAACTGACGATGGTCGAAGTAGAGAAGATATAAAATATAGACTGGCAATGGCAAGGAAAGCGTTTCTGAAGAAGAAAAATTTGTTAAAATCGAGTATAGATTTAAATGTCAGGAAGGCGTTTCTGTAAGTATTTGTATGGAGTGTAGCCATGTATGGAAGTGAAACGTGGACGATAAATAGTTTAGACAAGAAGAGAATAGAAGCTTTCGAAATGTGGTGCTACAGAAGAATGCTGAAGATTAGATGGGTAGATCACATAACTAATGAGAAGTTATTGAATAGAATTGGGGAGAAGAGGAGCTTGTGGCACAACTTGACTAGAAGAAGGGATCGGTTGGTAGGACATGTTCTGAGTCAACAATACAATTTAGTATTGGAGGGCAGCGTGGAGGGTAAAAATCGTAGAGGGAGACCAAGAGATGAATACACTAAGCATATTCAGAAGGATGTAGGCTGCAGTAGGTACTGGGAGATGAAGAAGCTTGCACAGGATAGAGCAGCATGGAGAGCTGCATCAAACCAGTCTCAAGACTGAAGACCACAACAAACAACAAGAGGGCCTTAATCTTAGGTGGTCGAAAAGCACATTTCACATCATATTTCCGCAAAATACGTCCAATCCTGTTGGAAATGCTTCCTGCGTAAGTCAAAAAGGCCGTAGACTTAGGTGCCACTTCGTTGCTATCGTCACTCATCCGTTGCACAGAAGGCTGATGGCGCAATGCACATTTGATCTGCCTCTCACTATAACCATTCTGACGAAAGGTGACTTCGAGATGTGTTAGCTCAGCTGCCAAAATTTCAGGGTCTGAGATAACGTGGGCCCTGTTATCCAAGATACGAAGTACTAAAAATGGTTCAAATGGCTCTGAGCACTACGGGACTTAACATCTATGGTCATCAGTCCCCTAGAACTTAGAACTACTTAAACCTAACTAACCTAAGGACAGCACGCAACACCCAGTCATCACGAGGCAGAGAAAATCCCTGACCCCGCTGGGAATCGAACCCGGGAACCCGGGCGTGGGAAGCGAGAACGCTACCGCACGACCACGAGCTGCGGACTAAGAAGTACTCCTTCACGCTTAGCTGGATGGTGACAACTATCAGCTCGCAGATACAAGTCAGTGTTGGTAGGCTTTCTATAAATAGAATGTCCCAACGTACCATCAGTCTTCCTTTTGACCAACACATCAAGGAAGGGAAGGCATCCATTCTTTTCCACCTCCATAGTGAACTGAATATTCGGGTGGCTTGAATTCAGATGTTCCAAAAACCGGTCTAAATTCTCACTACCATGAGGCCAAACAACAAAAGTATTGTCTACATATCTGAAAAAACACGCAGGTTTCATGGTTGCTGTCTCCAATGCACGTTCCTCAAAGTCCTCCATAAACAAATTGGCCACAATAGGTGGCAACGGGCTTCCCATTGCAACTCCATCAGTCTGTTCATAGTACTGACCATTGAATAAAAAGTAAGTGGAAGTCAGCACATGTCGGAACAAATTTATTAACTCGACACCAATTAGCTGCAACGAATCAGAGAGAGGAACGCGAGTGAAAAGAGAAACCACATCAAAACTGACTAAAATATCAGAGTCATTCAAACGCAATCCCTGCAATCGACGACCATGAAACTTGTGTAGATGATACTTTTGTTGTTTGGCCTCATGGTAGTGAGAATTTAAACCGGTTTGTGGAACATCTGAATTCAATCCACCCGAATATTCAGTTCACTATGGCGGTGGAAAAGAGTGGGTGCCTTCCCTTCCTTGATGTGTTGGTCAAAAGGAAGACTGATGGTACGTTGGGACATTCTGTTTATAGGAAGCGTACCCACACTGACTTGTATCTGCGAGCTGATAGTTGTCACCATCCAGCTCAGCGTGAAAGAGTACTTCGCACCTTGGTTCACAGGGCCCACGTTATCTCAGACCCTGAAAGTTTGGCAGCTGAGCTATCACTTCTCGAAGTCACCTTTCGTCGGAATGGTTATAGTGAGAGGCAGATCAAATGTGCGTTGCGCCATCAGCCTTCTGTGCAACGGATGAGTGACGATAGAAACGAAGTGGCTCCTAAGTCTACGGCCTTTTTGCCTTACCAGGAAGCATTTCCAACAGGATCGGCCGTATTTTGCGGAAATATGATGTGAAATGTGTTTTTCGACCACCTAAGATTAAGGCCCTGTTGGCGTCCGTAAAAGATGATCTTGGTTTGCGTAAGGCTGGGGTCTATCGTATTCCTTGCAGTTGTGGCATATTGGTCAGACACTCAGGACTGTGGAAGACCGGTGCATTGAACATAAGCGTCACACACGCTTACAACAGCCGAGCAAATCCGCTATTGCAGAACATTGCCTTGACATCGGTCATCCTATGGAATACAACAACACGGAGATTCTGGCTTGCACGTCCAGCTATTGGGATAGTGTTATTAAGGAAGGTGTTGAAATCAGACTATCAAGCAACCTTAATAACAGAGATGGTGGATTTTGTTTAAATCCTGCTTGGAATCCGGTTCTGTCTCTCATCAAAAAACAGAGGGACAGAATTAGTGCTACCTCACCTGTTGATTAATAGTAACTATCGATATTTCTGATGTTGGTTATCTTTGTTTGTGTTGACACTTGTGGTATGTGTGGTGTCTTCCTTGTTTCTCCTCTGTGAACCGAGGTATTAAATTTGCTTGCACATTTCTTCTTACTTGCATTTGTGCCTTGAGAATGGCAGGGTGTGCTCCTGTCGAAATATCGGCGGTGTTCGACGACGTCACCCGGCAGCAAACCCGTAAGTTATTTGAACATTCAATTCACCGGGAAAAGTTAAGGTCTCAATTTCTTTATAGTTGTTCGTTGGATACGATCGGGGCGGATGTCCCATGACACCTGTTAAAGTTCGTCGTTGATCCGTTCACTCAGTTTTTCATTACAGATGGCAGCCAGCCCTCTGACCGAACACACTGAGCTCTCGTACTGGCGCACCATTTGGCTATCCGTGCACGATTCATAGCCAGACTCAAATTTCCATATGTCGTCAACCATGCATCTACGACCTGTACTTTTACATCCATAATGTTTATTCCTATACAGGTTATACGTCGTACTTGAAAGTCGCCTGCCCAGTATCGGCAGCTACTTACGATATTGCTGTGTCCGTGTTACTCTGATTACGATACAAGGTTCATTTGGACATGCATGCATGTCGAAAGAAACTTTGTATCGTAATCAGAGTAACAGGGGCACAGCAACATCATTTTCATCAATTCTGGATAATTTTCCACTCACGATAAACGGTTTAAGACAATAAAATTTTGATGTAGTATTCCAATTTATTCACTTGATAGTGCCGAACCAGCAGGGCACGTTCTTTAAAAATGAGATTAACGGAAGTGTAAAGAAGAAGCTAAATCATAAGGGACGAGAGAGACGTCATGAAATCTAAACACTAATAATGGTAGGAAAACTGATCATGTAACACATTTCTGGCTGCATCCTTAAGCTCATCCTTGTCTATTGCTGACACCAGAGTCAGTTTTCAGGACTAGGCGGAAGGTGGCTTTGTTCAATCTGGAGCTGACTGACCAATCCTTACGTAATATTGATAAGTAGTAGTAAGAGTGTTATGCCGCCTTTTGCGTCTGTAAGAAGTCTTGTTTGGCCCAAACGTGTGTCTCTTCATTTAAAGCATCGCCTCTGATCACTGTAACAATTCTTTCTTACAAATCGCTTTTACGCAATCAAAAATATAGTTCTTATATTAGAAATCATTTTTTAGTTCTCCCGTTTTTTGGCTCCTGCTTATTTCGTACATACAGACCCGATTTTCAACACACTGCGCTCCACAAACTGTGTGTTTACTCGTTTTCAAGGTTTTATCCGGGGCGGTTTGCTAATTGGGCAAAAACTGCAGGAAACGATCTCTGAGATAAGGCGCAAGGAAGTATTGTAGACATATGGCTTCAAATACGTTCCAAGGGAGTCGTACCCACTTGAAGGTGCAGATAGGAAGCGGCAAACACTGTAGGAAACGACCTCTCTATCAGCGCTAGACAGGTAGCCCGCCAGCATGGGGTACGCCAAATGACTGTGTGGGTCTCCACGACAGGTGTTATTATCCATATCACTTTCACACGTGCAGGCCTCGTTACTACAGACTTGTCTCCGTGGCGACGGTGTTTTCGCTGGTTCGTAGCACTAGCCACTATGGTTCTGAGGATTCCGTCACCGTCCTATTTATATATGAGTTTACCTTTACGAGGGACGGTATCGTCTGTTGTGGCTGCGTCCTCTTGTAATGTTTTGTAGTTCCTCGCTGGATAAGGAAGGGGTTGTATGATAAGTGCGTGGCCGCTTTCCCCTCACTGCAACACAAAACGCACACGTGGTTAAAATCCAATTTTCTAAAGGAACCAACTGAGTACTTCAATGATGTCCAATTTGAAGTTCTGTGGTTAACAGCAATCAAATAACACGTACTAATTCTTGAATCTTTTCCGTGTTCATATCACAACTACACTACTGACCATTAAAATTGCTACACCAAGAAGAAATGCAGATGATAAACGGGTATTCATTGGACAAATATATTATACTAGAACTGACCTGAGATTAGATCTTCACGCAATTTGGGTGAATAGATCCTGAGAAATCAGTACCCAGAACAACCACCTCTGGCCGTAATAAACGGTCTTGTTACGCTGGGTATTGAGTCAAACAGAGCTTGGTTGGCGTGTACAGGTACAGCTGCCCATGCAGCTTCAACACGATACCACAGCTAATCAAGATTAGTGACTGGCGTATTGTGACGAGCCAGTTGTTCGGCCGCCATTGATCAGACGTTTCCAATTGGTGATAGATCAGGAGAATGTGCTGGCCAGGGCAGCAGTCGAACATTTTCTGTATCCAGAAAGGCCCGTACAGGACCCGCAACATGCGGTCGTGCATTATCCTGCTGAAATGTAGGGTTTCACAGGGATCAAATGAAGGGTAGAGCCACGGGTCGTAACACATCTGAAATGTAACGTTCACTGTTCAAAGTGCCGTCAATGCGAACAAGAGGTGACCGAGACGTGTAGCCAGTGGCACCCCATACCATCACGCCGGGTCATACGCCAGTATGGCGATGAAGAATACACGCTTCCAATGTGCGTTCACCGCGATGTCGCCAAACACGGATGCGACCATCATGATGCTGTAAACAGAACCTGGATTCATCCGAAAAATCTGACGTTTTGCCATTCGTGCACCCAGGTTCCTCGTTGAGTACACCATCGAAGGTGCTCCTGCCTGTGATACAGCGTAAAGAGTAACCGCAGCCATGGTCTCCGAGCTGATAGTCCATGATGCTGCAAACGTCGTCGAACTGTTCGTGCAGATGGTTGTTGTCTTGCAAACGTCCCCATCTGTTGACTCAGGGATCGAGACGTGGCTGCGCGATCCGTTGCAGCCAAGCGGATAAGATGCTTATCATCTCGAGTGCCATTGATACGAGGCCGTTGGGATCCAGCACGGCGTTCCGTATTACTCTCCTGAACCCACCGATTCCATATTCTGCTAGCAGTCGTTGGATCTTGACCACCGCGAGCAGCAATATCGCGATACGATAAACCGCAATCGCGATAGGCTACAATCCGACCTTTATCAAAGTCGGAAACGTGATGGTACGCATTTCTCCTCCTTACAACGTTTCACCAAGCAACGACGGCCAACTGCTGTTTGTGCATGAGAAATCGGTTGGAACATTTCCTCATGTCTGTACGTTGTAAGTGTCACCACCGGCGCCACCCTTGTGTGATTGCTCTGTAAAGCTAATCATTTGCATATCACAGCATCTTCTGCCTGTCGATTAAGTTTCGCGTCTGTAGCACGTCATCTTCGTGGTGTAGCAGGTTTAATAGCCAGTAGTGTATATACAATGACTAACGTTTTCTTACAGCTAACTAAGATGCGAGGCGACGACTATCACTGTGGAAGACTGGAGCACAGTGCGACGTATTGAGGTGCAATGCGAACTGAGCCCCTATGCGACGTACTCAGTTACTGAGATTGAATTGAGAGACTGAGACATCTCGATCGGTGGCTTCGATCTATATGCACGCTGCCCAGGGGGCGTTATCGGCGCATAGCCTGGGGTCGTGTCTTGGTCTTCTCTTGTCATAGGTGCGCTTAGTTCAGCGCCTGCTATACAATGTTTCCTAGTGCCGACTGGTGTCCTGGTCAAAGCGTACGCCAGCACATTCCTCCTCCCCCCCCCCCCCCCCCCCCAGAAAAGCCGCACCGTTGATGTGTACTGGAGATGCGAACGACAACAGGGTGGGGGAGTGCGGGGTGCAGAGATGAGGGGCAGCAAGCTGGACGTAGAGATGAGACCGGAGCCGTAGCTGTGGAGGACGGCTTATAACCCCCCCCCCCCCTCCCCTTGCTTCCCGGTATTTTCGAAATTACAAGTTAACAATGACCGTGCATTATGAATTTTGACCCATGTTGGGATAAGGCATCAGAAACCGAACTAAATAATGATTATTCCCCGGGAAACAGGAGACGTTATAACTTGATCGTTATTGAATGAGTAATTTCATTCAATAACGATCGGTAAATGAAATAATGGAAATAATTGGAAATAAATTTTGGCAGTGGAAATTTTGCCGAAAGACATGACTAAGTTGTAAATGCAATTAGAAAGTCGGTCGCCAGCTCATCTGATGAGCGACAGTACTGTTAAGTACGTGAATAATTGTGTCAAAAATAAAGTTTACCTGTTTGTAGCGCAGCAGGTGCAATGGGAACTTTTACGTAAGTGTTGTGTCAGGCTCAGTAGTCATAAAATAATGTCATAACAATCTAACTACACTTAAACATTAACGGTTAACTTTCAATAAGTAAGTTATTTTGTTCATAATTTGTTAGCTAAGCGCAATGCTGACAACACAGATAATTATCAATCGAGATTTTGAATAATGGACTGTCATTCTGTCTTTAAAATTACGTACTTTGCACAGTTTAATCTACTGATAATGAAATATAATGCCAATAATTGATTAACTATGTTTTGAATGATAATAATTCATTAATTGGGCGATTGGCAGTTGGAATAAGCTTTATAGTTTCTTGAACTAACTTCAGCTGAATATGCATTGAAATAAATCTTAATGATCAAATTTATTACTTCAGTCTGTTATTAAATTACTACGGTTAGCGTAAGCTTATTAAGTGCAACAATTAGCTACAATAACCAATCGTTCAAACCAGTCTGACACGCAAATAATTTGATAATTAACATATATGCTCTTGATAATGGTGTGACACACTCGGTTCAATAAGGTAAGGATCGGAAGGATCCTACTTGGTGCTATTGTAGGGTCGAATGTAACTGCAACACTCCGATTATAAAGTGCTTGTTATTAATTTTTCAACTTTAGAGAAAAGTACAGTCACTGGCAAGCATTCTACAATTTTATCCTACGAAAATTAATTAGATCTCACTTCTCTCGTGATCGGCGGATCGAAGGAAGTCCGCGCCGGCAACACAATATAACAGCGGGCTTTTACTGTTGCGACTTGGGCCCACAGTGCGCTTCACTTTTAAGCCCTCCTTTCTTCAGCACTATGCCCATTAATCCACAATGACTTCCCCGGCCTTGCTTCCAGATATGCCGACCATTACTTTCCCGTCGTACTTAGATCCACACACTAGCCGTTAGATGTAACACAGCTAGGACTAGCAGCACTCGACTGTACGTCTTACTCCGAGCACGGCGTCACTGCTACCACTGCCCGCTGGCGCGCTCCCGCGCCCAGCGGCACGACAAAACAATCTCTATAACTTCAACGTTAACTAAATATGCCCTGACTTGCCAGTGTTAAATATTACATAAGTTAAAGATAGTATTTACAATACATATTTCCACTAGACAATACATCGTATAGGAACAGTTCCATGCGTTGCAGCGTCACAGGCCGTTCAAAAAATGGCTCTGAGCACTATGGGACTTAACTTCTGAGGTCATCAGTCCCTTAGGACTACTTAACCTAACTAACCTAAGGACATCACACATATCCATGCCCGAGGCAGGATTCGAACCTGCGACCGTAGCGCCTAGAACCGCACGGCCACTCCGGCCGGCAACTCCCGGCCGTGCTCCGCCATCTCGCTTACTAGAGCGGAGGAACGTCCTCCCAAAAACACTGCTCTAGAATATACGTCCAATCATGAGGACGCCTCCTGGGGCGATGACGGCGACGGCGACGGCCGTGGTATGGGTCCAGGTCCACCATGACGGAGAGCGGCGACGGCGGAGGCGATGGCGCGACGTCCATTGGCTCGTCCTGGGTTGCACTGCCGGTACGAGCGAGCGGCTGCGACGGCCGCGAGGTCCAGTGAGGCCGTGAATCTGGGGAAGAAAAGCCGTAGAACCACAGGGCAAGCGACAAACGCTAATTTGATTCTGGTGACGGCGCTGCAAACCATAGGGACCTGCAGTTAGATACATATGTGCCAATACATGAGAGCCTTGGGAGAGCCAGTCCTGACAAAACTCTACCATCTGATGAGCGAGATGTATGAGACAGGCGAAATTCCCTCAGACTTCAAGAACAATATAATAATTCCAATCCCAAAGAAGGCAGGTGTTGACAGATGTGAAAATTACCGAACTATCAGTTTAATAAGTCACAGCTGCAAAATACTAACGCGAATTCTTTACAGACGAATGGAAAAACTGACCTCGGGGAAGATCAGTTTGGATTCCGTAGAAATGTTAGAACACGTGAGGCAATACTGACCTTACAACTTATCTTAAAAGAAAGATTAAGGAAAGGCAAACCTACGTTTCTAGCATTTGTAGACTTAGAGAAGGCTTTTGACAATGTTGACTGGAATACTCTCTATCAAATTCTGAAGGTGGCAGGGGTAAAATACAGGGAGCGAAAGGCTATTTACAATTTGTGCAGAAACCAGATGACAGTTATAAGAGTCGAGGGAAATGAAAGGGAAGCAGTGGTTGGGAAGGGAGTGAGACAGGGTTGTAGCCTCTCCCCGATGTTATTCAATCTGTATATTGAGCAAGCAGTAAAGGAAACAAAAGAAAAGTTCGGAGTGGGTATTAAAATCCATGGAGAAGAAATAAAAACTTTGAGGTTCGCCGATGACATTGTAATTCTGTCAGAGACAGCAAAAGACTTGGAAGGGCAGTTTAACGGAATGGACAGTGTCTTGAAAGGAGGGTATAAGATGAACATCATCAAAAGTAAAACGGGGATAATGGAATGTAGTCGAATTAAGTCGGGTGATGCTGAGGGAATTAGATTAGGAAATGAGTCACTTAAAGTAGTAAAGGAGTTTTGCTATTTGGGGAGCAAAATAACTGATGATGGTCGAAGTAGAGAGGATATAAAATGTAGACTGGCAATGGCAAGGAAAGCGTTTCTGAAGGAGAGAAATTTGTTAACATCGAGTATTGATTTAAGTGTTAGAAAGTCGTTTCTGAAAGTATTTGTATGGAGTGTAGCCATGTATGGAAGTGAAACATGGACGATAAATAGTTTAGACAAGAAGAGAATAGAAGCTTTCGAAATGTGGTGCTACAGAAAAATGCTGAAGATTAGATGGGTAGATCACATAACTAATGAGGACGGATCACCTATTTGGTACTGGAGGCCAGCGTGGAGGGTAAAAATCGTAGAGGGAGACCAAGAGATGAATACACTAAGCATATTCAGAAGGATGTAGGCTGCAGTAGGTACTGGGAGATGAAGCTTGCACAGGATAGAGTAGCATGGAGAGCTGCATCAAACCAGTCTCAGGACTGAAGGCCACAACACATGTGCCGCTGCCTTTCTGGATCTCGCCTCGCTCCCAGCGCTGGTGTCACCCCAAAAACCCTGAAATAAACAAGATCACGCGGTGCAAAGCGATACTTGCGGACAATCGGCGACTACGGTTGCTGCGGTGGGTGGAGCAAGTGAAGCAGCGTCCAATGGCGGTGCCCGTGCTGAAGTTCCGCCGGTGATGGTCCGTCGCGTGAGTGTGAGAGACAGAAGGCGAGAAAATGTTGCAGCGCCTGTTTTCGTGTGTGAGAGGTGCGAAACATTTAAAAGTGCGTACGAAACGCTCTGCTTCTACGTTGGACTGGGCGTGGAACGGAACACCTGTTGGATGACGAATGCCATTTTGTTCACAAAATTGTTCAAAGTCACGTTACGTGAACTGAGGTCCGTAAGAATGACTTCAAGCAATCCTTCAATGCAAACTAATTGAGGACAATACTTGGATGGTGCTACGTGACGTGGTAGAGTTCATAGGCATCGCAAATTGAAACTTGCCAAAAGAGGATACCACAATAAGGCAGCGAGTGCTCCGGAATGGTCCTGCAAAGTCAATGTGCACTCGTTGCCATGGTGACTGAGTCCTAGGCTAAGCTGCGAATGTCTGTGGCGGAGCTAATTGATTGTCTGCGCATGCACGACACTGTGACATCATCTGTTCAATATGGGTGAACACGTCTTCCCAAGTACAGTGCCAGCGCGCTAACTGTTTAGCGCGTACAGTTGCGACATGTCTTTGGTGAAGCAGTTGTATCACATTCTTTTGCAACACTCTGTGAATGAGCACATGCGATTGTCCACTGTCGGAGTTTATTAGGATCACATCTTGTTGTACTGAAAGGCTATGCCGACGAGCAAAGTATCGGCGCACTACTGATTTCTGAATAAGGTTCAAGGAGGGGGCCAAGACGTGCGAATGTAATGCAACAAAATCTTCAGATCAGTGTCCGCTTCCGTGGCCTGTGCAGTTCTTCTGTAATTCAGTGGAAAAGTCTGCAGCAATTCAGAGATTCGGGGCCGATCGGAAGGCGAGAAAGGGTGTCAGGATTTCCATGCTGTGCCGTAGATCTGATACTGTGATACTGGGATAGAAGCAAAACCCAGCGTTGCAGTTTTTGAGCAGTACGTGTTGGAAACAAGGAATGCAACGGCTTGTGATCTGTCACTAAATAAAACTTGCAACCAAATAGATAGTGATGCAATTTTGTCACACCATACACAATAGCGAGAGCTTCTTTTTCAATTTGTGAATAATTGCATTGAGTTTGAGTTAACAACTATGAGGCAAAAGTAATAGGTCTGTCTGTTGCTCCAATTCTGTGCGAAAGCACAGCGTTGATTCCATGAGAGGAAGCGTCTACTTGAAAACTCACTGGTTTGTCAGGATCACATTGTACTAAACGTTTGCCCTGAGCAAGGCGTTTCTGAGTTTCTGAAATGCATCGTAACACAAAAGGCACGTATTTCCTACGCAAGCGATGACATGGGGCCGCGATCTGTGAAGCGTTTGAAATGAAACGATTGTTGTATGTCAACCTGCCTAGCACTGACTCCAGTTCAGGTACATTGCGAGGAACGGGCAGGACACGGACTGGAAGCAAATGAGTTTGCAGGTTGTGTACACCCTGACTGTTTATCACACGACCCAAATACTGAAGTTCTGTCTGAAAAAAGTCAGTTTTCGAGACGACACTTGAGTCCTGCATCTGACAACACTCGAAAAAGAGTACGCAATTTGGCAATATGGTCCTCTGGCGTACGGCTTGAGACGACAATATCGTCAAGGTAGTTCGAACAGAACGGTAAGTGAGCCCGTCAGCTATTCCAAGTAACGTTGAAAAATGGCGGGTGTGGAGGCACTGTCGAAGGGCAAACGCAAATATAACAATACACACTTTTGTGATTCTTCATCTAGTGGTATTTGCAAATAAGCACCACGCAAATCTATCTTAGAAAAGTAAGGGCCCTCTCCAAGCCTGTACATAAGTTCCTTTAGGGCGAGGCAATGGATAAGTGTCAATTATTGTCTGTGGATCGACTGTAGTTTTGAAGTCAACACAAATGCGAATGCGACCGGAAGGCTTGGGCATCAAAACCAATGGACTTGCCCACTGACTAGCTTGCATTGGAGCAATCACACCATTGTCTTGAAATTCTTTTAATTCACTGGCTACTTTGTCTCGTAAAGCAACGGGAACGGGTCGAGCCCGGAAAAGCTTAGGTTGTGCATTGTCTTTTAGGGTAATTTGCGCTACATAATTACTAGCTTTTCCAAGTCTTCAGAAAAGAGTTCAGGAAATTCCTTAAGCAAATTAGCTACACTGTCTTTTGGATTAAAAGCAGTCACTGAAGGTGCATTGTCTCGGATACTAAGACCAAACAAATCAAACGAATCTAAGCCAAAAATATTTACGCTGTCTCTCGTTTGCAACATAGTAAATTTCACTGTCGTAGCGTGAGATTTGTAAGTAGTAGGCAAACTACACTGTCCAGGTACTGGGATTTCCTGTCCGTTGCAGTATGCAGTGAGATGCGTGCTAGATTTTGACAGGCGTGGTGTGCCTAACTGTTGGTACGTGGCACAATTAAGCAAAGTTACAGAAGCATATGTGTCCAATTGAAAGTCAACGCGACGGTTGGTGTTGACAGGCTTCATTTCACATCTGCACTTGGCAGATTTTGGGATTCTGCGTTATTTTTTGTGTTGCACTATTCACAATTGACTTTCTTAACTGTTTTTCCATTCTTCACAGCCACAGTATTTATGCCTACTCGTTTGTTTTCGTTGAGTTGGTGAGTGTTGCCAACCTATGAAACGAATTTGTATGTGTATGTGTGTGTGTGTGTGTGTGTGTGTGAGAGAGAGAGAGAGAGAGAGAGAGAGAGAGAGAGAGAGATTTTCTTCTGTTTCTTTTCTTTTCTTTTAAGCAGGTGGGAGGGGGGGGATAGGAGGGAGGAAAGGAAAGACAGGGATGGGCCTGGCCAATGATTATAGGAATATGGGAGGGAATGGAAGTGGTAAATGGAGCCTGTGGTTATATATGTACTTTTAATGTTATATTAAGTGGTCAATCAGTTTAAAGAGTGTGTGGTTTGCCAAGTTGATCTGATCCGTTAGGAGTTGTTTCTTTTCTGTTATGTTTTTTGGATGTGGTAGTTTTCTTGTAAGGAGAGGTGTTTTTTGTTGCTTACCCTTATGATTTCCATGTCTGGGTCTCTGGTTATAATTTTATGTTGGTGTAAGTGTTTACACCAACACCAACATACAAGCCGGCCGAAGTGGCCGCGCGGTTCTGGCGCTGCAGTCTGGAACCGCGAGACCGCTACGGTCGCAGGTTCGAATCCTGCCTCGGGCATGGATGTGTGTGATGTCCTTAGGTTAGTTAGGTTTAACTAGTTCTAAGTTCTAGGGGACTAATGACCTCAGCAGTTGAGTCCCATAGTGCTCAGAGCTATTTGAACCAACATACAATTACAACCAGAGGGTGGTATGATAAGTGGGTGGCCGGTTTCCTCTCACTACAACACAAAATGCACATGTCGTTAAAATAGAATTCATCACAGGAAGCAACTGAGTACTTTACTTCGTTATTGGCCAATTTGAAGTTCTGTGGTTGAGAGCAATCAAATAATGGGTGCTAATTCCTGAATATTGTCCGCGTGTGTATCACAACTATATACAATGACTAATGTTCCCTCTCACCTAGCTAAGATGCGAGGCGATGACTATCACTGTGGAAGACTAGAGCACAGTGCGACGCATTGAGGCCCAGTGCGAACTGAGTCCCGATGTGACGTACTGAGCTGGAAGATATTTTTTTCTTGGTGTATTTCAATTCCCTCCCAGAGGGATAAAGTTAAAACACATAATGAGGAGATATAACAATAAAAACATAGGTGATAAAACAGTGGCTGCTTAAAACGAATATGGTGAAAAGTTGCGAAGAAAATATAAAAAACAAAGGATGTGTGATGCTGATTAAAACACGTAGTAACTAGACAGGCACAATTAAAAAACACGACGATAGTCTGGTTTCTGTTCGCATCACTTAAAAAGGAGGACGCACAACACTGAACACTCACGAAAAACACTGTACTATAGAGTACAAATGTAGATGGAGGGGAGGGGGGACCTAGACAGATGAGGGGAGAGAAAGGAAGGAGGAGAGGAAAAGTAGAAAAAGGGGGGAGCCGATGAAAGGAGAGGAGACAGAAAACAAGGGGGCAGGGTGGATGCGAGATGGAGTGGGGAAAGCAGTGGTGGGGAAAGAAAAAGGACTTGGGGGAGAGACATGAGTCAAAGAGAGGGTAGGAGTGGAAAACAGTATGGAAGGGGGCAGAGAAGGAGCCTGGGAAAAAAGACAGAGGGAGGGAGGGGGAGGATGTTTATTAATCAGCCAGTTATTAAAAGCATAAACTCAAAAGTATAAATAAAATCTAAAAAGTAATTTCAATTCAATTCAAAATTAAATCCAAATCACAATCTTTAAAAAGTCTCACGCCCACACATTTTAGTTTACAATGAGACTTGCGCCCAACGTGGGGCTCGAATTCGGTACTATTATGACTCTTGTAATTATGTATATACATGTTGTTGTTGTTGTTGTGGTTGCTGTTGTGGTCTTCAGTCCTGAGACTGGTTTGACGCAGCTCTCCATGCTACTCTATCCTATACAAGCTTCTTCATCTCCCAGTACCTACTAAAACCTACATCCTTCTGAATCTGCTTAGTGTATTCATCTCTTGGTCTCCCTCTACGATTTTTCCCCTCCACGCTGCCCTCCAATACTAAATTGGTGATCCTTCGATGTCTCAGAACAAGTCCTACCAACCGATCCCTCCTTCTAGTCAAATTGTGCCACAAGCTCCTCTTCTCCCCAGTTCTATTCAATACCTCCTCATTAGTTATATGATCTACCCATCTAATCATCAGCATTTTTCTGTAGCACCACATTTCGAAAGCTTCTATTCTCTTCTTGTCTGAACTATTTATCGTCCACGTTTCACTTCCATACATGGCTACACTCCATACAAATACTTTCACAAATGACTTTGAGACACTTAAATCTATACTCAATGTTAACAAATTTTTCTTCTTGCCATTGCCAGTCTACATTTTATATCCTCTCTACTTCGACCATGATCAGTTATTTTGCTCCCCAAACAGCAAAACTCCTTTACTACTTTAACTGACTCATTTCCTAATCTAATTTCCTCAGCATCACCCGACTTAATTCGACTACATTCCATTATCCTCGTTTTGCTTTTGTTGATGTTCATCTTATACCCTCCTTTCAAGACACTGTCCATTCCGCTCAACTGCTCTTCCAAGTCCTTTGCGGTCTCTGACAGAATTACAATGTCATCGGCGAACCTCAAAGTTTTTATTTATTCTCCATGGATTTTAATACCTACTCCGAACTTTTCTTTTGTTTCCTTTATTGCGTGCTCAATATACAGATTGAGTAACATCGGGGAGTGGCTACAACCCTGTCTCACTCCCTTCCCAACCACTGCTTCCCTTTCATGTCCCTCGACTCTTATAACTGTCATCTGCTTTCTGCACAAATTGTAAATAGCCTTTCGCTCCCTGTATTTTACCCCTGCCACCTTCAGAATTAGAAAGAGAGTATTCCAATCAACATTGTCAAAAGCTTTCTCTAAGTCTACAAATGCTAGAAACGTAGGTTTGCCTTTCCTTAATCTTTCTTTTAAGATAAGTCGTAAGGTCAGTATTGTCTCACGTGTTCTAACATTTCTACGGAATCCAAACTGATCTTCCCCGAGGTCAGTTTTTCCATTCGTCTGTAAAGAATTCGCGTTAGTATTTTGCAGCTGTGACTTATTAAACTGATAGTTCGGTAATTTTCACATCTGTCAACACCTGCTTTCCTTGGGATTGGAATTATTATATTCTCCTTGAAGTTTGATGGTATTTCGCCTGTTTCATACATCTTGCTCACCAGATGGTAGAGTTTTGTCATGACTGGCTCTTCCAAGGCTGTCAGTAGTTCTAATGGAATATTGTCTACTCCCGGGGCCTTGTTTCGACTCAGGTCTTTCAGTGCTCTGTCAAACTCTACTCGCAATATCATATCTCCCATTTCATCTTCATCTACATCCTCTTCCATTTCCATAATATTTTCCTCAAGTACATCGCCATTGTATAGACCCTCTATACATTCCTTCCACATTTCTGCTTTCCCTTCTTTGCTTAGAACTGGGTTTCCATCTAAGCTCTTGATATTCGTGCAAGTGGTTCTCTTTTTTCCAAAGGTCTCTTTAATTTTCCTGTAGGTAGTATGTATCTTACCCCTAGTGAGATAAGGCACTACATCTTCACATTTGTCCTCTAGCCATCCCTGCTTAACCATTTTGCACATTTATATACATAACCATTGTAAATTGTTTGTGTAAATTTTCTTATAAGTACACCAAACCATACGCTGAGGCTAACCGGAGAAGAGAAAAACTATAAAAAGAAAACGAAATTGATTGAAAGAAAAAGGAAAAGCTAAGGCTTATTGTGCAAGAATGCTAAAGATTTGTGTGCGAAATATTCAAGCCATACACACATTAGATCCCTTTGGTACAGAACAGTAAGTAGTGAAAATTGAAGAGAGTGTATTTGTGTATGCATTTGTATGTTTATTTTGGAAGGGATATATGTACATTTGTGTTAATGTTTGAACTTGTAATTGTGTCGAATTGAATGCACTATAGGTAAAGTAGGGAAGACTAAAGCACTTTTACCGGACGAGCAAAATTTGCTCGACATGGACAGTGAAAATCATACTCAGAATGGAAACGAATCCCATGCCACCGCCTCGGAAAACATACCTTCCGAAGAGAGAGGGCGGGGGGGGGGGGGGGGGGGGGGGTTAGGGTCTGTGGACGCCAAATGATGCTCCACAGCAGAATGACAATGAAATATTAGTGACTCCTCTGCATGTGCAGATGGGGGCAAC
This sequence comes from Schistocerca serialis cubense, assembly GCF_023864345.2. Lineage (NCBI taxonomy): Eukaryota > Metazoa > Arthropoda > Insecta > Orthoptera > Acrididae > Schistocerca > Schistocerca serialis. The sequence goes on from NC_064646.1 coordinate 124,406,706, forward strand.
CAAGTGTTAGACAAGGTGGGGCATCTGTGTGCTCGCCTATCGCAGATACTTTCGCAGAATTTTTGCGAATTCTTGAGGAAAGAGATAGAGAAAAGGAAAGACTTTTAGAATAGAAAGAACGGGAGAAGGAACGAATTTTAGAACAGAAAGAGCGGGAAAAGCAACGAATTTTAGAACAGAAAGAACGAGAAAAGGATAAAAAATTAGCTCAAATGCTCGGTGAGCGAGAGTAGAAATTATCTCAAATGCTCCATGAGCATAAGCAACAAAGAGATAGAGAAAGAGACCAAAAATTTAGCTCAAAAGCTCAGTGAGCGGGAACAACGTACAGAATCAAAACTAAGTGGTATACAAAATGAACTTGTTGAGATGCGTGATGTGTGTAAGGAGATACCCGATCTTGTGCAAATTTTGTTTAGTGAGATGCAGAAATCGCAAATATCTCATACCAGTCTCAAAGACGATGTTCAGAACCTAACAAATCGTGTAGACAATTCAAAACTTTGATGAGTATTTAGAAGGCCAAGCACCCAAAGTTGAGAAGGAACTTGACGAATTGCTAGAACTTAAAAATCGCGAAATCTCATCAAAGATAGAGAGCGACGTTAAGTCAACAGTGGAGCAAGCGACAGCGGCTCTGAGCGTAAACACTGACGCCAGCGCTGTCGCAATACAAGTCTAACTAGCGCAGATAAAGTCACGTGTGCCGGCAGAGTTACCAATTTTTCAACGAGATGTCACACGAAGGCTATCTAAGCTAGAAAACCAAGTAAAGAATGGATGACTGACAGCCAATCAGACTCCACGTACAGATAGTTACGACAACATAAACAGTGTGCAAAGCGCTTACTCGCAGACACAACCAGCTGTCAATAACAGACATGAACAATATGCAAGACCATGTAGTTCACAACACGAATTAAGAAACTAAACGGGCAGTAGCAATCCACTGTACCAGAAGGAGGATAATGTGTTGAAACGTGTGTGAATTCCTAAGGGACCAAACTGCTTAGGTCATCAGTCCCTAGACTTACACACTACTTAAACTAACTTGTGCTAAGAACAACACATATATCTATGCCCGAGTGAGGACTCGAACCTCCGGCGGGAGGGGCCACGCAGTCCGTGACATACGCCTCAAACCACGCTGCCACTCCGCGCGGCTGAGGATAATGTGATCAAACATCGAACCTTTCAGACTTTCAATAGTGAGAAGCGTAATATCCACTCAGTTGTTTTTAATCAAGAGCTTTCGTAATATTTTTCCCAGGAGTTGGACAGAAAGGCAACGCATACAATTCGTAGTCTCTTATATACAAGGTGACACGTCACTGTGGGAAACAGATGTATCTGAAATAAGCCACACCATGCATCAATTCGAGTGCGCATTTTTGCAGAAATTTTGGTCAGACAGTGTACAAGATAGACTGCGTAAAGAACTATACAGCCCTGAAATGTACAATCCGAAAGTAGGAACTTTGCGCAAGTACTTTGAAAAATACATAAATAAGATTAGGTATTGGGACGAACCCATGTCTGATCGTGATGTGATCAGACTGATGAAGATGAAATTAGCAGGTGATATTAAGAAATATTTTATCAACGTACCCGAGAACGACACTGAACAATTCATGGACATAGTTGACTTCGTGGATTTGTTAATAGAGTTTATGAAAAGTGAAAATAAGTGGAATCATGAAGGTTGTAACCAGCAGAAAGCTGATTACAACTTCAATAATAATAACCCAGTACTAAACGGTAACCGTAACAGACAAGAATATAGCCAACCGATTCGGGGGCCAAACAATAATAACGATTATACTGATCAAAACAGAAGGCGTCATGACGGGTGCATAAGTAATGGTTAGAATGGTAACGGCAATCCGCAGTGGCGGAATAACCGGAACCAGTGGCGCGGATATAAAGAATCACCAGCACAGTGGCAACAAAATGCAGCGTCACAGTGGAATACAAATTCAGGTCCATAACAAAACATGGCTGGAGGCTATATCAGCCCGCCACATAATCAGAACAATGCGATATCAAACTGCACCATCGGGGAGGCAGGACAGCCAACCCAACCACAGCAGCAACAACCAGAGTCACTGTGTGAGGATAGTGGAGGTGAGAGATAACTGTCAACTCAATGTCACTCACCCGCCAAACTAAAGACAGCCGCAATCCGCTCTCCGTTGTTGGCTGTGAGATGGTGTAGTGAGGGCACGTTCTATAATGACAATAACAATCTCTGTATGCTGAGGTATAATGACGGGGTGAAAATAGAGGAGGAATAAGTAAATGGACCTCAAAAATGTAAACAAACAAATAAAGATGTTCTGCAAGTGATATTACAAGCCGAAATATACGGTGCACCGATTCAAATAAAAGAAGACACAGGTGCGTCAACTAACGTCCTGAGTTTAGAACTTTACAAGTACATAAGCCAAAATAATCACATACCTGTATTGAAACTTCCTGGCAGATTAAAACTGTGTGCCCGACCGAGACTCGAACTCGGGACCTTTGCCTTTCGCGGGCAAGTGCTCTACCATCTGAGCTACCGAAGCACGACTCACGCCCGGTACTCACAGCTTTACTTCTGCCAGTACCTCGTCTCCTACCTTCCAAACTTTACAGAAGCTCTCCTGCGAAGCTTGCAGTACTAGCACTCCTGAAAGAAAGGATATTGCGGAGACATGGCTTAGCCACAGCCTGGGGGATGTTTGCCAGTATTGCCAGTAAAAAATTGTCGAGTGACAGTGCAATTGGTGCACAATCGCAAATCATAAAGCACCAGGTGCAAGTTGAATTTGTTATAGGAAATGAAGCAATAAGAAGCTCGTTCCTTGTGGTTAAAGGGTTGATGGTCGCTTGTGATGAGAGGAGAAAACGTAAAAATGCAGAGAATGAAGCTTGACAAACGGAACACAAACGTCTAAAAATGAAATTGATATGAAGTGCAAGATGGCTAAGCAGCAGAGGCTGGAGGGTTATGTAAGTCTACATAAATATGTATAAGTGTGGGAAAGATAGAAACTACCTCCAGGAAGATTAAATAGCCCGTTTAAGAAGACAGAAGCATTTTTATGAATATCAAGACGTCAGGTGGGAAGCCAGTGCTAAGCAAAGAAGGGAAAGCTGGGACGTGGAAGGAATACAGAAGGTGAATGAATGTCGTGTGACTAGGGCCTCCGGTCGGGTAGACCGTTCGCCGGGTGCAAGTCTTTCGATTTGACACCACTTCGGCGACTTGCGCGTCGATGATGGTGAAATGATGATTAGGACAACACAACACCCAGTCCCTGAGCGGAGAAAATCTCCGACCCAGACGGGAATCGGATCCGGGCCCTTAGGATTGACATTTTGTCGCGCTGACCACTCAGCTACCGGGGGCGGACAAATGGTTCAAATGGCTCTGAGCACTAAGGGACTTATCATCTGAGGTCATCAGCCCCATAGAACTTAGAACTACTTCAACCTAACTAACCTAAGGACAGCACACACATCCATGCCCGAGGCAAGATTCGAACCTGCGACCGTAGCGGTCGCACGGTTCCAGACCGAAACGCCTAGAACCGCTCAGTCACTCCGGCCGGCGGGGGCGGACATATATAAGGTAATATTATAGTAGATGAGTATGAGATGGATGATATGACACTTCGAGAAGAAGGTAACAGACTACTGAAAGACCTAAGACGAAATTAACTAACAAATGACACTGACTGCATCTCCGGGGTTGCGGGTATAGCTCCCTGGTATTACCAAGAAACTGAGAAACCTCAACCGGTTCTGACGGCTAAACTAAACTACTCTCATATTCAAGTTGATCTCCTGCCTAGAGTCTGTGATCTCTACACACGAAAAAACACAACAGTGTAGAAATTGAGGTGCAGCGATGTATAGCTAGGAAAACGCAGCTGCAAGGAAAATGCTTTTATGCAACTTACGCTACAATATTCCTAGTGCTGTGATGTCGCGACACACCCCCTCATGCATGCAGCATGGAGGCCCCACTGACAACAGTGGAAGCTGGATGTTGGTGGCATGGCTGGCTGTGACGTCCACTCCCAACGATGGTAACACTTTCAGCAATGCGTATTCCTGTTTGCACAACGTGGCGCCATGCATCAAGCGCCAGCCGCGCCTATGGCTACCAGAATTCTTGCAGAGAGCATCAGAACCCAGAAGATGAGCTTTCCCCAGCGGTGACGACGGCGGGTGCTGTAGTACTCACCCTAGCCATACTGCTGTCCAAGGCAGTTGGGTTGCTGCTGTAGAGAGCCTGGGGAAAAAACTAAAATAAAATAAAGATGAGCAAACTTTCTGTTCACATTATAGTTACTTTAATATGAGCCAGTCTAGAAACACACTGCATTTAAACTGAAAACTGAAATAATATTTTTGTATTTGTCTCGGCAAATATTTTGAACAAGCATGAGTTCTTTGTTATAATTTGCAACACCCCACACACGCGAGAGAATTCTTCTTACCGCCGTTAACAAATAATTGAAATACGAGTCGTGAATCTGGATCTCAGCTAGTAACTGAAAATAAAAATCTTAAAAAGTATGTTTTCTTCCGCTGCGTCACGCGACTGTGGAAAAAATATTTGTTATGTTTGGAGAGGGCGATCTCTTCTCTTCCACTAAATTCGTGAATTAAAAATGCCACGTAATGGTGTCTGTTGCTGCAGCGGCGGCTGCAACTGTTGAGCTGAAAATTACTCAGAATACTGATTTTAAACGGAAACGGGCATGACACAGGGCTCACCTTCTACAAATAAAGGCGAACAATAAATTTAAACTATTATATTGCAGAATTAATATCACAAATGAGCTTACATTCGTCAGCAATTAAGAAACATGTCCGACCTCTACCACATCAGACAAGAGAAACAAAAATACACTCCTGGAAATGGAAAAAAGAACACATTGACACCGGTGTGTCAGACCCACCATACTTGCTCCGGACACTGCGACAGGGCTGTACAAGCAATGATCACACGCACGGCACAGCGGACACACCAGGAACCGCGGTGTTGGCCGTCGAATGGCGCTAGCTGCGCAGCATTTGTGCACCGCCGCCGTCAGTGTCAGCCAGTTTGCCGTGGCATACGGAGCTCCATCGCAGTCTTTAACACAGGTAGCATGCCGCGACAGCGTGGACGTGAACCGTATGTGCAGTTGACGGACTTTGGGCGAGGGCGTATAGTGGGCATGCGGGAGGCCGGGTGGACGTACCGCCGAATTGCTCAACACGTGGGGCGTGAGGTCTCCACAGTACATCGATGTTGTCGCCAGTGGTCGGCGGAAGGTGCACGTGCCCGTCGACCTGGGACCGGACCGCAGCGACGCACGGATGCACGCCAAGACCGTAGGATCCTACGCAGTGCCGTAGGGGACCGCACCGCCACTTCCCAGCAAATTAGGGACACTGTTGCTCCTGGGGTATCGGCGAGGACCATTCGCAACCGTCTCCATGAAGCTGGGCTACGGTCCCACACACCGTTAGGCCGTCTTCCGCTCACGCCCCAAAATCGTGCAGCCCGCCTCCAGTGGTGTCGCGACAGGCGTGAATGGAGGGACGAATGGAGACGTGTCGTCTTCAGCGATGAGAGTCGCTTCTGCCTTGGTGCCAATGATGGTCGTATGCATGTTTGGCGCCGTGCAGGTGAGCGCCACAATCAGGACTGCATACGACCGAGGCACACAGGGCCAACACCCGGCATCATGGTGTGGGGAGCGATCTCCTACACTGGCCGTACACCACTGGTGATCGTCGAGGGGACACTGAATAGTGCACGGTACATCCAAACCGTCATCGAACCCATCGTTCTACCATTCCTAGACCGGCAAGGGAACTTGCTGTTCCAACAGGACAATGTACGTCCGCATGTATCCCGTGCCACCCAACGTGCTCTAGAAGGTGTTAGTCAACTACCCTGGCCAGCAAGATCTCCGGATCTGTCCCCCATTGAGCATGTTTGGGACTGGATGAAGCGTCGTCTCACGCGGTCTGCACGTCCAGCACGAACGCTGGTCCAACTGAGGCGCCAGGTGGAAATGGCATGGCAAGCCGTTCCACAGGACTACATCCAGCATCTCTACGATCGTCTCCATGGGAGAATAGCAGCCTGCATTGCTGCGAAAGGTGGATATACACTGTACTAGTGCCGACATTGTGCATGCTCTGTTGCCTGTGTCTATGTGCCTGTGGTTCTGTCAGTGTGATCATGTGATGTATCTGACCCCAGGAATGTGTCAATAAAGTTTCCTCTTCCTGGGACAATGAATTCATGGTGTTCTTATTTCAATTTCCAGGAGTGTACATAGTATATGAACAACTGAACGCTGTTGTTCTTCGCATTAAACTTACATAGGTTATATTGTGCATAATTAGTAATCTTTGCACTCAAACATTGAAATCAACGTTTTACATAATAATAATAATACAAATGAGAAAAATTTGTGCCGCCTGTGGGGCTAGTATCGCACTCAATGTAATATTTCGGATCGAGATAAAAGCTCTCGTCCATATTAAATCTTTTTAATATTTGCGTTTAGATTTTTTTTCTCAAAATTTTCGCTGGGGACGGCGCAATCAGTTAAATCTGGCATCTCCTGTGATATCCAAGGATTTCTTTTAGGCTTTGTCTTTTCATCTATGCGATTCTCGGCTGCATTCCCTATTTCAACTCTCAATGCTATGCATTCGTCTTCTGTTGTATTTCCTTCTCCTTTTGGAGTCAGTAGTTGCCCAATCCTCCCTTGGAAACTAACAGACACCTGTGGTTCTTTCAACTTATCCAGGTCCCCCCCCCCCCCCCCACTCAATTTTTTTCTTTTCTTTTTTTTTCAAATTCTTCAGTTTTGCTCTATACTTCATAAGCAATAAATTATGGTAAAGACCGTACCTGCCCATGAAAATGTCTTACAGTTTAAAATATGGTTCCTAAATCTCTAACTTATCGTTATAAAATAAATCTGAAACCCTCCAGTTTGTCCAGGCGTCTTCCACTCACACGGCATTGTTTCATGGTTCTTAAACCAAGTGTTAGCGATGATTAAATTATGCTCTGTGCAGAATTCTGCCAGGAGGATCCTCTATCAGTCCTTTACCCCATACCATATTTTTCTGGCATATAGAGTTGTATTATTGTGGCAGGTGTTGGCTACGTGCCTGTCTTGGCTACGATTATGCTGCGTTCACTATGCTTTTGGTAGTAAGTCACTAGCATTCCTATTTCCTTATTAGCCCTACCCTTGCATTGGCTCTATTTGTTTATGTATTTACAGCTCTTTACTCACCTGAGCAGAAGCCCTGTTCATCCTGCCACAAAATTTCACTAAGCATCATTATATCTAACTTCAGTCTATCCATTTCCCTTTTAAAATTTTCTAACCTTCATACACGATTAACGGATCTAACATTCCACTGCCCTATCAGTAAATGCCAATTTTGTTTCTCCTTGTGACATTCTCCTGAGTAGTCGCTGCTCAGAGATCCGAATGGGGGACTATTTTACTACACTACTGGCCATTAAAATTGCTACACCACGAAGATGACGTCCTACAGACGCGAAATTTAACCGACAGGAAGAAGATGCTGTGATATGCAAATGATTAGCTTTTCAGAGCATTCACACAAGGTTGGCGCCGATGGCGACACCTACAACGTACTGACATGAGGAAAGTTTCCAACCGATTTCTCATACACAAACAGCAGTTGACCGGCGTTGCCTGGTGAAACGTTGTTGCGATGCCTCCTGTAAGGAGGAGAAATGCGTACCATCACGTTTCCGACTTTGATAAAGGTCGGATTTTAGCCTATCGCGATTGTGGTTTATTGTATCGCGACATTGCTGCTCGCATCCGTCGAGATCCAATGACTGTTAGCAGAATATGGAATCAGTGGGTTCAGGAGGGTAATACGGAACGCCGTGCTGGATCCCAACGGCCTCGTATCACTAGCAGTCGAGATGACAGGCATCTTATCCGCATGACTGTAACGGATGGTGCAGCCACGTCTCGATCCCTGAGTCAACAGATGGGGACATTTGCAAGGTTACCGGTGACGCTGCATCACAGACTGGAGCGCCTGCGATGGTGTACTCAAAGACGAACCCGGCTGCACGATCGGAAAAACGCCATTTTTCGGATGAATCCAGGTTCTGTTTACAGTATCATGATGGTCGCATCCGTATTTGACTTGGCGGTGAACGCACATTGTAAGCGTGTATTCGTCATCGCCATACTGGCGTATCACCCAGTGTGATGGTGTGGGGTGCCATTGGTTACACGTCTCGGTCACCTCTTGTTCGCATTGACGGCACTCTGAACAGTGGACGCTACATTTCAGATGTGTTACGACCCGTGGCTCTACCCTTCATTTCATCCCTGCGAAACCCTACATTTCAGCAGGATAATGCACAACCACATGTTGCAGGTCCTGTACGGGCCTTTCTGGATACAGAAAATGTTCGACTGCTGCCCTGGCCAGCACATTCTCCAGAACTCTCACCAACTGAAAACATCTGGTCAATGGTTGCCGAGCAACTGGCTCGTCACAATAGGCCAGTCACTACTTCTGATGAACTGTGGTATCGTGTTGAAGCTGCATGGGCAGCTGTATCTGTACGCGCCATCCAAGCTCTGTGTGACTCAATGCCCAGGCGTATCAAGGCCGTTATTACGGCCAGAGGTGGTTGTTCTGGTTACTGATTTCTCAGGATCTACGCACCCAAACTGCGTGAAAATGTAATCACATGTCAGTTCTAGTGTAATATATTTGTCCAATGAATACCCGTTGATCATCTGCATTTCTTCTTGGTGTAGCAATTTTAATGGCCAGTTGTGTAGCTCATCATTTTACGCAAGGGGATAATATCTTTTAACCATAGAATAGAGTTGTATGTATTAAGGAAAACATTAAGGCTGTAGTTTTGTCTTGCTTTCGGTCGCCTGGAGCACCAGCACAGCAAGGCCCAGCTGGCTGATGTTACAAGGACAGATCAGTTGTAGAGACCAGCGCGTCGTGTCTCCGACGTAACGGAGGCAGCGAGTTCGGAGATGACGTCATAGGACCTGCTGACGATTTGAAAGTGAGTATACAGAGCTCGTTTATGAACCCTATTGCCTGCATGGTGGCACCCTTTGGTGATACTGCTGTGTACCGTATGAATACGTACACAGCGTAAAGATTGCAGTTTACATTTTAATCAAAGACTACAAAGTTGGACGTCAGATTTTCCAGAATTAAGAATCTCATAAGGTATTGATGCATTTGTGTCGCTGCTTTAATAACTTCAGTATTAATTAAAAACATAGCTCTTTGCATGAGACAAATTATCTGTATCGAGCTATTTCGTCCTTGTACGAGTACATCGACTGTGGTACCTTGATTGCTTCAGAACAGTTTTGAAAGAAGGAGCAGTGGATTGAGCAATACTCTCATGTCAGGCTGTTTGTGATTAGTTCATGGGAACTGTTCCACACGAAACCTATTACGTCACTACAAACAGGAGGTGGTTCTGGCTACCAATGAAAAGTAATGCTGAGGATAATATCTAAACGAGAAAACAAATACGAAAACTTGAATCACTCCAAATAACCTGATAAAGTAAATAGCAGTTTAAATCTCGGAACGAGTAGAGACTTTTAATCAGTTTGATGTGGTAGCCTAAAGTGCTTATGTTCTACATCTACATCTGCATGATTACTCTACAATTCACATTTAAGTGCTTGGCAGAGGGTTAATCGAACCACAATCATACTCTCTCTCTCTACCATTCCACTCCCGAACAGCGCGCGGGAAAAACGAACACCTAAACCTTTCTGTTCGAGCTCTGATTTCTCTTATTTTATTTTGATGATCATTCCTACCTATGTAGGTTGGTCTCAACAAAATATTTTCGCATTCGGAAGAGAAAGTTGGTGACTGAAATTTCGTAAATAGATCTCGCCGCGACGAAAAACGTCTTTGATTTAATGACTTCCATCCCAACTCGCGTATCATATCTGTCACACTCTCTCCCCTATTACGTGATAATACAAAACGAGCTGCCCTTTTTTGCACCCTTTCGATGTCCTCCGTCAATCCTACCTGGTAAGGATCGCACACCGCGCAGCAATATTCTAACAGAGGACGAACGAGTGTAGTGTAAGCTGTCTCTTTAGTGGACTTGTTGCATCTTCTAAGTGTCCTGCCAATGAAACGCAACCTTTGGCTCGCCTTCCCCACAATATTGTCTATGTGGTCTTTCCAACTGAAGTTGTTCGTAATTTTTACACCCAGGTACTTAGTTGAATTGACAGCCTTGAGAATTGTACTATTTATCAAGTAATCGAATTCCAGCGGATTTCTTTTGGAACTCATGCGGATCACCTCACACTTTTCGTTATTTAGCGTCAACTGCCACCTGCCACACCATACAGCAGCCTTTTCTAAATCGCTTTGCAACTGATACTGTTCTTCGGAAGACCTTACTAGACGGTAAATTACAGCATCATCTGCGGACAACCTAAGTGAACTGCTCAGATTGTCACCCAGGTCATTTATATAGATCAGAAACAGCAGAGGTCCCAGGTCGCTTCCCTGGGGAACATCCTATATCACTTCAGTTTTACTCGATGATTTGCCGTCTATTACTACGAACTGCGACCTTCCTGACAGGAATTCGCGAATCCAGTCGCACAACTGAGACGATACCCCGTAGGCCCGCAGCTTGATTAGAAGTCGCTTGTGGGGAACGGTGTCAAAAGCTTTCCGGAAATCTAGAAATACGGAATCAACTTGAGATCCCCTGTCGATAGCGGCCATTACTTCGTGCGAAGAAAGAGCTAGCTGCGTTGCACAAGAACGATGTATTCCGAAACCATGCTGTTTACGTATCAATAGATCGTTCCCTTCGAGGTGATTCATAATGTTTGAATACAGTATATGCTCCAAAACCCTACTGCAAACCGACGTCAATGATATAGGTCTGTAGTTCGATGGATTACTCCTACTACCCTTCTTAAACACTGGTGCGACCTGCGCAATTTTCCAATCTGTAGGTACAGATCTATCGGTGAAGTGGTCCAGTTTTTACTACGCGGAAATTTTGTTTATGACGAACGGATAGTCTTCCTTCTGTAGCAGTCGCTCAACTCAGTAGTTCGAATGCTTGCAATCGATCTTTGATTTACTCACTCTCTCTCTCTGTCTCTCTCTCTCTCTCTCTCTCTCTCTCTCTCTCTCACACACACACACACACACACACACACACAAGACCGCTACGTAGTTACTTATAGGAGAGATAGGGTAACCGAGAGAAAAACGATTTTTATTTATTGAAAAATCACATCAAGAGGTTCCATTATAACTGCAACACATCGGTGATGTAATTAAGCTACCTGCTACGTGGGCCAAGAGAATGATCTGGTATTTCGTATATTTATAATTTTACATTAATAAAGATTGCAGATAAATATTTGTAAATTTCAAGGAAATTGTGCTGTTCCTTTTTTTTTAATAGAAAGAAGAACCTCTTCTTGTCAATAATGGGATTGAACTTCCCGTATAAGTCCGATGTCACTGTGAATATTTTGTGAATGAAATCGTCTAGATACGTAATGAAAATTTATTTTCTTTATTTATTAAGCCGTTTGGCTGCTGCCGCCATCAGATATCTGCAGGTAAGATTAGAGGCACATAAAGAGCGACAGAATTTTATATGCAACAATAAGGTACAAAAGATGAAAAATGAAGAAGTTAAAAAAGTTAAATATTTTTAAAAAATATTCTCACCAAAAAGATACATGTCCTAGTAGTCAGTTGGTGCTAGTGTGGAGCCACATTGCTTCAAATTTTGTCTCAATATTATCTGACAAGCTTAGCATTGCCTTGGTATTCATTCCGCCAGTCTGCTATTGGAAACGAAGCCGTATATGTTATGCTGCAGTGTTCTCGGTGTGAGATGACCCCGAACTGTTTCTGTAATCTGCTGCTTCACGTGTCTGCAACGTGATTTTGTAAACGTCTTTATGGCAACGCCTGTCCATAGGTGCTGCTATTCCCGTCTACAGCAGCCTGTGTTTCGCAGTAAAAAGCTGTCAAAAGCGTTGCCTAGTGTAAGGGATTTTCTTAAGTTGTCTCGACTGCAGGAGTGACTCAGTAGTAAAGATTAAATGTGCATGGCGCGGTATTTTTCACGCATCTTATTGCTTATGACGTCATACCTCTTGAAATATGTGCCGTGCAATGACATATTTGTGTAGGTACGTTCAGCAGGATATGTGGATACTGTGGTGTCACCGCCAGACACCACACTTGCTAGGTGGTAGCCTTTAAATCGGCCGCGGTCCGTTAGTATACGTCGGACCCGCGTGTCGTCACTGTCAGTGATTGCAGATCGAGCGCCACCACACGGCAGGTCTAGAGAGACGTCCTGGCACTCGCTCCAGTTGTACAGCCGACTTTGATAGCGATGCTTCACTGACAAATACGCTCTCATTTGCCGAGACGATAGTTAGCATAGCCTTCAGCTACGTCATTTGCTACGACCTAGCAAGGCGCCATTACCAGTTTATATATACTTTTGTATCATCAAGAGCGGTGTTCTCCAATTATGGATTAAAGTTAAGTATTACAAGATTTTCGTACTTTATTGCAATTCTCAAGACATTGTCCTGTTCCAGACCTCACGCTAGTCTGCGTGTATTTAAACGCGTGCATTTCGGCCTCCTCTAGCAACACGGTGTTGGCTCTTCTGCCAACACATCAGATACTGTCCCGATATACGTTGCGAATGAAGTTAGTCGCAAAGAAATGATAAATTTAGACGTCATGAATGATGCGGCAGTTTCTCACGTACCTCAGTATTTATGACGTCATATCTCCTGAACAATGATAGGTAGGTCGTTCTTTCCCCAAACAGCTGTTGCTTGACAATAACGGATATGTGTAACAGGTCTGTTTGAAGTCGGTTCAATAGGTTAGGAGGAGATGTGGCACCTACAGCCATTTTTAAAATATGTATGGATTTGTATTTTACTCTCTCTTCGTACTTATAGAAAGACTTTCTTAAAATATAAATATTCACAGTTAAATCGTGCAATACAATTTACATGGGAACAGATACGTTCTCATCAAACTAGCTTTTCAGATGAAGCCAAATAGCCCATGTACAGTTTATTAAATAAGCGGCACATAGATACTGAATGTGCTACATAGTAGTATCCGTATAAGAGTTGCAGGAACTTAAATATAGAATGCATTGTGCATTGGCAAGATATTGCGCTTATAAAAATAGAACTAGCTGTTGTACTTACGCTTATTTGACAAATAAAATACTGTGCCCTACAACCTAAAACTTAGCCAAACAATACTCAAATATGTACATACTTGTAAAACGTACAATAAAGAATAAAACAATTAGGCTACTAAATTAAAATAACTTGGAAGCTAGCTCCATCTTGTGCATTCCTGGAAAAAAGAAATGAATTTATCGTCTTTCTCACATTCCAACTGGTCACTTGATTGCTTGGGCAATTTTCTTCCCAGCCACTTATTTTTGTTCGTTATGTTGTCTGGATCTCATTGATACCATAAGCATTTACGACACCTTGTAGTTCTATCAGCAACGTTATATTCTCTTCCGACAATTTCATTTATCATGCAACTCCAATAAGGAAAGAAGTTCGTGCGGAAAACAGAAGCGTGCGAGAGCGAATACTGCCTGCGTTGTTCACAAGGAGGTGGATGACTAAGCGGAGAGAGAGCGGACTTCATTTTTATACATTTGATATGACAGAGAATGTAGATTCACGTTCGAAGAGAACCCGTTTCTCACCCAAGTCATAAGAAACCATCTCTTCCAATTCTGCAGTAGTTAAATAAATTGAAAGCTAATGTTTTTCTTGTCTATTTTCTCCTCTGTCAACATTCGTAGTATTAGGGGTGAACAAACCTTTCTGTGATGTACTTTATCAATTGTCGTAATCACATTTTCAGAAAGATAGAAACACACTAAATCAGCTGCTATCTTGTAGTCAACAAGAATGTTGTCATAGATATGTTAGCTGTCTAGTGCAGTCAGTACAGTGGTGGACTGGTCTCTGCTTTTTGGATGAGCAGCTTTCACACGGCAACAACCGCAGATTATAACTGTGCCGATATAGACGGTAGTATCTGCAGAGAGATTACACATTTTGAGACACTTGGGTTTCAGCTTCACCATTTAGGTGCGAATCTTTTCATTGATCGATTGTAATACGAAAGCAACGTCATAACCTGTCTCACCAGCCGGATTTACCGACTTACGTTAGCGCCAGTTTGAATGCTGCGGGTGGGAGACCTTCTCTTAGCTAGTGTTCGGCCTGCAAGTGCAAGAGATGGAAGGAGCAGTGTACGTGGTCACCAGACTTGGTGCAAATGTCCTGGATTAAATTCCAAACATGTCCGCAGTATCTCATGGAGTAGGGTCATATCACACTAGTGTCGCTGAGTTGTTGTCCGGGTGGGCACGTTAAGCTCGGCAGGACCCCTTTGTTTCACGCCACAGGACTACGCTAGGTTCCGACACCGTGCTTTCTTCTTTCCTTTCTTCCTCGTCGCCATCAATAAAGGAGTCACACGCTAAATCTTCACTCTTGTTTATCATAATGCTCCCACTTAACATGTAACAATGCAGTGTAGCTTTGTTCATGTAAAATACATGAAATTATTTTGACGTTATTGTAATTTCTTTATTTATTGCTGCTTGCTGCACTCACCATGTAACCAATACCTTTTACACAGGTGGTACGACTGAAGATTAAATGAGGACATACAGCGTGAGTAATAACTGTTAACAGAGACCAGTAATAACATAACAATCATATACAACCATTCCCTCGATGAAAGATCCATACCGAGAAACTGGAAAGTTGCACAGATCACGCCAATATTCAGAAAGGTAGTAGAAGTAATCCACTAAATTACAGGCCCATATCATTAAAGTCGATATGCAGCAGGATTTAGGAACATATGTTGTATTCGAACATTATGAATTAATTCAAAGAGAACCGTCTATTGACACACAGTCAGCTCGGATTTAGAAAACATCGTTCTTGTGAAACACAACTAGCTCTTCACTCACACGAAGAGTTTAGAGCTATTGACAAGGGATTTCAAATTAATTCCGTATTTCTAAATTTCCAGAAGGCTTTTGACACTGCACCTCACAAGCGGCTTGTAGCGACATTGCGTGCTCATGGAATATCGTCTCAGTTACGTGACTGGATTCGTGATTTCCTGCCATAGAGGTCATAATTCGTAGAAATTGACGGAAGGTCATCGAGTAAAACAGAAGTGATTTTTGGCGTTCCCCAGGGTAGTGTTACGGGCCCTTTGCTGTTCCTTATTTATATAAACGATTTAAGAGACAATTTGAGAAGCCGTTTTATGTTGTTTGCAGACGATGCTGTCTTTTATCGACTAGTAAAGTCATTAGAAGATCAAAACAATTGAGAAAAGATATCTGTATGGGTCAAAAATTGGCAGTTGACTCTAAATAACGAAAAGTGTGGGGTCATCCACATTAGTGCCAAAAGGAATCCGTTAAACTTCGATTACAGGATAAATCAGTCAAATATAAAGGCCGTAAATTCAACTAAATAACAAGGAATTACAATTACAAACATTTAAATTGGAAGGAACACACAGAAAAGGCAAACCAAAGGCAGCGTTTTATTTTACAACATAACTCTCATCTTTCGCGAGAGATAAGTGCCAACACCCATGAAGAAGGGAAAACTTTCAAATGAAGGCACTGAACTTACCCTATGGGGTGTCCCAGCCAAACATGCCATTCCACTTCACCGAACGTTAGACATAACCTGAGACGTCGCAGTGCTGCCTGACATTCCTTAAGAGTGTAGAAGGACGTTGGACGATCGTCACCAGAGTCACTACATTATAATATTTTACGAGATAAAAAACAAGCGCCTTGCTACATATACATCTGCATAGTTACTCTGCGGTTCTCATTTAAGTGCCCGGCAGATGGCTCATCAAACCACCGTTAAGCTATTTCTGTACCGTTCCACTCACGAACAGCTTGTAGGAGAAACTAACACTTAAGTCTTTCCGTTTGAGCACTGATTTCTCGTATTTTATTATGATGATCGTTTCTCCTTACGTACGTGGGCGCGAACACAATAACTTAACAATCTGAGGTGAAAGCAGGTGATTAAAATTTCACAAGATCCTATCGCAGCAAAAACGTCCTATTTACTATTAAAAACAGTCTTTATCACGATTTATTTATTAAGGTGACCGGTTTCGAACACTACTGTGGTCATCTTCAGACCATTGGGTAGGAACCTCTTTCTGCTGGAGAATGATGAGTAGTGATTCTCCAGCAGAAAGAGGTTCCTACTCAATGGTCTGAAGATGACCACAGTAGTGTTCGAAACCGGTCACCTTAATAAATAAATCGTGATCAAGACTGTTTTTAATAGTAAATACTTGTAACACATTGATCACTATCACTCCCATAATGTATTCAAAAGTAAATAAAAAACGCCCTAATTCGCGTATCATATCTGCGCCACTCTCTGCCCTATTCTGCGCTACCACAAAACGAACTACCCTTCTTTAAACTTTTTCGATATTCTCCGTCAATCATATCTGATGCGGATCCCATAATAGTCTTCCAGAAGAGTACGGACAACACACAGTGGGCAGTCTCTTTGCGAGACCAGTTCCATTTTTTTAAGTGTTGAACCAGTAATTCTCAGTCTATGCGATCTTATAAATTTAATTTATTCCTAATAGCACTGAGGGATCCCTAAGTACTTATTTGAATCCACAGCCTGCAGATTTGTGTGATTTGTTGTGTAACCGAAATTTAGCTGTTTCTTTTCAGTACTCATGTGGATGACATTTCACAATGTTCGTTATTTAGAGTCAATTGCCACGTTTCGCACCACGCAGATATCTGTCTAC
Organism: Schistocerca serialis cubense; assembly: GCF_023864345.2. NCBI lineage: Eukaryota > Metazoa > Arthropoda > Insecta > Orthoptera > Acrididae > Schistocerca > Schistocerca serialis. The sequence continues at coordinate 124,423,674 of NC_064646.1, forward strand.
ACCAGTTTGCAATTGGTTTTGATCATCTGATGATTTTCGAAGGCGATAAATAACAGAATGATCTCCAATCAATCCTAGGGGGCTACTCTGATTGTCTCATAAATCATCTATCTAGATCAGCAACAGCAAAGGGCGTATAGCACTTCCTCGTGGAACGCCACGTACTACTTCCGTTTTACTCGATAACTTCGCGTCAGTTACTATGAATTGTGACCTTTCTAACAGGCAACCAAGAAACCAGTCGCACAACTGAGACGATACTCCATAGTCACGCAATTTCATTAGAAATCTCTTGTGACGATGTCAAAAGCTTTCTGGAAATCTAAAAATACGGAATCAATCTGACATCCCCTGTCGACCGTACTCACTTATTTTCAGAATCTCTCGTGTATACGGTTTTGCAAGGTTCCTATATAGAATGATACAAGTAATGATTTATGTCAGTACACATTCTGATAACACAGAGAAGAAATGACATTAGGAACGACTGTACCAAGTCGATGCGGTAGTCTTCAACTGATTGGTGGAGTCCTCCACGGTAGACTATCCACAGCTGGTCTCTCCATCATTGCATATCTGTATAGTTACCGAAAACTACAACTTTTACCCCCTCCCACCCCTGTGTCCCAACACACACACACACACACACACACACACACACAGACATACACACGCACACGTCTGCCTAAAACCAAATCAACTATTCCTTGGTGTCACAGAATGTGTGTATGATGCTATCCCTTCTTTTAGTCAAGTTGTGTTTCTTTTCTCACCGATTCGACTCGTTTCACTACCTTTTCATTATTTATACGTTCCACCCACCATAGAATTTCTAAACAGCAAAAAAATCTATTATTTTAGTATACGTTGTTTACTAGTCACTGGTGCTTCTGCTCTATGGTTCATTCACTCATTGCGTCATCACACTAAAAGGAAGTATACAGGGTGTTAAAAAAGAGTGTTCAGTATTTTGAGAGGTGGTAGTGCTCACCAAAACCAAAAATAAAGTCCAGTAAACATGGGCTCTAAAATGCATACCTTAAGAGCTATGAGCACGTGTTCACTGCAATAGATGTGTTTCACAGTATCTAAGAAGAACAATTGCTCATAGCTCTTAAGGAATGCGTTTTAGAGCCCATTTTCTTGGACATTTTTTACTTGTTTTGGCCCGCAATACTTCTTAAAACATGGGAAGCAAAGAACTTGCATTAGAAGAGATCTCTTTCATAGTATCGAAGATGAACAAGTGCCCATAGATCTTAAGGTACACATTTTAGAACCCATGTTTACTAGACTTTGTTTCTTCTTTTGGTGAGTACTACCACCTCTCAAAATACTGGACAGTTTTATTTAACACTTTATATAGTCAAGACTTAAATTTTTTAGTTAGATCGCTGCCTTCGTTTCCACTTACAAGAAGGTTATGTGATCGATTTTCAGAAAATTCAAATCACAGAATACGAAAGAAACGATTGAGAGGAAAGGAGGGAGGTGGACTGAAAACTCAAAAAATGTGCCATGTTTATGTTGCACGCTGATTTGTTGTCGCGAACACGAAACATGTGCTCGACATGTGATAACTGTAACAAATTTTGCGGAGAAAAGCTTCTTTTCTTTCTAACAAAGAAAAAGAACGATACTAGTCGACAGGACAGTCTACAGTAAAACTGGAAAATATCTCTTTCGGACGTCTTCACCTTTCCTGCGTGATATGTATTCTCTTTTGACTATGATTCCATGTAGTAGGTGATCGTGACGAATAAACTTCGGGTGTAGCGTTGATTTTGAGTTGCCGATGGCAAATCTGAGAACTCTATAGGAGCTTTTTTCCTTTCTGTCCGCTTGAGTGTGACCGCCTTTCAAAATATTTGCATAAAATTTATAAAAATATGTACTTTTCAATTATCTCTGGTGGTCATATTGTGGTCAAATTATTGAGGTGATCTGTTTCGGGTGTAGCTTTCGCTTAGTCGATTTTGACTTCATTGGTTTGCAAAAAATCTTGTAAGAGTGAAAATACGTAGAAGAAACGGTGTTCCACTTTTTAAGCCCTCGCTAAAGATTCGTTATATTTGCTTCTACGTTGTCGTACACAACAAACTTGTGAAAGTCTTTGCCCTACATAATTAACCTGACGTGAATGAGGTAGAAATTGTTACACCAGTTATGACGTGGGTATGAGTAACCCGAGAATCTGATGACGAATTTTTGATACTATAGTCGTGTATTAAGTATTTTTTACTTAGAATATTAATAATGGTGTCTATTAAACAAGATGAGTATGGAAAATACTATGTTTAAGATACAAAACCTTTTTTGGATGAAATAATGAACTGTCTATACCTTCTCATAAAAAGTACAAGTTTCAGAAGTTTAACATTTTTTCTAACAAAATTCGAACAAAGTTACAGTTTCTTTGATTAATTAACATAATAATATTATCTTCTAATTATAAAATAGAAAAAGAAAATAAAAGGTCTAATGAGATCAGTTAGCTCAGCACTATAATTACACCTACAGATCAGCACATTCTCTGCATATAAAAAGCTCATGCTCCATACATATTGGCTTCTCACACTTCGAGCAAAAATGTTTTGATTTCCTGTCAGTTTTTTCAGTACAGTCACCACACCTGACATATATACCAGTCTTTTTTTGGAACTGGCGATGAAGTTTCTCCCAGTTGATCAGCAATCCTCTTTCTAATTTCCCTTCTTGTCTAATGCGAAAACTGTCATTTATCAGATTCAATCCTAAATTATGGATGAAATCTCGGTGTTTCATGCGCGTTTCGTCACCTCTGTTATTTTCTCTGTGGACTCTGATGGCATTTATGGCAGCCATATTGAGTATACCACAAAAAATTGTCATAGGCCACCGTTTGCTGTTGCGGGCAACATCATAAGTGGCACTCAATTCATTTGCGACGTCGACACCGGATTTAGTTGCATTGTAATAACTAATCATTTCCGGTTTTCTTTTATCACCTGTTGATTGGTCTATGATTTTATCACGGTGTAAAGTTGACATAACGAGCACAACTTTACTTTTTAGGGACAAAGGATACCAATGTTACGTCATTCTGGAGCCCAAATAGAGAACTATATACTTCTGTTCCTTTTTTGAAAATCGCAGGTACACTTGCCTTTTTTTTATGGACTGTGCCGACAGAAGTCAATGAATGTTCTTTCAGGAGATAGATCATAAGGCGGTAACTAGTAAACCAATCATCGAACATCAAATTCCTATTTGTTTTCGTTACGGGCTTCACTAAACGGTTTCTAATATCATATGCTTTATTACTAAGCTGGTAAGGTCCTGGTGGTTGTTTCCCCGAGTATACTTCCAGTTAGAGGATATAGAATGTCTTCGCATCTACAAGAGCATATATTTTTATGCCGTATTTGGCTGGTTTGTTCGGCGTGTATACACAGAAATTACATCTCCCTCGGAAAGATAACAGCATCTCATCAATAGTAAGGTTCTCAGACGGCATATAGTGTTGTTGAATATTTTCAACAAAATTATCAAAAATATCTCTTGTAACAGCCAGATTATTAGTCTTTTTCCTTTCGTCCCATGTGTTCTTATCATCGAATTTCAAACAATTCTGGAGAAACTAAAACCTCTGGAGTAACAGTGTAATCTGAAAGACTGCAACTCCAGAACCATCTGTACATCACAAATCGTTCAAGTTTTGTCTATTTTAGCGGTATAGGCCCACTATATGCAAAAGTCCCACAAATGCCTTAAAATCCTCCAAAGTAGCATCGTTCATGTGCTACTGCTCTTTACTTTTTGGATATTTTCACCTGATATTCCTTATTCGATTATTTGTGTATGTAAGTACAGCATTCAACATACTGTTTGTTATAAAGAGACTCCAACATTCAGTCTCTGTTTTGGTATCTTTTGCAGTACCTTTCACACCTTGAGAATTGATAATAATATCCTCTGAACGAATACGAACACTTTGCCTAGGACAATCCTTTACCCATTTTGTACCATCTTAGGACGTATAAAAAATTCTAAGTATCTCAGGTAATTGACTAGGAGCCACTAAGGCAGATTTGGTATCTTTCGAATCATACAAAATACTCCCTTGCTCCAAATCACTTTCTTCACTTCCTTGAGAAACTTTGTCAATCTCTTCATTGCTCTCGGAGTTACAGGAAATGGAATTTGGACAGTTTTCTAAAACTCCTTCTAGTAGTTCTTGTAGACGACGTTCATTTTCTTCATAAGATATCTTGAGAAATATAAAATCTAAAAATAAATCAAAGATCCCTATGGCGTTGACGCAACAATAAACTCAACACTGCATCTAACCCCCCCCTCTCCCTTACGTCCAGCTACTGTTACAACAAGATTTGTGTTGCAACAATGACATTCAGTAATAAGAGCTTCAAAACACCTCGGGTATGACATACCTGATCTCACTCATTCCGGGACAAGAATGTTAAGGACACCGAAAATATCAGCCAAATATCCCACAGTGTGAATCAGTTTTCATAAGTCATACACTCTAAGAATTAACATGCAACTTTTGCATCTCAAACTCCAACCATAAGTAAAATCCTGTCCATATTTTACCCGTCGACAGCCGCTGAACTTCACAGCGATGTAGAAGCTGTGTGTGTTCACTGCCCAATTCATCACGAGAAACACAAAACAGACTCCAGTTTTTAGGTGTTGCTTTTATAAAATGTATGATTTCTACTGCATCTTCAAGAGCTTTTTTGACAATCGTCCATATCTTTAACTACTAAAGCCTCTCTGTGTATGTTGCACTGTGTCCCCTGAACCAAGGAAGCAACTGACCTAACTTTGGCGATGAAGTTAGTATGAATAACAGACATAGCACGTGCCCCCATCAGTTGTCAGATCTATTCTCTTTCGAATCTACTTTATTGTCTTTCATAAATTTGTCAACAGATTTGAAAACCGCCTGGACAGTTGTTTTTGTTGGAAAACTACGGCAAAACAGTTCTTCTTCAGTACTGCCATTCAACTCGTATCGACCAAGCTAATAACTTTGTCTGACCAACAACATCTGTACTCGCATCGTGCTGCAGCGAAAAGTATTCGCTTTGTTTGAAAGCTGTAATGACAGCTTATTTCAGATTTTCCGACATACCATCAATTCTTCTCTTCAAATTTGTATTTGGTAACGGAATTTCACTTAGTTTTTGTACATATTTTCCATCAAACACTGCATTACTTATTACTTTTAATGCAGATGTGCTAAGTTCTTATCCAACGGTGTGAGCTGACGTCTTCTTTGCAATTAGAAACAGATCATAAGAAAGTTAGTATGTTCCACTCTGGGGGCTTTTACATAGTGGATTTAATCGTAGAAAAATTTCTTTTGATAGCTTGAAACAAATAAAGACCTTCCTAAACACTGGATGTTTAGTTAATCGATGCATTCCAACTTGTGATTCATTGATACATCCGTTGGATAGCGTTTCGAGCCAAGTCACACACTAAGACATACACTATGTGATCAAAAGTATCCGGACACCCCAAAAACATGCGTTTTTCATATTAGGTGCATTGTGCTGCCAATTACTGCCAGGTACTCCATATCAGGGACCTCAGTGTTCATTAGACATCGTGAGATAGCAGGATGGGGCGCTCCGCGGAACTCACAGACTTCCAACGAGGTCAGTTGATTGGGTGTCACTTGTGTCATACGAGATATCCACAGTCCTAAACATCCCTGCGTCCACTGTTTCCGACGTGATAGTGAAGTGGAAACGTGAATGGACACGTACAGCACGAAACCGTACAGGCCAACCTCATCTGTTGACCGACAGAGACCGTCAACAGTTGAAGACGGTCGTAATGTGTAATAGGTAGATATCTATCCAGACCATCATACAGCAATTTCAAACTGCATCAGGATCCACTGCAAGTACTATGACAGTTAGGCGGGAGGTGAGAAAACCTGGATTTCATGGTCCTCCGGCTGCTCGTAAGCTACATATTACGTTGGTAAATGACAAACGACGCCTCGCTTGGTGTAAGGAGCATAAACATTGGACGTCTGAACTGTGGGAAAACGTTGTGTGGAATGACGAATCACGGTACACAATGCGGCGATCCGATAACAGGGTCTGGGTATGGTGAATTCCCGATGAACATCTGACAGCATGTATAGTGCCAACAATAAAATTCGGAGGCGGTGATGTTATGGTGTGGTCGTGTTTTTCATGGAAGGGACTTGCACCCCTTGTTGTTTTGCGTTGCACTATCACAGCACAGGCCTACACTGATGTTTTAAGCACCTTCTTGCTTACCACTGTTGAAGAGCAATGCGGAGATGGCGACTGCATCTTTCAACACGATCGAGCGCCTGTTCATAATGCACGGCCTTTGGTGGAGGTGTTACACGACAGTAAAATCCCTGTAATGGACTGGCCTGCTCAGAGTCCTGACCTGAATCCTGTAGAACGCTTCTGGTATGTTTTCGAACGCGTCTTCGTGATAGGCCTCACCGACCGACATCGATACCTCTCCTCAGTGCAGCACTCCGTGAAGAATGGGCTGCCATTCCCCAAGAAACCTTCCAGCACCTGATTGAACGTATGGCTACGAGAGTGGAAGCTGTCATGAAGGGTAAGGGTGGGACAACACCATACTGAATTCCAACATTATCGACGGAGGGTGACACGAACTTGTAATTCATTTTCAGCCAGGTGTCCGGATATTTTGATCACATAGTGTAGGTTCTACCTCGGCACCATAACATACAAATCCGAGATTTGAAAAATTGGAGTTGTATTTACGAAAATATCTTTTAGTCTTCTTTGCGATTTTGCTACTACTTAGACTGGACTTTGACGATCACACTGCATACAGAATCTATTGCCACAGTTCCTTCATCGCAGCACTGCTTCGTTCTGTCCGTAAACGAGCGTTCATACTGAGGTGAAGTACCAGTAACTAACAGCAGATATAACCCTAAGATACAACACAAAATAACTGACGAATGGTGTATTTCCACATATAACTGACACAGCAGTACCGTGACTTGCCCGTGATTCCACCGACATGTTTGGAGATATTATTCTTGTAGGAATTTAAATGGCGGTGTTCGCACTCGTCCGTGGCGTGACCAAGACAATCCAAACGTGCTCTCGCCGTCGTCGTATCTACCTGTGACTCATTCTCTTCCGTTCCATATTAACGTATTCCCTCTTTAACGAGTTTCCTTATATTGCCAGAAATTCTGTGTCGTTGCTAGATGCATTTTGACACACTGGGAAACCACAACGTTAAATTCTAGTTACACGACAACTCGCCTCAGTTGGTAGGGAGTTCTTCTGTCTCCATTGTTAGTAGACCTAGGCATTTTTAAGGAAATTAATAGAAAATAGTATTTTCAAATCACTAAAACCTCAGTTATTATAGTCAACCATACTGTTTCCATTATGTCTCTGAAGTTTCCAAATCTCATTAAATCCGCGTCTGCAAACGGTACATGATGACGTTAATGCTTCCTCTGTTGCAGTTTTATACAAAACTGTCGAATATAGTGAACGAGACCCAAAGGTGTCGAATGTCGACTGTAAAGCGCATAAGTAATATACACATTGACTTCTGAAATTTTACCTCTGAAAATTACAGGCGAAGTTCAGTAACACTTTTCTCTCATTATTTTGCAACAACTGAGCTATAAAAATTATTGTACAAGTGAAAATGCCAGTATCTATGTCAATATCGGCTCTAAAAGTATGCTCAAATACAATTTCTATTAGCAACCAAATATGAAGAAAATCCAGTAAATAGTAACTCAGCATTATCTCTACCGAAATTGAGCCAGATGATGTGGTGGCTAATGCCCTCAACTGGCATTCGAGAGACCCGGGTTTAGTTCTTGGGTCGGTCATCCAGACATTGGTTTCCTGCTGTCAGCGGTGCAGATGCCGCTTCCCTGCCCTCCAATAGTAAGAAATCTGAGCCAAGCTCATTCTCTAACAATCTACAATAATCTGAGCTTCCTTTCTTCTTTGTTGTCTGGATATTAAACGAGCTAATTCAAGTGAGTTCTTGTGAACTGTGTCCCAGAAACTACCAACTCGACGAATTACGAGCCGAATGTGAAATGTTGCCGACCGGGGTGGCCGAGCGGTTCTTGGCGCTACAGTCTGGAACCGCGCGACCGCTACGGTCGCAGGTACGAATCCTGCCTCGGGCGTGGATGTGTGTGATGCCCTTAGGTTAGTTAGGTTTAAGTAGTTTTAATTTCTAGGGGACTGATGACCTCAGAAGTTAAGTCCCATAGTGCTCAGAGTCATGTCAACCATTTTTTGTGAAATGTTATGTGTTTACGCTATGAGCCCTGTTGCGCCCTCTGTAGGGGTGTATGCTTTTAGCCGACTGATATGGCTCTTATTTGATTCTGTACTCGCTGACATTGATAAACAGATGACTGAAACGCACAATGGCCCCATAATTTATGCCCTGTCTACGACTCTTGGCCAACGCCCACGGCCCAATGTGGGCAGCGGACCTTGGGTTGGGAACAGCTGCTCTAGAATCTGGAACAAGTTTCTAGCGACAGGACCAGTTGAGGATCGTCACAGAAGTAACCGCAGAAAAAAAAGGTGTGCAGGACAGAAATCTACATGTAACTGCAAACAAAAACCCTGAGTATAACGCTAGGTGTCTACGGCGGCAGTTCAAAACAGCTGCAGGAGTGCAGGAGACAACACATACAATACAAAATAGGCTCCACGAGCAGGAATTACGTGCCGGATCGCTTCTCAAGGCTCCTCCTCTAAATCGGATAAGGAGAGGGGCTCATGTGGCAAGGGGACGAAACCACTCTTTGTGGATTTATAGTAGGCAACAGTGGGACACAACATTCTTTTGTGACGAGATACATGGTGGTCCGCACCATAACAATCCTGATGTTTGTGTGCGGAACCAACGAGAGCAATTTTACATCCCAAATGTATCGTACACCGCCACTCTTATCGAGGCGGTTCAGTCATATTTTGGGGTAGAGTCACTTATGGTCGGAGGAAACCCCTTGTGCTAATACATGGGAGGATGACTGGTATTAAGTATCGGGGCTACATCCTTGCACGCATTGTAGTTCCATTTGGTGAACATTTTGGAACGGGATTCACGCTGATGGACGACAATGCAAGTTCCCTTCATCACAATCTTGTGAAAACTCTCCTAGTGGGACATAGAATCAATCGGATGAAATGGCCTCCATGTTCTCCAGGTCTCAACTGAGTTGAGAATGCATGCACCATGGCAAAGCGAGCGGTTTGCAGTCGTCCTGTCTCACCAGACCTTACAGCGTTACAGAGCATCACAGAGGCCGTTGTCGAGGAATGGGACAATATCCCACAGCCTTATCTGGACAGTTTGATGAGGGCTACACCTAACGGCATTCAGGAGTGTCCCCAATTACGTGGAGGGCCAATTCGTTCATAAAAAATGTGTGTTATACAAGGTGACAGTGAGAAGGAACTGTTGTGTTTGCATTGGGAATATTTTGTAAGTTTTTTTTTTTTTCTCTTATACTTTCTTGTGACTGTGCACGACAGAACAAAATCAGTATCGCTTCCTATTATGTCTATTATTGTAACTACTTTCTAACGATTAGTTAACATGAGTGTAGGTTGTCCTTACAGAAGTTTTTGTATCTTCAGACGTACCATCCGTGAAAGGTGCTGGTTGCATGGCAAATGTACCTAAACGAAATAAATTTAAAAATTACGATAATTTCATATGGAGTTCAAAATTATTACAACAAAATTAATACTGAACAATGCTACACTGTATTTATGCTGGACACTAGGATAGTGGGTAAAATGGCGATGATTCACAGCAACATACTGTGGACACAGAATCACGATTTGATCATCTACTGCCACGTACGACCTCCGAAACCGACAACACAGTGCACGGCAGAGGACACCTTGTACCACGCAAGTCATTCCTTTTTCTGCTCCTCTCGCAAATGAAGCGACAGGAAAATTACTGCCTGTATGCCATCAGCCACAATATAAGCTACCATTTAAGTGTAGTGAATTCTGCGAAAAGGCAACACGAACACCACACTTTGTAGGATCCTGTTGCTGGCGCTGAAGAACATCTAAAAACACACACACAGAGTCGCTCTTTCCGCTCTGTGTTACATCACTCTGAGAACACAGTGGCCTGGCAGCTCGAGCGGAAATGTGAGACACTAACATCCTTTTGTTCCACTATAGCGTCATATCACAGTCGACGCATGTTACGCAATGCCTCTCATTTACATGTGAACAGTGAAGGTCATGGAGCAGAAAACCAAATTAATACTCAGTGTGGCGTAATTATAGCATTTCTTCGTTGCCTGCAGTTGCAAATTCTGTTCTCTTTCGGTGAATTGTACTAAAACGATACATGTTACGACACCGATTTACAGTGAGAACTTGGCTAGCGTAAACTCAAATTAACTTGGCAAATCCACTATCCTAGTGTTATTACGGTCGCAATGACTTCTTCAGCTGACTGACTGTGGCTTTTCTTCCTGGTTCTTAAACATTTGTGAAAATGCTAAGTTGTGATTTACCTGTTACTGTGCACCGTGGACCAAGAAATGAAATTGCCAAGAGAAATGTTTATTTTTAGATTCTTAACCCCACTGCCACACACAGCTAATCTACATAACCCATCAGCTGATGTATAAGTAACTGTATAATGCACCTGATGATGGGAGCATGCTGCCGAAATGCATTGTGCTAATAAAATGTTAGTAAAAGTGACTGCAGCAGTATAAATTATTCCACATAATACTCAACATACTGCTTTCTAAGCTCCTTGTTTCGTGGATGAGTAAAATTTCCTTAGGATTCTTCCAGTGAATCTCAGCCTGCCGTATGCTTCCTGTCAAAAGTTTTATGCGGTCGTCATATAAGGAGCAGTCAAATGGAAACGAGACAGATTGGAAAAAAGTGAGTAAGCTGTTTATTATTTCGAAACTAATCACCGTAACTATTAACACATTTATCCCTCTGTGAGACAAGACGGTTAACGCCTTCACAGAAAAACGTTTGCGCTTGCCTACTATAACGGAACCAATTAAAGGCTTTACTTTACCGAAGTATGCGATAACCTCCAAATTCAACCAGTTTAACGAGTATTTATGATTATAGAAAAGTTGTTGTGTATGTTAACAATGATTGCATAACATGTCTCCATAAACAGTCAACCCATTAAATTATACTGAATAACTGACCACACAAAAGTTAATATCACTTGATCACTGATACAGCAAATGTCATCATGCAAAAACACTAAGTTCATCTTAAATAATTAATATGAAGTACGAAAAATAGTGGCCAACTCAAGTATTTTGGATCTCCTTAAATAAAAATCGCCCAGTGAAACCTATTTGTTCACTAGGACCGTTTTCACTCAGTATTCACGTAAACACTCCTATTTTAGACAAAAACCAATGTAATTCTTAATAATTCATGTTATTTACTTATTTATGCAAATTAGAGAAGTCAACTGACAAACTTCTAAAAAACGGCCTTTTTAAACAAAGAATTATTCTGTCAAGTCAACAAATCTGTCTGTCATTTTAATAACCTGTTAAATTATGTCACTCGATGTAAATTAATAACTTTTCTGCACAAATTACAATAACAGATGTACATGCGACTTATAAACTGTATCTCTTTTTAGTAGTTCTTTGACAAGGGCATAAATACAAGCAGCAGGAAGGGTTGGAGCGCAGTCGAAATGTCACTTTGGTAAAGTGTGTTTGTGTGTTATTGTTCGAGGTGGATAAACAATGCAAAGAACATGTAAAAGAAGTACTACTTTGTGATGTGTCATTGTCTTTGGTGGACAGTGGAATTAAGATGGCCACCAGAGTAATAAATATTTGAAGTCTAAATATTTGATGGTTTCGCTCGTTATTTATCATCAAAAGCACATCAAAAACACGGGACCTCATCTTTTTATCCCTAGACAACCAGATTTAGAGCCAGTATCAGCATCGAGACACAGCAGCGATCCAGCAAGGAGCAGCGATTACTACAGTGCATTTTAATGGCGGCAACCTAACATCAAGTGCTAACAAGCTCCGTAAATGGGAGTGAAATAGTGCGATTATAGCAATATCTACGACTAGGCGACCATTACATTACGAAACCGTGACTGCACCCAGGCGTACACATCTTCGTCCGATGTAAATAGACGACCACGAATGTCATTCTTCAGGACTCCAAAAATATGTAAATCACATGTGGAGAATTCGGCACAGTACAGAAGATGCGGGGCAGACCTACGTGTTGGCAAAGTTGTCTCGACTACGCAGCAGAAGTTTCGCTGCAAAGCCCTTGCACATCCTCCGTAGACCAGATCTCTCCTCATGCGTTTTCCATATGTTTTAAGCCCCAAAGAACATTCTTGGACGTCTATTTGCTTCGGACGAAGAGGTTGACACCTGGATGCAATCATGGTTCCGTAGGAAACCACAAGCATTTTTCCACGAGGGCGTTGACCGTGTTGTCTCAAATTGCGATAAATGTATTAACAGTTATGTCGATTACTTTTGAGATAAAAAACAGTTTTCAGTAATTTTCGAGAACATTTCTCGTGGAGAAACAGCGGTCTGGCTAAATGTACTTTAAAAATGGACACAGTTTCGACCGCAAAAACCTTTATTTCGTTGGAAACTTGTTTCAGTCAGGTTTTGGTCATCCTCAGACCCTCATACCATGATCGTAGGCGGCGGCGGTGAATGGACCGGGTGTTGTAACTCAACGAACGTCAACACCCGGTCCATTCACCGCCGCCGCCTACCATTTTTAAAAAAAACGGTTTAGTCACTTTTTCCTACCTGTCCCGTTTTCATATGACTGCCCCTTATACTTTGTGTCACTTGGGATGGTTACTTCCAGAGATTTTGCGGTTGTTACTATTTTCCATAAATTTACCACCAGTGGTGAAATCGAATACTGATGAGTCTTAAGAGAAATGCTTTTCATGCATCATTTCTTATATTTAATAGCAATACATTACATTTATTTACGTTGAGGTTCATCTGCCAGGTCTTGCAGCAAGCGAAGATGTACACATTTCTACCTGCATTTCGCTGTAGACTGCCGTTGAGACTTCGCTGTACACAACAGAGGCATCCATGGTTTGCTTTAGCAGTCTACGTATGTTATTCGCCAGGTAATTTATATATGTAATGTGAACAGTAAAGGATCTATAGATCTTGCTTGGGTATCTTCTGAAGTTATTTCAGCTTTGGAGTTATCGCTCCGTGGACTATGGAACAATGATGTGTCGAGTTTCGAACCAGGTCACAAAGTTGTTTCCGTAAGCTGGTGCATTGTTCACTAAACATGGTGCAATATCCAATCGAAAGCTTTCTGGAAATCAGAGAAAATGGTATCCACCTAAGTGTCATCTATGGAACTCAGTCTCGGAAGGAGAGCGTTTCGTCACAGGGTTATTTGGTAACCGTGATAGCGTTACGGAGATGTTTAGCAAACTCAAGTGGCAGACTCTGCAAGAGAGGCGTTCTGCTTGCTCGCCAGGTTTCGAGAGGGGCGTTTTTGGATGAGGTATCGAATATATTGCTTCCCCTTACTTATACCTCCCGAGAAGATGACGAATGTATAATTAGAGAGATTCGAGCGCGCACGGAGGCTTTCAGACAGTCGTTCTTCCCGCGAACCATACGCGACTGGAACAGAAAAGGGAGGTAATGACAGTGGCACGTAAAGTGCCCTCCACCACACACCGTTGGGTTGCTTGCGGAGTATAAATGTAGATGTAGATGGGTATTTTCTCTCTCTCTCCCTCTATCTCTCTCTCTCTCTCTCTCTCTCTCTCTCTCTTTCTCTTTCTCTGTTTCCCTCTCTTCTAAGAGTCCTTCATGTTAAGCATCGCAGATTGATGAACGATATTAAAAATCGGTCGAACAAGCACCGTGTAAACCACGTCTTTAGAGAGTGAACTACATTTCCTTAAGCTTCTCTTATGAATCTCAGTCTGTCATCTGCTTTTCCCACTATTTGTTTCGTGTCGTCATTCCACACCTAGATATTTTATGGTGGTTAATGTTTCCATCAATTTGTCATCAGTAGTGTAACCGTACGACAGTGGATTTCTTTTCCTACATATGAGGATCATGTTACATTTACTTACGTCCAGGGTCAACTGCCAGAGCCTGCACCATTCATCAGTTCTCAATAGGTCCTTCTGCAAATCGTTACTGTCTCCTTGCACATGCACATTACCTGCGAACAGCGTTAAAGAGCTTCCGACGCATTCTGATAGATCATTTACATACTTCTAAACAGTAACGTTCCTATCCTAGTTTCTTGAGGTGCTCTAGAAATTACCTTTACATCTGTCGAGTTTGTTTCGTTAAGAGCGACATGTTGAGTTCTGCCTGCAAAGGAAATCTTAAATCAAGTCGCAAGTCTGGTCCGATACTCGATAAGCTGTTTTTTTCATTAAACGCCACTGCGCGAAAGTGTCAAATATCTACAAGAAGTCGAGAAATAAGGCATGAACTTGAGCGCTGATTATACAGCGCTGTGGATCCCCTGGAGGAACAGAGCGAGCAGCATTTCGCAAGGTTTCTATTTGCAGAATCAATGTGGATTTTCATTCTCCAAAAAGTCCTAGTACATGAGCAAAAAACGTATTCCATGGTTCTGTAACAGACGGATGTCAACGATATAGACCTACAATTACGTGTGCCCGTCTTACAAACCTTCTTCCTATTTGCTCCTAAAGTAGCAGAATTTCTTCACTTGGCCTACAACAATATCATTTCTGCTAGTCCTTATGATTATCATCTTTCTTTGATTTACTCACAACTCGTTTTCTGTGGGCTTTTCCGTCCCATTCAACAAGTTCTGAAATTATTCGCCTTCACAGAGGACAGCAGTGACATCAGCGAATCGCATCACAGATGTTCTTTCACGGTAAAGCTTTTATCTGCTTCTTGACGTTGTTTTCATTCCCTTCATTGCTTTTCGATTTACGCCATCTTAATCCGAACATCTGTCTTTTGGTATTCCACCCGTATACTGAGGTGACAAAAGTCTTGGGATACCTCCTATTATCGCTTCGGTCCCCCTTTCCCTGGGTGTGTTGCAGCAGCTTGACGTGGTATGGACCGAACAGTCGTTAGGAGTTCCCTGCAGAAATATTGAGCCATACTGCCTCTGTAGGCGACCATAGCTGCTAATGTGTTGCCAGTGCAGAACGTTGTGCCTGAGCTGGTCTCTCGATTATGCCTCATTAATATTCGAAGGGATTCATGTTGGACGGTCTGGGTGGCCAAACCATTCGCACGAATTGTTCAGAAAGTTCTTCAAACCAATAGCGAACAATTGTTGCCCACTGACATGGCGCATTGGGAACATGAAGTCAATGAATGGCTGCAAATGGTCTGCAAGTAGCCGAAGATAACCATTTTCAATCAATGATCGGTTCAGTTGGACCAGAGGGCCCATTCAATTCCAAGATACACAGCCCACTCCATTACGAAGCCACTATCATCTTACATAGTGCCTTGTTGATCACCTGGATACAAGGCTTTGTGCGGTCTGCGCCACATCCATACGCTATCATCAGCTCCAACCAAATGAAACCGGGACTCATCTGACCAGGCAACGGTTTTTCCATCGTCTAGAGACCAACCGACATCGTCCCGAGCCCAGGAGAGGCGCTACAGGCGGTGACGCGCTCTTAGCAAAGACACTCGGTTCGGTTGTCTGCTGCCACAGCCAATTCACGTCAAATTCAGCCGCACTGTCCTAGCGGATACGTTCGTCGAACATCAAATTAATTTTGCGGTTATTCCACGCAGTGTTGCTTCTCTATTAGCACAGACAACTCTCCGCAAACGCCACTTCTCTCGCTCGTTAAGTGAAGCCCGTCGGCCCCTGCGTTGCCCGTGGTGAGAAGTAGTGCCTGAAATCTAATGTTCTCGGCACACTCTTGAAACCGTGTATCTCGGGATACTGAATTCCCTAACGATTTCCTAAATGGGATGTCCCATGCGTCTAGCTTTAAATAACATTCCGCGGTCAAAGACTGTGAGGCCATAATCAAGTGTGGCAAAATTTCACATAAATCATCTGAGTACAAACGATAACTGCTCCAATGCACTGCCTTTTCATACGTTGAGTACACGATACTACCGCTATCTGTATGTGTGCGTATCTCTGTACCTTGATTTTTGTGATCTCAATGTGTTGTTTCCTCTTCGTTCCAGTGCACACTGTATATTACTCAGTATTCTCTGTAGACTACACCTGTGTCTGCGGACGTGAAACATCACTATTTTACTCAGTCGAACGCTTTTGCTGAGACAAAAGTTCTGTGAAGGTTCCTTGCTATTTCTTTAGTGTAATTTGTCTTATCTCGTTACCTTTCCTAAAAGCAAACTGATCATCATCTAAGAGATCCTCAAATCTCTTTTCCGTTCTTGTGTATGTTATTTTGGTCAGCAACTGGGATACATGAGGTATCAAGCCGACTGCGCGATGGTTCTCTCGTTTATCTGTTCTTGGTGTATTAGGGATAATGTAGATAATCCTCCTCCTTGTCTCCAGTCTCATAGATTCTACACACTTAGTTGCATGCCCCCCTCATATATATAATGACTTAAAAACTCTTTTGAAATAAGTTTTGATCATATTCTTCCAAACATCTTTAAAACTCTATCACTGTTGCACCGCAGCTATTTGTGCACATTGACCGACTCCAATTGTAAGTCACTGATATTGTGATCATACATTATTAGTTTTCTGCGTTTTCTAAAGTGCACAACTTTACATTTCTGCACACACACACACACACACACACACACACTCACTCACTCACTCACTCACACACACACACACACACACACACATACACACACACACACACATATATATATATATATATATATATATATATATATATATATATATATTAAACGAAATCTAATCTATTTGCATAATCGTAAACCACTTTGAAGTGCAATGCGGACGGTACGAACTGACCAACAAATATTCGATGGGATTCAGGCGATCTGGATGGTCAAATCATTTGCTCGAATGCCCAGAATGTTCTTAAAACCAGTCGCTAACAATTGTGGGCTGGTGACACGGTGGATTGTCATCCATAAAAATTCCGTCGTTTTTCGGGAACAAGAAGTCCATGGATGGCTAAAAATAGTCTCCAAGGACCCAAAAATTCCATTTCCAGTCAATGACTGGTTCCGATAGACCAGAGAACACAGTCCATTGCATGTCAACACAGCCCACATTATTATGGAGCCACCACCAGCTTGCGCAGCGTCTTGTTGACAACCAGGTGCCATGACTTCATCGGTCTGCTCCACACTCGAAGCCTACCATCGGCTCTTACTAGCTGAAGTTGGGACTCATCTGACCAGGCCAGTCGTCTAGGGGCCACGAGATATTGTCATGAACCCACGAGAGGCGCTGCAGGCTATTTCGTACTGTCAAGCAATGGCACCACGGCGATCGTCTGTTGCTATAGCCCATTAACGTCAAATGACATCGAACTGCCTTAACGGACATGTTCGTTGTACGTCCCACATTGATTCCTGCGGTTAATTCACTCAATGTTGCTTGTCTATTAGCACTGACAACTCTACACAAACACAACTCTTCTCTATCGGTAAGTAAAGGGTGTGGGTTACCGCGTTGTTCGTTGTGAAAGGTAATGCCCGAAATTTGGGCGTCTCGACGCACTTCTGACGCAGTCGACCTCGGAATTGTGGGCGGCTATAGAGGCAACATGGCTCGATATTTGTGCAGTCCATGCCACTTGGATTTGCTGCACTACGCCGGACAGTGGAGGTCCGACATGGTACCAGGAGGTATCCCTCAACTTTTGTCAGCTCAGAGTGTGTTACCTACTGCCCTGGACTCCGTTACCCAACTGTCTAGCCAATGTTAGTAATAAATGTTATTTTAGTACGATCCCTTGCAACGTCACGACAATATACTTTGGAATTGCATATCGATAATATCCTAAATTCTTTAGACTGGACAGTTGTACGCTGTTCCATGTGTACTTGTGTACTCCTTGTGATTGGACTGCAAACAAATGATTACGCGTTGTTTCTGGAATTTAATGGTAAGGTTTTCCTTCTCACTGTTGGTGGTTATTCTTGATTATTTATATTGGTTGTAATTACTGTTGCTTTCGTTGCTGCGACTGTTGACGGCGGTACCATGTGTAATATGTACTGCATGTGAATTTTGATGAATACTTAATAGGGGAAAAATCATATCTGTTCAGATGCAATTTCACAAAGTATTTGTTAAAAAGATAGATTCAGACAGGTTGTAGAGACTTCCGTTTCAGTATGTTGCTTCTTATGTTGCAATAGTACTTGAAAATCAACTTAAGCTTCGAACTTATTAGTAGTGTTAACTGAAATATTGATTCAAACAAATATTCTTGTAGTAAATACGCCTTTCTTTGTCTAAAAGATTAATTTTCTTTACGAACCTCTTTTTACAATTTACGTATCTTCAGTTAAGTTATTACTGTCACTGTTGTGTACACTTTCCACATATTTATTCCGCTTTGTTAAAAAAATGGCTCTAAGCACTATGGGACTGTGACATCTGAGGTCATCTGTCCCCTAGACTTAGAACTACTTAAACCTAAGGACACCACACACATCCATGCCCGAGGCAGGATTCGAACCTGCGACCGTAGTAGCAGCGCGGTTCCGGACTGAAGCGCCTAGAGCCGCTCGGTCACAGCGGCCGGCCCGCTCTACTACCTGTGTAATTTTTATCTCATTCTGTAGCTATTCCATCATGACTCTAACGTACCTGACAAAAATATAGGCATAAATTCCATATTTTCAAATCTAAATTTACGTGCGGTCTTTTAGCACACTCTGCTTGTCCCACACAAGAGTCACAGTAATTTAAAGTCCTTCCTTAATGTGTCATTAGCTTGTACGCTTTGTGCCAGTTTTTGTGCTGCTTTACTTGGATACATTTTTCTAATTATTCATTTTTTTTGTCGGTTATGTGACTGTGAGCAGACATACAGCATCATTGGGAGAGGTGGCGAAAGAAATCTGCCTTTGGCACGTCATCGACGTAGACGAAACCCGTGGTGATGACCGTGTGCCCCATTGATATCAGCGTCAGTCAAAGAGCAGCAGCATACTAGCTGAAGAAAGGTAAACGCGACAAGGCACCTGCAATTATAGGAGAAGACATCATAGAAAGGACTCAATTAAACCGCTGCCGAAACAGTACATGACAGGGAAAACGACAGAAATGGGTTGTCACGTCCCACCTTCTTCCCAAGCATCAAGGGACGAATGAGGCTATAAAATATCAATCCCGTGCACGTCATGGCCCATTTCCTCACGGGTCACAGTCCATATGAAGAATACCTCCATCGGTTTGATCTGAGCCGAGCACCTACACGTACTTGCGGAGAACTGGGAACTTCTGAACATGTCACTTTACACTGTGACAGACTCGCACACACATGGTCCCGAACTTAGTATGACAATGCAGGACAAGTTCTACCCCAGACGGACGACTGACGCGTACTGAATGTCAGTACCGATGATTTGCCACGTACCTTACAACAATCACATACAGGAATAAGGGCAGGCACACTAACGCGGAAATAGGATACTTAGGATGACACAGACACAAACACAGACAGACACACAGAAACAGACTCATATGCTGAAACAGATACAAACAGTGATATTAATATACAGACATAGATATAAGACAAAATTAAGAAACACAGAAATTGATCAACTGTCATTAAACATATTAATAAATGTGGAAATGTCTTGTGTAATACTTGTCAGAGACAGCAAAGGACTTGGAAGAGCAGTTGAATGGAATGGACACTGTCATGAAAGGAGGGTATAAGATGAACATCAACAAAAGCAAAACGAGGATACTGGAATGTAGTCAAATTAGGTCGGGTCATGCTGGGGGAATTAGATAAGAAAATGAGATACTTAAAGTAGTAAAGTTTTGCTATTTGGGAAGCAAAATAACTCACGATGGTCGAAGTAGAGAGGATATAAAATGTAGACTGGCAATGACAAGGAAAGCGTTTCTGAAGAAGAGAAATTTGTTAACTTCGAGTATAGATTTAAGTGTCAGGAAGTCGTTTCTGAAAGTATTTGTATGGAGTTAGCCATGTATGGAAGTGAAACGTGGACGATATATAGTTTAGAGAAGAAGAGAATAGAAGCTTTCGAAATGTGGTGCTACAGAAGAATGCTGAAGATTAGATGGGTAGATTACATAACTAATGAGGAGGTATTGAACAGAATTGGGGAGAAGAGGAATTTGTGTCACAACTTGACTAGAAGAAGGGACCGGCTGGTAGGACATGTTCTGAGGCATCAAGGGATCACAATTTAGTATTGGAGGGCAGCGTGGACGGTAAAAATCGTAGAGGGAGACCAAGAGATGAATACACTAAGCAGATTCAGAAGGATGTAGGCTGCAGTAGGTACTGGGAGATGAAGAAGCTTGCACAGGATAGAGTAGCGTGGAGAGCTGCATCAAACCAGTCTCAGGACTGAAGACCACAACAACAACAACAATACTTGAAATGTAAATGATATAATTGTTTATTATGTTTAGAGTACTAACCATAATAAATACAATATAATGGGTTACCAAGCTTAGATGAAGTTTTACATTGTAAAAAACACATTCACCATGCCCACAACACGTACCACTAAAGAAGTCAAAGATACACAAATAATGTACCAATTACGCCCTGTGTAAAGCACACATGTCACGTAACAAATGTAAAATAAGAGTAATACTGTACAAATACACGTCTTTACACACAAATTTATCAAATGAATACACACAAATTTATCAAACGAATATTAAATATATATTTTTTATGCTACCATGAATGCGATAGGCACGACAATTTTTCCGAGTCCTCACATCCGAGATAGCTAGGTGGTGGAATCTCTAACAAAAATCTGTGTCAGAATTAATGATATACCATACAGCTGTAATATGGCACAATATCTTTTCCGTCGTCCTAAATTTCTATCTTCTATACATAAATTTTAGGTGTTACCTTTTATTAATTACTTTTAGGTTAAGTATTTGAACCTCCCATCTTGTTAAATCTTATTAAAAACAAGAAGAAATCAGATAAATTTAACATTTTGTATATTTACAATTTCATGTTGTGAAAATATGACCTGTCTTAGTAACAACGTGACAGTTCTTTTATAAATGACAGCAAACAAAATAAGTACTTTCATGGTAGTCAGACAGTCCAGTTCTGCATCGTGCATTATATACACATTAGGCTCCAGTTTATCTTGTCTGAACAGATGATATATACGTAGACTCTGTTCCAGAACGACGCATAAATGTTGCAATAACTATTTTCGCAGAGGAGCCGCAATTTTCCTCTGCCACTCTCTTTACCCACAATTGACGTTATATGAGATTTTCACTTCTAATCCCAATACAATGTTTCTACTAGGGAATTTGCATTGTGGGAAATACTCTAATTGTGACTTGGTAACCACATAGTCAATGTTTCCATACTGAAAGTCTGCACAACATATTTATGTTAGGAACTATTGATAGTTTATTTAGTCCGTTGATATTTTGTGAAGATTTAACTTAATACTACTACAGCTTTTTTATGCAATAACGATACCTCAAAGGCAATCAGGCTGTCTGCTAATTTCGACTAGGTAATTGATAAGAATTATAATATTCCATTTCTGGCATTTCTCAATATGATCTGTGTCTATATCTGAGTCCAGTGCGATTTTCAGTTTGTCAATATGTTTTCAGTACAGTTACATTCGTCGATTTCCTATATGAACGTATTTACGTTAGAAGGTGTTATTATGGATCCAATTCTATAGCTTTACGAAAGTTTAGAAAGTGGAGTCATCTATGTCTGTCAATAAATCATGTGTAAAAATCTTTAATTAAACTTTGTACTATTGAAGTTGTCGGATCCACTGTGTTTGACTTGAGAAGATCATTTTGTGAGTTACGGAATGTGGCACAGCTACGGTAAAGGTTGCATACTTTTCTGACACTGCATTTAATATGCCGTTGGTCTGTAGTCGTGCGTTCCTCACGTCGTCGAGTTACTGTACTTCCTTCAAAACTAAAAAGAAGAAAAACAGAAACAGAACATTTATTTGTTTGACAGTGCTACAACTAACAAAGGCAGCGTGAATAGCAATTGTCACAAGCCGTATCTCACATAGCGAATTGCGCTGTACGTGAGTAATCTCCTTTATTTTTTTTAATTACGAGCCGTTCCTGGAGGACGCGAGGACTGAAGGAATGCCTACCGACCGTCGTGTCATCCTCTGCCTTGCGGCTTCATGCGGATGAGGTCAGCGCTCTGCTCTCCGGTCGTGTTGCAGACATGGCAGACCGTGGATCCGATGTTACTCGTTCAGGTAGGTACTCAGATGATTCTCGACCCTGAGCACGTCCCGTAGCAGTACCCCACTAGTATCGGGAATCGAATCCTGGTTCTCTCCATAGTAGCGATATAAGTTGACCACTCAGTACAGGGGGACAGTTATTTCGAATAGTGTTGGTTTGGCGTGAGTGCGTGTGTGACGTAAGTGTGGACACCTCGTATCTCAGGGCCCGAGAGCGTAGCGTGAGCAGTGTTTATTCTTGCTACTTCCCAAGGCCGTACACACACTGAGCAAACCATACAGCAGTACGTATTTCCAATACCAAATCTACTTTGTTGGCGATAAGAAGCAGGAATGAAGGC
This sequence comes from Schistocerca serialis cubense, assembly GCF_023864345.2. Taxonomy (NCBI): domain Eukaryota; kingdom Metazoa; phylum Arthropoda; class Insecta; order Orthoptera; family Acrididae; genus Schistocerca; species Schistocerca serialis. Next base: position 124,446,483 of record NC_064646.1, read on the forward strand.
TCCATAATGCTTGACAATCATACACTATCTGATGAGAACTATCTGGACATTACCACGTAATGCAGAGCTGACCGACAGATGGCACGAGAGGTGGACAGCCAGAATAAGAGGAGGCGGGAAGTACTGTGTTGTCAGTAGAGAGGCAGGAGAACCCAGTGACTTCGAAGGTGCACTGTTCATTGGTTATCACCTCAGTAACAAGTCCATGTGGTACATTTCAACCATTCTAAAGCTGAACAATGTCGTTAGTTTATTTATTTAATTTATTTAATCGTATGGCTAGGGCGCCCCGTCGGGCAGACCGTTCGCCGGGAGCCGGTCTTTCAATCTGACGCCACTATGGTGACCTGCAGTCGATGAGGATGATAGGATGATGACGAGGAGAGCACAACACACAGTCCCTGGGCGGAGAAAATTCCCCGACCCAGCCTGGAATGGAACCCGGGCCCAGAGGATTGACAATCCGTCACGCTGACCATTCAGCTACCGGAAACGGACAACCGTTAGTAATGTTACCGTTAAGTCGAAACGCGGAGGAGCAGCCACAGCTAACAAAGAACAGCTAGACTTCTTGTACTGACAGACAAGGACGGTCGAGTGTTGCAGAAGTTGGTTGTAGAACATGGCACGAAATCAGCGGAAGGAATCACTCGTGAATTCCAAAGAGCTACCAGTAGTCCATCTGACACATTGGCTTTGCGTTTGGAATAAAAAAGAAGGGGCTACAAAGGTCTTGCAGCTCCTCAATAGCTACATATTACTATTCCGAATGCTAAGCGATGCTTGAGATGGATGCCACTGGATAGTGGATGACTAGAAACGAGTGTTTTGGAGTGAAGAATCGCTCTGTACCCCTTGGCAATGCGATGTAAGGGTTTGGGTTTAGCGAATGCCTGGAGAACGCTGCCTGCTGTAACGTCTAGTGCCAACAGTGAAGTACGAAGGAGGTGGTGCTGCGGTTTCCTAACATATCTTGTTTCATAAGAAGAAAATTTAATTTTTTAAAGTTAATTTGTTTGTACCTAATTTTCGGTGGGTTTTCCGGTATTACAGTATAGTCCCTTATTGCATTTGGGTAAACTCTAAATGTGGAAGGATATGAATTCATTTTACAACACTGTGTACTGCGTACAGTAGAGGAACAGTTCGGGGACGATGACTGATGTTTATTATCGTGGCAGTGCACCCTGTCATGAAGCAGCATCTGTGAGGCAATGGTTTGTGAACTGTAACAGTCCTGAAATTTAGTGATCTGCCGAGAGCCACGACCTGAACCAAATGAGGCACCACTGGATGAGATAGATAGCTGACTTCGCTCCAGACCCTACAGTCCACCATAACAACCTTCTGTGGGTTAGGCTCTTGAGGAATTCTGTCCTCCAAAGACATCCTCAGACAGCTTAATTGAAAGTGTCCCAAGTATTCAATCCATCGTAAACGTGAAGGGTGCAATCACATGATATTAATTCCCAATGTGTTATAGATGTCCGCATATTTTTGATCAGATAATGTACACTGTGTACTGTCCATTGTAAATATCCCAAAATCACAAATAAATCCAAGCTCAGATAATGCACAGAATGGTGTACCAGCCGTAAGTGACTGACAGAGCAGAGTGAGAGTGTACACGTGGGCACAGGTGACTGATCTCTACACTTCCTGGACGGAGAACTCTGGTCTCGGTGCGTAGAGATTGAGTGTGCTTACAGGTTTCTCTCTTCTGTTATCGTCCTCCATGTTATAAATAGGCTAAACAGTAAAACTGTGTGATTAAGCGTTATGTACCAATCTCTGATTATCAGCCTTATGCCAATGACTGAAAGAATGTCTGAAGCAGATCATCTGGATATTGCAGTACTTCCTTATAAGACACCCACAAAATCAGAATAATTCCTCCCTTCATACAAGCTGTAAATTTTCTCCCTGCAAATGGTGCCAGAAAATTTAACACTCCGCAAATATTCCTACTGCTTTTCTTCTTTACTATTACATCCTCCAGGAAATCGGCGTGCATTTAAAACCTTTCACTAAAATATACTATCTTTTGAAAAGACTGTTACGGAGTGGGAGGAGCTATTCTTCATGTTGTCAAGAGGTATTTGGCTCCCACCAGGAGCATTTTGGGTTCGATGGGCAAGCGCAGGTAGACCGGAGTCTATACTTGGTGGCTGCAGAAAAACAGTCGGTAAACATTATTCTTTATTATCCCCCTACTCATGAACAAGTACCGGGTGATCAAAAAGTCAGTATAAATTTGGAAACTGAATAAATCACGGAACAATGTAGATAGAGAGGTACAAATTGACACAAATGCTTAGAGTGACATGGGGTTTTATTAGAACAAAAAAAAAAAAAAAATAGAAAAGTTCAAAAAATGTCCGACAGATGGCGCTTCATCTGATCAGAATAGCAATAATTAGCATAACAAAGTAAGACAAACTAATGATGATGTTCTTTACAAAAAATGATCAATATGTCCACCATTATTCCTCAACAATAGCTGTAGTCGAGGAATAATGTTGTTAACAGCACTGTTAAACATGTCCGGAGTAATGTTGAGGCATTGGCGTCAAATGTTGTCTTTCAGCATTCCTAGAGAATTCCAGAATGAGATTTTCACTCTGCAGCGGAGTGTGCGCTGATATGAAACTTCCTCGCAGAGTAGAACTGTATGCCGGATCGAGACTCGAACTCGGGACCTTTGCCTTTCGCGGACAAGTGCTCTACCAACTGAGTTACGCAAGCACGACTCACGCCCCATCCTCACAGCTTTACTTCTGCCAATACCTCGTCTCCTACCTTCCAAATTTTGCAGAAGCTCTCCTGCGAACCAAGGAGAACTAGCACTCCTGAAAGAAAGGATGCTGCGGAGACATGGCTTAGCCACAGCCTAGGGGATGTTTCCAGAATGAGATTTTCACTCTGCAGCGGAGCGTGCGCTGATACGAAACTTCCTGGTGGATTAAAACTGTGTGCCGGATCGAGACTCGAACGCGGGACGTTTGCCTTTCGCGGGTAAGTTAGAGTTGATCACCCGGTATAAGTGCGCATCGTTCTCTGGGACCAGCATTTTGTGCTGGCGTACTCTGGCGTCAACACACCGTGCGGCATAAAGGTTACGAGAGTATCGATAGAGGCTAACGACAACACTCACTGGAAACACGCCGCCAACGCCCTCTCAGCCGCCAGTATTTAACATAGCAACCGCGGGCTGGAGGGCCAGTTCGTTCGAGTTTAGCCAGTCGGTTTAGCCAGTTACTTCGAGACTGCTACTCCGAGTTAGCTAGTTAGTTCGTTCCAGATAGTTCAGTAGTTCGAGTCTGTACGCCGAGGAGTTCAGGCGTGCCACCTAGATGGAGCCGCAGATTTAGCCTCTAGCACAGAGACAGGCAGCACATAGAAACTTTATAGTGAATACAGCCGACTTCTACTTCAACAGCATTGAGGCTACGTGGACTGTACAGAAGAGAGCTTGTACCACAGCACATGGAAACCTAAGTTAAGTTTATTAACAAAGAACCCAGTTTTTGTTCTAGAAAGAGGATACCGGCCAGCAACCAACATTGTCTCCTTGCTTCTCATGGTACAGCTCTACAGAGACAACGAGATGACATGAAAGTAGCTAAGGAGAATACATGTGATGTTCCCATATTGATGTTGTAGGTGCTTCTATTCACTTTGCAGTTCACGCTCGCAGCTGGGAGGTAGGGTGCTTACTACACTACTCACCATTAAAATTGCTGCACCACGAAGATGACGTGCTACATACGCAAAATTTAACCGACAGGAATAAGATGCTGTGATATGCAAATGATTAGCTTTTCAGAGCATTCACACAAGGTTAGCGCCGGTGGCGACATCTACAACGTGCTGACATGAGGAAAGTTTCCAACCGATGGTTTCTCATCCGCAAACAGCAGTTGACCGGCGTTGCCGGGTGAAACGTTGTTGAGATGCCTCGTGTAAGGAGGAGAAATGCGTACCATCACGTTTCCGACTTTGATAAAGGTCGGATTGTAGCCTATCGCGATTGCGGTTTATCGTATCGCGACATCGATGCTCGCGTTGGTCGAGATCCAATGACTGTTAGCAGAATATGGAATCGGTGGGTTCAGGAGGGTAATACGGAACGCCGTGCTGGTGCTGGATCCCAACGGCCTCGTATTACTAGCAGTCGAGATGACAGGCATCTTATCCGCATGGCTGTAACACATCGTGCAGCCACGTCTCAATCCCTGTGTCAACAGATGGGGACGTTTGCAAGACAACAACCATCTGCACGAACAGTTCGACGACGTTTGCAGTAGCATGGACTATCAGCTCGGAGACCATGGCTGCGGTTACCCTTGCCGCAGCATCACAGACAGGAGCGCCTGCGATGGTGTACTCAACGACGAAACTGGGTGCACGAATGGCTGCATGGGCAGCTGTTCCTGTACACGCCATCCAAGCTCTGTTCGATTCAATGCCCAGGCGTATCAAGGCCGTTATTACGGGTTCTGGGTACTGATTTTTCAGGATCTGTGCACACAAATTGCGTGAAAATCTAATCACATGTCAGTTCTGTTATAATACATTTGTCCAATGAATACCCATTTATCATCTGCATTGCTTCTTGGTATATCAATTTTAATGGCCAGTAGTGTAGGTGAATGCCGACACCACTAATGCTGACATGGTGGCGGTGGTCCTGGTACTCGGCTCAGCTTGCCGTCCAGCGGCATTTGAGCAAAGACTACTTGCATTGCAACCCTGTATCTCATTGGTGCGACAGACAGTGGGGCTGCCCGTTGAATGAACCCGGGACCATTGATTGCAGCGTTGCGTCAGGCAGTGTCGACCACAGCACCATGGAGCTGGAAGGGTCTCCTTTAGTGAGACTGCAACATAGAGAGGGCTGCCTGAGTGCGAGGCCATCAGACAGTGCTCGTTGGTTCGCAGTCTAGCTGTGACGAAGATAGCTATGTTAGTTGACGTCGTCGGCTCCACTACAGAGACTGGTACATGGATGGCGCTGATGTTCAGCCCTGATATGCTCTGCTCTGCTGACTCAGGTACTTATACAGCAAGATTCGGTGGTGGTGTTACAAACTTTCAGGGATGACGGAGAAAGGTAAATGTATCAATTTGGGGTGCCGAACCCTGCGCCGGAAATGATTGAGTCGAAAGTTACAAGCAGAAATCTTTCTGACAGTGGAAAAAATGTACTGGCACCGTAGCCATGATTGGACCAGTGAGAATCCCACGTTACAGTTGTGAAGAGACTTCAGTATAGATTATCAGTGAACGCCTGTGCAGGCGTAGTCAATGATTTGTACTAGGCCCGTTTCTTCTTTCTTCTTGCTTAAGTGCACTGTCCACAGTGTTTATCAAAGACATACTACCCAGGTTCCTGGAACATATTCCACTGATTATTCGACAGCTGATGTGGTTCCAACATGATGGAGCTCCACTTCACTTTGGCCTGAGGGCTTGTGAACACCTGGAACATATATTGCCTGAGAAGTGGATAGGCAGAGGAGGTCCTGTTTGGTGGCAAGAACGTTCACCTGGTCTGATCCCATTTGATTCTTTTTTTGTGGGGCCAGGTGGTAAGTCTTGCGTACGAAACACCTGTCGAAACTGAAGAGGCTCTCCTGGCAGTAATTATAGCTGACTGCCGCACTGTTCAAAAGTAGCAGGGATGTTAGAAAGGGTACGGCAGAACTTTGTGAAATGACACCATGCGTGAATTGACGTTCGGGGCACCATTTTGAACAACTGTTGTAGATGTAGCAGTCTGTGAAACTTGAGCAAGTAAATAGAATTATTTATTACTGTATCGTAGACTTAGGATTTTCACTCTCTCTGACATCAAGTTACGTGCGCCGTTACTAAGGATATGGGGAGAATTCAGCGGGATTCTGTACGTCATGTTCAAGGTTCAGAGGTTGGGGCCCTTAGTACCAGTGCTACTCGAGGCTAAGGCGAACTTCACTCGAGGCTAAGGCGGACTTGAGCACATTCACCCTTCTCCATCATCCCTGAAAATTTGTAACATCGTCATGATATCACCTTGTCTTCGGTCAGAGTGAGCTTTTCAATGAACAAGACAAGCACTGCCGCACATTTTCACTGTAGTCGATCTTCCCTGGTCAAGTGGACGATAAGTACTTCCATGTACTTCAGGAACATCGACTCTTCTTAAAGTCTGGCCTCAGAGGAAGCGACCATTGCGTTGAAATGCTGCATCTGCTAGCTTCGGCTAAGTCTGGGATACGGCTCTGGGTCCTGATTTTAGCCTCTGCCGTTATACTTTCAACGTCTGCATGTGTACCTAATAAGGAAATATATGGTGCACAAAAGTACGTGTTAGCTTTCTGAAAATCCGATACTTGCGAGATACTGATAAAAGAAAAACATTTCTGTGTTTGAAGTCTTGCCTCTGTGACATTGGGTCGCTACGTGAATGCATCACTTCGCGTGCCAAGTGTGTAAAATTGTTTCGCTCTAGAAAGAAGGAGGTAATCCTAGGCATTTTAATGCAAGTTTATACTTAATGACAATTTGTTTTGTTGATTCTGTAAGGATGTAGATGGGAGTGGAGGTGTGGTGGAGCTTCAGAAGATGCAGGCAGCCTAAGAACATCACACACATCCATGCCCGAGGCAGGATTCGAACCTGCGACTGTAGCGGTTGCGCGGTTCCAGACTGAAGCGACTAGAGCTACTTAAACCTAACTAACCTAAGAACATCACACACATCCATGCCCGAGGCAGGATTCGAACCTGCGACTGTAGCGGTTGCGCGGTTCCAGACTGAAGCGACTAGAGCCGCTCGGCCACACCGGCCGGCATACACAGACACACACACACATACACACACACACACACACACACACACACACACACACACATTTATGGTGGTTTTGTACAGTGTCATACCATAGACTGATGGCTGGACATTGGCGCCTGGCGTTGCATACACCACTGGCTTGGGGTTGGGAGGGAATTAGTTCAACTTCCACCCCATCAAGGCTGCAGCTGGCTCATCCAGACGACGGAAGAACGTCGGTGGCCTCGAGGCGATAGCAGACACGACGACAGTGTGTCTGTGCTTCGATGACCTACCTGGCTGGGTGACCAGTTCTTATACTTGCAGAAGTGGACCTCTTGTGAAGTTACAGGTGCTCACGTCATATTTGACCACATACCATAGAGCTACTGTCGTGCTGAGAGCCAGGGCAGTACAAGCAGGTGGACAGTGATGAGGTAGCGTAAGACTGAGTCGCTGAATCTCCCCAAGTTGCCTCCTTATGGTACCAAGCCTATCAAACTAGACCTGCACTACTTAAATCCGTAATTTGTATTATTAGTAGTTACATAACTGAGAAAACGATGTTAAATTTTTTCAGGACATGTCTGCATTATTTATGACACTGAATTTTACAAATTACTTGCACCTAGAGGTTTAGCTAATACTCTGCCTATTTGTTGGTGTCTGCTACATCTGACAGGCTTTTTTCATGACAACCGAAGGAACGCTAAAGAATAATTGAATCGAAACAGATCCGTTATCCAATTAGTCTTTCAACGACCAAATCACATAAGAATTTCGAAATGTTACAATAGAATATTCGCACCTCTGTCCACTAGCTCTAAAAGAAAGGGAATATTACGGTTTAACATCCCTTCAACTATAAGATCGTTAGATACAGCCCACAAGCTAAAATTGGAGAAGGGAGGTGAATAGGCCATTTCCTTTCCAAAGGAACTATCCCAATTCCTTTCCTTTGGGCTTTAGTCCCGCGTGAGGCAGGGTCGACCGTGTTATTACTGATTTGGCAATGTTAATGGCAGAGGGTGGCCGGATGCCCTTCCTGCAGCCACCCCGAACCCCCCGGGATGGAATGAGTGTACCCCAGCTGTCTGCATCTAGTGTAAGCCGTGAAACATTGTGAACGTTTTCAACTGTCTGCGAGTCGTGTAATTGAGGCGGAACGTGGGGACCAGCTCGGTATCCAACTAGCAGGATGTGGAAAACCGCATAAAAACCACATCCAGGCTGGCCGGAAAACAGGCTGTCGTCGTTAATCCACCGGGTGTATTCGATCCGGGACCGGCGCTCCTACCCAAGTCCAGGAAGCACTGCATTAGCGCTCTTGGCTACTCTGTTGGGTTAAAAGGAACTATCTCAAAATTTTCATTAAACAGTGTGGGGGAGGCTAGTATGACAGTATATATCTTCCCATCCCATCGCAGATATGTACTATGGGTGACAAATTATGGGACTTTCAAGGATCTGCACATTCTTCAATGACGGTTTTTGACGTAGACTGCAGTGTGGAATCTTGCATTATACTGCTGGAGTATGCCATTTGGCACCCTCGTTTTGAAGGGTATGAGAACAGGTTTTACCACTCCTGCCACATAATGGCGAGCATTCATCCGCTATTCAACAATTGTCAGACCACTCCTGTCACCATATCCGATAACTCCCCGCACCATGATTCCATGGGGTGCAAAGAGATGTATTTTGAGAGTCACTGTTTCCTGTTATCTTCCATCAGATCGTCTAAGGTTAATTTTTAATTTATTTCTTTCCATTTATTAATAGCTGTTCTATTTTTTTGTGGCCGACTGCCTAACTTCATATTTTTGACCGTTTGTGTCTCTTAGCCATCCTATCCGGTAGTGTGGATAGGAATTAGCGAAAGGCCATTACAATGCCAAACCATCACATACACCATTGCCCATACCTGCCGTGAAGAGACGGACACTTTTTATTTTCTCTTTTTTCTCTTATTTTTTGTTTGTGTAATTCAGCTTTTATATTTATTGAACAAAAAATGGCATAAATATGGAAGAGGAATTTATAGTATTTGCATTTTAAGGAAAAATTAGATGACAGGATAGATTAACGTTAACGTTAATGTGTGTGAAATCTTATGGGACTTAACTGCTAAGGTCATCAGTCCCTAACCTTACACACTACTTAACCTAAATTATCCTAAGGACAAACAAACACACCTATGCCCGAGGGAGGACTCGAACCTCCGCGGGGACCAGTCGCACAGTCCATGACTGCAGCGCCCCAGACAGCTCGGCTAATCCCGCGCGGCTAGGATAGATTAGAGGAGAGGATTTTTCGCACCACCTTATGCATCCAGGGGTGAAAGTCACAGTAGATTCATGGAGCCATTAAATTCTGGACACCTGTAATAGTCTTAATTATCATAATTCCGAGGTAAAATTTTAAGTTATGCCTGTTTTAGCTACGAGCAACGTCCAGTAAATAATGCAACGTATTTTTTTCTCCGCCAGTTTCGATTGAAAATATGCGGAATTTGTTGCGGTACATCGTGGAATATTCCCGCTTCAGCCCCATAGCTATATGAAGTTTGCGATGATACAAAATAAAAGTGATGTTGTTATTCAACGGACAGTTGGAAATTGAGATTTCGCTTACTGTTTTATCAATCACAATTGGCGTAAGAATCATGGATTGACCATTGTCATAAAATATTGCATTATGATATGTGAATAGTTTTTACTTGCAGTTTCGCGTGGCTTGAGGCAGTCACAACTAGCGCCCTATTGATTAAGAAATTGCATTATCGTCTTTCTAATTACTTCATGATCGTAGGTACGATCATACTCGGTTGTGACGTTATTGTTATGACAAAACAATTTCCTAAGGGACCAGAAAGTTCTTAAGGGCGCAAAAACAACTGTAACGTCACACAAAAGGGAAATTCAATATTAAAGCTGATGCAAGATGACGATAAAACAGTTTTATTTTTATCAATGTAACACGCACATTGGACTGCTGATCTTGGTGTCTGTAATCTTAGCAAAATGCATAGTTAAAATGAAAATAATACTGAGGAGATGATAGGAATGAGCACTGCTAAATGATTCAGTATTCTCAGAACAGATATTTATTATAACTAAAACATATATCGTACCTTAAGCTTAGTACAACAATGACGGTAGATTTTTTATGTCCGTTTCATGTCCATTGAGCGCTCTTTTATATAGCCATTGTCCTTATGAGTCACCCGTGCGTCGTCACGATAAGTTATAACAGTTCTTCTTACACTTCACTCAAACTTAGACGGAACACGTTTTTATTTATTTAGTAAAAACATTAGATCAGACCGCCACAAATCTGCGTCCGTCTTACTTAAGAAAAACAGTACAAGTCTTTTTGCGCTTGCCCGCATCTCGTGGTCGTGCGGTAGCGTTCTCGCTTCCCACGCCCGGGTTCCCGGGTTCGATTCCCGGCGGGGTCAGGGATTTTCTCTGCCTCGTGATGGCTGGGTGTTGTGTGCTGTCCTTAGGTTAGTTAGGTTTAAGTAGTTCTAAGTTCTAGGGGACTTATGACCACAGCAGTTGAGTCCCATAGTGCTCAGAGCCATTTTGAACCTTTTTGCGCTCAACGCTTCATTTGTTCTCCAGCGAACAAAATAGTGAAGGATCGCATATCTATCCGTATTTTTCTGTTTATATTGCCGCCCAAAGACGACGAATTACATTATTTAGAAAATTCCCCTGTCGCTATGCGCCGCCTTATTTTACATTAATCATTATTTATAAACAAGTATTTGCCTTCTGGCTGAAAGTATTAACTACTCGTATTTGCTGTTTTAATGAAGTCAAAAATAGCGAATATCACATTGCCTCCCATGAGGAGAGAGGGAATGCCGAAGGATTACCTCGATCCTCATGTCCTCATGAGATATTCGTGATTTTTGGTGTGACACTTACATAATGTTACTGGCGTACAAAGTACCTAAATTGAAATTACATTTATAAACATATATCAGATATTTATCATTTTTCAAAATAAAGTTTTTCACTCTTTGTTCATCAGTCACTTCATTCCATAATACCAAGATGAACATTTATGTGCATATTTAAGTTTGGTCCATATTTGCTTATAACAATAAGTGAACGTTCATTTCACACTTCAGGGGATAGAATTCAGAAATTACATTCTCTTGAGCTTAACAACTAATACATGAGTACAGTGAGTGCTTATTTTCACTAAACTAGAGTGGACAATGTTCAAGCCTCTTTTGGTTCATTGTGGTTCAGTTACAGTTTAGTAACGTAGCACTACACTTGGCGATGCTTTCACTTTCAGTGTTAGCTGTCTACGGCGTTCATCATGCAGTACATCTGTACTTTCCACTGTGGTGCCAGGAATTCAAGTGGCTTCCCGGGTTTTTATTTACAATATGAAACAGAAGAAGTGGAAAATTATTAGTGCAACTTACAACCTATTGGACACATTGGTTAAGGATCGGGACTGGTCTGGAGTTCAGGGCCTTCCTATAGTGCACATTCATTTTCTTTGTCCATCAAGAGACAGGATTATAATTCATTTTAGCAGTGTTCAGGAGTGCCGGTATTAATGGCTTTAAGGTCTGAGTAATCTAACAATCTACTTCTCACTCATCTTAACTTCAAATCAAGAAAATTGCTTAATTTACGTATGAAAATGTAGTCACACAAGTATGCAAATGTCTCTCCTCCAGCATGTACGATTGAAGTCATGGCGGTTAGCAGTTTAAAGTTTGGATTGTTTCGTCACCCACACGTCAGCCACTCACAGCGGCTGCACAGTGTTGCGTGAGCTCCAATACTCAGTATCCGTTCGCGCTCAGGCTGTAACAGAGCTGCTGGTCGTCGATCGCTCTTTTTTTTGTGAACTTCGTATCACGCGAGTGCATCGATAAACACCTCGCGCGCGTTTTCCATCGGAGGAGCCGGACACTGAAGCTGACTCCATACTTCCCTGTCAACTGCCTCCCATGAGGCTTACAGGTTAGTGGCGACGAATATTTTAGCTGTCGCTGCATTTATAACAACACGGAACCTTGCGTTGCACCTGTTGTCGTAGCCTTGACTTCTTTTTACACTTGCAGTACAACACTACCACTAATACACACTGAACAGTTATTTTTATTATGCACGTCGCACTTCAGTGTGCATCTTCACACAGCATTCGTGCTCAGTTCCTTCGTTGATAGCGTTCATTTACAAAACAATCAAATTTGCAGGTTTCCTCCATTGGTACTGAAAGACTTATATTCTACTATTTACAAAAGATCACCTACGAGCTAATATTTACAATTAATGGTCACTCCTTTTGTTAAGTCCAGTGAACAACTGCTTTATGAATGGACTCTTTATATCTCAAGGTTTACTTTCACTAGTGAATCTAAAAATATTCTTTCAAATTTTCTTTTAAGGGCTCATCTCCTCATTATGAAAACTACAGCTTTCGCGACACTCGTTGCATTTATTCTTTAGTGCACCCAAGATCATTTTCTACTGCCACGCAGCATATCTACTACTTAACGAGTACCCATTTAACGCTGAACCCTTTCTTTTGTGCTTTCCTTCGTGCTTGCCAATTTTTTTTTCTTTTTTTTATATTTGAGGGCAGACTGGATAACAATAGGTCTCCCTCTTCGCTTCATGTGCTCAGCAGTCATTCTCTGCTAAAAAAATAGGGTAACGCGTGTCTACTATTTTTCGCATGAATGGAATTACCCACATTTCACTGGGTTTACGCAACCTGTCCATAACAAACATTACCAAAGCTAGCGAAGGCGACCCTTGGTCTGGGTTAATGAACCAGGATCAAAAGGAACGGGCACAAGGAAAATGGATTTCATAAGAGGAGTGTCTTAGGAGACATTTTTGCAATAAAATCTGCATGTAAATAAAATTATCATAATAAACATAGGCACATATATAAATTTCAACCTCTTTCATTACAGCATGCTTCGCTACTTCTACGTCTTACTCTGGTTATAGTCAGTATTAAGTTTAAATATCACTGCATTGCTTGTTCTTTAGATTAGCCTTCAATTAGGGTATTGAATGGTCGCTAGATTACACTACAAATCTTCTGAAGATCTTTACTTGGACTTGTTTATGATACAGGGGGCTTGCTGTGTGGTCATTTAGTACCTTGATTCTACTGAAATCAATTCGTCAGCTAACATTCCTCATATACTCGTTAGATTGGGCTCACGTCACAGGGAAACAGTTTACTTTCATGGCATTTAATGGCCTCGTGGAGTACTTACGCTACATTACTCATGCTTCATGGTTTGCCTCTATTTGTACTGTATTTCACCTAACTTAGTTTACTACAGCTTATTGTCCCCTTGCGTGAACACTTACCACTTGTTTTCTCATTTAACAGTACGCTTTAACTGCACTTTAAGCTATTTCCTCCACTCCTGTTCACTGTCTGGACGTTTTGAATATGTATTTTTTTTTAGCAGGTAATTTGGGCTTTTACGACAGAACTCCAAGTACTTACATTACTAAATATAAATCTATAAATCTTCTTGTACCTTGAGAGAAGTGCTTAATTACGCATCCTCCTCCATTTCTCACCTTTACATATTTATATAGCTCCGGGCAATCACCTCGCAAGCACTTTTTTTTTAATACTAACTTAAAATTAAATTGAAATTCTTGGTGCAACCTCAAATTCCTGCTACAGCTTTTTGAAGAAATATCAGTTCAATGTCCATCACTATAAACAATTTTTCCATACTTAACATTTAATACTTAAAGTTAACGTGCGATGCATTCTGCTGGCTCCCAGGGAAGAATTTGCCGCTGCCAACCTTGGAGCGCACATCCTCGCTGATTAAATCTAAGGAATCCAGCACAGAAAGGAATGCATCCGTGTCTTCTTCGGGCACATTTACTGGTTTCTCTCTAATAGACACAGGGAGTTTGCTTTTGAGAATCATAATTACGTCCTTGGAAGAAATCGGAGAATCCCAGAATTTAATTTTTGCTAGATACTTCTCAAAGTATCGCCGGAGACTTCCATGCTTCTCATTGAAAATTTCCGCACCATACACCTCCTTCCTTAATCTTTGCTGTACCCCATTACTCCAAAATTTTGCCAAGAACATTTTCTCAAACTCTTCATAATTCCTACACGTGTCTGCCATTTCCGTTCCCCATAATGCTGCATCACCGGAAATAAATCCAGTGACGAACTGAATACGCTGTCTGTCTGTCCAGCTCCTGGGAAATATGCCGGAAAAATTCTTTAGGAACACGATGGGGTGTATTTCTCGCTTCTGCGGATGAAAAACAGGAAAAGTGCGATGCTTAATCACACTTTCCTCTTGCATTAAACTCACAATTGTGGGCGGATCATTTACTTTCCCCACTAGAGGCTCAAAAGAACTGTTGTTTTGCATGTAATCAGGCGGTGAACCATAAGGAGTTGACTGACATTCGTCACCGTCTGTAGAGTTTTTCCCTATAGTTTGGGTATGCGTGTGCGGATTTTCTACCCAGTTTCTCAGCATTCTGACTTCGTTCACTACTTGCTGTTTCCACTCAGGAAGATCCCGTGTAAGTGTCCACCGAATCTGTCCCAATTCAGAAACCACTGTGTCACCCGACTTACCAGGAGCAGCTAAGATTTCATATGTTACATCCTTGACAGTCTCCCTAAGCTCCTCCCTGACCTTCTTTTCGATAAAAATATCTTTACCCTTTATCCATTCACCGTAGTGTTCCGACAATGCCTCCGTGTGTGCTTTCACGGTGCTCTTAACCTGTTCTTCAATATTAATCGAGTCTATCTGCCTCGACAGATCCTCTACTACACCTTCAATGTCAGATATTGTATTTTTAACTGAGTTTATTTCTTTGGTAGCTGCTTGAATTTTTGTGTTTAATGTTTCAGATACTTCAGCTATTTCACTTTTCACCTGTTTCTGCAATTTCTGAATTTGATCAGTGATCTTAGTTTGCATCTCACCCAACTGGGTATTTAATTCAGCTGCAATTTCTTTATGCAGATCTGTTTTGATTGTGCCTAGCTGTGTTTTTACTGATTCGCTTACAGCATCTAATCGGGCGTTAACAGTTTCATTTTGTGTTTTTATAGTTTCATTTACTGCGTCAAACTATTGTTTCAGCATTTCCATTAACGCACCGAGGTCATTTGTAGCTGCAGCGGGAAGAGTTTGGACTTAGGGTCATTTTCCCCATTTACAGACATGGTTAGTTCAGTTTCCACACGGGAACCTACCGTTCGCGATCGTAAAGGGTATGGAATACGGTTAACGTCTTCACTCCCGTCTCCCGTTGTCACCTGTCTCTATTTACTATCTGCTATTTTCGTCAGTAAATCACGTGCTACGCAAGGCTTTCGTCGTTTGTCAGTGACCTGGCGAGTCCGCTAAGAGCACCGCTCTCGCGTGAGCAACAAATGAAATTCTATCTGGCGAGAAGACAAGATGGAACCTAAACGTTTCAGAAAAATGAATGAAGATGCTCTTCACTGCAAATTGCACAAAATATCCACCATGTTGAAAATGTAATACAGCTATACTAACAATGGAGAAAAATAATTTCTGTTATCAGACTGCGAAGAATTTTACTTTGAAAGGTAAAATAAAGCAGGTTTTCTATAGCGGAAGGAGATAGAAGGGATATGGATCGACTTGGAAAAGCAACGTTGCTACTGAAGCACTACACTGCGTATGCAAAATTCTGACTTACTTTTTGATGGCTTGATTACCGCTATGTTCTCTGCAAATTCACGTCTCTTTTCCTTTCTTTTCTCTCGGTAATTAAACTGCGTTATTGACCAGCATATTTTCCGTCATTCTCACAGAGAGATGATGTGTACATGAAACGACAGAACATTTATTAACACAAGAACATAGAAAATTTTCCAAGTATCTGCACTAATTTTTGGTCAAGTCCCTGTTCGGGCGCCAAGTGTGATGTTACAAAATAAAAGTGATGTTGTTATTCAATGGAAAGTTGGAAATTGAGATTTCGCTTACTGTTTTATCAATCACAATTGGCGTAAGAATCATGGATTGACCATTGTCATAAAATATTGCATTATGATATGTGAATAGTTTTTACTTGCAGTTTTGCGTGGCTTGAGGCAGTCACAACTAGCGTGCTATTGATTAAGAAATTGCGTTATCGTCTTTCTAATTACTTCATGATCGTAGGTACGATCATACTCGGTTGTGAAGTTATTGTTATGACAAAACAAGGGCGCAAAAACAACTGTAACATCACACAAAAGGGAAATTCAATATTAAAGCTGATGCAAGATGACGATAAAACAGTTTTATTTTTATCAATGTAACACGCACATTGGACTGCTGATCTTGGTGTCTGTAATCTTAGCAAAATGCATAATTAAAATGAAAATAATACTGAGGAGATGATAGGAATGAGCACTGCTAAATGATTCAGTATTCCCAGAACAAATATTTATTATAACTAAAACATATATCGTACCTTAAGGTTAGTACTACAATGACGGTAGATTTTTATGTCCGTATCATGTCCATTGAGCGCTCTTTTATATAGCCATTGTCCTTATGAGTCACCCGTGCGTCGTCACGACAAGTTATAACAGTTCTTCTTACACTTCACTCAAACTTAGACGGAACACGTTTTTATTTATTTAGTAAACACATTAGATCAGGCCGCCACAAATGTGCGTCCGTCTTACTTAAGAAAAACAGTACAAGTCTTTTTGCGCTCAACGCTTCATTTGTTCTCCAGCGAACAAAATAGTGAAGGATCGCATATCCATCCGTATTTTTCTGTTTATATTGCCGCTCAAAGACGACGAATTACATGATTTAGAAAATTCCCCTGTCGCTATGCGCCGCCTTATTATATATTAATTATTATTTATAAACAAGTATTTGCCTTCTGGCTGAAAGTATTAACTACTCGTATTTGCTGTTTTAATGAAGTCAAAAATAGCGAATATCACAAGTTCCGACAGATGGCGTTGCTAGACATAGCCTTCAAAATGGTGTTTCTGACGAAGGTGCGATCCAAGCATAGAGGTGTTATTGAGTTTCTTTTGGCGGAAAACCAGAGCATCGCAGATATTCATAGGCGCTTACAGAATGTCTATGGATACTGGTAGTGAAAAAAGATACGGGGAATCTTTGGGCGAGAAGTGTGTTGTCATCACAAGGTCTTACAAATCTGTCCGATTGTAATTTTTCCTCCTTTCTATATAATTATGTAGCTCTCAATTCGTTCGAGCAATCAATCATTCATGATAGGAAATACAGTCATAGCTCAGTCACTCAAAATGATTCTGAAATTTTACTTGTTAGAATGAAATCAGGCGATGATTCTTCTTCTCTGCAGGCTCGTGCTTTGCGGCAGTCTGCTAATCTGCACAAATAAAATGCCTCGTAATTTTGGGAGCGTTGTATAATCAGTCGGGAAACCTCAGATCAAGCGGATATTTGGCTTTGATGAAGTTTAACCTTCCGAAGAAGCAATGGAGCTCTTGGATTATTAAGTGCAGGTTCGTATCCAGTCTTTCGGAAGTCCCTTCTGATTAACAACTACGCAATATATCGATAAATATCATTAATTCTCAAATTTAAAATACACACCATTTACTTGAAGGAGCCATCTACATATATTTCCATTTAATCGTACAGTTCATATCAGTTATCTTCTGTAATAAATCTCAATAATCAGATTACAGTTCTTCCAAACCAAGCACAGGCTAATCGGCACGAAGACAATCTCCGAAGCTCCCTTTCTTTTTTTTCTAACAATCACCAGAGAGAGTACTACATAGAATACTTATGCGCTCATGGCATAGCTATTGTATGAGCTACTTTTCGCATGGATTCCGCGAGTATGAAGATAGAAAATTAGTAAACGGCATTCAAGGGTAGAATTGTATCTGAATAATTCATCGAATATAAAGAGATATTACAATTGCCCCTCGCAGCGAGCAAAGTTAATGATAATACACTTTGCGAGCTAACAGAAAAAAATTTGTTGGGTTGTTTATTCAAAAGAGGAATATTTTGAATTAGTAGAATTTTACTATAGAGAGTATGGGTAACATGTTAAGACAATAAGTTACGAGAATATCTAAGCTGTAGCTTTTACATGTACCGGGGTATACCCGCATCCCGAGTACATAACCAGGGAAGATGTAGATTGGTGTAATTACGAAAAAGGTCTACCCATTTGGGAACTGGCCTTCACAGGGAAACCCTGGAAAACCCGGAAGAATAGACCCCAGCTCAGGTATTAAAGAAGATAGGAAAGCCTAAATCCAGTAATTTTGAAATATATAGAAGCTCTATAGATTAGATCGAAGGAAAAGTGCCTCATAGCCAAAAAAAAATTTACAATATTGCTCAAAAAAAAATTTTCAAAATTCTTCTTTCGACGATGTAGCCGGCGATCTCGTTGTGAAGTCGATGGAACAGGAACACTGGATACGGACACCAGGTAGGCGACGTACAGCGTTTGGTGGACGCGGCACGGAGGACAGGCGATGGCTTATGGTACAGGATAGAAGCTGGTAACGTGCCGTAGAAACAGGAAGATGATCTCAGGAACACTGGATACGGACACCAGGTAGGCGACGTACAGCGTTTGGTGGATGCGGCACGGAGGACAGGCGATGGCTTATGGTACAGGATAGAAGCTGGTAACGTGCCGTAGAAACAGGAAGATGATCTCAGGAACAGATGGTCAGGTACGTGAACATGAAACAGGTTTAAAGTGGAATAAGAAAAGGTTCTGACTGCATAAATCCCTGGAAGAGAGTGGATTAAGGCAACGAAGTCCATATTTCATCGTTGAACTCAAAATCGGAGTGGATTCTTATATTCTTCCATCTGTACTAGACTGGAATATCCATCAGTTCTGACAATCACGAATTTTTTTTTTTGTAGTCCTCAATACCAA
Source organism: Schistocerca serialis cubense (assembly GCF_023864345.2). Taxonomy (NCBI): domain Eukaryota; kingdom Metazoa; phylum Arthropoda; class Insecta; order Orthoptera; family Acrididae; genus Schistocerca; species Schistocerca serialis. The sequence continues at coordinate 124,465,238 of NC_064646.1, forward strand.
AGTTGTTTTGCATTACAACTGCTGATTGTCCAAAACATTGCCATATAGACCGTGGGCATTTAAATTTTGTTGTAGCTCATATCGAATGTATTCCTCTCAAAAAATTTTTTAATCAAATCTTCGTTTTGTTATAGTGCAGGTGGAAGTAGAGCATTGAATCTGTCCGAGGTTTGCTTTCAATTACGAAATTATGGATAAAATTTAAGTTTACACCTGATGAAAAATTTTAAACATAGGCATATGACACTGACTCCACAAAAGGAATAATTTGAAAAATTTTCATTATTCTTATAATTAATTGATTTATAGATCCACTTGCAAATAAATATCATTAATGATGACGTATGTTCATTTAACAAATCATCCAATCGCAGAATCTTCTTCATCCTCTCATGAACATTTATGGAAATATATTTCAACAATTATGTCCATAACATGAAACACACAAACTGCTATTCTTAAAATGTTAGTTAAAATTCTTAAATTAATCTCCTTGTAAAGAAGGAATAATTAAAAAATCTAAAAATTATAATAATTTTCTCTCGCGCAACCAGAGAGTTTGTTTTCTATCTCGAACAGCGCACATCATACACACAGCGTATTTACCTACATATCCCACACTGTTCAAGTTTCACACGCAATTCTCACATAAGTGCCGTGTCTTGAGGAAATGTAGATGCACTTTCATTGTATATCACTGTGGCTTCTGCTCATAGTCCACACTTACAAACGCTAGTAATTAACAAATTCTTCTACCTATCTTAAAAATTTTGTGCTAAACTATCACAGGAGTAATCTCACTGTCTCTTAACCCATCACAGGAGTAATCTCACTGTCTCTTAACCTATCACAGGAGTAATCTCACTGTCTCTTAACCTAGCACAGGAGTAGTCTCACTGTCTCTTAACCTCTAGACAACATAAACTTCTTGATATTTATATACACATTCGACTCATAGTCAAATTCCACACTAAATTCTTCTCCATATTTGGTATCACAGATCTACGATCCTTCACTAAATTTCTTAATATCATTATGCGGGAATAATCCCTTTATCCTTTTCGATTCGGGATATGCCAACAAGTATGATCCAGGATTTGGTATATTTACAATAACATATGGTCCGGTATAAATAAGATTCCATTTCTTTATGTTCTTCATCAGTTCGAGGAATGGATGTGTCGCCTCAATAAAACCTTTCCTCCAAGATGAAACGTCTGAATCCGGTCAATCCGTTTTTCATATGTCAATTTCCGTTGTATTGCCTTTTTAGTTAAATTGACAAGTGCGAGTCGAATCTTTTCTTCCTATTTTAAATTCTGATCTTCATACTTTTCGTCCGTTGCCTCCAGGTTTTGGAACGACTAAGAGCGGAGAACAATATGAACTAGTTGATGGCTCAATCAAGTTCCATTCTAACATTCTATTTATCTCCCTTTGAAAAGATTGTTTTAAACGCCAGGGGATCGGATAGTGCGTGTAGCAGTAAGTCTGATGTGGCTTCACTTGTAGGTGACAAATATACCCTTTAATAATTCCTGATTTCTCATCAAAAATCTCTTCATATCCATCTAACAAATAATGAAGCTGCTGCCTTTGTTCTCTGGTAAGCTGATTTGATTCACTAGCTTTTATCATTGTTGTTTGGTTAAAGTCCTCCTGTTGTATCAAATCCTTTGAAAGCTCCTTCCAACGACGGTTTGTAGTGTCAATTAATTGAATTATGGCACCGCGACAATATTTCTCATGCACAGTTTCCTTTCTATTTAAATCCAGTGCTATCTCTTCTCCATTTAATCTAAATTTAACTAGTCCTTCCAAAAAATCAATCTGACAATCGTACTCCTGCATACTCCCAATACCGAGAATACAGTCCACTAATAACTTCTCCACTACAAGGAACGAGCATTTTATTGCTACATTTCCCATTTTCATCTCTAATTGTGTTTGTATTTTGACATTGGGAGAGCGTGCTCCAACAGCTCCGATGATTTTGCAGTTCTGTACTGGCAAAATTGGTACCTTCTTCTTCCTAATAATTCTCCGAAAAAGAGCGCCTGAGATGACATTGGCGGAAGCGGCGGTGTCCAATATCACATTCGTTGGAACTTCCTCTATTTCAACACATACTTCCGATACCGGAACACTCGATCTGTCATTATGACACGTTATTAAATCCTTTGTTAACTCTTCAGTCAACAGCTCACCATCATTATATCTTAACATTTGTAATTTTACTGTTTCGCCCCTAACAGATCCCCTGACCGCTCCTCCGGGGCACGATGCGGTCATGTTTAGTTTGACTGATTATTGGTCCGATTGGTATTTATCTCTTCAGCTACTTCAGTGATTATCGGTTGTTGTGGTGAATTCGGTGTATATTGTCTTGCTTGATTTGTGTAATTATTGTTGTTGTTCTGCTGGTGTTGGTAGAACTGTCCTGTGTTGCCATACACTGGATCATATCGATTAAAATTCCTACTGTTTCTAAAATAGCCCCTCGCTGCACCATTACCAAAGTTTCCATTATGGTAATAATTATTATTTGCATTTTGTCCATTTCTAAGTCTCCTCGGAGAGTGTAGTTTGTTATGATTATTGTTACTGCTACCATTACTGCCATTCCCATTCGAGTTGCAGCTCGGATTCGCTTCTGTTACTCCTCTTTGATATGACATTTCTCTTGCCCTTTTATTGTCCTCCTCAATTATATCAATATGATCAAGCGTAGTCATAAATGAGTCTATATCCTTATCATTTATATATAACCGCTGATTCCTTATACTGGTGGGTAGTCTGGACTTGAGTATTCTAAGTATATCCGGCAAAGGAATCGGTACATCCCAATACAAAGATTTATTAATGTATTTCTCAAAATATCTCTTTAGAGATCCTCTAGAAAATGAGAAAGGCTCAGGATATAATACTTCCTGCCTAAGTCTTTCTTGTACTCCAGCAGACCAATATTTTGCTAGAAAAGCCTGCTCAAATTCTTTGTAACATTTACAAGAAGATGTTTGTTCGGATGCCCACAGTGCTCCTGTTCCTTGTATATATCCAGATACAAAACTAATCTTTTGCCATTCTGTCCAAGATCGTGGAAATAGACCATTGAAACTTCGAATAAAGACTACAGGATGAACATTCTTTTTGTCAGGGTTAAAGATTTGAAATTGTCTCTGTTTAATCATCTTCTCCTCAACGCTACTACGATTCCAAAAATCATCCTGTTCGTACTTTTCCCTGTGGCTATCCGTTTTATCGAATCTAACTTGTGACGTTCCAGTTCTGTCTACATCGGATCTTGACGTGGACGGAATGTCACGCGCAAATTGAGAGTTTTGTTTCCTACTTCTCGCTGTTTCTAAATCCTCCTGCGAGAGATTTAGTGATCTTTCGATAATTTCTTTCCAACGCGAGAAATCTTCGCCAAGTTGTTCTCGAACTTCCTTTAACCCTTTGTTAAAAAAATTATCCTCGGAACTCTCTGAAATGGACTGTAAAGCTACTTTCACAGTTTCTTCTATCGTTTCCGAAGGAGAATTTTGCCGCTCTAATGTCATTTCTGAAAACTTTCCCGCAAGTACATTCATTCTATGTTCCACTGTCTCCTGTTTTTCCTTCACTTCGTCAAATTGCTTCTTTAGATTATCTTGGGATTCTGTTATTTCTGGTATCATAGCTACGGAACACTGTATGTCCTCTTGAGCTTGTATTACTTGAGGAAACAGTTCTACTTGTTTTTGTATCGTGTCAATTTTGACGGATACATATTCGGTTAGTTCCGCTTTTAATTTACTATTGTTTTCTTGGCATTGTTGGCGGACCTGCTCAATTCGAGCAATAAGTTTCTGTTCGGTCCTTTCTGCCTGTTCCTTTATTTCCTGTGTCTGGGTATTTAATCTCTGATCTAATTCGGTAAAGGTTGCTCTTAACTGATTTTGTAATTCTGTTTGATTTTCGGCTAGTTGATTTTTGAATTCATTTTTAATAACGGATAAGTCTCGTTTTACCTCTGCTTGGCCTTCGGCTAATAGAGACAACTGTTGCATAATAACAACTAATGTGTCAACAACAGTCTGATCAGCTGTTGTATGAATGTTTTCTGAACCAGCGGGATTATTTATATTGCTACCGCTAGCCACAACAGTCTCAGAATTACTATCCGTGGCCTCTGCTTCTGTGCAAACAGCTGAAGGCTGTTGCACGTCTCGTTGCTGATTCAATGACATTTTAAATGCCGCTCTCGTCAATACCATTAAATAACTGTCAATATCAGGTTCCAGTCACTAAATACAGTTTCAGATTTACTGTCGTAGACACACTTAACTTTCTAATTACTTCACAGATGGTATAAAGTTCACTGCTCAGATACGAAAATCACACAATATACAGTTCTACAATCTAACTACTATCTGGAAAAAGTTCTTTCTAAATTGATTTCAAACTATTTTAACTACAGGAAAAAAAATTAGATTTCTCTGGCCTTGTTCTGTAGTCTCGGTGTTGTCCAATAGTTGACATCGTTTCTTGGTATCAGCAATCTTTTACTATGGGCACCGAATCTCTCTTCAGATTAGTTACCTCTCGTTCTCGTTGGTTTTCATGAAACAAAAAAATACATATATTATATAACAATCCAAGAGAGTCCTGTCACACTGGCGCCACTGTAATTTTTCCTCCTTTCTATATAATTATGTAGCTCTCAATTCGTTCGAGCAATCAATCATTCATGATAGGAAATACAGTCATAGCTCAGTCACTCAAAATGATTCTGAAATTTTACTTGTTAGAATGAAATCAGGCGATGATTCTTCTTCTCTGCAGGCTCGTGCTTTGCGGCAGTCTGCTAATCTGCACAAATAAAATGCCTCGTAATTTTGGGAGCGTTGTATAATCAGTCGGGAAACCTCAGATCAAGCGGATATTTGGCTTTGATGAAGTTTAACCTTCCGAAGAAGCAATGGAGCTCTTGGATTATTAAGTGCAGGTTCGTATCCAGTCTTTCGGAAGTCCCTTCTGATTAACAACTACGCAATATATCGATAAATATCATTAATTCTCAAATTTAAAATACACACCATTTACTTGAAGGAGCCATCTACATATATTTCCATTTAATCGTACAGTTCATATCAGTTATCTTCTGTAATAAATCTCAATAATCAGATTACAGTTCTTCCAAACCAAGCACAGGCTAATCGGCACGAAGACAATCTCCGAAGCTCCCTTTCTTTTTTTTCTAACAATCACCAGAGAGAGTACTACATAGAATACTTATGCGCTCATGGCATAGCTATTGTATGAGCTACTTTTCGCATGGATTCCGCGAGTATGAAGATAGAAAATTAGTAAACGGCATTCAAGGGTAGAATTGTATCTGAATAATTCATCGAATATAAAGAGATATTACACGATCTCCAGCGCGCCAGCTGGTCACGTATAGCTGTGACTCCAGCAATGTTGGACGCTCTCATTCGAGGTGGTCGACGGATCACAAACAAATACCATGCTGTACAACTAGATTTCTCTATTTCTGTGTTGCCCCGTTTTCCATTGGTTATTGAACAGCCTACCGGTCTGGGGTTTCAATTGCCCCAAATGTACAGTCTGTGTCTTAGCTCAGTGCCAAGCGATATAAGTGCGTATGAAAAGGGCCATGGTTTCTCGGAAAGTGATCAATGCCACCGCTGGGATTGGCGTAGTTCATTTTAAGCCGTTGTTGTATATCAGCGATTGTGTTTTATACACGGCGCCCCTTACCAAAAACCTCCCATTCGGTTTGCCTTCCCCACGACGTTATCAATGTGGTCGTTTCAACTTAAGTTGTTTATAATTGTAATTCCTGTTTATTTGGTAGATTTCGCAGCCTTTAAATTTGTGATTTATTGTGAAATCGAAACTTAACGGGTTTCTTTTTGTATTCATGTGGATGACCTCACACTTTTCCTTACTGAAAGACAATTGTCACTTTCCGCACCATCCAGGCATCATGTCTAAGTCATTTTGCAATTGGTTTTGATCTTCTGATGACTTTACTAGATGATAAATAACAACATCCTGTGCAAAAATTCTAACTTGGCTGATCGGATTATTTCCTAACTCGATTATGTAGATTGGGAACAGTAAAGAACCTATAAATCTTCCTTGGGGAAAGCAGGATATCACTTCTGTTTTACTCAATTATTTCCTGTGGATTACTGCTTACTGAGATATTTATGAGAGGAAATCACGGATCCAGCGCACAACTGAAACGATTCTACATAGGCATTCATTTTGATTAGAAGTCTCTTGTGAGGAACGATCTCAAAAGCCTTCTGGAAATCTAGAAATATGAGATCAATTTAAGATCCCTAGCGACGGCACTCATTACTTCTTGCGAAGAAAGAAGTATTTGTGTTTCACAAGAACAACACTTTCTGAATCCGTGCTGTGTGTTATCTTCGATGTAATTCGTGATATTCGAGAAGAGTATATGCTACAAAGTCATACTACAAATAGACATTAGTGATTTGGGTCTGTAATTCAGCGGATTACTCATATTTCCTTTATTGAGTATTGGTGTGACTTGTGCAACTTTCCAGCCTTGTGGTACATATAACGTCGAGCAGCGGTTGCACGCTGAAGAGCCAAAGAAACTGCTACATCTGCCTAATATCGTGTACGGCCCTCACGAGCACGCAGAACTGCCGCAACACGACGTGATATGAACTCGACTAATGTCTGAGGTAGTGCGAAGGAAACTGACATCTTGAATTCTGCAGGGCTGTCTATAAATCCGTTAAGAGTACGAGGGGGTGGAGATCTGTTCGGAACAGCACGTTGCAAGACATCCCAGTTATGATCAATAATGTTCATGTGTGGAGAGTTTGGTGGTCAACCAAAGTGTTTAAACTGAGAAACCAGTCTGTAGCAATTCTGGACCTGTGGGGTGTCGCATTGTCCTGCTGGAATTGCCCAAGTCCGTCGCAATGCACAATGGACGTGAATGGAGGCAGGTGATCGGACAGGATGCCTACGTACATGTCACGTGTGAGCCGTGGCGGCGTTGAGTTACTGTTCTGTCAGGCGCCACTGTCTCAAGGGTAGTATCGACTATCCCTCTTGTGGTCCTGTTGCTAATACCTATGAGGAAGAGTTGGTATCTGTTGGTTGTGTCCTTTGAGGGTCCTTCCTAGCCAATATATACGGGGTTCGCTACCCCGAGAGGTGGAGGCACGAAGTTCGGGGATTGGCGGTAGCGTAGAGCCAAGAGATGGTCACGAGGTCCGAGCGGCCGAAGCCACTAGCTGCGCAAGGAGGGCCTTCACAGAGCGAAGATACCGGAGTACTTCACCGGGGTCAACGCCGACTACAAGCAGCAGGCCGACATCCCGTCAGTTGGTTGGCAACATTCGTGTCGGACGACCGCTCGTGGCCTGGCAGCCCTCTCCTACCTGCCTTTCATCGGTACCACTCAGTAACCGCCGCGACACACCGTGGATCCATGGAACTGCATGCTTATAAAGGGAAGCAACATTCTGTATTCCTCGTGGTGATTTGTGTCATTTTCTACCTGCCCTCCTTATTATTTTCTGGTTTGTATCCGACCGTTAGAGTTACTCAGTCGGCTCTTTGGTCGTAAATATATGTCGTAGAATTGTACTAAGACACTAATTGTCGTTTAAAAATTTGTGCCGCTATTATATTACCTTTCCTTATTATTATTTTCTGTTTTGTACCCTACCCTCAGACTTGTACTCGGTCAGTTCTTTGGTAGTAAATATATTCCGTAGTATTGTACTAACAAGGGGAGGCCGCCTAATTGTGAAATTCAGATTCGATTCATACTGTGCACAATAAAAGCTCATGGCCAGAGGTGTAACGTGGCAAAGCACCAAGATGCACTTCTCAGCCGTTATCGAGAAAATCGAGTTACAAGAAACCGTTGCGATGAAATACTCTCTACGATTAATAATTTTCTACAGCGTCGTGGCTCAGCGGATGCCGGCACGGCTCAGCGTGCTCGGTCAGAGGGTTAGCTGCCCTCTGTAATAAAAAAGCTGAGTTAATGGATCAACAACGAACTGAAACGGGTGTCTTTCGATGTCCGCGCCGAGCAGATACAACGAACTAAAATGAACAAAGTGAGATGAAAAAAAGTGATGAAAAAAAATTAAAAAAAGCGATAAGCGCTCGGGTTCGTAATCCGAAGGTCGCCGGATCGAATCTCGCGCCATGCAACTTTTTTATTAGTTTTTTGTATCATAAACTATTAATGAATTGCTTAAGCATGTTGGTGAAGGCGGATCGCTCTCCAATTGTACCGCCTCCATTTTTCCGTTAGTTTAACAGGTTGTACCAAAGCTCTCCCGTTCGCACTGATTTTCGACGATGTTATAAGTTGCGCTAGGGACCGAATCTACCTTCTTTCGAAGTTAGCAGGCAACTACGCTGTTATGCGGCTGCTCGTCTCGGCCCATTCAACATCTGTCCTTCAAGTGTAACGAGCGAGTAACGGAGTTTATATTTCATACCTGCCACAGCAAATTTGTGTTCGTGGGATCTCTGTTCTAATTCGAACGTTTGACTTACGCTACACGTATTCGTTTCGGAATATCGTTTCTACGTCTTCCGTTAACTATACGTGGTTAACATTATGAAGACAATTAATAACATTTGTGAAATACAACTTTGTTTGCGGAAAACATAATGATGTTCGAAGTCGCCAGTTTTTCCACGAGAAACGAGTTTCAACAACTTATTATATGCATAATTGTTGCAACTGATTGCCGGGAATTATATATATATATATATATATATATATATATATGTGTGTGTGTGTGTGTGTGTGTGTGTGTGTGTGTGTATACATTATACAAAAAACAAATACTAAAAAAAAAAAAAGGTTGCATGGCGCGAGATTCGATCCGGCGACCTTAGGATTATGAACCCGAGCGCTTACCGCTCCGCCACGACGATGTAGAAAAATTATTAATCGTAGAGAGTATTTCACTGCAACGGTTTCTTTTAACTGTCGATTTTCTCGACAACGGCTGAGAAGTGCATCTTTGTGCTTTGCCACATTACACCTCTGGCCATGGGCTTTTATTATGCGCAGTATGAATCGAATCTGAATTTCACAATTAGCGGCCTCCCCTTGTAAGACACTATTTGTCATTTGAAAATTGTCCCACCATTATATTGCCTTTCCTTTCTGATTGATACCCGATCATTAACGTTCCAGTGAATCAGCACCAGGTCGTAAATACAGCTGGAACAACTGTACTAAGGCACAGGTTGCCGTTAAATAAAACAGGGGCCTTGTGGTTAGATTTAGATGCTAACTGGTTCAATTCTTTGATTATATTTGTATTTATAAGTCATTAGTTGTAATGTGAACAACTTATTGTACTAAGCTGGGCGTTGATGTGTTTGAAAGACTGAGTCATTATTGATGAATTTTAGCTGAATCTTGTAGTTCTGCTGAGTCAGTTCTCTTATAATAAGTGTTCACAAGTAATGTTTTTAAGACGTTCCTTCAGAGCGATCTTAATAATTGACATTCAGTTCAACTTTGAGAATATTAACAGCCAATTGTCACTAGGGCTTTAGTGAAAATAAGATTGTCAAAAGGGACGGGTTGGCAGCCCGTAGGACATTGGTTGCCGATTCAAATTAAGGAGTAGGTTCCTTTGAAGTAAGCCTTACCATTGTCATATTCTTTCATAATCTGTTTAACCTTTAAACACAGGTGCGCATCTGAAGCCCGGACCTTTTGACATATAGCTTTCAAATTAAAAGTTACGTCTTCTGTATTGAGTAACTGAATCACACTTGTCATCAAGGGCGCTTATATAGTTTTCATGTGTTGCAAAAGGGCATTTAATAAGAGAGACTGTGTCCAGAACGGTAGTAAACACTACAGTTTCATTCGATAATGGGCGGGCTGCAGGTTCGGCCACTTTGTAATCATTGTCATATTGTTTGCTGTTTTGATTTCTTTTGCAAAAGCTTATTCATCTTAAGATTTAAGGTCAGAAGAATTTTCCAAATTTGTTCATTTTGTGCAAAATTCAAAAATTTATGATTATGTTTTGTTAAATAAACAGGAAAAGAAAGTTCTGTTGGTGCATCCTCCCTTTCACGTTTTCCCTAAGGCGACATGCTCGTGAAAATGATCAAAAATTTGAGATAAATTTTCTTGGTTTATAAAAAAGAGCATTTCACGCTGATTTCAAAAATGTGTAGTTTATGGGCATTATCATTTTCTTTTCGTTCTAAAATCGAGGTTGAACGTAATGTTACACAATGGCCATGCCCGTCTGTCAGTCTGAAGTGTGTCAGAATAAGTGACGCATTATTTTGTTCTTCCGTTTTTTCCGTCGTTAGTTACGGATCGTTAACACAGGTGTATTTGAGAAGGCACTGACTCCCGGAATCAATGTACAGGCATGTCTAGAAGGCTATGGTTCGAATCTAAACAAAGATCTGAGAACATATGATTTCGGAATTTCATAAGCGTGTGGTTTTGTAGTTATTGTGTGTTGTTTTCTTTCTGTGTGTGTGTGTGTGTGTGTGTGTGTGTGTGTTTCCTGTGCTACAATACCAAGAGTAAAGAAATTGAGCCCCAAACGAAAGTTTCGCGGCAACCAGTTCCAAATACAACTGAATAATACACATCATTTGCTTCAAATGTTGCCTGCAGAAACTGTGTCTACCGGAACTGCTTCTAGACGTAACCTTTTGCTTTCTGAATGCAATAAGAACAAATCTAGTAGTGCCGGCCGGTGTGGCCGAGCGGTTCTAGGCGCTTCAGTCTGGAACCGCGCGACCCCTACGGTCGCAGGTTCGAATCCTGCCTCGGGCATGGATGTGTGTGATGTCCTTAGGTTAGTTAGGTTTAAGTAGTTCTAAGTTCTAGGGGACTTATGACCTCAGATGTTGAGTCCCATAGTGCTCAGAGCCATTTGAACCAAACCTAGCAGTATTGTGAGCAGCAGTAACGACGGAAATGTTATTGTGAACCTAAATATGCTGTCAAGACTTTAAGAGTGCTGTGAAATGTAAGTACTGCAATGGTAAAGAAAATATTTACATTTCTGAGGACATTTCAGCAAGAAAGGGTCTTTCAAGTTGGTTAGTGATTGTGTGTAACTCGTGTAAGATGCACAGCGATGCTATGACGTCGCCAGTAACTGTTAGTCGACATTACAGTGTAAATATTCAGCTTGCTTATGCAATGCGATGTATTGGAAGGGAAGAAGAGCTGCCCAGACTTTTTGTGCTGTGATGGATTTGCCTCCACCTCCACTGTGATTTGACAGATACAATAAATTAGTACATAATGTTTTATGTCGTGTAAGTGAACATTCATTGAAAAGAGCAGCAGAAGAAGCTATAGCCTTGTCCGAGAATACAGACATTGTTGCAGATTTTTATGTATCTTGGCAGAAAAGAGATCATACTTCTCTGAATGGGGTTGTAACTGCTACATTTGTTGAAACTGGTGAGATACTAGATTATGAATGTCTAACAAAGCACTGCCAGGGTTGTTCAAGTAAAGTTATTGGCACCTATGTTTGTGTAAATAACTTTGATGGCCCAGTTCGAAACAAGGAGTCAGTCGTGGTGTGAGGTATGTAGGCTACATTGGCGATGGAGACTATAAAGGACACACTACTGTTGTTAATGACAGACCATATGGGGCACTCTGATAGAAAAGTTAGAATGTGTTGGGCATGTACAAAAAAGCTCGACTGGGAAAATTACGTAAGGACTTCAGTGGAAAAAAAGCTGTCAGATGGAAAACACATATGTGGTCCAGGTCGTCTTACAAAAAGTGAATGATGAATAAGAAGAAATGTAGGAGATTTGGAGAACGTGAGACGAGCTGTTTGGGCAACATGTTTTCAAAGAATGTCGACAGATGAAACTGCACAACATGGTTTGTGTCCGAAAAGGGAAGATTCGTGGTGGAAGTACTGGTTGAGCAATGCTACAGGCATACAATATACCCACAATCATTCCTTACCACTTGCTGTAATGGAGGCAATTGGGCCTATATATAAGGATCTGGCAAATAAAAATCTACTTAGGAAATGTATGCATGGCCTTTCTCATAATGCAAATGAAAGCTTCAGCAACTGTATATGGGAGAAAATACTCAAAATTGTATTTGTTGGGATGACGGTCCTGAAGAATGGTGTAATGGATGCAATAATAATATTGAATGATGGTGCAATTTCAAGGATCAATGTTATGAAGAAATTGAACATCCAGACGGGAAGAAATATGGCTTCACGTCTAACTGCTATTGGCAAGCGGCGGATAACCGAAGCAGAGACAGCTGCAGAAGCTGCTACCAAAGAGTCAAGGATAAAGAAAAGAATGTAGAGAAAATCTATGGAGTATAAGGAAACAGAAGGACAACTGGAGTATGCAGCTGGAATGTTCTAAACAATCATAGCGGTAAGTTATTAAATCTGAATATCTTCTTTTGTGATTTACCGAAAACTTAAATTTTCGTCATGCAGGTACACTTTTCTCCTATATGACTGAAATTAAACTCACAAAATTTTTTACAGATATTTAGAATGACCATCTCTACCTCCCTCGCCTACTATTTCCTGAAAAATTTATAACATGGCGATGATGTCAGTGATATTTGAGCTACATTTTTCAATATTTTTATTGTAGTAAAATAAATTACTTGTCTTTTTCACAGATCAGCATCAGGGAAGGATATTGTAGGCATAAAACACTTATGCGAATGTTGTCTGTACTCTGGCTCTTTTTCCAAGCTGTGCATTCAGTGGTTCCAAAGTGAATGGTACCGTTTTTTATCCTGTTATAAAGATTGTTGTCAGTACCAAAATATAATAAATATCTCAATGATTTTTTGAGAAATGCTTTGACTAATGACCCTAATTGTGTGTAATAATTTTGAGCTATCTCTCATTTATAGATCAGTTGCACTATGAGGGTGAAGATAATGCTAAAAATGCAACCCATTCGGGGGCGCGTCCCCTTAATTCCACTTAGTACCCCGTCTGAACCTGTCAGGGGTCCCATATCAATCCAGTTGCACAAGCTCCAAATCATTACAGAGCCTCCACCAGGCTGAGTACTCCTCTGCTCACATGCAGGGTCCATGGATTCATGAAGTTGTCTCCACATCCGTACACGTCCATCCGCTCAATACAATGTGAAACGAGACTCGACGGACTAGGCAACATGTTTTCAGTCATCTACAGACCAATATCGGTGTTGACAGGTATAGGCGAGACGTAAAGCTTTATGTCGTGCAGTCATCAAGGGTACACGAGTGGGCCTTCGGCTCCAAAAGCCCATATCGATGATGTTTCGTTGAATGGTTTGCACGCTGACACTTTTTGTTGGCCCTGCACTGAAATCTGCAGCAATTTGCGCTTCTGCACGCTGAACGATTTTCTTCAGTCGTCGCTGGTCCCGTTCTCGCAGGATCTTTTTCCGGCCGCAGCGGTGTCGTTGATCTGATGTTTTACCGGATTCCTGATATTCACGGTAAACTCGTAAAATGAACGTACGGGAAAATCTCCACTTCATCGCTACGTGGGAGATGCTTTGTCATATCGCTCGTGCGCCGACTATAGCACCAAGTTCCAACTCACTTAAATCTTGATAACCTGCCATTGTAACAGCAACAAGTGATTTAACAACTGCAGGAGACACTTGTTGCCTTACATAGGCACTGCCGACCGCAACGCCATATTCTGCCTGTTTACATGTGTTGTACTTGATTACGCATGCCTATACCAGTTTCTTTGGCGCTTCAGTGTGTAAGCATTGTTAGTAGTTATTGTTTTTGTTGAATTACGACATCTATCGCTATATATTTCTATAATTTCATACAATTTCAAACGGTGATTTCTATTCTTGTCAGACAAAGCTGAAGATGCGTCTATATTGACGTGAAGCCGATAACTGTGAATAAAGAAGCTTTATACAGTTATGTGGCTTTCGGAAACACCTCATCATCGCGGACGTTTTCAATTGTTATAATCTTTATGATAATTTAAATGGATGTGTGTTTTTTATTGTTTTTCGTAATGTCTCTGAGCTGTGGCTGTCTTCCTCAGAAAACTGTTGCACATATTTTTTATTTTATAATTTCAGACTACACTAAACTAGACAACACTCACTACTCAATACATCAGGCTACTACATATCTGAAGCAAAACTCAGTTTCCTCATTTCGTCTGTATTATTAAAGCCTGGAGCGCCGATAGAGAACTTAAGTTCTACAGAGGCTGAGCGACAATGTCATCCAAAGCCTACAGCTAGAGATGCAGTTGTCAGGGTCTTCTTCCACGACTTCCCCGACACTCACTTCGTCGCTGCTTCCGGAAGGCCGTTGTAGCTGCGTGCTCTACCAAAGTGCTTCTTCTCGACATCATGTAAGGACTCTTCTTGGTTGTCTCTCGCCATATAGGCTTGCCGTTAGCAAGCTGATATTGGGGCTGTCAGCAAGTTCAGCTTCTGCCACAACATCTGATCACTTACGACACTATCGAATGGTGTATTACCTTCAGAAAATATTTAGAAGCTGTGAATGAGAATATGAAAGTTTCAGGAATTCATATAGCTTCAAAAGCACCTTACTGACTGTTCACAGCTCAATCAGGAACGAAAAATGGTAATGAAAGAGAAAGAATGTTATGAGCAAGGGTATGGTTCTCTGGGGTAAACACACAAAATGGGATACACTGTTATTAGTTTATTCATCTCAAATATATCAAGGTTAACACAGTTGAGGTGTAACTCTACTCAAGCTTCTACAGTACTCGTTATCAACAAGTAAATTTTTTGCTTCTGGAACACATAATTTATGAGTTTGAAAGCAGTCTGTTATAAATATCTTTCACATTACACCGCCTGACAAAACAAATGAAGCACACAGAAATGTGGAAGCAAACGAAATGAAACTTGGTGAGTTGAGAGCGCAAGTGATGTTATTTCAGTGATTACAAAATCTGTGATGTGCCGCAGCAAGCCTGAATTTAATCTGGAGGAGTTCAAGCGGATACTACAACACACACAAAGTAATAGACTGCTTTATTAAAATTTTAACAATCTAAAATGCTTGGAAGCAATTCATGTCCATAAAAATGCCATTAGGTGTCTATTACTGTCGCTGAACACTACAACTGTTATCACTTGATGCAACACAGAACTTGATACAACACAGAATGATAGTCACATCTCGATGTACAATTAAGACGGCCGCAGGCGACCATTACAGAGTGGGCTGAGCGGAACTGCCCTTCTGGCAGCGCCGGGTTATGGAAACTCCTCAGGACATGTCTCTGCTGATGTCTCTCATTTATTTTTGGATCTGGCAACGTCTGCGTCTGTAGCGTGTGATACCATTGTGAGTTACCAACTGTGGCGTGGGACCCCACTCTTCGGACGACACCACAAATTCGATTCAGATAAAAAAAGACCTGTATCGTAGATGCATGCACTGATTCGGTTGTGAAGCACATCAGAAAGTTTTTGTATCATCTTTTGAGACAAGCTCATAACTGTTGTAAATGCTTCTTCACTTCCTGGAACTGGCACTGGGACAGATTTGACGTTTGAGCTGGTCTCACAGATATTGGGGACAGATCAGGCAATTTTGTTGACCACAGCAGCACCTCAACATCAGATTGACAGTTCACGAGCCATATGCCACATGAGTCGAGCATTATCCTGTTGAAAATGGCTCCACGATACTGTCGCATGAGAGGCAACACATGAGGACACAGGATGTCCGTGACATACTGTTATGTCATCAGAGTTCGCTCTATCACTACCAGCCATGACATGAAGTCATACCCGATGGCTCCTCACACCATGTGGCCAGGAGTAACACTGCTGTGGCTCTTCAAAACATTAGAAGAATGGGACCTCTCACCAGATTGCCTTCACACACGTCAACAATGGTCATCAGTAGACATGGGTCGATCGCGAACTAACGGGTCAAAGGAACGGAAAGAGCGAGGAACGGATTATAAGGAACGGTCTTTCATAGTTCACTTCGGTCGTGGCATTCTACTTATAGTTCCTGGGAACGGGAAACGGTCGGTCTCGTTCCCGAACGGCACGTCGGCCGGTCTCGTTCCAGCCTCGGTCCCTTTCCCGTCTTTCTCAGTCTCGATCTCGCTCGGCCGGACTCTTCCTTCTTCGCGTGGCCACTCGTCGCAGTTCCACTGTCGTCTGCTCGTAGTTAGTTCAGTATCGAGTTGTTGTTCGTTTCGTTCGCGTCGCACGCCCATTCTAGACCTGTTTCAAACCTTTTTCGAACTCTGAACTTCTGGTTCTTTTCGTTTCTATTCAGTGTCCACGACTGGTAATTAAAATGTTTTTTATAATTACGTAAATTACATAAAAATTACGTGGTATGTAATACATACATCTTTTCAGGTAACAAAACAACGTATCAGCTCCCTTCACTATTTCGGCAAACAGCAAAAGAAATGCTTGTAAAAAGGCAAGATTATTTGCTATTACACATGCAAAGAACGTCGTCACGGCACACACGGTTGGCCATTATCCGTCTTTTTTTGAGTCAAGGTAAAAGGGCATGTTCATTGTTATGGAAGGCAGACCGGCTTACAACCGAATGAAGCCCGCGCTCCGTAATCGAGTGTATGGTGTCACATTTTGTAAAGAGAATATGATAACTCCTACAATATTATTTCAGTAGTACAGGGTGGCGCACGAAAAATCGGCCCCGAGTACTAGACTGCTCATTGTCGCTTACCAATCGCCGTCTACTGTTTCGAAGTTGTTTGCATTAGCTTGTTATTTCTTCACTGCCTAATTATTACATTTTTATCTATTCTGCTCGTAGCGGTCAACAAATCGTGGGTAATTAGCGAGCAATCTGTACTAGGGGCCTGTTTTTCGTTCGCCACCTTATATTATTTCACTGTGATCAGCCACATGACGCTGAAGTTGGCTGAACGAGATGTCACAAAAATTACAAGCGTGTGAGAATCCTGTAATGAATAAAACCTCTGTACTCCAGGGGACAGGCAAGTGCATCCTCTAGGCGCCTTCCATCTTCAGTCAGCTAAGCTACTAATTTTAAATTTTTCATAAGGACCAAATACCAAGCACAATGAACGCTGAACGAGTAAAAATGAGCGTTTGCCAAAAAAGAGCGATCACCAGTGATCTAGTTCGCAAGGATGAACGACTTTGCCCATCTCTAGTCATCTGGGATAGTGCCAAATCAAGACTCACGGCTGAACACAGTGCGTCATTCATCAGCAGATCTTGCTTCGCGGCTATGGTATCTCTCCAAAGTCACCCATTTGTATTGTAGTGTTAACGGCAGCTATGGATGGGATGGTGATACTCTTGTTCAGCTGCTGTTAGTCTCCAACCAACGGGTCAGCGTGGCACAGAATATTGCAGGGAGCCCATTACCTGTCCACGGATGGCAAGCGCAGATGTTAAGAGATTACGATGCTGCCGGTGTATTATACGGCAGTCCTCCCTTGTGGTAGTCGGATATGGTCGACTGGAATACTGACGAGTATGCATGGTCTCACTTTGCGATGCAGTCCAACGACGGGTTGTAACGTCTACGCTCGGGCGTACGTTAACTCTTTAAAGCCTGTACTATGGTAAGTTGACGGGCTTCACCTTATAAGAAAGGATTTTAGTAAATATGTTGACCGCGTGTACCTGAATGGAGGCAAAATCAGACTTACACCCACTCAGTAACAACAATGATACGTCAAGCAAGTCTAAAGTGCAACTACACATTAGAACGGGCAAGAAACATACACAGCAGATGCTACCAATTGTTAATAATATGGTCGCCAGCCTAATTAGGCATTAAGTGACTTTTTTTTTCTTGTACAAGTGGATGTACGTACAAGCATAACAACACGTAGTAATACTGCATTATATGGTAAATTTTAGAACCAGAAAAATCTACTGAACTAATATTTTCCCTTTCTGTACTAATTTGGACAAGCTATAAATACACAACATTACACTATAATGTTTACTACAAACTGCGTTTTGTCTATTGATCCGACAGAAATTGGGCATAGGTTACCCTAGAAATAGCACCTTTGAAACACACATACAATGTCAATTTTAAGAAGGGTAAAACACTGATAAATTTATGTTTTATATTGACTTTAACTTTGCTGGTCAAATCAGTTCAGTACACTTCAGAATTTAAATGAATAGAAAAAAAGGGGGAGTGGGGGGGGGGGGGGGAGCCTGAAACTGTAATTGTCACTGTATTGAAATTCTTTGACTATTGAACTCATTAAGCACTCAAGGTTTCCAATATATGAATTACTACTCTTTTTGTCTTATTTCTTGCTTATTTAACTACCATTATTTTTGTCTTAAATTAATTATATTTCATTACTAAACCAATTTCAACATTATCTTCCAACTTTGTCAGACCTATGTTCTTTACTTGTATATTCATTAACAATAAAGTTCCTTAAACGTCATTCTAGTATAGATAGGTTTGCAGGTAATTCTTATTAACATAAACTTTAAATCTTCATTTCGGGACACTCGGATTGCACATGTGGAAAGGACCCTGTCTAGGTTAGTGATGAGGATAATTAAATGATAGGACAATTCTGGTAAAAGTTAAGTTGTTATTAAACAGTCGGGAACAAAAGTAACACTGGTCCACACGAATACAGTACTAAATGTTTCAACCTGTTCGTGTCGATGCGGCGGTTGGCGGGCGGCGAGATGGCGAGGCGCACAGCACACGTACAATCACAGCTATGGCTCTTGATGTATCGGCACTTTGCCTCTTCTTAGCGTCGCAATCCTTTTCCATTTAGTGCCTATGGAATATAGCCATGCTGTATAGTCGTCGGAAACGGCACATCGACACGGCTCAATGAAATCACGTTTTCCAGGAGAGCCTCCTCAATCCAGAGCGTGTTTCTCAGACCGATGCCCAACTCCGACTATATTGCTGAGCCCGTTATGCCGTGCAACGCCCGTGTGCATTTTCCCGCGCTCGCCTGCCTCCACCTTTTACCGCTCCCCTGCAGACAGGGTATTCACCAAAGGTTTTACATTCCACATATCCTAATACATTGCCTACGTATGGACCAGGCGCACAATTACAATTTTAAACATGTTACAATAGATTCAACATGGGTTACACTTCAATTCTGTTATAGCATTGCTTAAAATTTGACATAAATATTAATATTCACATCGAAAATTGCTTACAGTTTCTTTAACATAATGGCACGGAAAGAAAAAGAAATGAAATCAAAACATTGCTTACACTAATTTATCGAAAATCAGAAGAAAAAATTATTATATGTACAGTTGTTGTTGTTACACATGCCCCTGTTTCCAGTAAATTTTACTAAGTACAAATTTGATGGGAACACTAAATTTTACATTTATACAGTGGTTCTGAATCTTTATGTGAATGTCCCAAAAAAAAATTTGTACCACAAACTTCCTTTCACTCACATTATATAGGTCTACACTTTTTAACATATCAAGAACATTTACTTATCATTTACTTAAGTGCCTTTGGCACAGTCCAATCTCCTATCACAACATTATTTAAATAGCAAATTACTCATTTTTACTAAATTTCTCAAAGAAATAATTTCAAAATCTGGAACACAAAGATTTAACTACAAAAACAAATACAAATATCTATATACACTATAAGACAATTTATTGCTGCTTGCATTGAATGGCAGTCCATTTCCTTATTTACTAAAAAAACACACACAATAATATTTAGAAAATTACTACACACATTTGCTGCCTATTATTCAGATTTGGGCAGTCCTTTTCACCTCATATTGTCACATCTCCTGTATCACACTTACAATTCTCCTTTGACTATTTATCTGCCCTCTTTGGTGTTTGGCAGTCCTTTATATTATGGCTCATACACTGCCCATTTTCATTTTTGACAGTCCCATCTTTTATCTGGCTGATAGCATTTATCCTTTCTTTTCAGCCCTTTTTCTCCATAGCTCTTTACATTTATAGTACAATTGGTAATCTGAAACTCACATAATTACATTAGTACACTGATATTGGTCTACCTAAGTTACAAAGGTCAGTTACATTTGGCATAAATTAGCTTCAGCATAATATACAGCATATTTACTGTAAATTGTTTTCTGATTGTACTTAGTTCACTCACTTCTAGGAACATACAGTTTCAGGTCCACAATATTTCTTACACCTAAAGGTCTTTTGGATTTTGGGTAGATCAGGTAGTAAGCATTATCGTGTGGAATGTTCTGTATTATATACGGTCCATTATAAATATATTTAAATTTGGCAATTTCATGGTTCAGTTCACTAGATTTTTCGTGGGTTTTTAAAAGAACATAATCTCCAATTTTAAATTTTGAAACTTTCAGATTTTTATCATGTCTTTTAGATCTCGATTCAGCTTTTTGCTTTGCCCTATTTCTGACTAATTCTTTCTTTTGACTCAACCCCAAGCTTGTACAAGGCGGAAACTCTAGTTTTTCCTCAATTAAACTTTTACTTCTGCTGCCTAACAAAATTTCTTCCGGTGGGAACCCAGTAGTTTCATGATGTAATGTGTTTATGACACACTCAAAATCCGATATAAATCTGCCCCAGGCTCAAAATCACGCCCCTTCCTGTTTTTTCCACAACGCACCTCGGTCGACTGTGACATTGTCCCAAGATACGTTCCTGTCCTGTGAACCATTTATATCGGGTGGCTTTTTAGGTTTCTGGAGTTCAAAGTCTTTGCTTACTTGAGCTCTTTGCAAAATAAACACTGAGTCGTCAGGTGGTTCTTTCTCTCTTTGTTCAGTCTCAACATCTGGATTTTGTTTTGAAACTTCGTCATCGGTAGGTACAATATCGCAATTAGCTGTATTCCCATTATTTTCACTATTACCGAAATACTCGTCATCTGAACTATCGACCGAATCCGACCATTCTGGATCGCTTTCAGGTTCTAACATAAAGGCTTTTCTGAGACAGGCACTAAGTTCTTCCTCTGCATTTTCATCAGGCTTTGATTTTAACTCAGTATCTTCTTTTGGCAAAACGGCCTCATTATCAGCTTTACTCACATCCACTGTTACTTCATATTTAGTGTAATCCTCGTGGACTTCAATTACTTTTAGGTAATTATCTGCCCCTTCCCCACGGTGCCTTTCGGTAGCAGTGCGTACTGTTGGTGGATCATTAACATAAGTTACTTCCTCGTCAATGCTTAGTATTTCATCCTCCAATTCCTTCCTATCTTTAATCATCGTCCTATCGGCAGCACGCGTACTGAGCGTGGCGCTGTTTACTCTCTCCTCTTCATCTTTGGGCCACGTCACCTTATCGACGTCCCTATTATCTCCTTTTTCACAATTCAACTTCCTTGCCTAATACTCCTTCTTAAAATCCTCCCACTCACATTGCTTTAGGCCCTTGTACAGATCCTCGATCTGCACACACCAATCAGTTACTTCTGCTAGATCATTCTCGCCATTTACTTTTTTGCTAACACTGCTAACCGCGCCTCTCTGTGTCTCCACTGTTTCATCTACTATTTCCTTCGCCACGGAATTACCACTCGTAATGTATGCACCAGTACTTACGGCAGTGCTCGTATCTAATGCTGCCGCATTGCTATCGGTTTCTCTCTGAACAGCTGTTTTGCTAGGCTGGGCCGTTGCCCTCTGATGCTCCACTCGCCTGTTAACATGTAGCGCTCTGCGCGGCAACGATGACTCATTTATGCCCGCACCTGACGCTTGTTTCGCAACAACACGTTGCGTCGTTCCACGCCTGTCTCTAACCTGTCTCATAACTTTATTGTCGGTCCGGTAACATTTCTTAAATCGGGGCCGGTATGTACTGTCTGCTTCCGTTTGGCCCGCAACGTTCGCGGAAATCAGTTTCCCGCGTCATTATTATCTTGCGCGGTATACCCTCTACCGCGACCTAGATAACTTCCCCTTCCTCTTCCTCTGCCTCTTCCTCTCTGTATCACGTTGACGCGAAACCCTTCGCCGTCATTTCTCTCGTCATTATTACGATTATTCCTGTTACCAATATTTTGATAATTGGCACGACTTTCGCGCCAGTGGTCTTCGTCTTCGACCCTTTCGAGAAACGCTTGGAAGCTACGATGATTGCTTCCCACGTATCTCTTCGAATCTTCTGGAAGCTTTTTATATAACTCCCATATTATTTCAGAATCGGATCTTCTTCCTCTTAAATGCGTCTACTTCCGGTACCAATATTCGCAGAAATCTTTTAAAGAATTCCTGCCCCTGTTATCATGAAGTTTGACCAGGATAAACTCGCGCCACAAATGATCCTGTTTTTGTTCGGACCAATATTCTTCCGTAAACTTTTGCTTAAATTCTTCGAACGTCATTCGTTCGGTATTCAAATTAATTCCTCAGCGCTTAGCGTCACCTGCTAAGGCGCTAATTACTACGTTTATCTTTTCCTGATCAGACAAGTGTTCAGGAAATATTCTCTCGCAATTTTTGATGAAATCTAACGGGTGCCATCCGTTATGTTTCTTGGCGGGATCGAAGCGTTCCTCACCTTCCAATAGCTTCGTAAGTGGTGTGCCATTACAGACAACACCAGGCCTATCTTTAATTTTACCCTCAAAATCGAAAATTTTGCCTTGAATTTTCGATGTATTTTGTTCACACTTTAGTACACATCCGGTCTCCTTTTCGCTTAATTCTCTTTCAGTGTCTGAAACTGCCTTTTTCAACTGTGATATTCCGTGTTGACATTCGTTTACGATCTCAGTTTTAAGACCGAAAACTTTTTCATCTACTTTCGTTTCAACTAGAGGCTCTACTTTCTCTTGGATGTTGAGAATTTCAACATCAAACCTACTGTTAATGTTGTCAATTTCCCTCTGCATAGTATCCATATTTTTGCTAATTGTGTCAATTTCAAATTTCATAGTATCTACCACAGAACTTAAATTACCCACTTTTTGTTCTACCTGTTCTATTTGTTTACTAATTTTAATTCCTTGTTCTTCGACCTGTGCTTTAATCTGATTACTTTGTGTTTTAAGCTGCTTGTCAACGTGTGTTTTAAGCTGAGTAACCTGTGTTTTAAGCTGATCATTCTGTGTTTTGAGCTGCTCTGCAATGTGTGTTTTAAGTTGATCATTCTGTGTTTTGAGCTGACTAACCTGATTACTGACTTGTTTTTGAAGCTGATCACTCTGTCCTACAATTTGTTTGGTTAATTGTTCAAATAAATCGTTCATGCTTAAAATTTTCATACTGTTTTGTTCTACGGAATCAGTGTGTTCCGATCCTACCTCAAAAGTTTCTTTCGGTTCTTTCTTTATCTGTGGAGAATCAAACGTGTCAGTGGATTCGTTCACGTACCCACTATCGTCTACAAAGTCATCCCCTACTTCTTGTTTTATCTCTTGCTGTGTTCGAGGCAATCTCGACATTTCAATCTGTTCATTAACATGTTCGTGACATTGTATATACGCCAATTGCCTTTCGCTAACGCCATCTGTTATCTGGCCGCGTAAACTCCTGCTATTGCCATGCGCCTCTGCCATTACGCTCGGCACATCTACTCTGTCTACTCTCCCGTCCATACTGAATGCAAATTGCACTACACTATCGTATTTGACATTCACTGTTATTTATTTTACTAAATAATATTGCAATTCGTGCCACTGAACATCCACTGCTCGGTATTCACATTAATTTGTGACCGGGAAGACACTTGTAACGTCTACGCTCGGGCGTACGTTAACTCTTTAAAGGCTGTACTATGGTAAGTTGACGGGCTTCACCTTATAAGAAAGGATTTTAGTAAATATGTTGACCGCGTGTACCTGAATGGAGGCAAAATCAGACTTACACCCACTCAGTAACAACAATGATACGTCAAGCAAGTCTAAAGTGCAACTACACATTAGAATGGGTAAGAAACATACACAGCAGATGCTACCAATTGTTAATAATATGGTCGCCAGCCTAATTAGGCATTAAGTGACTTTTTTTTTCTTGTACAAGTGGATGTACGTACAAGCATAACAACACGTAGTAATACTGCATTATATGGTAAATTTTAGAACCAGAAAAATCTACTGAACTAATATTTTCCCTTTCTGTACTAATTTGGACAAGCTATAAATACACAACATTACACTATAATGTTTACTACAAACTGCGTTTTGTCTATTGATCCGACAGAAATTGGGCATAGGTTACCCTAGAAATAGCACCTTTGAAACACACATACAATGTCAATTTTAAGAAGGGTAAAACACTGATAAATTTAGGTTTTATATTGACTTTAACTTTGCTGGTCAAATCAGTTCAGTACACTTCAGAATTTAAATGAATAGAAAAAAAGGGGGAGTGGGGGGGGGGGGGGGAGCCTGAAACTGTAATTGTCACTGTATTGAAATTCTTTGACTATTGAACTCATTAAGCACTCAAGGTTTCCAATATATGAATTACTACTCTTTTTGTCTTATTTCTTGCTTATTTAACTACCATTATTTTTGTCTTAAATTAATTATATTTCATTACTAAACCAATTTCAACATTATCTTCCAACTTTGTCAGACCTATGTTCTTTACTTGTATATTCATTAACAATAAAGTTCCTTAAACATCATTCTAGTATAGATAGGTTTGCAGGTAATTCTTATTAACATAAACTTTAAATCTTCATTTCGGGACACTCGGATTGCACATGTGGAAAGGACCCTGTCTAGGTTAGTGATGAGGATAATTAAATGATAGGACAATTCTGGTAAAAGTTAAGTTGTTATTAAACAGTCGGGAACAAAAGTAACACTGGTCCACACGAATACAGTACTAAATGTTTCAACCTGTTCGTGTCGATGCGGCGGTTGGCGGGCGGCGAGATGGCGAGGCGCACAGCACACGTACAATCACAGCTATGGCTCTTGATGTATCAGCACTTTGCCTCTTCTTAGCGTCGCAATCCTTTTCCATTTAGTGCCTATGGAATATAGCCATGCTGTATAGTCGTCGGAAACGGCACATCGACACGGCTCAATGAAATCACGTTTTCCAGGAGAGCCTCCTCAATCCA
This sequence comes from Schistocerca serialis cubense, assembly GCF_023864345.2. Taxonomy (NCBI): domain Eukaryota; kingdom Metazoa; phylum Arthropoda; class Insecta; order Orthoptera; family Acrididae; genus Schistocerca; species Schistocerca serialis. The sequence goes on from NC_064646.1 coordinate 124,490,336, forward strand.
GAGCGTGTTTCTCAGACCGATGCCCAACTCCGACTATATTGCTGAGCCCGTTATGCCGTGCAACGCCCGTGTGCATTTTCCCGCGCTCGCCTGCCTCCACCTTTTACCGCTCCCCTGCAGACAGGGTATTCACCAAAGGTTTTACATTCCACATATCCTAATACATTGCCTACGTATTGACCAGGCGCACAATTACAATTTTAAACATGTTACAATAGATTCAACACGGGTTACACTTCAATTCTGTTATGGCATTGCTTAAAATTTGACATAAATATTAATATTCACATCGAAAATTGCTTACAGTTTCTTTAACATAATGGCACGGAAAGAAAAAGAAATGAAATCAAAACATTGCTTACACTAATTTATCGAAAATCAGAAGAAAAAATTATTATATGTACAGTTGTTGTTGTTACACATGCCCCTGTTTCCAGTAAATTTTACTAAGTACAAATTTGATGGGAACACTAAATTTTACATTTATACAGTGGTTCTGAATCTTTATGTGAATGTCCCAAAAAAAAATTTGTACCACAAACTTCCTTTCACTCACATTATATAGGTCTACACTTTTTAACATATCAAGAACATTTACTTATCATTTACTTAAGTGCCTTTGGCACAGTCCAATCTCCTATCACAACATTATTTAAATAGCAAATTACTCATTTTTACTAAATTTCTCAAAGAAATAATTTCAAAATCTGGAACACAAAGATTTAACTACAAAAACAAATACAAATATCTATATACACTATAAGACAATTTATTGCTGCTTGCATTGAATGGCAGTCCATTTCCTTATTTACTAAAAAAACACACACAATAATATTTAGAAAATTACTACACACATTTGCTGCCTATTATTCAGATTTGGGCAGTCCTTTTCACCTCATATTGTCACATCTCCTGTATCACACTTACAATTCTCCTTTGACTATTTATCTGCCCTCTTTGGTGTTTGGCAGTCCTTTATATTATGGCTCATACACTGCCCATTTTCATTTTTGACAGTCCCATCTTTTATCTGGCTGATAGCATTTATCCTTTCTTTTCAGCCCTTTTTCTCCATAGCTCTTTACATTTATAGTACAATTGGTAATCTGAAACTCACATAATTACATTAGTACACTGATATTGGTCTACCTAAGTTACAAAGGTCAGTTACATTTGGCATAAATTAGCTTCAGCATAATATACAGCATATTTACTGTAAATTGTTTTCTGATTGTACTTAGTTCACTCACTTCTAGGAACATACAGTTTCAGGTCCACAATATTTCTTACACCTAAAGGTCTTTTGGATTTTGGATAGATCAGGTAGTAAGCATTATCGTGTGGAATGTTCTGTATTATATACGGTCCATTATAAATACACTCCTGGAAATGGAAAAAAGAACACATTGACACCGGTGTGTCAGACCAACCATACTTGCTCCGGACACTGCGAGAGGGCTGTACAAGCAATGATCACACGCACGGCACAGCGGACACACCAGGAACCGCGGTGTTGGCCGTCGAATGGCGCTAGCTGCGCAGCATTTGTGCACCGCCGCCGTCAGTGTCAGCCAGTTTGCCGTGGCATACGGAGCTCCATCGCAGTCTGTAACACTGGTAGCATGCCGCGACAGCGTGGACGTGAACCGTATGTGCAGTTGACGGACTTTGAGCGAGGGCGTATAGTGGGCATGCGGGAGGCCGGGTGGACGTACCGCCGAATTGCTCAACACGTGGGGCGTGAGGTCTCCACAGTACATCGATGTTGTCGCCAGTGGTCGGCGGAAGGTGCACGTGCCCGTCGACCTGGGACCGGACCGCAGCGACGCACGGATGCACGCCAAGACCGTAGGATCCTACGCAGTGCCGTAGGGGACCGCACCGCCACTTCCCAGCAAATTAGGGACACTGTTGCTCCTGGGGTATCGGCGAGGACCATTCGCAACCGTCTCCATGAAGCTGGGCTACGGTCCCGCACACCGTTAGGCCGTCTTCCGCTCACGCCCCAACATCGTGCAGCCCGCCTCCAGTGGTGTCGCGACAGGCGTGAATGGAGGGACGAATGGAGACGTGTCGTCTTCAGCGATGAGAGTCGCTTCTGCCTTGGTGCCAATGATGGTCGTATGCGTGTTTGGCGCCGTGCAGGTGAGCACCACTATCAGGACTGCATACGACCGAGGCACACAGGGCCAACACCCGGCATCATGGTGTGGGGAGCGATCTCCTACACTGGCCGTACACCACTGGTGATCGTCGAGGGGACACTGAATAGTGCACGGTACATCCAAACCGTCATCGAACCCATCGTTCTACCATTCCTAGACCGGCAAGGGAACTTGCTGTTCCAACAGGACAATGCACGTCCGCATGTATCCCGTGCCACCCAACGTGCTCTAGAAGGTGTAAGTCAACTACCCTGGCCAGCAAGATCTCCGGATCTGTCCCCCATTGAGCATGTTTGGGACTGGATGAAGCGTCGTCTCACGCGGTCTGCACGTCCAGCACGAACGCTGGTCCAACTGAGGCGCCAGGTGGAAATGGCATGGCAAGCCGTTCCACAGGACTACATCCAGCATCTCTACGATCGTCTCCATGGGAGAATAGCAGCCTGCATTGCTGCGAAAGGTGGATATACACAGTACTAGTGCCGACATTGTGCATGCTCTGTTGCCTGTGTCTATGTGCCTGTGGTTCTGTCAGTGTGATCATGTGATGTATCTGACCCCAGGAATGTGTCAATAAAGTTTCCCCTTCCTGGGACAATGAATTCACGGTGTTCTTATTTCAATTTCCAGGAGTGTATATTTAAATTTGGCAATTTCATGGTTCAGTTCACTAGATTTTTCGTGGGTTTTTAAAAGAACATAATCTCCAATTTTAAATTTTGAAACTTTCAGATTTTTATCATGTCTTTTAGATCTCGATTCAGCTTTTCTTTGCCCTATTTCTGACTAATTCTTTCTTTTGACTCAACCCCAAGCTTGTACAAGGCGGAAACTCTAGTTTTTCCTCAATTAAACTTTTACTTCTGCTGCCTAACAAAATTTCTTCCGGTGGGAACCCAGTAGTTTCATGATGTAATGTGTTTATGACACACTCAAAATCCGATATAAATCTGCCCCAGGCTCAAAATCATGCCCCTTCCTGTTTTTTCCACAACGCACCTCGGTCGACTGTGACATTGTCCCAAGATACGTTCCTGTCCTGTGAACCATTTATATCGGGTGGCTTTTTAGGTTTCTGGAGTTCAAAGTCTTTGCTTACTTGAGCTCTTTGCAAAATAAACACTGAGTCGTCAGGTGGTTCTTTCTCTCTTTGTTCAGTCTCAACATCTGGATTTTGTTTTGAAACTTCGTCATCGGTAGGTACAATATCGCAATTAGCTGTATTCCCATTATTTTCACTATTACCGAAATACTCGTCATCTGAACTATCGTCCGAATCCGACCATTCTGGATCGCTTTCAGGTTCTAACATAAAAGCTTTTCTGAGACAGGCACTAAGTTCTTCCTCTGCATTTTCATCAGGCTTTGATTTTAACTCAGTATCTTCTTTTGGCAAAACGGCCTCATTATCAGCTTTACTCACATCCACTGTTACTTCATATTTAGTGTAATCCTCGTGGACTTCAATTACTTTTAGGTAATTATCTGCCCCTTCCCCACGGTGCCTTTCGGTAGCAGTGCGTACTGTTGGTGGATCATTAACAGAAGTTACTTCCTCGTCAATGCTTAGTATTTCATCCTCCAATTCCTTCCTATCTTTAATCATCGTCCTATCGGCAGCACGCGTACTGAGCGTGGCGCTGTTTACTCTCTCCTCTTCGTCTTTGGGCCACGTCACCTTATCGACGTCCCTATTATCTCCTTTTTCACTAATCAACTTCCTTGCCTAATACTCCTTCTTAAAATCCTCCCACTCACATTGCTTTAGGCCCTTGTACAGATCCTCGATCTGCACACACCAATCAGTTACTTCTGCTAGATCATTCTCGCCATTTACTTTTTTGCTAACACTGCTAACCGCGCCTCTCTGTGTCTCCACTGTTTCACCTACTATTTCCTTCGCCACAGAATTACCACTCGTAATGTATGCACCAGTACTTACGGCAGTGCTCGTATCTAATGCTGCCGCATTGCTATCGGTTTCTCTCTGAACAGCTGTTTTGCTAGGCTGGGCCGTTGCCCTCTGATGCTCCACTCGCCTGTTAACATGTAGCGCTCTGCGCGGCAACGATGACTCATTTATGCCCGCACCTGACGCTTGTTTCGCAACAACACGTTGCGTCGTTCCACGCCTGTCTCTAACCTGTCTCATAACTTTACTGTCGGTCCGGTAACATTTCTTAAATCGGGGCCGGTATGTACTGTCCGCTTCCGTTTGGCCCGCAACGTTCGCGGAAATCAGTTTCCCGCGTCATTATTATCTTGCGCGGTATACCCTCTACCGCAACCTAGATAACTTCCCCTTCCTCTTCCTCTGCCTCTTCCTCTCTGTATCACATTGACGCGAAACCCTTCGCCGTCATTTCTCTCGTCATTATTACGATTATTCCTGTTGCCAATATTTTGATAATTGGCACGACTTTCGCGCCAGTGGTCTTCGTCTTCGACCCTTTCGAGAAACGCTTGGAAGCTACGATGATTGCTTCCCACGTATCTCTTCGAATCTTCTGGAAGCTTTTTATATAACTCCCATATTATTTCAGAATCGGATCTTCTTCCTCTTAAATGCGTCTACTTCCGGTACCAATATTCGCAGAAATCTTTTAAAGAATTCCTGCCCCTGTTATCATGAAGTTTGACCAGGATAAACTCGCGCCACAAATGATCCTGTTTTTGTTCGGACCAATATTCTTCCGTAAACTTTTGCTTAAATTCTTCGAACGTCATTCGTTCGGTATTCAAATTAATTCCTCAGCGCTTAGCGTCACCTGCTAAGGCGCTAATTACTACGTTTATCTTTTCCTGATCAGACAAGTGTTCAGGAAATATTCTCTCGCAATTTTTGATGAAATCTAACGGGTGCCATCCGTTATGTTTCTTGGCGGGATCGAAGCGTTCCTCACCTTCCAATAGCTTCGTAAGTGGTGTGCCATTACAGACAACACCAGGCCTATCTTTAATTTTACCCTCAAAATCGAAAATTTTGCCTTGAATTTTCGATGTATTTTGTTCACACTTTAGTACACATCCGGTCTCCTTTTCGCTTAATTCTCTTTCAGTGTCTGAAACTGCCTTTTTCAACTGTGATATTCCGTGTTGACATTCGTTTACGATCTCAGTTTTAAGACCGAAAACTTTTTCATCTACTTTCGTTTCAACTAGAGGCTCTACTTTCTCTTGGATGTTGAGAATTTCAACATCAAACCTACTGTTAATGTTGTCAATTTCCCTCTGCATAGTATCCATATTTTTGTTAATTGTGTCAATTTCAAATTTCATAGTATCTACCACAGAACTTAAATTACCCACTTTTTGTTCTACCTGTTCTATTTGTTTACTAATTTTAATTCCTTGTTCTTCGACCTGTGCTTTAATCTGATTACTTTGTGTTTTAAGCTGCTTGTCAACGTGTGTTTTAAGCTGAGTAACCTGTGTTTTAAGCTGATCATTCTGTGTTTTGAGCTGCTCTGCAATGTGTGTTTTAAGTTGATCATTCTGTGTTTTGAGCTGACTAACCTGATTACTGACTTGTTTTTGAAGCTGATCACTCTGTCCTACAATTTGTTTGGTTAATTGTTCAAATAAATCGTTCATGCTTAAAATTTTCATACTGTTTTGTTCTACGGAATCAGTGTGTTCCGATCCTACCTCAAAAGTTTCTTTCGGTTCTTTCTTTATCTGTGGAGAATCAAACGTGTCAGTGGATTCGTTCACGTACCCACTATCGTCTACAAAGTCATCCCCTACTTCTTGTTTTATCTCTTGCTGTGTTCGAGGCAATCTCGACATTTCAATCTGTTCATTAACATGTTCGTGACATTGTATATACGCCAATTGCCTTTCGCTAACGCCATCTGTTATCTGGCCGCGTAAACTCCTGCTATTGCCATGCGCCTCTGCCATTACGCTCGGCACATCTACTCTGTCTACTCTCCCGTCCATACTGAATGCAAATTGCACTACACTATCGTATTTGACATTCACTGTTATTTATTTTACTAAATAATATTGCAATTCGTGCCACTGAACATCCACTGCTCGGTATTCACATTAATTTGTGACCGGGAAGACACTTGTAACGTCTACGCTCGGGCGTACGTTAACTCTTTAAAGGCTGTACTATGGTAAGTTGACGGGCTTCACCTTATAAGAAAGGATTTTAGTAAATATGTTGACCGCGTGTACCTGAATGGAGGCAAAATCAGACTTACACCCACTCAGTAACAACAATGATACGTCAAGCAAGTCTAAAGTGCAACTACACATTAGAATGGGTAAGAAACATACACAGCAGATGCTACCAATTGTTAATAATATGGTCGCCAGCCTAATTAGGCATTAAGTGACTTTTTTTTTCTTGTACAAGTGGATGTACGTACAAGCATAACAACACGTAGTAATACTGCATTATATGGTAAATTTTAGAACCAGAAAAATCTACTGAACTAATATTTTCCCTTTCTGTACTAATTTGGACAAGCTATAAATACACAACATTACACTATAATGTTTACTACAAACTGCGTTTTGTCTATTGATCCGACAGAAATTGGGCATAGGTTACCCTAGAAATAGCACCTTTGAAACACACATACAATGTCAATTTTAAGAAGGGTAAAACACTGATAAATTTAGGTTTTATATTGACTTTAACTTTGCTGGTCAAATCAGTTCAGTACACTTCAGAATTTAAATGAATAGAAAAAAAGGGGGAGTGGGGGGGGGGGGGGGGGGGGAGCCTGAAACTGTAATTGTCACTGTATTGAAATTCTTTGACTATTGAACTCATTAAGCACTCAAGGTTTCCAATATATGAATTACTACTCTTTTTGTCTTATTTCTTGCTTATTTAACTACCATTATTTTTGTCTTAAATTAATTATATTTCATTACTAAACCAATTTCAACATTATCTTCCAACTTTGTCAGACCTATGTTCTTTACTTGTATATTCATTAACAATAAAGTTCCTTAAACATCATTCTAGTATAGATAGGTTTGCAGGTAATTCTTATTAACATAAACTTTAAATCTTCATTTCGGGACACTCGGATTGCACATGTGGAAAGGACCCTGTCTAGGTTAGTGATGAGGATAATTAAATGATAGGACAATTCTGGTAAAAGTTAAGTTGTTATTAAACAGTCGGGAACAAAAGTAACACTGGTCCACACGAATACAGTACTAAATGTTTCAACCTGTTCGTGTCGATGCGGCGGTTGGCGGGCGGCGAGATGGCGAGGCGCACAGCACACGTACAATCACAGCTATGGCTCTTGATGTATCAGCACTTTGCCTCTTCTTAGCGTCGCAATCCTTTTCCATTTAGTGCCTATGGAATATAGCCATGCTGTATAGTCGTCGGAAACGGCACATCGACACGGCTCAATGAAATCACGTTTTCCAGGAGAGCCTCCTCAATCCAGAGCGTGTTTCTCAGACCGATGCCCAACTCCGACTATATTGCTGAGCCTGTTATGCCGTGCAACGCCCGTGTGCATTTTCCCGCGCTCGCCTGCCTCCACCTTTTACCGCTCCCCTGCAGACAGGGTATTCACCAAAGGTTTTACATTCCACATATCCTAATACATTGCCTACGTATTGACCAGGCGCACAATTACAATTTTAAACATGTTACAATAGATTCAACACGGGTTACACTTCAATTCTGTTATGGCATTGCTTAAAATTTGACATAAATATTAATATTCACATCGAAAATTGCTTACAGTTTCTTTAACATAATGGCACGGAAAGAAAAAGAAATGAAATCAAAACATTGCTTACACTAATTTATCGAAAATCAGAAGAAAAAATTATTATATGTACAGTTGTTGTTGTTACACATGCCCCTGTTTCCAGTAAATTTTACTAAGTACAAATTTGATGGGAACACTAAATTTTACATTTATACAGTGGTTCTGAATCTTTATGTGAATGTCCCAAAAAAAAATTTGTACCACAAACTTCCTTTCACTCACATTATATAGGTCTACACTTTTTAACATATCAAGAACATTTACTTATCATTTACTTAAGTGCCTTTGGCACAGTCCAATCTCCTATCACAACATTATTTAAATAGCAAATTACTCATTTTTACTAAATTTCTCAAAGAAATAATTTCAAAATCTGGAACACAAAGATTTAACTACAAAAACAAATACAAATATCTATATACACTATAAGACAATTTATTGCTGCTTGCATTGAATGGCAGTCCATTTCCTTATTTACTAAAAAAACACACACAATAATATTTAGAAAATTACTACACACATTTGCTGCCTATTATTCAGATTTGGGCAGTCCTTTTCACCTCATATTGTCACATCTCCTGTATCACACTTACAATTCTCCTTTGACTATTTATCTGCCCTCTTTGGTGTTTGGCAGTCCTTTATATTATGGCTCATACACTGCCCATTTTCATTTTTGACAGTCCCATCTTTTATCTGGCTGATAGCATTTATCCTTTCTTTTCAGCCCTTTTTCTCCATAGCTCTTTACATTTATAGTACAATTGGTAATCTGAAACTCACATAATTACATTAGTACACTGATATTGGTCTACCTAAGTTACAAAGGTCAGTTACATTTGGCATAAATTAGCTTCAGCATAATATACAGCATATTTACTGTAAATTGTTTTCTGATTGTACTTAGTTCACTCACTTCTAGGAACATACAGTTTCAGGTCCACAATATTTCTTACACCTAAAGGTCTTTTGGATTTTGGATAGATCAGGTAGTAAGCATTATCGTGTGGAATGTTCTGTATTATATACGGTCCATTATAAATACACTCCTGGAAATGGAAAAAAGAACACATTGACACCGGTGTGTCAGACCAACCATACTTGCTCCGGACACTGCGAGAGGGCTGTACAAGCAATGATCACACGCACGGCACAGCGGACACACCAGGAACCGCGGTGTTGGCCGTCGAATGGCGCTAGCTGCGCAGCATTTGTGCACCGCCGCCGTCAGTGTCAGCCAGTTTGCCGTGGCATACGGAGCTCCATCGCAGTCTGTAACACTGGTAGCATGCCGCGACAGCGTGGACGTGAACCGTATGTGCAGTTGACGGACTTTGAGCGAGGGCGTATAGTGGGCATGCGGGAGGCCGGGTGGACGTACCGCCGAATTGCTCAACACGTGGGGCGTGAGGTCTCCACAGTACATCGATGTTGTCGCCAGTGGTCGGCGGAAGGTGCACGTGCCCGTCGACCTGGGACCGGACCGCAGCGACGCACGGATGCACGCCAAGACCGTAGGATCCTACGCAGTGCCGTAGGGGACCGCACCGCCACTTCCCAGCAAATTAGGGACACTGTTGCTCCTGGGGTATCGGCGAGGACCATTCGCAACCGTCTCCATGAAGCTGGGCTACGGTCCCGCACACCGTTAGGCCGTCTTCCGCTCACGCCCCAACATCGTGCAGCCCGCCTCCAGTGGTGTCGCGACAGGCGTGAATGGAGGGACGAATGGAGACGTGTCGTCTTCAGCGATGAGAGTCGCTTCTGCCTTGGTGCCAATGATGGTCGTATGCGTGTTTGGCGCCGTGCAGGTGAGCACCACTATCAGGACTGCATACGACCGAGGCACACAGGGCCAACACCCGGCATCATGGTGTGGGGAGCGATCTCCTACACTGGCCGTACACCACTGGTGATCGTCGAGGGGACACTGAATAGTGCACGGTACATCCAAACCGTCATCGAACCCATCGTTCTACCATTCCTAGACCGGCAAGGGAACTTGCTGTTCCAACAGGACAATGCACGTCCGCATGTATCCCGTGCCACCCAACGTGCTCTAGAAGGTGTAAGTCAACTACCCTGGCCAGCAAGATCTCCGGATCTGTCCCCCATTGAGCATGTTTGGGACTGGATGAAGCGTCGTCTCACGCGGTCTGCACGTCCAGCACGAACGCTGGTCCAACTGAGGCGCCAGGTGGAAATGGCATGGCAAGCCGTTCCACAGGACTACATCCAGCATCTCTACGATCGTCTCCATGGGAGAATAGCAGCCTGCATTGCTGCGAAAGGTGGATATACACAGTACTAGTGCCGACATTGTGCATGCTCTGTTGCCTGTGTCTATGTGCCTGTGGTTCTGTCAGTGTGATCATGTGATGTATCTGACCCCAGGAATGTGTCAATAAAGTTTCCCCTTCCTGGGACAATGAATTCACGGTGTTCTTATTTCAATTTCCAGGAGTGTATATTTAAATTTGGCAATTTCATGGTTCAGTTCACTAGATTTTTCGTGGGTTTTTAAAAGAACATAATCTCCAATTTTAAATTTTGAAACTTTCAGATTTTTATCATGTCTTTTAGATCTCGATTCAGCTTTTTGCTTTGCCCTATTTCTGACTAATTCTTTCTTTTGACTCAACCCCAAGCTTGTACAAGGCGGAAACTCTAGTTTTTCCTCAATTAAACTTTTACTTCTGCTGCCTAACAAAATTTCTTCCGGTGGGAACCCAGTAGTTTCATGATGTAATGTGTTTATGACACACTCAAAATCCGATATAAATCTGCCCCAGGCTCAAAATCATGCCCCTTCCTGTTTTTTCCACAACGCACCTCGGTCGACTGTGACATTGTCCCAAGATACGTTCCTGTCCTGTGAACCATTTATATCGGGTGGCTTTTTAGGTTTCTGGAGTTCAAAGTCTTTGCTTACTTGAGCTCTTTGCAAAATAAACACTGAGTCGTCAGGTGGTTCTTTCTCTCTTTGTTCAGTCTCAACATCTGGATTTTGTTTTGAAACTTCGTCATCGGTAGGTACAATATCGCAATTAGCTGTATTCCCATTATTTTCACTATTACCGAAATACTCGTCATCTGAACTATCGTCCGAATCCGACCATTCTGGATCGCTTTCAGGTTCTAACATAAAAGCTTTTCTGAGACAGGCACTAAGTTCTTCCTCTGCATTTTCATCAGGCTTTGATTTTAACTCAGTATCTTCTTTTGGCAAAACGGCCTCATTATCAGCTTTACTCACATCCACTGTTACTTCATATTTAGTGTAATCCTCGTGGACTTCAATTACTTTTAGGTAATTATCTGCCCCTTCCCCACGGTGCCTTTCGGTAGCAGTGCGTACTGTTGGTGGATCATTAACAGAAGTTACTTCCTCGTCAATGCTTAGTATTTCATCCTCCAATTCCTTCCTATCTTTAATCATCGTCCTATCGGCAGCACGCGTACTGAGCGTGGCGCTGTTTACTCTCTCCTCTTCGTCTTTGGGCCACGTCACCTTATCGACGTCCCTATTATCTCCTTTTTCACTAATCAACTTCCTTGCCTAATACTCCTTCTTAAAATCCTCCCACTCACATTGCTTTAGGCCCTTGTACAGATCCTCGATCTGCACACACCAATCAGTTACTTCTGCTAGATCATTCTCGCCATTTACTTTTTTGCTAACACTGCTAACCGCGCCTCTCTGTGTCTCCACTGTTTCACCTACTATTTCCTTCGCCACAGAATTACCACTCGTAATGTATGCACCAGTACTTACGGCAGTGCTCGTATCTAATGCTGCCGCATTGCTATCGGTTTCTCTCTGAACAGCTGTTTTGCTAGGCTGGGCCGTTGCCCTCTGATGCTCCACTCGCCTGTTAACATGTAGCGCTCTGCGCGGCAACGATGACTCATTTATGCCCGCACCTGACGCTTGTTTCGCAACAACACGTTGCGTCGTTCCACGCCTGTCTCTAACCTGTCTCATAACTTTACTGTCGGTCCGGTAACATTTCTTAAATCGGGGCCGGTATGTACTGTCCGCTTCCGTTTGGCCCGCAACGTTCGCGGAAATCAGTTTCCCGCGTCATTATTATCTTGCGCGGTATACCCTCTACCGCAACCTAGATAACTTCCCCTTCCTCTTCCTCTGCCTCTTCCTCTCTGTATCACATTGACGCGAAACCCTTCGCCGTCATTTCTCTCGTCATTATTACGATTATTCCTGTTGCCAATATTTTGATAATTGGCACGACTTTCGCGCCAGTGGTCTTCGTCTTCGACCCTTTCGAGAAACGCTTGGAAGCTACGATGATTGCTTCCCACGTATCTCTTCGAATCTTCTGGAAGCTTTTTATATAACTCCCATATTATTTCAGAATCGGATCTTCTTCCTCTTAAATGCGTCTACTTCCGGTACCAATATTCGCAGAAATCTTTTAAAGAATTCCTGCCCCTGTTATCATGAAGTTTGACCAGGATAAACTCGCGCCACAAATGATCCTGTTTTTGTTCGGACCAATATTCTTCCGTAAACTTTTGCTTAAATTCTTCGAACGTCATTCGTTCGGTATTCAAATTAATTCCTCAGCGCTTAGCGTCACCTGCTAAGGCGCTAATTACTACGTTTATCTTTTCCTGATCAGACAAGTGTTCAGGAAATACTCTCTCGCAATTTTTGATGAAATCTAACGGATGCCATCCGTTATGTTTCTTGGCGGGATCGAAGCGTTCCTCACCTTCCAATAGCTTCGTAAGTGGTGTGCCATTACAGACAACACCAGGCCTATCTTTAATTTTACCCTCAAAATCGAAAATTTTGCCTTGAATTTTCGATGTATTTTGTTCACACTTTAGTACACATCCGGTCTCCTTTTCGCTTAATTCTCTTTCAGTGTCTGAAACTGCCTTTTTCAACTGTGATATTCCGTGTTGACATTCGTTTACGATCTCAGTTTTAAGACCGAAAACTTTTTCATCTACTTTCGTTTCAACTAGAGGCTCTACTTTCTCTTGGATGTTGAGAATTTCAACATCAAACCTACTGTTAATGTTGTCAATTTCCCTCTGCATAGTATCCATATTTTTGTTAATTGTGTCAATTTCAAATTTCATAGTATCTACCACAGAACTTAAATTACCCACTTTTTGTTCTACCTGTTCTATTTGTTTACTAATTTTAATTCCTTGTTCTTCGACCTGTGCTTTAATCTGATTACTTTGTGTTTTAAGCTGCTTGTCAACGTGTGTTTTAAGCTGAGTAACCTGTGTTTTAAGCTGATCATTCTGTGTTTTGAGCTGACTAACCTGATTACTGACTTGTTTTTGAAGCTGATCACTCTGTCCTACAATTTGTTTGGTTAATTGTTCAAATAAATCGTTCATGCTTAAAATTTTCATACTGTTTTGTTCTACGGAATCAGTGTGTTCCGATCCTACCTCAAAAGTTTCTTTCGGTTCTTCCTTTATCTGTGGAGAATCAAACATGTCAGTGGATTCGTTCACGTACCCACTATCGTCTACAAAGTCATCCCCTACTTCTTGTTTCATCTCTTGCTGTGTTCGAGGCAATCTCGACATTTCAATCTGTTCATTAACATGTTCGTGATATTGTATATACGCCAATTGCCTTTCGCTAACGCCATCTGTTATCTGGCCGCGTAAACTCCTGCTATTGCCATGTGCCTCTTCCATTACGCTCGGCACATCTACTCTGTCTACTCTCCCGTCCATACTGAATGCAAATTGCACTACACTATCGTATTTGACGTTCACTGTTATTTATTTTACTAAATAATATTGCAATTCGTGCCACTGAACATCCACTGCTCGGTATTCACATTAATTTGTGACCAATAACAATTGGATGTCCTGTCACCGGGAAGACACTTGTAACGCTTACGCTCGGGCGTACGTTAACTCTTTAAAGCCTGTACTATGGTAAGTTGACGGGCTTCACCTTATAAGAAAGGATTTTAGTAAATATGTTGACCGCGTGTACCTGAATGGAGGCAAAATCAGACTTACACCCACTCAGTAACAACAATGATACGTCAAGCAAGTCTAAAGTGCAACTACACATTAGAACGGGCAAGAAACATACACAGCAGATGCTACCAATTGTTAATAATACGGTCGCCAGCCTAATTAGGCATTAAGTGACTTTTTTTTTCTTGTACAAGTGGATGTACGTACAAGCATAACAACACGTAGTAATACTGCATTATATGGTAAATTTTAGAACCAGAAAAATCTACTGAACTAATATCTTCCCTTTCTGTACTAATTTGGACAAGCTATAAATATACAACATTACACTGTAATGTTTACTACAAACTGCGTTTTGTCTATTGATCCGACAGAAATCGGGCATAGGTTACCCTAGAAATAGCACTTTTGAAACACACATACAATGTCAATTTTAAGAAGGGTAAAACACTGATAAATTTAGGTTTTATATTGACTTTAACTTTGCTGGTCAAATCAGTTCAGTACACTTCAGAATTTAAATGAATAGAAAAAAGGGGGAGTGGGGGGGGGGGGGGGGGGAGCCTGAAACTGTAATTGTCACTGTATTGAAATTCTTTGACTATTGAACTCATTAAGCACTCAAGGTTTCCAATATATGAATTACTACTCTTTTTGTCTTATTTCTTGCTTATTTAACTACCATTATTTTTGTCTTAAATTAATTATATTTCATTACTAAACCAATTTCAACATTATCTTCCAACTTTGTCAGACCTATGTTCTTTACTTGTATATTCATTAACAATAAAGTTCCTTAAACATCATTCTAGCATAGATAGGTTTGCAGGTAATTCTTATTAACATAAACTTTAAATCTTCATTTCGGGACACTCGGATTGCACATGTGGAAAGGACCCTGTCTAGGTTAGTGATGAGGACAATTAAATGATAGGACAATTCTGGTAAAAGTTAAGTTGTTATTGAACAGTCGGGAACAAAAGTAACACTGGTCCACACGAATACAGTACTAAATGTTTCAACCTGTTCGTGTCGATGCGGCGGTTGGCGGGCGGCGAGATGGCGAGGCGCACAGCACACATAGAATCACAGCTATGGCTCTTGATGTATCGACACTGCTTCTTCTTAGCGTCGCAATCCTTTTCCATTTAGTGCCTATGGAATATAGCCATGCAGTATAGTCGTCGGAAACGGCACATCCGAGGCTCAATGAAATCACGTTTTCCAGGAGAGCCTCCTCAATCCAGAGCGTGTTTCTCAGACCGATGCCCAACTCCGACTATATTGCTGAGCCTGTTATGCCGTGAAGCGCCCGTGTGCATTTTCCCGCGCTCGCCTGCCTCCACCTTTTACCGCTCCCCTGCAGACAGGGTATTCACCAAAGGTTTTACATTCCACATATCCTAATACATTGCCTACGTATGAACCAGGCGCACAATTACAATTTTAAACATGTTACAATAGATTCAACATGGGTTACACTTCAATTCTGTTATAGCATTGCTTAAAATTTGACATAAATATTAATATTCACATCGAAAATTGCTTACAGTTTCTTTAACATAATGACACGAAAAGAAAAAGAAATGAAATCAAAACATTGCTTACACTAATTTATCGAAAATCAGAAGAAAAAATTATTATATGTGGAGTTGTTGTTGTTACAGGGTCACTGTCACAATTGCACCCCTTACCCCACCCCCCTTCCCCACATACACACATTCAAACTTGTGTATTGCACGATACCTATAAGATTCTACAAAGATTATGCGAAAGAATTACTCCCCTTCTAGCAGTAATTTATCGTAGATCTCTTGAGCAACGAAAGGTGCCTAAGAACTGGAAAAAAGCGCAGGTCATTCCCGTATTTAAGAAAGGCCGTAAGACAGATCCACACAACTATAGAGCTATATCGTTGACTCAATCTGTTGTAGAATTATGGAACATGTTTTACGCTCAAGAACTATGGCGTTTTCGGAAAATGGACATCTACTCTATTAAAATCAACATTGATTTCGCAAACAGAGATCCTGCGAAACTCGGCTAGCTCTGTACCTCCATGAGATCCACAGTGCAGTGGACAACGGCGCTCAGGTTGATGCCGTGTTCCTTGACTTCATTAAGGCATTTGACACCTTACCGCATTGACGTTTAGTGAAAAAAATACGAGCTTACGGAGCATTGGAGCAGACGTGCGATTGGATTCAAGACTTTCTTGCAGATAGAACTCAACACGTCGCTCTTAGCGGAACTACATCGACAGATGTAAAGGTAGTATTCGGAGTATCACAGGGAAGTGTGATAGGACGGTTGCTGTTTACAATATATATAAACGATCTAGTAGAAAGCATCGGATGCTCTTTAAAGCTATTCGCAATGATACAGTTGTCTATACCAAAGTAGCAACGCCAGAAGATAGTAAAAATTTGCAGAACGACCTGCAGAGAATTGATGACTGTTACAGGCTCTGGAAGTCGACCCTGAACGTAAATAAATGTAACATATTACTCATGCATAGGAAAAGGAATGCAATACAGTTCAACTACACTGTTGACGAAAAACAGCTGGAGACAGCGTCTGCCGTAAAATATCTAGGCGCAACTATCCAGAGCGACCTTAAATGGAATTACCACATAAAACAGATAGTGGGAAAAGCAGATACCAGACTCACATTTATCGGAAGAATCTTAAGAAAATGTAACTCATTCACGAAAGAAGTGGCTTATAAGATGCTTGTCCGCCCGATTCTTGAGAATTCTTCATCTATCTGGGATCCCTATCAGCTAAGACTGATAGAGGAGATAAAGAAGATCCAACGAAGAGCGGCGCGTTTTGTCATGGGATCGTTTAGCTGGCGAGAGAGCGTTACGGAGATGCTAAACAAACTCCACTCGCAGACGTTACAAGAGAGGTGTTGTGCATCACGGAGAGATTCACTACTGAAATTTCGGGACAACACTTTTCAGGAGGAGTCGGAGAACATGTTACTTCCCCCAACATACATCTCGCGTATTGACCACGAGGAGAAAATTCGATAAATTAGAGCCAACAGGCTTACCGACAATTATTCTTCCCACGCACTATTCGCGAATGGAACAGGGTTGGAGGGATCAGATAGTGGTACCGAATGTACCCTGCTCCACACACCGTTAAGTGGCTTGCTGAGTATAATGTAGACATAGATTCCACGAGCTAGCAAATAGAGACCTACGATGAGGTCCCATTGTAACTATGACAGGTGCTAATAACAATCTCTTCTCACAAAAGTATGCAATTTCGCCGTGTGCTTCACTGTGACCATTTCTGATATTGTTCAAGTCCCTTATGTACCCTACAAGGCCAAGTAACAACAGTATTGATCAATAACAGTAATTCATTCTAGTGACCCTTCTACTTGTCAGAGGGAATAGCAAATCTAATCATTTGCTACCTGCAGATGGTGTGTACGCGTACAAAGTTACAGTGTCATCCGACCATGCTTTCTGGGTGGTTCGTATTTTTTGTCTGGCAGTGTATGTATCGATGCAAAAGTTGCGAATGACTCGCATGACTCAGACAGTCTATGGTGTATGTTTTAGTGTGGTACACGAGTTTTATATTTCATTGAGTGATGAAAAAGCATGTCTTCGAAATGTGCTTTGAGCGTAGAGCCCTGCCGGCCAGATACAGGGTGTTTCAAAAATGACCGGTATATTTGAAACGGCAATAAAAGCTAAACGAGCAGCGATAGAAATACACCGTTTGTCGCAATATGCTTGGGACAACAGTACATTTTCAGGCAGACAAACTTTCGAAATTACAGTAGTTACAATTTTCAACAACAGATGGCGCTGCGGTCTGGGAAACTCTATAGTACGATATTTTCCACATATCCACCATGCGTAGCAATAATATGGCGTAGTCTCTGAATGAAATTACCCGAAACCTTTGACAACGTGTCTGGCGGAATGGCTTCACATGCAGATGAGATGTACTGCTTCAGCTGTTCAATTGTTTCTGGAATTTGGCGGTACACCTGGTCTTTCAAGTGTCCCCACAGAAAGAAGTCACAGGGGTTCATGTCTGGCGAATAGGGAGGCCAATCCACGCCGCCTCCTGTATGTTTCGGATAGCCCAAAGCAATCACACGATCATCGAAATATTCATTCAGGAAATTAAAGACGTCGGCCGTGCGATGTGGCCGGGCACCATCTTGCATAAACCACGAGGTGTTCGCAGTGTCGTCTACGGCAGTTTGTACCGCCACAAATTCACGAAGAATGTCCGGATAGCGTGATGCAGTAATCGTTTCGGATCTGAAAAATGGGCCAATGATTCCTTTGGAAGAAATGGCGGCCCAGACCAGTACTTTTTGAGGATGCAGGGACGATGGGACTGCAACATGGGGCTTTTCGGTTCCCCATATGCGCCAGTTCTGTTTATTGACGAAGCCGTCCAGGTAAAAATAAGCTTCGTCAGTAAACCAAATGCTACCCACATGCATATCGCCGTCATCAATCCTGTGCACTATATCGTTAGCGAATGTCTCTCGTGCAGCAATGGTAGCGGCGCTGAGGGGTTGCCGCGTTTGAATTTTGTATGGATAGAGGTGTAAACTCTGGCGCATGAGACGATACGTGGACGTTGGCGTCATTTGGACCGCAGCTGCAACACGGCGAACGGAAACCCGAGGCCGCTGTTGGATCACCTGCTGCACTAGCTGCTCGTTGCCCTCTGTGGTTGCCGTACGCGGTCGCCCTACCTTTCCAGCACGTTCATCCATCACGTTCCCAGTCCGTTGAAATTTTTCAAACAGATCCTTTATTGTATCGCTTTTCGGTCCTTTGGTTACATTAAACCTCCGTTGAAAACTTCGTCTTGTTGCAACAACACTGTGTTCTAGGCGGTGGAATTCCAACACCAGAAAAATCCTCTGTTCTAAGGAATAAACCATGTTGTCTACAGCACACTTGCACGTTGTGAACAGCACACGCTTACAGCAGAAAGACGACGTACAGAATGGCGCACCCACAGACTGCATTGTCTTCTATATCTTTCACATCACTTGCAGCGCCATCTGTTGTTGAAAATTGTAACTACTGTAATTTCGAAAGTTTGTCTGCCTGAAAATGTACTGTTGTCCCAAGCATATTGCAACAAACGGTGTATTTCTATCGCTGCTCGTTTAGTTTTTATTGCGTTTCAAATATACCGGTCATTTTTGAAACACCCTGTAGCTTGTTTGGCGCAGAGTTAGCGTGGCCACCGGACGGTCTACTCTAACCCTATTGCTCAGTTGCTCTGTGCTGGAGGCTGTTTACGTTGTACTGAATGCTCACGATTTGTAAAGTTCAAACATTTTGTCTCGTATAGTACTGAGATGGGCGTTGCTAGGCTGCAGACTTGAGGATTGCTGACGAAATCTTCACTGGTTTGCGTTGCATTGGCGCAATTCAGTATTATATCATTTTCAGGTGCATCCACTGGACATACTTTTGCAATCTGTTTGTCCATGTGAACAAGGTCATGCCTTTTATCGGATCATTTATTTGTTTGAATATGTGAGCATCTGTACCTAATTTTTATTGAATGATCTGACAATATAGGTCGTTTTCGCGTTACCTGAACACTCTCTAAATGGTATTGCGGGTATTGCAAGGCATCTAGGGTTATTCTTCTGTTTTGTAAAGGTGTGGTATTTTACAACCAAGTGGTCCGCTGTAGGACGTCTGTATATTCTGTTTATGAGTTACCGTGTCCGCTTTCTGAATAATACCTGAAGGTCGTTAGTATCTCTCACATTTTTCAGTGCTATGATATTTTCTGCTCATACTCGCATGTACTCATTTATCCTTTATTGATGCTAGTGAAAGTACAACGTATTAAAATGAACTACCTCCAGCTGCATTAATATTCCGATAAACATCCTTCAGCAGTCACAGTATATTCCTATTTTACCTACAGTTTTTCAGCCAGACAGGGTAAGTAAGTGTTGGAGAGTACTTCAAGACAGGTGCTGCAGAAACAAATGTTTCGAGATTTTGTATTTCAGTGGACAGTTTCTTGTCGTTAGGTATCAGGACATAAAATGTGTCATACCTCTGTACAACACACGTTTCTCCTACAAGGAGTGAAGCATTTGCACTCACAGGTTTTATCAGAACAGTTGAAGATCTTCGTTGCGATTTTTATTCCCAAGTAACGTAAAAATCTCCTATATACGTGCGCCATGAAAGTTTGCTTACTACCTCGTACTTCATTAATCGCAGTCAGATAGTGTTGTCCATCGTTTATGGATCAAATTGCATTTAAGAAGGAATAATTTCAGGGCCTTATTGCTGGAGTACTGCCTTCCTGTGCAGTTACAAGTAAAAACAAGTAAAGAAGCGGACAGCTCTCAAATTGTAATCAAACCTTTTAAATAAATAATTTGCATTTCACGAAACGTTTACTGCTGTTACATTAGACAAATAACCAAAATTTGAATGTACATACATTTGTTCGGCTAGTGGCGCGCACGTATGTTTCTTACCGAACCAGCCTCTTCCACGTTTTGGTCTAGCCCAACCTACATCGTTGCTTTCACCTCTTTGTTTGGGATGTCTTCCCGCGATTAAACCAGCTCACTGAATACGTAGTTGTTGTGAGTCAAGTAGTGAGAGAGATTGAGAGTATACCAGACAGAAGCAACGGTTAACTGTGTTTGTACACGCGCTGGCTAAAGTAACACACCGCTATTCTAACGAAGAATATGCAGATACGGTGTGTGTTTACGGCTTCTGCGATGGTAGTGCTCGCGCTGCGAGCTCGCTCACACTTCGAATTCCTGATTGTATAGTGTTTACCGGAGTGAAACAGGTACTCCTACAAGTTCCCATTTTCTTTCTGGACGTGTGCTTCAGCAACCTGTGCAGAAACAGCAACACATTCCTGAAATGGTGCGTCGCAATTCTGCTACCAGCATACGGCGACTTTCTGCACCTATCACTGTCCCACGAACTCGTCTATCTTAAAGATTATATGCGGAAAACTTGCATTGGAATTTCTCATGTTGTGAAACGAGAAAGGGCGATCTGTTTTACTTGATAAAAATTTTCTGTAGCCAAGATCGCATAAGTACTTATTTATTTTCGACAATCTGTTTCAGCAGGCTTTGCTGTCATCTTCCGGTTTTCAAATCTTTTTTGTTACAAAACGTGTTCATTGTGAGTTGGCACTTCGTGCCAGGTTCTCATATTAGCGGATAAACTATAGCACATTATGCAAAAGTTTATTACAAATAAAACGTTTACAATCGTAAAGCACCTTGTGCACATGGCCATGTCCGTAATTGTAGCACTCAGCGGTAATTGTTAAGTCTCAAAAAACACAATTTACAGTAAAATGTATAATAACACATCTTGTACTCGGTTCACATGCAGCGTGTCCGCAATCTTCTCATTTGAGACAACGCCATACGTCTTGAATTGTGTCGCTGGTTAAACGACAATCGTCACTTGTCTCCAGTAATACCATTCACTGATGACGCCACGTTTGCACGGAACAGAATCAACAGCACACATAGCAATTACCGCAGGAGGCAGAAGCTTCCATATGTTACAGTGGAAACCAATTTCCAAGTTTGGTACGACACGATTGGTAACATGTTGATAGGTCCAGTCATTTTAGAAGAGCGAATGACGGGACAGTATTACTTGCACTTTCTGGAAAATTCGTTTGTTGAACACCACGAAGAGATTTAGTCGTATGCGGACTGTAATGTACTTTCAGCATGATGGGGCCCCTCTGCACTTTACCAGACGTGTGAGGGAACATCTCAAACGCACTTGCCCTAATCGCTCTAATGGACGTGATAGTACAATTAACTGGCACCAAGATGGACAGATCTTACGCCATCAGGCTATTTTTATGAGGTTGGACGAAGTCTGAGCTGTATAATCAAGAGGTTGTAATCTCCCCCTTCCTTCCAATTCCCGCTACTGTCACAATAAGCAAAGTGTTTTATGAAAAAATTGAGAGGGGCGAAGATTACATTAAAACTTTCTAGTTTACTTAGCTTTTCGTGTACATTTGGCTCCAGTTATTCTTGTCTAGGGTTCTGATTCTTGAAGCAGAAATTCTCACATTTTATGTCCTCATGTTTGAACCGATCTAAATAAATTTGAAGATTGTGGTTGCAGAATTTTTGTTGTTACCTTAATATCTTTTGTGACATTTTAGTATATCATACAGTATTTTGAATTTTCACATTAACAAAGCCTAAGTTACATTGTTCGCCCAAAATACAAAAATACGTGCTATCACATCAGAGGCATGCTACTACTATCTCAGTCAGCGGAAATAACAATATTCCAAAAGGTTTACGAGTTTTCTTGACAAACGAATTTCTGTTAGTTTCGATTAGTATTTCATAAATGGATCCAGAAATACTTTATTTGTAAATAAAACCGCCTTTTCCTGCTGCCACTTAATTTATTTTTCCAAGACGAGTTTTGCCTTTTTCTTGTTCTGAGGCATCATCAGTGGGATGGTTTGCTGTGATCCGCGTTTCCTCTCATCTGTCTGGAGGTCGCACTACTACTTTATTACCGATATCTAGGCACAGTTTTGAGTTCAGACCTTTTTAACACTGTTCACTACGTTTCTCCTTCTGTTCTGTGGTGTACTATTGTTCTTTTGTTACTCGATATAACTTCTGACACTGTGCTTTTAACAACGTAATATTGCAACTTCGTTATGTACTTCCTCTTGTTTGTCACGCAAACGAACTTGGAATCCAGAAATAAACATAGTAAATAGTTTTAGATTGCGTAATTAATAATAGAAATTTTAAGTGTGTCAAATAATTGGTAACTACAAATGTTTCTAAAAACAACTTTAACTGTAAATTCAGTGCTAGTACTTATCGATTGTAACATCCAAAATAAAGTAATCCCTTCTCATAAATTTTGGCTTGAAATATAATATATTGTGCATAAAATTATACGAAATTTTTCAGAAAAGCAGCTGAGATAATACTGACCTGTCCAAAATTTGAAAAATACTACTGGTATCGACAACTACTGTTGAGGAAAAGAAATGCTAGAGGAGGATGTCCCGTTACAATATGAACGCGCTAAAACGCTATATGAACTACTTGGCTGCATCATGGACGCTGCTGCCCTCATCTGAGAGGTGCAGAGACATTCAGACAAGGAACACAATATGTTCTCTCAAGAGTACACAAATGCATTGATGATGACTATGGGATATTCGAACACTTACTGTGGTATGTACAATAGCTGTAATGTAACTTGTACCATTATACTTAGAGGTGAATGTAGTAAAAAACGTATTTTCCAATTGATAGGGGAACGTGTGACAGAACAGGATAATGAAGTACATCAGCTTGTGCTCTTTTCGAAACCGGAGAACGTTGCTGTCTGTTGTAGTGTCATGCAACCGTGTCTCTGTTTGAAAGGGAAGGTGCGACAGCAGTTTTGACTTGATTTCGAGTGCGACTTGTATGAGAACGGTTTTCCCTCACATTTTTGGTAGTGTTTTTATAGCTTCTGGTAAATTTTAATGCAGGATAGGCTGTTAATTGTTAATTTTCGCTCTTAAATGACATGTAATGTTACAATTTATGCCATTCGCTTTCAAAAAAAATTAAATGGCCCTCAACTACGTACCCTCTGACTCAGAGTTGAAATACTAAAGGTTCATTCTCTGGGTCTGGGATACGTAGTTGCCGCATTACAAGCCAAATACTGCTGAGTCTACAGTATACAATATGAATATACACATGTGTCGAATGGTTGAAGGTTCCTGTCACTTGGCAATTGCGAATTTTGAATGAAACATAGAAAGTTATAAACGAAAAATTGAAATTAAATAAAATCTGCAGGTACTATTTTTAACGACTTTAAATGTTGAGTACTATAACAGAAGTACCTTTAAGAATGCCGTTTACGCTACGGTCGCAGGTTCGAATCATGCCTCGGGCATGGATGCGTGTGATGTCCTTAGTCAGGTTTAAGTCGTTCTAAGTTGAATAACAGGGAAACAATAGATTTCTACATCACGTAATTAGTTATGAACAACACTATAGCTCGCGAGATATTCACATCTAAACGCATACTACGTCTATCACAAGGGCACACGTCGGCACTACGAAATGTTTCTATCTCTTGCGACCACATACAAACTGCCCCACTCTCCCTGTCTTTCCTGCGACTGTACATCGCTGCTTCCCGTCCAGCACTCTCTCTGTCCTGTGCCATACTCCATGCTCCTCCCCCACTTCCATACAGTCTCCCCGCTGGCCGGAGTAGCCGTGCGGTTGTAGGCCCTACAGTCTGGAACCGCGTGACCGCTACGGTCGCAGGTTCGAATCCTGCCTCGGGCATGGATGTGTGTGATGTCCTTAGGTTAGTTAGGTTTAAGTAGTTCTAAGTTCTAGGGGACTGATGACCACAGTAGTTAAGTCCCATAGTGCTCAGAGCCATTTGAACCATACAGTCTCCCCATTAACGAGCGCTGTGATTGGCTAGAGCGCTCCAGCCATTTCTCCAAGCCAACACACACTCACAAACATATTGAAACACATACGAAATAGTAGATTTACATTTGTTGTTGTTGTCTTCAGTTCTGAGACTGGTTTGATGCAGCTCTCCATGCTACTCTATCCTGCGTAAGCTTCTTCATCTCCCAGTACTTACTGCAACCTACATCCTTCTGATCTGCTTAGTGTATTCATCTCTTGGTCTCCCTCTACGATTTTTACCCTCCACGCTGCCCTTCAATGCTAAATTTGTGATCCCTTGATGCCTCAGAACATGTCCTACCAACCGATCCCTTCTTCTTGTCAAGTTGTGCCACAAACTCCTCTTCTCCCCAATTCTATTCAGTACCTCCTCATTAGTTATGTGATCTACTCATCTAATTTTCAGCATTCTTCTGTAGCACCACATTTCGAAAGCTTCTATTCTCTTCTTGTCCAAACTATTTATCGTCCATGTTTCACTTCCATACATGGCTACACACTTAAATGAATACCTGATGTTAGCAAATTTCTCTCTTTAAGTGTCTCATCTTCTAATCTAATTCCCTCAGCATCACCCGACTTAATTCGACTACATTCCATTATCCTCGTTTTGCTTTTGTTGATGTTCATCTTATATCCTCCTTTCAAGACACTGTCCATTGCGTTCAACTGCTCTTCCAAGTCCTATGCTGTCTCTGACAGAATTACAATGTCATCGGCGAACCTCAAAGTTTTTATTTCTTCTCCATGGATTTTAATACCTACTCCGAATTTTTCTTTTGTTTCCTTTACTGCTTGCTCAATATACAAATTGAATAACATCGGGGAGAGGCTACAACCCAGTCTCACTCCCTTCCCAACCACTGCTTCCCTTTCATGTCCCTCGACTCTTATAACTGCCATCTGGTTTCTGTACAAGTTGTAAATAGCCTTTCGCTCCCTGTATTTTACCCCTGCCACCTTTAGAATTTGAAAGAGAGTATTCCAGTCAACATTGTCAAAAGCTTTCTCTAAGTCTGCAAATGCTATAAATGTAGGCTTGCCTTTCCTTAATCTTTCTTCTAAGATAAGTCGTAGAGTCAGTATTGCCTCACGTGTTCCAATATTTCTACGGAAACCAAGCTGATCTTCCCTGAGGTCGGCTTCTACCAGTTTTCCCTTACCTGAGGATCAACAATATCATCAGAAAATCACAGTTTGGGTTTCAGAAGGGTTGTCCTACTGAGAAAGCCATTTACTTGTTCACTCACCAGATTTTACAAGCATTACACAATAAAGCTGCACCGATAGGTCTTTTCCGCGACCTGTCTAAGTATTTGATTGTGTGAATCACACTATTTTCCTAGATAAATTGCAATTTTATGGTATTGACGGTACAGCCAGCTAATGGATAATATCATATCTAACCAAAAGAAAGCAGAAAGTTGTACTTAGTAATTCAATCAATATAGACTGGGGACATAATCCTGACTAGGGAGAAATCACACGTGGGGTTCCCGAAGGCTCAGTCTTAGGTCCAATATCGTTCTTCGTATGTGTAAACGATCTTCCATCTAATACACAACAAGCAGAATTAGTTGTTTTGGCAGATGACACAAGCATTGTAATTAGTCCAAGTATACACACAGAAACAGAAGAAATGGTAAACAAAGTTCCTAAAAATATCATCGACTGATTTTCTGCGAATGGTCTCGTCCTCAAATTTAAAAACACACAACAATTCACTTCTGAACATCTGGGGTACTATACCAATGATAAGTGTAACCCATGGCGAGGAAAAAATTAATAGGGTGAAAACTTCAAAATTCTTTGGTGTTGATATTGATGATAATTTAAACTGAAAAAACACATTTTGGAACTCTTAAAACAACTTAGTTGAGCCACATTTGAGCTTAGAGTAAATGCAAATCTTGGAGAGAGACAAATCAGCAAGCTGATAAGTTTGCATATTTTCATCCAGTAATCTAACATGGAATAATGTTCTGGGGTAACTTATCTATAAGAAAGAAAGCCTTCATTGCTTAAAAACGCCATGTAAGTATAACATGTGGTGCTCACCCATGATCATCTTGTAGATATCTGTTTTAGGAGTAAGGAAGTTTGACTACTGCTTCGCAGCACATTTCTTCCCTTGTGAAGTTTGTTGTAAATGAACCACTACTGTTCAAAAGGAATAATGATGTACATAATTATAATACTTTATTACTCCATATTAAGGTTGACTTTAGCAGAAAATTGGTACACAATAATGCAACAACAAATTTCGATTGCTTACCCAGTGATATAAAATGTCTGACAGACGAATTGAGAAAGTTTCTCATTGACAGCTCCTTCTGTTCCGTAGAAGAATTTCTGTTACTGAAATGTGTAAAAGGGGGTGTGTAGGAATTACTAACTGTAATCTGTATAGTTTTTTTCCTTTGATAATTTAAAAAGAAAGAAAAAACTTAGATGTGTTCAGAATGTAGCAACATTTACAAATTAATTTGCGACGTGAATGTGAAATGACTCGTTCCACATTATTACGATCTATCGTGCAGAGTGATCCACGGACTATGTAATCAACTAACCATAAGGCAGAAGGAATAGGAGGATGAAATTAAGCCAACGAAAGACTCTCAGCTTCAGACGAGGAGACAGAGAAGTTTATAGTCTTCGTTTTTGAATTATTCATCCGGGTCAGTGTACAACGGGTTGAAGAAGGTCGCCGTATTACGTGATAAAGGGTAAGAGAGTCAAGGCACATTAGCTTGTCGTAGCGATAGATAGTTTGGCAAATGCATGGCAAGCGCGTGGCGATCCCGGAACGTGGTGGGGCGGCTGGTAGCAAGTGGCGTGCGAGGAGGCTTCTGCACTGCAGTCACGGTCGGGTGAGCGTCGCAACAGCCGCTCCGGAGGACCAAGCCAGGCGCTAACCCAGGACACAAGGTCAGCCAGACAGGCACTGCGTTTACTTGTGACTTCAGAAACCGGATATCCGTAAATACTGTGTACTGCTTCTGGTTGGTCCTTCTCCAAAATATTACAAAAAGTGATATATTCAAGGCTAGTCCCATATTTGGTTAGTTAGCTACATCCTCCATAGACCATCTGAACGATTCTTTTAACAAAATGATGTGGAGCAAGTTAATTTACAGGATATGTACGCGTGATTAGTGTTGACATTAATAGGCACATTACTATTTTTAGTCGTACTCATGTAACTACGATTTTTTTTCAACTGGCTATCCGTTTTCATGGACAAATTTCTGAGTGGAATTGTTCAGGAGAAATTATTTCAAATTAGATTTAAAACTCCCTTCGCTACCTGTCGTCCAGTCTATTTTACTGGACAGATGATCAAAAACCTTTCGTTGTTGCATATTGAACTCCTCTCTGAGCCTCTGACAGCTATAACAATGGGTAACAAAAGTCATTTTTCCCTCTGGTGATGTAGATATGTAGATCTCCGTTCTCTTCAAATTGCGATGGATTATTTATGACCAATTTCATTAGCGAATACATGTATTATGATGGCGCACTTAAAATACCTAGTTCCTTGAAAAGGTACGAATATGACGTCCGTACTGCTCGCTTTTGTGCACTCAGTACTTTCTTTCTAAGTGATGAATTACCCCAGAAAATTATTCTGCACGACATTATCAGTGGAAATATGCAAAATATATTATCAGATTGATTCATTTGTTTCCAAAATTAGCAATTATATGAAGAACAAAAGTAGCTGAACTTAATTGTTTTAGTTATTCAGTAGTTTGCATCTTCCAGTTCAAGTTCTCATTAATATATACACCCAAAACTTTGCAGCACTCTACCCTACTTACTGACTCCTGCTCATGTGCTACATCAGTTTTTGGTATGATTGTATCTGTTGTAAAGAACGGAATGTTGTGTATTTTTTCAAAGTTTAAGGAGAGTCCACTTTCAGAGAACCACCAACTATTTATTTGGAAAACATCATTTACCACCACCTCCTCTGCTGCTTACTCTTTAATGGGATTTATTGTAATATCAATATCGTCTACAGAAAGTACAATTTTGCTACTTTAATGTTAAGAATAGGAGTGGACACAAAATCGAACCCCACGTGCCTTCCTTTGTGATTTATCCCAATCACTCAAATCTGCTACCTTTCTGACATTGTCTGAATTATTCAGCACAACCTTTTGCATTCTGTTTGTCAAATATGATGTAAACTAGCTGTCCATAAAGCCATCAACTACATAAAACTTGAGTCTTTCTAAGAAAGTATCCTGATCTACATAACCAAACGCTTTAGAGATACCAGCTGGCGATATATTACTATTTAGGGCCTGAACTATTTGATGAGTGAATGTATAAACAGCATTCTCAGTCGAGCAACCTTTCCAGAATTAGAACTGTGATATGCTAAGTAAACTATTTCCATTTAAGTGCATATATGCTCTTGAGTACATTACTTTTTGCAATATTTTGGAAGAAAATATCAGTAAGGAAATAGTATGATAATTGTCTTGTCAGCTTCCTTATGTATGGCTTAATAATTGCATATTTAACCTATCTGAAAAAATTCTCTGCGCCAGTGATGCACTACATATATCACTGGTGACATTACTTATGAAGTTGGAACAAATTTTCAGAATTCTCTCTGAAATTCCAGCAGCCCGAGAAGAGCTGTAATTCCTTAGAATTTTTTTAACTGCCTCAATTACAGCGAATGTTTTGGGTACTACTTCTAGTTGCTTAAAGTTTTGTAAAACAATTCACTTAGCATTTCATAGTTTGGATTCCAGAAGGGTTGTTCGACTGAGACTGCTATTTATACATTCTCTCATCAAATATTATTAGTCTTAAATAATAATAAAAATCGCCCATTGGTATTTTTTGTGATCCTTCCACGGCATTTTATTGTGCAGATCATATTACACTCCCAAAAGAACTAAAGTATTATAGAACTGAAGGCTTTACACTCAGTTAGTTTAAATTGTACTTAACAAACAGTACAAAAAAAGTTGTGATGAATAATTCAGACAATATTCATACACTTTGAAATGTTAGTGACCGGGAGGAAATCACAAAAAGAGCCCCACAGGGCTCAATTTTGAACCCACTCCTATTCCTTATATGTCTGTATGATCTTCCACTTAATATTCAACAAGTAGAATTGGTACTCTCCACAGGCGATGCTAGTGTTATAACAGATGCTGTTAGAGTAAAAGCCACATAAGGCAATGTTAATAATGTTTTTGCAAGAAATATGAAGTGGTTCTCTGAAAATCGACTCTCCATTAATTTCGAAAAACACACTCTATTCTGTTCTGTACACAAATGGAGTCATACCAACGACTGCTGCATGACACCAACGGGAGTTAGTAAATATGGTAGAAGCCCTAAATTTTTGGGTGTACACATTGAAGAAAATTTGAACTGCAAGAAGTATATTAGTGAACTCCTCAAAAAGTTAAATTCGGCTACTTTTGCTCTTCGTATAGTTGCTACTCTTGGAAACGAGTAATTAACCTTCTGATATGTTTTTCATATTCCCACTCAATAATGTCTTGGAATAAGAAACTATTGATTGCACGAAAGAGAGCAGTCAGAATAATTTTTCGTGTTCACGAATATTTGTCATGTAGATAGCACTTCAACGTTTCAGGTATTGTAACTGAACCGTCGCAGTACATATATCCGCTAACGAAATTCTTCACAAATTGTCCATCACAATTTGAAGGAATAGTGATGTACATACCTACAATAGTGGAGGAAAAAATGACCATTACTACCGATTACTAGAGATGCCCGTGGATCCGAAAGGAGTTCAATACACAGAAACAAACATTTTGATTATTTGCCCAATAATATAAACTATATGACAGAGAGCAAAGGAAGTGTTAAATCAAACCTAAAATCATTTCTGCCGCACAACTCATCTTATTTCAAATGTGTTCGTCGGAGTTAACACTAATCTTATACACACATCTCGTAAACTGACTCGTTCCACATCATTTCGATAAAAGAACTAAATAACTCACTCTAGACACCTGCTACTAGATTTATTACCTGTTGGTTCCGTCAACACGCGAGAATTATACAAATGATCTGCATACGCCAATGTGACTCCCTGGAGGGAAGACAATTCTTTTCATGAATGACTACTGAGAAAATTTAGAGAACCGGTTTATGACTGACTGCAGAACGATTGTATTGCCATCAACGTCCATTTTGCATAAGTACCACGAGGATAGATAAGAGAATCAGGGCGTATAGACAGTCGTTTTTCCGTCGTTCCTTTTGCGAGTGGAACAGGAAAGGGATTGACTAGTAGTGACAGAAGGTATCCCAAGTCATGCGCCAATGTTGGTTGGTGGAAAATTCATCTAGAAGTATATGGATCACATTTTAACCAAAATATCCCACAGGAATGGAAATACTGGCGTTTGAGTTTGGAATTCACGGTGTAACACTTCTAACTCTTTCAGTGAATGTGCAGCTCACAAGATGCTCATGTTTTCATAACGCGGCCCACAGGTTCAAAAATGGCTCTGAGCACTATGGGACTTAACATCTGAGGTCATCAGTCCCCTAGAACTTAGAACTACTTAAACCTAACTAACCTAAGGACATCACACACATCCATGCCCGAGGCAGGATTCGAACCTGCGACAGTAGCAGTCGCGCGGTTCCGGACTGAAGCGCCTAGAACCGCTCGGTCACTACGGCAGGCGCGGCCCACAGGTACTAAAAGGTTTTAAATCCCGACGTTAAATTGAACCACTGAAACACGTGGTTCCGTTGGTG
This sequence comes from Schistocerca serialis cubense, assembly GCF_023864345.2. Taxonomy (NCBI): domain Eukaryota; kingdom Metazoa; phylum Arthropoda; class Insecta; order Orthoptera; family Acrididae; genus Schistocerca; species Schistocerca serialis. The sequence continues at coordinate 124,521,523 of NC_064646.1, forward strand.
AAACTTATTACATATTCTTGGCTGGAGGTGAGATACTCTCAAGATTTCGAGAGTGAATAATAACTGTACCATATAACGTTTTACTGAGGGCATGTATCAAATAAATTTTGAACAGATATTCTGTCAAACCTCGGTAATCTTCATTGGATGTTTCATACTCGTACTTTTGCAGCACCGATGGGTCATCTCTGCTGAGAATGGCAGGATTCTGTTCAAATGGTTCAAATGGTTCTGAGCACTATGGGACTCAACTGCTGAGGTCATTAGTCCCCTAGAACTTAGAACTAGTTAAACCTAACTAACCTAAGGACATCACAAACATCCATGCCCGAGGCAGGATTCGAACCTGCGACCGTAGCGGTCTTGCGGTTCCAGACTGCAGCGCCTTTAACCGCACGGCCACTTCGGCCGGCAGGATTCTGTTTCATGTCGTGAAATGCAGCACGATGAAAGGTTCGAAGTAATGTGGCCTTGCTGTCTAATGTATGGTTCCATGGTGTAAATAGTTTTCCGGGAAGCTAAGAACAATTTGCGGGATTCTGATGTCTTTAAATTTGCAGAAGTAATGAAACAAGAACAAAGCCATAGACTCTCAATACAGTCAGCAATAAACCTGTAAGATACCGTTTCGTAGAGTAGGCTGTTTGATGTCTAGGTTCATAGTACTTACAATAGTGCTTCATACTTTCCGGAAATACTCCAACTAGAGTTAAGAAAACTCTTCTTTCCAAGATTCCTTTTGGTTTTTCACGAATCATTTGATATCGGAATCCTTCTCCTTATTGCAAAAACCTTACTTCATCGTATTGGGCTTGCGTAAACGTTAGTATTCATTGAGCTTCTAAAGAGGAATGTTTTGAGTTCCATGACAGTACAAATAACCTGGTTTTGAATTTTTGGAATTCCGCGCTCCACACATTGTGGGTGGTGCTTGCCATGGCCATGACACGAAATTGTGGACAACGATTTCAGAAGTCACTAATTGTCTGCAAAATAACTACAGCTCATTTGACGTTATCCTAATTAAAGTATCCTGTCTTGTTGGAATTTAATTGAAAACTCCTTGGGTTGAAAAGGATGAACCAGCCTTATGATAATTGTCAATTGCGGTTTAGTCTGCATCCGTACTGCAAAGACGATCAGTTTTTTGTTCAGTCCGCTGTAATAGGGGCAGTAGGGCGTGTGACCAAATAAAGATATGTTTCAGTTTTTTGTAATGTTTCACTAAACAAGGCGAGCTTAACGTCATGAAGAAGTTTTAATGTGCAGAATACAGTGTCAAGCTGAAAGATGAGATGGATACGTGCATTCTTCCCCAATCATGTTTGCGTTCCAGTGGTGTCTTAGAGAAGTAAACATGTAGTGTAGAGACACTGACCGCCTCAGTAGACGAGGTCGCTAACTAGTGGCTATGCGGTCGCTCTCGACTCCCAGGTAAGCTTATTCCAATGTTGTGTGGAATGCGCTATCAGAAGAACTCCTTACCAACCTTGTTGGAGCACCTTTCATCCTTAAGTTTCGCACACTGGCGTAGCTGTAAGCAGAAATGAACTAGGACGACGTTTATAACCAATGAAGTTAATTGCGGCAAATAATAACAAATAAATAATTACTCGCAAACGATTCGTTTCTGAATCTGTGTTTACTGAAGTGTGTTTCCTTCTCATATCGTGTAACCTCTATTGTATCAGTTTATGCCATTATGATGGTTGGGTGGGAACTGATGGTTAACTAGATGGTCTTTTCTAGTGCCCATCTCAGTCTTAGGCATGTGGACAACACGATGCATCTAGAGCAAGGCTGGCCAAAACTTCGGCTCGAGAACCGTGGCTGGGCACAAGCGCCTTGGTACTCAGCTTGGCCGGCACACTTACCCCACCGCCACGCCATGCTGGCTGTGTATGAGGAGGTGGAAGAGGTGGAAACAACGAACGTGTCGCATTTAACTGGCAATGCAGTCGCATTGCTTACAACTTGATCTTATGTTTCACATATCTTAACAACACAGGTCAAACACAAAAGAAATTTTCAGTATAATTTATTTTTGGGGTACTTAAAACTTAATTTTTATCTGGTACACACTATAGACATATGGACAGACGCAGATAATTTCACAGATTTTAGCACTTAGGTTGCCATGTAATCGTGGTTTATTTAGTTTCAAATAGAAAAAAGTCTTTTACACACATGTGGTGGTCGAAATATTGTAGAACTTTCGCAACCTCGTTATGGATAAGCGAAAACTCTATCTTACAGGGGAACCTCTCCATCGCACCCCCCCTCAGATTTAGTTATAAGTTGTCACAATGCATAGGCCTTGAAAACTGAACACAGATCAGTCGAGAAAACAGGAAGAAGTTGTGTGGAACTATGAAAAAAATAAGCAAAATATACAAACTGAGTAGTCCGTGAGCAACATATGCAACATCAAGGCCAATGTGAGTTCAGCAGCACCGTGGTCCCGTGGTTAGCGTGAGCAGCTACGGAGCTAGAGGTCCTTGGTTCAAGTCTTCCCTCCAGTAAAAAGTTTTAATTTTTATTTTCAGACAATTATCAGAGTTCAGGCACTCACACGTAATCAATTTCGCTCTCCAAAATTCCAGGACGTGTTCAGATTTGCTTGGACATATGCAGGATTTGACGGTCTACACAGGGAAAAATTTGAAAACGTTAAAAACATATGTTTTGACAGAGCACAGAGAAAACTGTGCGACTGTGAAACGGTTGCATTCATTTGTTGCAGTTTATGTGACACATTCTTATGTTTTCGTCACATTTTTGGGAGTGATTATCACATCCACAAGAAAACCTAAATCGGGCAAGGTAGAAGAATCTTTTTACCCATTCGCCAAGTGTGCAAGTTAGGGCCGGCCGGTGTGGCCGTGCGGTTCAAGGCGCTTCAGTCTGGAACCGCGTGACCGCTACGGTCGCAGGCTCGAATCCTGCCTCGGGCATGGATGTGTGTGATGTCCTTAGGTTAGTTAGGTTTAATTAGTTCTAAGTTCTAGGCGACTGATGACCTCAGAAGTTAAGTCGCATAGTGCTCAGAGCCATTTGAACCATTTTGCAAGTTAGGTGGGTCGACAACATATTCCTGCCATGTGACGCACATGCCGTCGCCAGTGTTGTATAGAATATATCAGACGTTTTTTCCTGGATCAAATGTTTTCGGTTCCCATTGGAGAGGCACGTCCTTTCGTCTACTAATCGCACGGTTTTGCGGTGCCGTCGCAAAACACAGGCCCTAAACTTATTACAGTGAATAGAGACGTCAATGAACGAACGGACAGATCATAACTTGCAAAAACAAAGTAAGTAAACTTTTCGCTCAAGGGTAGATTTGAACCAATGACCTTTCACTCCGCAGCTGCTCACGCTAACCACGTGACCACGGCGCTCCTGAGCCCTGATATGCCTTGATGTTGCATATGTTGCCCATGGACTACTCAGTTTGTATATTTTGCTTGTTTTTTCATAGTTCCACACAACTTCTTCCTGTTTTCTCGACTGATCTGTGTAGCGTTTTTCAAGGCCTATCCACTGTGCCGAATTATAACTAAATCTGAGGGGGGTGCGATGGGGAGGTTCCCTTGTTAGGAAAAGAATGTAGACGTCCTGAACAGCTTTAACGCTAAAGGGATTTGTCTTTAAAACGGAAATTACCTTGCAGGTGATTCAGTTACATCTGCACATGCACAGAAGCGCAAAAGGTCTCGAAAACGAATATAAGATTCGCAGTGTCCTTAAAACATTTAGGGAACCATATTTGTAATTATTTCAAGGCCAGAATGAATTCCTCAGTCCTCACATTTTCTTTAACGCCAGTGAGCTTATGGAAGCAAATAAATCATCAGGTCCGGATCGAATCCCAGTTAGATTTTATAAAGAGAACTCTACGGCATTGGCTCCTTACCTAGCTTGCATTTATCGTGAATCTCTCGCCCAGCGCAACGTCCCAAGCGACTGGAAAAAAGCGTAGGTGGCTCCAGTATATAAGAAAGGTAAAACGACAGGCCCACAAAATTGCTGACCATGATCCCTAACTTCTATTTGCTGCAGAATCCTCGAACATATTCTCAGCTCGAATACAAAAAAAAAACTTTCTTGAGACTGAGAGGCTTACGTCCAAGAATCAGCATGGTTTTAGAAAGCATTGCTCGTGCTAAACTCAGTTTGCCATTTTCCCACATGATATACTGAGAACTATGGATGAGGGGCGACGGGCAAATTCCATACTTCTAGATTTCCGGAGAGCATTTGACACGTTGCCCCACTGCAGGCTGTTAACGAAGGTGCGAACATATGGAATATGTTCATAGATATCTGAGTCGCTGGAAGACTTCTTAAATAGTAGAATCCAGTATGTTTTCCTCGACGCGAGTGTTCATCAGAGATAAGGCTATTGTCAGGAGTGCCCCAGGGAAGTGTGATTAATGGCAGCTAGCCCTAAATGTGGAAAAATGTAAGTTGTTGCTGATGAGTAGGAAGATCAAACCTGTAATGTCCGGATACAGTATTACTAGTGTCCTGCTTGACACAGACGAGCCGTTTAAATGTCTCGGCACAACAATGCAAAGCGATATGACATGGAATGAGAGAGTACGAACTGTGGTAGGGAAGGCGAATGGTCGATTTCGGTTTATTGGGAGAATTTTAGGAGAGAATGGTTCACCTGGAAAGGAGACCGCATATAGGCCACTGCTGCGACCTGTACTTGAGTTCTGCTAGAGTGTTTGGGATCCGTACCAGGTCGGATTGAAGGAAGACATCCACGCAGTTCAGAGGCAGGCTCCTAGATTTGTAACCGATAGTTCCGAACGACACGTAAGTGTTACGGAGATTTTAGGGGAATTCAAATGGGAATCTCTGAAGCGAAGGTGACGTTCTTTTCGAGAAATTCGGTTGAGAAAATTTGGAGAACCGGTATTTGAAGCTGACTGCCTTACGATTCTACTGGCGCCAACATACATTGCGCGTAAGAACCGCGAAGATAAGATACGAGAAATTAGGACTCATATGGGGGCATACAGACACTCATTTCTTCTTCGCTCTATTTGCGAATGGAACAGGAAAGTTAATGACAAGTAATGGTACAGGGAAGCCTGCGCCATGAACCTAAGGTGACTGACGACGTACGGAATATCTACCTAGATGTAGATGTAGAACTAGACTGTTTGCCAGATGTGTTGCTTCTACAGTGCGATTTTCTTTCTCAATGCATTCCCATTAGATGAGAAAGAAGTTGTTTCCCTGATTGCAGTGTCTTGCTGTGAGCAGTGTACAGTCCACTCCACTTAAAATACAACGTCTGCAATCCATTCCAGATGTTCTAACTTCCTGCACCCCTTTTTCCTTCATAAATTCAATTTATCGAATTTTAGATCGAAAATTCATTACAGGTAAGTCCCTTGATTTAACCAACGTACTCTGCAGTAATGTATTAAGATTCTCTACTCTTCGATCAGTTTCGTCGAAAACTGTTGCAACTGGCAACAGAGTGATGCCCACGACTTCAGAAATTTTACTATTCGTACCATCAATCATTTTATCTGCTGCATGTCTGCACATTTAGCATGAAGTGTTTCGTGATGTACAAAATAATGAACCCTTATGTCGATAGTTGCATTTTATTGCTATTTCATTGTCAACCACATTTTAAATTCTTTCTGTATGGTATTATAATGTCGTTTCATAACAAATTTGCACACCCAGTTGATTATGCGACTACATAATGTGTGTTGAGAATTCTCAGGTCTCTCTTCTGCCATTTAAATCTTTTTTAGAAGTTTGTGATGACAGATCTCTAGACCGACTTCTTTTGTGCAAACAGCTATGGGACCTGCGAAAGTCCTTCAAACCACGAACAAATAGCGAAGGCTAAACAGCGCTGATGCCCCGATTCTGCCAAGCTGGAGAGAGTTCCTACCGAAAAACGCCGCACCGCGATATTCAGTGACCTCACTCTGTTCCTGGAACTTTTGAGAAAAACCGAGCAAAACCGAGACAGGCTAGACATTGGCCCTCAAGTGGCCAGCACATCCTGCACGCGTGAAGTTTGACACGCCATGGCCGGCCGTGGTCTTGAGAGACGCTGGAAGCCACCCACAGATGGCGTGCTCCCCACCAAGGTCGTATCACTGGAGAACGGAGTCACGCAAACTTGATGAGAAGTCAAGGCACCGCCTGTCGCCATAGGCGTGAGTGCAATAATTTCACAGACGAGCGCTGATAAGTAACACGTACCAGAGGTCGATAGGTGTTAGAAGAGACTACGAAACAGTAACGCCGCTTATAGGTTTGCGGAAAGGACGAGTCACATTCTCGTTTTGCCCATCTGTGCGCTGGGTGCTGTGTATTTTTGTCTAAATTGGTGAGTGGTGTGTCTGATACTCGTAATAGTAGTAGTTTTATTGACTCTAGATCACTTTTACAAGATCATTGGACATGTCATATTATTACAATTTAAGAACAACAAAAATAACATAATTGATATGTACAGGTATTTACGTACTTAATGGTCTAGTTTGACAATGATGGGACAGGGGGTAGGCCATGGTCTTATAGTAAGAACCATCCCAGAATTGGAAGAAGTAATCTAGAGAAACCACAGAAAACCTAAATCAGGATGTCTGGGTGAAAACTGGAGTCTCCATCCTCCCGAATACGAGACCAGCTTGTTTGAAACGGCGCTACCTCATTCGGTTTACTCTGTGACAAAAGTCATGGGATATCGATATACACATATACAGATGACGGTAGTATCGCGCACACAAGGTAGAGAAGGGCCTTGCGCTGGCGGAGCTGACATCTGTCCTCAGGTGATTCATGTGAATAGGGTTGCGATGTCATTAAGGCGATACGACGGGAATTAACAGAATTTGAACGCGGAACGGTAGTTGGAGCGAGACGCATGGGACGTTCCATTTCGTAAATGGTTCCGGAATTCAGTATTCCGAGATTCACATTGTCAAGAGTGGACCGAGAATACCAATTTCCAGGAATTACTTCTCACCACGGACGATTGAGAGGAACGGCGTTTGCGCAGAGTTGTCGGTGCTAACAGACAAGCAACACTGAGTGAACTAACTGCAGAAATCAATGTGGGACGAACGACGAACATATCCGAAATCTGGCGTTACGTGCTATGGCAGCAGATGACAGACGCGAGTGCCTTTCTAACATCACGACATGGCCTGGACCCTGGACGACGGAAAAACTATGGTCTGGTCAGATGAGTCCCAATTTCAGTTGTTGAGAGTTGACCGTAGGGTTAAAGTGAGGTGCAGATCTCACGAAGCCACGAGCCCAGGCTGTCAACAAGGCAGTGTGAGCAAGCTGGTGGTGGACCTATAATGGTGTGGTCTTTCTTTATATGGAGACGATTGGGACCTTTGATCCAACTGAACCGATCATTGATTGGAAATGGTAATGTTCGGCTACTTGAAGACCATCTGTAGCCAGTCAAAGATGGAATTTTTAAAGATGATAATGCGGCATGTCACTGGGACACAGTTGATCGCGATTGGTTTGAAGATAATTCTGGACATTTCGAGCGAATGATTTGGCCATCCAAATCACCCGACATGAGTGTCATGGGACATTTATGGTATATAATCGAGAAGTCAGTTCGTACAAAAAGCCTGCACCGACAACACTTTCGCAATTATAGACAGCTACAGAGGCAGCTTGGCTCAATATTTCTGCAGGGCACTTCCAACTACACTCCTGGAAATTGAAATAAGAACACCGTTAATTAATTGTCCCAGGAAGGGGAAACTTTATTGACACATTCCTGGGGTCAGATACATCACATGATCACACTGACAGAACCACAGACACATAGACACAGGCAACAGAGCATGCACAATGTCGGCACTAGTACAGTGTATATCCACCTTTCGCAGCAATGCAGGCTGCTATTCTCCCATGGAGACGATCGTAGAGATGCTGGATGTAGTCCTGTGGAACGGCTTGCCATGCCATTTTCACCTGGCGCCTCAGTTGGACCAGCATTCGTGCTGGACGTGCAGACCGCGTGAGACGACGCTTCATCCAGTCCCAAACATGCTCAATGGGGGACAGATCCGGAGATCTTGCTGGCCAGGGTAGTTGACTTACACCTTCTAGAGCACGTTGGGTGGCACGGGATACATGCGGACGTGCATTGTCCTGTTGGAACAGCAAGTTCCCTTGCCGGTCTAGGAATGGTAGAACGATGGGTTCGATGACGGTTTGGATGTACCGTGCACTATTCAGTGTCCCCTCGCCGATCACCTGTGGTGTACGGCCAGTGTAGGAGATCGCTCCCCACACCATGATGCCGGGTGTTGGCCCTGTGTGCCTCGGTCGTATGCAGTCCTGATTGTGGCGCTCACCTGTACGGCGCCAAACACGCATACGACCATCATTGGCACCAAGGCAGAAGCGACTCTCATCGCTGAAGACGACGCGTCTCCATTCGTCCCTCCATTCACGCCTGTCGCGACACCACTGGAGGTGGGCTGCACGATGTTGGGGCGTGAGCGGAAGACGGCCTAACGGTGTGCGGGACCGTAGCCCAGCTTCATGGAGACGGTTGCGAATGGTCCTCGCCGATACCCCAGGAGCAACAGTGTCCCTAATTTGCTGGGAAGTGGCGGTGCGGTCCCCTACGGCACTGCGTAGGATCCTACGGTCTTGGCGTGCATCCGTGCGTCGCTGCGGTCCGGTCCCAGGTCGACGGGCACGTGCACCTTCCGCCGACCACTGGCGACAACATCGATGTACTGTGGAGACCTCACGCCCCATGTGTTGAGCAATTCGGCGGTACGTCCACCCGGCCTCCCGCATGCCCACTATACGCCCTCGCTCAAAGTCCGTCAACTGCACATACGGTTCACGTCCACGCTGTCGCGGCATGCTACCAGTGTTAAAGACTGCGATGGAGCTCCGTATGCCACGGCAAACTGGCTGACACTGACGGCGGCGGTGCACAAATGCTGCGCAGCTAGCGCCATTCGACGGCCAACACCGCGGTTCCTGGTGTGTCCGCTGTGCCGTGCGTGTGATCATTGCTTGTACAGCCCTCTCGCAGTGTCCGGAGCAAGTATGGTGGGTCTGAACACCGGTGTCAATGTGTTCTTTTTTCCATTTCCAGGAGTGTACTTGTGGAGTTCATGCCACGTCGAGCTGCTGCACTACGCCAGACAAAAGGATGTCTAACACGATATTAGGAGGTATCCCATGATCTCTCACCTCAGAGTACACCTAGTGTACAAAAATGATTCGCAAATAATGTGTTGAGTAACGTAATAGGCTAGTGCTACACTCTTCACTCATTTCTCACACGCAGTCGCTGCACACACTATACACAAATTTTTTCACGATGCAGCACTACACACACTATCCGATGGTGTCAGGACCATAGCGAGGATGTCTGGTTTCCATTTTGTGTACCGCAGCTTTCAGTTTGCTAGCCTGTAAATTTGAGTCAACATCCCTCTGTTATGAGTGAGATGTTGAGCTCAGAGAGAGGATAAGGTGTTAGTTTTGTACTCTGCATAGCTTGGGGAATAAGATTCTCCAGAGAAGAAAAAAAAAAAAAAAAAAAACGGAGAGTCCAGTGGCAGAGGCCGAGTCGAGTGGACGTTTCTATAGCGGTGGCAGCAGCACCAGAAGGAGCAGCAGTTGCCTGATCCAGAGTAATTTAGTTTAGTTTGTGTTTTTTTTTTCACGTACTTCTGCTACTGCAGACGGTGTAGACTAGTGTTTAGCTAGCTACCTTGTCTACTTTTCTTTCATCAGAAGCCCCACGTCACGTCTTTACGTTTAAATCTCGTGTTAGCACACAACATCCCTATAATTTAGTTCATTGCATTCGAGTTGAAATATTTATTTTCTGCAGTAGCTTTTGAGTAAGCAGAGTTTCTAGTAAAAAGTAACTAATATTATGCCCGTTTCAAGATCTTGTGGATCTTGCTGTGTCAGGCTATAGTAACAACGCTGCAGAGCATTTTTTGGTGTTTGTTTATTCTCCACGTTATACGAGGGTACTCGGAAAGTAAGAAACGGTAGGGCGCGAGTGAAAATCAAAACTGTTTTATTTGCAACGGTTAGCTACACCTTCCAGCTACTTCTCTACTCAGTCACCACTCAGACTTAGACATCTATCGTAGCGTTGTACCAACTTTACAATTCTCTCGTTATAGAAAACAGCCGCCAGTGTTTTTAGACAATTTTCTGCTGTGGACTGCAGCTCGTTGTCTGTGTCAAGATATTGTCTTCATAGCCAGCGGTTCATCTGAGCAGAGATGGACCTTAGGGTAGCCAATTACGGGCAGCGTTGTGCGTGATCAAACACTTCCCATCGAAAAGGCTGCAGGAGCATCTTCATTGCCCCTGCAGAGTGTGGCCGAGAATTGTGTAGAACGAACCGCATGACAGTTATATTAAAATGGTTCAAATGGCTCTGAGCACTATGGGACTTAACAGCTATGGGCATCAGTCCCCTAGAACTTAGAACTACTTAAACCTAACTAACCTAAGGACATCACACAACACCCAGGCATCACGAGGCAGAGAAACGGTTATATTATGTAGATGGCATAGCTTCAGACGAAATCTTTCGCCAGATCCTCATACTTGGCGGGAGACGCTAATTGCTAGTCATCTTTACGTTCTCACTGTCAGGTCAGAACTGAGAAGAGCGACATGGTGCGATCCTCGGGCGTACTAGACACAGTGCCTGACGTATCTGTGCAAAGCTTCACCAGATTTTCACTGTATTTTCCACTTCGCAACCGACCGTTCCTTACTTTCTAAATAACCCTCGTGTATAATTTCGTGACAATTCCAACTTTAGTAGCCTCACATTCGAGTAATTTTTCTTTCCTTTCGGGACTCCTAGTACTTTCTAACTCTCCTGCTTCTTTGTGCAAAGTACGATATGGCTAGGGACTGTGCTTGTGAGTGGACACAAGGAGAATTGGCTGCTGTCTGTAAACAGCTGGAAGCTGTGTTGGCTATGATCTACAGGCTTCTGGCTAATGTTCAAAGCTGTGGCGACATCGGGGTGCTTGTGACGAGACCTCCGACACCCTGTTGCCGTTGGATTCCCCTGATGACCTCCTGTTCACTGCGTCTATCGATACACAACACCTGACCGGTCTGTCCTCAATCGAAACTGAGTGAGAGACAGTATTGGGTTTGCGTATTACTGTGTGGAAGATGAAAGAGAGAACAGTCGCACAGCTGTCTCCTTACGGCTTAGCAGGACATACTTGGTGCTATCGAGTGGTGATAATACCTCTGAGTCAGCCCGGACTGCCTCTCCTGTTGGACCAGTGGCCGATTCTCCTGTTCGTTCTGGACAAGAGCTGAAGATAGTTTTACTAGTTATTGGGAGCTCCAGCGTTAGGCAGGTAATGGAGCCCCATGTGAAAATAGTTACAGGATGGGAAAGAAAGTCAGTGTGCACTCGATTTGTTCATTGGAGGGTCTCGTCCGTGACATGGAGGTGGCCGTGCGACGGCTGTCGAGCGTACTTTGTGCAACCAGCTGAAAATAGTGCCACATGTCTGCACGAATGATGCCTGCCGCTTGGATTCTGAGGCAATCCTTGGCTTCTTTCGGTGGATGGCTGATTTGGTCTACATCTCCATCTACATGGATACTCTACAAATCACATTTAAATGCCTAGCAGAGGGTTCATGGAACAACCTTCACAATTCTCTAGTATTCCAATCTCGTATAGCGCGCGGAAAGAGCAAACATCTATATCTTTCCGTACGAGCTCTGATTTCCCTTATTTTATCGTGGTGATCGTTTCTCCCTATGTAGGTCGGTGTCAACAAAGTATTTTCGCATTCGGAGGAGAACGTTGGTGATTGGTATTTCGTGAGAAGATTGGTTCAAATGGCTCTGAGCACTATGGGACTTAACTGCTGTGGTCATCAGTCCCCTAGAACTTAGAACTACTTAAACCTAACTAACCTAAGGACATCACACACATCCATGCCCGAGGCAGGATTCGAACGTGCGACCGTAGCGGTCGTGCGGTTCCAGACTGTAGCGCCTTTAACCGCTCGGCCACTCCGGCCGGCTCGTGAGAAGATTCCGTCGCGACGAAAAACGCCTTTCCTTTAATGATGTCCAGCCCAAATCCCGTATCGTTTCAGTCACTCTCTCTCCCCTATTTCGCGATAATACAAAACGTGCTGCCCTTCTTTGAACTTTTTCGATGTACTCCGTCAGACTTGCTTGGTAAGGATCCAACACCGCGCAGCAGTGTTCTAAAAGACGACGGACAAGCGTAGTGTAGGCAGTCTCCTTAGTAGATCTGTTATATTTTCTAAGTGTCCTGCCAATAAAACGCAGTGTTTGGTTAGCCTTCCCCAAAACATTTTCTGTGGGTTCCTTCCAATTTAACCTGTTCGTAATTGTAATTCCTAGGTATTTAGTTGAATTAACGGTCTTTAGATTTGACTGATTTATCGTGTAACCGACGTTTAACGAATTCCTCTTAGCACTCATGTGGATGGCCTCACACTTTTCGTTATTTAGGGTCAACTGTCAGTTTTCGAACCATTCAGATATCTTTTATAAATCGTTTTGCAATTTGTTTTGATCTTCAGATGACTTTATTAGTCGATAAACGACAGCGTCACCTGCAAACGACTTAAGAAAGCTGCTCAGATTGTCTCCCAAATCGTTTATGTAGATAAGGAACAGCAAAGGGCCTATAACACCACCTTTGGGAACGCCAGAAGTCACTTCTGTTTTACTCAATGGCTTCCCGTCAATTACTACTAACTGTGACCTCCCTGACAGGGAATCACAAATCCAATCACGTAATTGAAACGATATTCAATAAGCACGAAATTTCACTACAAGCCGGTTGTGTGGTACATTGTCAAAAGCCTTCCGGAAATCATGAAATACGGAATCGATCTGAAATCCCTTGTCAATAGCACTCAACACTTCATGCGAATAAAGAGCTAGTTGTGTTTCACAAGAACGATGTTTTCTAAACCCATGTTGGCTCTGTGTCTATAGACAGTTTTGTTCGAGGTAGTTCATAATGTTCGAACAAATGGTGTAGTTGTTGTGGTCTTCAGTCCGGATTCTGGTTTGGTACAGCTCTCCATGCTACTCTATCCTGAGCAAGCTTCTTCATCTCCCAGTACCTACTGCAACCTACATCCTTCTGAATCTGCTTAGAGTATTCATCTCTTGGTCTCCCTTTGCGATTTTTACCCTCCACGCTGCCCTCCAATACTAAATTGGTGATCCCTTGATGCCTCAGAACATGTCCTACCAACCGATCCCTTCTTCTAGTCAAGTTGTGCCACAAATTTCTCTTCTGCCCAGTTCTATCCAATACCTCCTCATTAGTTATGTGATCTACCCATCTAACCTTCAGCATTATTCTGTAGCACCACATTTCGAAAGCTTCTATTATCTTCTTGTCCAAACTATTTATCGTCCATGTTTCACTTCCATACACGGCCACACTCCATACAAATACTTTCAGAAACGACTTCCTGACACTTAAATCTATACTCGGAATTAACAACTTTTCTTCATAAACACTTTCCTTGCCACTGCCAGTCTACATTTTACATCCTTTCTACTTCGACCATCATCAGTTATTTTGCTCCCCAAATAGCGAAACTCATCTACTTTAAGTGTCTGATTTCCTAATCTAATTCCCTCAGCATCACCCGACTTAATCCGACTATATTCCATTATCCTCGTTTTGCTTTTGTTGTTGTTCATCTTATATCCTCCTTTCAGTGCACTGTCCATTTCGTTCAACTGCTCTTCGAGGTTCTTTGCTGTCTCTGACAGAATTACAATGTCATCGGTGAAGCCCAAAGTTTTTATATCTTCTCTATGGATTTTAATTCCTACTCCGAATTTTTCTTTTGTTTCCTTTACTGTTTGCTCAATACACAGATTGAATAACATCTGGGATGGGCTACAACTCTGTCTCACTCCCTTTTCAACCACTGCTTCCCTTTCATGCCCCTCGACTCTTATAACTGCCATCTGGTTACTGTACAGATTGTAAATAGCCTTTTGCTCCCTGTATTTTACCCCTGCCACCTTCAGGATTTGAAATAGTGCATTCCAGTCAACGTTGTCAAAAGTTTTCTCTAAATCTACAAATGCTAGAAATGTAGGTTTGCCTTTCCTTAACCTGTCTTCCAAGATAAGTCGTAGGGTCAGTATTGCTTCACGTGTTCCAACATTTCTACGGAATCCAAACTGATCTTCCCCGAGGTCGGCTTCTACCAGTTTTTCCATTCGTCTGTAAAGAATTCGCGTTAGTATTTTGCACCTGTACTTACTAAACTACTCCTGCATTACCCTTATTTGATTTTGTATTTATAACCATGTTTTCTAATATATGTTCAAAAATCCTGCTGCATATCGACGTTAACGATATGGGCCTGTAATTAAGTGGATCACTCCTATTACCTTTCTTGAATACTGGTGTGACCTGTGCAACTTTTCCAGTCTTTGGGTACGGATCTTTCGTCGAGCGAACGGTTGTACATGATTGTTAACTATAAAGTCAATGCATCAACATATGATTGTTAAGTGTGGAGCTAATGCATCAACATACACTGAAAGGAACCTAATTGGTATACAGTCTGGACCAGAAGACTTGCTTTTATTAAGTGATTTGAGTTGCTTCACTACTCCGAGGATATTTACTTCTACGTTGATCATGGTGGCAGCTGTTCTTGACTCGAGTTCTGGAATATTTACTTCGTCTTCTCTTGTGAAGGCATTTCGGAAGGCTGTGTTTAGTGACTCTGCTTTGGCAGCGCTGTCTTATCTCCCACCACAAACCAAACATCGATAGTATCTCCATGGCTATCGCGCAGAAAAGGCATTGATTGTTTCTTGCCAGTAACATACTTCACATACGACCAGAATCTCTTTGAATTTTCTGCCAGATTTTCGTTGTGGAAACCTTTATAAGCATCTCGCATTGAAGTCCGCGCTAAATTTCGAGCTTCTGTAGAAGACCGCCAATCTTGGGGATTTTGCGTCTGTTTAAATTTGGTGTCTTTGTTTCGTTGTTTCTGCAATAGTTGTCTGACCCGTTCTGTGTTACCAAGGAGGATCAGCTCCGTTTTTGTTAATTTATTTGGTATAAATCTCGCAACTGCTGCTGATACTATTTCTTTGAATTCAAGCCACATCTGGTCAACAGTTATTAATTTGGAATGAGTGTAGATTGTCTCTCAGGAAGGCATCAAGTGAATTTTTATCTGCTTTTTTGAATCGGTACATTTTTCGCTTATTTTTGGAGGATTTGGGGATTATAATATTCAATCTCGCTACGACAACCCTTTGTTCATTAATCCCTGAATCGCTTTTGATGCTCGTTACTAACTCAGGATTATTTGTTGCTAAGAGTTCAAGCGTGTTTTCACAACCGTTTACTATTCGCGTGGACTCATGATTTAACTGCTCGAAATAATTTTCGGAGAATGGGTTTAACACAATTTTGGGTGATGTTTTATGCGTACTTCCGTTATTAAATATGTATTTTCGCCAACATATCGAGGTTAAATTAGCCACCACCAACTATAATCGTATGAATCGAGTACGTATTTGAAATCAAACCCATGTTTACTTTGAACCTTTCAGCAACTGTATCATCTGAATTGGGAGGTTGGTAAAAGAATCCAGTTATTATTTTATTCCGGTTGCCAACAATGATCTCTGCCCATACTAACTCACAGGAAGTTTCTACTTCAATTTCGCGACAAGATAAACTACTTCTAACAGCAACAAACATGCCACTGCCAACCGTGTTTAACTTATCACTTCGTAAAATTTTCGGCTGAGCTTTCAGTGCCTATAACGATTTGAGCATCAGTGCTTTCTATTAGCGGTTGGAGCTCTGGTACTTTTTGCATGCGTGGTGATTTTTTTTTATTTTTATTTATTTATTTATTTTTTTTTTTTAATAAGAGGTGGAGCCCCTCCACGCCCACACCGGCATGATGACCAACACAAAAGGTCTACTGCCATCTCTGCGTAAGGGTTAGTATTCACTAAAGTGAGGTGTCGCAGGATGTGGGTACTGCGATGTTTGCGTACGTCTGGTTAGGATTAACCATTAATACGCGCTCATCTGGAGATAGATTGGTCGAAATCTGACGAAGGGTAGCGGTTTGAAGGGCAGAGGAAAAAAAGTGCCAAGGCAAGAGCCAAGGGAAAAAAACCTCTGCGAAAGTTAGGTCGGGCGGTAAGAGCAGTAGCGGTTGTCTTGCTGCCTGCGATAGGTTGTGCAAGGATAGGCTTTGTTAGTGGTGGGTATCATGCATGTCGATACCTTGACGTTGTGCGTTTGTGCTGCTCGGCGGCTGGCGCTGGGTCCTGGTACAGAGTCCTCGTTCAGCGCCAGCAACCTGCAACAGTTAGGTTTGTTATCGGTCTTGTGTCCGATAGGTCATATACCGGAGGCACAGTGTGAGGGAATGTTGGCAGATTGTTTGTGCGTCTGTGGGCGAGCTCGTCGGTGTCCCTGCTGTGGGCTGTTGGTCGGCTCTAATAGCAGCTGGTAGTTGTCAGTCAGTGTTGCTGATATGCAGGGGCTTGCCGACGTTTGTCGCTGTTTGCGTATGTTAGTTAACCATAGGTGGCTATGCCCTAGCTAGCAGTGTCTTTGGCCGCTTGTGCGTGGTGCGTGGTGTAGGCTAAGCTGTCTATTTGTTGCATCGTACCCAGGGTAGACACGATCCTCTGGTTTGGAATAGAGTGGAAGGTGTAAACCAGAGGCTCCGACGACTCCGAGCTGGTACTGGAAGCAATGTTCTCGACCTCCTCTGTCGGGCGGAAAATGGTAGCTTTCCCTTAAAGTTCGGGCGTGTTTAATATACGTAGGAAGAGGTCACTAGTGTAGCGGAGTGGATGTGGCATACACGTGGGGGTTTTTAGGTTACAGAACACCCCTTTGGGATCAGATACGAATTGCTGCCAAAATCGAAGTATCAGCCGCAATGTTTTCAAACAATGCTCGTCCTCGCACATCGGATACAGAAAATGTTTACTACTATATTAGTAAACTGCAGAAACTTCCAAGGAAAGGTCCCAGAATTAGTTTCTCTTGTTAAGATTATAATACCAGGACAGTATTGGGAACAGAATGCCAGTTGAAACCTGAAGTGAACAGCAGCGAAATCTTCAGATTGGAATATTTATAGTAAGGGTAGGTTAGTCGCCAATTGTGGTAGCGTATGTGTTACAATAAAGAACTCGATAGTATCTAGTGAAGTTGTTACGTACCCCAGCTGTGAATTAATCTGGGCGAAGGTACGCACCAAAGGTTGGTCAAAAATGGTAACTGGATGCTTTTATAGACCGCCTGGTTCAGGAGCTGTAGTGGCAGAGTGCTTCAGAGAGAAATTACAGAACACCGTTTGTTATTTTCCTGATCATGCTGCTGTAGTGTGTGTGTGTGTGTGGGGGGGGGGGGGGGGGCTGTGACTCTAACTTGCCAACTATAGATTGGGAGAGTCATGCTATCAAAACTGGTACCAAAGACAGGGATTCGTATTCTGAATGTCTTATCCGAAAATTACATTAGGCAGATATATAGGGAACCAACTCATGAGAGTAACATCCTAGACCTCTTAGCAACAAACAGACCTGAGCTTACCGAATCAGTTAACTTAATGTGTTAGTGATCATAAAGTTCTGATAGCAACTATGACTACGGTTTTTACTAGGAATTTTACGAACAATAGGAAGATATTTTTGCGCAGCAAGAGTGACAGTATAAAAATTGCATAGTATCTGAGTGGTCAGCATCAAATATTCAGTGATGTGGACGAAGATGTGGAGCATAAATGGAAAAATTCATAAGTGTCGTTCAATATGTGCAAGGTCTTAACGATTGGGAAAGACCCACCCCGGCTTAATAGCCGTGTTAGGAAAGTACTCCACCAACAAAGAGAGCTTAAAACCTAGGTGATAAACAAAAGTTGAATGAAGCGAAAATGAGCGTAAGGAGAGCAATAAGAGAAGCGTTGAGTGACTTTGAAAGTAAAATTTTGTTAACCAATCTGAACAAAAACCCTGAGAGGTTTTGGTCTTATGTAAAATCAAAATCAGTAAGCTATTCGGAATCGTTTATTCATTTACTCAGAGAGAATATTGGCACCTGCACAGAGAGAATGCCGAAACAATGAATCCTGTCTTCCGAAATTGTTTCACCGTGGAAGCTCGTCACCCAATCTCTCCTTTCCGTCATCGTACGAACATCGAAATGGCAGACATTGAGGTAACCTATCTGGGACCGGAAAGACAACTACAATCACTTAGTAGTTGACAGGCATCGGGACTAGCAGAGACACCTATAAGATTCTGCAAAGATTATGAGTAAGCACTTGCTCCCCTTCTAAGAGCAGTTTATAGCTCTTAACGGAACAAAATCAACAGATGTGACGACAATTTCCGTAACACCCCAAGGAAGTGTGATAGGTCTGTCATTGTTTACAATGCATATGAAGGATCTAGTAGTAGGATGCGTCGGATGCCCTTTGAGATTGTTCGCAGATGATTCATTTGTCTACAACAAAGTAGCAACGCCAGAAGATAGTATAGATTTGCAGAATTACCTGCGGAATGAATGATGCAAGTTCCGGCAGTTGACCTGAACTTCAATGAGTGTAACATATTGCGCGAACAGAGGAAAAGAAATCCACTACTGTATAGCTATACTATTGATGGCAAACCACTGGAAACAGTATGTATCGTAAAATGTCTACGAGTAGCTATCCAGAGCGACCTTCAGTGGAATGACCACATAAAACAGTCCGCTGAGTGGTCAGCGTGACGGACTGCCGACCTACGGGCCTGGGTTCGATGCCCGGCTGGGTCCGGGATTTTCCCCGCTCAGGGACTGGGCGTTGTGTTGTCTTCATCATCATTTCGTCCCCATCCGGCGCGCAGGTCGCCCAATGTGGCGTCAAATGTAATAAGACCTGCACCAAGGCGGCCGGCCCTGCCCCGTAAGGGGCCTCCCGGCCAATGACGCCAAACGCTCATTTCTGTTTTACCACATAAAACAAATAGTTGGAAAAGCAGATGCCAGGCTTAGATTCATAGGAAGAATCTTAAGGAAATGTAACTCCTCCAAGAAGGAGGAGGCTTATAAGGCGCTTATTCGAACGATTGTTTGGTATTGTTTGACTATCTGGGATCCCCACCAGGTAGGACTGGTAGAAGGGAGAGAGAAGATTCAACAAAGAGCGGTACGTTTCGTCACTGAATCGTTCAGGCGGCGCGAGAGTGTTGCAAAGATGCTCAACGAACTCCATTGGCAGACGCTACAAAAGAGGCGTTGCGTATCACTGGGAGGTTTATTATCGAAATTTCGAGTTTTGCTTTCCGGAAACCGTAGGATAACATATTACTTCCTCCGACATTCATCTCGTGTAATGACCACAACAAAATTTAAGAAACTTGTAGCTTACCGACGATCATTTTTCCTGCGCGCCATTCGTCAGTGGAACACACATGGTAAGGGGCTCAGTTAACGGCGCAAGACGTACCATCCGCTAATCACAAGGCACAAACACACAGGTAACGTCATCTTTGACAGTGCGCTGGTAATGCAGTTTTGAGTAAACAGGAAAAGATTAACACTAATCTCACAAAGCAGTGTCAACATACAACCTCAATAAAATAAAATAAAATCAGTACTTGACAATACTACTTCAAGAGGTAATTCACATGGAAAATGACACAGAAACGAAGTAAAAGAAAGAATTAACAATTGTAACAACAGAATATATGTAGAACAAAAGCAAACTGGTGCTTTTCATTTATTATTAGAATAGATGGAGTTTACAGGCAATCGCAATAAAATAAAAAGAAATGAAAAAACACAGGGAAATGGAGGAATAGGAAGAAACAGACAGTGTGGAAAGTAATGGAAAACTGACATGCTTATGCGAAGTTTAAGAGAACGGATGTATTAAGCTGTACTTGGTCACATAAGATTAAATCATGACTGTGAGCTAAATGTTTGTTGATTTCCAGGATTTCCAATAGGCTGAGTTTTTGGCCATTGTTTGCTAAGTGAAAGACATAGGTAGTTGCAGCCCTCACTCAGCACAGGCTCATCTAATGTGGAGCCATAATTCTGCAACCTCCAGCAGCCTCAGCTTCAGCAGCCTCAGCTATACAAATATGTAATTGTTTATGCTCCACTGTTATTAATTGGGTCTTTCGTTTGCTGTGGAAAATACAATGGGCTGCAGTGTTCACACTCTGTTCCAGGTATGGTATTACCCACCACTTCCTGCAGACATGGAAGGACAGCAAAGGGAACATACATCTACATCTACATCTACATCTACATGATTACTTTGCAATTCACATTTAAGTGCTTGGCAGAGGGTTCATCGAACCACAATCATACTATCTCTCTACCATTCCACTCCCGAACAGCGCGCGGGAAAAACGAACACCTAAACCTTTCTGTTCGAGCTCTGATTTCTCTTATTTTATTTTGATGATCATTCCTACCCATGTAGGTTGGTCTCAATAAAATATTTTCGCATTCGGAAGAGAAAGTTGGTGACTGAAATTTCGTAAATAGATCTCGCTGCGACGAAAAACGTCTTTGCTTTAATGACTTCCATCCCAACTCGCGTATCATATCTGCCACACTCTCTCCCCTATTGTGTGATAATACAAAACGAACTGCCCTTTTTTTGCACCCTTTCGATGTCCTCCGACAATCCCACCTGGTAAGGATCCCACACCGTGCAGCAATATTCTAACAGAGGACGAACAAGTGTAGTGTAAGCTGTCTCTTTAATGGACTTGTTGCATCTTCTAAGTGTCCTACCAATGAAACGCAACCTTTGGCTCGCCTTCCCCACAATATTATCTATGTGGTCTTTCCAACTGAAGTTGTTCGTAATTTTAACACGCAGGTACATAACTGAATTGACAGCCTTGAGAATTGTACCATTTATCGAGTAATCAAATTCCAACGGATTTCTTTTGGAACTCATGTGAATAACCTCACACTTTTCGTTATTTAGTGTCAACTGCCACCTGCCACACCATACAGCAACCATACAGCAATCTTTTCTAAATCGCTTTGCAACTGATACTGGTCTTCGGATGGCCTTACTAGACGGTAAATTACAGCATCATCTGCGAACAACCTAAGAGAACTGCTCAGATTGTCACCCAGGTCGTTTATGTAGATCAGGAACAGCAGAGGTCCCAGGACGCTTCCCTGGGGAACACCTCATACCACTTTAATTTTACTCGATGATTTGCCGTCTATTACTACAAACTGCGACCTTCCTGACAGGAAATCACGAATCCAGTTGCACAACTGAGACGATACCCCATAGGCCCCCAGCTTGATTAGAAGTCGCTTGTGAGGAACGGTGTCAAAAACTTTCCTGAAATCTAGATATACGGAATCAACTTGACATCCCCTGTCGATAGCAGCCATTACTTTGTGCGAATAAAGAGCTAGCTGCGTTGCACAAGAACGATGTTTTCTGAAACCATGCTGATCACGTATCAATAGATCGTTCCCTTCGAGGTGATTCATAATGTTTGAATACAATATGTGCTACAAAACCCTACTGCAAACCGACGTCAATGATATAGGTCTGTAGTTCGATGGATTACTCCTACTGTCTTTCTTAAACACTGGTGCAACCTGCGCAATTTTCCAATCTGTAGGTACAGATCTATCGGTGAGCGAGCGGTTGTATATGATTGCTAAGTAGGGAGCTATTGTATAAGCGTAATCTGAAATGAACCTAATCGGTATACAATCTGGACCTGAAGACTTGCCCGTATGAAGCGATTTGAGTTGCTTCGCAACCCCAAATGTATCTACTTCTAAGAAACTCATGCTAGCAGCTGTTCGTGCTTCAAATTATGGAATATTCCATTCGTCTTCCCTGGTGAAGGAATTTCGGAAAACTGCGTTCAATAACCCCGCTTTAGCCGCACAGTCGTCGGTAACAGTACCATCGGCACTGCGCAGCGAAGGTATTAACTGCGTCTTGCCACTTGTGTACTTCACATACGACCAGAATTTCTTCGGATTTTCTACCAAATTTCGAGACAATGTTTCGTTGTGGAACCTATTAAAGGTATCTCGCATTGAAGTCCGTGCCAAATTCCGCGCGTCTGTGAATTTGAGCCAATCTTCGGGATTTCGCGTTCGTCTGAACTTCGCATGCTTTTTCCGTGCCTCTGCAACAGCGTTCGGATCTGTTTTGTGTACCATGTTGGATCAGTTCCATCTCTTACCAATTTATGAGGTATGAATCTCTCAATTGCTGTTGTTACTATATCTTTGAATTTGAGCCACATCTCGTCTACATTTGCATAGTCAGTTCGGAAGGAATTGAGATTGTCTCTTAGGAAGGCTTCTAGTGACACATTATCCGCTTTTTTAAATAAAATTATTTTGCGTTTGTTTCTGATGGATTTGGAAGAATTGAGCCTAGCTACAACGACCCTGTGATCACTAATCCCTGTATCAGTCGTGATGCTCTCTATTAGCTCTGGATTGTTTGTGGCTAAGAGGTCAAGTGTATTTTCGCAACCATTTACAATTCACGTGGGTTCGTGGGCTAACTACTCAAAATAATTTTCGGAGAAAGCATTTAGGACAATCTCGGAAGATGTTTTCTGCCTACCACCGGTTTTTAACAAGTATTTTTGCCAACATATCGAGGGAAGGTTGAAGTTCCCACCAAATATAACCGTATGAGTGTGGTATTTATTTGTTACGAGACTCAAATTTTCTCTGAACTGTTCAGCAACTATATCATCGGAGTCTGGGGGTCGCTAGAAGGAGCCAATTATTAACTTAGTTCGGCTGTTAAGTATAACCTCCACCCATACCAATTCGTACGGAGTATCTACTTCGACTTCACTGCAAGATAAACCACTACTGACAGACACAAACACTCCACCACCAATTCTGCCTGATCTATCTTTCCTGAACACCGTCTGAGACATCGTAAAAATTTCTTCAGAACTTATTTCAGGCTTTAGCCAGCTTTCTGTACCCCTTTAGATTTCTGCCTTTGGCGATGGTTGAAAGACGAAGTCTACAAAGAAAAATTAAACAGAAGAGAGCTATTGATCCTTTGGGTTGTGAACAGTGATTCCCCTATGTAATGACCCCGAGAGAACCTCAGAAGAACTACACGAGTTGTTGTCAAGATACTTTAAAACTGCACTGAAGTAGGAGGTGCATGAAAATCAAATATGAATCTAATCATTTGTCGCCTTTGCCCCTCACCTTATGTGAGTGACTGGTTGGGTAACATTCTGACATCTCTATCCCTTGTAACCAATAAAAAATCGACGTGTTATGTTGTATCTAATATTCTATTCGAATTAGTCTCTTAGTCTCTACTACCACCTACTAAAATATTCACTACTAACTGAGTATCCTCCGTTGCACCTTTATGTATTTATTCCAGTTTTTTATCAGTCCATCTCCTCCTCTCCCCTCTCTCTGTGTCCATCTCCTCCTCTTTCTTATCTCTGTCCAGTCATCCTCCTTTCTCTCTCTGTCCATTTCCCTCTCCCTCCTCCGAGATGTCCCCATCACCTCCTTCCCATTGCTGTCCTCCCTTCTCTCTCCACGCTACTACACTCATCCCAAGAGGAGGCTGGTTATTCTTATCCCTACAGTTTTTCTTTCCATATTGTATCTAATACGTGTACCAAATTTGATTTAAGGCCGTGCAGGGGTTTAGGGTGAGCCGTTTACCCGTATATTTGCCCACATAAGCATATGTAAAGTATATTTCACACATATTTAAGACACATTACTCATCTTTGTACACATATTTCACCAGTATGTCTAGGCAATTTCGCCCTGCAGTCTCATTTTCACGCAACATAATGTTTATTCATCAATTTTTCCTAAACTTGTGCTGCACAATGACAAAATTTTGTAGGTATATTCATGGGTATATGTGCATACTGTCTGCAAAATGTGTTGTGAACAACGTTAGTAGTAATGAAATTAAAACGTCGTGCAGCTTTTCAGGCGCTCCGGTATTTGACGTTATATCTCCTGAACTATGTGCCGTAAAATAATATATTTTTGCAGGTACATACAACGGCGTAAGAGGATACTGTTTGCGTCTCATTTGGCTTGTCATGTTTGTAAACACGGAGAGATAAGCGGTTGCGTAATGACCAAGGTCAAAGCTCCACAGAGTATCTCCCATGTGGCTAATGCATTAGGCTAATTAATTATTTTCCTTTATTTAATATGTTTTCTTTGATGAGGATAAGGGAAAGGAAAGATTTTATTTAATTTCTATAATAATGGGTAAGGTCACCGACGAGTTTAATTTTTTTACAATTGTCAGCACCTTTAATTCAGACTGACACAGTTTCAGATTCATTTATTTTACGATGATTCCTGGTCCTCAGAACGAAAGGCGTGGTGGACAGGTATATGATTTACCCATGTCTCTATTGTAGACCTTTGCGATGTGAAATGTCCGATAAGCGATGATGTCCCGGCTGTTAAAACTTTCTAACCCCACAGCGTCAGCCGAGAACTGTTAAGTGTAGTAATTATTTTGTTAAGAAAGCGACAGTCTTCGTGCAGCCGCTCGAACAACAGCATTGGACTGCTCACACAGAAGATGCCACGATATTATAGGAGGAGAGGGCGTACCCGCCTTACAGTTTATAAAGCAGGTACGAATCCTGCCTCGGGCATGGAGGTGTGTGGTGTCCTTAGGTTAGTTAGGTTTAAGAAGTCCTAAGTCTAGAGGACTGATGACCTCAGATGTTAAGTCCCATACTGCTTAGAGCCATTTGAACCATTTCGAACTAAACGATAAACTTTATCCCCTTCATAATTTTGTGGGAGTTGTCAATAAGAAAAGGTTTGACATTATGTGTAAAGTGTGCTGCAAGTCTCCAAGTGGTTCAAATGGCTCTGAGCACTATGGGACTTAACATCTATGGTCATCAGGCCACTAGAACTTAGAACTTCTTAAACCTAACTAACCTAAGGACAGCACACAACACCCAGCCTCCACGAGGCAGAGAAAATCCCTGACCCCGCCGGGAATCGAACCCGGGAACCCGGGCGTGGGAAGCGAGAACGCTACCGCACGACCACGAGATGCGGGCCAAGTCTCCAAGTGCTCTCATTCTCAAATACTGGATGACCAAAGTATGGGTAGTTAGCGATGTGCGATATACTGCTTTTTCATCCCCAACCTTTTGATGGGTAGGGTCCTCTGGCTCAATTGAACCGATCATTGACTGAAAATAATTTTGTTCGGTTACTTGGAGATCATTTGCAGCCATTCATGGACTTAATCTTCCCAAAAAACGATGTCGTGCCACCAGGTCACAACTATTCGCAATTTGATTGCAGAGCATTCTGGAAAGATTGAGGGAATGATTCGGTCACCCAGATTGTCCAGCATGAATCCCAATATGAATCCCAACGAACATTCATAGAACATAATTGAGAGCTCAGTTCGTGCACAAAATCCTGCACCACAAACACTTTTGCAATTATGGAAGGCTATAGAGGCAGCATGGCTCAGTTTTTCTGTAGGGAAGCCCATCGACTTGTAGTCCGCGCCACGTCGAGATGACGCACCACGCCGGGGAAAAGAAGGTTCGAAAGGTATTAAAAATAGTTCTTTCCTAATTAATGAATAATTAATACCATTAGATATCAGTGGTAGGGATAAGGATCTAGGCCTACTGATGCGTCACACGCCCTTGTGAAACAAGAAGGGTAATAATGCAGACGTCTAAAAACCAGGCATGAAGACGGCATACTGTGTTACGTTTTGTCTCCTGCAGATCTACTCGACCGTCTTACCGTTTGTTCAGTCACCTGGACTCTCATGTGCCCTGCAGATCTCACATTCTTGCCCACCACTTGTGGCCATAGGAGGCAGTCCTCGAGGCGACAGCCTGAACGTATTTGTGACCGAAGTAGTAAGGTGCTGGCCATGTAATCTGGATGGTGACGCTTCAGACTTCTTTCTGGACATCCAGATTTAGGTTTTCTGCGGAGGTTTGCACACTGCACTTTCAACCTGTCCATGCTCGCCTGTTAGCCAGGAGGCAAGCTACTGCACGTTATCCGCAGAATTGGCAGCCACCTCTACTCCCACCCAAGCCAAGCTACGCCCAACCCAAGAAGATTCCCGTTGTGCTCCGCTAAGTAGAGTTTATTCTGTACGCTTGCATTCTAGTGTTATGAGTAGGGTTTGGATGTTGATAAAACTATCCAAATATCAGAAGACAAAGCTGAATGAACTATACAGAATGTCCAGTTCATCTTGACCACCCTAAATAACTGTTTTTCCAGATGCAAATTACAAAATGTTTCAAGCAGATGATCTTTAGCCGTCAGGGGGACATCAATCAGCATGAGTGACTTCGTTGTAGCTTTGTTTTTTTACAAAGATATGAACAGCGGTATGACTTTTTTAAATGGCATCCTGTATTTTTTATTCGGTAATTCATTTCCTCTCCTAACGACGTATTCAAAATGTATTACAGTGTATCATTCACTGAAACACAACGTTATTAATTACATAACACAATACTGACTTTGAGTCCCATAGTGCTCAGAGCAATTTTTGGATCCATCTGGGAGGCTGTCTTCGGTTCAGAACACGACGTGCACGCAAGGCATTATGTGCTGGACATCCATCGTGTTGATATCAAATGAGCATTCTGGTTCATAGCGGCACATCTTCCAGAAGAGGAGGAAGAATTCGTCGAAGTCGGGATACACTGTGCCGTTTAGACTGCCACTGATGAAGTAACGGCCAATAATTGTAGTACCAAATATCCCACACCAGACGTAGCTCTCCATTGACGCTGATGTTCCACCTGTCTAAGCCATCGTGGGTTGGCGCTGGACCAATAATGCACATTCCTTGTATTTACCTGTCCTTTGTTGGAAAAGGAACATTCATCGGTAAATAGAACATTGGAGAAGAAGTTCGGGATGGCGAGGTTTTACCGCTGTGCCCACTGACAGAACTGTACACGATTCTGGAAATCATTCCCATGTAAGGATGGAACCGGTAACGTGTAAGAATACGACGTGCACTGGCTTCAGGAATGCCAATATCGTGTTCAAGCTGTCTACATCTTCATCTACATATATACTCCGATAGCCACCAAGCGGTGTGTGGCGGAGGGCACAATTCGCGCCAAAGTCACTGTTCCACTCGCGGATCGCGCGAGGGGAAAACGACTGTCTCAACGCCTCTGTACGAGCTCTAATTTCCCTTATCTTTGAATGCTAATCACTGCGAGATTTGAAAGTTGGTGGTAATAATATATGCTCTTCATCCTCGGCGAAGATCGGATTTCGGAATTTCGTGAGCAGCCTCTTCCGTTTAGCGCGTAGTCTATCTGCAAGTGTGCCGAACAAGATGGTCTTCCCCCTAGGACTGCCACGTCACTGTTCGGAGACCGGTCTTTTTGCGAGTGTACATTCTCGTGAAAATCGCTGCAAGCAATCATGTACAGGGTCTACATTCCTGCCAAGTCTTTTTGAGTATCGCAGAAGAAACATACAGATTCTCGTAGCACTATTACAGAACCTCGTTCAAACTCAGTGAGATGTTGATAATGGCGTCTTTGTCGCCGAATAGGCGTCGTTGTCTAACGTATGCTCACCAAGTCCAATCTCAAAGCTAACTAACGCTCACGATCGCTACAACGTGTATTTAAATCAAGCCTGATTTGCATCCTCATAGTGGTGCTACTAGCGCTACCCATTGGCAACTGGTGCGAAATTTGCACAGACATCATCTTTCAGATGTAGAAATCCGAATACCAACTTTGTTTCCGGTTGGACGATTCCTTCTTAGTGTTGCGATTTTTTTTTCAGCAGTGTAGTTTTTTAACAATAAGACATGGTAGCATAAACAGAAAAGGTTTATGTCAACAACAGCACAGATTACTTAAATAGTACATTATCAACGAGATGTTCTCGACACAGTACCACTATCCACGATCTTCTAGTAGTCATATACGGAATAGCAAAGGACTTATGAAACTCCTTCGTACGCAGCTCGTGGTCGTGCGGTAGCGTTTCGCTTCCCACGCCCGGGTTCCCGGGTTCGATTCTCGGCGGGGTCAGGGATTTTCTCTGCCTCGTGATGACTGGGTGTTGTGTGCTGTCCTTAGGTTAGTTAGGTTTAAGTAGTTCTAAGTTCTAGGGGACTGATGACCATAGCTGTTAAGTCCCATAGTGCTCAGAGCCATTTGAGCCATGAAACTCCTTCAGCTTGATCATGGACGCGATCATTAAGTTTTCTTCTGTTCTAGAATGCACTTTTTCGAAATTTTGGAGTCTAATTTGGAGAAAGCAAAGGAAAGGATGCGCTCTGGATAACAAAATAACCTTGTCCTTTTGTTGATTTTTAATATCACGTTTTTATTGATTTGTCACCAAATCCTGTCACCGATCGAAGTGGTGTTAGCGTTTAAGCTAAATAAATGAAATTGGAAGTTAATATGACGATGAAGAGGTCACTAGGGACTGAATTAAGGTTGGCAGGAATCCAAAGATGTTATTTTCAAAGGAACCATTCCGACATTTGCTTTAACTGAATCAGGGAAATCACGGAAAATGGAAATCTGGATGGCCAGATGGGGAGTAGAGCGGCATTAAGACAGTGGACTCGCCCTCGGGAAGGATGGATTTTAAATCCGTGTCCATCCAATCACATTTAGGTTTCTTCCAGAATCTCATTGAATCACCTAAGACAAAGGGAGGGGATGTATCCAATAAAAATGATACCGTTTGTTTTATTCCTCTTTTCCGTCTTACCACAGCGTAACTGCGTTTATAACGATCTCATCGTCGACGTACATCCAACACTAATTTTCGGTCTCTTAGCATTCCTGCCAACAACTAACAACTTCGTTCCACTGGTTCTTATCTTTCAGAAGATACTTTTGGAAGCTAAGTTCCGACTCTTTCAGCTTCCAGTTATGTGTATGAAGCAAAGGGATTTGTAAATCATATCCATTGCAATGCTATAGTTGTGATGTGTACACAGCCACTTGGTACAGTTCTGATGTGTACATAATCATTTGGTACACGGCAGTACTACCCGAGAGTGCCACCATGCAGACACACTTCATGCCAGACACATCAAAGTTCAGAGCGGTCCCCACAGGGATGGCGCTCATAAATTAGAACCGTTTTATGCAAAGCAGGTGTTGACAGATGTGAAAATTACCGAACTATCGGTTTAATAAGTCACAGCTGCAAAATACTAACGCGAATTCTTTAGAGACGAATGGAAAAACTGGTAGAAGCCGACCTCGGGAAAGATCAGTTTGGATTCCGTAGAAATATTGGAACACGTGAGGCAATACTGACCTTACGACTCATCTTAGAAGAAAGATTAAGGAAAGGCAAACCTACGTTTCTAGCATTTGTAGACTTAGAGAAAGCTTTTGACAATGTTGACTGCAATACTCTCTTTCAAATTCTAAAGGTGGCAGGGGTAAAATACAGGGAGCGAAAGGCTGTTTATAATTTGTACAGAAACCAGATGGCAGTTATAAGAGTCGAGGGGCATGAAAGGGAAGCAGTGGTTGGGAAGGGGGTGAGACAGGGTTGTAGCCTCTCCCCGATGTTGTTCAATCTGTATATTGAGCAAGCAGTAAAGGAAACAAAAGAAAAATTTGGAGTAGGTATTAAAATTCATGGAGAAGAAATAAAAACTTTGAGGTTCGCCGATGACATTGTAATTCTGTCAGAGACTGCAAAGGACTTGGAAGAGCAGTTGAATGGAATGGACAGTGTTTTGAAAGGAGGATATAAGATGAACATCAACAAAAGCAAAACAAGGATAATGGAATGTAATCTAATTAAGTCGGGTGATGCTGAGGGAATTAGATTAGGAAATGAGACACTTACAGTAGTAAAGGAGTTTTGCTATTTGGGGAGCAAAATAACTGATGATGTTCGAAGTAGAGTGGATATAAAATGTAGACTGGCAATGGCAAGGAAAGCGTTTCTGAAGAAGAGAAATTTGTTAACATCGAGTATAGATTTAAGTGTCAGGAAGTCGTTTCTGAAAGTATTTGTATGGAGTGTAGGCATGTATGGAAGTGAAACGTGGACGATAAATAGTTTGGACAAGAAGAGAATAGAAGCTTTCTAAATGTGGTGCTGCAGAAGAATACTGAAGATTAGATGCGTAGATCATGTAACTAATGAGGAGGTATTGAATAGAATTGGGGAGAAGAGGAGTATGTGGCACAACTTGACAAAAAGAAGGGACCTGTTAGTAGGACATGTTCTGAGGCATCAAGGGATCACAAATTTAGCACTGGAGGGCAGCGTGGAGGGTAAAAATCGCAGAGGGAGACCAAGAGATGACTATACTAAGCCGATACAGAAGGATGTGGGTTGCAGTAATTACTGGGAGATGAAGAAGCTTGCACAGGATGGAGTAGCATAGAGAGCTGCATCATACCAGTCTCAGGACTGAAGACCACAACAACAACAACATGCTTCCACCATGAGATCTTAAAATACTCCGCTCCATACTCCTATAGCAATGTCAGCCATCACAGTGGGAACTGTTACCTAGAATTACATGCTTCTTCCTCTGAATAGACTGTTCATAAATGGAGGCGCATTGCCGACACTTGGCAAGTTTGAGTTCCTGTTCCAGTACGTCAATTACAACTCGTCAGTTCCAGTCTAGAGTTACTGCCAGACTGAGCAGAACGTCAATTACCGCCATTATAACCAGCCGCTATGAACGAGTGATCGTCCGTAATCACCGAACAGTACACGCCAATCTGTGTAACGTTCAAGTCGGAGATGGGACTAAATATGAGGTGCATTCAAGTTCTAAGGCCTCTGATTTTTTTCCTCCGGACTGGAAAGAGATAGAAACATGCGCATTGTTTTAAAAAGAGGCCGGATTCATTGTCAATACGTCCCAGAGATGGCAGCACCGTATGGCAGATGGAATTTTACCGCCAGTGGCGAGAATGAGAACTGTTTTAAATACTTAAAATGGCGACGTTTTCCTTACTTGAACAGCGTGCAATCATTCGTTTTCTGAATTTGCGTGGTGTGAAACCAATTGATATTCATCAACAGTTGAAGGAGACATGTGGTGATAGAGTTATGGATGTGTCGAAAGTGCGTTCGTGGGTGCGACAGTTTAATGAAGGCAGAACATCGTGTGACAACAAACCGAAACAACCTAGGGCTTGCACAAGCCGGTCTGACAACATGATCGAGAAAGTGGAGAGAATTGTTTTGGGGGATCGCCAAATGACTGTTGAACAGATCGCCTCCAGAGTTGGCATTTCTGTGGGGTCTGTGCACACAATCCTGCATGACGACCTGAAAATGCGAAAAGTGTCATCCAGGTGGGTGCCACGAATGCTGACGGACTACCACATGGCTGCCCGTGTGGCATGTTGCCAAGCAATGTTGACGCGCAACGACAGCATGAATGGGACTTTCTTTTCGTCGGTTGTGACAATGGATGAGACGTGGATGCCATTTTTCAATCCAGAAACAAAGCGCCAGTCAGCTCAATGGAAGCACACAGATTCACCGCCACCAAAAAAATTTCGGTTAACCGCCAGTGCTGAAAAAATGATGGTGTCCATGTTCTGGGACAGCGAGGGCGTAATCCTTACCCATTGCGTTCTAAAAGGCACTACGGTAACAGGTGCATCCTACGGAAATGTTTTGAAGAACAAATTCCTTCCTGCACTGCAACAAAAACGTCCGGTAAGGGCTGCGTGTGTGCTGTTTCAGCAAGAGAACGCACCTGCACATCGAGCTAACGTTACGCAACAGTTTCTTCGTGATAACAACTTTGAAGTGATTCCTCATGCTCCCTACTCACCTGACCTGGCTCCTAGTGATTTTTGGCTTTTTCCAACAATGAAAGATACTCTCCGTGGCCGCACATGCACCAGCCGTGCTGCTATTGCCTCAGCGATTTTCCAGTGGTCAAAACAGACTCCTAAAGAAGCCTTCGCCGCTGCCACGGAATCATGGCGTCAGCTTTGTGAAAAATGTGTACGTCTGCAGGGCGATTACGTCGAAAAGTAACGCCAGTTTCATCGATTTCGGGTAAGTAGTTAATTAGAAAAAAAATCGGAAGCCTTAGAACTTGAATGCACCTCGTAACTGTTAAATACAGATGTCCAGACTAAACTTATTTGTGCAGGCTGTGGCAAATAAAAGTGGCCTGGGCGAGTGGATACTGTTCGACTTGAATGTATACTTATAACCATTGTCCGTGACGTGCGTACCGCTTGTTCGCCCATCACGTGATCCACACTAGTTTAGAGCGTAGTGCGATCTGTGTCAGTCTGAATGGAGCAGTGCAAAGGGGCAATGGTACTCAGAGTGGTTCAAATGGTTCAAATGGCTCTGAGCACTATGGAACTTAACATCTGAGGTCATCGGTCCCCTAGAACTTAGATCTGCTTAAACCTAACTAACCTAAGGACCTCACACACAACCATGCCTGAGGCAGGATTCGAACCTGCGACCGTAGCAGTCGCGCGGCTCCGGACTGAAGCGCCTAGAACCGCTCGGCCACTGCGGCCGGCTACTCAGAGTGGAGCAGCGGATGTTCATTGTGGAAAGACTCTTGGGAAATAAAGTTGTGGAAACAGTATGATGAGTTGTTTGCTGAGAAGTTTAATGGTGTCAACACGCCATCAAACAGCGGCATGCAACGTTTAGTCCGAAAGTGGCGTCACACAGAATCTTTTTTGAGTAAGTCAAGAAACATCCCGAAACGTGCCCTCACACCAGAATATTTGGCTGCAGTCCACCAGATGCAGCGCGGGATTAGCCGAACGGTCAAAGGCGCTGCAGTCATGGACTGTGCGGCTGTTCCCGGCGGAGGTTCGAGTCCTCCCTAAGAGCATGGGTGTGTGTCTTTGTCCTTAGGATAATTTCGGTTAAGTGGTGTGTAAGCTTAGGGACTGATGACCTTAGCAGTTAAGTCCCATAGAATTTCACACACATTTGAACATTTTTGCAGTCCACCAGAAAATGCTTCAGAGTCCTACAAAATCACGTCGATCATGCGAACGAATACTCTACCTGGACTTGCACATGCGTCTCTACCGAGTGCCTGTAGTTCATGCATTAAAACCAGCAGATGCTCTTCAGCGCCTCCCGTTTTGTGAGTGGCCGTTCATTGAAATAACAATGAATGGTTTGGACATGAATCTCTTCTTTTATGTCTGATGAATCCTGGTTTCATCTGAGTCGTTATATCAACTCATAAAGTTACAGATTGTGGGCAGCGAAGAATCCACATAACTCCCATGAAACACCTTTGCATGACCAGAGGATTGGAGTTTGATTTGCAGTGCCTGCACACTGCATTATTGAGACCATCTTCATTTATGAGACGATGACAAAATCAAGCTGATATTTTTTTACGTTCATTGGTGCTATTTACTTACATTTTGTTTCCTAAGTACCTCTAACATACCATATAAATACACATTCCTTTTTATGTGGTATGGCAATGGTATTATACAGAGGCTGGACAAATATGGAAACACCAAAAACACATAACATTACCATGTCTAACATGGTGTAGGTAACCCTCTGACATTCAAAACAGCTGCCAGTCGCGTCGAAATGGAAAAATACATACGCTGTATGGTTTTCAAGGGAAGCTTATAACTTTCTTCTTGCAAAACAGTGACAAGTTCTGTCAACAACGATGGAGGTGGACAGCGATCACCCACACTTGTCACTAACATAGACCACAGAGGCTCAGTAATACTGAGATCTGGTGACTGTGGAGGGCAGGGGATATGTGACAATATATCCTCGTGCTCACAAAACCAGTCCTTGACGATGCGAGCTGTGTGAACAAGGGCCCTCTCGTCATAGAACGCAGCATCACCACAGACGACACTGTACCATGGGACGGAACTGAGCACCCAATATGTTCACACAATCAATGGCAGTAATGCGACCTTGCATAGTAACCATGGGCTCAAGCAATACCACGATATGGCTGGCCAAATCATTATCGAACGACTGCCACTCTTTGGACGTAAACTCAGCCAAAAGGAGGGAACATCGTGCTAGTCCCAACCGAAAAAATGACACTCTTCCATTGCTCCATAATCCAGGTTTTGTAGATTCGGCTCCACATTTTCCTGTTATGGACATTTACACTACTGATGAATGACTTTGGAATTCCAGCTCCCCTGCAGTTCCCTGCTTATGGAGCTCCCTTTGTGTTGTTTTAGTGTTGACATGTTCACTAGAAAGGTAATCAGCCTATTTTCCGTCAAAATACTCTTCAGTGGCCGCCTGTCGTGATCACGCAGCACACACTTTCGTCATTGTTGTGGTGTAAATCATAGATATGCTACCTCCTGAAGCACTGAACACTTCCGCAGTCTTGCTCGCGGAAGGAGCCACCGTGCGAGCACCAACAATTTGCCCACGTGCGAATTCACTTAGCTCCGACGCAACGCACTCACAGCTGCACAGAATACTGTTCTCACCTCGACTGACACTTACAACGTTTTGAGGACATTGTATGTGTGCTGTTCGTGGTAAAATACAACAGCGCCATCTGTTGCCTTGACTGACATCTGCATTTATGTTCGAGCATGCATTTCTCGCTGTGAAACTTCCTGACAGATTATAACTGTGTGCCGTACGGAGACTCTAACTGCGGACCTTTTCCTTACGCGGACGATTGCTCTATCAACTGATGTACCAAAACGCTATTCATGACGCGTCCTCACAGCATTACAACCGCCAGTACTCATCTCCTACATTCCAAATTTTACAGAAGTTCCCCTGCGAAACTTGTGGGACAAGCACTCTTAGAAGAAAGGATATTGTTAAGATACGGCTTAGCCTGGGGGGATGTTTCCAGGATTCTGGATTTCTCGTGGTGTTTCCATATGTCTCTCCAACCCCTGCAAGTACAAATTCATATTTTGCAGCTTAATAATATGATGATGGTTTTTGTTATTATTAAGGAACAAGAAGAAATGATTACAAATAAAAGAAAATGTTACAGTTGTGCCGTGTATGTACAATACAGTATACAGGTTGTTCCGAACCTATGAGGCGTGACTGCAAAGTTTCAAGAACGGATCCGCTACTGCTTACTGGTTTGGTGGGCAGATACACGGAGGGTGGGGAGTGAGTCATTGCCTAGTTCTTGCACGCCCTCTGACAGGAAACTTCGTTTCCTTTATTCAGTTCGTTGTGGCAGCTGGCTGAGTGTGGGTCTGTCAGGACTAGTTGCCGGATTCTGTCTGCGTGAAACTGGACGTAAAAACGAAGCAACGAGTTTGTGTGAAATTTTGTTTTAAAACCGGGAAATCAATTCTGATACTTATGAACTATTAAAAACAGCTTATGGAGATAATTATATGAGCCAGTTAATGTTTTTGACTGGTTCAACAGATTTAAAAATGGCCGCGAATCATTTGAAGATGAACCATGGTCCGGCCGTCCTTCCGGAGAGCCCTGCGGTTCTAGGCGCTACAGTCTGGAGCCGAGCGACCACCACGGTCGCAGGTTCGAATCCTGCCTCGGGCATGGATGTGTGTGATGTCCTTAGGTTAATTAGGTTTAATTAGTTCTAAGTTCTAGGCGACTGATGACCTCAGAAGTTAAGTCGCATAGTGCTCAGAGCCATTTGAACCATTTGAACCGGCCGTCCTTCCACCTCAAAAACGAATGAAAATGTTGTGAAAGTTCGCGACTTGGTGCGCTCTGATGGTAGAATTACAATTAGGAAGATGGCTGATGAACTTAATTTAAGTTTCTATGCAGTTCAGTCAATTTTATCTATCAAGTGTTGTCAGGTGACCAGAGACAATACCGACCTGAACCGTGCCAAGAACTGATTAACCGTACTAAAAATGCCCCAGATTTGTTAAATAGAGTAATTACATGTGATGAATCATAGGTATATAAATATGATCCTGAAAACAAAGTGTAGTCCTCATAGTGGAAGACTCCAGGTTCACCACGACCGAAAATAGCACGGCAAAGTTGGTCGGAGGTTAAGACAATGTTCGATTCTACCGGTATTGTGCATTATGAATTTACCCGTGGAGGACAGACAATTAACCAAAAATACTACAAATGTGTTCTTGAGCGTTTGTGCGGAAAGGTGCAGAAGAAATGGCCTGCATTGTGGAAAGACAGGAGTTGGGTGCTACACCATGACAATGCTCCCTCACATTGTGCCTTCTCCATTGTTGAATTTTTGACCAAATTCAGAATTCCTGTGCTTCCACAACCGCCATATTCCCCTGATTTGGCCCTGCGGACTTCTACCTGTTTCCTGAAGTGAAATTTTCACTGAAAGGCAAGCGATTTGACTCGATTGAAGACATCCAGGAAAATACGGAGAGCGTCCTTAACACATTTCAGGAAAAAAATTTCTAGGAATGTTTCCAAAAGTGGAAACACCGTTGGAGTCGGTGTGTTCAGTCAGAGGGGGATTATTTTGCAGGAGATGCATTACACTTGCATGTAAGTACCACTATTGCACAATTATAAGCCCATTCCTAAAACTTTCCAGTCAGACCTCGTTGTTGTTGTTGTTGTCTTCAGTCCTGAGACTGGTTTGATGCAGTTCTCCATGCTACTCTATCCTGTGCAAGCTTCTTCATCTCCCAGTACCTACTGCATCCTACATCCTTCTGAATCTGCTTAGTGTATTAATCTCTTGGTCTCCCTCTACGATTTTTACCCTCCACGCTGCCCTCCAATGCTAAATTTGTGATCCCTCGATGCCTCAAAATATGTCCTACCAACCGATCCCTTCTTCTAGTCAAGTTGTGCCACAAACTCCTCTTCTCCCCAATCCTACTCAATACCTCCTCATTAGTTACGTGATCTACCCACCTTATCTTCAGCATTCTTCTATAGCACCACATTTCGAAAACTTCTAGTCTCTTCTTGTCCAAACTAGTTATCGTCCGTGTTTCATTTCCATACATGGCTACACTCCGTACAAATACTTTCAGAAATGACTTCCTGACACTTAAATCTATACTCGATGTTAACAAGTTTCTCTTCTTGAGAAACGCTTTTCTTGCCATTGCCAGTCTACATTTTATATCCTCTCTGCTTCGACCATCATCGGTTATTTTACTCCCTAAATAGCAAAACTCCTTTACTACTCTAAGTGTCTCATTTCCTAATCTAATTCCCTCAGCATCACCCGACTTAATTTGACTACATTCCATTATCCTCGTTTTGCTTTTGTTGATGTTCATCTTATATCCTCCTTTCAAGACACTGTCCATTCTGTTCAACTGCTCTTCCAAGTCCTTTGCTGTCTCTGACAGAATTACAATGTCATCGGTGAACCTCAAAGTTTTTACTTCTTCTCCATGAATTTTAATACCTACTCCGAATTTTTCTTTTGTTTCCTTTACTGCTTGCTCAATATACAGATTGAATAACATCGGGGAAAGGCTACAACCCTGTCTCACTCCTTTCCCAACCACTGCTTCCCTTTCATGCCCCTCGACTCTTATAACTGCCATCTGGTTTCTGTACAAGTTGTAAATAGCCTTTCGCTCCCTGTATTTTACCCCTGCCACCTTCAGAATTTGAAAGAGAGTATTCCAGTTAACATTGTAAAAAGCTTTCTCTAAGTCTACAAATGCTAGAAACGTAGGTTTGCCTTTTCTTAATCTTTCTTCTAAGACAAGTCGTAAGGTCAGTATTGCCTCACGTGTTCCAACATTTCTACGGAATCCAAACTGATCTTCCCCGAGGTCGGCTTCTACCAGTTTTTCCATTCGTCTGTAAAGAATTCGCGTTAGTATTTTGCAGCTGTGACTTATTAAACTGATAGTTCGGTAATTTTCACATCTGTCAACACCTGGTTTCTTTGGGATTGGAATTATTATATTCTTCTTGAAGTCTGAGGGTATTTCGCCTGTCTCATACATCGTGCTCACCAGATGGTAGAGTTTTGTCATGACTGGCTCTCCCGAGGCCATCAGTAGTTCTAATGGAATGTTGTCTATTCCTGGAGCCTTGTTTCGACTCAGGTCTTTCAGTGCTCTGTCAAAATCTTCACGCAGTATCTTATCTCCCATTTCGTCTTCATCTACATCCTCTTACATTTCCATAATATTGTCCTCAAGTACATCACCCTTGTATAAACCCTCTATATACTCCTTCCACCTTTCTGCCTTCCCTTCTTTGCTTAGAACTGGGTTGCCATCTGAGCTCTTGATATTCATACAAGTGGTTCTCTTCTCTCCAAAGGTCTCTTTAATTCTCCTGTAGGCAGTATCTATCTTACCCCTTGTGAGACAAGCCTGTACATCCTTACATTTGTCCTCTAGCCATCCCTGCTTAGCCATTTTGCACTTCCTGTCGATATCATTTTTGAGACGTTTGTATTCCTTTTTGCCTGTTTCACTTACTGCATTTTTATATTTTCTCCTTTCATCAATTAAATTCAATATTTCTTCTGTTACCCAAGGATTTCTATTAGCCCTCGTCTTTTTACCTACTTGATCATCTGCTGCCTTCACTACTTCATCCCTCAGAGCTACCCATTCTTCTTCTACTGTATTTCTTTCCCCCATTCCTGTCAATTGTTCCCTTATGCTCTCCCTGAAACTCTCTACAACCTCTGGTTCTTTCAGTTTATTCAGGTCCCATCTTCTTAAATTCCCACCTTTTTGCAGTTTCTTCAGTTTCAATCTGCAGTTCATAACCAATAGATTGTGGTCAGAATCCATATCTGCCCCTGGAAATCTCTTACAATTTAAAACCTGGTTCCTAAATCTCTGTCTTACCATTATATAATCTATCTGATATCTTTTAGTATCTCCAGGATTCTTCCAGGTATACAACCTTCTTTTATGATTCTTGAACCAAGTGTTAGCTATGATTAAGTTATGCTCTGCGCAAAATTCTACAAGGCGGCTTCCTCTCTCATTCCTTCCCCCCAATCCATATTCACCTACTATGTTTCCTTCTCTCCCTTTTCCTACTGACGAATTCCAGTCACCCATGACTATTAAATTTTCGTCTCCCTTCACTACCTGAATAATTTCTTTTATCTCGTCATACATTTCATCTATTTCTTCATCATCTGCAGAGCTAGTTGGCATATAAGCTTGTACCACTGTAGTAGGCATGGGCTTTGTGTCTATCTTGGCCACAATAATGCGTTCACTATGCTGTTTGTAGTAGCTAACCCGCACTCCTATTTTTTTATTCATTATTAAACCTACTCCTGCATTACCCCTATTTGACTTTGTATTTATAACCCTGTAATCACCTGACCAAAAGTCTTGTTCCTCCTGCCACCGAACTTCACTAATTCCCACTATATCTAACTTTAACCTATCCATTTCCCTTTTTAAATTTTCTAACCTACCTGCCCGATTGAGGGGTCTGACATTCCACGCTCTGATCCGTAGAATGCCAGTTTTCTTTCTCCTGATAATGACGTTCTCTTGAGTAGTCCCCGCCCGGAGATCCGAATGGGGGACTATTTTACCTCCGGAATATTTTACCCAAGAGGACGCCATCATCATTTAATCATACAGTAAAGCTGCATGTCCTCGGGAAAAATTACGGCTGTAGTTTCCCCTTGCTTTGAGCCGTTCGCAGTACCAGCACAGGAAGGCCGTTTTGGTTAATGTTACAAGGCCAGATCAGTCAATCATCCAGACTGTTGCCCCTGCAACTACTGAAACGGCTGCTGCCCCTCTTCAGGAACCACATGTTTGTCTGGCCTCTCAACAGACACCCCTCTGTTGTGGTTGCACCTACGGTACGGCCATCTGTATCGCTGAGGCACGCAAGCCTCCCCACCAACGGCAAGGTCCATGGTTCATGGGGGGTTCAGACCTCGTATTCGATCAAATTAATACAGGAGGTAGAGAATATATAAACGGCAGGGAACAGTTTGTTACTATTTCTGACGTAAGCTGTTATGTTTATCTCCCTGACTGTGAAAGTGTTTTTTCAGATATCCACTGAGCCGTGGTGGCGGCTCTTCCCTGCGTAGTCGTATGTGTCTAAGGCTCCATATTTCCCTCTGTGTATCGATTCTCCTTGTGAAGCAGTATCTCTGGCGTTTGCATCGAGGAGGCGACGGAACGCGGAGGGAGCCAGTACGACGAAAACAAGCCAACGGCGGGGTACGGCGGACCAGAACGACTAGCGGCCCAGACTATCAGCGGCACCTACATTTTTCGGCTGCTTGTTTTGGTCACGGCCTTAACCTTTCTCGCATGCTGCGATTTTTGGGGAGACGACGTCCTGTTGAATGAATTCAATTCGTCTTGACATCCGTTGGTTTGGGTTTCGGGCGATTCAGTGCTGTGCGCGATTGAATATTTAATGCTGCCCTGCCAATATTCAACTTAACTTCGCCTTTTACACCTTTCATGCACAGTGCTCGTACTAAGAGAGCTAATGGCTTTGCCTGGTCTTGGTAGCTTCCTGAAGGGCTGAATTTAATGTGATTACTGACAGTTTTTTTTGTTTAATGGTAGTTTTTAGTAATTGTGTATTTGTGCCTTTCAGTGAATTTCTAAGACTGGTTTTCTCTCTTACTTATTGCATGTGTAATTTGGTCGCCTAAGTGGAATTACAGTGGCCGAGGGCAGTTATTTAACTAACGTTATTTATCCTTTAATTGTATTAGTGATTACTTTGAGGGTTCCCCTGTTTTATTTAAATGTCGGTGGCCGGACTTTTTTTAATAAGAGTTTTCTTAATTGAAGTTTAGCCCTTTAGTATTCTTTAAACAATTTTGTGGTGTAATTGGATCAAAGTTTTCTTGTGGATGGCTACGTGAAATACTCATTGAACGGAAATGTTTAATTAGCCATATGAACACCTGATTCTAACGTCAATTAAAGTCACTAATTGTATTTCTTGCTGCTGGTTATTTTAGCAGTTGCCCTTTTTTTATTGGTGAGGTAGCGGATTTAAACCTTGTATGTCTAATATGTATGCAAATTGAGTTATAGATTTCCTTGCTTAAACTGTTGCGTTAGCGCCCGATGGGTGTGAGAATCTGTTTAATTCCAGTTCTGTAGAGGTAATCTCGTCTCTTTTTGCCTTATTGTAAGATACGGTAACAAACGGCTTGGTGGCCTGATAGTATTCGGCTGTAGTTATCGCTGAGCCTCTGATTGCAATTGTAACTAGCCAATTGATTAAAGCTTGAGACTGCATGTAATTCTCATGTTCTCTTTTCTTGATAGAGATCTTTTTTACGAGAGTTAAAGTTGCTACTCTTTGTTTCGTTCTTGTAACGGCTTCATTTGTAATTATTGTTAAACCACTTCTTTGGCCCTCACTTATTTAGTGCCTTTTGTTA
Organism: Schistocerca serialis cubense; assembly: GCF_023864345.2. NCBI lineage: Eukaryota > Metazoa > Arthropoda > Insecta > Orthoptera > Acrididae > Schistocerca > Schistocerca serialis. The sequence goes on from NC_064646.1 coordinate 124,562,937, forward strand.
TATGGAACTCGCCTCAGCTTGCGACCAACAACTGTACACGTCACGGGCACGCGGTCCTGTTGAGGTTACGTGTCTCCTTGTTCTTTTTTAACTTGCCTCGTGGCGCGGGGGATTGGCTTAAGCACAGTAATTCAGACCGTCTGTTGGAATGAGCAACTTCTCTTGTGTGTTTTACGCCCTGTATTCTTATTCAAAATTGTACCCTTTCCCTCACAACATCTTGCTCACTAGAGGTTTAGATTTAAGTAACTGTACTGTACCAGCTATTTCTCTCAGCCATTATGCCGCGCGGGATTAGCGGAGCGGTCTCAGGCGGTGCAGTCATGGACTGTGCGGCTGGTCCCGGCGGAGGTTCGAGTCCTCCCTCGGGCATGGGTGTGTGTGTGTTTGTCCTTAGGATAATTTAGGTTTAGTAGTGTGTAAGCTTAGGGACTGATGACCTTAGCGGTTAAGTCCCATAAGATTTCACACACATTTGAAAATTTCTCAACCATTATTGATTCATAGTTTATTTGAAGGTATTTCTTTAAACCTTTCACCTTGTATCTTCTAGAGGCACTTAAGCGTTATTTATTTAAAATTTTTGTTTTATAAAAAAAGGGGGAGAATTATTCTGCTTTAACAGTATATTCGCTTGTCTTCTTGATATAAGGAACTGTTAATGTTACTATGAAATAACTTGTTGCCTTTTATGAAATTACTGATTTTAGTATAAACTGTAGCAGTTTTACGGTTTCCAACACAGATTGGTCGAGTGCACACTGAATGTGGGAACAGCTCCAAGACCTCATTTTTGCCATTTGATTAGTGAGAAATGCTACTGTTTTTTACTGTGTGTATATTTCTGTTGTACATTTTGACATATTTGCCGTTTGGTTGTTGTTTGTTAAGAGGGACTCTGATCATTAATATGTTTAATATTATTTGGAAATTGGAAATTTGTGGTAAGATCCTATGGGACGAAAGTGCTGATGTCATCGATTCCTAAGCTTACACACTACTCAATCTAATTTAAACTAACTTATGCTGAGGGCAACACACACACCCATGCCCGATGGAGGACTCGAACCTCCGACGGGGGCAAAGAGGGAGGGGGGCGGGAGGTCACGAACCAGTGACAAGTTGCCTGAGACCGTGCAGCTACCCCGCGCGGCAATATTATTTCTTATTTGAATAAATGTAATCAAACGAAAATGACATTACTACTCTGAGTTGCCCCCTCACGATTCCTTATCCCACCATCCTAATCATGCACAAGTGGCATGCTTCGGCACATGTGAATCCGCGAGATACTCGACTTCATGCTCATTAAAGCGATTCGATGTTAGTGTGTGAGCCGGCATTTTCAGTGATAGACTGATTGGAACATATATTCTTCCATTCCGCTTCAATGGACGAGATATCGCATCTGCATGAAACATGTGTTGCCAGAGCTCCTGGAGGTTGTAATGTTAGATAAGGGATGTACTACCAGCACGATGCGACCTCAGCCCATTGAAACATTGCTGTGAGGAGTCGTTTGAGAGCCACCTCCGGTAATTGATGGATCCACGCAGTTAGCCCCGTGGCCTGGATACTTACATCATGTGAGCTCAAGTGTCTGGATTCCTTCGTCTGAGGACATACACAGTAGCTGGTGTGTGAAACCGTTGTGCCGGCCGGTGTGGCCGTGCGGCTCTAGGCGCTTCAAGGCGCTTCAGTCTGGAACCGCGTGACCGCTACGGTCGCAGGTTCGAATCCTGCCTCGGGCATGGATGTGTGTCATGTCCTTAGGTTAGTTAGGTTTAATTAGTTCTAAGTTCTAGGCGACTGATGACCTCAGAAGTTAAGTCCCATAGTGCTCAGAGCCATTTTTGAAACCGTTGTGGAAACAGAAGAAGACCTCGTCGTCAGAAATGCCGTCGCTGCTGCTACCATTGCAGGCATGCCAGGACTTTTCAAATGGACACAACAGTCAATGATCCAACGATGCACTACATGGATACAGTCCAATGGTCGGGCATTCGAGGAGTTGCTGTGAATGCCACTTCTATAATAAGCATGCTGAAATACCTTCGTGGGTCGTCCCTAGCACCAGAAACTGCCGTCATGTACCATAAGTAGCATAACTAACAAGGGAACCTCCCCGTCGCACCCCCCTCAGATTTAGTTATAAGTTGCCACCGTGGAGAGGCCTTGTAAAACTGAACACAGATCAATCGAGAAAACAGGAAGAAGCTGTGTGGAACTATGAAAAAAATAAGCAAAATATACAAACTGAGGAGTCCATGTGCAAGATAGGCAACATCTAAGACAGTAGCAGCACAGGAGCGCCGTGGTCCCGTGGTTAGCGTGCGCAGCTGTGGAACGAGAGGTCCTTGGTTCAAGTTTTCCCTCGAGAGAAAAGTTTACTTTCTTTATTTTCGCAAAGTTATGATCTGTCCGTCCTTTCATTGACGTCTCTGTTCACTGTAATAAGTTTAGTGTCTGTGTTTTGCGACCGCACCGCAAAAACGTGCGATTAGTAGACGAAAGGACGTGCCTCACCAATGGAAACAGAAAACATATTGATCACAAGGTCATAGGTCAACCAATTCCTCCACAGGAAAACACGTCTGATATATTCTATACGACACTGGTGACGGCATGTGCGTCACATGACAGGAACACGTTGTCGACCCACCTAACTTGTACTTTTGGCGAATGGGTAAAAAGATTCTTGTACCTTGCCCGATTTAGGTTTTCTTGTGGATGTGATAATCACTCCCAAAAAAGTGATGAAAAGATAATAGTTTGTCACATAAACTGCAACAAATGAATGCAACAGTTTCACAGTCGCACAGTTTTCCCTGTGCTCTGTCAAAACATATGTTTTTAACGTTTTCAAATTCTTCCGTGTGTAGACCGTCGAATGCTGCATATGTCCAAGCAAATCTGAACATGCCCTGGAATTTTGGAGAGCGAAGTTGATTATGTATGAGTGCCTGAACTTTGATAATTGACACGGACGGACAGATAATAATTGTCTGAAAATAAAAAATTAAACTTTTCACCCGAGGAAAGACTTGAACCAAGGACCTCCCGTTCCGCAGCTGCTCACCCTAACCACGGGACCACGGCGTCCATGAGCGTACACTATCCTTGATGTTGCCTATCTTGCGCATGGACTACTCAGTTCGTATATTTTGCTATTTTTTTCATAGATCCATACAACTTCTTCCTGTTTTCTCGATTTATCTGTGTTCAGTTTTTCAAAGCCGATCCACTGTGCCAACTTATAACTAAATCTGAGGGGGGTGCGATGGGGAGGTTCCCTTGTAAGTATATTTGTTTTGATGTTCTCTACCTTCTGTATTCTTCTGTATTAATTTGAACAAATAATTTCAGAACGTTCTGTAGACTGTTACATACTCTTAATTTTAAAATTACTCTATTGCCTCCTGGGTCTAAGGCGGCTCGATAAAAATCCAGGCAAGAACTGTCTATATCTTTTCCTGTTTTTATTTTCTTAATGAAGCCCAGTCATTTGTAGGCTTCGCTAGGGTTTGAGTGGCCAGTTTCCATGTAGTTTACCAACTCTTTTATGAGAAGCATTAGCATGAAATATCGTGTACTCTAACAGTACATTTCCTGAAAACGTAACAAATACTGCTTCTACTCGAAAAAGTATATATCGTTGCTCAACTCTCTGATGTACTTTCGCACATTGGTAGCTGATACCTTCCCTTGCATCTCGGATTGTTCTGATTCTGTTGTGGTTACCTTCGCAGATGGCGCCAAGTCAAACAAAGGCGGTGGTAGCCGTGCTGTTGCTGCTAATGCGCCTGCCGGAGGCTGCACGTGCGGCGAACGTGCTGGTGGTGTTCCCCATGGGGGCACGCAGCCACTGGAACCTGGGTCGTGCCATAGCCATGGGCCTTCACGCGCAAGGTCACCACATCACTGCCGTCACGCCCTTCTCTGGACAGGGGCCACCCACCAACTGGACCGACGTCCCCTTACCCAACCTCATACACTTCTTTGGCCGTGAGTATGCTGTCATAGAGCGTAAATATCTACCCAGGTGGGATCATCCATGTAAAATTACAAACAAAAAAATTTTTTTTGAATATTCTTCACTGTGCTTTCACAGCTGTTATAAATACGCAAAGACAAAAAGAAAAGAAAGGAAACGACGAACCACGAAGAAGTTATCCGAATGGGGTGAAAATCGGTAGATGTGCCTGTACAGACAAACAAATGATTACAGTTTCACAAAAAAATGATGATTTATTCAAGCGAAAGAGATTCACAAATTGGGCAATTCGGTAACAAAATGACACTAGTTCAGAGACTTTACAGGTCTCATACAGATATGACTTTATGTATATAGATTGATCGGCAAGTGAAAATTGGTACCAAGGCCGGGAATCGAACGTGGGTCTCTTGTTTACTATGTAGGTGCAGGTGGCTCTTATGCCCTTGGGACTGATCGAGAGAGTTGTTGTATTTCCTGAGGAATGTCATGCCAAATTCTGTCGAATATGGCAAAATCCCGAGCGGCTTCGAGCGCCCTGCCTATAATGATCTAAACATTCCCAATTTGGGGAGAGATCCAGTGACCCTGAAAGTGAAGGTAGGGTTTCTCAAGCACAAAGGCAGCAGGTCATTGCAGAAATGTAAGCCCAGGATGGCTTGCCATGAAGGGCAACGAAATGGGGTGTAGAATACCGTCGACTCAGCGCTGTGTTGTGAGGGTGCCGCGGTTAACAACCAAAGAGGTCCTGCTACGTACTGAAATGGCAACCCAGATCATCACTCCTGGTTGTCAGGCACCATGACGGATGGTAGATAGGTTGACATCCCACCACTGTCCATGGCATTTCCAGATACACCTTCATTGCTCATCATGCTCATACTGGCCGGAGTATGATGAGTCCCACTTTGACCTGAGCTCCGATGACCAGCAAAGATGTGTCTGGAGAGGCCCCAGGCGGCGGTGGGATACCAACCTGATCGTTGTCCGCCATACAACCCGAAAACCAGGAGTGATGGTCTAGATTGCCATTTCCTTTCGTAGCAGGACTAGTTTGGTTGTTATCCATGCCACGTTTAAAGCACAGCAGTATGTCGATGATACTCTACCCAGCATTTTCTTGCCCTTCGTGACAAGTCATCCTGGGCTTACTTTTCAGCAAGATAATGCCCGCCCGCAAACGGCCGGAATTTCTATGATTTGTCTTAGTGCTTGCCAAACTACTTGCTCAGCAAGGTCGCTAGGTCTCTCCCCCAGTTGAGAGCGTTTGCAGCCTAACTGGGCAAGGCGCTCCAACCAGTTATGAATTTTGACTATCTAACCCACCAATTGGACATAATTTGGTACCATATCCCTCAAGAGGACATCCAACAACTCTGTCAATGAGTGCCGAGCCGACTAACTGGTTGCATAAGGGCCAGAGAGGGACGCACTCGTTCCTCACTTGATCAGTTTATGATTCCTTTCTCCTGAAGAAATCATGTAATTTTGTTGTTGTTTTAATCACCTCATTTCTTCCGTATCCCACTTCTTTTATTGATATTTTCTGAGGAATCTCTTAAACTTCGGCCTATTCTTCATCACTGCTAAATTGATATCTAAATCTATATTTGCTCTTGGGTACACCTTACAATCCAGTATCTGAATTCGCAAGCTCTGTCTGACCATGATGTAATCTAACTGAAATCTTCGGGTGTCTGCTGGTACTTTCCAAGTGTACCTTCTCCTTTTGTAATTGTTGAACAGAGTATTTGCTATGTCTAGCAAAACTTTATTATGTAATTCAACTAGTCTTTCTCCTCTCTCATTACTAGTACCAAGCCCATATTCTCTCGTAAACCTTTCTCCTACCCATTCCCCTACAAGCGCGTTCCAGGCACCTATGGCTGTTAGATTTTCATCTCCTTTAACGTACTGTGTTACCCGTTCATATCCACATCTACTTTCTCTATTTCTTTATCTTCAGCTTCCGACGTCGGATGTATACATGAACTATCATTGTCAGTGATGATCTGCTGTCGATTGTGATGAGAATAACCCTATCCCTGAACTGTTTGCAGTAGCTCACTCTCTGCCCTACCTTCCTGTTCATAACAAATCCTACTCCCGTTATAGCATTTCTGCTGCTGCTGATATTACCCTATAATCGTGTGACCAGAAATCCTTGTCTTCAATTTCACTCCACTATCCCCCGCAATATCTGCATTGAGCCTTAGAATTTCCCTTTTCAGATTTTCTAGCTTCCCTACCACATTGAAGCTCCTGACATTCAACGCTCCGACTCGTAGAACGTTATCTTTTTGTTGGTTACTCAGTCTTCTTCTCATGGTCACCTCGCCCTTGGCAGTCCCCTCCCAGAGAATCGAATGGAGGACAATTGCGGAATCTTTTCCCAGCGGAGATATCATTACGTCATTTTTTTAATTACAAGCCACTTGTCCTGTAGTTACACATTATGTGCCTTTATCTCAGTGGTGTCTATTGCCTTCTGCATCACCATACCGTTGATCATTACTGATTCTTCCGCCCTTAGGGGCAGTTTCTCACCCCAAGGCCAAGGGAGTGTTCTGAACCTCATTCCGCTCCTCCTCCGTCTTTCACTAGGCCACTGGCACAATGAGGCAACTTCTTATGCTGGAAGTCTTTAGCCGCCAATACTTATTATTATTCGACAATTAAGTGGCATGAGGGGGGAGGGGGGGGGGGGGAATGAGGGTTGCGAATCCGCGACCGTGGGTGCTCTCATTACTAGCCAAAGACGCTATTGCTAGACCATTACAATAAAGAACAGACAAAGACAGTTTCCTGTCACATAAGAAAGTGCTAACACTGTAGTTACGTACATCCTAATTTTAGATTAGTGTCATACGAGATCACATTTGGGAAACTCATCAAGTCAGACTAAAGTTTTCCGGGACCAGAAGAGTGTAATAAGAATAATCTGTGGTGTTAACTGAGAAAAATCCAGCAGAGACGTGTTCGAGGGACTGGGGATACTAACTACTCCTTCTTCATATTGAAAACATCAGCAAGCGATCTGTTGGGAGAGGTATCGTACAAGACCACAAAAAAGTAACTTGTCACCTAGAAAAGATAAACCGATTTTATTTAACAAGTTGTGCAAACCATTGTTATGATTTTTAATACATGAAACTACATACATTAGATATATGTAATACTTATAACAACCCAAGAAAAATGAGCAATAAACATTTAGTATTTCAAATTTGGTCAGTATTTATGAGATTTCAAATCGTGACATTGCGGTGAGTTTCACCTCACCGTGGTGGTTCTGTATTAGTATAAATTCAATAAGGCACAGTATGAATTCAAGTACTTCTGTAACAAATAGAAAAGCATTACAGTTAACAAATGTTCCAGAGTAATACATCAAGCATCAACAAAACTTTTAGTTAACACTCGTAAGCACACCAGATCACGACAGGCAATGAGCAGCTGTGAAACATAACGTACAAGTAAATCTGAACTCATATAAATAGGTAGCGATCGTATTATTACAGAGAAGAAATCTGGAACAAAGAGCCAATCATGGAATAAGGCAGAAACCAAATCTCAGCCAAAAGACAATTTAGCTAGGTACACTATGTGATCAAAAGCATTCGGACACCTGGCTGAAAATGAATTAGGCGTTACAGTCTGGAGCCGAGCGACCGCTACGGTCGCAGGTTCGAATCCTGCCTCGGGCATTGATGTGTATGTTGTCCTTAGTTTAGTTAGGTTTAATTAGTTCTAAGTTCTAGGCGACTGATGACCACAGAAGTTAAGTTGCATAGTGCTCAGAGCCATTTTTTTTAAATGACTTACAAGTTCATGGCGTCCTTCATCGCTAATGCTGAATTCAATATAGTCTTGATGACAGCTTCAACTCTCGCAGGCAAACGTTCTATCAGGTGCTGAAAGTTTTTCTTGGGGAATGGCAGCCCATTCTTCGCGGAGTGCGGCATTGAGGAGAGGTACCGATGTCGGTCGGTGAGGCCTGGCACGAAGTCGGCGTTCCAAAACATCCCAAAGGTGTTCTATATGATTCAGGTTAGGTCTCTGTGCAGGCCAGTCTATTACAGGGATGTTATTGTCGTGCAACCACTCCCTCACAGGCAGTGCATTATGAACAGTTGCTCGATCGTGTTGAAGGATGCTCTTCAGCAGTGGGAAGCAAGAAGGTGCTTAAAACGTCAATGTAGGCCTGTGCTGTGATAATGCCACGCAAAACAACAAGGGGTGCAAGCCCCCTCCATGAAAAACACGACCACACCATAACATCACCGCCTCCGAATTTCACTGTTGGCACTACACATGCTGACAGATGACGTTCACCGGGCTTTCACCATGTCCACACCCTGCCATCGGATCGCCACATTGTGTACCGTGATTCGTCACTCCAGACAACGTTTTTCCACTGTTCAATCGTCCGACGCTTACGCTCCTTACACCAAGCGAGGCATAGTTTGGCATTTACCGGCGTGATGTGGTGTGGCTTATGAGCAGCCGCTCGACCATTAAATCCAAGCTTTCTCACCTCCCACCTAACTGTCACAGTACTTGCAGTGGATCCTGATGCAGTCTGGAATTCCTGTGTGATGGTCTGGATAGATATCTGCCTATTACGCATTACGTCTCTTTTCAACTGTCGGCGGTCTGTCAATCAACAGACGAAGTCGGCCTTTACGCTTTTGTGCTGTACGTGTCCCTTCATGTTTCCACTTCACTATCACATCGGAAACAGTGGACCTAGGGATGTTTTGGAGTATGGAAATATCGTGTACAAACGTACGACACAAGTAACACCCAATCACTTGACCACATTCGAAGTCGGTGAGTTCGGCAGAGTGCTCCATTCTGCTCTCTCACGATGTCTAATGATTACTGAGGCCGCTGATATAGAGTACCTGGCGGTAGGTGGCAGCACAATACACCTAATATGAAAAAAAGTACGTTTTTGGAGGTGTCCGGATACTTTTGATCACATAGTGTATGTACCTTAAGTTACAATAATTGAGACTAGTTCTGTGAATGAATGCAGAAATAAAATTTAAACAACAACGCTCGCATATGTTAACTTAAATAACAGATAGCAAAACTAAACTTATATTAATAGTGAGTACAAAATAAATTACACACAGCCAGAACGGACTATATTCATAAAGTAATAACAGGGCTCAAACCTGACATACCGGAATTAGACAACCCACCCATAATAACTGTGGCATAAGCAAATTTAGCAAAGTAAGTAGCAAGTGGGAACCGGTAAACTCTTTAAAGCAACCACAGCACAGCGGATAGCCACTAATAACTGTTCATACAGTCTACACACTAAGATGCTCATTAAATAAATCCAATAAGCACCGATGACTACTTCTCTCTAATCCAGCCTTGCACGTGAATTCTGTAGACACAGATAGCAGACAGGTCGTCTTCCACCAGATCCGCGCGAGCATCTAAGATGGTAGAATAGAGAATAACACAACTGCTCAAAATCACATTCAGCTTCAGCAAATGTTAAAAGTATCCACTTACTACAGTACTGGAAGCACTCGTCCTATAAAGGAGATCCCGCTGTTGTCGGTAGTAGATGACTTAGAGCGAGCTCTTGCGCAATGCCATTAAGTCAGCGTGAGGGCGCACGCTCCTGGTGGGATGCGAAGGAAGACATTCCTTACCTATACAGGCAAAAAGATTATACCATCTTTCGAGTTAATATCGAAGCACTGCGTGTATCACATATACTTATTCCTTAATGAAATTCTTTGTAAATAATATATCTTTTTCAGACTAACAACTCAGTTCCTGAAATCGAAACTAGAGGTAAGAAATTTAAAGACACTTATTTTCTTGTATAGCTTTCCTCGGTATATGTGAACACGCGTTTATATTAACTTACCAGCAACTATAAAAAGTTAAGTAACATACCAATGATGTTCAGTTTAAGAGGAGCCTAAAAGATTAATTTGCGGTCAGCTCCTCCTGGCCCATTGGAAATGGCCCAGTTGATATGTATATACTTTTAAAAATATTAAGTAATATGTTACATAAAATCTGATTTCAGAATATCTTCAGTTTTGCAATTTTGTCAATGCAAACAAGTGCTGTAAACTCTTTCTTCCGTTTAATAATGCGTGGCTACAATAGCTCAAGAATTATGATTTAAACCAATGTGTAGTATTCATTTACATGTTTTGTGACAAATTTCTTATTACGTCTTAAATGAAGATATGTTTAAAATATTTTGACTTATTCCATACGGATGAAGACCATACCCTTCAGTATCTGTGCAGCTGAAATCTTTTTTCAAAAATGTATTATTTATTCTTGCATAATGACATGCTCTACATTACTGAGTATCTCCTCTGTATGCATACACGTTAAAAAGAGGATGTCCGATCTATAGTATCAAACAATCCTGTATTTACTTTCCAAAATAATAGCTGTGAAATATCTGATCATCTACTTATTCAAGCAACAGCGATGAAGGATTTATTTTTTCTCCTTTATTTTCAGATACGTCAGGCTTATTTGATCTCGGAAAGACAAACGATTTTCAAATGTTCGTTGAACTGGTCAACTACGGAGTAAACTCGTGCGAGGTCTACCTTCAAGATGAAAACTTTAAGCGGCTGCTCAAATCTGGTGACAAGTTCGACGTCATGATCATGGAAGAATTCTTCTGCGAGTGCCTCCTGCCCCTGGCACACAAATTCGATATTCCCGTCATAGGATTCACCACGTTCGCGCCGAGTGCGTGGCAAGGTGACATTGTCGGAAATCCAAGTCCATATTCTTACGTACCTGACACGTTTCTTACTTACACCGATCACATGACTTTCTTCGAGAGATTGCACAACACCTTGTACGTATTGTTCTGTAAGGTGATCCGCGAGATGTACATGATGCCCAGGCAGGAAGCCCTGGTGCAGAAGTACTTGCCCGATCTGAAGATGCCCAGTCTATTCGAGATGGAAAAGAGGACTTCCATGGTGCTCACCAACAGCCACTTTAGTCTGTTCTACCCGAAACCGCTTGTACCTGCCATGGTCGAAGTTGGGGGGATGCATGTCAGTCTACCGAAAAAGCTGCCACAGGTGAGTCCTCTTTTTATATGGTCTGAAAGTGCACTGTCTACAAAATTTATTGGTGAGCCCAAAAAATTATGTCACCCGCCTAATAGATTGTTGGTCCACCTATGGAACGGAGTTCAGCTGCTATTCTGCGTATCATGCATCCGATAAATGTAGTCTGCTTGTAAATAATGTATCTTTCCCTTTATTTTATCTCTACTGCCTTCATGACTTAAGACTGTAGCCTAGTGAACATTGTGAAAGGCTTTCTCTAAGCCAACAAATGCTATTGATGTACGTCTGCGTTCCTTCAGCTTATCTTCTAGGATGAGTTGTAGGGTCAATGTTGCCTCGCGTTTTCCTATATTTCTCCAAAAGTAACAACTGATTCTCGAGTTGGTTTTTATCAGCATTTACGCGCTTCTGCAGACACGACGTATTAAAATGATGATTTCATGATGTTTACACCTGTCAGCACCTGCCTTCTTTGGGATAGGAATTACTGCATTCTTCGTATAGTCGCGGGGTATTTTTCCTTCTTGCACTCCAGAATGGTATTTCGGGTGAATGTGAAAAATTTTTAAAGTTTTCCCTGGGGCGCCAGCGGCAGAGTTGAAGCCAAGGCGGGCTAGTACACAATACCTAGATCGGAACGGCAACAAGGAAGAACAGCCGGTATCACAGGTAGTATGGGTACATCAGCGACTTAGTTGCACAAACCATACAAACTAGAGGACCAAGGTAACGATGCAGCAGAGTGGCTTTAATGAGAAGGGAGCATAGCATCATACCCTTGACCATGGACAGTGAAGTAACAGCAAAAGTGGCTCTACAGCACACAGATGCTGCAGAAATAACTGAACTGAAAGCCTGAAGTGAGGAGTTGGGAGAACACGGTGTGGTACAGAGTGGTATGCGGTTCAGAAAACTAGGAGACATTCAGTCATCCATGCCACACAATAATGTCATTGACATAGACCAAGTGCTATAAACAGTCTAACTTCCAAAGCCCAGTTCTCAGTTCATAGCTAACTAACCCCGAGATGGGACCTGTGACGCTCCATATCCAGTCCACCTAGACGACACTGATCTACGATGCAGAAGCTGGTCAGCCTGGAGGTCTTGGGCGCCAAGACCCCTTCTTCACCTTCACTGATGAGAAGACTCCTACCACCAGGATGGCCTATAATGCCTTGGGAGTATAGTAGCTGCCACCCCCCGACAACTGTCTAAGCCGAGATTAGATTAGATTAATACTTGTTCCATAGATCATGAATACGACACTTCGTAATGATGTGGAACGTGTCAGGTTAATAAAAGATTCTGTACAAGATATTACATTACACAAAATATTGCATGACACTAATGTTTAATATTTTTCCCCTTAATTTATATCTAAAAATTCAGCCAATGAGTAGAAGCAGTTGTCATCTAGAAATTCTTTTAATTTATTTTTAAATGTTAGTTGGCTGTCTGTTAGGCTTTTGATGCTGTTTAGTAGGTGACCAAAGACTTTTGTGGCAGCATAATTTACCCCTTTCTGTGCCAAAATCAGATTTAACCCTGCATAGTGAAGATCATCCTTTCTCCTGGTGTTATAGCTATGCATACTGCTATTACTTTTGAACTGGGTTGGATTATTAACAAATTTCATAAGTGAATATATATACTGTGAGGTTAGTGTGAGGATCCCTAGATCCTTAAATAGATGTCTGAGAGATGACCGTGGGTGGTGTAACCTCCCCACAAAATAATTACCGTAACCTACTAATAATACAATGTGACTAATCTCTCAATAAAAATTGTCGCTCACTTATAACCTTTCAATAATTCACTGTGAATTTAAACTGGTAAATTTAGGACGTCAGCAGTGCTGCGTCATGGCCCTGAAAGATCATACTGAATAAATTGAAAATTCTTACCTCAGTCTAGTCGCCGTATAACGCATATATATCTGCTCCTATAAGAAATTTTTCTGGCACAGCCCTGTGCAATGCTGGCCGATAGATTTGTCATTTATAAAAAGAACAACTGATTTTTCTTTGCAATAATCGGGATGACCATGGATTGGAGAAGTTAGTAAATTCTTTAAATTGAAATGAATGATCGTCAAAAGTTACTTATTATTATCAAGAGATTTTTTTAAAAACATTTACATGGGACTTGAGATAACAATACTACATATGCGCGAGGCTGCTTTTACCTTACACTACAACGCTGAGGCTCCGCCATCGCTGCACACGACTGGCCCAGCCAACACGATACATCAGACGACTGATCACTAGAAACTACTTACTGCTGCTGCTACACAGTTCCTACTGCTGACAACACTGCTCTCTTGTCTGAGATTCTCTTATACCCTACATATCGCAGGCAGCGCGTGAGCAATCCATCGAAATTACATTAAGTCTTTAGCATTTTTTTACAAGAACTAGACATATAAAGGAGTGAAATAAAGTGCACATGCACTGTAGAAGTCTTTAGCATATTTAGGACAACTGATCTTATTAAAAAATGAAATGAAGTGCACACGCACTGTATATGTCTTTATCATTTTACAAAAATTTAAACGCACTGTATAAGTCTTTACCATTTTACAAGAACTAGGGAAGGAATGGGAAGGATTGCATCATGGTTGTAGCACAGTAGGTTGCACGTAGCTGCACCGAAAGTCCATATCTTTCTACAGAAGCACAACACCAAGTAAGACAATCTGAACTTCTCTTCCCTGAAGTATTAATCAGTGTAGCCAAGACACTGACATGTTGTATTAATACTGTATGTTATCATTTTGGTAGTACATTAGGTACACCAAACAGTAGGACCATAATAACATCTCCATCGTGCAAGGTGGTGGACAGCTTGGTACGTCAACACCACATTCTTGTAGAATCCATACTCTTATATCAACGTAGAATTAGTGCAAAAACCAAATATAGTGCTCCATGATCATGAGGATGGACAGGACATACGGATATTGCAGTAATGGCTGGTAATTAGGTCAGAAGTTGAAGGACGTTAAGTCTTATGCTAGTCATCATTCAGAATTACATTAGTCTATCAACCGATCTGAACAATTACTGGCATTCATTGGCTATTTACAGAGCATTTAAGTAGTATGTATGGAGTATTACAGAACATTATTCATAAGTCATCTGTGTACAGTAATTATTGGCACACATTGGCCAGTTACAAAGCATTTTTTCATACATTATTCAGAAGTCATCATTCAAAAGCAAGAGTTAATTAATGGCATAGCACTTATGCATAAGTCATCATATTACAGTAAACAGTGGCATTCATTTGCCAGTAGCTAAACCTGTAGCAAGTATTGAGTATTACAAAACACTATTCATAACTCATCTGATTGCAGTAAATATTGGCACTCATTGGCCAGTTACAAAGTATTCATATAGTTTTACAAAACATTATTCAGTATTATTCAGAAGCCATCATTCAAAACAAGAGTTATTGCATGTAGCAACAAGCTGCTAGTGCCTATATATGATATCATGTAAGTGACATAAAACATATTTAAAATATAAGACATTGGAACTGTTACTCAAAGTCTGTAGTCCAATAATACATAGACATAAGCGAATCAATACTTCAGAAAAATTTGCATTTTATTGAGGGCTAGAAATATGTCTTAAACTGGTAGCATTATTTAGTTATATACTGGTAGTAGCTGGGACAGGTAATAATTTTTTTTTGTGCTAGCAATGAATTGCGTTGGGATCGATAATTGCTGGGGCATGAAAATATATGCTTTTGACTTATTGCTGGAAATAAGGATTAATAACGCCATTCGTCATGAGTCAGCTGTAGCAAGGTTATGAAACAAAGGCAGTATATGTGATCACATTCATGAATGATACACACAAATGGGTAAAAAAAATGCAAGTATTAGAACAGGTTTAATAACCAACTGCTTATAGCATATTAGTATCATGAAAAGCTTCTCCTCGAAAAGATACAAAATGGATTATTGACATGAAAGAAAAAATGTATATTATGCTGAAGAGTAGTAAACTTCGAATTAACAGGTAATGAAACGTGTACTTAATATGTATGTACTCTAGTTGTCTTTTCCAAAACATTCTGTCAAAAAGAACTGCAACAAATACTTAAATAACTACATAGCATCTCTTAACTAATACGAAATATATAAACCTCATCATTATCATCATCTGCAAAGAAAAACTTCATTATTCATATTACCATAACTTCATCATTATCATCACCTGCAAAGAAAAACTTCATTATTCATGTCTGCAAAAAACAGACACTTCATTATTCATATTAATATTACCATTTACTTCATACAACTATTCATTATCATTCATTACTTCCTATAGTATAGAGTTTCTTACTTCTAGCATATTTCATGACTAAAACTAAGATGTGTAGTTCTGTCTGACAGCTTGCTCAATCACCTCGTATTCTGAAAGAAAAATAATTAGTCAAGACGCTGTCATACGATGTGTATAGTATATTCTGGTTAATGCTTGTTAATTCTGATCCATTTACTCTTCATGGCAAGGTATTGCATTTTCTTTCGTTCATTCCGATGGAGAAATTTCCATTTCAGAGTAAACCACTGTGGTTGTTTAATTTATCTCTTTTACACGGTATTGCTTTCTGAAAATGATGAATAAGGATTCATATCTTGCATTTAAATCACATACTCATTAAATGAAAACTTTTGTCTAGTGATATAATTAAGCATACGGCATAGCATGACAGAAAACGTATTAGGTCAAAACCATAGACAGTTTTCAAGTGCAAAAAATGTACAGACAATATCATAATGTAGTAGCAAAAAATGTAGAATAGTAAAGATGTTGAGATATCATAAGGCAAAATGTCAAAGTCAACTGGTGTTTGTTACATCTTAAACAGTTCATAGTGCATACAGACAAAAATTCTACTTTCGATAGGAAAACAATCATACATACACAAAAAATCGAAAATGTGCACGGTCTGATATATAACGACAAGAAAAGCGACCTGCTAACCTTACCTTGCCGGGCACTTGCCAGGAAAAAATATGATAATCATCAGTAATCGTTTATATCAATAACTGGAAAAGGCATTACAGTGTGATAAATCAGAAAGTACGTTCATTCAATAAAGGGTTTAATACTGGAGATATGGTGATTGCCTTTGCTTTTTCTGGTTCTCAAAGTTTCGACATGTACTACATTGTGGTGAGGAATGCTGCGAATTCTGTATGGACCTGCGTATAGAAGCTCAAATTTACTGCACCTATTTTTTCCTCTGTTGGATAAATAGTGCGCACGTACTAATGGTGACAGCCTCGACGTGGCCTACCCCCCCAGTATCGTGCCGCACAACGATCGCATTGCGAGAAGAAAATCGAAATGCTCAGAACGAGCTGCGACACGAGAAGCAAATGTCACCACCAAACGGCGGCCGGACGTAGTAATACCTCCCGGCCCTCACAGGCGAAGTTACGCAAGAGAGCGAGACAAATGCCTCAGTTTCCCCCCCGGAGCCAAGTGCGTGGACGAATACGTATATGCCAAGTTAACATAGAAGGATACACGAGGACAAAAGGAGACATCCTCACAAAGCTACTAACAGAAGAAAAAATTGATGTGCTGACCTTGCAGGAAACACATCTATCAGAAGAAAATATCTCGAGACTTCTAATACCAGGCTATGAAATTGTGGGCTATAAAGCCCATAATAAACACGGTATTGCAACACTGATCAAGAAAGAACTGGTTGATAATATTGAGGAAATTATGCACCACGAATTTGCCGTGGGAATCAAACTAAACGATATGACTGTGTATAACGTGTACAAGCCACCTTCAGAAAAATGGGAACAACCTGTTTTACCTAACCCACAACACCCTGCAGTCATAATTGGCGATTTTAACTCCCACCACCCCAGATGGGGCTATCAGTCTTGCGACAAAGAAGGACTCATGCTGGCAGACTGGGCAGATATAAATAATTATACATTAATATACGATGCAAAAGATACCCCCACCTTCTGTTCAGGAGCGTGGGGCACAACATCAACGCCCGATCTTTGTTTTGTCTCATCTGGAGAAACTGGAATAGCACTTCCGTCCAAGAGAACTGTACTGAGCCGTATTCCTCGGAGCCAACACAGACCAGTTATTATAGACCTTGGGATCCAAATACCAGTAATAAAGAGCCCCCCTATAGCCCGCTGGAACCTCAGGAAGGCTAACTGGGTTAAGTTTAAAGATACCATTGAAAATAATGTAAACAGAATTCCCCCAATTCCAGAAAATTACGACAGATTTACGAAGTTAATTATTAAAGCGGCACATAACTCAATACCAAGAGGAGCGCGGAAAGAATACATCCCATGCTGGACAAAGGAGTGCGAACAACTACTCGATGAATATAACAAAACAGAGAATCCAGAACTAGGAGAACAGCTCATAAGAGCTATGGACGAGGAACGCAAACAGAGATGGCAAAAGCGGATGGAACAAATGGACTTTACGCACTCCTCACAGAAGAGCTGGAGTCTACTGAGGAAACTTGGCGGAGCACAATTCAAGGGACGGAACATCAATAATAAAATGACCCCTAACAAGATATGCTCTTCTATACTACAAACATCCAGAATCCATGCCTCCGCCTCGAAGAAAAAAGAACTGCACCAACTGATGAACGAAGAGCTAGATGCAAGCGAGGAGGAAGCAGGTTTAGCGAACTGGGTAACACAAGAAGAGATAAATATAGCACTAAAGAAAATGTCACCTGGTAAAGCAGCTGGCTGTGACGGCCTTCTTCCAGAATTCTTGAAGAACCTCGGGCCAATCTCTCTAATATCATAGATACCAGCCGGTTACCAAAGCAATGGAAAAACGCACAAGTCATAGCCATCCAGAAACCAGGGAAAACAGGAGAGAATGCTAAAGATTATAGACCGATATCTTTATTGTGCACCACTTACAAGCTGTTTGAACGAGTCATCCTAGGCAGAATAGAAAGTAAAATAGAAGCTGCTCTTCCCCCAGAGCAAGGCGGTTTTCGAAAAGGAAGAGATTGTTGCGACCAAGTTCTCGCCCTAACCACTTTCATTGAAAGAGGTTACCAAAACAAAAAGAAAACGGGCATGGTATTATTAGATCTCACCTCAGCATACGACACCGTATGGACAAAAGGGATACTGTATAAACTGTCAAAAGTCGTGAAATGCAAGAAGATCATAGATCTAGTCAGAAATATGTTGATAAACAGGAGATTCAAGGTATCTCTGAATGGGAAAACAAGCAGCTACAGGACACTACAAAATGGTCTCCCCCAAGGGTCTGTGCTGGCTCCATGCCTTTTCAATTTATACATAGCGGACATCCCAAACCTGGAATCTCGTTCTTTTATGTATGCAGATGACATCGCTATCGCGGCTCACGCCAACACTTTCGAAGAACTGGAAGAAATTTTTATACAGGGATCTGGAACGACTACAACAATATTATGACAACTGGCACCTCAAAGTAAATCCGACTAAATCCGTGGCATCAATAATGCACTTGTGTAACAAAGATGCAAATCGTGAGCTAAAAGTGCAAATAAAAGGTAAATTGTTGAAAAACGATAGAACGCCAAAATATCTGGGTGTTAAGCTAGATCGCACTCTCACATATAAGAGCCACCTGTACGAAGTCGCCCAAAAAATGAAAACAAGAAACAACATCATAATGAAACTGGCAGGAACAACCTGGGGATGTTCCACTGAAACTCTACGCACATCAGCACTGGCACTTCTGTATAGTGTAGCGGAATATTGCGCACCCGTCTGGGCCCGCAGTAGGCATGTCAGATATATTGATGTGCAACTTAACGAGACAATGAGGCTCATAACAGGAACAGTAAGACCCACCCCGAAACCTTGGCTGCCCGTCCTTGCCAATATCGAACCACCCTCGATTAGACGTGAAAGAGCAATCCAGAGGTACAAAGAAAAGTTCAGGGACCTACCTCCTCCCCCTGACAGATTGGTGTCAAGAAATCCCTTCTGGAAAGAACTCAAACAACAGATTGATATCGATAACCTGTGGAAACAGCAATGGCAGGAAAGCAAAGTGAATAACAGTTTCCTTATTGAGGACCCATCTCAACGAGTTCCAGGCTTCCAACTCCAACGTAGAGTGTGGGTAAAACTAAATCGTCTGCGGACAGGTGTTGGTCGGTGCGGATATTTGTTGAAAAAGTGGGGTTTCTCCCAGGACCCCAATTGTGAGTGCGGAGAGAGTCAAACCATGCAGCATATAGTTGAGTGCGACGTACACGGACTTAAGGGAGGAAATCTGATGGACATACATGTGATAAGTGACCAAGCACTTTTGTGGCTGGAAACCCTGAAAATTCTATTGTAAATCATTGTTAATGTTAATTTAAATTTTTATGTTGATGTTTGTAAGTGTATCACGCTTTGCCTGTAGCTGAACGAGAAATAAAATTCTGTCCAATGTGAAAGTCACGGCGTGTACAAAACTGTTTTTGCTGTCTTCTCCGGCGCTCTGCAGCACGTTTGATGTTGTTGAGCGCAATGTCAATTATTTCATGGTGACGTAGTCGACGAGATGTAGGAAGAGATACTAATTCTTTAATTTTGTTAGGTGGTTCAACATTTTTCAATATAACAGTCGGAGATAGCATAGTAGATTCATTTGGTATGGAGTTAATTACATCCTGGAATGAGAGTATGTGTATGTCCCAGTCAATATGTTTTTTATGGCAGTATATTCTACATAGTTCACCAATTTCTTTCATCAGTCGTTCAGAAGGGTTCGAAGAAGCGTGGTACCTGGATATATAGATCGGAGAAATGTTTCTAGCTCGTAACATACGTGTCCACATCGCAGATCGAAACTGTGGTCCACTGTCGCAAATTACTTTCAATACATGCCCTACATGAAACATAAAATGTTTTACAAATGCATTCCAAATAGATTTAACAGTAGCTTTGCGTAACGCAGTGAAAGTAACAAATTTCAAAGTGAGTTCAACAGCGACAAAGATGTAACAACAACCTCTATTAGATCTGGGAATCGGACCAAAAATGTCTACAGCGGCCATGTGTCTCAATTTAACAGTTACAATGGGATGTAACGGAGGAATATGTGAAGTCGTGTCTGATTTAGCTTTCTGGCAGATTTTACATGACGCTAAAATTTGCTTGGCAGAAGTTGGTTGCGATGTCTAGCTGATTGTTGCTGAGAGAACAGGATAGTGCGTCTGCTACAACATTTTGTGTACCGGGAATGTGAACAATTGTAAAATTAAATTCCTATAAATAAAGTTTCCATCTGCTTAATCTGTCATGTATAAATTTTGCGGAAAGTGGAAACTGTATAGCTCTATGATCTGTGTAAACGGTCGTATGTCTTCCATAAACAAAATGCCTAAATCTCGTAAATGCCCATACAACACATAATGTTTCAAGTTCTGTGACAGAATAATTGCGTTCAGTAGGTGACAGAATGCGACTTGCAAAGGCGATGTTTTTAACTACTGTAGTACCGTCTTCTTCAATTTCCTGAAAAATGTGTACGCCTAAAGCTGTGTTAGAACTGTCGGTGGCAATGAAAAAATTTCTGGTAGGATCTTGGTGTGATAAAAGTGGTGCGTTCAACAAAGCTTGTTTCAGCTTTACAAATTCAGAATTTGCTTGGCTATCCCAGGACCAAATAGCGTTTTTACCCGTCAATTGGCATAATCTAGGGGTGTCTAAAGCAGAGTAATGAATAAATTTACGGAAAAGTTAATTAATCCCAGAAAGCTGTGTAGTTGTTTCTTCGTCGTAGGAACAGTAATGTCACGTAAAGCTTGAAGTTTTTCCGGGTCAGGCGCAATGCCTTCTGCTGAAATAACATGTCCAAGAAATTTTATGGAAGTTTTGCCAAAGTGCGATTTGTTAAGATTAACTGTCAGTCCTTGTGCACGAAAAGTTTGCAACAGTTGTTCAAGAATCAGATTGTGTTCAGACCAGTTAGCTTCTGCGATAAGGATGTCGTCTACATATGTTGTGATTCTGTCTTTAAGTTCTGTCGGAAGTATACTATTCAAACCGCGAATAAATGCAGCTGAAGAAATTGTTAGACCGAACGGTAATTTGCAAAATTGATAACAATCACCAAAACAGAGAAATGCTGTGTACTTTCTGCAGTTCGGATGGAGCGGAATTTGCCAAAATCCCGATTTCAAATCTAATGTGGAATAAACAGCAGTACCATGAAATTTCTGTAGAAGTTCTTCTAGTGTTTGCGGGCGATCTGTTTCATTAATAATAATGTCATTGATGTGACGCGAATCAAGTACGAGTCGAAGTGTACCATCCTTTTTCTTAACAATATGGAGCGGGTTTATGTACGGACGAACTGCCGGTTCAACAATACCTTGGTCAAGCATAGCTTGCAATTCTTTCTTAACTTGTTCTCTGTGAATATATGGAATGGGATAATGTTTGGCTTTAAATGTGTCATGCTGTTTAACTTGAAATTCATACATAAAACCAGACATAGTACCAGGGATATTGTCAAAAACTGGAGCTTGCTGTAAAAGAATTTTGCGTAGTTGCGTACGTTCGTTGTCTGTATTTGCACTGCTTTGTTTTACTTTATCATTTGCTTAACGTCATAGTCGGCTTCGTCTGGTGTATTATAGTTGTGTACGTACGTATCTGTGAACAATGTGGAATGACAGTCCGTATTACGCGATGTAGAAAAGACCTGTGTTCCGTTAATTGCCTGTTCATCTGCAGATAAAGCGTGCTGAAATTCTAATGCCAGTTGTACATTCTCATCCTTTAACATTAAATAGGAATTTTGAAAGTCAGTAACTGCGTCGTGTTGTAGCAAAAAACTCGTACCTAAAATAACGTCTGTTGTCAGTAAGGGAACAATCCAAAAATTTGAGTGAAACGTATGACCTGCAATACAAAACGATAAGTGTGTCTGTAATTTTACTTCTACTCCTTTACTAGATACTGCTTCTTTTACTTTAGTTCTGCCTAATGGTAACGTAGGATAAATATTCTCTTTGTTACATTCATTGAAAGTTTCTTCATTTATGACTGACATAGGTGATCCAGAATCGATTATTGCTGAAAATTTGGATGATCCAATCTTTACTTCAATGACAGGGTGGGAAATGGTTTTTTTGTATAACTGGTTTTTCCTGCAAAAGAGTGTCTCGTATGTCGTCAAAAGTAATAACATTTTCGTGAACAAGAGTCTGTGTATCAAAAGTATTGCTTACGTTGCTGGAAGATTCATTCTGCACTGTATCTAGTCAAATTCTTTCTGACGTACTGTTATTTGCGGGAGGATGCTGTGGCATTTCAACTGTTTGTACTGTTCTGTCTGTTATTTCTTCGTGACATATTACGTTCGGGATGATACCGACTGTCTGGTTCATTCATGATAGTCTGTTGTTGCGGATGATTCTGCTGCTGGTAAGACCGACTGTTATTAAACGTACGCTGAAAACTGTGCTCTTTACTTTTACGTCTGTCATAATAATCGTTGCTATACGGCGCATTGCGATATGAGTTGAAATGGTGTGTTTTCTGTACGTAGTGATTTCCTTGTTGCTGTGGATTACTATTTGGTGGAGCCGACGCTATACGTGTAGGCGGCGAAACATTAAAGCTTGGTTGACCTTCCTGACTACATTGTTGGTTAGGTATGTTAACCGGCTGGTTTTGATGCTGTTGTGGGGAAAAGCCTCTACTGTTGCCCAAATGTGTTTCCTGTTGCTGATAATTTTGATGATACTGATAATTAAAATTTTGTCTGTTATTAAAATTCTGGTGGTTGTCATTCCTGGACCGTCTATCACCTTTGCTATTATAATAGCGTGGCTGATCGTAATTTCCGTATGCTTGTTTGCCTTGGTTATGATGTGAAAAAATTTTTGTTAATGAAGGAATAGTCTGATTGCTGAACTTCCAAAAGGTGTAACAGATCTCTCAATGCCGAAATATTTTCCTTCTGCTGACCTGTTAAAAGTGATACTCTTAACAATCGTGGTAATTTAGAAATACATAATTGGATAAGTGCTGATTCACTGTATGGCTCACCTAAGTATTGGTTTTGTTGCACCATGTGTTCAAAAAATTGCGTGACAGTGAGAAAATTTGAGTTCTCATAATTTGGTAAGCTAATTAATTGATCCTTGATTCCGCGCTGTGTCGTCTTCGACCAATACGCTGACAGAAAAGCATTCTGAAATTCTTCTACCGAGTAGCATTGTCTCGCGATCGGTCTCATACGAGTTGCCGGTTCGCCTTCCAAAAAACTGCAAATAAATTCAAGTTTGTGTGTTACGGGCCAAGTTGGTGGAAAAGCAAAACTAAAATCTTGTATCCAGTCCAAAGGGTGAATCTGTGTTCTATCATTTTTAAATACCTTAAATTTCCTAATGGATAGAAAGTGCTTGTAATCAAAATTATCTTCTCTGTATGTCTGAACAGGTTCAGGATTGAATGATAATCTGTTTGTCTGTGACTGTTCGGAATCTAAGTCACATACTCTCTGTAAATGACCTAAATTATACTGGCTGTGTGAGTGTGAGAAATGTTTTGAATGTGGCGTATGCTGTGCCGTGTTAGAGGCTGAAACATTTTTCATCTCTGTCACTTCTTGCTGTAAAGATGACAATTTTCTACGTAATGTATTATTGGATGAACGTATCTCACTGATTGTCTGCTGTAAGTTTTGGAATTGGGGTGTTTGATTGAACGAAATTGCTGACGTATCGTCTGATTTAGTGTCGTTGTTATACGAGTGGCCAATTCATCAAATTTTTCAGTCAATGCTTTAACCTGATTATCATTTTTAGTGTCACAAGCATTAATTTGTTTTTTGATTTTACGTGTGGTTTTGTTTAATTTCTTAACGTCTGCTTTGATGGCATTGGGGTCCTGTATTAATTCTAATTGTTCAAGTCTGATGGTCACTGTCTGAAAGTCTACTGTGTGTGTGTGTCTGTTTTTGTTTTAAGATCGGAGATTTCATCATGCAATTCGGTGTTCAGCTGTTTGATTTCATCTGATACTGTAGCAACATTGTTGTCTACGTATGTTTTTGCCTTCGTAAACATTTGACGCTTATCTTCCCGTCTCTGTGCAGTAATTGTTTCCATAACTTGTTTCTTTACTTTGTTCTGTTCCTGTATAAATCTACGGTAACGCGTTTCACGGCTTTGTATGTGGTGATTAAAACGTTCGTCAATTTGGCTGTTTTGTTGTTCAAATTTCGTGTCTACTTTCGCATCCAGTGTGCGTGAAAGTTCTGATGACATTAATTTAAACTCGTCGTGTAACTGTGTTGCGTTTACAGAACATTGTTTAGCGACTGCACTAATTTCATCTCTAAGTAATTTGGTTGTGGCTGCATGTGTATTACTTAATTCTTGTACCCCAGACCTAATTTCTTCACTACTGTTCCTAGCACAAGCCTTAATTTCCTCACGTAATTGTTCTTTAGTATCATGACATTGCACGGCAACGGCTGTAATCTGTTCACTAAGCTGTTTGAAATTGTTGTCTTGTTTTTCATTCAACTGTTTGGAATTGTTGTCTAGTTTTTCATTAAGTTGTTTGGAATTGTTGTCTAGTTTTTCATTAAGTTGTTTGGAATTGTTGTCTTGTTTTTCATTCGACTGTTTGGAATTGTTGTCTAGTTTTTCATTAAGTTGTAGCAATACTGCCATAACTTGATCCAGTCAAAAGTAGCGACTCTATTTTCTATGATGTGTGATGGTGTATCTGCATGTGACACGTTTTGAATAACCATTTGGTCATTGTCTGATTCTCGAAAAGGTTCGCTAATCGGATGTGCACTGTTGGCCACTACATCGGAATCAAATAAATCTGACGTGTTTTGAGTATATTGGTCACCTTCGTTAGAAACAATTATGTGTTCGCTACGTAGATTTCGCAAATCAGGCGTGTCAAACTGGACAGCGTTCATTGTAACGGAACGTGCCGCGTCATCAATTGTTACATTTACTGTGGACATAATTGAATTTGTTTGTTCATCATTAGGATCAAAAAAATTACTAGTGATCGGCACGCACTGAGTATCTGTAATTAGAGGATTATCACTATTACACTGACTGTCGCTAGTATGATCGATCAAATTATTCGAGTCAGCTTTTTCACTCATTGCACATCGCGATGTACTGATAGCTGTTTTTCGCCGCATATTCACAAATCAAAGTTAAGCACAAAAAGAAACAAAGACAGAGCAAAAATGGAACAAATACAATTACAACAAAGAGCAATAACTTGCCGATGATCTGTGAAAGAAAGAGTGACAAATTAGTAAATGCATTGCGCCAGATGCAAACTACATTTAAGTAAATAAGAGCAGATATATAACTGACAACTTCTCAGAAATTCACAAAGAAAATACGATCTTGGCCGGTTGTCGACAAGTGTAACCTCCCCACAAAAAATAAAAAAATAATATAAATAATATTCACATTTAGTGTAATCTCAAAACAGAACAATTCCTAAACCTCTCAACAGTAAAAAAACATAATTATGTCGTTCACATTCAGTATAACCTACCAACAGGAAAATCGCGTAATCTATCAATAATAAAATGTGACTAATCTCTCAATAATAAAGAATGTGACTCACTTATAACCTTTCAATAATTGACTGTCAATTTAACCTGGTAAATTTTGGACGTCAGCAGTGCTGCGTCATGGCCCTGAAAGGTCGTACTGAATAAATTGAAAATTCTTACCTCAGTCTAGTCGCCAGATAACGCATATATATCTGCTCCTATATGAAATTAAACTTCTCTGGCACAGCTCAGTGCAATGCTGGCCGATAGATTTGTCATGTATAAAAGGAAACAACTGATTTTTCTTTACAATAATCGGGATGACCATGGATTGGAGAAATTAGTAAATTCTTTAAATTGCGATGAATGATTATCAAAAGTTAATTTTTTTTATAAGAAAGATTATTATCAAGAGATTTTTTTTTAAACATTTACATGGGACTTGAGATAACAATGCTACATATGCGCGAGGCTGCTTTTACTTATACTACAACGCTGAGGCTCCGACATCGCTGCACACGACCGGCCCAGCCAACACGATACATCAGACGACTGATCGCTAGAAACTACTTACTGCTACTGCTACACAGTTCCTACTGCTGACAACACTGCTCTCTTGTCTGAGATTCTCTTATACCTTGCATATCGCAGGCAGCGCGTGAGCAATACATCGAAATTACATCTGCTCGACTGCGCTTACAACAAATTCCTTAATCATGGACCTCTTACAGTGGGCTTCAGCAATTATTCTGATTACAAGTTTTTGAGCAATGAATACTTTTCTACTCAACGATGAATTACCCCAGAATATGATGCCATACGAAAGCAGTGAATGAAAGTAGGCATAGTAAGCTAATTTACTGAGATTCTTATCACCAAAATTTGCAATAACCCTAATAGCATACGTAGCTGAACTCAGACGTTTCAGCAGACCATCAATGTGTTGCTTCCAGTTTAACCTCTCATCAATGGACACACCTAAAATTTTTGAAAATTCTACCTTAGCTACAGACTTCTGTTCAAAGACTATATTTATTACTGGAGTTGTGCCATTTACTGTACGGAACTGTATATACTGTGTTTTATCAAAATTTAAAGAGAGTCCGTTTGCTGAGAACCACTTAATAATTTTGTGAAAAACATCATTTACAATTACATCACTTAGTTCTTGGTTTTTGGATGTTATTACTATACTTGTATCATCAGCAAAAAGGACTAACTTTGCATCTTCATCAATGTGGAATAGTAGGTCATTAATGTATATCAAGAACAGTAAAGGACCTAAGACCGAATCCTGTGGGACCCCATACTTGATAGCCCCCCAGTTTGAGGAATCAG
This sequence comes from Schistocerca serialis cubense, assembly GCF_023864345.2. Lineage (NCBI taxonomy): Eukaryota > Metazoa > Arthropoda > Insecta > Orthoptera > Acrididae > Schistocerca > Schistocerca serialis. Next base: position 124,589,939 of record NC_064646.1, read on the forward strand.
CTGTTGTTTTAACATTACATGAACCACTTATTTCAACTTTCTGCATTCTTCCAGATAAGTATGAATTAAACCATTTGTGCGCTACCCCCCTCAAACCGTAATGATTTAGCTTATCTAAAAGAATTCCATGATTTACACAATCAAAGGCCTTTGAGAGATCACAAAAAATACCAATGGGTGATGTCCGGTTATTCAGAGCATTTAATATTTGATCAGTGAAAGCGTATATAGCATTTTCTGTTGGAAAGCCTTTCTGAAAACCAAATTAACATTTTGTTAGTACTTTATTTTTACAAATGTGGGAGGCTACTCTTGAATACATTACTTTCTCAAAAATTTTTGATAGAGCTGTCAGACACCACTGGCATCGCTGACAGTTCTCTCCCTGTGATACTGTGATCTGTCTCTTCACGACTATGGCCACCTGTTGAAGAGAAGTTATGTGCCTTCCCAACACATGACAACAAGAGCACCGTGATAACGTGCTAGCCATGATGCTAGCCACCGGGAAACACGGGCAATGCCCGGAGTGTATCTGGTCAGTAGCCTCCAGTGACGTAGCTGCTGCTGCATGTCCAACCCTGTCGCCATGGCGGCCGAGATTGCCAGATGTGGAGGCATCAGCAAGAACCGGTGTGGCTAGTATCCTTTTGCTCATACGGCTGCGGCTGCCGCGAAAGAAGACAGCCGTGTATCCGATACATGTGTATTCTTCCGGCGAGCGACATGTCTTCACCACTGCTCTCTACGCCGTTCCAGCAGTCACAGAAGACACACCTCTGGTTCTCTCTAGTCTGCCTGATATATTATACAGAATGTGGAATAGTTTTTCAAGGCAGGCTCTCCCAAGGATCTGCAAAATACAGATGGAATGTTATCTGCTCCAGAGGACTCGTCTCCACTTGCGTGTTTCAGAGTTCTGTCAAATTCTTCTCGCAGTATTTAATCCCGTATCTCATTTTCATTTACTTCCTCGTTTTTTTCTGTAATGTTGTTTTCAAGTTTGTTTCCATTTTATAGACCCTCTCAGCTTTCCTTGTCCTTGTTTATTACTGGCTTTTCACCCAAGCTTTTGATATTCGTATAGCTTCTTCTTGTCTCTCCTAAGGGCTCTTTTCATTATTCGCTGATCTGTCTCGCATAATTGCAAATGTTTCTAGAGTCTTGCATTTCTCGTCTAGTCATTCCTACTCTGGCAGTTTGTGATTTCTGTCAATCTCGTTAGACGACTGTAATCCCTTTCACATGCTTCATTCGCTGCGTTATTAAATTTTCTCGTTTCCTCAGTTAGAGATGGTGCCAAGTGCGTTATCCAATAATTTGTACTGGAACTTCCCTTTTTACTTATTTGATTTTTCACTGCCTCCAGAACTTTACGTAACAAAAGTACTCTTTCGCCTCATATTGCGTTATTTCAGTCAATCATTTCCCAGTGCTCCCGTTCAAACGATTTACAACCTCTGATTATTTGCACTTATCCAGGTCCCATTTTATTTCCCTACCTTTCTGCAGTTTCTTCAGTTTCAGTGTGGAGTTCATTACCAGTAAATTACGGTCACAGTTTACATCTGACTCTGAGAGTGTTTTGCAGTCTAAAATTTGATTTCAATATCTGTTTTTTTACAGCGTAATTTGTTTGAACCCTTCTCCATATCTCACCCACATACGCAACACCTCTTTACGATTTTTAAACCAAGTACTACCAGTGATTAAATTGTGCTTGGTTAAAAATTACGCCAGTTGACTTCAGCTTTCAATCCACGTTCTCAAATTATTCTTGCTCCTTATCCACTTCCTATTACTGTACTCCTCTCCTAAATTATAATTAAATTTCCTTGTATTTCCATATCCCAACTGATAGGAGGTAGGGTAGGGTTGTTTGGGGGAAGAGACCAACCACTGAGGTCATCGGTCTCATCGGATTGGGGAAGAACGGAGAAGGAAGTCGGCCGTGCCCTTTCATAGGAACCATACCGGCATTTGCCTGAAGCGATTTATGGAAATCACGGGGAACCTAAAACAGGATGGCTGGGCGCGGGATTGAACCGTCGTCCTCCCAAATGCGAGTCCAGTGTGCTAACCACTGCGCTATCTCGCTCGTTTAAAATTTCCTTCTCTTAGCAATTTGCATAACTTATTTTGTCTCATGATGTATTATTTCTATCTCTTCCTCATCTGCAGAGCTAGTGGGCATCTAAAATTGTGGTAATGTGGTGGACTTTGGCTTTATATGTATCTTTTTTACTATAATAAGTTCAAAATGATATTCAGTATTTTCTTGTTCATTATTAATCCTACTTCTGCAGCATACCTATTTGATTTTCTACTGATAAGCCCGTACTGTGCTCTCCAGAGGTCCTTTTTTTCCAGCCACCGCACTCATATCCACCACTTTATCTAACTTTAACCTATTCATCTCATATTCCGAATTCTCTAACCTACCTACATACCTACCTACCTACCTACCACATTATGGGTTCTACAGTTGCATGCTCTGACTCTTTGAACAACAGTTTTGTTTCTCTTGGCAGCAACAACTTCCTGAATAGTCCCCGCTCAGAGGTAAGAATGGAGGACTATATTAGCTCCAAAATATTTTACTCATGAGGATGACATCGCCATTAAGATACAGTGCCACATGCTGGCTGTAGCTTCCCCTTGCTGTTAGCCATTTGAGGTACACGGTCTTGTTGGCTGATATTATGAGGCCAGATCAGTCAATCACCGAGACCAGTGCCCCTGCATCTACTGAAGACTGCTGCTGCTATTCAAGAACTACACGTCTGTCTATCTTCTTCAGATATTTCCTTCCAATGAGATTGCACATATGGTAAGGCTATCTATATCTCAGTACTTTTCACTACAGTCAGAGTACAGCTCATCTAAGTCTCACTATGGTCTGTCCAAGTCAGGGTACTGTCCGTATAGTTCTCAGTTTGGTCTACCAAGGCCTGGACTGTCCGCCAAAGTCTCAGTACTGTCCGCCAAAGTCTCAGTACTGTCCGCCAAAGTCTCAGTACTGTCCGCCAAAGTCTCAGTACTGTCCGCCCAAGTCTCAGTACTGTCCGCCCAAGTCTCAGTACTGTCTGCCCAAGTCTCAGTACTGTCTGCCCAAGTCTCAGTACTGTCTGCCCAAGTCTCAGTACTGTCTGCCCAAGTCTCAGTACTGTCTGCCCAAGTCTCAGTACTGTCGACTAAAGTCTCAGTACTGTCGACTAAAGTCTCAGTACTGTCGACTAAAGTCTCAGTACTGTCGACTAAAGTCTCAGTACTGACAAAAGGTTTCATTTCTCTCCATCTAGGTCTCAGAGCTGCCCATCTGGGTCTCAGAGCTGTCCATCTGGGTCTCAGTATTTTCCATCTAGTTCCTAGAACTCCCTGTCTAAGTCCCACTGCTATCTGTCTGTCTCAGAGTACTGTCAACCTACATTTCAGTACTGTTCCTATGTCCCAGTTTTTCAATTTAAGTCTCAGAACTGTCCACCTGGGTATCAGCAAATTCCATCTAGTTCCCAGTACTGCCCATCTAAATCTCACTAATATCCATCTAGGCGAGAGTCCTACTCATCTTTATCATTACTGTCTGTCTTGCCCATCTAAGTTTCAATACTGTCCTCCTACATCTCAGTAATATCCATCAGGTTTCCAGTACTGTCCAAAGAGGTAAAAGATGTGTTTTATTCAGAGGAAGCTTAATTATGGGGATATGACTTGGCCATGTTTATATTTAAAAGAAAGGGTCGCAGGATTGCTCATTTCCTTTATTTTTGGATTCGTTTGCTACAGGTCCAATACCGAGTGAACCCTTCTACAATTTCTCTCATTGAACACAAAAACAGTCATATATTCTTTAAATTGTATAACGGATAACGCTAGTGTTCCTATGTAAACGTAAGCAATGATTCATGCGCCAAGGAAATAAAATTTAACAGCTGCTGTCGTGTACCTCTCCCAGAAATTTGGCTGAGAAACCTTTCTGAAATTTGTATTTTCTTTCGTTGAATGGTGATCGAATGGGGAGCTTAAGGACAGGCAGTATAGGGTGAGATCACACTAGAGATTATGCATAAAAAAGGTGGCTATATATTGCTATCTCTATATCTTGACAATTTCACAAAACGATTCAAATATTCCACAAAAATAACGTTAATTAAAATCGATCGCTTAACATACATGGGCGTAGCAAGAAGTGTTCTATCACTGGTGCATAAGGAGAAACAGCTCACAAGCAGACTAGAATATCGATTACGTGGGTTTCCAGAAAGTGAGTAATTCTTCATCACAATTCGTTTAATCTATCACACCTTGGAATCTACAGGAATTCCTACTCATACACAACACGATCAGAGACCAACAACGTCAGGAGCGGGTGGGTCACAGTTTAATAGTTAAACCCCAACTCTCTCAGAAAAAACTATGTTGAATTCAGTAAATTCCAACTCTTAAAAATTCCTATTTGCATTTAGGGCTTCGTTTCACTCGAAATCATTTGTACTATTGAAGGTAGTTATTCACTACTGGGGGCCTTTGACTTTCCTGCACATGATTGCACATTCATACAAAGAGATGGTCAATCGCGAATATGCATTACATTTCGTGAAGTCACCACACAAATGAGGATTCTTCTCTCCACAGACCTCTGAGTTTCTGAATGGAGATAATCAGTATTGGCATTGAACAGACTTGACTGCGCTTGGCAGCGTGCTCACACAAAGGACCGATTAAATACACAAAAGAAATACCTTTGAAACCACGATAAACAACATAAAACATATACAAACGTTACAGGTAAATAGTTGAAGGCGATTGAACTAATGTACTCTTAGGATCTTTCACAAGTTTACAGGATTTGTACAAAAACGCAAGAGTCTATCACTCGTGGACTATAAAACTAATTGAAATCAGAAATCTACGGAAAACTTCATTAGTCATTGATTTTTACTGCGTAAAATCATGTGCATTAATTACCAATTTAACAGAATACAAAGGCTATTAATGAACGTGTTGAAGACACATGATCACTCTTGACCAGAAAAAAGAGCACAGTTACGAATTCATTCATCGCACCTGGATTTTACTGAAATAATTGCGAAATCCCAACCAAACTATTCCCCACCACATGACTGAAATAAACGACCTTGTTTCCTAGTCGTATTTACCAATCAAACCTCAGAAAGAATCTTTGAGGCTGTCTCAAGTTCTGTGTCGAGGAACAAGCATACTTGCGGTTCAGAGGCGGGACCAAGAGATTCTGTAAAGTTGGCCTTGCTGCGGCGTCCAACGGTATTTTCATATTGGCGGGTGGGGGTAAGCTTTTGCTTCCCGAGTTTAGGCAACTGTACACACAAAATAGTGGTAAACTCTGAACAGACACTCGCATTCGGGAGGACGACGATTCAATCCCGCGTCCGGCCATCCTGATTTAGGTTTCCCGTGATTTCCCTAAATCGCTCCAGGCAAATCCCGGGATGGTTCCTTTCAGAGGGCACGGCCGACTTCCTTCCCCGTCCTTCCCTAATCCGATGAGACCGATGACCTCGCTGTCTGGTCTCCTTCCCCAAAACAACCAAACTCTGAGCAGACAGAAAGCTGCATTATTGATTATCTGTGATAGCACCCACGGAACGTTGATACAGCTTTGAAGATGGAATGAATCTCTCCAACAACCAGTGACTATAGTGCACACACGCGAATTTTAAACACTTAAACTATGCCAAAAATGTATCAAATCCCAAAATTTTTAAATTTTTGAATAACTTGCAATTTATTTGGGTAGCTAAACTGTTGCAGATGTAGTTTTTACACAAGTGATTAGCATGGGCCGTGCGGTTCTAGGCGCTGCAGTCTGGAACCGCGAGACCGCTACGGTCGCAGGTTCGAATCCTGCCTCGGGCATGGATGTGTGTGATGTCCTTAGGTTAGTTAGGTTTAACTAGCTCTAAGTTCTATGGGACTAATGACCTCAGCAATTAAGTCCCATAGTGCTCAGAGCCATTTGAACCATTTATTTTGATTAGCAGGGGAAAGAAAATAAAGGCAATGTACCAGTATGTTCTTGTGTTTAAGACGAGTTCCATCAATCTGGACTTTAATTTGCTGACATGACATATTTTATAACAATTCCTAAAGCTCAGCTCTCATAATAATTTTTCAATACTGTATATTTTGCTAACAATGAAACAGTTTCATTTTATTCCCTGTTGTTGCCACAAAAATGCAAATTGGCTACTGTATGACGGAAAAAAAATGGTTCAAATGGCTCTGAGCACTATGGGACTTAACTTCTGAGGTCATCAGTCCCCTAGAACTTAGAACTACTTAAACCTAACCAACCTAAGGACATCACACACATCCATGCCCGAGACAGGATTCGAACCTGCGACCGTAGCGGTCGCGCGGTTCCAGACTGTAGCGCCTAGAACGGCTCGGCCACCCCGGCCGGCGGTATGACGAAAACCAGCATTTTCCTAACACCAGGCAGTTCAGATAAAGGAAAAAGCAATGCATTCAAGCACTTCAGAGTAATTACTAGTTTTATTTAGACAGAACTGGGATGGAGTAAGAAACAGTTGTGGCTGTTGTTTTGCATACTGTGCTGTGAATTAGATTTCTTGATCAAAAACGAATGGATGCGCACTGAAATTATACAAATGACTGAGTTCTAACAATACTTCTCCGATGATAAACCTGAAATGACAAATAGTTATTGGGTGGTGTCCCAATTATATTAAACGTATTATGATATGCATTCGCATTCCTACAGAGGCTATATGGTTTATTAGTAGCACATGATAAGTTCTGGATTTCCTTCTTTGTGCGAGCAGTCATCTTAACTGCCTCAGCCATCTGAGCATGCCTCCAGGACCGACCCAAACTTCCAAGTGCTCTAGCGTCTACAGCTCGTAGTGCTCTCATCAACCATCCTTGGTCCTTTTAATTTCTTGTAAGCATCAACAGTAGACTGAATTGCTCTTTGCACCAGAAAAATACCTGAAAGGAACCTCAGTTTGAGGTCCTATTCCTTCAGGTACCCAAAATCAAATCATCATAAAAATCAATACACTGAGGCACAGTCCTATTCTTTTAGACACTGGCATATACAAAAAAAAAAAAAAATCAACTCTCTAGAACAAGTATAAGCACAGAATAATGTCTGTGCTTCTGCCCAATTCCTGTAAATGACAATGATCACATAATTAACTTCAAAACAATCTTTCAAACAAACATGAGCACCACCACAGTTTGAAGAAACTGTTATATAATATAAATAAGCATCATTGAAACAGAACCCATATCAGATCTAACTCCCAATTATTCTTTCTTTTAGACTTATCATGCCTCACAAAAATCACAGCGAGTCATTTTTGCTCTAATATCACATCAATATACATACAAATATCACAGATGCCCATCCTCTTTACGCAAATCTCACACAAAACACTTACAGTAAAAAATCCATTCTCATACAAAGGACTGAGGAAACAGCACAGAAAATTAAATATGAAATATACACTATCTCAGCTGGAGTAACCTCATGCTCACTAGGCACAGCATATGCACAGTTAAGTGTTTGCCCCTAATAGTTAAGATAGTAAACTCACCTCATATAAAATCCACATTCATCCTCATAGCATACACTCATGTCATACAGACCGAAGGACAACCAGATATAGATATTCACTTATTAACATACAAGGACAGAAACATCTCTTCAACCAGACAAATGAATAAACATACAAATCGACTAGAAAATTGAATGTATATAAGTCTTCGTATATGTCCAATCATGTTTACATATATCTTGTATCATGTACCAATTCATGACGATGTGTCACACCCCAAGATTCACTATTAAGAAAAAGCTCATCATCATGTATCATCTCACTATATACCACAATATTCACAAACATCCAATACCACATCAAAGTATTCATAAAAAGCACATGAGAGAGCAATTGTGGTAACTCAGCACAACGTATACAAAGAAGTAATTGCATAAAACATATAGAACAAATACTTCATGACTGAACAGAAATAAGAAAAATATACAACAGATACATGTGGAAAGCACACTCCTCAACTAATAATCATGTGGAAGATCCTTGCACACTCTCTCATCACATACTCCCAAGCTCTTGGAGAAAACTACATAACACATGACATACCTCATTAGCAGAAATAAATTTTAACATATTAAAAAATATGTGAAGGCATATTTTAGCCACTGGAGATGTAGGAGAAACTGAAGCTGTCTATTTATTCATAACTATACATAAACAAAAACACTAAATAATATACATTGAATACATGATCAGAAGTATAGTATCTTCACATTTCCTGATAGTGAGCCAAGCATTGGACTCAGCGCAAACATTACATTTATATCTCGATTTTCTGCCATTGGGTTCCACAGCTTTTACTTGTGATACCACATGACCTAAAACATGAAGCAGTACCTGTTGAAAACCTCTCACAGCAAAGTCAAACAATCCCACACATAAGAATTCCAGTTCTCCTGGTATCATCACAATAGTTCAATTCATACACTGCCTCTCATCCACCTGGCAATTTACGTTAGCGGCCAGGCAGGTAACCAGAACACTAACGGCCACAAGGCAGAAAATTCCGCTGTTGCACTTAACTATAGATAAATTAATTTAAGCAATTCCACCTGATGGTGGCTATCTCGAACACTTCACTCGTTGCTGCTCACAGGAAAACTTCCAGAACAGCAACGCCGGAAGCAACAAGGTAATGCTCTAAACCACTCAACCTTCACGTCCCGGGTCGGCGAGCGACGACGCTCGTACCGATCGGACAGCTCCACACAGACTCTGACACTGCGCATAGACCGCCAGCGGGCCCTGTCGACTACGCCGCACGGAGGTGTCCTCGGACCAACCGACCGACCAACAATCCATCAAAGGTCAGGCCCGGCTTATGTGATGCGTGGTGGCAACGGTCGGGCGGGCGATGTCCACGCAGGGCTCCCTGCTGCCGCAAGCCAGCGACTGGCTGGCCCGGGCTGCGCTCCAGACGCGCTGCAACTCCCTGGCAGGACCCACCTCACGACCGGAAGTGCGGCCGTGAACTCTCCTCCTCACACGCTCTGACTCACTCCACGACAGATGACAACCGGGAAGTAATAGCAGCCGAGCAAAGATCCTATCAGAGGGGGTATATCGATACGCGCCACTAGCGCCGATGACGGCAGGCAAAACAGCAACTCAGCAACGCCAGTAATTTAAATCAACGTGGTGAGATGGAAATACGTTAAAACAAGGCGTAAAATACCAAATGGTGGGACGGCGAGCCATGCAAGGCTCAATGTGAACAAATGAAACAAAGCCAAATTTGTATGTAGTGGAAAGGGCTCAACACATTTCGTTGGTGGGAAGCATAATGAATTTATGGAAGACACACTTTGAAGTCACGAAAGTTTCACCTTAAGCTGCGCGGTGCGAACCAAGAACTGCACGATCTTTGTAAATAATTAACAAACTCGAACTGGAAATATAGCTGTCTTGCATACAGTCAAACTGCGCCTTACCACACGGTCGTCCTGCGAGCGACCAAACATGCTGTCAGTCTACCGAACACGCCAAATTCGTCCGAACTAGTGTTTCCTCAAACACGCTGTCCATCGTTCGTCACGAGGTGGGCTGAGACCCGATTGCCCCGCGAACCAGAACCCACAGAGTACTTGCGAGGTGCCGGGGTGAAGAAGAGTTTGTACCTCTTTAATTCAGACGAATTTTGCATGAGAACGAGACATGCACTCGACCCCCTCCTTATCTACCAGCTAATTAATTATGAGCACAACGGTACCGGAAGGAAATGATGGTGGACCCTGCTAGTCGGTATAATAAGGAGTGCACACTCACAATAATTTAATAAAAATCGTAATCTATTCAAAAAAAGAGAATTTTATCATAATAAACAACAGGAATTTGGATTCTGCCTATATCTACGAAATGACATGCGGATTAAATATTACAATGAGATTGATATACACTCCTGGAAATGGAAAAAAGAACACATTGGCACCGGTGTGTCAGACCCACCATACTTGCTCCGGACACTGCGAGAGTGCTGTACAAGCAATGATCACACGCACGGCACAGCGGACACACCAGGAACCGCGGTGTTGGCCGTCGAATGGCGCTAGCTGCGCAGCATTTGTACACCGCCGCCGTCAGTGTCAGCCAGTTTGCCGTGGCATACGGAGCTCCATCGCAGTCTTTAACACTGGTAGCATGCCGCGACAGCGTGGACGTGAACCGTATGTGCAGTTGACGGACTTTGAGCAAGGGCGTATAGTGGGCATGCGGGAGGCCGGTTGGACGTACCGCCGAATTGCTCAACACGTGGGGCGTGAGGTCTCCACAGTACATCGATGTTGTCGCCAGTGGTCGGCGGAAGGTGCACGTGCCCGTCGACCTGGGACCGGACCGCAGCGACGCACGGATGCACAACAAGACCGTAGGATCCTACGCAGTGCCGTAGGGAACCGCACCGCCACTTCCCAGCAAATTAGGGACAATGTTGCTCCTGGGGTATCGGCGAGGACCATTCGCAACCGTCTCCATGAAGCTGGGCTACGGTCCCGCACACCGTTAGGCCGTCTTCCGCTCACGCCCCAACATCGTGCAGCCCGCCTCCAGCGGTGTCGCGACAGGCGTGAACGGAGGGACGAATGGAGACGTGTCGTCTTCAGCGATGAGAGTCGCTTCTGCCTTGGTGCCAATGATGGTCGTATGCGTGTTTGGCGCCGTGCAGGTGAGCGCCACAATCAGGACTGCATACGACCGAGGCACACAGGGCCAACACCCGGCATCATGGTGTGGGGAGCGATCTCCTACACTGGCCGTACACCACTGGTGATCGTCGAGGGGACACTGAATAGTGCACGGTACATCCAAACCGTCATCGAACCCATCGTTCTACCATTCCTAGACCGGCAAGGGAACTTGCTGTTCCAACAGGACAATGCACGTCCACATGTATCCCGTGCCACCCAACGTGCTCTAGAAGGTGTAAGTCAACTACCCTGGCCAGCAAGATCTCCGGATCTCTCTCCCATTGAGCATGTTTGGGACTGGATGAAGCGTCGTCTCACGCGGTCTGCACGTCCAGCACGAACGCTGGTCCAACTGAGGCGCCAGGTGGAAATGGCATGGCAAGCCGTTCCACAGGACTACATACAGCATCTCTACGATCGTCTCCATGGGAGAATAGCAGCCTGCATTGCTGCGAAAGGTGGATATACACTGTACTAGTGCCACCATTGTGCATGCTCTGTTGCCTGTGTCTATGTGCCTGTGGTTGTGTCAGTGTGATCATGTGATGTATCTGACCCCAGGAATGTGTCAATAAAGTTTCCCCTTCCTGGGACAATGAATTCACGGTGTTCTTATTTCAATTTCCAGGAGTGTATCATAACATAGATACACATGATTGTCAACACACACGGTAGGTTAAAGGATAGGGTATACTGTAACATTACGAGAATAACAGTTGGCTCGAGAACAAGATGCTCCTACTCTTTGTGATGCAATAGATTGATGATAATGACTGGAGGTCCTAATGAATGAAATATCAATATCCCGACTATATAGCAGTATCGCAATTAGTAGTGAGAGCTCAAATGGGATCACACGGAGAAACAAGAAAGGTGGACTTCTAGCAAAGCGAGCGCGCATGCTGCTGAGGGATTCAGTATAAAACTGATAAGGTCCTACAATGCCGGAGCCGCAAAATACTGTAGCAGTACTGAAATCTGCAGCACGTTGATGATGTAGGCGCCGACTTCTGCCGTGCAGCAACTCTTTGTCAACCCCTGGTCGCGAAGGCTGTCCGAGAATTCTTACGTTCTTCCGAAAACGAGCGACCAAGTCGCAAGACCGTCCGACTCCGACCAAGATCGGATCCCGAATCCCTTTGCCCGCGCAACGCAAGAGCGAAGCCAACATTGCTCTACTCCCTACTCTCCTCGAAAACTGCGAATCAGCATTCAGTTCTGACTCCAAAATTCCCCCACACTGTCTCAGAGCATCATTCACGCCAATAGTGACCGTTGCCTCCAATTTCGAGCAGGGCTTTATGACGTCTAGTCTCAGTTTAAGTTGACCAATCATGCCTCTGTTATTCAGCTGAGGGCAACCTGCCTAGACCACCGGCCACCAGGCGCCAGACACCCAGCAGGGCACAGTCCACAAGTATTCTCAGAATCAAGAGGACAATGAAGTCAGTCGGGGCCAGGAATCTTCGTTCCGGATACACATGCTGCAAAAAGTAATTAAAATTGTTATAAGTGGGGTCAAATTTGGCTGGTACACTCGAAGGTTACATGAACTAGACCAAAATTTTAGTTGGCATTATATACTACTGACCATTAAAATTGCTACACCAAGAAGAAATCCAAATGATACATGGGTATTCATTGGACAAACATATTATACTAGAACTGACATGTGATTACATTTTCACGCAATTTGGGTGGATAGATCCTGAGAAGTCAGTACCCAGAACAACCACCTCTGGCCGTAATAGCAGCTTTCATACGCCTGGGCATCGAATCAAACAGAGCTTGGATGGCGTATACAGGTACAGCTGCCCATGCAGCTTCAACACAATACCACAGTTCATCAAGAGTGGTGTATTGTGACGAGCCAGTTGCTCGGCCACCATTGAACAGACGTTTTCAATTGGTGAGACATCTGGAGAATGTGCTAGCCAGGGCAGCAGTCGAACATTTTCTGTGTCCAGAAAGGCCCGCACAGAACCTGCAACATGCGGTCATGCATTATCCTGCTGAAATGCAGTGTTTCACAGGGACTGAATGAAGGGTAGAGCCACGGGTCGTAACACATCTGAAATGTAACGTCCACTGTTCAGAGTGCCGTCAATGGGAACAAGAGGTGACCGAGTCGTGTAACCAATGGCACTCCATACCATCACGCCGGGTGATCCGCCAGTATGGCAATGACGAATACATGCTTCCAATGTGTGTTCCCCGCGATGTCGCCAAACACGGATGTGATCATCATGATGCTGTAAACAGAACCTGGATTCATCCGAAAGAATGACGTTTTGCTATTCGTGCACCGAGGTTCGTCGTTCGGTACACCATCACAGGCACTCCTGTCTGTGATGCAGCGTCAAGGGTAACTGCAGCCATGGTCTCCGAGCTAATAGTCCATGCTGCTGCAAACGTCGAACTGTTCGTGCAGATGGTTGTTGTCTCGCAAACGTTCCCATCTGTTGACTCAGGGATCGAGACGTGGCTGCACGATCCGTTACAGCCATGCAGATAAGATGCCTGTCATCTCGACTGCTAGTGATAAACCGCAATCGCGATAGGCTACAATCCGACCTTTATCAAAGTCGGAAACGTCATGGTACGCATTTCTCCTTACACGAAGCATCACAACAACGTTTCACCAGGCAGCGCCGGTCGACTGTCGTTTGTGTATGAGTAATCGGTTGGAAACTTTCCTCATGTGAGCACGTTGTAGGCGTCACCACCGGCGCCAACCTTGTGTGAATGCTCTGAAAAGTTAATCATTTGCATATCACAGCATCTTCTTCCTGTTGGTAAAATTTCGTGTCTGTAGCGCGTCATCTTCGTGGTGTAGCAATTTTAATGGCCAGTAGTGAATTATACAGTTAACTCGTAACATATGAATGATTTCAGTAAACCACATACTCGAGATGGTCAACCAGGAAATTTTCTTATTCTTCTGTATTGAACTCATGCACTTTTCCCCTCCTGCGGCGATATTACTGCAACCACTGTCATAAGCACGTGACTAAAACTGGCTATCTGTGTTCACAGGACCTGCAGGAATTTCTCGACGGTGCGAAAGACGGAGCAATACTCTTCAGCATGGGATCGAACCTAAAAAGTGCTGATCTTCCTGAGGAGAAGAGACTGGCTATTGTGGAGACATTCTCGAAGCTCAAGCAACGTGTTCTCTTCAAATGGGAGGCAGAAACGTTTCCAGGGAAACCGACTAACATGAAAGTTGGGAAGTGGCTGCCACAATCTGATATACTGGGTAAGATCATCTCTGATTTTATTTATTTTTTAAAAATTGTGTCTACCTGCAAGTGGATTGTTGCTGAATAACCAACCATGCAATAGTAGGAAACCTTTTAAAAATCGAAGCAACCAGTTCTCGAAAAAGCGTACTTTTATTACATATTAACAATAGAACTGATTCCACTAAACAATTTAAACGCCTGTACTAACGAATTTCAATCTTCTGTACACAAAGGGAGTGAAACGGTATCAGTAGTTGAGAATGAAATGAGACGAAGTTGCAGGCTTCTCCCACGCCATACAGTAAATCGAAGAAACTAAAGACAAAGCAGCACAGTGAATTATTGTTCAGAGAGAAGAAATGAAAATTTTAGGGATCGTCGGTGACATTGCAATTCTGACAAAGGCAGAAAAGACTAGGAAGTTCAGTTGAACGGAATTAATAGTGCCATGCAAAGACATTGTAAAGAGAACGTAAAAAAAAAAAAAAAAAAAAAAGAAATGAGCTGAAGTCGAATTAAGTCAGATAACGCTGAGGGAATCAGATTAGGAAATGATACAGTAAAATATATAGACGACTAGATATGTGGGGAACAAAATAACTAACAGTGGTTGAAGTAGAGAGGATACAAAATGATTGGCAATATCAGTTTATCGGAAACGGAGGAATATTTTAACATATGTGTGAATCCGTAGGTATTTGTCTGGGCTGTAGCCTTATACGTAAGTGAAATATGGAAAAAAGCAGTACAGTCAAAATAAGCAGATATTGTAATGTGGAGCAACAGTAGAATACTGAAGGTTAGGTGGGTAGACCGCATAACTAATGAAGAGATAGTGAAGCGAATTGGGAAGAAGAAAAAATTTAATGAAAAAAAAATACATTTTGATAGGGCACATGATGAAGCATCAAGAAATGATCAACTCGTAATGGAGGGAATTAGGGAGGGGGGGGGGGGGGCGCGTCAGTCGTAGAGGGAATCTCAGGCTAGACTACAGTAAAGCAACTTCATGCGAATTTAGGTTTGAGTACTTGTACCGACATGGAGAGGTCTGCACACGATTAGACCAGTGTGGAGAGACGCTTCAAATCAGTCTTCAGACTGAAGACAACAACAATAGCAACAAGTGTATAATAATAAATACAGCCCCAGAATTTATGTGTAACGTTGACAGAAGAGACAAACAGTTACATAAAATCTAAGACGTTTCTCTATATCAACGCAAATTTATGCACTAGATGCAGTGGCGAGGAAGAAAAACTGTAAACTGAAGTCTCGCAGATTCATATCACAAAGATGACAGGTACAACATTACAGGTGCACAAATTTCAAAATTACATACTTATTAAAAGTTGTTATTTTTCTTGTTACTGCACAACTTCAGATTGCTTTTTCGTAAAATTTCCTTAATTCCTTCCTTGTGGCACAGTACTGACAATTTACAAAAATTTTCTTTCTGATCTTCACGATATTGCTGTGCCTGTGTTATTCTGCTTATGAAAAAAGGTTCCTTTGGACACGCATGCATGTCCAAAGGAACTTTAATCGTAATCAGAATAACACAGGCAATGCAATATCTTGATTCTCCGCCGATACCGGCAAGCGAAATTCAAGTACAACATGTGGCCTGTACGGGAATATACAGGGTGATTATAATTAAAGTTAAACTTTCAAACCATTGTAGAAATTACACCACTGGCCAGAATGACGTCAAACTGCAACGGAATATTATCGAAAAAGGGGGAGACGTATGGCAGAAGAAAAGGAATAGTTACAAAATGAAGTAATAGATGGCGCTGTAAGCATCATAATTTAATAGTGGTCGACTACAAACGACAAATGAATCATACAACAATGCCTAAGGTGTACGTTTGACTTTAGACGAACTGTACTGCTCAGTGCGCATGGGTGTACCGGTGAGATACAGTTAGTTGCGTAAGCCCATCCACCACGGCAAAGTCATATCACATCGGATGGGAAACACCGGTTTTTAACTGTCCTGACGCCAAAAACCGCATAAAAAGCATCACTCACATCGGTTTTTAATTTTCCTGAAGCCAAAAACGACATAAAAAAAACATCAATCACATCTGTTTTTAATTTTCCTGAGGCCAAAAACCGCATAAAAAGCATCTATCAAAATGAAATCGAATTATTAATTTCCGCGTGTCTGGCGCAAAACATGTTCAATATGCTGTCCACCGTTTTCTGCAACAAGAAGAAATCGAGAAACAGCATGTTCCGTAACTGACTGAAGCGTTTCTGGGGTCACGTTCAGAATGTGTTGCGTAATGAGTGCCTTCAATGCAGCTAAGTTTTCAATCAGAACACTGAAAACAACATCTTTCAGATAGCCCCTCAGCCAGAAGTCACATGGATCAGGATTTGCAATGTGCGGAGGTGCGCCAGCTTGCATAAAAATGATTCCATCCACGCTGTTGGAGAGCTGGAATGACGTGGTTGCACAAAAGACACTCATAGAGCTTACCACTGATGGTGCAGGTAACAGGACCGTAAGAAACTCTCTTTTTAAAAAAGTATGGCCCTATGATAAATGATGCCGTAAACTCGCACCACACGGTGACCTTTTGAGGATGAAGTGGTACTGGTTGATTTACGTGTGGATTTTCCGTGGCCCATATTCTACCATTCTATGTATTGATATATCCTGTCAGATGGAAGTGGGCTTCGTCTGTCCACAAAATCTACGACTAATCATTGTCCACTTCCATGCGAGCAAGAATTTGAAAAGCAAAGTTCTCTCTTGGTGGCAGGTCAACAGGTAGCAACTCATGGGTAATTTTGAATGGATAGAAAAGAAGGATGTTTCGTAGGATTTTACCCATCGTGCTCACGGGTATGTCCAATGTTCGGGCAATGCTCCGTGGACTCGTTTGCACACCACCACTCATCTCCTCCTGCACTGCTGTGGCACTGCTTCCACTGACGTCGAATGAATTCGTTTCCTCCCTCTACCAGGTTGCACACCAAAAGAACCCATCTATTCGAATTTCCGAATAATTTTCCCCAGACCCACGGCAGTCATCGGACCAACGCCTTTTTTCAAACCCTTCAGTGTCCGGAACCTCTGCAGAGCGACGTGTGCAGTCATTCATGTAAAACAGCTTTACGAGCAGAGCGCGAACCTGCATTGAGACAATTATGGTGAACGTCGCAGACGCGGAAGGAGGAAAAGCCGTGTGCCCGGTGTGTTTATACCTTCAATGGGTCGTGTGGATGACAGGTGTTTTCATTTACGTGTTCTGACACATACAATGCCATCTATTGATCAACTTTCACACTATTTTTTTCTTCTGCCATACGTTTTCCCCCTTCTCCGATAAAATTCCGTTGCCATTTGACGTAATTCTGACCAGTGGTGTTATTTCTACAGCGTTTTGAAAGTTTAACTTTAATTGTAATTACCCAGCACATAATGGATGTTCGAGTACAGGTCGTAGATGTATAGTTGACAACATGTGGAAGTTTGAGTGAAGCCATGAGTCGTGCACGGATAAGCCAAAAAGTTGGCAGCACGGTAGCTCAGAGTGTGCGGTCAGAGGGTTAGCAGACCTCTGTAACAACAAACAAAATGAAATAAAAAAATGGTAACGCGACCGCTCGCGATAAGTGGGAAATCCAAGCTAGAGTCCTGGTCCGGCACAAACTTTTATTGTCGTCATTCCATTCTACAGCTGTGGTAGTCCTTATTCGCAACTGCGAATTCATTTGACATGTTTCTGATCTCTCTTTGTTGATTCTTTATAAAAACCCGCTTAAATTTCGGTTTAAGTTCTTCAACGCTGTCCAGTCTTATCCAAGGGATAACATAATTTACAAAATTGCCATATAGCCACAGAATACTATTATTCTGTCTATTATTCTGTAGTTTTGGGAACCAAAGCAACTCTAGGGCAGTCTCATAACGAGTACTGATGTACCTCCCGTCGTTCCTTTTAAGAAAGTGTATCTAGTCCTCTCTTTCGGACTATATGGCGCCTTATATCCTCTGCGGATATTATGATTGATTATCTTTGAACTAATCCTGCTTTGAAACACGTTTGCATTAATCATTTTTACTCGATACGGAAAGGCGTTCGGGAGGATAGTGCTTCAAACCCCGTCCAGCCATCCAGAATTAGTTTTTCCGTTATTTCCTCAGACCGCTTAAAGCAAATGCTTAATTGTTACTTTCCAATGGACATAACTCATTTGGATTACATGGACGTAACTCATTTACATCTCGATCCCTGACTTACACGAGTTTCATCTCGAATGACCTGACTGTCGACGGAACGCCAAATCCCAGTCTTCGTTCCTAGTTAATACAACTCGTCATTTGTCGTAATATTATAAATGGACCTGTAGGATATTGACCTTATATTGATTGAGAACATTTTATTATTGCTCTATTATGTGTTTACTTATTTGTACTTGTAATCTACTCACTTCTCAAGTCTTTGGACGTATTCTTAGCTTCCGTTCAGTTTGCATTGATAATCGTGTATGCTGTATCATACACTATATGATGTTACATGTCCTATGCTGATACTATTCTTCCTTTGTGTTCTCTACTTGAATCCAATAAATTTTCATATGTTTCAACTGCAGATTCTTTAGATGCTCCTGTAAATACACCGGCTTTTATACGTGGAGAAAGTGCTGGAAAATGAGCAGACCAGGCGCAGTGTTCTCCCATTCAAATTCAACTTTTAGAGGTACTTTTGTGTTTCTGCTTCTGCTTGTTGAGAAGACCATGACAAACTGCGAACAATTTAACGTGTATGTCTATACATGTGTTACTTTTGGGAATTTATCTGCACATACCTCTAAATGTTGAGCTTCTCAACGAGATGTACAGGGTGTAGACAAATACATTCGAACACAAAAAAAACATTACCATGCCTAACACGGTGTGGAAAATCCATTGGCATTCAAAACAGCTTCCAGTCGTCTCAGAATAGATAATTACAAGTCCTGTATGTTCAAATGTTCAAATGCATGTGAAATGTTATGGGACTTAACTGCTAAGGTCATCAGTCCCTAAGCTTACACACTACTTAACCTAAATTATGCTAAGGACAAACAGACACACCCATGCCCGAGGGAGGACTCGAACCTCCGCCGGGACCAGCACAAGTCCTGTATTGTTTTCAAGAAAATCTTATATTATTCTTCCTGCGAAATAGTAGCAAGTTAAGGCAACGAGGATGCAAATGGATGCCGATCACGCACTGTTCTTTCGACAGTAGACCACAAAGCCTTCGTGATATGGGATCTGGTGACTGGTGACCAGGGCAGACGGTTCAAATGACCCTGAGCACTATGGGACTTAACTTCTGAGGTCATCAGTCCCCTACTTAAACCTAACTAACCTAAGGACGTCACACACATCCATGCCCGAGGCAAGATTGGAAGCTGCGACCGAAGTGGTCGCGCGATTCCAGAGTGTAGCGTCTAAAACCGCTCGGCCACCCCGGCCGGCGACCAGGGGAGATGCGACAATTAACCTCGTGCTCACAATAACAGTTCTGGTAGCTGCATACTGTCTGAACAGGGGCCCTATCGTCTTGGAACACAGCATCGCAGCTGGGGAATAAACATTGTGCCGTGGGATGGACCTGATCGGCCAAATTGGTCATATGAACCTTGGCAGTAATGCGACGTTGCACAATAACCAGGAGCCGCATAAAATACAACGATATGGCTGCCCAAACCATCACCTGAATCACGTCATGTTCCATTCTTGGAATGTAGAGTCGGCTAGAAGTTGGAAACAGTGTGAAACCAGATTCATCCCACTTATGACTTTTTCATTTCTCCATAGTCCAGCTCTTATGGCATCGATACCACATTGTCCCGTAAAGTGCATCTGCACCACTGACGTGTGGTCTTGGAATCCCAGCTGGCCCTGCAATCCGCTGCTTATGGCGGTCTCTTCACGTTGTTTTCGTGCTGACAAGGTTAGCGAGTGCGACCTTCAGTTCTGTAGTGACTTTTCCAGCTGTCATCCTATTATTTTCCTCTCAATGATTGTCTGTCACGATAACTCAACACACATTTTCATCCACGTTGTGATTTTGCGGATAATATTTTTCCGCTATCCCTGTATGCAGTACAAATCTTCGATAGTGTACCATCTTGAAACACCACACACTTCTGTTACCTTGGTAAAGTAAGCACACAACACACGAGCACCAACAATTTCAACAACTCAAATGCACTGAGTTCCGAAATTTGAAAATTTGTGGTAAGATCTTATGGGACCAAACTGCTACGGTCATCGGTCCCTAGGCTTACTCACTACTTATTCTAACTTAAACTAACTTACGCTAAGGACAACACACACACCCATGCCCGTGGGAGGACTCAAACCTCCGGCGGGAGAAGCCGTGCGAACCGTGACAAGACACCTAAGACCGCGCGGCTACCCCGCACGACATTGAGTTCCGACACAGTGCCCTCACAACGATACAACACTGTTCTGACCACAACTGACACTTACGACGTATTGAGAACATTACACAGGTGCCGCCCTAAGTCAAACACAACAGTACAACCTGCGGGCTTGGTTTCTACTGCGTTTTTGTTCAAGCATGAATTTTTCGCTGTTTTTCCATATTTTTGCCCATCCTCTGTTCACCTATCTCGCATTAGACTTGAGATACTAAAAGCCAGTATGCTACCGCTAAACCTTGAAAGCCGTTAAATGTGCCCATTATCTAGCTAGTCTGCATATTAAGGGAAAAATTGCGAAAAAGTTCGACTTTTTTATTGCGTTATGTACTAGATTCATTCTTTAAGAATAACATCGCAAAGTTCCATAATCGTATTCTCCCTAGAAATATATTTTAAAAAAGTTTGTTTGTGAGCCTGCGCCAGCCATGACCCTCTTTCTATGCTGTGATTCACATCTACTCTACGCTAGAAACTTTTTGTGCGTTAATTTTTCGTTCACACAACCGAAACGAGCTGCAGATAAGTCTAGAAGGCTGTGAGGAAGATCATCTTTTCTTGTTCTTTGATTAACAACGTGGTTTTTTGAACAGTACGCTCTACAAACTTATTTCAGTTTTTAGTTTGCTTTGCTCGAAGTGGATCGTAACAGTGGATGCGTATTCAAAAAAGTGAGTAAATGTCGAATTTCTTATGTAAAAGATACAGGAAATTTAAATAACAGTATTACAGATACCGCTCGTAAGTGTGAAGAACAATTTTCGACGAGGTCACTGAGGTCATCGAAGAAGAAAATTAGTGGAAAGCCATTCAGCCACAAACATGGTTTTCCACTTTTTGTTTTAGATGTTATAAAACCAACTTTAAGGTACAGAGGATAGGCAAAATAATACGAACACCTGTACATATTTCTCAATGGTTTATTAATAAGGAGTTGAATCCCCATTTGTCCATAATACAGCTATAATTCTTCTTGGAATACTGGAATATAATGATTGTGTAGTTTCTAGTGGAATGCTATGCCACTCTTTGATCAGAACCTCTTCTAACTCCTGCAGTGACCGGGTAGGTGGAAATCTGCTCTGGAGTCTGTGCTCCAATACTGCCCACAAGGGTTCGATAATGTTCAAGTCTGGGGACTGTGCCGGCCAGGGAATGTGCCGCAGTTCAGCTGGATGCTCCTCACACCACGACTGCACTGTCCTCGCTGTGTGAATGGATGCATTATCGTCCTGAAATATGGCATCATTCTTGGGGGACAACATTTGAATCACGGGGTGCACCTGATCACCTAAAATGTTCACATCATCGCTGGATGTAACACGGCCTTTGAGAGTAATCATGGGACCAGCAGAATATCATGGCTGCCCACACTATCACACTTTCACCTCCATGCTTAACCATTGGAATCAAGCAATCAGGAGTGTAGGCTCCTTTCGGTGTTCTCCTGACGTAAACCTGGCTCGATGTTGGAAATAACGAGATCGTTGATTCGTCATACATATGACGTGTTTCCACTGATTAGCGGTCCAGGATTTATGCTTTTCACACCACGTTTTATGCTTCTTTGCGTTGGTTATCGTCACTAACGGTTTCGGTATAGCAGATCGTCCATGAATATTCGCTTTATGGAGTTGTCGGCGGACAGTGTCGTGAAATGCGGGGTCTCGAAGATGGCTATTGAGCTCTGCAGTCACTTTCATGGCGTAGTTTTGTGTTGTTTTGATACCATTCGTGTTAGCGTACGACGATCTCTGTCGTTTAGTTTTGATTTGCGCCCACTATTACGTTTATACGATGATGTCTCTCTATATTTTGTGTTGGCTGTCATGACTGTTGAAACAGCTGCTCTTGAAACATTCAATAAGTTGGCTATCGTGGTTACTGATGCTCAAACTAATCGGGCCCCCACAATCTGTCCTCTTTGGAACACTGTTAGGTCTTTCATTGCATGTTGACCTCGGCCTCTGAATGCAAATACTAACTGTACACTACTAGTAAACAAGCTACACTGATGCCTAGTCTGTACTGAACGGGCACAGTCCAGTGCGACACGTGCCTTACCTCCGTTGTTGACCATCAAAGACAGCCATCCTATTACTACCACTGTTCACATTATTTTGCCTATCCTCTGTACCTATCCAATCCTGAACTGCTAAAAATGTGCACATGGGAAAATACAGAATACGAAAAAGAGCTGCAATCACCTTATATGGATACATTGTCCAAAAACTGTATTTATGTCTTCGATTGTTGCGATGCCTGTCTAGTGTATAATGCTGGAAATGTAGGTAGGAGCCGGCCGGTGTGGCCGAGCGGTTCTAGGTGCTTCAGACTGGAACCGCGCGACCGCTACGGTCGCAGGTTCGAATCCTGCCTCGGGCATGGATGTGTGTGATGTCCTTAGGTAAGTTAGGTTTAAGTAGTTCTAAGTTCTAGGGGACTGATGACCTCAGATGTTAAGTCCCATAGTGCTCAGAGCCATTTGAACCATTTTGTAGGTAGGATTAAGTCCCTGCAGAGACTAGGCTTCCATCCAGGTGCATTCACACTGAAGATACTCAGAAGCATTGATGAAGTGCTACTGGACAAAGCTAAGACAGCAGAAGAAAAAAATACGAAAGTTGGCAAGGAAAAGGAGCAAGGGAATAAAGATTGTAGATATGGACAACATTAGTCACTAGAGGTATAGCAATGTTGTCAAAAATGGAATTAAAAACTTTAAATGCGAATTTCTGTAAAGTACGAGTTATCGTGACAGGAAATTTGGCATAGTTCTTACTTACTGAATAATCCTGTGCGGCACTTTTCCGTTATCTTTTCTCTGAAAAATGTTCTTTGAAATTTGAGAAAAATAGTTCAGTTCCGGGTGACACAAAACTGAAAAATTAATTTCAAAGCAACTATGACCGTAAACAAAAGTCTGTTTCACACGTTTTACTAGCCTCCTATGCAGATGTAAACTGTGAAATTCCAGTTTTATTGCTTGATTAGTATACGAGAAAACTTCCTTTATAGAAGCAATGGTAATTCAAATCCTTATAAAATATATATGGATGCGCATTTTCAAACAAGCATTATTTTGTATATAATACTGTCAAGTTTTACTATATTAACTGTTATATTTTCGGAGATATATATGTCTAAATACAAGTATGCATTTTGCTCTACATCTGTCCTTAACTGATTTGCTCCTTTAACGTGCAGAATCAAGAATTTTCCGTATTTTACCAGGGAAATGTGCGCATTAACGGGTTCGGTGTCGTTAAAGTTTAAAAGTTTGTTTCTCTCATTTCCTTCCCCTACTACTCCCCCCTCTCCCTCCATTTTTAGTATGGTTTCTCCAGAATTTTATCGTCGGCGGTAGTTTTCGTTTCTCATAATTTGCTTCGGCTTCCAGTGTGTGTGTCAACTCGTGTCGCGATTTTTTTAAAGCAGATGAATTTAGCTCCTAGCATGCAAGCAAGTACCGAATTGGTCAGTAAAACGAAGAGAAGGTACTCCGAAATCCTCTTTAGCGAAGATTAAAATCTGATAATTTTTTAGCGAGAAAATGAAATACGATTCCATAACTGAAGATGTAAAGCGGATAAAAGTTCCCAAGAAAAAAGAATCATCTCGAGATTATCGAATAATTCAAAAGTACTGTGTGTTGAGTGTACAATGGTCATTGAACCGTTGTCAGATGCACGAGAAACTGTCAAAAAAGTTTGTCCACGCCGAATAATTGTTTGACGTATTCTATTCATTCGGCAGTTAGCCACGATAGAAGAGGCAGTATGATCAAGCAATTAAATACATTTCATAGAAACATAACGGAAGCCCAAATGAAAATGTTTCTGGATTCATGCGAACCTTGCCAAGAACAACAAAATAGTGCGAAAAAGGGAATTGTTGTAAGGCCGAATATTTGACTGCATTTCGACATTAGATGCGAGATTTCAAAAGCAGATGCCAGGTGTATCTCATCGATTACTAGTCCCAACCAGATGGAAAGTTTAACTTCCTTCTCGTATCGCAAGACCACTTAACAATATTTGTTGTACTAAAGCCGCTCACATCGAAACGGGCGGATGAATTGCCTAACAACTTGGCTGATATTTTTCTTTTTTTTTGGCCCTTCAAGTATTCTGATAACGGACTCTAATTCTGTAATAAATTTTTATAATGTGTAAGAGCTGTGGCCAGAAATCAAAATGGTTAATGGCAGACCTAGACACAGCCAAAGTCAACGAAGTGTAGAACGAGTGAATCATGACGTTTAAAACATGCTCATTACTTGGATGGCTGGTAACCAAAGTAACAAGTGAAGTGAGGGTACACGATACGATATGTACAATTCATTCATTTTGCAATTAAAAGAAGTCAATACGAAGCCAATTTCGGTTGTCCGGCAAACGTGGTATTATTCTATTATTCGATTACTTTCTATAAATACTGAAGGAGACCTTCAAAAATTAGAAGGTTCACAAGAGACTGTGATTGTGAGCTGACAGTCAAGCCTTACTAAAGAAGACATTCCATTATCCCTTGCATCTACTGAATCACCTATAGAAGTACAAAAAGTTATCGATAATATTCTTAAAGTATCTTCTACATCATTGATTGAGGCTATTGTTATAAAGAATATTCAATTACTCTGCACCTCTTAGGAATCACCTCTGCATGTCGAAGAAATCATCACTGAATTATCGTCATCTCCTGAAGAATCGCCGTCTTAGTTTCGTACAGAGCCCGAAAAGAGGTCTATACCAGACATGGTCTCTATTGTTTGCTTAAAAACAGCGTGTGGTGCTCACAACTGTAAATTGTGTGATGCCTTCGCTCACGTAATTTGTTGTGAAATAGATCCTAAAGAGGAAGAGTATGGCAAGACTGTACTGTGCAACTTCTGTAAAAAGAATACTTATCATAAAATACAGCCTATTGAAGCCAAGAAAGGTTTAGAAAAGCAGGAACGTAAAATGTTAGCAGTTTCTAATGCAAAGCACCGAGATGTCGATGATGATGGTATCACTGTAACAATTTAAGTACCCGAAGAAAACAGAGTAAAAACAGATTCCCGCTCGATTTTAGCTGTGGTTCTTAGTAAAACACAGGGTGGCTTTTATAAACTTGGTACTAAAACGGGTATTTCAAAACATTTGTATGCAAAATCTGAATTCAGTATTTGCAAAACGATATTTTTAAAGAAAGTTGATGTCCCACTGTAGAAATATCTTTGCTTCAAACAGCAGCCCCTTGGACTGGGTAGGGTTTCATAAAATGTGACTTCAGATCTAAATGTACCACAAACGGGCGTGCTTGTCGCAAAAACCAAGTGCTCTGTAATTCAGTGTGACACCAATCCCTAGAGTACACTAATAACGAAGCATAATTTCATCGTATGTTCTGCAAATTCATCTCTTTAACTGTAATAAAATTTAAACGGTTTGATTCTTTGTTCACTCGTACCTCGAATCAGGAAATGGGCTTATTTGCAGCAAGTATCCATGTGAACAGTGTCGCGGCATCTGGTACACTGAGGACTGCCTGCTCGAGAACAGTTGTTTTCATTTTCTTTGACACAGTAGTAGTGAGTGGCGCACCAACAATAGTGTGCCCAGCAATGACAGTGAAAGCTTCTTTTCAGATAGATCCCATCATTATAATGGTGAAATTATCAGCGTTTGGAGCTTCCTAGGAGACCGAACTATGGTTGATTTGCATTTGTTATCGCTTTATGGGCCCTGCACCTTCCATGATAGTATGTGGTACCATTGGGTACACAACATCACCTCCTGCTTGTATATTTGTAAAGCATCACAAAGTAATAGGCATGAAAATGGAGTACAGTTTTGGAAATCTTACCTTGGTAATACAAGGGGCGATCAGTGCATGTCAATATGCTACTGCTGGCCAGTATGCCAACAAGGAAGGACTGCTGGTGTTACATACATTGCACAAGACATCTACATCTACATGGATACTCTGCAAATCACATTTAAGTGCCTGGCAGAGGGTTCATAGAATCACCTTCACAATTCTCTATTATTCCAATCTTGTATAGCGCGTGGAAAGAACGAACATCTATATCTTTCTGTAGGGGTTGTGATTTCCCTTATTGTATCGTGGTGCTCGTTCCTCCCTATGTAGGTCGGTGTCAACAAAATATTTTCGCATTCGGAGGAGAAAGTTGGTGATTGGAATTTCGTGAGAGGATACCGTCACAACGAAAAACGCCTTGCTTTTAATGATTTCCAGCCCAAATCCTGTATCATTTCTGTAACACTCTCTCCCATATTTCGCGATAATACAAAACGTGCTGCCATTCTTTCAACTTTTTCGATGTACTCCGTCAGTCCTATCTGGTAAGGACCCCATACCGCGCAGCAGTATTCTAAAAGATGACGGACAAGCGTAGTGTAGACAGTCTCCTTAGTAGGTCTGTTACATTTTCTAAGTGTCCTGCCAATAAAACGCAGCCTTTGGTTGTCCTTCCCCACAACATTTTCTGTGTGTTCCTTCCAATTTAAGTTGTTCGTTATTGTAATACCTAGGTATTTAGTTTCCGGCTTTTAGATTAGACTGATTTATCGTGTAACCGAAGTTTAACGAGTTCCTTTAAGCACTCATGTGGATGACCTCACACTTTTCGTTATTTAGGGTCAACTGCCACTTTTCGCGCCATTCATATATCTTTCCTAAATCGTTTTGCAGTTTGTTTTGATCTTCTGATGACTTTATTAGTCGATAAAGGACAGCGTCATCTGCAAACAACCGAAGACGGCTGCTCAGATTGCCTCCAAAATCGTTTATATAGATAAGGAACAGCAAAGGCCCTATAACACTACCTTGGGGAAAGCCAGAAATCACTTCTGTTTTCCTCGATGACTTTACGCCAGTTAATATGAACTGTGACCTCTCTGACAGGTCATCCCAAATCCAGTCACATAACTGAGACGATATTCCATAATCACGCAATTTCACTACAAGCCGCTTGTGTGGTACAGTGTCACAAGCCTTCCGGAAATCCACAAATACGGAATCGATCTTAAATCCCTTGTCAATAGCACTCAACACTTCATGTGAATAAAGAGATAGCTGTGTTCCACAGCAACGATTTTTTCTAAACCCATGTTGACTGCGTGTCAATAGACCGTTTTCTTCGAGGTAATTCATAATGTTCGAACACAATATATATTCTAAAACTGTTACGAGAGTTAATTGCTACGAACAATAAGAGACAGGCATCCAAAGCCTGATATAGCAAAATGACTTCATAGAGAGAGGAGGATGCCGTCATTGCGTTCACCACACAGACTGCAGTAACAAATCGTAAGCTAGATGTAACAACAATTATTCAGGGCTCTATTGCTGCAGAATACATCCACCCGTGCTACTGAAAGGTGAAGTTAAGACACTTTGCCACTCAGCTGAAGCCTCCAGAAAGCTAACCTGTCAAGTAAATCAGCGCCGCGCGGGATTAACCGAGCGGTCTGAGGCGCTGCAGTCATGGACTGTGCGGCTGGTCCCGGCAGAGGTTCGAGTCCTCCCTCGGTCATGGGTGTGTGTGTTTGTCCCTAGGATAATTTAGGTTACGTAGTGTGTAAGCTTAGGGACTGATGACCTTAGCGGTTAAGTCCCATAAGATTTCACACACTTTTGAACATTTTGAAGTAAATCAGCCCGAATGAAGTCACTATCACCTCACAATAACAATGTACGTGAGACTGTTCCTGTATAAATATTACTCTTATCCAATGGCTTGCTTTAATTGTACGCAGACTGCAGCCGACCAACCTGGGAAGAAGGAACTGTGCCAGTCTCTTATATGTTAATTCAGACCATTTTCAAACTCTAATGGAACAGCAGTTCCTACCAGGAAGACTTTGCCACTGAAAGCCACAGTGCTGCTCTTGGAGTCAAGACTGATGGGAAACTGTGGGCGAAATTTACCATCAGGCCTTCTAGAGGCCTAACTGGTGGGTCAAGGGAACAGCCAACAATCGTCACCGCAGACTGGCGTGCCGCAGCTGCCGCTCGCCTTTCAGTCCCAAAGCTGTATTCCGATGCTGCTAGGCTTACATCTGTCAGAGGCTACAGGGTGACCCAGTCCGACATCGCACACCCTGTAAGGGGCAGTGGGTGCTTACCGCCTACGATGCCAACTACGGCCCTCTGGTAACCCTCTGCCCCAGACTGCTAACACTAGAGGTAGCGCAAATGACAGCGGCCGGGCTGTGGCCAAAGAACTGTGACGCTGCCGTGTGCTGCATACACACCCCCACTGCTGGCACCTATGAATGAGAAAATAGTGTCCTTTGGAACAATAAACGCTTGTTTCTTAATGATGTTTCATTAGCGCCTTCAGATGCAGAGAAGGCCATCTGCCTCCTAGTCAAGAATCCCCCATGTGTAGGGCGGTAGAGGAGGGCGATGGTCCTGACTCCGACGATCCAGTACCGTCACTGAAGGTACTGTCCAGTCGCTGGAAAGTTACTTTCGGTAATTTGGTCGACAGCAGTTTCAGTTCATATGCGTTAAAGCTGGTAACTTTGTCTTGACCTAACTGACACATAGGATGTTCGGCTGTAGCTTGGCCAGGTGTTCTCCAGATACCTCACCCATTGAGCGCATTGTCCTGGATTGTCGACATACTGACGCCATTAGGTAGTCATGATTGATGTACTCTATGACAGAGCTAAATTAGCATAGGATGGCATACCGATATCTGTCATCCACTCTCACATAAACTGCTTTTGCATCTTGGTTAGAGCCATTTTTGCTGCCTGACGTGGCAGTTTCTGTAGTAAATTTATTCTCAAATCACCTACACATTTACTCATGTAGTCTTTCTAGAAATCTCTACACCTACTATAAGTAAAATTTAGTTATTTACTATCTTTTCTGTTGTTGCAGTTTTAATGTGCAGCAGTATATGTCTTTCATAGTTTTATTTTTTAGGATAGTTGTTGTTCTTGCTGATCAGTTACCTTAAATGCTGTCCTGTAAGTTTTATCGACAGAAATTTTCGAATCCTGTGCTGTTGCTGTCTTCTTTCAAACCAAAACTGCGTATTATAGTTTATTTTTACCTTCCCATATGATGGATAGTTGACTAGCAGTAAGAATTGTGTTAAGTAAAATACTTTCCTCTACAAAAATCTCTTCGTGAACTTATAATTTCGATTTTAAAAATGCGTCAACAATCAATGCCTTTATCCGTGTTAGTAGAAGCGTGCGCTGTTTTTGACTGCTTTGTTTGTAGAAACCTAATATGTTAATTTCCCGTTCATATCATTACAAACCATTGTTCTCTCAGTTCCTTATACAGTTGTTCCTGGCAGGTGATTTGTGTATCCAAGTTTTTTAAAATTTTTTACAGCAATGTCCTGCTCAAGCTGCCAACGGCTTTTGCGAAATAAATAGTAAGTGCTTTTTATAGCAGAATTCTCTTCTTTCTTCTGTTATTGCATTCAATGGTAAGTGGCGTCCGCCCCTGGTAGCTGAGTGGTCAGCACGACGGAATGTCACGCCTAACGGCCCGGGTTCGATAACCGGCTGGGTCGGAGATTTTCTCCTCTCAGGGACTGGGTGTTGTGTTATCATCATCCTTTCATCCCTATCGACACTCAAGTCACCGAAGTGGTGTGAACTCTAAAGACTTGCACTAGACGAACGGACTACCCGACGGGAGGCCGTAGCCACAAGGCATTTCCATTTCCATTTATGGTAAGTGGCACTGTAGGTGGCCTTCTTTCCCTAAAACCACGTTGCTCCCTAGACAGGAAAATTCTGCAACAGTTTCTAATCTTTGATTTCAAATTCTAGTACATATACTCCAACATCAAACAACCGACGCACCAAATGGGACGGAGATCGGTAGATGTGATGTAAATGTACGTACAAACAATTTCAGAAAAATTAGATTATTTATTCAAGAGAAAGGATCGCTCAGATTGAACAAGTCAATAACGAGTTGGTACACCTCCGGCCGTAATGCAAGCAGTTATTCAGCTTCGCATTGATTGACAGAATAGTTGGATGTCCTCCTGAGGAATATCGTGCCATATTCTGTCCAATTGGTGCGTTAGATCATCAAATCCCGAGCTGGATGAAGGGCCCAGCTCGCAGTGTTCCAAACATTCTGAATTGGCAAGAGATCCGTCGACTTTGCTGATCAAAGAAGTGGTTAGCAAGCATGAAGACAAACAGTAGAAACTCCCGCCGTGTGGGGACGGGCATTATCTTGATGAAATGTAAGCCCAGGATGACTTTCCATGAAGGACAACAAAACTGGAGGTAGGATATCGTCGACGTACCGCTGTACTGTAAGGATGCCGCAGATGACAACCAAAGGGGTCCTGCTATGAAAAGAAATGGCATACCAGACCATCGCTTTTGGTTGTCAGGCCATGTAGCGGGAGAAATCAAGTTGGCATCCCACTACTGTCCGGGGCGTCGCCAGACACTGTCGTGTGCCAATGACGAGTCCTGAGAAGGAGTGGAAGGACTGCAAGAATGCGCGTCAAAGAACGTACTTGACAGGAGGCCTCGTGGTAGTGGGCTGCCTTCTGTGCACTTGCTCCACTGAAAAGAGGACTGTAGGGTGAGTCAGAATACGGGACTCGGCTGGGATCTCAGGGTACACTGGATAAATCATTGCATGAGGATATGTAGACTGGAGGCACCCCTGGCACATCCATTTTGTAAACAGTTCTATATACAAAGTCTATTAACTGCCTTCTTAGTAGTGTAACTTCTCATAGCCCCCTGAGTGTAAGTCCCAATATAGCAGAGGCGAGCGCAGCAGACTGTATTGACTACATGGAAATGAGTCTAAGTCCCCTCGTGGTTACGCAGCAATGCACTACAATCTCACAGCATCTTAACTCCAGCTAAACCATATCTGATCGACTGACTAGCTGCTCCATCACTGCCATCGCTCCTCCAACACTATGGCGGCTAGCCTTTTTATAGATAGTAGTGCCCCCGGTAGCACTAGTTCTAGAAGTTTCCAGTACCCTCGAGCATTGCGTGTGTGTCACGCGGCAGCACGTGATGCCTACGTGACGAACAGGCTGTACTCCGCTGTTTTCGCTGTGTCCAAGGGATGCGGCTTGTAATGGCTCTCCAGCCTCGTGATGCGGCATAGTCCGCTCTTGTTAGCAGAGTAAACATTACACTTAACCTATGTTCGGTCATGTCTGCCTCGCTGGTAGCAAGAATTTCCAAACCTACATCTTTATTTTTAACCCTGTTTTTTATCATTCGCGACAACACGTCTTTGCTCGTCACCGGGGCTAAGTTCGCAGCGTGGCTCATCACTGAAGACAATTCTTCAGGCCGAATATCCTCGACATCACTGCAAATGGGCTTGTTCATATACAGAGATCAATGGTAGTCGGTCCAAAAGTCGCCGCGAGCTCAGCCCCTTTCTGTGAGTCGCATGTTAATGGTTCATATGGTCGCTGGAGTACCACTTGTACGTGCCCTTCTGACGATTGCTCGTTCCTCAAGGCCTGTCGTCTCTCTAGGTCGACGGCTTTCTTCTCTACGCTGTGTTCGTTCATGGTTCATCCATTCCTGCCAACTCGTCGAACAGTGGCATCGCTTCTGTTCAAATGTCGAGTGATTCGCCGAATGTTCCCAGGTACACGTCCACTCTCAAATGTTGACATCTACTTATATTATTCACGCGCCTATCAGCGAGGCGCAGCTACTGTCCAACTGAGTACGTGGACATCGCGGTATCGTAATGCCCTTTGTTAACTGTCATTGTCAGCAGCACGGTGAAACCGCGCAGCAGCGTTACACGTTCATCCACCGGCCGCCAAAGTTTACTATTTTACATTTTCCGTCGAAACCTGTATGAATATAAATTTTGACCACTTTGCATAGCTCCATGCTGCGTTGTTTCTGTTTCTACTTTTATTTATTTATTATCTTAGAGTATGTCTCATAAGGTACATCTAAAACTCTTGGCCCTCTGTACTCCCTAAACTCTGAGCAACCTCTTTTCTTAAAAATAGTAACGAATTTTGCTTGGGACTACTCTTGGGGGATTCTACGATTGTTCCAGTGCACATTAACGTGCGATATTTAATGTTGCTATTTTCATTTCCTTTTCCTGTTTATTAATCTTATGATATTGAGATGCCGTACTTTTTCAGTCTTGCATGAAATGCAAAATATTATAAAGAAAATTAAAAGCTAACGTTTCCCATATTTGTTTTTTCCATTTTCAGCGCACAAGAACGTAAGACTCTTCATAACACACGGCGGCCTGCTAAGTACGCTCGAAGCTATGTATCATGGTGTACCAGTGATCGGTATTCCTATATTTTGTGATCAAGAACTCAACATGCTTCAAGCGGAAGCCAAAGGATACGGGCTAAAACTCCACTTTAGCAATATCACGTCGGATACATTCTCTTGGACAATCTCGGAAGTGCTCAATAATTCACGGTAAGTGTACGTTTTAAATAAAACGCTTTTGAGTACATACATGCGACGTGATGTTAAATGCAGATTTACAAAAGATCCACAAATTGTAATAGGCAATAATCTGATGTGTTTCGTGACTAATGTTGGTCACTAATCATGGGAACTAGAGTAGATTGATTGATACAGTGATGGTGTTTTGTTTGGCCTACTACGCACATGTGGTCTGTTCATCCAGAATGAAACAGTAATATGCATATTTCCTTATTTGTCAACACTCCAGCGCAATAAATCGTTTAGTTACCTTTGAAGTTGTTTGTTTAGTTTTAAGGAACTCTGCAGTTTTACGTAACTGTTTCATTCGATTTTCCGTAGGATTTTGGAACATATACTGTGTTCGAGCATTGTGAACTGTTTAGAAGAAAATTTTTGACAAATAACCTACACGGATTCAGGAAATATTTTCTTTTGAAACACAACTAGTTATTTATTCTCGTGAACTAGTGAGTGCTACCGACAGGGGATGTCAAATTCTCAGAGCTGCGACTGGAATTGTGATTTCCTGTTAGAAAGGTCACAGTTCGTAGTACGAGTAACTGACGGAAAGTCATCGAGTAAAACAGAAGTAATATCTGGTGCTCTCCTAAGAAGCTTTATAGGACCTCTGCTGTTGCTGATCTATATAAACAATTTGAGAGACAAATCTGAGCCGCTCTCGTAGGTTGTTTGCATACGATAGTATTATTTACCGTCTTGTAAAGTCATCAGATGATTAAAAGCAAATCCAGAATGATTTAGAGAAGATATCCGTATGGTGCGAACGGTGGCAGTTGATTCTAAATATTGATAACTGTGAAGCCATTCACATAAGTACTAAAAAGAATGCGCTAAATTTCGGTTACACAATAAATCGCAAAAATCTAAAAGACTGTGAATTCAACTAATTACTTGCTGATTACAGTTACGAATAACTTAAATTGAAACGATTGCATACATAATGTTGTGTGGAAAGAGAACCGAAAACTGCTATTTATTCGCAGAACAATTAGAAAATGCCATAGATTTACCAAAGAGACTGCCTACACTACGCTTGTTCGCCCTCTTCTGAAGACATTGAAAAAGTCCAAAGAAGAGCAGCTCATTTTGTATTATTGCAAAGCAGGGGAGGGAGTTCCGCAGATATGACACGTGAAATGGGGTGGTAGTCATTAAAACAAAGGCGTTCTTCGTTGCTGCTGGTTCTCCTCATGAAATTTCAATCACCTGCTTTCTTCTATCTCTATCTATCGCTTTAGCCTTAGTCACACCGATTGCGCAGGTTCGGCACTGTTACAATTGGATTTGGCATGTTACTTCCAAGGGGTGGCCAGATGCCCTTCCTGCAGCCATTCCGTACCCCCCTGGGATTGAATCAGTGTACCCTAGCTGTCTGCATCTAGTGTAAATCATGGAACAGAGCGAACATAGTTGTTATTAATCCATCTGCGACATTTCAAAAATGTTAATCAAATTATTTTCTTGTGTAATCCTTGAAAACTGACATGAAATTTTGTCACAATGCGTGAAGACAAAATCACCGACTGGAGTACAGATCACGATATTTGTTTCTTTTGGTTTATTTCACCAGAGGAGTGTTGCGGCATATTATGTCATAAACATTAATTTCTATGTATCTGGTAGCGGAATCTGCCTGACAAAACAGGTAAATCGCCATGACGCTACTGTCAGATGCCAATGTAACTTCATACACATACGCAATATTGCCGGGTATGTAAATTATAACAATTGCAATTTTCTGTGACAGGTAGAACGGCCATCAGAGCGCATTAAGAGTGTTCATGTTTAGCATTCCTACCAGGGCTGATAGTGTATAAGGGGTGCGAACAAGTCAGATATTGAGAGATCACTGTGGAAGACATGGAGATTCCACGTACTCTTGTGAGGCAGTATTAGCAGCATCTGACATAATTTGATAGGGGTCCTGTTGGGAGTCCCCAGATTTGTGTGGCATTCGACTGTGACAAAGGCCAGATATTAGAATTCATCAGGGTTCCGGTGACCACGTCTGACCACCGCATGGCGGGATCACCATATTATGCACTAAGCACATGTAACCCCTTCACATGTGTGCCTGCCATCCGGGAGCATGTAACCGTCTCCCTGGAACATTCTGTGTATTCCTACAAGTTTGGTCAGCGACTAGCAACAGCGCGACTAGAAAATTACTGTCCCACGTGTACGCTGCTCTCTGGCACTGTCTCTGGTAAGTTCCTATGGGATCAAACTGCTGAGCTCATCGGTCCCTAAGATTACACACCACTTAATCTAACTCTAACTTACTCTAAGGACAACACCCATATGAATGCCCAAGGGAGGACTCGATCCCCGTCGGGGGAAGCAGCGCGAACCGTGGCAAGGCGCCTCGCACCAATCGGCTACCCCGCGCTGCTCGTACGCTGCTGTTTACATCGAAACTTAAACGGCTTCTCAATAATACACCATTCTCTTGGTCATTATATTCCTTTTATTATTGCTCCTCGGTACGCGTTTCGCTTTATCACCGTCTTTTGTGGTGGCATGCTTCAATAACATTTTATCGGTTTGCAAGCCGTGTCACTGCGAATAAAACATTCGAGCTTTTGATAGCTGTTCCCAACTTCGTCAGCAAGATCTGAAATCGCTGACAGAGCTGACACGGTGTTCTGCTAGACATGCAATGGTAGCAACTGGAACCTTCCCGAGAGGAATAACGCATGCAGGGAAGGCAAGTTGAGTAGTTCATAGCAGTCCATGCTGCTGCAGGACCGAGTGACGTTAGATGGCTCGGAATTCAGTGGTTTCCACTCCTGATGACGATGGCGGGGACAGCTATCGAAAACTTGAGTGTTTTATTTGAAGTGACACGACTTGTAAGCTGAAAAGCTTTTATTGGAGGTTTACGTTTTTGTTTAAATTTTGCATGGAATCCTGCTCTATCCCCAGTCAAACAACAGCCACATCGAGCTAATGCTGCCTCACCCATTGGTTATTAAAATCACTATCGATAGCTTCTGATGTAGGTTACCTTGGTTGTACAGTGGTGTTAATGCTTATGGTGTGTGTGTGTGTGTGTGTGTGTGTTTGTGTGTGTGTGAGTGTGTGTTATCTTTCTGCATATCCTCTGTATACCGAGGTTTTAAATTTCCTTGCACAGCAGTCGCTTGTTATATTTGTGCCTTGAAAATGTCAGGATGTTCAAAATGGTTCAAATGGCTCTGAGCACTATGGGACTTAACATCTATGGTCATCAGTCCCCTAGAACTTAGAACTACTTAAGCCTAACTAACCTAAGGACATCACACAACACCCAGCCATCACGAGGCAGAGAAAATCCCTGACCCCGCCGGGAATCGAACCCGGGAACCCGGGCGTGGGAAGCGAGAACGCTACCGCACGACCACGAGATGCGGGCTGTCAGGATGTGCACCTGGTGAAATGTGGGTGGTTATCGACGACGTTTTCGGCTGTATTCTGGCTGTATTCTGGTAAGTTATCTGAACATCTTTTACGCTGAGAGCAACTGAAGTTTCATCGAATGAGCTCTCTGCGAGTAGCACATAAAAAAGGACGGAATGAGGGTGCGTGGTGCCTAAGGCACTGGCCTAGTATGGGGGCTTGACTGCTAGAGGTCACCAGAAGTGGAACCGTCACTACAAGAGGACGCGGGGAGTGTTGTGCTGTTACTAGAGAAGGAAGGAAGGAAGGAAGGAAGATTATTGTTTAACGTCCTGTCGACAGAGACGGAGCACAAGCTTGGATGAGGGAAGGAACCATCCTGGCATTTGCGTCAGTTGATTTAGTGAAATCAGGATAGCCCGACGCGCAATTAAATAGCCGTCCTCCTGAATGCGAGCCCAGTGGGGTAACCACTGCGCCACCTCCTTCGGTGTTGGTAAAGAAGAAGTAATAGCAGAATGGGCCAGTCAGGAGAGCTCAGTTGCTTCGTACATGGACTAGTCATCGGGTGCCACATGAGTGACAGACCAATCAGGGACATCCTTCTAAATCTGTCCAAGTCGACTGCTGATGATGTGATTGTGAAGTGGAAACACGAAGGAACAACAACAGCTGAACCAAGACCACACATTTTTCACGGGCAGCGAGGCTTGAAAAGGTGAAAGAAGCGACGGAACTGCACACTGCAAGATTGGAAATGAATGATTTGGAGCGTTGAATCAAGGCATACCATGTTGCAATCCGATGGGAGGGTTTGGGTTTGCGAATACCTGGAGAACCTTTCCTGTAATAATGTGTAGTGCCAACAGCGAAGCAGGGGGCAAACGGTGTAACGGTATGGCGGGTGTTTTTCATGCTTAGCGTGTGGGTCCCTCGTTGCACTTAGTAAAGCACTAAATGTGGCCAGATATAAACACATTTTTCAGCACTGTATACTGGATACAGTAGAGGGACATTTCAGACACGATGATTGACTGTATCACCATGACGATGCATCATGCCATAAAAAAGCATTCATGAGGTCATGGTTTGTGGACAATAACATCCTTGAAATAGACTGGCCTGCCCACAGTCCTGACCTGAGCCCAATGGAAAGTAGTCGGGCGAAGTGCATACAGGTGCTGTCTGCACTGTTGGCAGGTTTCCGATTATGTTATCGAAGACATCATCGATGAAGTCGTCGTGTAACCTTATCAGTTTTCCCCTACCTCTACAACATCGAAGGCCAATTATGCTATGTATAGAGAGGAAGGAAATTAAGAAATGGTATGAAATTCAAACCAGGCAAATTGTACCAATGCGTTTCACTCAACCCTCTGACATTACACATCACTTGCTCTGAGTATAAAATAGAGGGAAATTCAGAAATCCATGATGCCTAATTGTCGTAATTATAAAATCCAAGATAAGCAATTGTTCTTCTGTGTTTTTCTCAGCACTGTGACGTCAGAACACGAGCTGGCAGGTCGTTTGAGCTAAGAATAGATTCTAAGATGGCCCATCTGGGGCTATGGGTGCAGCCTGTGTGATAGTTGGATTTCATGTGGTCTAAGTTTAGACTCCAATGTGGTCACTGGGTTTTCTACAGCTCTGTGACATCAGAATCCAAGAAGATTATCCGTGATGCAGAGCCTGGTGATACAGGCGCAGCCTGCATAGTTTCCAGGTCACACATACTAAAAATAGAATTCCTAATGGTGCAGTCTGCATGGTTTCCAGATTTCATATGGTGGACTGTTTAAACGTTTACAGTTTACGATGGGAGTAGTTGAGTCTTTATTTAAACAAATACTACATGCACTACGACAAAAAGCTTTCCACAGTCTGCACTGACATAAGACTCCAGCACAGCACCGACTATATTGTTGCGAGTGCCTGCTTCAGCAACCGACCGCAGAGCACTTTCTGCTGGAGCATCATGGTCGTGATGTCCATCTGCGGTGTGTCAGGACGTGTAGGACATTTCAACCCAGGAAATGGCTTAGCAGATTCTTACACAGACTCATTCGTAGTAATTTAATCATTTCGAAATTTAGAACAAGATAACAGCTCATGCCCACCAACACTTTGTGAGATTATGCACCAACCTCTTCATGGAAGTCTGTACCATACTGATCTTAACTGATATGAAGTTATTTTCAATCGTCAGAATATCAGAAGCATTGAAATGCCTGAAAGCTGTCTGTGACTATTGGAAGGTGATGCTGTTTCCAGCAATACGAAACCCCAAGCCAAAACCAGAATGCACGAATATCCAACTTTCTAGCTTGAGACACAGACAAGAAGCATTCGGGTTATTTTAATAATTTTCTTTCGATGTACACAGCACAGCTGTTTGTAGGAATACACACCACCACTCCAATGCTGGGGCACCACTATTAGTCGTTTCATTAGGAATGGCGGAAAGTGGCGCTATTTCTACAGAGTCACAAAGTTTCTGCAGACTTTTACTGATACACTTAGATATGAAGTATTCAATACAAGCAGTATCATATTTTTCTCGAGTCCAATCTTCGACAAAATCAAACATATCATCTACTCACCTTCCCAAATAAATGAATCTATTACGGCAACTTTCACTCATATTGCGATCGTTGTTGGAGTCTGGTTAACAGTTTTTGTAGTTACAGCTACAGTCAGTGTACAGTTTGCCAGTCACGATTTTTCATAATTCCGACAGAACGTACTATGTCATCAAAGTGTTGTCGAATGGTCGTCAGTGAAATGTGTTTCTTGGAGAGCTACACAGACCATCAGACTCGAGGAAACTATAAGGGAATCAAACTCCTACATAGAGACCACAATGGCCACACGTTTTTGGTAAATGACAGTATTACTCTGTAACTAACACATATTTTCGCCATAAATTGGCTTTGGTGTGATAAAAATTCCACAATGACTCTATTCGAGGAGAGTTTTAGGTGGTCAGTATGGTTAGTAGCACAAGTGAAGCGAGTGTCGTAGCATTTGCCGACAGCGATCAAAGTGCGCGCTTGAAGAGTATCAATACTTTCCCATTTGGAATGTCGTCCCTTAGTAATAAATGCGATGTCAGAGTTATTCACAAGTCCAGTCCCGCTACAGACCATTCAAACTGTAGCCTCCAGTCTGGCAACACCACATTCTTTAGCCGAGAACTCTGCGCTCAGCCGTTTCATATGTGCTCCATGAACAGTATCTTTGCAGGCCAGCTGCGTGAGCGTAGACTTTCACAACTCCTCTGGAAGACACTCAGCTATCTTTGATGACACTTCTAGAGCACACATTCTCACTGTATGGAATGTGGACGTCTAATAACTATCTGATATCTTAGCTATTAATAGACGCATTATCAGAGCTTTCAGTAACTTCGATGATGCAGTCAATGTGCTTACCGCTAATAATGCAGAGCCTGCTGTCATTATTTTAGAGGCAGTGTGGCCACGGCTTTACATATCTCTAACTAACGTAGGTTGTTGCCGTAGGTATGATTTGGCGCTATAAAACGTGTCAGTAGCAGCATTTATTGGTAGTGCTCACTTTCATGGTGAATAATGGGTATGCAAAAGTCTATTCCTGTAACAGCAAATGTTTTTCATGATTGTAATCGACCGACGGGGCGTGGGACTTCTACATGATTTCAGTGTGTGTTTTTGGTGAGTGTACATCGCAGACACATACATTACCAGAAAAAATTGGTACACCCTTTTAGAGCTTTCCAAATGACTCCAGATTTATTGTTGCAACAGAGCATATGGAGTACATGAAATGATTACATTTACATACGAGGTGCATTCAAGTTCTAAGGACTCCGATTTTTTTTCTAATTAACTACTCATCCGAAATCGATGAAACTGGCGTTACTTCTCGACGTAATCACCATGCAGACGTACACATTTTTCACAACGCTGACGCCATGATTCCATGGCAGCGGCGAAGGCTTCGTTAGGA
The DNA here is from genome assembly GCF_023864345.2 of Schistocerca serialis cubense. Lineage (NCBI taxonomy): Eukaryota > Metazoa > Arthropoda > Insecta > Orthoptera > Acrididae > Schistocerca > Schistocerca serialis. The sequence goes on from NC_064646.1 coordinate 124,630,291, forward strand.
GTCTGTTTTGACCACTGGAAAATCGCTGAGGCAATAGCAGCACGGCTGGTGAATGTGCGGCCACGGAGAGTGTCTTTTATTGTTGGAAAAAGCCAAAAGTCTCTAGGAGCCAGGTCAGGTGAGTAGGGAGCATGAGGAATCACTTCAAAGTTGTTATCACGAAGAAGCTGTTGCGTAACGTTAGCTCGATGTGCGGGTGCGTTGTCTTGGTGAAACAGCACACGCGCAGCCCTTCCCGGACGTTTTGTTGCAGTGCAGGAAGGAATTTGTTCTTCAAAACATTTTCGTAGGATGCAGCTGTTACCGTAGTGCCCTTTGGAACGCAATGGGTAAGGATTACGCCATCGCTGTCCCAGAACATGGACACCATCATTTTTTCAGCACTGGCGGTTACCCGAAATTTTTTTGGTGGCGGTGAATCTGTGTGCTTCCATTGAGCTGACTGGCGCTTTGTTTCCGGATTGAAAAATGGCATCCACGTCTCATCCATTGTCACAACCGACGAAAAGAAAGTCCCATTCACGCTGTCGTTGCGCGTCAACATTGCTCGGCAACATACCACACAGGCAGCCGTGTGGTCGTCTGTCAGCATTCGTGGCACCCACCTGGATGACGCTTTTCGCATTTTCAGGTCGTCATGCAGGATTGTGTGCACAGAGCCCACAGAAATGACAACTCTGGAGGCGATCTGTTCAACAGTCATTCGGCGATCCCCCAAAACAATTCTCTCCACTTTCTCGATCATGTCGTCAGACCGGCTTGTGCGAGCCCGAGGTTGTTTCGGTTTGTTGTCACACGATGTTCTGCCCTCATTAAACTGTCGCACCCACGAACGCACTTTCGACACATCCATAACTCCATCACCACATGTCTCCTTCAACTGTCGATGAATTTCAATTGGTTTCACACCACGCAAATTCAGAAAACGAATGATTGCACGCTGTTCAAGTAAGGAAAACGTCGTCATTTGAAGTATTTAAAACAGTTCTCATTCTCGCCGCTGGCGGTAAAATTCCATCTGCCGTACGGTGCTGCCATCTCTGGGACGTATTGACAATGAACGCGGCCTCATTTTAAAACAATGCGCATGTTTCTATCTCTTTCCAGTCCGGAGAAAAAAAATCGCAGGCCTTAGAACTTGAATGCACCTCGTATCAACAGCGCAAGCGGTTCTGAGGTACCAGATATCGACCCAGGCTGCAACAACTATATTAGTATGTGGCGTAGCCTCCATGGGTGTCAGTGCAGGCGCTGACTCTGGCATCTATTCGATCATATAGATGGCTAATACTGTCCAGGGATACGTTATGCCACGCTTGCTCGACATGTTCACGTAGCTGTGTAAGAGTTGTTGGCTGAAGAGTTCCATGAGTCGTTTCTCGACCTATCATATGCTACACGTGCTCAGTTGGAGAAAAGTCTGGAGATCGTACTCGCCCACGGAAGTTGCTGCACGTCTTGCAGAACACGTTGAGTTTCGGGCAATGTGTGGGCTAGCATTATCCTGCTGGAACAACGCATCACTTTTCTCCTGCAATAACGGCAAAAGAACGGGTCTAACAACATTCTATACTTAACCGAGCGCTGGTTATCGTCCCCTTCGGGAACACCATCCTGAACGTAAGTTGTAGCTTGTCGCATCCCAGACCATAAAGCCTGGGGTGGGACCAGTGTGTTTTGGACGAATGCAGTCTGCCTCTGCGAGAGGGCGCTCACCATATCTGCGTCGTACGCACAAGCGACCACCACTTGCGTGCAGCCAGTATCTCCTTTCATCGCTAAAGACCACGGAGCGCCATTCAAAATGATCCTCTGGCGGCACCAATCGAGTCGTGCATGTCGATGCTGTGGCCTGAGGGAAGAAGGGCTAGAGATGTGCGTGCTCTTAGTCTCACTGCTAATAGCCGTTTTGCAACAGTTTGTGTTGACATGTCTGGGCTTACAATCTCTCTTATCTGTGCTGTAGTAGCTGTACGATCTGCCGCTGCCGCCCTTACAACACGATGATCCGGGCGAGCGTCTATGCTACTTAGATGCCCAGGACCTCATCCACGGGTGAGCAAATATTCACGTGACCACTGATGCAGGCATCGTTGTACAACTGACGCAGCACGACCAACTCATGTAGCAATTCTCCGACAGGACCACCCCACAACTGGGGAGGCCTCAGTTTGACCGCTTTCAAACATGCTCAGTTGGCAGTAGGAAGCACGAGTGCGTCTCCTTGGCATGGTTCCCTTCTTGCTTCAGAAATCTGCACCACGCTGAACCTTCTGGCTGTGAGCATTCGATGTTAAAGGGTAGACACAGATGACGCTCTGGTGGCTATGCAAATACGCCATCCGCTGGTGGACGACGTTGAAACCATAATCAGTACGTCTACTATCCCTAGGTGATATATGCCATCATTGGATCAAAATCGATGTCGTCTTTCCACATGTACTAACATTTTTCCTTTTTTTGTTGCAGTGTGTGTATGAGTGCACATTACATACATAAGATCAAAGTTTTATCTCTCGATTCGACATGACGATTCCTGTTGATGACATTGCTACTTCTCTAATTTGTCACAAAACGTAGAATCCATCCTAAAATGAGTAGCATTTTCCAATAAGAGCTGTACTTTGTGAAGTCAATGACCGCTACCTTTATGCTTATAATGAGCACTTGGTGATGTACCTTTTTTATGGTGCTCTCTTCTACAGTTGAACACCATGAACACAGGTAATCCATGGAGATCAATATCAACATCTTCTTCTTTACATTCAGCGTTTGTCCCGCGTGCCTACGGGGTCCGCTACATGGGTCCGTTGTCTCTATTTCCCTCTGTCACGGGCTGCATCTATGGTGGATGTTCACGCATTTAAGGTCTTTATGAATCGTATCGGTCCAAAGGGTCTACTGCCGACGACTTCAAGTGTGTAACCCGCCTTGGCAATAGAGTCATCACCGGCCCGTAAAACATGCCCAAGCCATTGAATACGACTCTCACGCATCTTGTCCTGGATTGGTGCAATACCAAACTGTTTCCTAATGCTGTCATTAGAAACGTGATCTAACTTAGTCAGGCCAGCTGTCCACCTTAGCATCTTCGTTTCCATTACACTTAGGTGGCGTTCTGTCTCAACTGTAATCGGCCAGCACCCACAACTGGTCGGATGACAGTACGATAGATTTTTTATTTTAAATTATCTTTCATCCTGCGGTCGCGAGTGACTCCGGTTGTTGTTCCCCACTTCATCCAGGCTGCCTGAGTTCTGGTGTTGACCTCTTTGGTGAGTCGGCTGTCAAGGGTGATCGTGGAACCAAGGTACTTAAACTTACTCACACGAATCAGATCTTCACCACTAATCGTGATGGTTCCCATTTCATGTCTTTCTGATGTCATGTACTCGGTATTCTTCAAATTAAGGCGCAAACCGTTTTGCGCCTACCGATAACTCCATTCTTGAGTTAGGCTCTGCAGAAAAAGCTTGTTTTCTGCTGCCAGCATCACATCGTCAGCATAAAGTAGGGGCTATGGTAATGGCCGGTGCAGGTCAGATGTCACGGTGTCCATTATGACAATGAACAGAAGTAGTGATAATGCAGAACCACAAGGAAGGTAAACATAAATACTTAATGGATAGGCCTTGCAAGAGTAGATCTGTATGTCTTGCTTAAGATAGTGGAACCATTGCAGTGAGATGTGCTGTTCGTGATTTTGATCACACGATTGCAGACGAAGGTTTCCTAGCCGTCTGTATCAATTTCCATCTAACCTAAAACAATTGCTGCTCAGTCAACACTGTCGCTTTTCTAAGGTCACAGTTGTAACATGATGGAAGTAACGTGAAAGTCCTACACCCTGTTCATCGATTATGATCATGAAAACCGTTCGCAGTTACAAGAACAGACTTTGCATGTCCACTATTCCCCATGAAAGTGCGCACTGTTCATAAATTCTACGTCTCTTTCTACGAGTACTGACAAATTTCTATTACACCAAAGCATTTTTCTTAGTCATCAGTCTTCTAACTGGTTTGATGCGGCCCGCCACGAATCCCTCACCTATGCCAAAATCTCCATCTCAGAATAGCACTTCCAATCTATAACCTCAGTTAGTTGCTGGATGTATTCCACTCTCGGTCTCTCTCTAATATTTTTGCCCTTTACAGCTCCCTCTAGTACCATGGAAGTTATTCCCTGAGGTATTAACAGGTGTCCTATCATCCTGTCCGTTATCCCTGTCAGACTGTCTCACATATTCTTTTCCTCTCCGATTCTGGCAAAATTTCCTCATTCCTTACGTCACCAGTCCACCAAATTTTCAACATTCGTCTGTAGCGCCACATCTCAAATGCTTAGATTCTCTAATGTTCCGGCATTCCCATAGTCCATGTTTCACTACCATACAATGCTGTCCTCTAAACGTACATTCTCGGAAATTTCTTCCCCAAGTTAACCTCTACGTTTGATACTATTAGACTTCTCTTGACCAGGAATACTCTTTTTGCCAGCGCTAGTCTGTTCTTGATGTCCTCCTTGCTCCGTCCGTCATTGGTTATTTTGCTGCCTACATAGCAGAACTGCTTAATTTCATCTACTTCGTGACCATCAATCCTGATGTTCAGTTTCTCGCTGCTGTCATTTCTGTTATTTCCTCGCTGCTGTCATTTCTGTTATTTCTCATTACTTTCTTTTTTTTCGATTTACTCTCAATCCATATTCGGTACTCATTCGACAGTTCATTCCATTCAGCAGATCACGTAATTCTTCTTCACTTTCACTCAGGGCAGCCATGTCATCAGCGAATTGTATCATTGATGTCCTTTCACATTCACTTTTAATTCCACTCTTGAACCTTTCCTTTATTTCCATCATTGCGTCTTCGATGTACAGATTAAACAGAAGGAGTGAAAGACTACATCCCTCTCTTACACACTTTTAAATTTGAGCACTTCGTTCTTGCTCGTCCCGTCTTATCATTCCCTCTCGGCTCTTGAAATTATCCGTCTGTCCCTTCCGCTTGCCCCTATTTTTCTCAGAATTTCGAACATCTTGCACCATTTTACAATGTCGAATGCCTTTTCCAAGTCGATAAATCCTATGAACGTGTCTTGATTTTCCTTTAATCTTGCTTCCATTACCATAATTGCCTCTCGGGTGCCTTTACATTTCCTAACGCCAAACTGTTTGTCACTCAACACACCCTCAGTTTTCTTTTCCATTCTTCCGTATATTATCTTGTCAGCAACTTCGATGCGTGAGCTGTTAAGCTGACTGTGCGATAATTCTCGCACTTGTCAGCTCTTTCAGTCTTCGGGATTGTTTGGATAATACTTTATCGAAAGTGAGATGTTATGTCGCCAGACTCATACATTCTACACACCAACTTGAATAGTCGGTTTGTTTCCACTTCCCCAAATGGTTTAAGAAATTCTGATGGAATGTTATCTATATCTTCTGTCTTATTTGATCTTAGGTCCTCCAAAACTCTCTTAAATTCTAATTCTAATACTGAATTCCGTATCTCTTCTAAATCGACTCCTGTTTCTTCTTCTATCACATCAGACAAATCTTCCCCCTCATAGTGGCCTTCGATGTACTCTTTCGATCAATCCGTTCTCTCTGCTGCATTTAACAGCGAAATTCCCGTTCTACTCTCAATGTTACCACCCTTGATTTTAATTTTACCGAAGTTTGTTTTGACTTTCCTAAATGCTGATTCTGTCCTTCCGACAATCATTTCTTTTTCGATTTCTTCACATTTTCATGCAGCTGTTTCACCTTAGCTTCCCCGCATTTCCTATTTATTTCATTCCTCACCGACTTGTATTTCTGTATTCCTGAATTTTCCTGAACTTTTTTGTTGTTCCGTCTTTCGACAATCAGCTGAAGTATTTCGTATGTAACCCATGGTTTCTTTGCAGTTACCTTCTTTGTACCTAAGATTCTCCTTGCAACTTCTGTTACTTCCCTTTTTGAAAGGTCCATTCACCTTCAACTCTACTGCCTACTGAGCTATTCTTTATTGCTGTATCTATAGCCTTAGAGAACTTCGAACGTATCTCATCATTCCTTAGTACTATCGTATCCCATTTCTTTGCATATTGATCTCTTAAACTTCACCCTACTCTTCATCACAACTACATTGTCATCTGACTCAGTATCTGCTCCTGGGTACACCTTACAACTAGTATCTGATTTCGGAATCTCTGTCTGACCATGATGTAATCTAACTGAAATCTTCCTGTATCACCCGGCCTTTTCCAAATATACATACTCCTCTTGTCATTCTGGGATAGAGTATTATTACAGAACTCAAATAGTGGTCTCAAGCCCATATTGCCCTGTTACCTTTTTTTCTATTTGTTCCCTTACAACCGCATTCCAATCTCCCATGATTATCAGATTTTCATCTCCTCTTATGCACTATATTACCCTTTCAATATCCTCATATACTTTCTGTATCTCTCCATGTAGTATATTTGAACCATCATTATCGGTGTTCGTTTGCTCTCTATTCCGATAAGAACAACCCTATAACTGAACTGTTCACAACAACACGCTCTCTGCCCTACGTTCCTATTCATAACGAATCCTACTCCCGTTATACGAGTACCATTTTCTGCTGCTGTTGATATTACCTAATACTCATCTGACCAGAAATCCTTGTCTTCCTTCCACTTCACTTCACTGACCTCTACTATATCTAGACTGAGCCTTTGCATTTCCCTTTTCAGAATTTCTTGCTTCCCTACCACGTTCAGGTTTCTGACATTCCGTGCTAGGACTCGTAGAATGTTATCCTTCCGTTGCTTATTCAATCTTTTTCTCATGGTCACTTCCCCGTTGGCAGTCCCCTCCCAGAGATCCGAATGGGGGACTACTCCGGAATGTTTTTCCAGTGGAGAGATGATCATGACATTTTTTTCAATTACAGGCCACATGTCCTGTGGATGCACATTATGTGTCTAATGCAGTGGTTTCCATTGTCTTCAGCATCCTCATGGCGTTGATCATTGATGATTTGATTCTTCCACCTTTAGGGGCAGTTTTCTACCCCAAGCACAAGAGAGTGCCCTGAACCTCCTTCGTCCTCTTTGACAAGGCCGTTGGTAGAATAAAGGTGACTTCTTATGCCGGAAGTCTTCGGCCGTCACCGGTACTGAGTATTAATCAATAGGTAAGCGCGGGGCGCGTTTCGAACCCAGGACCGGCGACGTTTGATTAGTAATCAAAAATGCTGCCCTTAACCCAGGGAGCGTTTCGTATACAATAATCTGTGTTAGTAAAAGATGCGGGGTGCAGCGATTACCATTAGCTGGTCGCAGCAGGCCCTGCTCCAATGGCGGTAGGCACACTGATCTCGTGACCGACGTTCTTGAAAACTCTGATGCTGAATCTATTAATAGCTATAACGTAACATAGTGCTAAGGTGCCCACATTCCAAAACTGCAGAAGCGCCGCCGAAGGACGCTGAATGCCTTCCGCAGCAATGGTGAAGGTCTGCCTTCACACGTCTTAGCTGCGATAGTACTTTTCAAAGGGAATGTATGAGTCAGCCGTGGATAAGGAATCTGTTATTGTCAGACTGGAGGCCTGGAGGCTACAGGATGTGTGGCATGTGGGGTACTAAAAGCCCTGACATTGCATGTTTTAACAGCAGACAACACTTCATATAAGAAAGTATTGATACTTTTAAACTGTACACTTTGGTCTGCGTCAATAAATGCTTCATCGGTCCGTTCATTTACATGACTAACTGTAATATTCACATGCAACCCTTCTCTGCTACACCTACTGACAAAGTCCTATAGCACCATAGCCTACCTGTGATAAAAGCTGTGTCAGTTAAAGAATGATACTGTCACCTATCAAAGAAGTGTGCAGTCATCGTTGTCCCTATGCCACTACTGTACAACAGTTTTAACCCCCTCGGAGTTTCCTCCAGTTCAGCGATCTGTGTTGCTCTCCAGGAAACATATTTCACTGCCAAACATTTCGAAACGTTTTGGGTGCATAATGCTTTCTGTCGGAATGACAGAAAATCGCGATTTTCGAATTGGATATTGGCTGCAGCATTACCTATGAAAAATGTCAGGCAGACTCCAAGCATCGCAAACTGCACTAGAATATTGGTGAGATTCTTTTATTTGGAAAAGTGAATGGATGGTCTGCTTAATTTTGTGAAAACAGGATCCGAGAAAAGGTATTAGGCTGACTGTATGGAATACTTCACATCAGAGTTAGCAGTCTGTAGTCTGGGTAGTTAAACGCATTCTGGCTTCGGCTGCCGGCGCTTATTGCTATGAATAATTGCGCTACGTATCGCCGGAAAGTTATTGAACATTTAACTGAGAATCTCATAATTTGAAAGAGTACTAGAAGCTACAGGGTGCCCATAACTGAAGTTCTAGTTCCAAAACGTTGTAGAAAGAGAACCACTGCTCAAAATGACGTCAAAATTGAACAACATATTACTGACGCAGGGGGAAATGTCATGGGAAAAAAATTAACGGAAATTCTACCAACAGATGGCGCTGAAAGCGTCGTAACATAAATTGCGTCCGCTACAAATAACAGATGAATCACAATCCGACGACTATGGTTTGAGTTGCATGTTACACAAACCATACTGTTCAGCGTGCATGACTTGCCTGTTTGGCAGTCAACAGTTATAGCACTGTTACTTAAGTAAGCCCATCTATCATTGCAAGGTCGTACCACATCAGATGGAAAAAATCAGTTTTTTAATTCTCATAAGGCACAAAACCCTATGAAAATGACATGGCTCGAATTGCCATGAGACTGTCGCAAGGCATGTTCAAGAAGCTCTCCGCCGTTTTCTACCACATGCTGAAATAGAGAAACAGCGCGTTCCACAATAGATCGGAGAGGAGTTCAGAATGTTCTGCGCAATGCGTGCCTTGAATTCAGCTACGTTAGTGACTGGAGCACTGAGCACAACAATTTTCGGATAACACCACAGCCAGAAGTCACATAGTTTAAGATCAGGTGATCTGGATGACCAGGCTGTAAGGAAATGCCGGCTGCTGATTCTGTAATTTCTGAAATGCCTCTGCTGAAGCCGCTCCCTGGCTGTGATTTGTGCAGAGGAGCGCCAACCTGCATAAAAATGAAACTAGCTCACATCAGCGCTGTTGACGGGTTCGAAATACGTTAGTGCGCCAAACGCGAACAAAATTTACCACATCGTCGGTTGTAGCGCCTTTCATACAGATACAGAACACTATACTGTTATCAGTAATCTCGGATTGTTGGTGGGTAAAAAAAAGTGCTCTACGTTCATTTTGTATTTAAAATATAGTAAATTCTGATTAAGAATTACTGATGGCTTCCTACCTTTATCCTTTTATAACTTTTACAAAATTGCGAGAGCTTAAACTTCTGTTTCCCACACGGTATCTCTAACAAACAAAATTCAACTATCGATTAGTTACCGATATAGCGTCCACTCCCTCTGTATTCATTACTCGCAAGCAAATCCTAAGCAGTTATTGTGTTTTTAATTTTCTCAATATGTGTCTCTTTTACCAGTTTCTTTTTATATTTAAGACACCAAGATTATTATAATTATGCCAACGATAACTGAAAATAACTGCCCATTTATGTACATCAGTAGTTTTTTATTTCTTTCGATATGTAGTATGATTTCTAAGTTTGCTACTTCTCTTTAAAGATTACAGCCAAAGGCTAGCTAACTCTAGAGTGTCAGACAGATACCAATGATGCTAAAATATTCACAAGTTACTATTATTCTCTATTTCTCTTTTCTTGTTTCCCTTTTTTCCTTTTATTTTAATTCAGATCTTTGAAATGGTTTTATTGAAATATTTCCTTAGTTGGGGAGACAAATAATAAGTAGGGAAGCTATTTTTTTAACGACCCACATCACAAGTGGTTTATTTGAAATACTAGCCAAATACACATATTTAAGAGTGCCCCTTTTTTCCAAACCTATTATTCAGTTTATCTATGAATCACGTAAAAAATGAACACTTACTTTCAACCGCCACTTTTAACCCCGAAGTTAAACAAGATTAATCGGAGCTGGGCGTGTTCAGGCACTGGCGTCTACAGTACTCTCCCCCACTTACTTCGTTTATACGGCCATTTGCCACATATACCTCCGGGTGCAATATTACTCAATCGACGAGTCTAGCTCTTGTTTGATAGTGGGTGAATAACACGGTATCAAAAACCGAAAGTTCCCAGCTAACTTATGTAATATCTGTATACCAAATTCGACAAAGTGACTCGTCTTTCGATCTCACATGTACCATATCCCACACTAATTTCAGCACAGTAAGTCGTCTTTCGGTCTCACGGCCACTATATACCACAGCAAACGCAAAATTAAAACAGCTGTCCCTACTTGAGTGGTCACGACAGGACAGTAGCTTGAAAATGGTAATAGAATCGAAAAAAAACAACTCCAAATAACTGATACTTAAACTGTCAGCACCACTTCTGGCAGTTTGTGATAACACCATTTCCCGTACAAATCTCCTTTGGGCTAAACTCCAATAACTACGCCCAAGCAGCTCTCCAACGCTGCACAAGATCTAACTCGAACTGACTACCTTTGTAATGAGCTTCACATAACTGCTCCTTGTTGTTGTTGTGGTCTTCAGTCCTGAGACTGGTTTGATGCAGCTCTCCATGCTACCCTATCCTGGGCAAGCTTCTTCATCTCCAGGTAGTTACTGCAACCCATATCCTTCTGAATCTGCTTAGTGTATTCATCTCTTGGTATCCCTCTACGATTTTTACCCTCCACACTGCCCTCCAATGCTAAATTTGTGATCCCTTGATGACTCAGAACATGTCCTACTAACTGGTCCCTTCTTTTTGTCAAGTTGTGCCACATACTCCTCTTCTCCCCAATTCTATTCAATACTTCATCATTAGTTATGTGATCTACCCATCTAATCTTCAGCATTCTTCTGTAGCACCACATTTCGAAAGCTTCTATTCTCTTCTTCTCTAAACTATATATCGTCCACGTTTCACTTCCATACATGGCTAACTCCATACAAATACTTTCAGAAACGACTTCCTGACACTTAAATCTATACTCGATGTTAACAAATTTCTCTTCTTCAGAAACGCTTTCCTTGCCATTGCCAGTCTACATTTTATATCTTCTCTACTTCGACCATCATCAGTTATTTTGCTCCCCAAATATCAAAACTCCTTTACTACTTTAAGTGCCTCATTTCCTAACCTAATTCCCTCAGCATCACCCGACTTAATTCGACTACATTCCATTATCCTCGTTTTGCTTTTGTTGATGTTCATCTTATATCCTCCTTTCAAGACACTGTCCATTCCGTTCAACTGCTCTTCCAAGTCCTTTGCTATCTCTGATAGAATCACAATGTCATCGGCGAACCTCAAAGTTTTCATTTCTTCTCCATGGATTTTGATACCTACTCCGAATTTTTCATTTGTTTCCTTCACTGCTTGCTCAATATACAGATTGAATAACATTGGGGAGAGGCTACAACCCTGTCTCACTCCCTTCCCAACCACTGCTTCCATTTCATGCCCCTCGACTCTTATAACTGCCATCTGGTTTCTGTACAAATTGTAAATAGCCTTTCGCTCCCTGTATTTTACCCCTGCCACCTTTAGAATTTGAAAGAGAATATTCCAGTCAATATTGTCAAAAGCTTTCTCTAAGTCTACAAATGCTAGAAACGCAGGTTTGCCTTTCCTTAAAATTTCTTCTAAGATAAGTCGTAAGGTCAGTATTGCCTCACGTGTTCCAATATTTCTACGGAATCCAAACCGATCTTCCCCGAGGTATTCCATTCGTCTGTAAAGAATTTGCGTTAGTATTTTGCAGCTGTGACTTATTAAACTGATAGTTCGGTAATTTTCACATCTGTCAACACCTGCTTTCTTTGGGATTGGAATTATTATATTCTTCTTGAAGTCTGAAGGTATTTCGCCTGTGTCATACATCTTGCTGAACAGATGGTAGAGTTTTGTCGGGACTGGCTCTCCCAAGGCCATCAGTAGTTCTAATGGAATGTTGTCTACTCCCGGGGCCTTGTTTCGACTCACGTCATTCAGTGCTCCGTCAAATTCTTCACGCAGTATCGTATCTCCCATTTCATCTTCATCTACATCCTCTTCCATTTCCATAATATTGTCCTCAAGTGCATCGCCCTTGTATAGACCCTCTATATACTCCTTCCACCTTTCTGCTTTCCCTTCTTTGCTTAGAACTGCGTTTCCATCTGAGCTCTTGATATTCATGCAAGTGGTTCTCTTTTCTCCAAAGGTCTCTTTAATTTTCCTGTAGGCAGTATCTATCTTACCCCTAGTGAGATAAATCTCTACATCCTTACATTTGTCCTCTAGCCATCCCTGCTTAGGCCGGCCGCGGTGGTCTAGCGGTTCTGGCGCTGCAGTCCGGAACCGCGGGACTGCTACGGTCGCAGGTTCGAATCCTGCCTTGGGCATGGGTGTGTGTGATGTCCTTAGGTTAGTTAGGTTTAAGTAGTTCTAAGTTCTAGGGGACTTATGACCTAAGCTGTTGAGTCCCATAGTGCTCAGAGCCATTTGAACCATCCCTGCTTAGTCATTTTGCACTTCCTGTCGATCTCATTTTTGAGACGTCTGTATTCCTTTTTGCCTGCTTCATTTACTGCATTTTTATATTTTCTCCTTTCGTCAATTAAGTTCAATATTTCTTCTGTTACCCAAGGAGTTCTACTAGCCCTCGTCTTTTTACCTACTTGATCCTCTGCTGCCTTCACTACTTCATCCCTCAGAGCTACCCATTCTTCTTCTACTGTGCTTCTTTCCCCCATTCCCATCAATTGTTCCCTTATGCTCTCCCTGAATCTCTGTACAACCTCTGGTTCTTTCAGTTTATCCAGATCCCATCTCCTTAAATTCCCACCTTTTTGCAGTTTCTTCAGTTTTAATCTACACTTCATAACCAATAGATTGTGGTCAGAGTCCACATCTGCCCCTGGAAATGTCTTACAATTTAAAACCTGGTTCCTAAATCTCTGTCTTACCATTATATAATCTATCTGATACATTCTAGTATCTCCAGGATTCTTCTATGTATACAACTTTCTTTCATGATTCTTAAACCAAGTGTTAGCTATGATTAAGTTATGCTCTGTGCAAAATTCTACCAGGTGGCTTGCTCTTTCATTTCTTAGCCCCAATCCATATTCACCTACTTCCTTCTCTCCCTTTTCCTACTCTCGAATTCCAGTCACCCATGACTATTAAATTTTCGTCTCCCTTCACTACCTGAATAATTTCTTTTACCTCATCATACATTTTTTCAATTTCTTCATCATCTGCAAAGCTAGTTGGCATATAAACTTGTACTACTGTAGTAGGCGTGGGCTTCGTGTCTATCTTGGCCACAATAATGTGTTCACTATGCTGTTTGTAGTAGCTTACCCGCACATCTATTTTTTTTATTCATTACTAAACCTACTCCTGCATTACCCCTATTTGATTTTGTGTTTATGACCCTTTATTCACCTGACCAAAAGTCTTGTTCCTCCTGCCATCGAACTTCACTAATTCCCACTATATCTAACTTTAACTTATCCATTTCCCTTTTTAAATTTTCTGATCTACCTGCCGGTTAAGGGATCTGACATTCCACGCTCCGATCCGTAGAACGCCAGTTTTCTTTTTCCTGCACCTATCACATGATAATTTTATTAAATCCTCGATTCATGGTGACTGACTTACAGGTATTTCCAGTAAGTCAACGTCTAAGTTGAACGTCCCTAAACCTTATCTTCACACACTACACCGTACAGAGCGACCTCTGCTCAACGGAAATCTCCGTACTCATCTCTTCCAGAATGACACTGATTTTACACTCATGTAGAAACATACTGCTGCAGTCATTAACGAGTCAATAAGTGAATAAAGTTAGACCACTTTTAACAACATACAGATTTTTGAATTCAGCTGCCGCGGTATGTAACAGCGGCCTCCTGCAGTTGCCTGCTGTGCATATTTGCTGCTCATAGAAACGTTGCATTAGCATCTCTCGTCCATGGAAGTAAGAAAAAAAGAAGGGAGAAGGCACTCTGACGACTCTCTTCTTTTTTTACCTCCATAATAGACTTACACAGCACGTTGTTTTGAAGCCAGAGTGCCGCCATCTTAAATAGCCCAAAGCAATAGCAGACTACTATTTACGATTGATTCGTATTCATTATTTTGTCTTGTGTACACAACAACTGTTTTAAATACTAAAAATTACAGGCTTACATGAATAACATAGTATCAATGCTTGTTTCCTTACTGGTACTGCTTTTTGTTCGTTAAATTTTCAGCTTTTAACTCGTATGTAGAACATTTGTAATGCTCACTTTTGCAAAAAACTTACCGACGTGTACTTTGCTAGCCCATAAACGTGTACAATGAGGGAAGACGCAAGTATCTTGTGATGTCAACGAACTGAACGAATGTAACTTCCTGGTAGAATAAAACTGTGTGCCGGACCGAGACTCGAACTCGGGAAAGCTGTGAGGACGTCCGTGAGTCGTGCTTGTGTAGCTCAGCCGGCACGGTTGCTCAGCGTGTTCGGTGAGAGGGTTAGCAGCCCTCTGTAATAAAAAAACTGAGTTAACCGATCAAAGACGAACTTCAACGGATGTCTTACGACGTCCGCCCCGAGCACATACAACGAACGAAAACGAACAAAATGAGAATAATAAAAAAAAATTTTTAAAAGTTGGTAGGGCACTTGCCCGCGAAAGGCAAAGGTCCGGAGTTCGAGTCTCGGTCCGGCACACAGTTTTAATCTTCCAGGAAGTTTCATATCAGCGCACACTCCGCTGCAGAGTGAAAATCTCATTCTGGAAACTGAACGACTGCTGAAATGTCAAAGAAAAACTGCATAGAGGCGTACCTCCACGCATAATTTTTAAACATGTTCCAGTATTGTGCAATACTATAAATATGGCTAAGGGAACAGTCTCAAACACATAGACCTCATAAAAGGGATATTTTGCTTTAACCTGTATGTCAGTAATTTTTTTAGTAATGACAGCCTAGCCCATGTAACATTTAGGCCTACCTTTCCAATAGTAGCCAGTTTACTTCTTTTCCCGGAATAATTCTCGCCATTAACTCTGTCAGTTTTTCAGGAATAACCCAACATATTACAGTTGGAATGTAGGGCTCTTTGTTCATCTTCTTCGTTTCAATTTTGAAATTAATTTTGAGGTTTTCAGAGTACAGAAGTTTATACCATGCTTTGTGATATACCAATAGTTAGTTAGTTTCATGTTCCACACATCATTTGTAGGATAAATTTTAATGATGTGGAACGAGTCATTTGAAAATAACATCAATTTCTTTGTATGCCTCCATGCTGATCATAAATTACTTTTTTTTTAATTAGAGACAGACAAATGTAAGTTAGTAAATCGAAGTCATCGCCGTTTTACACTTTACAGTAATAGATCGTCTTATGTGGATAAGGAGTTGCTAAAGAGAAACGTTTGCAATTTAGTTTAAATCTTACTTTGCTCTCTGTGAGGCATTTTATATCACTAGGTAAGGGATCAAAACATTTGGTTGCAGTATTGTGAACCCCTATTTGTGGTACACACAACCTTAACGTGGCATAATGTCATGTTTTTCTTCCGTTACTGTAATTATGTACAACATTATTCCTGTTGAAGTGAGGTGGATTCCTTACAATAAACTTCACTAGGAAGTAACTATTCTATGAAGCAGTTAGACTGTTGCTACTCACACACCGAGCAGCAGGCAGGCACAACGAAAAGAGTGTTCATATAAGTTTTCAGCCAGACCCTTCTTCGGTCAGGAAGCAAAGCGCTGTTCTAGCCAGAATCCTTTTTAAAGAGAGAAGAAATGTGAACAATGGATAATAATCGATGGGAGGAATTTGGGGCATGAAATACTGCAACAACAATCTGTGTGGTCACAGAGATATGTGTTGTGTGGACGCAAGACCATTGATTCAGTGTGGCTCCAATGCCGGAGGATTTGCGGTTAAAATGTGGTTTTCTTAAACAACATTACGATAGGGTCGATTATTACACCCGTGAACGACGCATTTTTCATGAATTAACTACATCTGCACACAATAAAAAACCAGATTCTATTTGTGATATGACTACGAAAGTCAATAGTTATTCACAACGGTCGAAACGACGTATGGGTACGTCAGATTGACGTCACGGGGACGTATATACGTGGTGAACCATGGTGGTATAAACGCGCTGAGCCTAATGTTTTAGGCTACGTAAGATGGCGGATCACGGCTTCAAGTTTGTGACGTAATGACAATTCCATTCTTCTTTTATCTCCATGCTCTCGTCCCACCAGGCACGGCAGCTTCTCGCTTTTTTCCCGATTCTTTTTTCTTATACAGCAATATAATTATGTACATCAATGCAATATCATTAGACATTAGGCTACCACATCCATACACTCACGTTTGGTTCCTTGGCAGAGTAAATAACTGAAACTTCTAAGTTAGTGCAACCAGAAGATGCTATCGTATACGTCACATACAGAGCTATAATAGAACTGCTGTTTGCTACCGTAGATTATCGTAGTTTTCCTAGTTGTGTTGGTCATGTAAGATTTTAACCACATTACATTTCTGTTAAGCAAGGCCTTATCTCATTTCGATCGCTCTGTTCGCATATGCGATCAGTGTCTTAGTAGATTCGTCTTGAAACCGGAAGCAGTAAACCACCTAGAAACTGAGTGAGGGTATATGAAGAATCGTGGTATCTACAAAAGATTTTTTCTTGATAGTTATCCTCTAGTCTGTTACTTAAAAATAAACAGTATTTAGAACAAAACTGAAACTGTCAATGTTTAATTCAGGTGTTATCCGAAGATTGTTGATTCGTAATTTGAAACAGAGGGGTCTTGTAGTAAAAATAAAAAAAAATACATATTTATCATACAGCGCTAGAAAACAGTTTTGCGAAAAACGAGAACAATTTAAAAAGAAGACAAAAACATAGACAATCCTTCATCGAACTTGAATAAAACATTTTTTGTTACTCGCAAGCAACTTTAACAATTATCAATAATGACAGCAAACTCTTACGGTAACTTTGATCATGATTAACGTTCTACTGAATACAAAATGATAAAATAGTTATACAGATTCTGTTATATTTGTGCATGTAAACTGTACTTAGAACAAAAGTAATTGCTTTGGTTACATAAATGAGCAGAAGTTACACGATCAACTAAATTTTATTACTTATAAGATACAATTTATATTTTGTGAGGACCTAAAATACACAATGGACTAACACTGAACGATGTGCAGTTCTAGTTGTGTGCAAAATAAACGAACAAACAAAGATCAAATAAGTATTTGGCTCGCAGTTTCTGCCTCACAAATTCAGTTACGTTTCTTTCCATACCAATGCTGCCAATATTTCCGGTATTCCTACAATTTACTACGTCATCTAAGTACTGTGCGAAAACTACCGAGCTGTAGTTTTCGTGCCGGCCAGGGTGGCCGAGCGGTTCTAGGTGCTACAGTCTGGAACCGCGCGACCGCTACGGTCTCAGGTTCGAATCCTGCCTCGAGCATGGATGTGTGTGATATCCTTAGGTTAGTTAGGTTTAAGTAGTTCTAAGTTCTAGGGGACTGATTACCTCAGGAGTTAAGTCAGATAGTGCTCAGAGCCATTTGAACCATTTTTGTAGTTATCGTAGAGCGAAACTCTAGTCACATATGCTGAAACTCGCAAACTCACTCATCGAAACTTATAGATCAAGTAAATACATACAGAAAGGATCTGATAGTTTGGTGGTAAACTACATGTCTGGAAACCGAGACTTGCAGAATCGAACCTCAGTAGGACCACGGATTATTCAGACTTCGGTTCAAACCAGCCTTTATCTCTCAACGATGTGAGGAGCTGCCAGATACATCACATGGTTTGGATGCCACATTAAATTGTAGGTTGCCTATCTCCAGTGGATAACTGGGGTAGATTAGGTACACACAAGCTGCCAAAATGGCAGACCTTTGACCCATACGAAATTATTATTATTATTATTAGAATTATTATGTAAACAAATGGTTCGAAGGCAGTTCCTTGAGGGACAGCCAAAATTATGTCTGCGCTTTTATTAATACTGTCACCCAGACAAGTTGGACTTTTCGTGTCAATGAAAAGAAACTTTGGAGAGATGTTTTATGTGAACTGGTAACTTCAAGTAAATGTCGCCAAATATGGATAATCAATTTGTCCATAGATACAAGAAGAGAGCCCAGGAGCTGTCACGGCTGTTCCATGACAGGCCCCGCACGCCCCTGGAGGAGGTGGTGTACTGGACGGAGTACGTGGTGCGCCACAAGGGAGCGCCACACATGAGGTCAGCATCGCTGGACCTGGCGTGGTACCAGCTGTGCCTACTAGATGTCGTCGGTGCTGTGGCAGCCGCCGCTGCACTGGCGCTCTGGATTCTGGTGGTCGTGCTCAGAACTCTGTTCAGGCTGCTCGGCGTCAGTGGGCCAAAAACAACTGCGAAGGGTTCCACGACTAAATCAAAGAAACTTGCGTAACACCGAAAATAAAGTTTTAACTTGTACAAATA
The DNA here is from genome assembly GCF_023864345.2 of Schistocerca serialis cubense. NCBI lineage: Eukaryota > Metazoa > Arthropoda > Insecta > Orthoptera > Acrididae > Schistocerca > Schistocerca serialis. The sequence goes on from NC_064646.1 coordinate 124,648,906, forward strand.
CAGTATTGTTGTAGTTACGAAGAATTATTTTGTACTTACTGTACAGTAAATGTTTAGTATTTATTTTACTGACTTCATTCTATTATTTATTTTTGCAGTATGCTTCTTCCCAGGATTTCAAAACCATTCTCTGAGTCATCTACAGCTCCTCACATTAGTCCACTTTCATCATAGTGTTTGAAAATCTATTTGTAGCTCTAAAAAATTTGATGCTTCTTAACTTTCTATGTTATATGTCTGTCTTATGTAAAATCTGCAAAGTCTCCTTAAAAATGTTCCAGTTTCAATGCTGTTTTATAAAAGTTTAATTTAGACTATTTTGTACGGTTAATACATCCAACTGAAGATAAGCTAATCTATTATTCTTACAAATGTTTAATATGTGGACCTTTAGTTGTGTAGCACACATTCAACTAAAATCCAATTCTTCTCACTCTATGGTTAACGAGTCCCAAGTGATAGAAGCTTCTTCAGTTCTGTGTTTCAAACTGGGTAAATCATTAGGTGGTGGCGAAACATAGACACGATCTTCTACAAATCCCCAAGCGAAAAAGTCGCATGGCATGATGTCAGGTGAACGTGGATATCAGCAGAAAAGGGCAATATCATATTCACCATCACGACCAATCCAACGATCAGAGATTTCAACATTCAATCACTTTTGTATAATGAAATGGAAATGGAGAGGGGACTCCAGCTTGTAGCCAAAATAAAATTATCAGGTACATCTTGTAATTGGGGAAAGTGCAAATCTTGCAACATATCCACATAAGGGACCCCTGTCGCTGCTGCTGCAGCGAAAAAAAAAATAGAAAATAGTTCACACAGTTGGTGTTGAGGCAGCCCGCAGAAATGTTTAATTCTGGGGACTCTCTTTGGTTGTGTACTGGTTTCTGAGGATGTTCTGACCCCCAGATATGACCATTATGGATATGTACATCCACTTAGATGAATAGTTGTCTCATACTAAATACCACATGATCAAGAAAGTCTTCTGAACTCGCAGGTTTTCCCGGTGTGATTGATTAATAGTGAGATTTCTTATGTTCAGGTGAGTTGTTGTTTCTATTTTCTGAACAATATTTCAAACACCAACTCAGCCATCTTCTTCATGAGCTGCGAGTTGCTCGTCGAAGTATTGTGCAGAAAATGGAAACAATAACTAGGCTGAACATTAGAAAAATGGCTCTGAGCACTATGGGACTCAACTGCTGAGGTCATTAGCCCCCTAGAACTTAGAACTAGTTAAACCTAACTAACCTAAGGAAATCACAAATATCTATGGCCGAGGCAGTATTCGAACCTGCGACCGTAGCGGTCTTGCGGTTCCAGACTGCAGCGCCTTTAACCGCACGGCCACTTCGGCCGGCGAACATTAGAAATCTCACTATTGAGGAAGTCATTTATCCACTGCAATAGTTCACTTGCAAAGTTACAACATATGCCACAGTTATCTGGCAACCTATAACTAATAAGGATGCATAAGTAAACGTTTTATAAAAACCTTACACACCGTCGTCTTGGGCAACTGGGTGGGCTGGCAGCATCATATCCGCTGCTCTTCAGCCAAAAGTAAGGAAGTATACAAAGAAGACATTTAAAATAACAGGAAGGAGATAATATGGTGTACATAGATATAAAAAAGGGGGAACAATACGGAAGAGAACAGACAAAAAGGGGGGCGACTGTAAAATGGAGATAAAAACCGTAAAAAAGTAGCGCACGCAAAAAGAAACCACACACTGGATCATAAAAGTATCGACAGATGGCGTAGCACATAACAATCACAGCTCTTGACGCATGGGAGAACAGCACCAAAAACACTGATGTAGCACACTGAGGACGATGAGCAAACAGAGGATCTGCCAGGGGCATGGTGATGAGTGAGAAGGGAGGGAGGGGAGGGGAGGAAGGAGACAGGTGGGGGTGTGCCAAAGAGGACCAGGAAGGGAAGGACTTGCGAGGACACAGTCAAGGAGGGGGTGCAGGGACCCAGGGGGAAAGGAGGAAAATCCGCTCTGGGAGAAAGAGGGGAGAGGAAAAAGGGGGCCCTGAGGGCAGGTTACAGTTGGAAGGAATGGTACATGTCACGGTGAAGTTCAACATCCAGGAGGGGAAGGTACTGGAAATTGACCAGATGAAGGAGGGTGTGGAAGTGGAGAGAGGGAGAGATACAGCAATACAGGCACAGCAATGGGCAGGGGGTGGAGAGGAGGGAGGAGACTGTAGACATTGTAAAGGATGCAGAGATGTGGAGGAAAAGTAAGAGGTAGGGAAAGGGGATGAGGCCACACAAGAGTCATGTGGGGGAAGGAAGGTGGATACAGAAGGCAAGGCAGAGCACGTGGCATTTGAGGATTTGGAGGGATTTGTAAAAGTGGGAGGGGGGGGGGGAGAGTCAGAGATCCAGGCAACGCTGGCATAACAGAGGATGGGATGGAGGAGGAATTTGTAGGTGTGGAGGATGGTTGAAGGATGCAATCCAGATGTCTGAGCGGGCAGCTTCAATAGGCAGAGGTGGGAATAGGTGTTCTGCTGGATTGTCAGGAGGTGAGTCCAGGTGAGGTGATGGTCGAGGGTGAGACCAAGGTCTCTCAGGGTGAGGTGAGCTGGATGGGACGACCATAAATTGTGAGGTAGAAATTGGGGGACAGAAGGAGTTGGTGGTGCGGCTTATGATGATTACCTGGGTTTTGGAGGGGTTGAGACGAAGTGTTGAACTGGTCAAGGTTTTTGGAGGGTGGGTTGGGATCATTGAAGGGTAGAATAGAGAGCCAGTCAGGTAAGACTTACTTTCCGAATGGGCATCTTATCAACATGAAGTGACGATGCTCTCATACGGTTACCTTCTTCTTCAGACGCTTTTGGACGTCCCTTGCTTTCGCTTTTCACACATACCTGATCGTTTCGAAATTACTATACAATCAGCCGGTGTTTTTGTCACAATGGGGATCATAAAATTTAAACTAAACGCAGTTTGAACTGAAATTACAATTACACACTTAGCGAACTGGTGAACATAGAACGCTATATGCTCAAGAGTCGCCATTTTGCATATGTGGCACAGCAAGCGGGAAAACAACAAAGCTTTACTCGCGCATGCCCTCATCTAAAATTGTTTGAGTTAGCTTTGATTTGATCTTGAACGACTACTGTACAACGCTCGCATTTGACACTACTAAAATTTGTAACTGCAGCACTATTTTCCGGCCATTCCACTTTGTGTCTACACATTTCATCTGGTCGAGCGCTTTTGTCTTCGAAACGAAAACAAGTAACGACCCTGCTATTCACTTACAGAGGGAAATAGCTTGAAATTCACGCCCATGCACAATTTTTAAAAATATTTCTATTAGTATGGAACAAACTTCTGGTTCATCTGCAACTCTCAATATAATATCAGAATCCTGATAGAAGAAACTTATGTTGTTTTAGTGGTAAGAAACGAAAGAATCATTCAGCTTCGTACCAGAGCTTGAGGAATTGAAATGTAGGTACGAAACTCACAGGAATGACCAAGTTGACGTAGTAATTAGAGACACTGCTGATAAAGTGTCATAACCAGTTGTATACTACATGGTCGATAGGTAGTTCCTCCCTCAAGATTTTTTAGAATATATTTACTACACAGAATTTTATCTACAAAAACATACACCTACGTTTGAACGAATCATTTGGGCAGTTATCTTCTCACTTTTTCAGTATTTTCATGGTGTCCCTGTCTATGAAGATATTTTTCATTTCGTCTGCCGAAACTCTTTGTGAGGACTGCCATCTCTTCAGAGGTGGCTGAGTTCCATTTCTTCTGAACACGTGCAATAAGCGGATCTTGTTGCGTGGACGAGGTCCTTTGAAGATTGCATTCTGGAATCTGTAGGGTTTCGGTGTGGACTGTTACCAAGCCAGCCATCCAAAACAACAGGGAATGTTCACTTCAGAAGTACCGTTGCGTGTTCGGCCGTAAGAGCTGTTGCCCCATTTTGCATAAGAACAACATTGTCTCGATTTGGGAAAAGATCTTTCTGGGGTGCCCGGTCACAGACAGGAACAATACTTTTCCAATAATAATCGCTACTGACGATTCTTTGTGTGTCAACCACACGCAGTTCAGTTTTTACACAGTCGAAGATGCCGCAAACCGCCAGCGGCCATTATCTTTCAATCCTCGCTCTTATGTGTAGAATGGGGAAATTTTCTCTGGTTCATTTGTACAGATTTGTGCATTTTGTTTGTCGGGATTTGGGTAAAGCTCGACAGGAGACTTGTCTGTAAAAGAAGTGTGCATACTTTTCCTCTTTCCTTCAGGGTTGTAGATGTAGACGGTGGTGGTAAGTTCTTAGGGTACCAAACTGCTGAGGTCATAGGTCCCTAGGCTTTTTTTTTTTTGGGGGGGGGGGGGGAGGTCATCAGTCTTCTGAGTGGTTTGGTGCAACCCGCCACGAATTCCACTCCTGTGCTAACCTCTTCATCTCAGAGTAGCACTTGCAACCTACGTCCTCTATTATTTCTCTATTATTTGCGTTCTACAGCTCCCTCTAGTACCATGGAAGTCATTCCCTCATGTCTTAACAGATATTCTTTCATCCTGTCCCCTTTATCAATGTTTTCCATATGTTCCTTTCCTCTCCGATTCTGCACAGAACCTCCTCATTCCTTACCTTATCAGTCCACCTAATTTTCAACATTCGTCTGTAGCACCACATCTCAAATGCTTCGGAACGGTTTTCCCACAGTCCATGTTTCTCTACCACACAATGATGTACTCCAGACGTACATTCTCAGAAATTTCTTCCTCAAATTAAGGCCGATATTTGATATTAATAGACTTCTCTTTGCCAGGAATGACCTTTTTGCCATTGCTAGTTTGCTTTTGATTTCCTCCTTGCCCCGTCCGCCACTCGTTATTTTCAAATATGGTTCAAATGGCTCTGAGCACTATGAGACTTAACACCTGAGGTCATCAGTCCCATAGAACTTAGAACCGGGATTCGAACCTGCGACCGTAGCGGTCGCGTGTTTCCAGACTGTAGCGCCTAGAACCGCTCGGACACCGCGGCCGGCACTCGTTATTTTACTACCTAGGCAGCAAAACTCGTTAACTTCATTTACTTCGTGACCATCGATTCTGATATTAAGTTTCTCGCTCTTCTCTTTTCATTATCTTCGTCTTGCTTCGTTTTACTCTAAATCCATACTCTGTACTCATTAGAATGTTCATTCCATTCAGCGGGTCATGTAATTCTTCTTCACTTTCACTCAGGATAGCAATGTCATCACCCAATAGTATCACTGATGTCCTTTCACCTTGAATTTTAATTCCACTTCTGAACCTTTCTTTTATTTCCATCGTTGCTTCCTCGATGTGCATATTGAACAGTAGGGGCGAAAGGCTACAATCTTGTCTTACACCCTTTTTAATACGAGTACTTCGTTCTTGGTCGTACACTCTTATTATTCCCTCTTGGCTGTTGTACATATTGTATATGACCCGTCTCTCTCTATAGCTTACCCTTGGCTTACACTGTATTTAATCTAGCTTAAGCTAAATTACGCTAAGGCCAACACACACACACCCTTGGCCGAGGGAGGACTTGAACCTCCGACGGGGGGAGCCGCGTGAACGGTGGCAAGACGCCTTAGAACGCGCGGCTACCCCCCGCGGCCCTTCAGGGTTGGCGTCACAGAAACCTGACATTATTCTTTCAAAAACCTCCTGATAATCAACAGCATTTTTGTGTGATTCAATGGGTTTTGTTGGGTACACATACGGATTTTTTGCCCGAGACTGTGTACGAATAAAGTCTTTCACAGTTGTCCTATTGACGGTCTTCTGCCTTTTGTTGGTAATCATCCGGTTAATTCAGGCATTTGTGAACTGCACGAGTTCCAAGACATTACGTCTGATTTTGTTCTTAGTGTCCAGTGTTAGTTTTGCTCGTCTTCCAAATCTGCTTCTGTCGCTAATATTACTATTACCTATGTTAACTCATAGTCCAACAGTTTTAGGATCGACACCCAATGTTAGAGCAGTTTCGGTGTTAGACATTCTACTGGTATGGAGGCCTTGGATCTGGTAACGAGCATGTTCACGTTTCGGTCTCATCGTTTAATGACACACATGAAACTTTCGAAAAACACAAATAACCCAAAATCAGTATATAAAGATAAAAATTACATTACATTAAGTAAGCACTGTGTAAATTTGTTAAATTGAAGAAAATTTAAATTCCACAAAACTGTCCTTTTTATCGCCCTCATAAAAATTTAATGGTAATGTTAATTATTTTTCTGTTCTTTCATTATGTGAAAAGATAAGAAAATATGCAACAAAAATAATGATTGACAAATTTTCATTAACTCACAAAGTGCAGGTGTGCTAAATTTATGAAAATTATCTGCTTCAAAGAAGTACACCGCCATAACAGCACTTGAAAGAATCCGACAAATAACTGTGCGAATGAAACGAGTTCTGTTCAAAGAATTCCGGAACTTCGTCCACAAAATTTTTCTACACTTACCTTGTACTTACTGTGCACAGTCTATTTCGAAATACTCTCCTCCATAATTGTTACACCGCCCCAAACGCCATTTCCACTTCCGGACGCAGTCTTGATAAACCTTTTGCAGGATCGCTCGAAGCGCTGTCCGTGAATTTTCTTTTATCTCGTCTATCGTTGCAAATCTTCGTCCATTCAATGGGGTCTTCAAGTCTGGAAGAAAAAAAAAATCCGCAGGGGCCAGGTCTGTAGGGCACGGATGATGAGGCAGCACAGTGATTTCGTTTTTTGTGCAGCAGTCACGCACCAACAGGAATGAATGTGCGGGTGCGTTATCGTGATGGAAGAACCGTGAACAGCCGCTCCACATTTCAGGCCGCTTCCTTCTCACATTTTGTCGCAGACGTCGTAGCACGTCCCTGTAGTACCGTCGATTAACAGTTTGTCCATGTGGCACGAATTCATGATGAACTCATCCTTCAGTCAAAGAAAACTATCAGCACGGCTTTGACATTTGACCTGACCTGAGGAGCTTTTATGGGTTTTGGAGAACCTTTCCTGACACATTGTGACGATTGAACCTTGGTCGTAACATCTTAACCGTCATCTTTAACTTCCGTCCGACCATTTCCAAACCATGGGAACCACTCTAACACCGAGTACGGCTTAAGCGCTCATCACCGTAGACTTCCTGCATCATTTGGTCTGCCTCTGTAAAGGTTTTCTTGAGTTTCACACAAAATTTAATGCAGACGTGTTGCTCCTCTAACTCTGTCATCTCAAAAAACTGTGCGACCCAACTTTCTACACAGTACAGTACTTAACAATAACTAATTGACATACAAGAAAAACTTCCGGTAGTTACACATAAAACACAGGTGTGTCCAGGGACGCCAACCGCATTTCGCTCCAGCGTTCCATTGGCGCAAAATTACGAATGTTCCGGAATTTTTTGAACAGTCCTCGTACTTCATCAAGTAATACAGACGAGCATGAAATTCTTACAGCCAGTATCATCTGTTGGAGTAAAGTGTTCTGTTCCCACAGAGCATCGAAGTTTTGTGGCTGTTAATAAAAAAAGAGAGAAACTTCCCGCCCACCCAGTATTACCTCACAGGTGAGAAGCATGTCAGACACACAATCCAGGCAGTTATTATCAAAAAAATGTCTTAACCAACAGTTCAGCTAAAAGTTTTTGCACTGTGACAGAATATACTGCATAAAGCTTATGTTTTCTGCTCGTTCCTCTTCTCAACAACGATACAAAAACAAAACATAAAAAGACGCGCAAAGCAAACGCACGAAGCACACTTTAGAAATAAGGGCTCTCCTTTCGCCTTTGGACTACACGGATTTAGAATATAAACAGCACGCACATATAGTAGAATTTTCCTAGAAGATACACAGGAGAACATCTGTGAAGTTTGGAAGGTAGAATAGCGGTGCTGGAGGAAGTATAGCGCTTCGAGCGGGTACTGGGCTAACTCAGCCGATTGAACATTTATTTTCTCGCATAAGATAAATGTTACAGATTCGAGTCTTAGTTCAGCAGACAATTTTAATCTGCCAGTAAGTTACAAATCGCCGAATATTCTGCTGCAGAGTGAAAATTAATTTTGGGTTATCATATTTTCTTACATAAATTTTACATCCAACAAACGAATTGTTTGTATACTGTACGCAACTCGGAACAATCTATGCGAGACGTGAGGTGGAAGCAGGGACACATTCCTTCCCTCGCTCTCTTGCGTCACGTAGTCCTTTGCGTTAGGGTATTGGCCGTCTGAAAAATATTGCCTTTCTACTAGACTTCATTTCCAGGCTTTTCTTGCTGCCTTCACTTTCTAGTCTCTGAATTTCTTTTATAATGGTGTTTCGCTAGTTGCTTAAGCAGGACCACTGTTGAAGACTGTTTATACAGTAGCTAATGATACCGTGGCCGCACAAATATATTTCACACAGTAACAGTGCACCTAAGAGGAGTGACGATTTAATATATGGGTCTTACATTGTTAGAGCCCCATTAAGTCTGTCGTAGATACAGCGCTGACATAGGTGCAGTCATGAAATTGCTTTTGCAACAGCGTGTACCATTGGGCTCTAGACTACGACACAATGCACACACGAGTTTCAGACGCATTCCTGTAGCACACATTCCTCTCACTCAACAGTGAACAGTACATATGACAACGCAAGATGACTGACAAGTAATCTGTATCACTACCACAGTTTTATATATGAAGACAGCAACCAAAGATCCTTTCTTTCAGTGCAGATACACACCAAGCCTGATCTCTTACCCGGGTCCAGGACTGCGATTAAGGGGTTCATGGGTAGGTCTCACTATCTCAGTAGTGAATAACAGGCTTCACATTTGGGTGGTGGTGTTGGTGGGGGGGGGGGGGGGGGAGGGGAAGCATGCTCAGATGATGGCCGATGTGATTAAAACACGGTTCTCATTCAAATGAGCGAAACATAGGCAAAGTTTGGAAATTTTTTTTGAGACAATGAAAAGACGTACAAAGGATCTGTTTGGGAATTATTATTGATCACACTATGAAATTTATTTTGGATTTTCAATAAAAAAAAAAGAATGGCGCCCGTAATTACGATCTGCTGAAGGGCCTGCGAATTTGCAGTATGCATAATGCGTGCTGTATAGCCATCTCATGAATTATCTGTAACCAAAAATGTATAACATCAGTTGATAATAAATTAAATGTATGGGAGCTTATATTCAACCACAAGGAAATAACCTCAGATTTAACGATATAGTGCTCACTCGAACTTCGAGTTCGATTTTCGAGGGTTTGTTTCATTCTTTATGGCCTTACAAAAAAATGGTCAATATCAACAAATTTCATATATTATAGGTATAAGCTCCCAAGAAAAGTGTTTTGAAAAATTGTATCCCGAGAAAAACCTGTTTAAAGTTTAGGGAAAACTTTTACATGTATTACTAGTTCAATTTGCATAAACTAAATGTTGGTATATGTTTTTGATGTCGCTGAACACGAATCTGAAGCCACATTTTCAAAATTCAAAATGACTAATGTAAATGGCGAACAAAAAATTATTTTTTCTCCAATTTTGACCAAAATTTGACTTAAAAAAGTTTTTCCTCACTTACGTAGTCTACAACTCCAGGAGCGTATATCAACCAGTCCTCTAACTCGAATTGTTCCTGGGGAACAACTCCTCGTTCTTCTTGGCGTGAAAAGCCGATCTGGCTGAGCTAGATATGCTGCGTTTTGCCGTGCGGGGTAGCCGCGCGGTTTCAGGCGCCTTGCCACTGTTCGCGCGGCTCCCCCCGTCGGAGTTTCGAGTCCTCCCTCGGGTATGAGTGTGTATGTTGTCCTTAGCGTAAGTCAGTTTGAGGTAGATTAAGCAGTGTGTAAGCCTAGCGACCGATGACGTCAGCAGTTTGGTGCCATAGGAACTTACGACAAATTTCCAAATTGCTGCGTTCGACAGCCTGCACACGTAGTCGTCAGCTTCTTTGGTGAACATGATTGCATGCATACTGCAATATAAATCATTTTGTGAATGTACATCACGGCACAACAAGTTATCTACCTGAGCCAGACGTCTCCCGCTGACAGCGTGGCACAGTGGGCGCACGAATTAAAAAACCTTTTCGTCCCAACATTTTAGACACGTACACCTTTCAAAAAATGTAATTACAAGAAAAATCGAATTTTTGACCACTTTGAATGAGAAAATGGCCTTAAGATGGCCTCTCGGGTACAGTGGGAAATCCGAATTTGAGTCCCGGCCCGACACAAATTTTCGCATCTTAGCATTGATACATTTCAACGCTCAAATGCGGCTACCATCATTAAAAGCTTCGAATATTACACTGGTGTCCAAAATTAAAGCAACAAACAACTGTTTCTCTGTCCTGTATCTAATTCACGACATAATAATACAAACTGTCAACAGATGTCCCTACGGTAGTGTTCTGCACGGAAGATAGCATCCTGGTCAACGGACAACCACGCCAACGATGACAGTAGGGCACCTATCAAACAGGATAGTGTTCGCTGGGTAGTCCTACATCCACAGTCACTGTGTACGCAGTCACAGGCGGTGAAGTGTGGCATAGGAAGACGCCTGCCAGGCTCTCTGCAGTGGAGGGCCATGGGAAGGAGCAGGACAGTAGCAAACTGAAGTTGGCGATGGCTTAATGTGAATCGTTCTGTGGTTTTTCGGATGTGGCGACAGTTTATAGTGATCGAAACTGTATCCCGGAGACCAGGATGGGGCCGACAACGTCCATTATGAGAAAGAGAAAATCGTTATTTGGCTGTAAGGGCACGACGGTACCGTCTTAGTACTGCACGGTAACTGACATCTGACCTCGCAGCATCCAGTGGACGTGTTGTAGCGAGGAAAACGGTGTACAGAAGGCTTCGACAGAGTGGCCTTTGTTGTCGGAGACCAGCTGTACGTGTATCTCTGACCTGTCTTCACAGAACGGAACTTCCAGACTGGAGCTGTCAACATGCCAGCTGGACGGTCGAACAGTGGGTCGGCGTTCTTTTTACAGATGAGTCCCGATTTGGCCTGTACAGTGATTCTCGACGGATTCGCATCCTGAAGGAACTTCGAATACGATTTCAGGACCCAAACATTGTGGAAAGAGATCGATGTCGAGGATGGTCCCTCATGGTGTGGGCAGGGATTATGTTGACCACTCGAACACACCTTCATGAAATTGTATGGGTGAACCGGCAAGATTTAACTGCTCTCAGGTACCGTGACGAAATCTTGATACCTCATTTGCGGTTGTTGCGATGTGCTGTGGGCCCAGACGTACTGATGGACGATAAACCTCATAGAGCCCGGGCGGTTGATGTTTGCTTGGAAACGGAAGATATTGCATGCATGGCGTGCCCTGCTCGCCCTCCCGATTTTAATGACATAGAGAATGTCTGGGATGCACTAGAGAGACCGCTTGCACCACGTCAGCATCCAGTAACCACTCTCAAAGACTGCGAGCGGCTCTGCACGAAGAATGAACGTTATTGCGTCAACATGAGTGAGCTGAGCTCCGGCTCTCGTTTGTGCCGTTGACAGGTTGACGTCGTGTATTCGGATTGTGACCTCTCGTTTTCTTAGTGTGTTTACTGGCGCCACTACGTTTGCTCGTTTTGTCTGTCTGTCAGTGGCAGCAGCAGCAGCGCTTGTCGATATCAAGTACTGTAGTACTATCTTTGGAGCGACCTCTAGTATTTCCGCGTCGTCGTGTGTCAGGTAGTTCTCTTGGGACGGAGCAGCAGTGAGGTCCGACAGCGCCAGTACTCGCCGAGGGAGCTGTCGATATATGCACTGCCCGATGGAAGGATGTGGTCGCGAGAGTGCACGACCACGTCAAGGTCCGGATTCGGCAAGTTTAAGTTGAATGGATCGTTATATTCGTGTAGTGCAACTTTCACTTGTGTGTGTGTGTGTGTCCGTCCGTCGAAGTGACCTCACGCAGCTCTCAGTTGGCGGTTTTATACTCCGACGTTTCCCTTGCCTGACTTGATTGGCAACGACCGATGGTTAGTCGTTCGGTCGGTAGTCTCAATGGACGACGTGTATCTGGCCTTTCGACCGTTTCTGTGTTCTTATCGTTCATGTCTATGTACAATTCGTCTTGTGTTGCTGTATAGTGACTGTTTTAGCGTTGTTTGAGTTGTTTGTGGAATTGTCTTTTGCGGTTCCATGTGCATCTAGTCAGATTTTGATTGGGCAGTTTGGTCTTAACCCTGTCTGCGTACTAGGATTTGGTGGAGCCAATTTGTGTAATTAAATGCTTGTCATTTGACGATGTCAACTTTTATTCTATCGTGGTAATGGTTATCGCATCTTAGGTGGAGTTTGCGAGTGTGCTGGTCGGCGTTTAAGATGTCCCTAGTTTGAGTTGCCATCCTGTTAAGTAAGCATAAATCTTGGCTGCCTGTCTCACCGCTCACGCAGGTGTAGAGGCTTTTCTCAGGTCGATTCTTGGAGCACTGTCTGTGTATGACTCCCTTCCTTATTTGGTCTGATTGTGTCAGTTGCTTAAAAATAATATTTTGTTTCAATTATTCCTATTGCTTGTGGCCTTCAGCCGACAAATAATTTGAATTCTTCTCAATAAGGTCTTCAGCCGTCAGTGTAGCTTGTGCTAGACTCAATTTTTTTAAATGATGGTTTTTAAAGAATTATTTCCTTAAACAAAGTGTATGTGTTCACTATGCAATCAATGGTAAGAGATTATGCCCCGTTCACACCGTTTCCTGCTTTCCCTAAGCCCCACGTTTCAATGAGATTGATGAACCATTCACAGCATGCCCCGTCATTTGGCAGTCCTGTATTTCTGCCAGAGGTGTTAACACCCCACACTGAAAGCATTAACAAGTTGTCGGAAGGTATGTGTAAACCCGTTGAGTTGAAAAAACCGAAGAATATTTTTGACTACCGTTATGCATGTTGCAGTTATTTACATTCTGTATTCTTTATTGTTAATACTTTACTGTCGCCTGATTATACTGTTTTGTGGTAAAATAAACGCAACGTTGCAAAATTTCGGGTTGTTGCTTTAAGTTTGTACACCAGTGTAAACGTATTTGCCCGACTACAAGTATCACCCTCTCTTGCTGGCGTCAGACTTATTCCTCAGAATTTATTCACTGTTTATCTACGATTTTCAGAATCAGCTGAAACTAAAACACAATATTTGAAAAACAGTTTATATCAAGAATCAGTAACAATTTCTACCAATTTTCAAGATGTACAGAAATATAGCTGACAAAGTTTGGTAAACTTATCGTCTCAGAAAATAAATAATGCGAAGTACTGCATAATTCATTCAGCAGAGAGACAAAATACGTATTACCGAGCCAAATACTACAAACAACATAAATTGCATAATATTGTGTGCTACTTTATGTTTGATACACACAAAACTGAGGTAGGTGACAAAATGTACGTAAATTTTAGTGAATCACATCAGCAAACTGCTATAAAGTTGTGATTAAAGTGATCAAAGGCCTTGAAAGTGATGTTATAAAATATATACATTTCCTGTATGTCTCTGTTGCGCTATTGGGGTGTTCTACATTTTACTTAATTACTTTGTGTACTTTAAAGTACTGGGTGTTCCACAACGATGATCTGAGCTTCAAGGCTTTGTAGCATTTATTACATTTAGTTTGCGATTATAAGAAATACACTCCTGGAAATGGAAAAAAGAACACATTGACACCGGTGTGTCAGACCCACCATACTTGCTTCGGACACTGCGAGAGGGCTGTACAAGCAATGATCACACGCACGGCACAGCGGACACACCAGGAACCGCGGTGTTGGCCGTCGAATGGCGCTAGCTGCGCAGCATTTGTGCACCGCCGCCGTCAGTGTCAGCCAGTTTGCCGTGGCATACGGAGCTCCATCGCTGCCTTTAACACTGGTAGCATGCCGCGACAGCGTGGACGTGAACCGTATGTGCAGTTGACGGACTTTGAGCGAGGGCGTATAGTGGGCATGCGGGAGGCCGGGTGGACGTACCGCCGAATTGCTCAACACGTGGGGCGTAAGGTCTCCACAGTACATCGATGTTGTCGCCAGTGGTCGGCGGAAGGTGCACGTGCCCGTCGACCTGGGACCGGACCGCAGAGACGCACGGATGCACGCCAAGACCGTAGGATCCTACGCAGTGTCGTAGGGGACCGCACCGCCACTTCCCAGCAAATTAGGGACACTGTTGCTCCTGGGGTATCGGCGAGGACCATTCGCAACCGTCTCCATGAAGCTGGGCTACGGTCCCGCACGCCGTTAGGCCGTCTTCCGCTCACGCCCCAACATCGTGCAGCCCGCCTCCAGTGGTGTCGCGACAGGCGTGAATGGAGGGACGAATGGAGACGTGTCGTCTTCAGCGATGAGAGTCGCTTCTGCCTTGGTGCCAATGATGATCGTATGCGTGTTTGGCGCCGTGCAGGTGAGCGCCACAATCAGGACTATACGACCGAGGCACACAGCGCCAACACCCGGCATCATGGTGTGGGGAGCGATCTCCTACACTGGCCATACACCACTGGTGATCGTCGAGGGGACACTGAATAGTGCACGGTACATCCAAACCGTCATCGAACCCATCGTTCTACCATTCCTAGACCGGCAAGGGAACTTGCTGTTCCAACAGGACAATGCACGTCCGCATGTATCCCGTGCCACCCAACGTGCTCTAGAAGGTGTAAGTCAACTACCCTGGCCAGCAAGATCTCCGGATCTGTCCTCCATTGAGCATGTTTGGGACTGGATGAAGCGTCGTCTCACGCGGTCTGCACGTCCAGCACGAACGCTGGTCCAATTGAGGCGCCAGGTGGAAATGGCATGGCAAGCCGTTCCACAGGACTACATCCAGCATCTCTACGATCGTCTCCATGGGAGAATAGCAGCCTGCATTGCTGCGAAAGGTGGATATACACTGTACTAGTGCCGACATTGTGCATGCTCTGTTGCCTGTGTCTATGTGCCTGTGGTTCTGTCAGTGTGATCATGTGATGTATCTGACCCCAGGAATGTGTCAATAAAGTTTCCCCTTCCTGGGACAATGAATTCACGGTGTTCTTATTTCAGTTTCCAGGAGTGTATTTATCGTCCATGTTTCACTTCCATACATGGCTACACTCCATACAAATACTTTCAGAAATGACTTCCTGACACTTAAATCTATACTCGATGTTAACAAATTTCTCTTCTTCAGAAACGCTTTCCTTGCCATTGCCAATCTACATTTTATAATCTCTCTACTTCGACCATCATCAGTTATTTTGCTCCCCAAATAGCAAAACTCCTTTACTACTTTAAGTGTCTCATTTCCTAATCTAATTCCCTCAGCATCACCTGACTTAATTCGACTACATTCCATTATCCTCGTTTTGCTTTTGTTGATGTTCATCTTATATCCTCCTTTCAAGACACTGTCCATTCCATTCAACTACTCTTCCAAGTCCTTTGCTGTCTCTGACAAAATCACAATGTCATCGGCGAACCTCAAAGTTTTTATTTCTTCTCCATGGATTTTAATACCTACTCCGAATTTTTCTTTTGTTTCCTTTACTGCTTGCTCAATATACAGATTGAATAACATCGGGGAGAGGCCACAACCCTGTCTTACTCCCTTCCCAACCAGAGCTTCCCTTTCATGTCCCTCGACCCTTATAACTGCCATCTGGTTTCTGTACAAATTGTAAATAACCTCCCGCTCCCTGTATTTTAGCCCTGCCACCTTTAGAGTTTGAAAGAGAGTATTCCAGTCAACATTGTCAAAAGCTTTCTCTAAGTCTACAAATGCTAGAAACGTAGGTTTGCCTTTCCTTAATCTTTCTTCTAAGAAAGTCGTAAGGTCAGTATTGCCTCACGTGTTCTAGTGTTTCTATGGAATCCAAACTGATCCTCCCCGAGGTCGGCTTCTACTAGTTTTTCCATTCGTCTGTAAAGAATTCGTGTTAGTATTTTGCAGTTGCTTCGTCGAAAAATGAAAGCCCACAAAATTTCTGCCGCAATATGGAACAAAAAACGTTCAATTTGGAAGTGAACTAACTCGTGCGGATTTGCTGACCCCCAGATGTGCGCATTATGTGTACTCACATTTCCACTTGGGTGAAGTGTAAATTCATCACTGAAGACGATACCACATAGAAAATCTTCATCGTCATGCAACAACATTTCCCTCGCAAAGTTTGGTGGTGGTACGTTCCTATGGGACCAAACTGCTGAGGTCTCGTTCCCTAGACTTACACACTACTTAATCTAACTGAAACTAACTTACGCTAAGGACAACACACACACACACACACACACACACACACACACACACACATATTCCCGAGGGGAGACTCGAGCCTCCGACGGGGGTGGGAGCGCGAACCATGGCAAGGCGCAAGACATCGCGGCTACCCCGCGCGGCTCGCAAAGTTTGCACATAATCCGTAGTCCTTAGGCTTTAGAACTTGTGACAACTGTAAACGATAAGGACGTAGTTCTAAGCGTCTCCTTCAGAGTCCCCACACGGACGCCGCTGGAACTGATAATTCGCAACTAGCCTTCCGAACTGACTTCTTGCGGATACGTGTGAAAGACTTTCTCACTCGTTCAACACGTTCTTCAGTCACACTTGTTGGTCCCATACGAATGGTGCACACATTGAACTCTTCTTAGAGAACAAAATTGTTTGAGTTGCCTTTCATTTGACGTGTTATTTTAATTTGCAAGTTGAATGTAATAAACGCTACAAAGCGTTAAAACTCCGATATTTATTTTAAAACACCAGTTATAATATTTCTGCCAGCTCGTACAGTTAATTTTAACTATATGACCGTTTGTTAGAAATAAATCTATAAATATCTTACATATGTCATCACATACTGATGAGATAACATATACCATTGGGCAAAACGTAAGGATGAAAGCAAATTTTGTATGATATGTCGCTGCCAAGAAACATAGTTGTATGAAACTTGGAAAATGCATAGAAAGAACTGCTACTGTATAGCACGGAAGGTAACCGAAAGAAATACGCAGTGAGAGGAACGGAAGCGACATTTTTATTCAAACACAATCATTACACTGAAGTCATCGCGTGTCAGGATGGTTTCCTGGACATTACAAACGACGGGACTTGGTTGTTAATAGGGTGCCTGATCAGCACAGACGGTAATGCATGATCTGCAATATGTTCCATGCTAGGCACGAGGTTGTTAAGGAGTTGTTGTGGTAGGGCGTCCAATTTCTCCACCTGCGATGTTAACAACTGCTAGATGGTCGCCGGTGAATGTCAACATTCTGCAATACGCCCCCCCCCCCCCCCCCTGTGCATCCCACACGTGCTGGATGAGATTTAAGTTGGAGGAACGGGCAAGCCGGATCACTCACCAAGTATCACCATCGTGGCCACCACTGTTCGATGCCGCCGCTCACTATCATCCATAAAAATGACGGCAGGGCCGAATGAATCCTGGAAAGCTGCTCGTGGCGAAGGAACAGTGTCAAAGTAACGTGGACTGATTGGGTATACTGTGTGCAAAGATTTGGACGTCAGTACACCCATGAAACTATTATGCCTCCTCATAACAAAACACCTGCATCATCAAAACGACCATGTTTGCCAATGTTCCTGGGTGCATTACGTATTCTTATTGTAGATGTACTACATGAGTGTACATCTACCATTGTCGAACATAATCGTTTTGGTAGTCCAAGTGTTATGTTATGGCCAGGAAAACGTTGCATGGCCACATTGACATCCAAATTATCTAACATGGTATTATCAATGGTCAAAGTTATTGTCGTACTGTACTCTTTCACTACGTGCATCTTTTCAGGGGTGCATGTGGCTCTGACTCCATATTTCTGGATGACTAAGCTCTAATGTATCAAGCAGCACAGGTGAAGGAGCTATTGGAATGAGATATTATTCGGCGACTCGACTGACCTGCCCGTCCCCTGACACAAACCTCATCGAACAAGGGTAGGGTCCTTTGGAAGATGTACTGCAACACCCCCACATGCTCCATCGACCATCCAGAAGTTTTCAACCGCGCTAGTGGAGGAATGCAAAGCCATACTGCAAGACTGTCGTACCGGCCATGTGGCTAGTATGTGTGCATGTTACAGATCATGGAGTGCCTTCTACGATCATCACACACTGTATTAAGAAACACTACTCGCGGTTTGTAAAGTCCAAGGGACCGTCATGAATCACGGCGACTTCAGTGAAGGGTTGCGCTCTACCAAAAGTATGGTTTGGTAGTTCTTGTAGAGTACCTAAATAACACAGTAAATGGTAGGATTACCGGGAGTATTGGTGGCACTGATAGAGAAAAACATAAATGAGTAAGAGAGAAAATGGTAGCCGATGACTTTCTTTTCTTTCGTTTTCTTTGTTTATTTCGCACATAATTAGAACCACACATAATTCAGTATAAGCACGTTGTTTATTTATGTCCTTAAAGAATACAAATTGCAGTTTATAACAGATAAAAACTATTTGGTAGAGTAACTTTTGCTCTTTTATGTAACCAAGTACACTTTGATGCAAGTTCACTTTTCATACCAAACATAAAAAATATATACAACTATTGTTGTTATTTTGTGCTCAGAAGAACGTTCTGCATCATGATCAAAGGCAAGAGTTTCCTGTTATTATTACTGATAAATGTGAAAATTGTTTGTGAAGAACAGAAACGTGTTTTATATAAGTTCGACGAAGTATTGAAGTGATGTTTGATATATTTTTATTTTGCATGTTTCTTTTCTATTTTACCCTTTTCATGATATCGCGTGTGATGGCGCTATGTGACAAATATGCATTGTTTCCTTTATTTTTACTGTAGCATCCCTCTGTTTTACGTTACAAATCAACTATTTCAGGTTGGTGTTCGAACCCCCACCTTGGTATAAATTTTTCATTCGTCATTTCAGTCTGCATATATATGCATCATAGATATCTGAAAATTGAAAAGGTTTCTGGAACGATATACACACATCAAAAAAAGTTTTGCATAACTTCAGTTCCGAGAGTGCCGGAACCTCAACAGAAAACTCGAGTAGAGATCATCATAAACATCATTTCCGCCCTTTTTATTGCTCATGGGAACCACAGATTGCATGTTGCACCACCATACAGCGAGACCTTCAGAGGTGCTGGTCCAGATTGCTGTACTCACCGGTACCTTTAATACCCAGTAGCAAGTCCTCTTGCATCGATGCATGCCTGTATTCCTCGTGTCATACTACCCAGAAGTTCATCAAGGCACTGTTGGTCCAGATTGTCCCACTCCTCAACGGCCATTCGGCGTATATCAAATGGTTCAAATGGCTCTGAGCACTATTGGACTTAACTTCTGAGGTCATCAGTCCCCTAGAACTTAGAACTACTTAAACCTAACTAACCTAAGGACATCACACACATCCACGCCCGAGGCAGGATTCGAACCTGCGACTGTATCGGTCGCGCGGTTCCAGACTGTAGCGCCTAGAACCGCTCTTCCACCCCGGCCGGCTCGGCGTATATCCCTAAGAGTGGTTGATGGGTCACGTCCATAAACAGCACTTTTCAATCTATTCCAGGCATGTCCGATACGGTTCACGTCTGGAGAACATGCTGGCCACTCTAGTCTAGCGACATCACAAGATGTGCACGATGGGGGCGCGAATTGTCGTCCATGAAGACGAATGCCAGGGCAGTATGCTGCCGATATGGTTGCACTATCGGTCGGAGGATGGCATTCACGTATCGTACAGCCGTTACAGCGCCTTCCATGACCACCAGCGGCGTACGTCGGCCCCACATAATGCCACCCCAAGACATCAGGGAACCTCTACGTTGCTGCACTCGCTCGACTGTGTGTCTAAGGCGTTCAGCCTGACAGGGTTGCCTCCAAACACGTCTCCGACGATTGTCTGGTTGAAGGCATGTGCGGCACTCATCGGTGAAGAGAACTTGATGCCAGTCCTGAGCGGTCCATTCGGCATGTTGTTGGGCCCATCTGTACCGCTCTGCATGATGTCGTGGTTGCAAAGATGGACCTCGCCATGGACGTGGAGAGTGAAGTTGGGCATCATGCAGCCTATTGCGCACAGTTTGAGTCGTAACACTACGTCCTATGGCTGCACGAAAAGCATTATTCAACAAGGTGTCTTTGTTGTCAGTGTTTCTCCGAGCCGTAAACCGTAGGTAGCGGTTACCCACTGCAGTAAATAGTTCCTGTCTCTCTCTATCTCCTCCATTTCTGAACAACATCGCTTTGGTTCACTCCGAGACGCCTGGACACTTCCCTTGTTGAGAGCCCTTCCTGGCACAAAGTAACAATGCGGACGCGATCGAACCGCGGTATTGGCCGTCTAAGCATGGTTGAACTACAGACAACACGAGACATGTAGCTCCTTCCTGGTGGAATGACTTCAACTGATCGGCTGTCGGGTCCCCTCCACCTAATAGCCGCTGCTCATGCATGGTTGTTTACATCTTTGGGTGTGTTTAGTGACATCTCTGAACAGTCAAAGGGACTGCGTCTGTGATACAATTTCCACAGTCAACGTCTGTATTCAGGAGTTCTGGGAACCGGGGTATTGCAAAGCTTTTTTTTGATGTGTGTAGTTTCCTTTAATTTGAATTTTGTTATAAATACTTTTTATTTTTAAATACCAGACGGGAGTATGACCATTTAGAACAAAAATCTTCCAAACGTTACGTGGCCATTTATATATTCTCACTCAGTTTCTAGATGGTTCATAGTGCCTGTTTTCTGGGGGACCTAGTAAGACACTGCTTGCATAAGGAAAGAAATGTGGAAATTTGTGGTAAGGACTACGGGACCAAACTGCTGAGGTCATCGGTTCCTAGGCTTACGAACTACTTAATCTACCTTAAACTAACTAACGCCAAGGACAACACACACACACTCGAACCTCCGACGGGGTGAGCTGCGCGAACATAAGGAAAGAAAGCGATCATTATGAGGTAACGCCCAATATGTATGCAACACACGTAATACACAGCTAATGCAGCTACGACCTTAACTGATCAAAGCTACTAGGAAAATTATCGTAGTATACGCTTACTTATGATAGCCTACAGTAGGTTGTAGTAGTTTTACGACACTATTTCAGTATAATAATTGTCTTTGAACGAAAATGCCATTTCTGTTCGTTTCACTGCGTCTTTCTTTCAGTGACCTTTTGTACTACACTGCAGCAGTTCTTTCGTATGTTCCAAGTTTCATCGAGCTGTATTACTTTGCTGTGGCACTTTATACGAATGTTGTTTTCTTTCTGAAGTGTTGCACGCCGGTGAGTTATAATCAACTGCTATTCTGTGTGGCATGGATTACACAAGGTCTTGGTAAGTTTCCAGAGGTACGTCACATCAGACGCCTGCACACAGTTCACTGAAATTACGGGCGGGTCGCTTGTGAGGACGCTGGTGGCCCCAACTTCGTCCCAGACATTACTTATCGGTTTCCGATCACGTGCATTTGGTGGCAAAAACTTAAACGTGACTCATTATCATTCTCTCAGGCCACTGTGGCACAATCCTGGCTTAGTGATACTGACCACTATCATGCTGGAAGAGGCATGTGCTCTCAGGGAAGCCAAGCATAAAAGAATGCAGTTGGCCCACCATAACCACAATAATGATCACATAGCCCACAGCTGTCATCGAGCCTTTGATTAGTTCCGCAGTTTCCATCGAAGGCCAGCTGATTGTCCCCCATAGTACATTACTGCTCCCACAGGCCAGCGTTGATGGCATGGCATGTGTTTCAGACAGTCGCTTGCCTGGACGACGGCTTATCCTGACCCGACCATCGACGTGATCATCCAACTAGGTGACACGGTTGCGTTGATCCACGGTCCGTCTCGATGGTATCATGCCCACTGCAGTCATAATTGACGCTGTCGTTGGTGCGATAGAGAAATACATAACAGCCGTCTGCTGTGAAGCCCCATGTTCAGCAATGAATTACCTCGAAGGTAACGCTCTATTGGCACACAACCATAACGAATTCAAGAAATATCGTTCTTGTGAAACACCTGGCTCTTAATTCGCACGACGTAATGAGTTCTATCGACATGGAATTTCAGATTGACTCCATATCTCTAGACTTTTAGAAGGATTTTGACACTGTTCCTCGCTAGATACTTCTAAACAAATTGCGTGGCTATGGAGCACCGCTTCCGTTGTGTCACTGGACCCGTGATTTCCTCTCAGAAAGTTCACAGTTCGTTGTAATCGACTAAAAATCATCGAGTAAAGTAGAAGTGATATCCGGCGTAATCCAAGAAAGGGTCATAGGCACTCTGCTGTTCCTAGTCTGCATAAACGATTTAGGAGACAATCTGAGCAGACCTCTTAGATTGTTCGCAGATGATGCTGTCATTTAGCATCTAGTAAGGTCATTAGAAAGTCAAAACCAATTGCAAAATGACTTAGAGTCGATACCTGAATGTTGCGAAAAGTGGCAATTTTCTGTCAATAACGAAAAGAGTGAGGTCATCCTCATGAGTACATAAAGGAAAGACTTGAATTTAGATTTCACTATAAATCATACAAATTTAAAGGATGTAAATTCAACTAAACACTTAGGAATTACAATTACGAACGACTTAATTTGCAACTAATAAATAGATACTGTAGTGCGGAAGGGAAACCAAACACAATTTTTTACTGGCAAAATACTTAGAGAATTTAACAGGTCTTACAAACCTTGTTAGTCCTCTGCTAGAGCATTGCTGTGCTGTATGTGATTCTTACCAGACAGGATTGACGGAGGACATTGAAAAATTCAAGGAAGGGCAGCTCGTTTTGTGTTATCGCGAAATAGCGGAGAAATTGCCACGGATATGATGGGAGGGCTGGGATGGCAATCATTAAAGCAAAGGCATTTTTCGTTGCAGCGTGATCTTTACAAGAAAATTCTACCAGCAACTTTCTCATCCGAATGCGAGACTATACAGTCAACCCACACAGGGAAGAAGATCAGCACAATAAAATAAGAGAAATCAGAGGTCGTAGTGAAAGAGTTAAGTGTTTGTTTTGCTACGCTCTGTAAGACAGTGGAACGGTGGAGAAATAATTTGAAGGTGGTTCGGAGAACCCTCTGTCAAGCACTTAACTATGAATTGTAAGTAATCATGTGCTTGAAGATGTAGAGTGTGTGCTGAACGGTGTTTTGGAAAACATTTATGTCTGCACCAGGCCTATACTCCATTGTCAGACCTGCAAAAGGTCGGCTGCTATCCTGCTCAACAGAGCGGTAAAATCTCCGACCTCCACGTTCTTTGAAGAGGCTTGGACGTCCTGACACACTGTAGCCTGCTCGTGGTTTCTCCACTCTTCACCCAGTTTCCATACATGTGCACAACAGTAAAACTCGAACAACCTCCCAGCTTCGCCGTTTCTGTGATGCTCGTTCACAGACGCTAGACCATAAAAATCTGCTATTTGCGAGTCATTTACACGAAGATCCAAAGAAACTGGTGCACCTGTCTAATATCGTGTGGAGCCCCCTCGAGCCCGCAGAAGTGCCGCAACACGACTAGGCGTGGACTAATGGCTGAAGTAGTGCTGGAGGGAACTGACACCTTGAATCCTCCAGGGCTGTCCATAAATCCGTAAGAGTACGACGGGATGGAGATACCTTCTGAACAGCAAGTTGCAAGGCATCCCAGATATGCACAATAATGTTCACGTCTGGGAAGTTTGGTGGTCAGCAGAAGTATTTAGACTCAGAAGACTGTTCCTCTCTGCAGCAATTCTGGACGTATGGGGTGCTGCATTGTCCTGATGGAATTGCTCAAGTCCGTCGGAGTGCACAATGGACATGAATGGATGCAGGTGATCAGACAGGATGCTTATGTACGTGTCACCTGTCAGAGTCATATCTAAACGTATCAGACGTCCAATTGCACGCACCTCACACCATTACAGAGCCTCCACCAGCTTGAACAGTCCAATGCTGACATGCAAGGTCCATGGATTCACGAGATTGTCTCCATACCGGTACACGTCCATCCGCTCGATGCCATTTGAAACCAGACAATATCTCTCCAGTCATCAATCAATCATGTCGGCGTTGACGGGCCCAGGCGAGGCATAAAGTTTTACGTTGTGCAGTCATCAAGGTTACACAAGTGGGCCTTCGGTTCCGAAGTCCCATATCGATGATGTTACGATGAATGGTTCGCACACTAACATTTGTTGATGGCGCATCATTGAAATCTGCAGTAATTTGCGGAAGGTTTACACTTCTGTCACGTTGAACGATTCTTTTCAGTCGTCATTGGTCCCGTTCTTGCGGGATCTTTTTCCAGCCGCAACGATGTCGTTTCACCGTATATCTGATATTCTCGGTACACTCGTGTGAAATTTTCATACGTGAAAATCCCCACATCATCGGTACCTTGGAGATGCTGTGTCCCATCGGTCATGCGTCGACTATAACACCAGTTTCAAACTCACTTAAATCTTGAAAGCACGCCATTGCAGCAGCAGTAACCGATCTACCAACTGCGCTGGACACTTGTCTTATATAGCCGTTGCCTACCGCATCGCTGTATTCTGCCTTTTACAAATCTCTGTATTTGAATATACATGCCTATACCAGTTTCTTTGGCCCGTCACTCTATGTCCATGTATTGCCCTGTTTTCCCGTTTCGTCGTTATATTGTTTCCCCACTTGGCGCGTCACTCTATGTCCATGTATTGCCCTGTTTACCAGTTTCGGCGTTGTATTGTTTCCCCATACATCCCTGTCCCGCTTATGTACTTTCCTTACCGGATCACGTGAGCGCACGCTAACAGTACCGTTCCATATGACGATGGGCAGTGACCATGGTGTTATGCTTCATCAGTTTACTCGTAATGGCTAAGACAAGCATGTGTGAAGTATACCATAATTTTGTACAGGTAAATGGGATAATTACTCCTATTGGATTTATTCCCTTGTAAATTTTACTCTCTAGAACTTCATGAAACTGTAATAAGAGTTTTCAGTGCAGGAGCACTATAAAAAGAAAAGAAAAAAAGGAATCGAGAAACTCGAAGATTTTTGCGTGTTATCCTCATCTGTGCAAGCAAGTTATACACCTATCCATTCTTGAGAAACAGGGATCTTAACAGGACAGACAGACAGTCGGGTAACAAATGACAAAAAGAATTTTCAATTTTCTAACAAATTAACAATTTTCAGATTTTTTCCTATTGTTGTACTGTGAAACTTTGCCTCCCGCTGAATTGCGTGGTTCTAGGTCAACAGGAAGTACCCTACAGGTTTTGATGAGCGAGTTTGCGAGTATCAAAATATGTAACATTATTGGCCGGACTTTCGCTCACATTGGCTTAGAAACCTTACTATATGACATAAAATGAAATCAGCTTGATTCATCTACCCATTCTGAGAAAAGTGATTTTTAACAGTCGGATAGATAGATCGACAGACAGACGGACGACAAAGTGATCCTATGTGGGTTCCATTTTTATCGACCGAGGTACAGAACTCTAAAAACAAGAAAAGCTGACTGATTGCCTCTGTATGTCGTGTCGGCTACTTTGGGTGTCAGCACCGACAAAACGAGGAAGGAGAGGCGTTACTATGACCGTGGCAGGAATCCAAAGTTATCTGTGTGTAAGACTTTCTAATTATTAGAACAATTTATTTCTAAAAAAGGAAAGAAACGTAACTTGACTTCTTCTTATGAAGTGCCTTCCTGTACTTGCTGTACTTCGACATGCAATTAGTTTATCGACTATTTCTATTCGCAGAATGCATGCTAAGTGTCGTCTTCCTGTCAGTATTGATGCTTTCGCAGTCTGTAACTGAACGTGTGGTCGACCGGCGATGGTCGGTTGGTTAAGTCAGCGTTGACAGAGGGCGCTGAATTCTGTCTTCATGGAGGTGTGGTGCCGCCGGCTCTTTCCATTGGCGCCTGGGTCAGCGCCTTCTTGATGCTGTTTCGCAGCGCTGCACTGGTCGGTGGACAGTCGATACTTTGAACCAGTTTCATAAACATAAAAATGTCGCAACAGCTAGTAGCAATCTGTAGTTTCATGTGTGAACTCCCAGTTTTTAGAGGCGCAACTCAAGAAACGCAACTTGTGTAGCGCCACAAAAAGTTCCGCTTCCTTGCAATTTGTTGTGCCTACTTTCCTACCACCGCTGTTCCTTTGCGATAGTATTGTGAAACACGAGCATTCTGTCATAGTTATTGTGCAGTTAACTGTTGCTGTCTTTCATTCCATTTCAGTGTGTTTTTATTTTATTTTTGATAAATGTGAGAACAATGTACGGCAGGTACACTTTCGCAGTTACTAGAAGTGCAAGAAGAGAAACCTCTAATTTTCTGCATGTGTGTGCACGTGCATCTACAATATTTGCAAACGAATAACACATCCTATGAAGGAACGAATAAATAAATAAACATATGTAACGAAAAAAGTGAGACCAAGCTGTTCTGGCATAACCACAAGCGCTGGAACGAAGAAGAAGAACGCAAGGCCAGATAAGACAGTGAAACGACGTCAGCCAATTGTGCACTGACCAGGACGTCACCACAATAGGAGCAGCATCTAGCCGAAGTGCCACTCCTGTTAGCCTCAGCTCCATTGTATTACTGGTTCCCATTCCACACCCCATTACCCCCTCGTCCATAACGACTGCCCCCTTCCCAAAAACCTCAGTAAGACCAACCACTTCGCTTCCCAACTTTCTGAGGTCTTCTCCGTCCCTGATGATCCTCACTTTGATTATTCCCTTTCCCCAATGTCATGGAACGCGCCGATACCTCGGTCGCTCCACTTGCTCCCAGTCTCCAGTACTTGGGGCAGTATCATCCCTCCGATATAAAAACTCCAATCACAGAAGAAGACATTAAACTTGTCCTCAAAATGCAACATGGCCCCTGGACACGACTGTGTCATGTACCTCTGAGAATGTCCCTTCTCCTTCCTGACTGTCTTTGCCAATTTATACAATGCCATCATCTCTATC
The DNA here is from genome assembly GCF_023864345.2 of Schistocerca serialis cubense. NCBI lineage: Eukaryota > Metazoa > Arthropoda > Insecta > Orthoptera > Acrididae > Schistocerca > Schistocerca serialis. The sequence continues at coordinate 124,675,925 of NC_064646.1, forward strand.
GACTTCTACCCCAACCTGTGGAAGACTTAGTGCATCCTCTTTACCCTCAAGCCCAACAAACCCCCTTCCATCACCTCTTCTTACCGTCCCACCTGCCTCACCTCCATCTTCAGTAAGGTCTTCGAATCCATCCTCTCCCATTTTATTCATCGCCACCTCAATCAACACAATCTTCTCCCCCTTACACATTGTGGCTTCCGACCCTCCTTCTTCACCAAAGACCATCTCCTTAACCTCGTCCACCTTCTTTCCTTCCAACTTAACGCCTGCTACTCCGCCATTTTTGTTTCCTTCGATCTCCAAAATGCCTACAACCGTGTATGGCCTCCTGGTCTCCTCTTTAAACTCCAAACCTACGCTCTGCCCAACAATTTTGTCTATCTGGTGGCTTCCTTCCTCTCACACCGTCCTTCCTATGTCACCCTCCACGACACCAACTACCATATCTTTTGTCCTACTGCTGGCATCCCCCAGGGCTCCATCCTCTCCCCCATCCTCTATCTCCTGTACACCACAGATACGCCCAAGGCACCTCACCTGTCCACTTCCGCCAATATGCTGATGACACTGCCTTCCTGGCTCTGTATCCTACCCTTCAACGATCCCAAAACACCCTTCAAACCCACCTTGACCAGTTCACCACTTGATGTAACCATTGATTCCCCTCCAAAACCAAGGTAAACTTTCATAGGCCACACCACTTGCTCCTTCTGTCTCCATGATTTCTACCTAACCATTTATGGTCGTCCCATCCAGCTCATCCCCACCCTGTGATACCTTAGCCTCACCCTTGACTGTCACATCATCTGGACTGCTCATCTCCTGACCCTCCAGAAAGCCCATTCCCACCTCCACCTTCTGAAAATCCTGCTTGGCTGGACGTGGGGATTGCATCGACCACCATCCTCCACACCTACAAAACCTTCATCTGTCCTATGATGCAATATGCCAGCATTTCCTGAATCTCCACCCCTCCCCAATTTTATAAGGCCCTCATAATCCTAGAATTCCATGTGTTCTGCCTTGCCTTCTGTATCTGCTTTCCTTCCCCCACATGACTCCTGTATGACCTCATCCCCTTCCCCACCTCCTCCTTTTCCTCCAACACATTTGCATCCTTTACACTGTCTGCAGGCTTGATCCCCACACCCCCTGATTTCTTCCTTCCGCTCCACCCCTCCGCCCATTGCCGCGCCTCTATCACTGTATCCCTCCTTCTTTCAACCTCCACATCCTCCATCTCGTTCATTGGGTCAGTTTCCAGCACCTCCCCCTCCCAGATGTTGAACTTCGCCATGACATCTACCCTTCCTACCAACTGTAGCCTGGCCTTGTTCCCCACCCCCTCGCCAAGGCCCCCTCCTTTCCCTCTCCCCTCCTCCTCCCAGAGTGGATTTTCCTCCCCCCCCCCCCAAGTCTCTGCACCCACTCCTCGACTGTTTCCCTCCCACTTCCTTCCCTCACTGGCCCCCTTTGGTGCGCCCCACCCATCTCTTCCCCCTTCTTTCTTCCCTTCTCCCTCATCTCTATCCCGCTGGCAGATCCTCTCAGTTTGCTCATGCTATGTCAGTGCTGTGTTTGGTCCTGCTCTCCCATGATGTCTCAGGAGCTGTGATTTTATCTGTGTGCTGGACTTGCACATAGTATTACTGGCAGTGACTGTTACGTGCTTTGCCTTGTGTTTCTTTTAATCGTCGCAGTGTGTGGTTTTTGTGTCCAGTTTTAGCTTTTTATCATTATTTTCCAGTAACTCCCTTTTTTATGCTGTCTTCCATTACGTTTCCCTTTTTACATGTCTGTATCGCCGTAGTTCCTCCATTCTGTTGTTTCTTAAATGTCTCCATATTCTGTACTTACTGCCTGTCTCTCGGCTGAAGAGCGGCTGCCAGCTGCCGCATATGGGGCATTGAAATACAATAAAGAAAAAAAAAAAAACAGCCCCAGCCAGACTTTAGTGGAGAGGATTTGCAGAGTATTAGCACGGCCTGGCAGAGAGTGCTACGATATCAGATTGTAGTGATCTATATCCACTGCTTTTTTGAACATTGTGTATAGCAAGGATTCGGATTTATGTTGCATGTTGACCATCGCTTGTGACAACTTTGTACATTCAAGTTAAGTATTGTCAACCTGCTTTATTGAAATAAAACTACTAATGTTATCTGCTTGAATTGTTGTATAGCATTTGAAGAACGCAGCATCCTTTAGGCACCCCGTACGCGAAGAGTGGGCAGGACTGCATACAAATATTGTATAAATTGTGGATTATATGCATGAAATAGCTCCAGAGTGTGATGTGGCAGCTCTTAAACCCAAATTACTTACTCAAAATGCCTATATCAACGAATACAGTAAGATTCTAAAATCTGGGAAGAGTGGCACGTCAGCAGAAGATATTTACATGCCAGTTGTTGGTTAGTTTGCCACTGTAGACAGCATTTTCGTCTCTGAGTGTTACTTCTCTTATAAATGAGTTTGTTTTCATTGATTTTTTTTTTATTTTCGGATCCAGCATCTGAGTTTCGTCTTCTTTGTATTTAACTCTTATCACAGCTATAAGGCCATAACCTGCGCTATAACATTCATGCCCGCCTGTATGATTTCAATTGATGCCATATTGAAAGCTGTGCAACTGCGTAGGATTTATGGTGTCCTGTGTGAACGGTAGTTTGTTCTGCCACTACAGCAAGCCACAATATACGGCGCCATATTAGATGCGTGTGTGAATCCAGCTTCCGGGCTGCACTCTATGTACTGAAATCACAGATCCATTAGTGTACTGTGGAACTGTTCTGAGACTGGACTAGTGCCAGAAATAGTAATGGTGTCAGAGATGAGTGTCTAAGATGCGCAACAAGATGCTGCTCCAACTGAGATATTACTACATTACTAGGATGGACGTAATTGCAGTAACTCTGTTGGAAAGTGATAACTTTTCAGAGAGTGAACACTTGCTTATGAATCTTAAGAATTTAGTCAGAAAGAATACTTTCTGTTTTCTCCTGGTTGTAGCAAAGTTATTTTGATGTGCCACATATTAATGGACTTCATGTTTTTTTTTCTCAGGTAAGACGATTGCAGTTAGCCTGGCAGGCTTCGAATTTGAGTACGAATAAGATAAGCGTGAAAAGGTTTTGAGTCTTGTTCTGTTATTTGTACTTTTGCCAAAAGTGTCTCTGATTATTTTAAAAAATTTTGTAGGAATTCTTTTAATTGTCTTGTGAGATCCCCTGCTATATCCACAGGACAGGAATGATAGTTTAATTTGTGGAAAGCGGCCAAAATGAGTGGCTGTCAGTTACACTACTTTATTCATTTGACAAATATTACATGACTAAGGAAAACTTTAAAAACAGAGCAAGCCAAACATTGATTTTAGAACTTAATTCCCGGCTAAATGCGCCATTCAATCTCACGCCTTAAGGGTGAAACAACCTTAATTTAAAATCGGCTGAAGGCCAATAACTTAAGACTCAAAAACAGGAATTTGAATTTAAGAGGCAGAACGCCTTATCCTAAAAAAATTTTAAATCAGACTGAAGGCCCAAACAATCTCACACCTTAAGGGCAAAACAACTTTAATTTAAAATCGGTTAGAATCCATGCATAAACAAACAACAAGGACAAATAAGAAAAGGCAGCACATAAAACGGCGCTCAGAAGTTTCCAAGGGTCGGCCTGGAATTCAAACACTAACGCTCGCTTAGGTTAGACAGGCAGTCGGCCCAACAAATTTTCAATCCGACGGCAACCCAACCGCAGACAGTCGACGAACGAGCGACACGTTGTTGCTCGCGGGAATGTCCCAACAGCCCACAACGATATCCAAACGACACAATGTGGTAGATTAAGTAAAGATTCAACTTTCGTGTCCGGGATCGGTGAGCCACGGACCTTTTAGCAATGGGAACAGCACCTCACACTCCGACCGCGCGTGGATGCCGCCACGGCGACTTCCTCGCTGCTCCACGCCAACCGACCAACTGCCAGGCCCGGAAACAGTGAAAGGACCAAATATATGTCAGCTGATGAAACGAGCAACCGAACGACCAACCAACTATCGTCCCGCTCCAATCTCCGTCCGTCGGACAGTTCACGTGTGTCGCCAGTGGTCGGCGAGCACTGGCTGTCCGCGCCTCACCGGCTCCCGTTCCGACTGCACTGCTGGTCCGTCTCCAACTGACCTGCAGACACACGACGACCCAGAAATTCTATCGGTCGCTCCAGAGATGGTACGACTGTTCACTTATCGATACGCGCAGCTGCTGCCGCTCACGGGAAAGTAAGGCAGGAAGTTAGTGACGCCAGTAAATGGAATAAGAAAACGAGAAGGCAGTACCGTAATTGAAGATGATAGACAATAAATGACCTGAACACGAGCCGTGCGCGGCTCATCTTGATCGCAAGAATAGATTATTTTTCAATTGATTACTGGCTGCAGTTGCCAAACAACATTCTTCAGATCACCGAAACTAACAACAAAGAGAAAACTGCCTTTAGGTTAAAATGACTTCAACAACAACTTCAACAACATACTGTAGCTTGCTCCTTTCTTTTGGCATCGGAAGGATCGAAATAAAAGAAATAGATGAGTTCTGCCTGTCATCGTCCTCCTTATCATCATCAGATGAGAAAAACCTCAGCTGATGATCTGCAAACATCACTTCTACACGTGCACATACATCACATCCACGCCTGTATAAATATTTTTAACAGTGATGGCGTCGGACACCTCTTCACGTACTGCAGGAATATCGACTGCTGATTCAAAGTAATTGGATAATGAAGAGAACAGGAGCAGACTGCAGAACAGTGAGGGATAGCTAAAAGAAAATCAGATACATTTTCTTAAACAAATTGGAAAGAGGGCCAGTCTCGATACGAGGAGGTGGTAACTAGCCGGTCCACAATTTCGGATTCCAAAGGCGATCCGCAGGCATGTTGTGGACCGAACCATAATTACATGGAAAAACAGAAAATATGAACCAAGATAACGAAAACTATTAAACTCGCTAGAGAAAGTTGTGAAGCAGTTTAACAAAGACGCACTCCAGGTTTCGAATCAGAGGTTACAGGAAAGATCTATGAGTGGAAACACTTTGCGAGCACACTGACAGGGGTAGCGTAACATTGTTGTTGTGGTCTTCAGTCCTGAGACTGGTTTGATGCAGCTCTCCATGCTACTCTATCCTGCGCAAGCTTCTTCATCTCCCAGTACCTACTGCAACCTACATCCTTCTGAATCTGCTTAGTGATTCATCTCTTGGTCTCCCTCTACGATTTTTACCCTCCACGCTGCCCTCCAATGCTAAATTTGTGATCCCTTGATGCCTCAAAACATGTCCTACCAACCGATCCCTTCTTCTAGTCAAGTTGTGCCATAAACTTCTCTTCTCCCCAATCCTATTCAATACCTCCTCATTAGTTACGTGATCTACCCACCTTATCTTCAGCATTCTTCTGTAGCACCACATTTCGAAAGCTTCTATTCTCTTCTTGTCCAAACTAGTTATCGTCCATGTTTCACTTCCATACATGGCTACACTCCATACTAATATTTTCAGAAACGACTTCCTGACACTTAAATCTATACTCGATGTTAACAAATTTCTCTTCTTCAGAAACGATTTCCTTGCCATTGCCAGTCTATATTTTATATCCACTCTACTTCGAACATCATCAGTTATTTTGCTCCCCAAATAGCAAAATTCCTTTACTACTTTAAGTGTCTCATTTCCTAATCTAATTCCCTCAGCATCACCCGATTTAATTTGACTACATTCCATTATCCTTGTTTTGCTTTTGTTGATGTTCATCTTATATCCTCCTTTCAAGACACTGTCCATTCCATTCAATTGTTCTTCCAAGTCCTTTGCTGTCTCTGACAGAATTACAATGTCATCGGCGAACCTCAAAGTTTTTACTTCTTCTCCATGAATTTTAACACCTACTCCGAATGTTTCTTTTGTTTCCTTTACTGCTTGCTCAATATACAGATTGAATAACATCGGGGACAGGCTACAACCCTGTCTCACTCCTTTCCCAACCACTGCTTCCCTTTCATGCCCCTCGACTCTTATAACTGCCATCTGGTTTCTGTACAAATTGTAAATAGCCTTTCGCTCCCTGTATTTTACCCCTAGCGTGACATAGACTACCAAATTAACATCGATAAAACCGGGAGGCTGGTGACTCGCAGTTCAGACCAAATATTTACATCTTAAATACGGTCAGTTTTGTAGTGAGCATTGCACCGTGGATAATTCGATCAAAATTGAGCATAATGGTGGACGGTCGCCTCCATGGCGTATACTGGCGCACAACTGCAGGTCACGAAGTAAAGCCTATAATATACTGCCAGGAACTGACCCTACCAAGCACTGCCACAAACTAAGGGCGAGAGGGCGACTCTCATAAGGGGACGCCACGACGCTGGTATCAGGGGTTTACTTCAAACTTGGTACACCTTTAGTACGCCATTGAAATAACATAATGTGCAAGTAGTAAGCTGCACTACTCTGGCAATTCCGAGAAAACCACAAGAGAAGTTTTACGCGTCTACTACGTGACTTATGCATCTGTGCGAAGGTGACAGCCACAAGAAGTCGTTGTGTTCAAGTGGCGCCGGCATCGTAGCTCAGCGTGTTCCGTCAGAGGTTTATCTGCCCAATGTATTAAAAAAAAATGAGTGAATGGATCAACGATGAACCTGAATGGGTGTCATATGACGTCCACTCCGAACCAATGTGACAAACAAAATGAAATTAAAGAAAAAAGTGGTTAGCTTTCGCCCGCAGCACGAGGGTCTTGGACGAGGCGATTGTTCGAATCCCGTTGGTACTTCTTCTTTAATCTATTTTTTTCCATCATTGGTCCAATTATTGAAATTATATGATTGAGCCGTGCGTGGCTCATGTTCGTGCCATCTATTGTTTAACATCTTGTTTTTACCGTACGGCCGCCTCGTCATTTTAATTTCAATTTCTGGTGTCACTGAATTGGTGCCTTGTCTGCCCGTGAGTGGCAGCAGCAGCGCGTATCGATATTAGCCCTGCCGTATTAACTTTTCTGGACGGCTATTACTTCCCGGTCGTCGTGTGTCGTGGGGGGGGGGGGGGGGGGGGCGATCGGACCTGGAGCGGTTGGAGTTAGAACGCGGTAGAAGTGCAGTCGGGACGTAGCAGCAGTCGGGGACGGAGCGCTAGGGAGGCGCGGACAGCCGGTACTCGCCGACCGCTCGCGACACAGGATGAACTGTCCGACGGACGGAGATGGCAGCGGGATCGACTTCTGTTCGGTCGTTCATTTGGTCGTCTCTTTCGGCGATGTGTGTTTGGTCTTTCGACCGTTTCTGGGACTCGTCACTGGGTCATCTTGCTGGACGTGGCTCGGCTCCTTCTTTTGCGGAGACGTCGTGGCTCTGGACAGGTAAGACTCGCCCGACCGTTGATGACACACATGGTGTCAGTGCCAACGACCTTGGTTGGTTTGTGGTCGGTCGTCTGTTTGGACGTGTGTTTCGTCAGCGGCCGTCCTTCGATTTTGTCTGTGTGTCCGCCTGTGATTTGTTCTAGTTGTTCATCAGTGATTCGTTTTACGAGTGTTAGAGTTTCTTGTGACAGTGTTTCGTACAACACTGTGTACCCTGAGTCAGTTCGGCTGAGCAGTGCTTTAAATGCTGTAATGCTGTCTGCGTACTGCAGTAGCAGTCGGTGGTGACAGAGCAGCGAGTGAGTGTTTTCTTACCGTGGTGTTGATGCTGGCTTCCACGGCGTGTAGTTCCACAGCCTTGCGATGATCATGTATGTCAATAGTTATTGTGCCTTGGCTTATTAACACACCAATATTTGAATACGAGTGTTACTGGTCTCTTCGTCTCGCTGGCATTTTGGTTGTAGTGCTTTTGGTCTGGTGACCGAAATCAGGTGGTTGGTTGGGTGCTTGGTTCGTCGGCTGTCTGTCGGTTGGGTTGCTTTTCCATTTAGAAATTGTTGGTCAGGCTGCCTGTTTCGCCTGAACGGGCTTTAATGTTACAATTCCAGGCCGACCCTTGGAAACTTCTGAGCGCCGTTCCGTGTCTGTTACATAGTAACTTCCCTGTTTGAGTTTTAATTCTTGGGTGAAACCTCCATAAGAACCTTGTATTTGAATTTCGGAGGTCGATTAAAGTTTTGAGTGTTTTGCATCCTTGTTGTAATATTGTGTGTTGGTGAATAAAGTTTGTATGTTGAGTGAAATTGACAGGAACTTATTTTCGCCCCTTTCCACAACCTAATCCTCTCTGTCCTGCTAGCGCAGGTGTTTCAACGACATTTTAAAGGTAATGTAATGAAAAAAACACGTGCATTTTAACGAAGTTGTAGTGAATTTCGTATATTATTTGACTATTTACTATTTATAATTGAATTTTCAAGGACCAGGGACAGGCTTGAAAGGCCCCAAGTCAAACCTCATAAATAATGATGTGAATGACGTTATTCACATTCAGTTATATAGTAAATGGCAGTGTGCCAAACCACAAGAGTAATGTGCAATTCCTCGTTGGATGCGCTCTCAACATCACACGTTGCAGGATGGTATTTGTCCTACAGACGTGGAAAACGTAAATTGAAACTTCATGCAAATACACGTGGTTTTTTCAATATATTACCTATCAAATCCATATAAATTAAATAATATGACCAGTGATGAAAACATAGATTAATAATTATGTCTGAGAGGGAGTCGAGCCTTCGCCACATACATACTTCTCCTGAAGCTCGAACGCTAATCACTTCACCACCTTGAACTAAAGTCCGGCTTCTACGCACAGGAGCATAAGCCACATAATAGACGCATAAAACTTCTCTTGCGATTTTCTCGGAATCGTCAGAGTAGTGAACCTTACTACTTGCATGTTATGTTGTTTTAATGGCCTACTAAAGGTGTACGAAGTTTGAAGTAAACCTGTGATCCCAACGTCGTGGTCTCCCCTTGCCAGTAGCCTTGTAATCTCTGGCTCTCGAACACTGCACGCTGCCTCCGACAGCAGAAGATCCCTGTTGCCAACATGAGTGAAGGCGGAAATGCCGACAGTCACTTAGACTTTCAGCCGAAGAGCTGTTCGGCCCGCCCACTCACAGGTTGGCGCTACTGGGATGCGGCCAGGCGTCTGGCCGCAGGAGACGCCGGTGTCCCTCCCTCCGTGCAATCGTCGCCATGGCGTGGAGCTTTGAAACCAGCTTATGCACTTCGACGCCATTTTGACGAATTTATGAATTAGATTAACTCAGAAATTTCTCTGTCCCCGTCGTCTGAGAGTCCTATACTTAGGCAAGCTTCCTAAACAGCATAAACAAGGTGTTCCTATTCGTCCAATTGTATCATCATTCACTGTTCCATCTTACAAACTAGCTAGTAAACCGGACGTCCTAATTAAGAGCAAGACTAAATTCAAACCAAAGCATGGTATTTCAAATTCCTTGGACCTAGTAAATAAGTTAAAAGGTATATCTGTCTCACACAGTGAAATTTGTATCCTTTGATGTCTGCAGTTTGTTTTCCAACATACCAGTGGGAGAATGCATTGATATTCTGACAGAGCTGATGCACAAGTCTAATGTGGAATTGAATGACTTGAGAATAGCCACTCATACATGCTTGGCACTGAACTATTTCCAGTTCCAAGGGATTCTTTATAAACAATTAAATGGCATAGCTGTGGGATCCCCTCTTAGTCCACTGTTGGCTGAAATATTTATGGACCGTTTTGAACAAAATTTTCTAAAAACGGAGGCTTTGAGTGCAAATATCAAATGGTGGTTTAGATATGTAGATGATGTCCTTTGTATGTGGACTGGTACTACAACACAACTCAACACATTTTTGAAAAACCTAAACAGTCAACATAAAAATATTCAGTTCACAATAGAAATTTGCAACAAATTTATAAACTTCTTAGATCTCACCAGTGACATCAGTACACACATGCATTATTTCAAAATATATAGAAAAACTACAACTACAGACACACTAATACCTTCTAGCTCACAACAGCTCATAGCTCACAAACATGCAGCTTTCCACTCAATGGTACACTGTCTCATATCTATCCCTACGTCCAATGATTTTAAAGCAGACTGAGATACAGTAAAATTTATTGTCACAGTCAATGCCTATAGTCCAGTTCTTATTGACCACATCTTTCACAGGAAACAAAACCGGAAAATTATACCCCTTCTGTATGCCCCACCTGCTTCCCCATCCACTGTCTGCAAGAAATGGTGTACACTACCGTTTCTAGGTGAGGTATCACAGATTGTTGCCAGAGCACTGAAAGCCTGCATGTATCGGCTTTCCTAGTATGTTACGAACACAACAGCCCTGTCTTTTTTAATAGCAAAGGTAAAATCCAGCTATTAGCCAACAGTGGGGTGTAAAAATCACCTGTTCTGATTGTGACAAATTTTACATCAGTCAGTCAGGCAGAGACATAGCAACTAGGCTGGCTGAGCATGAACGCAGCTGGAGGTTGCAGAATTCTGACTCCACATTTCCTGAGCATGTACTGATTGAGGGTCAAAACTACCAACCAGTGCCCCATGTACTTCACTTAGCAAACAAAGGCCTAAACTCAACCTGCTTGAAGCCGTGGAAATTAACAAACATCTTGCTCACAGTCCAGATCTAATCCTAAATGACCAGACAGCTCAACACTTCCCCTCTCCTAAACTTTATATAATCATCTCTGTTGTTCATTACTTCCCACACTGTCTATTCCTACATATTCCCATTTTCCTGTATTCATTACGTTCGTTTTATCGAAGTTGTCTATGTATTCCATATAGACTGTAGTTTCAATAGTTAAGGCTTTCTTTTAACTGGTACTTGTATCACTGTCCATGTTTAACACCTCTTTTAGTTGTCTCATCAAATATTGTTCATATTTTACTTTGTTCATTTATTCAATACAAGCTGTTACATAGCCAATGTCTTGAATATAATGTTAAAATGCAGTAACACCACACTTTCAAAGACTGCGTTTACTGTATGTTCCTTCAGAAGCCTCCATTTTCCTGCATTTATTTATTTATGTTTATCTTATTGATATTGCTTGAGTTCCTTATGTATTCCGTAGTTACATTGATAATTGTTTCTTCTTTTAATTGGTTTGTGCATCACTCTCCATGTTTATGGAGCCTTTTCAAGTACTGATTTTATTTTGTTTTATTAGTTTTGTTTATTAATAGAAACTGTTATGTAGGCATGCTGTTCGTTTTTTGTGTTAAAGTTTTCCTGTCTACTCCATTTTTATTTATTTACTGTTCAATTTTTTACTTTTTCATTGCATTACCACCACACCGTCAAAGAAGTTACTTACTGCATGTTTCTGCTTCAGTCTATACGTGTTACTTCTCTTCCAATGTAGTTTGCAAATATTGTAACTTCTTTGGTAACAATACTCAGTAAATGTCTGAAGATAACCTTGTAAGCCTAAAACCGGTTAACACAATAAAAGTAATATTGTAGAACAAAAAGAAACTGGTGCTTTTCATTTATTATAATGTTGTTCTACGAAGAACCGATGGAAGATTCTGTTAACAAACTATTTGTGGTTACAAGTAGCTTGAGAAAATTACTTTTATGCATAGTTAAGCGAATCAAATTCATAGTATTTTTAATAAATGGGTGTGTAACCCCATGTCTACCATCATCGAACTCATAGTTGTATGAAAAGTTTCAATTTCATTTTAGCCCCTCTCTCTGTTTAGGGACTGGGCTGGACAGCTAAAGAGACGTGCATAAATGTCTCTGAAAACACTCAGTGTAACTATACATTATTTCAAAACTCCAAATTTGCAAGAAATTTTTAAGTAAGTCATCGAAAATACAGGAAAAATAGTTCGGTTTAAGTGCACAATGTTGCTTTAGTACGAGATCGCAGATGCTTTCTTTTTACTGAAGCTCCTGATCTAATACTAAACGAACAAAGTGAATTTAATCAAAACTTTTTTCAACATTTTCAATGACCTACGTTAAAAATGTGTTGCAGATTTGAAGTTTTGGAACCACTTGTGTTGGTGGACCGTTTTGAGTGTGTTTTGCTCGGAAATCTGCGTCATGCAATGCCTTCTTCCCCATGGCCCTTCGTTTCCGCGCGTTGACATCGGCTCTGCTGCATATACACACTGAGACATGACGACTCTACACAGTTGCAGCCCGTTGGTCTTTAATAGTTATTTTATTTATTACATTATATTTTTATCTGCACGCAATTGGTGAAAAAATGCGTGTTACATACCTTGATTCCAACTTTTGTTTCAATGGATAGTTTTTGATAGCTACTATGTGCTCTTATGTATTCTTGACACAGCTACTGTGAATTTGGCATTTGCATTGTGAGCTGCATTTTTCATCTGTTTTCTCATACTTATTTCAAAATTTGTATGTATGCATTATCATATTGTTAATAATGATTCTGCTTAGTTCTTCGAATTGTAACTATGCGTATTTGCACACCACCTGTCGGTTTTTACTGACTAATTTGGTTGGTGCCGACAAACATACACAGTGGTTAGTGTTCTGATGGTTTGAAACGGTGACAAATAGGCTTTGACCAAATTTCACATTTTTCGTATGTTTTGCTTTTTTATCATTAACATGTTATAGTTAGTAGCAAACAAACCTCAACTTTTTATACAGGTACACTTCTTAATAAGCATGGTGTGTGTTAATGTATTTTACATTTTTCTTGTTCTCTTGGTTTAAAATTATATTGTAGGTTGGGCCAGTGGTGTGTTAAATGAAAGGAAAATTTTTCGTTTCTCTCCCTAGGTTCAGAACTGCAGTCTGCAACTTCTTTGGTACAACATTGGTAATTACTGCACATGCAGCTCTGTCCATGACCATGTAACAAGAGATAGACTCAACTTACATTTACCAAGCAATAATAAACATAAAACTCAAAACACCATTTTCTACTGAGGAATAAAACTGTACAGTAAAATACCAAAAGAGATTAAAGAAATTGCAAAAATACACTTCTTTAGAAAAGCAGCTAAAAGTACTTGTTATGCAATACATTTTATAGATTGAAGGGTTACTTAGCTAAAACAGAGTGGGGGTTTGATAAAAAATGTAATTCAAATAATAATAATAATAATAATAATAATAATAATAATAATAATAATGATTATAAAATATCTAACATTCCACATAAGACCTTCACTTTATTTTTTTTCCTTCTTTTTTCCTTTCTAGAAATACTTACCCCCAAGCTATGTGCAGCACAATAGAAACACCTCTTCCTCTCTCTGAGCTCTACATCTTACTCATTATGGAGGGATGCTGACTCAGTTTTTCAGGATAGCATATGAGAAGCTGCAGTACAGAAAATGGCCCAGAGATCACCAGTGTGTGTGTGTGTGTGTGTGTGTGTGTGTGTGTGTGTGTGTGTAGTGAGTGAAGTGTTATGAAACAATGTGTGTATAGTGTGTGCAGTGACTGATAGTGAGATAAGTGTGAACAGTGTGGCATTGCATCATTTAATAAGTTATTTGTAAAAATGTATTGTATACCAGGAGTAAATCTAATGATTGCCTCTAACTAGAAGTCTGTAAATATGTGTATATACGAATTAGCTTATTTTAAATTGATATAAATTTGTAAATACTTTTACATGTCCTATATCCTTGTTGGTTGGTTGTTTTGGGGAAGGAGACCAGACAGCGTGGTCATTGGTCTCATCGGATTAGGGAAGGATGGGGAGGGAAGTCGGCCGTGCCCTTTCAGAGGAACCATCCCGGCATTTGCCTGGAGTGATTTAGGGAAATCACGGAAAACCTAAATCAGGATGGCCGGACGCGGGATTGAACCGTCGTCCTCCCGAATGCGAGTCCAGTGTCTAACCACTGCGCCACCTCGCTCGGTATATCCTTGTAAAAAGAGATCTACAGATGAATAAATCTACTACTACTACTAATACTAATTAACAGTATGCTGAAAACATAGGTCATAGGCTATCATAGTATGTATTTATTGTATTTATTGATAGTTCTTCACAATGACCTGATAGGAATTCTCCATTCATTTAGGTAGTTCCGACATACGTTACCACACGAAGGCAATCTACCTACACTGTACGTGGACACGGTCTCTAGCAAGAGTAGTGTGTTTTCACTACTCAATTTCATTATTTTGAAACAGTGTATTCTTGAAGATTGTATAAATCAATTTAACCTAGAGGCAATTTTCCTTATCTTCTTAGTTTAATAAATCTGAAGAGGGATGTTTAGCAAGCGAAATCAGTAATCAGTTGTAAGGTAATATTGTGATAAAGACAATTAGAACAATTGATATAAAACAAATATTAATAGTTTTAGAAAGTATTCAGATCTTACTGAAAATGTACCATTGTTTCGTTCGTCGTTTGTTGCTGTCATTGGTTTTCAATCAGCTGTGAATCTTTTTTTTTCATAATTTCGTTTTGGCAGTACCCTTTTTAGATGCTGTTTAAGAAGGAATAAGGTGGCATCAGATAGCTAACGAAGTTACTGTATTACACATTTTGTATTTGCCAACAAAACTGCACAACTACACCACCTTCAAAATCGAATGCACTTATCGCAATATCTCCTACACCGATGCAAACAGAGAAGTCGAAAAGGAAACAATTTGAAACAGGGGAGACTCAGTGTTCGGTTCCGGGAATGAGGGTCATAGCTTGTTACTTCTCTCCCCTCGCCTCCCTCCCCACCCCAACAGATATCGTTGTCATCCGTGCTTTTAACAACCACAGGTGCCTCTGATTTAAATAATAATAATAATAATAATAAAATTGATTAAAATTAATATTATGGTAATTTTTTAGACCAGTGCTTAGTACTCGTAGCTTAGTACATCGCGTAGCGTAAATTCCAAGGAAGTCCAGTTTAGGGAAATGCGTTGTCCAAAAATTCGGAAAGAGCCTATGTTACACAATTTACACTAATCTGACAACTTCATAATTTGAGTCAGCGATAGGATTAACACAGAACCCAGTGATAGTTTTCAAATCCTATATCATCTAGGCGCAGTAATACTACTGGATTCCTCAAAATTTCAAGAATACCCACGACGTTTCCCTGAGTAGGAACTAATGGTAAAATCTTGGCTTACTTTGTCTTGGAGAAACGAAGTTAAAGACGGAGCTTCGGTATTGTATCAACGACAAGACTTCAGAAATTCACTATGTGATTAAAAGTATCCGAACACCCCCCAAAACATAAGTTTTTCATATTAGGTGCGTTGTGGTGCCACCTACTGCCAGGTACTCCATATCAGCGACCTCAGTAGTCATTTCCAGTTACCGAACTGGAAACGCACCTCATCACTGACTACTTCAGTAACCCATTTCTTTACGCAGTGAACAGCATGATAACCAACGATATCCAAATTACGTGACGATTCCTAGTGTTACAGCATTTCCCTTTGGAGTCTCCTGTGCTAAATCTGAGCTTTTGTAGAATTCCAATCACCTCTACTAAAGCGCCGGAATTCAGAAATGAATAAAACGTCTATACCCCAAATTCCAGGAGTGGGAACTACTCCATCCACTCCCACCATTGCAGACTTCCTATGCGCTCGGATCATGGTACAACGGCCGGGTGAAGGTCACAGTATTACGAGATGAAGGGTAATTGAGTCAACAAGGCATGTTAGCGTACCGCGCCCTTGATGCAGATGGTTTGGCAAGCGGCTGCTGTCTGCCTTTCAGATATCATTCGAAGCGCGTGGCGCTATCGGGGAGTAGTGGGGCGGCTCGTAGTTCGTAACAACGTATCATGTGAGAAGGCATCTGCACGGGCAGTCGCGGTCAGCCCTGCGTCGCAGAAGCCACTCCGGAGGACCCCACCGGCTACCAGCCCAGGACAACAGGTCAGCATGATAGACAACGCACTTACATGGGCCTTCCAAAGCCGGAAATTCGTATGCTGATTTCTCAGCACCGCTTCTTCTGCCGTATATGGCTGCTGCACACCGCTTGTACTCTTTTGAGAATAACGAACATTCTAACAGACTCGAAGTACATTTACATCTACATCTGCATCCATCCTCCGTAAGCCACCTTACGGTTTTTGGCTGAGAATAATTTGTGTATCAGTCCCACTTCCTCCTCCTCCTACCCAGTCGCGAATGATTTGCAGTAAGTCGTAACCTTTCCAAATAAAAATATTTATTTGTTCCGAACTAAAACTGGATAGGTTTTCTATGCTAAACTTCGTGTGTCTATGCTGTTGTCCTGAACAATAAAAACTGGTTTAATTACAAAAATATCTCTGACAAAGAGACACCAAATTATGTGAAATGTATACCTATATTCTTTCTTTCTTTCTTTCTTTCGCGTACGCCATAGTCCCATAGCAATCACGGGGTCGGCGTGGTTACAACGAATTTGGCAGTGTGAGTGTTAGGGATGGCCGAAGGCTCTTCCTGCCGCCACCCCGTACCCCCCAGGATGAAATCAGTGTACGCCAACTGTCTGCGTCTAGTGTAAATCGTGAAATAGTGCGGACGTGTTGCAAATATCTGCGACGTTTGTAACTGAGGCGGAACGTGGGGACCAGCCCGGTATTCACCTAGCGGGATGTGGAAAACCGCCTAATAACCACATCCAGGCTGGCCGCCACATCGGCCCTCGTCGTTAATCCGTCGAGCGGATTCGATCCGGCGCCGGTGCGCCTACCTGAGCCCAGGAAGCAGCGCGTTAGTGCTCTCGGCTACCCTGGCGGGTCAAATGTATACCTACATACCAATTAGTTTTTACCAAACTCATCAGAAAACCGAAACTGTAATTTAAAGAAACAATCCTATGTAATTCAGTATTATGTAGTGCAGCGAGAGGTGTTACAGAAAGTGACGTCACAGTGAGTGATCTGCAATTTAAACACAAAAAAGTAGCAGAATAACAATGCAACATAAAACTGCTAATGGAATTTAAGAAGAATAAATAACGAAAATGTTTATATTCACATTCCCTGTGTACTTAAGTGCGCAAACTGACTAAATAAAATTCTAGATGTTAAATAATGCACACGCAAGCATAACACAGAACTGTAAGAATAAAGTTGTCTGCATAAGAAACGTAATCTGAACTTCACCTAAACTGAACCTAATAACAATTTACAAATGCTAAGCTAACTGTAAATGATTCTCCAATATTCTGACTCTAATGCAAAAGTTACCCTAACAAATTTTTATATGGCTTACCTGTGGCAACGGAAACTCGGTTCTGCTCGAAAGTGATGAACATTCAAATACAGCGCAGCAGCAGACCACATGAATAGGAAAGAAAACCTTGCTCAGTGCAATGCGAGGAGGCGCATGCATACTAAGCCGATCACACTTCACTCACTGTGCTCCGCAAAGTGCAATGCGACAACACATATAATGAGAAAAGGGTGGTAGAACTCATATTTGCCTAATGCGGTACAGAACCTCTTAAAACTGTATTATGGATTTATAATACCTTCATTAACAATTACAATCATACTTATAAAAATTGCCTTCTATTAAAAATATGACTCTGCTATGAAATTACATCCTGAAATGGTATTGGAGTAGTAAATCTATAACTTCTGAGTGCAAGCCATGTGAATAATTAACTTGTTTCATCACGTGTCAATAATAAAATAGGACCGAAACCAATAAAGAAAATTCCTAATAGAACTTTCCATTATCAAGACATACCGTAAATTGCGCGCAAGCAAGCAGCGCAGCGACAACAGTGCCTGAAAATCCTCTCACAAATCGGTCTTTACCAAATCATATTTCCAAAATCAGACAGCCTCTGTATCTTTATCCTTGTGCTCTCAAGCAATATCCAGACCGATCAGAGGCTTGTCCAGCAACCGTCTCACTAACTAGCTTCTCTCAGAATGCTACAGCAACGTCAACACCACTAACAACCAAACACCACATTGCTCGTACCCAGAACTTCCGCGGCGTAACATATCGGCTACTGGAAACCTCTTTTTGAAAAAAATATTCAGTATAGAGATATGAAGTATGACACATCGGATGAAAACAGAGTTTATATCACCACTGAAATTCCCTGGCAGGTTAAAACTGTGTGCCGGACCGAGATTCGAACTCGGGATCTTTGCCTTTCGCGGGCAAGTGCTCTACCATCTGAGCTACCCTAGCACGACTCACGCCCCATCTTCACAGCTTTACTTCCGCCAGTACCATGTCTCCTACTTTCTAAACTTCATAGAAGCTCTCCTGCGAAACTTGCAGAACTAGCACTCCTGGAAGAAAGGATATTGCGGAGACATGGCTTAGCCACTGCCTGAAGGATGTTTCCAGAATGAGATTTTCACTTTGCGGCGGAGTGTGCGCTGATATGAAACTTCCTGGAAGATTCAAAAAAGGTTCAAATGGCTCTGAGCACTATGGGACTTAACATCTGTGGTCATCAGTCCCCTAGAACTTAGAACTACTTAAACCTAACTAACCTAAGGACACCACACACACATCCTGGAAGATTAAAATTGTGTGCTGGACCGAGACTCGAGCAGGAGAGCTTCTGTGAAGTATGGAAAGTAGGAGACGAGGTACTCGCGGAATTAAAGCTGTGAGGACGGGGCGTGAGTCGTGCTTGGGTAGGTCAGTTGGTAGAGCACTTGCCCACGAAAGGCAAAGGTCCCGAGCTCGAGTCTCGGTCCGGCACACAATTTTAATCTGCCAGGAAGTTTCACATCAGCGCATACTCCGCTACAGAGTGAAAATCTCATTATTTATATCACTATTCTTTAATATATTTAGATAGAAATCTTACGAAGTACGGTGTTGTTAAGCCTGTGTGTGACCTTGAAGCTCTTTAAGTTCGTGGCCTTTTCGTGCAATAGGAACGAAGAATCAGTATATTGGTTGACTATTCTAGGAACGTAGGAAACGGCCTTGTCGCACTGTTAACACCCGTTCCCTCAGATCACCGGAGTTTAGCGCTGTCGGGTTTGGTTAGCACCTGGATGCGTGACCGTCCAGTCTACCAGGCAAGCGGTGTGCACTCAGCCCTTAAGACAAATCGAAGACCTGCTTGACTGAGAAGTAGCGGCTTCGCGCTCGTGAACTGACAACGGCCGGGAGAGTGGTGTGCTGACCACGTGCCTCTCCATATCCGCATTCGGTAACGTCTATAGTCTGAGGATGGCACGGCGGTCGGTCAGTATCGTTGGGCCTTCCGAGGCCTGTTCGGACGGAGTTTAGAGGAGTTTCTAGGAACATATGATCTCACAAATTTTAACAGTAAACCATACCATGACTCAGACCGGATCATTAGCAACGTCTGTGATAGGACTTAGCTCAACATCGTGACACTTTCGTTCTCCGTCAATGAACCTCTAACGAGCAATATTCAAGTATTTGTTGAACTAGTGTTTTGTAAGCTACTTCCTTTGTGGGTGGACTACATTCCCTGTGGATTCTTGAGATGAATCTCACTCAGCCTAGCATGCGATTAGTTTTATGCGGTCGTTTCACTTCAAATCGATCCGAACCCGTGCTCTTAGATGGATGTGACATCTTATGGATGTGACTATTTGCAGTGATCGTTTTTCAGTCGCTTATTCCTGAAATAGGCGATATTCTTGCCAATTTGACCTGAATCCTATAGAACAACTGCCAGGAAGTTTCAACTTTGGGATGTTTAGGAACGCCAACTTTGTGCCAGGCCTCACCGAAGGACATCGATATCTCTCCTCAGTGCAGCACTCCGTGAAGAATGGGCTGCCATTCCCCAAAAGTCTTCCAGCTCTTGATTGAACGTATGCCTGTGAGTATGGAAGCTGTCATCAAGGCCAAGGGTGGACCAACACCATGTTGCATTCCAGCATTACCGATGGAGGGCGCCTCTGACTTGTAAGTCATTTTCAATCAGGTGTCCGGATACTTTTGATCACATAGTCAGCATTTGAGACAGGACGAGTAGTTGGACTCAAAGATGCCGGTTGGGGTAATAGGCGAATCACTCGACGTCTGAATAGAAGCGGTGCCACTATAATACAATGTTGGCAGGAATGGGTGAACCTAGCCCAAACACAGCGTCAAGAAGGAAGCGTCGACCTAGAGAGATGACAAAACGTGAGGACAGTGCGATCAGCAGAGAGGCATTCAGAGCGCCAGTTTCATAATTATCATCGCTCCAACGTGCAACTTAGGCGCCATTAATAGGCGACTCACAAAATGGGGCTGAGCTCACAATGTTTTTTTCGACTACTATTGACTTCTGTACGCCAATAATCTCGTTAGCAGGTGTCCAGCACATTCGGAATGGAATCTCATTGACTGGAGTGGAATTGTCTTCAGAGATGTCCCACTTCGAACTAAGCCCCGACAACCAGGAGTGACGGTCTGGGGTGCCATTTTATTTCATAGTAGGACCTTGTGGCACAGCGGTACCTGGACGATGTTCTATGCCCTGTTTAATTGCCCTCCAAGACAAGCCGTCCTGGGCAATATAATGCCCGCCCGCACATGAAGAGAGGTTTTACTGCTTGTCTTCGTGTTTGCTGAACTCTACCACGGCCAGAAAAGTCGACGGACCTCTCTCCAATTGAGAGAGTTTGGAGCACTATGGTCAGTGCACTCCAACCCGCTCAGAATTTCGACGATCTACCGCGCCAATTGGACAGAATTTGAAACGATATCCCTCAAGTGGAATTCCAACAACTCTGTTCATCAATGCCAAGCCGAATGACTGCTTGCATAAGGGCTAGAGGTGGATCAACGTGTTATTCTGAAATTTTAGTCAATGGTTGGTACATGTGTAACGCGTTTGCCATTGCCCTCGTATTCGGATAATTCCTTCGTGGTGTGCCTTTTTTTTGTGGCTTTGGGCGCCAAGATGCAAGATGTGCGATTTGTAGGCAGTGCATATCGCAGTTAGTGGTTAATACCAACACCGTGAAAGTGTGCGAGAGAAATAGAGGTAGTGTGAAAAAACGTTTTTGGACCGGCCCTGGGTAAGCCCGAAGCTACTTTATGGCTGAAGATTTCTCTCCTTAGAGAATGACATGCTGTATTCTGTTTGTTATAAATCGATTCTGTTCTCTGTAAAACATTGTTTCTTTCGTGTCTTCTTCACCGGAAACAATTTCGGCGCCGTCTCACCTCTGGTCGTCTTTTTTTTCCACCAGTGCGTCTCAGGGGGTCCGAGTACGAATAACGAGTAACGATACGCTACACGGAAATAACGAGGTATTGTTATACACCTCATATGAATGCCAACAACCTTTGAAACTTCAGTAAGAGGAAGGTAATGAAAAGTGGGTCAGCTGAGCTCATGATACTCAGCGCATTTTCCCGTTATTTTTTTACTACCACAGTAATAATTATACTGACGTAGTGAACTCTGATGAATACTACATAAGAACGGCAAAGCTGTTCTCAAAATACTGGTTTAGTAATTTGATATTTACCCATTGCACCACCGCGCGCAAGAAAGATTTTTATATTATATTAGATTCGTGCGTAATTTCGTAGCGTTTTTGTTTCGTGTAATGGTATTCCGGTTGCTATGGGTTTATTTATCGACTATCGTCTCCGTGTGCGGGGATAATACCATTGGACAGAGCACGGCAAGAAAATGGTTTTCTCGCTTTAAGAAGGATCATTTCGACATTACTGACTCTCCACGTTCAAGAAGACTTTCGTGGTTTGATCGAGATCGTTTAAGCACATTAATCCACAGTGATTGTCGGTGTATTCGAGAACTGGTAAATGTGATGAACTGTGATCGATCCGTCATCGTGCCACATTTGCATCAAATGAGGAAATTCAAATATCAAGTGTATATGTACCGCATGCTCTAAGCCAAAATCACATAAATTAACGGGTTGCCATATGTGCATCTCTGCTTGCTCACCGTCAACTGGCTCGTTAGAACAATCGACCATTCTTATCTTGTATTGTTACTGGTGATGAGAAATGGTGTCTTTATGCTAAGGCAGAAAACGAAATGGCTGGCCCAAAACAAAGCAGCAATTCCCCGAAAAAAGACTTGTACGCGTCCATGAAAGACAATGTTAAGCATCTGGTGGACCAACGACGGTGTGATGTACTATGAATTGCTTCCTCGAGGAGTAGCCGTCACTACTGACATTTATTGTCAATAACAGAGACGTCTTGCAGACACAATAGAAGAACAACGACCAGGAAGGCAGTGTGAAGTGAAGCTAGGCCGCGGTAACGGCTGCCCGCGTTCCGCTAGACTGACAGAAAATACTACACAGGAGTTGGGTTGGGAAGTCATTCCGCACACACCTTATTCACCTGATCTTGCACTCTCAGATTTTCAGCTTTTTTCTATGGAACAACCTTCAAAGAACTTCCTTTCCCGATGAAAATGCGCACCGAACATGGCTCGACGTGTTCTTAGTCTCAAAACCACGTGATTTCCATAGACGCGGGATCGAAAAGTTAACCCAGTATTGGCAGACTATTGTAAACAGTGAAGGAGACTATGTTATTCATGACTAATTCCTCTGTTATGTGCATCTTGTTGTGATATTAAACTTATTGAACAACGCTGCAAACTTACGCACCAACACCAATATTAAGAAATTCAAATGTCCCCGCAGTGCAATCCATACGGTACCACTAAGGGACGTATGCTACAGCATTATTTAATTTTAGCAAATCGTATGATAAATGAGGAGTTTTCCTTGGACATTTAATTAGCGAACAGGTAAAAACAGCGTTTCTTCGTTGCATCCAAGTTTTAATGCAAAAACCACCAAATACATCACTTTACTTTGTACGCTATGATATCGAGTAGAACGTATGTATGGTCTGTTTCTAATTTTAGTAACCAAAGACGTGGATAATCAATGCTTCTTGACAGTAAGATAGCTCTACAGTACCGCATTTATTCGGTTTAAATTTACGTCGCTGCTTTTACAAATCTGACAAGAAAATATTCCATTACCGAAACTGGCGTTTGGCTACTTGTTTGTGTGATTCCCGTACTCGAAATTTTGTTTACGTTGACTTAACCGCAGTGTAACTCGAAGTCTACATTAGTTGGGATAGTGGCAATTTGGTTTTGAGGTGTCGAAAGTCATGAAAGTGTATATTAATTAGAGATCGTGTTAGCAGATTGATTTGTAATGTCACCGTACCTTTCGTTACCAGCAACTAAGACTGCAAGGTAAGTCTAGAAAAGCTGTATTACATCATAAAAAGGCCGCTGGCGAGTATTTTGGTACAATTTTTTTTTTTAATTTCATAATGACCACTAAAATGGTTACACAATACCAGCAGCATTTTGGGCAGCCCAAATTCCTTGCATTCTTTCTCTGAGAGGCTGTTTCCCTCTGCGCATTCTTTGCCCATTTCCTGTTTATCAGAAAATCCTTTAAACCTGTCGATTACTCAGCTTTGTCCGGATTGAGACGTATACCCATATAATGCAACCTGATCGAGACGCTTTCTCGTCTGACAGACACATTTGTCAGAAACATTAGTTCCACTGTCAAGCAAAAATTTGTTTCCTCAATCTCTTTTCATCCTTCATAAACGGATGTCCGTAGCATTTTGTCTTCTTTATCTAGTTGACTTGATTAATCTTTCATGTTGATTCTAAAGTTCTTCTCTTCCTTGTACGCCATACAATCCATCTACGTTCATCAAAACCTCCTCACGGACGATTTTTCTCTTGAACTTCTGTCATTAAGAGACACTCACTAGAACATCGAACACACGGTTCGTTTATTGGCGCACTGCTTTTCTTGCTTTATATTAATGATCTTCCATTTCATTTGAATAAGGGGACACAATTAATACTATTTGCTGATGATGCAGGCGTTGTTGTTGTGAGAAAATCTAGCAAAGAGGCACTCACAGCGAAAGCAGCATGATGTTTTTGTGAAAGTTGCTGACTGATTTTGTATAATTACTTTCAATTTTGAAAAAAAAGGCATCCAGTTTTGCACAGTCAAAAATACCCAAACTTCTAATCACCTTGTTTACTAAAATAAATAGGATAGAGAGTCGTAAATTCTTGGGTGTGCATACTGATGAAAACCTTAACTGGAAAAACCATACAGTAGACCTGCTTATACATTTAGGTTCGGCTACTTTTGCCAAAGAATAACTGGCGACTTTGAGTATACAGATGCCAGTAAGTTAACATATTTTGCATATTTTCATTCACTGATGTTTTATGGAAAAGTACTACGTGGTAACTCCTAGAGAACTGCATCCGAATCCTTGTGAGCGGCGTTCACGAGATGGTACATTCGTAGAACAGCGTAATCAACAGTTTCTCGCTGAAGTTCCGGTGGAATCTGAGCAACGTGTATACTGGTCTTCGGCTCCAGTGGAGACCGTACGTTTCCCTCGTAAATGCGTTTTCTTATATATCCCCAGAGCAAGAAGTCACATGACTTCAGATCACGTGACCTTGCAGCCCATGCATCTGGAAGACCTCTGGAGGTAGCACGTTACTTGAAGGTTGCATTAAACAGATGTTTCACTGGGTAATATGAGGTGTTGCCCCATCTTGCGCGAAATCATTGGTTTCCACACACTTGCGCTCCTCGAAACCAGGAATCACATGCTGTATAAGGTGGTCTCGATAACGTGCAGTCGTCACGGATCACTTGACAGGCCCGGTGGGTGTGCCCTCTTCAAAGAGGAATCGACCGTGAATAAAGTTGATTGCGAATCGACACCACAGATTCACATAGGGCTAGAGCAACGCCTCTTCGTGCACAACGCGCGTTTTAACAGTACTCCAAATTCGGCAGTTCTGTGCATTCACAGTTTCCCGCATTGTAAAATGTGCTTCGCCACTCTATAAAATATTGCTCAGCCACACGTCAACCACTTCAGGCAAATTCAGAGCACTGCTGTGGATCATGAGGCTGCAGCTGCTGCACAGTCTGGGTACTGTACAGGTTCCAGTGTAAGACAGTCTGCAAGACTTTTCGTACTGTTGACTATAGGATGGACAGTTATCATCACACTACACTCGCACTAGCGCTACCAGGGGCACGTGATGCACAGTCACTTACAGCAAACTTGTCAGAAACTCTCACTTCTCTTCTAGGTGACACACCAAGCTCATCTGTATTTTCGAATTTCATTATCATCGTCTTCAAAGCATTTAATGACGGAGGAATCTTCTCATCTTTCAATCTGTATACTCTCTCAACGAAGGACTAATTCCTGCTGTTCGCATAGAACAATTGCACTAGCAGCACACGGTCTCACTTCTCGATAACCATACTGTTCACTCACGTTATGACTTATGAAATAAGAGCGTCAACGTTATACCGTCATACAAACAGCGTACAGTGGCAAGAATTTGAACTGTTTTCTTTTTTTTTTTTTTTTTTTCGGCGTAGCTCGTTACCGCATTAACGCATCAGCATATCTACCAAGTTTCTCCACAACATTATGTTGCTGAAATTTAAGCCCTGGATGGTTCTGCTGTGAGGGTGGCGCGGATGACAGCCAAAGGGTCCTACTATAAAAGAAATGGTACCCCACACCATCATTCCTGGTTGTCGGACCGTATGGTGGGCGACTACATCTGACTGGGACGTCTCCAGACAAATTTTCGCTGGTCATTGGCGCTCATTTCGAAACAGGATTCATCACTGAAGGTAGGTCTTCTCCAGTCAATGAGATTTCAGGCCGAAGACATGTCTGGAGACGTCTGAGGCAGTAGTGAGATGCCATTCTGACTGTAGCCGGCCACAACGCCCGACCATCAGGAGTGATGGTCTGGGGAGCCATTGCTTTCACACCAGGGCCGCCTTTTGTTGTCATCCGCTGCGTCCTTACACCACAACGTCACGCCGACGATATTCTAAGTCTCATTTTTTTGCCCTTCATGGCAAGCCATCCTGAGCTTACATTTGACCAAGATGATGCCCGCCCATACGCGGCGAGTGTTTGTAGCGTTTGTCTTCGTAATTTCCAAAACCTACCTTGGCCAGCAAGGTCGCCAGATCTCTCCCCAGTTGAGAACATTTCGAGCGTTATGGGTAGGCCTCCTCAACCAATTCAGGGTTGAGACGATCTATCGCGACAGTTGGACTGAATTTGGCACGATATCCCTTAGGAGGACCTCCAACAACTCCCTAAACCAGTGCAAGCCGAATAAGTGCCTGCAGAAGGACCAGAGCTCGATCAACGCATTATTCACTTGTTCAATTTGTGAAGCTCTTTCTCTTGAATAAATCATCCATTTTGTCTGAAATTGTAATCATTTGTTTGTTTGTACATGTAAATGACCTCTACCGGTTTCCGTCCCATTCGGATTCGACGTTTTTTATGTGTTACAGTGAATTTCTACTAATTACTTTCGTAACGAAAGGTTTCGTTGCGTGTACCGGTTTGCATACGATGTCTCTTGTTTGTCAATACGTCCAGCCCGTGTCAATACGTACATGTTTAGGTCCCAAACACCGTAAGTCTTTACCGTGCGTGGTAGCCGCGCGTTCTGAGGCGTCTTGCCACGGTTCGCGCGGCTCCAACCGTCAGAGGTTCGAGTCCTCCCTTGGGCGTGGATGTATGCGTTGTCCTTAGTGTAAGTTAGTTTCAGTTAGATTAAGTAGTGTGTAAGCCTAGGGACCGATGACCTCAGCAGTTTGGTCCCATAGAAACTTACCACAAACTTCCAAATTTTCCATAAGTCTTGCTTTTGCAGTTTTGATGTTAAATAGTTCGACGTGCTACTGACATTGTTCATTTACCGCTATAAATGCATCCTTCCACTTCTTTCAGTTCCTCTTGAACCTGAAAGTTAAACAGCATTACTCATATGCTGGAAACCGGTCTTCCACCTACAACATGTTCCTCATCCTTTATAATTTTTCGCTTTA
Organism: Schistocerca serialis cubense; assembly: GCF_023864345.2. Lineage (NCBI taxonomy): Eukaryota > Metazoa > Arthropoda > Insecta > Orthoptera > Acrididae > Schistocerca > Schistocerca serialis. The sequence continues at coordinate 124,702,777 of NC_064646.1, forward strand.
AACATCACATGAGCTCAGATAGGAGTGGATTGGGAAAGGAAATCGAGAACTGGTTTGTATCGGAACAATCCCAGAATTCAGCATAAGCTACTTTGCTTCGTTGTACGGAATTTTGGAGGCGACTCAAGACAAACTAAGTCGAGTGTTTTCGCCACTGTACTGCTTCCCTCGATTCGTACACGTAATTTCATGCGTTGGGCGACACCCGACAAAGCCTCTGGATATAGGTTCTGTCCTGTCATGGTCGCCACATTTCACACGCCTTTTTCTCGGCTACTGTTCCTGCTAAAACTGGCGGAAGAAATCTTGTGAGTGTTTTGCCTACGCAATAGTCTCTCTCCTCCTCAGTGAAATATAAAATAAGTTAGTGCTATTTTGAAGTAATGTAGTCCACATTAACTTCATCTAAATTTATATCTATATTCCGCGAGCCACATTGCGATGTTTGGCGTAGGGTACTTTGTTCACTACTGTCACTTTCCCTATTCCTGTTCCAGTCTCGAGAATTTGCGGGAGAAACGATTGCCATTAAGTCTCCATGTGACCTTTAACATCTCTAATTTTGCATTCATGGTCTTTTCGCTAGATGTATGTAGCAGGAAGCAATGACTACATCTGTAGACTCTTCAAGGAACGTCCGCCTCGGAACATTAACAGTAAACCACGCATTATCCAGAGCACCTCTCGACAGGAGATGATACCTCACCAGGTCACTAAATTAACCTCTAACTAACGCGCTACTCTTCTTTGCATCTTCTCTGTTTTCTATATCAGTCTTATCTTGTGCGACTCCCAGACTCACTAGCAATAGTCAGCTATTGGCCTAAAGAGGATTTCGCAAACTAGTTTCTTCCTGGTTGGAGTAACCTTCCTGAGGATTCTTCCAATGAATCTCAGTCTGGCATCTACCGTACCTGCAATTAGTTTCAAGTGTCGCTCCATTTTAAATCGCTCCGTATACATACATGCTAAATATTTTAATGAAGTGACTGCTTCCAGTAATTGTTTTGAAGTGTTATAATCATACAATAATAGGTATTTCTCCGTATGTATTCGCAATACATTAATTTGTTTATGTTGAGGTTCAGCTCCCAATTCCTGCATCATCTGCAGGTCTTCCTGCATTTCGCTACAGTTTTCTAGCATTGCGACTTCTCTATATACAACAACATAATCTGCGAAAAGCTTCGTGGAGATTTCGACGTGGTCTGCTATGTTAAATAATGTATATGTATTGTCAAATGTAATTGACCTAAAACGCTCCTTCTGGGCTACGCCCTAAGTTACTTTTACGTCGGAAGACAAATGAGAAAGGCATGCCGTGTTCTATTTGGTATAAACTTTCAATCACGTAGTTTATCTGATATTCTGTACGCTAGCACTTTTTTTCATTACGCGGCAATGCTGATCTGTATCACGTGCCTAACGAAGTTAAGGAACACGGCATCTACGTGGGCGCCTGTATGTACTGCTTTCTTGGTCCTGCGGACGCAGAGAACGTGCTGGGTTGCACACGATTGTTGTGTTCGGAACCCATGATGTTTCCAGCTGACGAGATTTTCAGTCTTCAGAAATGTCATAATGCTATTGCATAATGAAACTTACCTGTTTATTCACAACAATGATACAAAGTCGCGAGCGCCCCTTTCTTTGGGCCTGCTCTATTACTCGGCTACCGCTAGAGGAAAAGGTGCCTCATTCTATACACATTTATTTTCTACAAATTAAAATTAATCGGCAGCAAAGATGAAAATTGTTTGAGTGGACGCCAATCACTGATAAAGAAATACTTTACGAGTAAACGAAGTAATGACGAAAACGATATCTAACACCATGAAGCTAAAGAGTAACAGTTATGCCGCAGCCAGGGGAGGTGCGATAATTATAGTAGACAGAGATTAATTCACCCAAATAGATAACATTGGTAATCCTCACAGTTGTTGCTTTTAGTAATTTTTTTCACATCAACAGGTATGTTTCTCGTTTACGACGGACATGCAATACAGGAAAATTGTTACATAAAGACCGCGCGACTGCTACGGTCGCAGGTTCGAATCCTGCCTCGGGCATGGATGTGTGTGATGTCCTTAGGTTAGTTAGGTTTAAGTAGTTCTAAGTTCTAGGGGACTGATGACCACAGATGTTAAGTCCCATAGTGCTCAGAACCATTTAAATTTTAATGTTACATAAAGAAATCGCAGGACAGAGCTGACTGTCCACAGCGATATTTAGCGTGTCTGATTTTAGTGCATTGTTTGTATAGACATCGTTAGGGTACTTTAAATCTTCCGTGAAAACTAAATACCTCAATTCAAAGTCCAGCCTTACATGATGAAGAAGACTCAGCGTTACGCTGCTGTTTTGGATGCTAGTGTCTGGCGATAACGATAGTACTGTGTCATCCTTAGATGACTAAACTGTCAGGGTGATCCGCAATTTGTGCTTACATAAATCTGAGTATATCAAGAGGCCTTCTAATTTGTCACTGATATGCCCGAATCTCGACTACAGAATTCAAGTTAACCATATAGAACTGCAAACAGAATATTTCACCTGCATTAGTCTGACACAGCTCGCCCGCCGCATATGGGGAGTTGAATTTAATGTGTCTGAGACTACATCTTGGGTAGTTACTAAGTCCAGATGCAATATCTGGAGGTAGAACATGTTTTCTTTACATTTTACCTATCAGAAGAATCTGGTCTCCACTTAAAACCAACTGTATAGGAAAATAAGATACATATTAGTACTTGACACATTTTAGGCAACAGAGGTTTGATGAAAAATAAAAGAACTTTCCGCTAAACGAAACTATTTCATGTGCAACTTCAGAGGAATTAATTAACAATCCGACTATTTATCCATATAACACCATGTGCTTTAACGAAGAAGAGTCGACACTTCAATCATCATCTAGAAAAATAAAGTTAGTTGCTTCCTGGCACACACCCGCAGTCATACACTGAAATCCCCGCGCCTTTGGTTTGGAGCCTGGTGGAAGTCTTTTGCCAGCGACACAGACGATTCTGTGGCGATCTTTGATGTGAATTTATCGACCTCCACTGTCCGGTGGAGAGTTGTAGGACTCCCCTTAACAGGTCAGGCGTACACTACACGCAGCAAGCAACTACTGTGGTAGCTAAGAACATACACTCTTTGACATAAAACTCGACCGGCGGCCGGCCGCTGCAAGAGCTAAGTCCGCGCCGATCGCGACATGGGACAATAAAACTGGCCAACTCGCTAATTCTCTAAGTCCGGCAATCTGCACAATCTGGCAACACTGTAGACTGCGGCACTTCCTGGAGGAAGTCTTGTCCCATATAAGAGAAACAATACAACGTTTACACCTGTGGTATAGCGGTACCGTGCGTTATTTCTACCTACAATGTCTGTGGATCGAAACTAGCTGGCGCAAAAAATTTTTATAGCCTCTTCCAACTTAATGCTAAAGACGTGAATGTAATGGTAATGCAGATTCAATCTATTTCACTTTCTATCACACCGATAACAAACTTTTATCAAGTAACCATTTTGCGGCAGATTTCTTGCGGAGTGTCCTCCTCTGGACGCCGCATGCGGCAAAGCTGCGGGATCCATTTGCTGGCTACCGGCAGCGGCCGTGGCGACAGCAGCGCCGCAGCACTCCCCCATTCTTTATCGAAAGCGCCTGCTACCGCTCATCGCTTTTGATAATTTAAAACGCTTTATTATTATTAAATGTTGTTCCATAGAAGATTTCTGCGATTTCCATTCACGCTCGAAAGCAGCATCGACCGACGCCCTGATTAGTAGATTGGTACTGTATTACATTCAAAAATGTTCAAATGTGTGTGAAATGTTATGGGACTTAGCTGCTAAGGTCATCAATCCCTAAGCTTCCACACTACGTAATCTAAATTATCCTAGGGACAAACATACACACCCATGCCCGAGGGAGGACTCGAACCTCCGCCAGGACCAGCCGCACAGTGCATGACTGTATTACATTATTCGGCAAGAGCTGCGTATGGTCCGAAATTAATTTTACAGACTTAGACGAAATTAAACCACCTCACTACATTCGATGAATTTATAAATGCTTCATACCTCTTTCTTTTCCTTTCAAAGCCCATTATTTGTGCAACTTTTGGCCAATATTCGGATGTTTTCGTCAAGTCAGAGTGAGTTACTGTGGTGTAAAGTGTATTACAGTTTTTGTTTCATTCCTTATGGTAAGTCTTTGAGATAAACTGTGTGAATACCTTGCAATGCATGCTCTGTAGCAGTGCAGGAACACTGCACATTTTGAGTTCCATGTATGGATTCATGAAGTATTTAACGTTGATCGGAAGTGATAGTTAAGGTCATCAGATTTAAACCAGAAAAATGCATCGATTTAGAGGTTTCATAGAATGGAAAGGAATTGCTAACGCCCGTGTCAGCAAACGTCTAGAAGTTAAATGCTATTGCAAAATTTTGAAGAGAGGAACTATATTTATCTACATGTTCACTTCATAAATAGCCTCCTGACATGTTAAACCTATATGACAAACAAAGCTCAAATTCGAATCGTTGACAGTAGGTTTGAATCTTTTCAGAAACTATTTTACAGTGAAGCACCTTGGCATTTGCAAAACAGATATTCATGATATTAACATAATTTACTAAGTCGAAATTGCAAGAAGATTTATGTGTAAAGGCATTCGTCAGATTTAGCAGTTTGCAACTCCATTAGTTAAAATGGAAAATAAAACGTTTGTTCAGGCGCCTTCACCGAGATTGGAACTACCATTTCATATAGCACCAGCATCGCAACGCATAAGGAAATCGCTGAGCTAACGGCACACTGGCGGCAACAGGCGGACTATAGTCATAGCGATAGTGCCTGAGCCTTAAAACGCAACATCAAACACACAAACAGGTGTTACTTATGGGAAGAAAGCCGTTCTTGGAGTCCAGAAATTAAATATACTTTCTAAGTGTCTCATCTTAGCGTGGATTATATCGTATGAGTCTTCGATGTGAAAAACGAATTCCAAGTGAATTTAGCGACGTAATGCCGGCCTACAGCCGGAAGTAAATGCACTGTCACAGTGTTGACAAATACTTGCTACGGCGCTGCCAATTTTCAGCGCTCTTACGAGACAGCTCTTTAGCGAAATGCTTGTCGTGATTGTCCGATACGGTTCTTCAGAGGGGAGACGCGCGCGCACGTCTGGTTTTTATGCGGCGTTCTCCCATGATAGTTTCTGACGTCACCATGTGTATACATTTGAGGTATTCAATCATCATTAATCCAGCGTGGAAGAAGGCTGTTGACGCCGACATTGTATCTACATCTACATCTACATCTATACTCCGCGAGCCACCTTACGGTGTGTGGCGGAGGGTACTTATTGTACCACTATCTGATCCCCCCTTCCCTGTTCCATTCACGAATTGTGCGTGGGAAGAACGACTGCTTGTAAGTCTCCGTATTTGCTCTAATTTCTCGGATCTTTTCGTTGTGATCATTACGCGAGATATATGTGGGCGGTAGTAATATGTTGCCCATCTCTTCCCGGAATGTGCTCTCTCGTAATTTCGATAATAAACCTCTCCGTATTGCGTAACGCCTTTCTTGAAGTGTCCGCCACTGGAGCTTGTTCAGCATCTCCGTAACGCTCTCGCGCTGACTAAATGTCCCCATGACGAATCGCGCTGCTTTTCGCTGGATCATGTCTATCTCTTCTATTAATCCAACCTGGTAAGGGTCCCATACTGATGAGCAATACTCAAGAATCGGACGAACAAGCGTTTTGTAAGCTACTTCTTTCGTCGATGAGTCACATTTTCTTAGAATTCTTCCTATGAATCTCAACCTGGCGCCTGCTTTTCCCACTATTTGTTTTATGTGATCATTCCACTTCAGATCGCTCCGGATAGTAACTCCTAAGTATTTTACGGTCGTTACCGCTTCCAATGATTTACCACCTATGGCATAATCGTACTGGAATGGATTTCTGCCCCTATGTATGCGCATTATATTACATTTATCTACGTTTAGGGAAAGCTGCCAGCTGTCGCACCATGCATTAATCCTCTGCAGGTCCTCCTGGAGTACGTACGAGTCTTCTGATGTTGCTACTTTCTTGTAGACAACCGTGTCATCTGCAAATAGCCTCACGGAGCTACCGATGTTGTCAACTAAGTCATTTATGTATATTGTAAACAATAAAGGTCCTATCACGCTTCCCTGCGGTACTCCCGAAATTACCTCTACATCTGCAAATTTTGAACCGTTAAGAATGACATGTTGTGTTCTTTCTTCTAGGAAATCCTGAATCCAATCACAAACCTGGTCCGATATTCCGTAAGCTCGTATTTTTTTCACTAAACGTAAGTGCGGAACCGTATCAAATGCCTTCCTGAAGTCCAGGAAAACGGCATCAATCTGAATCCAATCTGAATCCAATCACAAACCTGGTCCGATATTCCGTAAGCTCGTATTTTTTTCACTAAACGTAAGTGCGGAACCGTATCAAATGCCTTCCTGAAGTCCAGGAATACGGCATCAATCTGCTCGCCAGTGTCTACGGCACTGTGAATTTCTTGGGCAAATAGGGCGAGCTGAGTTTCACATGATCTCTGTTTGCGGAATCCACGTTGGTTATGATGAAGGAGATTTGTATTATCTAAGAACGTCATAATACGAGAACACAAAACATGTTCCATTATTCTACAACAGATTGACGTAAGCGAAATAGGCCTATAATTATTCGCATCTGATTTATGACCCTTCTTGAAAATGGGAACGACCTGCGCTTTCTTCCAGTCGCTAGGTACTTTACGTTCTTCCAGCGATCTACGATAAATTGCTGATAGAACGGGGGCAAGTTCTTTAGCATAATCACCGTAGAATCTTAAGGGTATCTCGTCTGGTCCGGATGCTTTTCCGCTACTAAGTGATAGCAGTTGTTTTTCAATTCCGATATCGTTCATTTCAATATTTTCCATTTTGGCGTCCGTGCGACGGCTGAAGTCAGGGACCGTGTTACGATTTTCCGCAGTGAAACAGTTTCGGAACACTGAATTCAGTATTTCTGCCTTTCTTCGGTCGTCCTCTGTTTCGGTGCCATCGTGGTCAACGAGTGACTGAATAGGGGATTTAGTACCGCTTACCGATTTTACATATGACCAAAACTTTTTAGGGTTCTTGTTTAGATTGTTTGCCAATGTTTTATGTTCGAATTCGTTGAATGCTTCTCTCATTGCTCTCTTTACGCTCTTTTTCGCTTCGTTCAGCTTTTCCTTATCAGCTATGATTCGACTACTCTTAAACCTATGATGAAGCTTTCTTTGTTTCCGTAGTACCTTTCGTACATGATTGTTATACCACGGTGGATCTTTCCCCTCGCTTTGGACCTTAGTCGGTACGAACTTATCTAAGGCGTACTGGACGATGTTCCTGAATTTTTTCCATTTTTGTTCCACATCCTCTTCCTCAGAAATGAACGTTTGATGGTGGTCACTCAGATATTCTGCGATTTGTGCCCTATCACTCTTGTTAAGCAAATATATTTTCCTTCCTTTCTTGGCATTTCTTATTACACTTGTAGTCATTGATGCAACCACTGACTTATGATCACTGATACCCTCTTCTATATTCACGGAGTCGAAAAGTTCCGGTCTATTTGTTGCTATGAGGTCTAAAACGTTAGCTTCACGAGTTGGTTCTCTAACTATCTGCTCGAAGTAATTCTCAGACAAGGCAGTCAGGATAATGTCACAAGAGTCTCTGTCCCTGGCTCCAGTTCTGATTGTGTGACTATCCCATTCTATACCTGGTAGATTGAAGTCTCCCCCTATTACAATAGTATGATCACGAAACTTCTTCACGACGTTCTGCAGGTTCTCTCTGAGGCGCTCAACTACTACGGTTGCTGATGCAGGTGGTCTATAGAAGCATCCGACTATCATATCTGACCCACCTTTGATACTTAACTTAACCCAGATTATTTCACATTCGCATTCGCTAATAACTTCACTGGATATTATTGAATTCTTTACTGCTATAAATACTCCTCCACCATTGGCGTTTATCCTATCCTTGCGGTATATATTCCATTCTGTGTCTAGGATTTTGTTACTGTTCACTTCCGGTTTTAACCAACTTTCCGTTCCTAATACTATATGCGCACTATTTCCTTCAATAAGAGATACTAATTCAGGAACCTTGCCCTGGATACTCCTGCAGTTTACCAATATTACGTTGACTTTTCCTGTTTTTGGTCTCTGAGGACGGACGTTCTTTATCAACGATGATAATGTCCTCTCTGGTAAGCCGTCAGGTATTTTATCGTTTCGCCCAAGGGGGGGTCCCTCTAGCCTAAAAAACCCCCGTGTGCACGCCACACGTACTCTGCTACCCTAGTAGCTGCTTCCGGTGTGTAGTGCACGCCTGACCTGTCTAGGGGGGCCCTACAGTTCTCCACCCAATAACGGAGGTCGATGAATTTGCAACCATTATAGTCGCAGAGTCGTCTGAGCCTCTGGTTTAGACCCTCCACACGGCTCCAAACCAGAGGACCGCGATCGACTCTGGGCACTATGCTGCAGATATTAAGCTCAGCTTGCACTCCGCGTGCGATGCTGCTTGTCTTCACCAAATCAGCCAGCCGCCGGAAGGAACCAAGGATGGCCTCAGAACCCAAGCGGCAGGCGTCATTCGTTCCGACATGTGCTACTATCTGCAGCCGGTCACACCCAGTGCGTTCAATAGCTGCCGGAAGGGCCTCCTCCACATTACGGACGAGACCCCCCGGCAAGCACACCGAGTGCACACTGGCATTCTTCCCCGACCTACCCGCTATTTTCCTAAGGGGCTCCATAACCCGCCTAACGTTGGAGCTCCCTGTAACTAATAGGCCCGCCCTCTGTGACTGTCGGGACCTTGCCGGAGAATCGGCCACTGGCCCAACAGGCGAGGCATCCTGTGGTGGCTCGGAAACGATGTCATCACCACTAGGAAGCACCCCGTACCTGTTGGAAAGGGGTAAGGCAGCTGCCACGCGGCCAGATCCCACCTTCGCCTTTCGGCCAGGCACGCGCGAGCCCACCACTGTCCGCCATTCACCCTGGAGTGATGGCTGACCGGTAAGATGCTCACTGCCGGAAGACGCAGCGACATCAGGGGTTCCATGTGATTACAATGCAGGGAAAGCAAAACGGATGATTCAGTATTTCTCATTCAGCATAAAGCATGCGAGATAATTTTCCGTAACGTTCATTATCATCTCAAAATACGAAGTAAAAATACTTCGAAAGCTTATTTGAATTGAATATAATGTAAGATATCAAACACTTTGCACCTCGATGTCGAATATGTCCACGTGCAATCTTTTGCAGCATACATATAGAATGTCATGATTACCACGAGAATGAAGAAATATGTTGGTAGGGATGGAAGCAAGAAGAGACGCAGTGAACAAATATTGTATTCCACATGGCATTCATTTCATTTGGGATTTAAGAAGAAGTAAAGATATGCTGCACATATGAATAACGAGGAAGTCTGTGTCTTCACACGTTTCCTCCTTGAAATGTGTATGCTCTATTATATACTAAGTAGCCTGATCATTGTTTCCATGATGTTATCCTCTTGTTGCGCCCCTAAATGATGAACAGATTCCAAATGCATGTCTGTGCATGAAAGTAGTTGTTCGAACCCTTTTTGAGTTGTTTTTTGTGTATTTGCTTGGAATTCATTAAGCTGACCCCCTCGAGGGTTAGGTCTCAAATCTAAACCGTTTCTAATCTACTGGTATAATTTATTCAGGCAGCATCAGCACAAGACATCAAACAAAGCCTTCTATTTACAGATGCAACACTCTAACGAGTAGCTGACCCAAGAGTAATTCACAGTCATGGTCCGAAATTAGCAGCTCTCTGCTGCTGTGGCATAGTCTGTACTACAATTTTGATTCCTCAGCACCAGTTTATCTGGTAACACTGTTAAATCAACAAGAATAGTTGTAGAGTTGTGCCAGCTTATCTGTCCTCCTATTGACATCCTCATGTATCTCATTTCTCCTGAAGCGTTGATCACGAGGTGTCGAAGTAAATGAGTGTATTCTGCATGACGTAACATTCATTATTGCCTTCTATCATAGTTACTCTTCATGTGCATCGATACCAAATAGGGATGTGAAAACTCTTGGGAGTGAGAGAATGACAATAATAATTTTAACAAGAACAAGCAAGTAATGTATGAAGTTTATTGCAATGGAGAACGAGAATAGCTGTAAAAACAAAAATTTGTAAAAATAGGCTTATCCTTGAGCTGGCACAATGCAAATATCTTCTTAGCACTTTGTCACTGAATTCAGTTCTGTACGTTTCCAGAGAAAAAGGAAAATTCGGTACTTCTCGCTAGTGTAATACACTCCTGGAAATTGAAATAAGAACACCGTGAATTCATTGTCTCAGGAAGGGGAAACTTTATTGACACATTCCTGGGGTCAGATACATCACATGATCACACTGACAGAACCACAGGCACATAGACACAGGCAACAGAGCATGCACAATGTCGGCACTAGTACAGTGTATATCCACCTTTCGCAGCAATGCAGGCTGCTATTCTCCCATGAAGACGATCGTAGAGATGCTGGATGTAGTCCTGTGGAACGGCTTGCCATGCCATTTCCACCTGGCGCCTCAGTTGGACCAGCGTTCGTGCTGGACGTGCAGACCGCGTGAGACGACGCTTCATCCAGTCCCAAACATGCTCAATGGGGGACAGATCCGGAGATCTTGCTGGCCAGGGTAGTTGACTTACACCTTCTAGAGCACGTTGGGTGGCACGGGATACATGCGGACGTGCATTGTCCTGTTGGAACAGCAAGTTCCCTTGCCGGTCTAGGAATGGTAGAACGATGGGTTCGATGACGGTTTGGATGTACCGTGCACTATTCAGTGTCCCCTCGACGATCACCAGTGGTGTACGGCCAGTGTAGGAGATCGCTCCCCACACCATGATGCCAGGTGTTGGCCCTGTGTGCCTCGGTCGTATGCAGTCCTGATTGTGGCGCTCACCTGCACGGCGTCAAACACGCATATGACCATCATTGGCACCAAGGCAGAAGCGACTCTCATCGCTGAAGACGACACGTCTCCATTCGTCCCTCCATTCACGCCTGTCGCGACACCACTGGAGGCGGGCTGCACGATGTTGGGGCGTGAGCGGAAGACGGCCTAACGGTGTGCGGGACCGTAGCCCAGCTTCATGGAGACGGTTGCGAATGGTCCTCGCCGATACCCCAGGAGCAACAGTGTCCCTAATTTGCTGGGAAGTGGCGGTGCGGTCCCCTACGGCACTGCGTAGGATCCTACGGTCTTGGCGTGCATCCGTGCGTCGCTGCGGTCCGGTCCCAGGTCGACGGGCACGTGCACCTTCCGCCGACCACTGGCGACAAAATCGATGTACTGTGGAGACCTCACGCCCCACGTGTTGAGCAATTCGGCGGTACGTCCACCCGGCCTCCCGCATGCCCACTATACGCCCTCGCTCAAAGTCCGTCAACTGCACATACGGTTCACGTCCACGCTGTCGCGGCATGCTACCAGTGTTAAAGACTGCGATGGAGCTCCGTATGCCACGGCAAACTGGCTGACACTGACGGCGGCGGTGCACAAATGCTGCGCAGCTAGCGCCATTCGACGGCCAACAACGCGGTTCCTGGTGTGTCCGCCGTGCCGTGCGTGTGATCATTGCTTGTACAGCCCTCTCGCAGTGTCCGGAGCAAGTATGGTGGGTCTGACACACCGGTGTCAATGTGTTCTTTTTTCCATTTCCAGGAGTGTATAATGTGAACCAGCAACTACCGTTTTTTTAGAACACGACTCAAGCAGGTCTCCAAGTAGTTACCAAGGCACTGCTGCGTTCTGTTTCCTGACATTGCTCTGATGACGGTTAATGTAGATAGTTCTGATTATGAAATACAAAACATATTGCAGGTTAGTTCCTAGGATCGTAATATTAAATTTGCGTTGTAGATGGCACTTGAACATGACGACTAACCAGATGACTCATCAATATAAAAAGACAATATTATGACTATTTAGCAGGATTACTCAACATGAATTCGGAAATTGGGTGACTGACCGCAAAGGTGCTAAACTTCGTCAAGAATATACGATGTCCCAATCGCACTAATAACATGCAGATCGTCTTCGACAGCTCGCCACTTTCGCATTGCTATCTCCACCCCACTCCAGACAGCCCTCGGTGGAGCTGCACTAAGTTGCCGATGTAACTGAAGGCTTTCAAAGCGACAACAGACCACAGATTGAAAAATACAAGCGAATTCTCTTCCAGTATAAGCTTATTTTAACTAAACCTCAAATGATGGTCCTATTCAAAAAAGTAAAATGTTACACACCCTTGACGTCAAACGGACATTATCTACGTACTGTCTTGCGTCCTACTCATCTGTATTATCTTGTGTACTATCAAAATGATTAGATATAATGGTTGCTGATGTAAAGCGTTGATACCAGATGGTGGGTTCACAGCAATATTGGTGCAAAAATAAAACACAAGTTGGCAAAAGTGCAGTTGTGCATTATCGTACGTTTTCACCTCCAGATCTACCACAGAAAATGCATACTAACAAACTTGGTCATTGTCCCTGTAATTTTTGCTCTCTTATTTCAGACCGAGTTGATGAACGAAGTAAAATTCGTGACTCTCATAGATGCTTCGAACCTGTTCAGTAATTTTATCAGTAATTTTGATGTGACTCAAGATTAGCGAGGTCTACGATCATGGCAACTCCTGCCAGTTTGCTAGGCCACACTGACATGTGACAGGTAGCACCTGATTAAAATTTACCGAAAGGAATTGATAAGACACATCTCTTCCAGCAAACATGGAACTGCTTTCGGAGGGAACTACCGTTTCATAAAGTCACTACTTCACAACTATGATGCCAAGGAATTCCTGCATAAACTCACTCATTGCCATAATCGCGGCTGCAGTAGATAACTGATAACTCACAATGTGAAGGATGAGACAAGGGATAGATTCTGCATGAAATGACCTTGTAGTCACAAAATATTACTAACTCAATATCATCAGAGGGAATATTCACAGTATTTCATACAGATGATAAGAAAATGCCAGGCGAATTTAGCAGGATAAATCAGTCACACAGCTGCAAATCATTGTTGTGCCAACAGCGTTGCCAAAGGATGCCTACAACATTGCAGTCTGGACCACGCTGACAGCAAGAAGAACGTGTTTTCGTAGCCTGAATATTTCATGATAGGATCCAGACATCCAATTTATCGCGAGAGAGTCTGCTCTCCAAATTTTAGATATGTGGTGTGGCCATGTGCCTACAATTTAGTAATAACCCTCTGACTGTTATTCCCATTTATGTGATGCTGATGACGAGAAAGCTCTACCATGGGTTATCTATATGTCTACTGAAAGCAAACGACGTAACATAATAGCAGGAAGCCTGTCATAAACTTTTAGATATGGTTTCCTGAGCGTCAGATATATATGATATTAGCATCCTTACCCCATCAAAAAGGATTTCTTGTTATTGAATTTTACATACATGTTACTACTGAAGGCCTCAGGTTTCTTGCTTTCCACATAGCAAACAATGGCTACCACTCTCGCTGTCGCATGTCATAACATAATTCCTTCAGTATCATCTGGTTTAACTTCAACTACGTTATCCTTAAACATATGCCTTTACTTCAAAAACTACATGTGTCATCTCTAGGTAATGTTCACTGCCGGATTACTCAAGAAGCTTTTCGAATAGAAGCGAAAATCATTTAGCGGATGAGGATTTTATTTCGTGGTACACCTCAGAACGAAAGAAACAAAATGACAGTAAGAGCAGCAGGCTCATCATATCGAGCGTGGGCATCGCCAACGCAGAGCCCTGAATTTGGCCATATTCCTCCGAATTTACTTCCTGATAGCCCAAAGGCGCTGTACTTCAAAAATATCAACCTATTCGCACGGGAATTACTATCCACATGTAATTGCTAGAATATCTTGCTACGTCAGGTATCAGGTATCTGTTATCAGACGCTAAATCTGAGCTGTTGATTTTTATTGAACCAACCTGCTGTGTTTAGGAAATTGATCAGAACAACTGGATGAGTTTATTATTTTGGTATAATGTATTAAAATCCACTTTTCCCACTTATCTTATCCTAAATAGTCCACGATTGGATTGAGAAGAAGGTAAATAGTATGCATTATAGATAGAATGAGAGTGAATATTGAAACGAAATTATTACGAGGGCAGTTCAATAAGTAATGCACCACATTTTTTTTCTGAAACAGGGGTTGCTTTATTCAGCATTGAAATACACCAGGTTATTCTCCAATCTTTTAGCTACACAACACTATTTTTCAACGTAATCTCCATACAATGCTACGGCCTTACGCCACCTTGAAATGAGGGCCTGTATGCCTGCACGGTACCATTCCACTGGTCGATGTCGGAGCCAACGTCGTACTGCATCAATAACTTCTTCATCATCCGCGTAGTGCCTCCCACGGATTGCGTCCTTCATTGGGCATAACATATGGAAATCCGACGGTGCGAGATCGGGGCTGTAGGGTGCATGAGGAAGAACAGTCCACTGAAGTTTTGTGAGCTCCTCTCGGGTGCGAAGACTTGTGTGAGGTCTTGCGTTGTCATGAAGAAGGAGAAGTTCGTTCAGATTTTTGTGCCTACGAACACGCTGAAGTCGTTTCTTCAATTTCTGAAGAGTAGCACAATACACTTCAGAGTTGATCGTTTGACCATGGGGAAGGACATCGAACAGAATAACCCCTTCAGCGTCCCAGAAGACTGTAACCGTGACTTTACCGGCTGAGGGTATGGCTTTAAACTTTTTCTCGGTAGGGGAGTGGGTGTGGCGCCACTCCATTGATTGCCGTTTTGTTTCAGGTTCGAAGTGATGAACCCATGTTTCATCGCCTGTAACAATCTTTGACAAGAAATTGTCACCCTCAGCCACATGACGATCAAGCAATTCCGCACAGATGGTTCTCCTTTGCTCTTTATGGTGTTCGCTTAGACAACGAGGGACCCAGCGGGAACAAACCTTTAAATATCCCAACTGGTGAACAATTGTGACAGCACTACCAACAGAGATGTCAAGTTGAGCACTGAGTTGTTTGATGGTGATCCGTCGATCATCTCGAACGAGTGTGTTCGCACGCTCCGCCATTGCAGGAGTCACAGCTGTGCACGGCCGGCCCGCACGCGGGAGATCAGACAGTCTTGCTTGACCTTGCGGCGATGATGACACACGCTTTGCCCAACGACTCACCGTGCTTTTGTCCACTGCCAGATCACCGTAGACATTCTGCAAGCGCCTATGAATATCTGAGATGCCCTGGTTTTCCGCCAAAAGAAACTCGATCACTGCCCGTTGTTTGCAACGCACATCCGTTACAGAAGCCATTTCAACAGCTCCGTACAGCGCTGCCACCTGTCGGAAGTCAATGAAACTATACGAGACGAAGCGGGAATGTTTGAAAATATTCCACAAGAAATTCCGGTTTTTTCAACCAAAATTGGCCGAGAAAAAAAATGTGTTGCATTACTTATTGAACTGCCCTCGTAGAATCATGGGAAGGCAATGATGAATCGATATGCAGTGACATGGGAGTTTTCTGAGGTAAAGGTCTGTCTCTGACATTGAAGACAAGGGGGCTAGGTTTGTCTGTATTCTTACGTTAAGCTCATTGAGTAGAACAGCGCGGGCAGATTTCATTGTGTGCTGGGAAGAAGACAGCCGGGAGTTTCAAATGCTTGAAATTCTGGAGCCTTGATTGGGCAGGGTGCACACCACCCTCGCCGTAGGCAGGGGGAGAGCGGTAGCGGGGTAAGAGTAAGGCACTTGCCTCGGGACGACTGAAGCAGCCGGATGGACTGAGGAAGTGGCGGAGCAAAATGCTCTCCGGAAAGGGAAAGGAAATGAGTTATTTAAGGCTCTAATGTTCCACCTTATGTGGTAAAATTATCTTTCAGAGTATATTTAATTTAATATAATGTTTTTGAGGGAACCAAATTGTTTATAGACAGGTAAAAGATAGGCAAATGTGAGAATACTATGTCGCGACCGCGAAGAGTAACTTGAAAGTTAACGGAACTTGATATTTCGATTGAGTAATTCGGTGAACAGTAAAGTGTTAGAACTCAATTGTAAAGCAGGTGCGACACAAATAAGATACATGTGACGAGCTATTATAGTCTAAAGACCTGGCTCTCACCACATGGGGCTGATGAAGAAAATTATGAAGAGTGGATGACTGAGTGCTAGGAACAATTATTTTATAAGTAGGAATGTGTTGATTTACCATAATTCTTTTTAGTAATGGTCATTTTAAATTGATGATTCTGGTTAGTTTGTTTAAAAATCTGATCTGGAAGAGTTGGAAAATATTATCTCGTGGCTTTAACTAATCAAGCTGCTAACAGAAATTCATGGTAGAAAGTAATGCTCTTAATTTTGATCTGAAAGAATTAGTTTTCAAAGAAGCCATTTGTAGCTTGCTTGTGTTTTAATTTGTAATTTGACGAGCTTCTGAAATTCATGGATAAAGGCAAGGTTGCTAATTTAATATGAAATAATAAGAAGTCACCTTTTGTGGAATGAGTCAGTAGAAATTTACGTGTGAAGCTGATTTTTAGAACAACTGGATTTGAACGACACGTGGGAATCACTGAGATCGCTTTCCTGAATTAAAAAAAGGGGAAACAGCATAATAGTAACTCGTGTTGCCATGCTGTCCACGCTATACACGAACTGTAAGTACTGTGAAAAGTTCTGTGTGTGTATTTATGTATCTTTTGGAGGGGAGACTTTGGATGGTATATTATTTAATGGTGCCGACATATAATTAGGAAATCAGTCTAGGTAACTTGTGGAGGGCATTTTTTCAGTTGAAATAATGTGCCGCGCACAAATATGAGGGGTACGTAAATTTCGGAATCGCGACCGCGTGAACTTTCCAGCCACGCGGGACTTAGTTAACATCGAGGCACGTCAATAAATGAGGGGTTTGATTGAAGGAGTTAGACTTTTTATAGTACTGGTCCGCGTGTAGATACGATCATTGCTTTGCCCAGTGGTAATAGGAGTGATAGTGTGTTGCTGCGACGTTATGAATCAAGCTTTGTGGGCTCTCCTCCATTCATTCCCGTGGGTGAGAAACCATAGGAAGTAAAATATCTTTATATGTGCTGTTACAAGATCAGCTGTTAGGAAATTTTATCCTTCATGTTACTGGCAATACCGTTATTATGTTTTGAGAGATGAAAGTAAGACAGAATGAAAAGAAGCAGCTTACAGAACGGAAGAAGAGTTATTATGCAGGCCCAGTTACGATTCCGGTTACTTACGCATTTTCTTTAAACACTGTCGGGTGATTAACAGTGTACCAAATTTGGGGTAAATACTATAAAATTAAACATTTATCCATTGCGCGTACATTTGTTTATTTATTTCTTTGAGTAAAGAATTTAATTAGTAATTGTTATGTGTAAGAATCATGTAGTGACACATTTAATGAGAATACACATGGACCATTTAGCATTAGTAGGTTTCCGGAACACTTTAGGACCTCGCAACTGGATTGCTCGAAGGCGTCGGGGAAATGATAAGGCTAAATTCATCGAGAGATTGTGATGATCGTTTATCTCCCACCATGTATTCTCTATATTTTCCCACAGAGTTTCTGAATTCCTTGACCCAGGTAGTAACGACCTCGTAACCTCCGCCCACATATTTCCGCCGGCCGTTGTAGCCGAGCGGTTCTAGGCGCTTCAGTCTGGAATCGCGCGACCGCTACGGTCTCAGGTTCGAATCCTGCCTCGGGTATGGATGTTTATGATGTCCTTAGGTTAGTTAGGTTTAAGTAGTTCCAAGTTCTAGGGGATTGATGACCTCAGATGTTAAGTCCCATAGTGCTCAGAGCCATTTTTGAACCACATATTTTCAGTGGGGTTGAGGTCTGGTGATTTTGGCACGAAAGGAAGAAGCTTTATTCTCTGCTGACCTTGGAACCAGTTCTGGACGGCTCTGCTATTATGAATCGGGCTATGGTCCTGTAAAGAAATGATCATCCATTAACTTAGAAATTAAATATTTCTGACTAATACTATGAATTTCCATACCGTGAAAAAATTCGACAACTGCATTGGCTGTGTAGTCTAAGCTACAGGTTTATAAATTATTCGGAGGATTCCACATTGCTCCTTTGCTGATGCTGTTGACAAGAACCTACATTGACAAGGGGAAGGTGCTGGGACGGGGATCAGAATATAGGTTAAGGCGTCAGTTATAAGACGCAGGTAGGACTTTTTTCACAATATACCCCCCTCCTATGCTTTGGTAATGATGAGGTGGGGTGTAAGTTGTTCAATACAGTGCAGCAGTCTGTTGAACTGTTGGACCCTGTTGCATGGTTGTAAATCTAATCTGCTTCGCTTATTCAAAACGATTGCTAGCCTTCACTATACAATTATTTTTTCTATCTTTCCACTGACAAAGATATATAGAAGAAAGAAATCTGTTTTATAGCGAAATATTCTCTACGGACTTTACACGTGCTCGTTCGCTCAATGTGTTGGATTTACCGAAGCAGATCGTGGCCGCTGACGTCGCCTCTTCACACCGCGTGTCAACGCGGCCCGCGCTCGGAGTAAACGCCTACTGTTGAGATAAACAGCTGATTTCATGAATGTTAGTGAAATAAGTCATCCCTTCATATTATTGAGAACTAAATACCACTACCTGTGCGTATCTTTATGTAATACTCATTGCTCAAGATCAATTCGTGTATGCAGCGTTGCTGTTATGACTAAGATTATAAAATTTGTAAATCGTAACCCAATTCATATATTTGCATGCGCCTACGGAATATTAAACATGAAAACAATTTGTTTCTTTGTCATATAATTTTTAATCAAGGCAATGCAGGCAGCTTTCAGCTGATATCAAAATTGAATGTAAAGGAGGAATAAAGAAAAAGATTTACGAGAAACAAATCTCGTGAACAACTGTGTACTATCTTGGAAACGTTCTGATGCGGCTATCTCACAATTTCGAAGGAAGAGAAAACCGTCCTGTCCACTTTCCGAGGACGATATTTCCTGACAGAAAGCACACTAGGGTGAACGGCTTTAGGTTGAGACACCAGGAACCACAAACTACTTCACCAGTACGTTCACTCTCCGATTCCTAGCCCCGTCATCAGGCACTTCCCATGTCAAAGTGGCTGGCAGAAACGAGCGCGAACGATCTGGGATTAGGTGATACAGACTTCGCCTCTCCTGTTTGACAGATCATTCACCCATGCCAGGAGGTGAGGAAATACACTTACGAAGCGTTGAACACATTTTAATTTTACATGTGGACATTACTGTACAATTATATTCTATGTTTCGAGAAGTGACCTGGAGAAAAAGAGTGTATACCTTGGGGGATATGTTATAGTTCATGATTGTAATGTTAGTAAAGTACTGTAAAGTATATTTTATCTTATGCTTAACTTTAAAAGAAAAATCAGCCAAGGCTTTCAACAGTGAAAAGTGCAGCACGCCTCCAAGAAACATACGAATATCGTACAACTTTAATAAAAGGAAATATAGATCGGTTTATTGGGGCAGGCCTATTAGGGAAAAAATAATAATAACTAAATCAAATACAGGTTTGTATGTGCTGCTAGTTAAAAGAGAAGAAATGAACCGATAAAGAAATAATTCCTTCATTGATACAGGAATGGTTCGAAATGGAAGGTATAATTTTACTATTATAAAAAAATGGCCTGGACTGAGTTGATTGGTTCCAATTTTTGAATACATTAGAGCCCAATAACAAATACAAATGGAATAAAATAGGAATATAAACTCTGGAAATGAGTATGGACGTTCTTTGTCTACATATCTGCTTCGAATACAGGCTGTTATAAACAAGTAATCCACATTTCGAGAGCTGATAGGATGGACAGAAACAAGAGAAACATATCCACTAAACAAGAGAAATGAGTCTGAAATCAATATCTTAAGAGCAATGAGCACTTCTTCACTTTTACTACTGTGAAACACATCTGTTGTTCTACTTAAAACATTTATCTTGTACTGAAGAAGTGCGTGCAGCTCCTACAATGTGCAGGTTGTCTTCCTTTAGTCCATACTACCGACTCGCAAAGTATGGAATACCACTTTCCTTAACATCGTCTATATATATATATATATATATATATATATATATATATATATATATATATATATATATATATTTATTTATTTATTTATTTATTTTACAGAAGCAATACAAGCGACGGAACAGGAAATATTAACAGTTAAATTCAATTGTGAAAAGACACACTGCATCACATTTGTTAAAAATTTCCTAATAGTTCCAGATTTAGACAGAATAAACAACATTTTGCAGGTATTATCCGAAAATCGAGAATAACACTGGAATGTGAGAACAGCAACAAATGGTAATGGCAATGAGAAAAGTAAGAAACATATGAACACAGCAATAAAAACTGATGGCATTAAAAGTACAGCACTTCATGACCAGAATGAAAGAGAAATAGATGCTTAACAAAACTAAAGCGAAGAACAGCGATAACAAACCATTTATGTTTACGAATGATATTCTTTGAAGTAAACATACAAGTGATAGAAATACAGACACACAATGCAAAATGGATGATGTGGAGTACTCTTTTCTTTGGAAGTGAAAGATGGGATCTGAAAAAATAAAGTATGGTCCGCCTACAGGTCACAGGATACTGAATGTAGGGTAAAATGACCAAAACAAGGTAAAAGGAGATAGAAATGAATCGCAGAGTCGTATAAGAATTAACTGTGGAGAGATGCCTAAGAAGAGAAAATGTAATGGCTGGAAGCATTGCCCTCGTGGGCGGTATAACAAACGCTAAAAACATTTGCGTGTTAATGCAAATATTCATAAATTGAAGGGTCACATTTATTTATCAGATGAGGGATGAACTACTAAAATCATGATATAGGGAACTGTTTATATTTATTATTTTGTGCCAACTACAAATATAAAGTCACTAACAGCGTAAACTGATAACTCTATGGAGAAAATTTCTTGTCTCACTTGAACAGGGACGTCGCTACATGAAGAAAATATTTTATCATCCGAAAAGATTACTCTACTCCAGTCAAAGTCGATATATTCTGCTGAAAAAGCCATGCGGTCAGCCCTCTGATAATCGGTTAATTGCTGCTTTATAACAGCTCTCCGACAATGTAATCCGACGTCTTTCAGTCTCCTCGTAACAGTCTTTCCGCTGCCGGGAAACTGAGATAGCTCTTTCAGGGGACGGCTACTGAGGAATGGATAAGCACATATATTCGCCAAAACACGTTAATCTTCTGCTGCGGTAGACACACGGAGCCGTCCACTTAATCTTTTCCGACCTGTATAGGCCCTTTCCTTGTATCCTTTCCACCAGCGTCTAGCTGTTCTTGCCGGTACTCCACACATTTCTCCAGCTTCTGATGCCGAGTAGCTGCCATGCTCAACCAGTGCAACCACACACACCCTACTCTCTCGATTGCACTGCGACTGCATTGCGACAGTCGCCCTTGTGACGCTACTACGCGTTTAATAAAGAGAGCCGTTTACAACTCAGTCAGAAAGGAAGACTGACAAAATAAAAGAATATTTTTTCAGTTATCTGTCACACAGAAATATAAACTTCGTTAAAATGCTTTGTCAAGGATCACTGTTAAGAAAGAAACGACAGTCAATAGGCAGGATATTAAACAGAGGCTTTGTTTGATAGTCTTGTGCTGATGCTGTCTGAATAAATTATGCCAGTAGATAAAAAACGGTTTAGTTTGGAGACCTAACCCTCGAGGGGGTGGAGGCACAGTGGTCTGCATCATGAATTCCAAGCAAATACACAAAAAACAACTCAAAAAGGGTTCGAACAACTACTTTCATGAACAGACATGCATTTGGAATCTGTTCATCGTTTAGGAGCCAAACAAGAGGATAACGTCATGGAAACAATGATCAGGCTACTTAGTATGTAATAGAGCATACACATTTCAAGGAGGAAACATGTGAAGACACAGACTTCCTCGTTATCCATATGTGTGGCATATCTTTCGTGTTAACGAAAGTAATATACCGCTTTACTTCTTCTTAAATCTCAAATGAAATGAATGCCATGTGGAATACAATATTTGTTCACTGCGTCTCTTCTTGCTTCCATCCCTACCAGCATATTTCTTCATTCTCGTGGTAATCATGACATTCTATATGTATGCTGCAAAAGATTGCACGTGGACATATTCGACATCGAGGTGCAAAGTGTTTGATATCTTACATTATATTCAATTCAAATAAGCTTTCGAAGTATTTTTACTTCGTATTTTGAGATGATAATGAACGTTACGGAAAATTATCTCACATGCTTTATGCTGAATGAGAAACACTGAATCATCCGTTTTGCTTTCCCTGCATTGTAATGATATAATGTCGGCGTCAACAGCCTTCTTCCACGCTGGATTAATGGTGATTGAATACCTCAAATGTATACACATGGTGACGTCAGAAACTATCATGGGAGAACGCCGCATAAAAACCAGACGTGCGCGCGCGTCTCCCCTCTGAAGAACCGTATCGGACAATCACGACAAGCATTTCGCTAAAGAGCTGTCTCGTAAGAGCGCTGAAAATTGGCAGCGCCGTAGCAAGTATTTGTCAACACTGTGACAGTGCATTTACTTCCGGCTGTAGGCCGGAATTACGTCGCTAAATTCACTTGGAATTCGTTTTTCACATCGAAGACTCATACGATATAATCCACGCTAAGATGAGACACTTAGAAAGTATATTTAATTTCTGGACTCCAAGAACTGCTTTCTTCACATAAGTAACACCTGCTTGTGTGTTTGATGTTGCGTTTTAAGGCTCAGGCACTATCGCTATGACTATAGTCCGCCTGTTGCCGCCAGTGTGTCGTTAGCTCAGCGATTCCCTTATGCGTTGCGATGCTGGTGCTATATGAAATGGTAGTTCCAATCTCGGTGAAGGCCGCTGAACACAACGTTTTATTTTCCATTTTAACTAGTGGAGTTGGAAACTGCTAAATCTGAAGAATGCCTTTACACATAAATCTTCTTGCAATTTCGACTTAGTAAATTATGTTAATATCATGAATATCTGTTTTGCAAATGCCAAGGTGCTTCATTGTAAAATAGTTTCTGAAAAGATTCAAACCTACTGTCAACGATTCGAATTTGAGCTTTGTTTGTCATACAGGTTTAACATGTCAGGGGGTTGTTTATGAAGTGAACATGTAGATAAATATAGTTCCTCTCTTCAAAATTTTGCAATAGCATTTAACTTCTAGACGTTTGCTGACACGGGCGTTAGCAATTCCTTTCCATTCTATGAAACATCAAAATCGATACATTTTTTCTGGATTAAATCTGATGACCTTAACTATCACTTCCGATCAACGTTAAATACTTCATGAATCCATACATGGAACTCAAAATGTGCAGTGTTTCTGCACTGCTACAGAGCATGCATTGCAAGGTATTCACACAGTTTATCTCATAGACTTACCATAAGGAATGAAACAAAAACTGTAATACACTTTACACCACAGTAACTCACTCTGACTTGACGAAAACATCCGAATATTGGCCAAAAGTTGCACAAATAATGGGCTTTGAAAGGAAAAGAAAGAGGTATGAAGCATTTATAAATTCATCGAATGTAGTGAGGTGGTTTAATTTCGTCTAAGTCTGTAAAATTAATTTCGGACCATACGCAGCTCTTGCCGAATAATGTAATACAGTCATGCACTGTGCGGCTGGTCCCGGCGGAGGTTCGAGTCCTCCCTCGGGCATGGGTGTGTGTGTTTGTCCCTAGGATAATTTAGATTACGTAGTGTGGAAGCTTAGGGACTGATGACCTTAGCAGCTAAGTCCCATAACATTTCACACACATTTGAACATTTTTGAATGTAATACAGTACCAATCTACTAATCAGGGCGTCGGTCGATGCTGCTTTCGAGCGTGAATGGAAATCGTAGAAATCTTCTATGGAACAACATTTAATAATAATAAAGCGTTTTAAATTATCAAGAGCGATGAGCGGTAGCAGGCGCTTTCGATAAAGAACGGGGGAGTGCTGCGGCGCTGCTGTCGCCACGGCCGCTGCCAGTAGCCAGTACATGGATCCCGCAGCTTTGCCGCATGCGGCGTCCAGAGGAGGACACTCTGCAAGAAATCTGCCGCAAAATGGTTACTGGATAAAATTTTGTTATCGGTGTGATAGAAAGTGAAATAGATTGAATCTGCATTACCATTACATTCACGTCTTCAGCATTAAGTTGGAAGAGGCTATAAAATTTTTTTGCGCCAGCTAGTTTCGATCCACAGACATTGTAGAGAGAAATAACGCACGGTACCGCTATACCACAGGTGTAAACGTTGTTTGGTTTCTCTTATATGGGACAAGACTTCCTCCAGGAAGTGCCGCAGTCTACAGTGTTGCCAGATTGTGCAGATTGTCGAACTTAGAGAATTAGCGAGTTGGCCAGTTTATTTGTCCCATGTCGCGATCGGAGCGGACCTAGCCTCTGCAGCGGCCGGCCGCCGGTCGAGTTTTATGTCAAAGAGTGTACATGCAAATGCGTGTTTTTTTGGTTGAAGAAATCGGCCCGCAACACCAATAAGACACGTTCTGATTTCGGACAGGGAAGAATACTTTCTTCATTAAACGAATGGAACATACCGGAAAGAGGAACTGTTGATATAGTGTTAGTTAACTGCAGAAGCGTCTACGGAAAGATAAACGAAATAGTCTCGCTTACGAATGGCAACAATGTTCACATACACTATGTTATCAAAAGTATCCGGACACCATCAAAAACATAAGTTTTTCATATTAGGTGCACTGTGCTCCCCCCCCCCCCCCTCTACTGCTAGGTATCCGTATGAGTGACCTCAGTAGTCATTAGTCACCGTGAGAGCAGAATGGGGCGCCCCTTGGAACTCACGGGCTTCGAACGTGGTCAGGCGATTGGGTGTCACTTGTGTCATACGTCTGTACGTCTGTGTAGATTCACACACTCCTAAACATCCCTAGGTCCACTGTTTCCGATGTGACAGTGAAATGGAAACGTGAAGGAACTCGTACAGTACAAAAGCGTACAGGCCGACCTCGTCTGTTGATTGACAGAGACCGCCGACAGTCGTAATGTGTAATAGGCAGACATCTATCCACACCATCACACAGTAATTCCAAACTGCATGAGTATCCACTCCAAGTATTATGACAATTAGGCAGAGGTGAGAAAACTTGTATTTCATGGTCGAGCGGCTGCTCATAAGCCACACATCACGCAGGTACATGCCAAACGACGCCTCGCTTGGTGAAAGGAGCGTAAATATTGGACGATTGAACAATGGAAAAACGTCGTGTGTAGTTACGAATCATGGTGCACAATGTGGCGATCCGATGGCAAGGTGTGGGTATGGCGAATGCCTGGTGAACGTCATCTGCCAGCGTGTATAGTGCAAACAGTAAAATTCGGAGGCGGTGGTGGTGTGTGGTTGTGTTTTTCATAGAGGGAGCAGCCCTTGTTGTTTGGCGTGGCACTATCACAGCACAGGCCTACTTTGATGTTTCAAGCACCTTCTTGCTGCCCGCTGTTGAAGAGCAATTCGGCGATGGCGATTGCATCTTCCAACAAGATCGAACACCTGTTCATAATGCACGGCCTGCGACGGACTGTTTACACGACAATAATATCCCTGTAATGGACTAGCCTGCACAGAGTCCTGAGCTGAATCCTTTAAACAGCTTTGGGATGATTAGGAACGCCGACTTTGTGCCGGGCCTCACCAACGAACGTCGATATCTCTTCTCAGTGCAGCACTCCGTGAAGAATGGGTTGCCATTCCCCAAGGAACCTTCCAGCACCTGATCGAACATATGCCAGCGAGAGTGGAAGCTGTCATCTAGGCTAAGGGTGGGCCAACAACATACTGAATTCCAGCATTACCAATGGAGGGCGCCACGAACTTGCAAGTCATTTTCAGCCTGGTGTCCCGACACTTTTGATCACATAGTGTAGTAATAGGGACAGGAAACTACCTGAAACCAAATATTGGTAGCAATGAAATTTTAAATTCAGATTGGAACATATCGCAAATACATGTTGAACGGCGGTGGTGGAGACGTGTTTATAGCCGTAAAAAATACGATAACATCTAGTGCGATTAGTAGAGATTCCGACTGCGAAATGATGTAGAAAAAGAAAGGTGCTAAAGGTGGATCAAAAATGGCTTTATGTACCTCTCTGCCTCAGGAGCAGTTAAACATCTGAAGGGAAACTTTGATACTATTTGGCAAAATTTCCGGCCATGTTATAGTATTAGGTTGATTGTGCAACTTATCAACTATAGACTGGGAGACTCAAGTCATTAAGGCATACAGGAATTATGTGAAACTGCTCGAAACGCCTTACCTGAGAATTATCTTGAGCAGATAGAGACGTGACTTTAAAACAACGTGTTAGGTACCCTGATCACAAACAGGGTCGAATTTTTCACATTAGAGTAGAACAGAGTGAATAAACGATCATGAAGTCGGACAGCTTCAGTTAGTAAGGTTGCAAATAGGAACGCAAAGAATAGTAGGAAGATATCTCTGCTTAGCAAGAGCGACAAGAAACAGACTTCAGATTATCTGAGCAGTCAACATGAAAACCTCATTTCCAGGACCGGGAATGTTGAGTATCAATGGACAAAGGTATAGTGTTGTACATTATGTCTTAGACAAATGTGAGGGATGTCTAACACCCGCCGTGGTTTGACAGCCGTGTTAGAAAGCTGCTACGAAAGAAAGGAGAGCTTCAGTGAAAAATTAAAACGCGATCGAAAAGTCACAGACAAACAAAAAGTGAACGATGCTATAATCTGGGTAAGGAGACCCATATGGGGAGCGATCAACGAATTCTAAAGTAAAATTCCGTCTACCGTCTCGACAGAAAGTTCTAAGAAGTTTCATTCTCATGTTACATCAATAAATGGATAGAACCTATCTGTCCAGACACACTGTGACCATATTGGTATCGAAACAGAAGATGACACCGTAAAGGCCACAATATTAAGCATCTTTTTACAAAACTTCTTAACAGAGTAAGACCGCACTGTAGTAAGACTCGCACGAATGTGAAAATGACATATCTAAATAACTGACCCCGTAGTAGAAAAGCAACTGAAATCACTCAACAGAGGGAAAGGGATCGGACCTGATGGGATACCAGTAACACTCTACATAGAGCATGCGAAAGAACTTGCTCCTCTTCTAGTAGCAGTGTACGGTAGGTCGCTGGAGGAGCGGAGCGTTCCAAGTGATTGGGAAAATACAGTTTGTTCCATCTTTCTAGAAAGGTCGTGGAAATGACACAAAAATGTAGTCCTATATCTGCGACATGGGTCTGTTCCCCTATAGGAATCAACATGAAGTAAGAAACACAGGAAAGGAGAAAAATTTACTTTCATAGATACGCTACTGGCCATTAAAATTGCTACACCAAGAAGAAATGTAGATGATAAACGGGTATTCATTGGGCAAATATATTATACTAGAACTGACATGTGATTACATTTCCACGCAATTTTGGTGCATAGATCCTGAGAAATCAGTACCCAGAACAATCACCTCTCGGCCGGCCGCGGTGGTCTAGCGGTTCTGGCGCTGCAGTCCGGAACTGCGGGACTGCTACGGTCGCAGGTTCGAATCCTGCCTCGGGCATGGGTGTGTGTGATGTCCTTAGGTTAGTTAGGTTTAAGTAGTTCTAAGTTCTAGGGGACTTATGACCTAAGATGTTGAGTCCCGTAGTACTCAGAGCCATTTGAACCATTTTTTTGAATCACCTCTGGCCGTAATAACGGCCTTGATACGCATTGGGCATTGAGTCAGACAGAGCTTGGATGGCGTGTACGGTACAAATGACCATGCAGCTTTAACACGATACCACAGTTCATCAAGAGTATTGACTGGCGTATTGTGACGAGCCAGTTGCTCGGCCACCATTGACCAGACGTTTTCAATTGGTGAGAGATCTGGAGAATGTGCTGGCCAGGGCAGCGGTCGAACGTTTTCTGTATCCAGAAAGACCCGTACAGGACCTGCAACAGGCGGTAGTGCATTATCCTACTGAAATGTAGGGTTTCGCAGGGATCGAATGAAGGGTAGAGCCACGGGTCGTAACATATATGAAACGTAACGTCCACTGTTCAAAGTGCTGTCAATTGGAACAAGAGGTGACCGAGACGTGTAACCAATGGCACACCATACCATCACGCCGGGTGATACGCCAGTATGGCGATGACGAATACACGCATCCAATGTGCGTTCACCGCGATGTCGTCGAACACGGATGCCACCGTCATGATGCTGTAAACAAAACCTGGATTCGTCCGAAAAAATGACGTTTTGCCATTCGCCCACCGAGGTTCGTCGTTGAGTACGCCATCGCAGGCGCTCCTGACTGTGATGCAGCGTCAAGGGTAACTGCAGTCATGATCTCCGAGCTGCAGTCCATGCTGCTGCAAACGTCGTCGAACTGTTCGTGCAGATGGTTGTTGTCTTGAAAAGGTCCCCATCTGCTGAATCAGGGATCGAGACGTGGCTGCACAATCCGTTACAGCCATGCGGATATGATGCCTGTCATCTCGACTGCTAGTGATACGAGGCCGTTGGGATCCAGCACGGCGTTCCGTATTACCCACCTGAACCCACCGATTCCATATTCTGTTAACAGTCATTGCATCTCGACCAACGCGAGCAGAAATGTCGCGATACGATAAACCGCAATCGCGATGGGCTACAATCCGACATTTATCAAAGTCGGAAACGTCATGGTACGCATTTCTTCTCCTTATACGAGGCATCATAACACCGTTTCACCAGGCAACGCCGGTCAACTGCTGTTTGTGTATGAGAAATCGGTTGGAAACTTTCCTCATGTCAGCATGTTGTAGGTGTCGCCACCGGCGCCAACCTTGTGTGAATGCTCTGAAAAGCTAATCATTTGCATATCGCAGCATCTT
Organism: Schistocerca serialis cubense; assembly: GCF_023864345.2. Classification (NCBI taxonomy): domain Eukaryota; kingdom Metazoa; phylum Arthropoda; class Insecta; order Orthoptera; family Acrididae; genus Schistocerca; species Schistocerca serialis. Next base: position 124,731,922 of record NC_064646.1, read on the forward strand.
AAATTTCGCCTCTGTAGCACGTCATCTTCGTGGTGTAGCAATTTTAATGGCCTGTAGTATAAATACTATGGAGATCGAGTTACAGTTGTACAGTTATCTTACCGGTAACTAATGGTTGGTATGTAAATTAATATCGAGACACAGTGTAGTAAAAGGTTAATATTTTATGGCAAAATAATGTGACTGTATGGCCTTTTATTTACGAGACAAGTGCTAGATAAATTTCGGAGTGTGCATCAAGACAGCTGTCGAATGAGTACACATTTAGAGCAATTTTGTCTAGAATAAAACTCGGTCATTAGCTGCGGTTTGTATAGATTTTTATTTTAAAGTAGTTACAATAGGAAGCTGTAATACTAATACCTATGACACACAATGAGTATGTGTCACTAAACTTAAGATTTTGGATACAAGGTTCTACTGTCATGCAAACAATCGTTTTCTATATCAAACCAAACACCTTCAAGCATCTTTGTGCTGCCAGCAGTGGGTATTCTATATTGAAATCTTATTTTTTACCCATTTAATTTATTCTTTTACTTTATCTTTCAAGATTTGCTCGCGCCGACCACTGGTGATGGCATAAAGGTGCTGAAACCAGTTGGGATTAAGATAGAAAAACTATTGAAACTTCCGGGCAGATTAAAACTGTGTGCCAGGCCGAGACGAACTCAGGACCTTTGCCTTTCGCGGGCAAGTGCTCTACCAGCTGAGCTACCCAAGCACGACTCACGCCCCGTCTTCACAACTTTACATCTGCCAGTACCTCGTCTCCTACCCTCCATACTTTACAGAAGCTCTCCTGCAAACCTGCAGAACTATCACTCCTGAAAGAAAGGATGCAGGAGAGCTTCTGTAAAGTTTGGAAGGTAGGAGACGAGGTACTGGCAGAAGTAAAGCTCTGAGGACGGGGCGTGAGTCGTGCTTGGGTTGCTCAGCTGGTAGAGCACTTGCCCGCGAAAGACAAAGGTCCCGAGTTAGAGTCTCGGCCTGGCACACAGTTTTAATCTGCCAGGAAGTTTCATATCAGCGCACACTCCGCTGCAGAGTGAAAATCTCATTCTAGACAAGCTATTGTTTGCATGACAAGTGGACCAAACATCCACTAATTTTATCTGCAAAGACAGCCACCCCAATAGTGGCTAAGCCAAATTATGAATATTTACCGAAGTTAAAATTTATGGTCCCAGAAAGTAAGAACAGAATTATTTTGTTCCTAAAATATTTCATAGTATAATAAACCGCTAATCTTCTGTTTGCTGTAGCTCCAAATACAATATATATCGAGACATATTACTTTCACGTACGTACTAGGAAGCCATATCGGAATGCCAGAAAAATTATTTGAGACTCTCTAACACCATCAAGCTAAGAAGAAAACCTAAAAGTTTTCCCGTAAAAAAAAAAAAAAAATCAAGTAAAACGCGCATACTGGCTGTATCACTTGTTGCAAAGAAGCGGAATACCCTTGCATGTATGCCTTCAAAGTTTTAGGTTCATTCTTGATATCGAATGCTAATTATTAAATAGCGTATGAAACACGTGTTCAAAATCCACAATACTTTTGAACGCGATCTGTCTGTTCTGGCGATGTACTGTCACTCAAAATATGCAGATCAACATGCCACACCACAGTCACGCATCGTTTGGAGACAGTGTATGTTGCCGACAAAAATTCTGTTGTGTGCGCTTGAACTTCCCGTCTACAGATATTCTTTCTCTATGGGCTGCGGAGTGCGGAGAAATTGCTAGCCGGCCGTAAGTGACGTGCTCCACGCCAAGGTCAAGCCAGTAGGTAAGGAAGTCACAGCGAACCAGATGAGCGGGTCAAGGCACCGCATGACGTCACAGGCGTCAGTTCAACAAATAGGCGAGAGTTCACAAATAGGCGAGAGCTGATAAAGCACACATTCTAGAGGTCGAAGCCTGCAAACAGTGACCTTGCAGCAGTTAAGGTGACTTGCAGTCTGCAGAAAGGGATACATTGTCTACAGGGCCCGAAAGAAATTAGCCATTCTCCTTTTTTTCCATCCGTGAGATGCGTGCTTTCGTCTAAATCGGCGAGCTTCGTTTTTGCAGTTTATAGCTTCCATGCCTTTAGCGCAGGATCAATATCCTTATATATAAAATTCTCGTGTCACCGTGTTAGTTACCATACTCCTCCGAAACGGCTCGATCGATTCTGATGAAATTTTACATGTATATTCGGTAGATCTGAGAATCGGTCGTGATCTATTTTTCATACCCCTAAGTGATAAGGGTGGTCCACCCCAAAATTTTTTTCTTATTTTCTGGACAGAACTTTTTATTTATCTATTTTTTTATGATGTGGCATTACAAAATACACGCAAACCTAAATTTTCACCCTTATACCACGCACCCCTATTTTAATAGCGATTTTAGTAAGGTAATAATATTCAACCCCGGTCAATAACTCATCAATTATCACTTGATCAGTTATCCCCGCCAGGTGTCTACCGTTGATAGTCCTTCACTATTCGATAGATAGGTAATTGAAAACGTACCAATAGTAACGACTCGAATATCATTCTTTGAATCGACGTAACTAGACCGAGAAGTTTAACTAGGTAGCACGCGTCATTCGTCAAGCGACATTTAAGCCTAGCGCACACGCATCGATTTTTATCGTACGGAAATATATCGTAAGATCAAATTCTTTTAGTGGAACAAAAAAGTTCCTATGCTCTCCTTTGTTCCTCTAAAAGAATTTAATCGTACAATATTTTTACGTACGATAAAAATCGATGCGTATGCGCTTGGTGTTATTCATAATGCTGGCGAACACGTTTCGACACGAAATTGCCGCTATGTTTGTATGCTCATGGACGAGCCGTGTATCGGCTGCAATTTTTAAATCCGCGCGATCTACCTTAGAAACGCTTTAACTAATAGTGGCCGATACTGCCGGACTTCCCCCTAAGCCTTTTCTCACTCCCTACACAGTTTTCGGCCATTATTATTGTTTGTGTCACGACTTCCTGCCAACAACGGCTATTGTGTTACACGTATACATTGTGTTGCATGTATACATTATTCTTATAGGCAAGAGATAATTTATATGGCAAAACAACGTTTGCCGGGTCAGCTATAACATATAAAGATTTTCAGAGGCGGAACGAAGTTCGCCGGGTATAGCTAGTTTTTCAATATTTGTCTTACGAAACTACGAACGATCTGTCAGTCGACGATACGTTGAAATGTTCTATTTTTACGCATCTACATTTATTGTGGTATATTTTGCGAAAGATTGCCGCTATTTTATGAGGAGAGGGGGAGAGAGGTTTGAGTACATACCATCCCAATTCGTGTGTATTTACATTTCTATTTTTGTCTTATTTATTTTCCACTTTCTGCATTTCTTGCAAAAATAGTTGGTTTTGTTAGTTTAAAATTTATCAATCTAAAAATCGCTCATACTATTGATTATTTTCTTTTTTTAATAAATGTTCTCTAACCACATTATTCATTGGACAGCGAGGATAGGAACATGTATCAAGTACTACTGACATATAACATGACCTTGTGAACAAAGAGGGTTAATACTGCTGACTTTGCACGCGTGATATAACAATTTCACAAAATGGGTAACGGAAAATAGTGACAAGTGACGCAACACAAAAAGCGATGTTATATGCTTAAAATCCGAACCTCACTGATGGTACATCGCATTATGTTTTATTCTATGAAGTTCTACTCAGTTATCGTATCGAACTTTAAATGCCCCCTGAAAATGACACGCTTCTCCTCAATATTTGTGAATACAAAAGGATGTCTCTATACGATGATCAGGACGTGTTTGTAAGAGGACTAGTATTATACACTTATGATCGCACGGTAGTCGCGGTATACCATATGCTGGCATTAGCCTCCTACTGGTTATATACGTTAACAGACGTGCTTTGACCAGCGTTTGGATATTGCCAAACTACGTTTAGTAGCGATGTTGATGTAATTAACATGGTACTTAGGTACCAGCTATAGTGTAAGCATGGTAGTTATTTTAGTAGCATTTATATTTTAATAATTTAGAAAAAATTGTATTTTTTAAATATTTTTAGGTGTTCACATTAACGGAAAAGCAATTTTTCTGTTTGTTTCCGTAGGTCTGAGGATGATATCTAGTCCATCTAAACCTTTTATCATCTGGTTGTTATTACATTACATAAAATTTATAAAAATAATACTGATCGCTGTGACTCCCTCAACTGACAATATAAGATCTTACAAATAAGATGAATAGTTTTATGAGCACAAAGGGTTGCTACAATTTCCATCGTCCCAAAAACATCAATATTTCATGTAAATCTGTAATAAAAAGTAAAAAACTGGAATTGTTCCTCAAGGTGATTTTGAGTTCATTCTGAAGAAGTTTCACAAATCACTCTTATATGTTTCTTTGATTTCACCTTCATTTTTGTTGCTATAAAACACCATGAACTGTAAAAGCTCTCTATCACTGAAGGAAGAAGTGCCAACAGACTGCCCTAAGGCAAGGATTGACGTTTTCTGGACATACCTCGACTGTAAGCACTAAAAACTAAAAGATAAAAATGTATACTTCAAATAACTTATAAGAATGCAGACAAGCGAAGGAAACCGCCAATACTTCGACAGGTGAATTATCAAGGCAAAACTGCAGCAAGTAAGCAAAGTGAGAGGGAATTTAAAACCTCGGTTCGCAGAGAAATTCGCACACTGTAATCACTAGCGTCACCACCGGCAAAAGATGACCGATGTAAGAAGTTATCGATGGTGGAAATTAATAACAGTGGCTGAGGTAGCATTAACTTTGCCCTCTGTTTTTCTGACAACGGAGAGAGCAGAATTTAAGCAAAAACCAACCTTCCTTACTTATATGGTTACTTGCTAATTTAATTTCAACTGCTTCCTTTATAACACTACCCCAACCGCTGGAAGTTGATGCCAGAATCTCCATGTTGTTATATTTCAAGGGATAACCGGTGCTAAGACGATGTTCTGCAACAACAGATTTCTTCAGCTCTTGTAAGCGTGTGTGACGCTTTGTTTGCTCGGTACACCGTTCCTCCACAATTCTGACATGTCACAACTGTAAGGAATACGATAGACGCTCGCCTTACGCAAATCATGATGATCATTTACGGGTCTTAAAAGGGTCCTAGCCTTAGATAGTGGACGAAGAAAACACATTTCACATCATATCTCCACAAAATACGACCTATCTTATTGAAAATGCTCCCTGCGTAAGGCGAAAATGAAGTAGAATTTGGTGCCACCTCTACATTATCATCACTCACCTGGTGCAAGGTTGGTCGACAGCCCAACGCACGTCTAATCCGTCTTTCACTATAACGGCGACGTCACGATGGACCCTTTGAGCCAAAGTACTAAGTACGCCTTCACACTAAACCGCATGATGACAACTATCTGCCTGTAGATTCAAGTCATTATGGATAGGGTTCCTATAAACAGAATGTCCCAACTTACGATCAGCGTACCTCCTGACCAACTCATCAAGGAAGGGAAGGCAGCCATTCTTTTCCATCTCCATCGTGAAACAAATATTCGGATGGTTAAATTGAGGTGGTCTAACAATTCGTTGTAATTCTCACTACCATGTTGTCAAACAACGGAAACGTCGTCTAAATAACTTTTAAAAAAAAAAAAAAAAAAAAAACAAGCAGGCTTAAAAGCTGCCGTTTCCAAGGCACTTTTGTGGAAGTCTTCCATAAACAAATCAGCCAAAATAGATGAAAAGGGGCTTCTCATGGCAGCTCCATTTGTCTACTCATAGTACAGGTCATTGAATAAAAAGTCAGGTGAAGTCAACGTACGTCGAAATAGGTTCGTTAATTCAACAATTAGGTAATGAGACACTTAAAGTAGTAAAGAAGTTTTGCTATTTGGGGAGCAAAATAACTGATGATGGTCGAAGTAGAGAAGATATAAAATGTAGACTGGCAATGGCAAGGAAAGCGTTTCTGAAGAAGAGAAATTTGTTAACATCGAGTATAGATTTAACTGTCAGGAAGTCGTTTCTGAAAGTATTTGTATGGAGTATAGCCATGTGTGAAAGTGAAACATGGACAATAAATAGTTTGGACAGGAAGGGAATAGAAGCTTTCGAAATGTGGTGCTACAGAAGAATGCTGAAGATTAGATGGGTAGATCACATAACTAATGAGGAGGTATTGAATAGAATTGGGGAGAAGAGGAGTTTGTGGCACAACTTGACGAGAAGAAGGGACCGGTTGGTACGACATGTTCTGAGGCATCAAGGGATCACAAATTTAGCATTGGAGGGCAGCGTGGAGGGTAAAAATCGTAGAGGGAGACCAAGAGATGAATACACTAAGCAGATTCAGAAGGATGTAAGTTGCAGTAGGTACTGGGAGATGATGAAACTTGCACAGGATAGGGTAGCATGGAGAGCTGCATCAAACCAGTCTCAGGACTGAAGACCGCAACAACAACAACAATTCAAACAACAAACCTAATCCTACTTAACCGTAACGAATCAGTCAGAGGAACATGAGTGAAGACACAGACCTCTTCAAAACTTACTAGAAGATCAGAGTCATTCAAACGCAGTCCCTCTAATCGACATAAGAAATCCGCCGAGTTCTTAATGTGAGCTCAACAGGGTACCAAGATGTTTTGTTACACGAGATTCTGGCATGCACTTCCAGTTTTTGGGATAGTGCTATTAAGGAAAAAGTTAAAATTAAACTAGAAAGTAACCTCATAAATGGAGATGAAGGATTTTGATTAAAATCTACTTGGAATTCTGCTTTCTCCTTTGTCAAAAGACAGTGGTAATGGTGTAGAGTTAACGTTATCTCACCCGTTAGTTATTAATTTTCACTATCGATAACTTCTGACCTTTGTCATTTTTGGCTATGTGTTGGCACTAATGTTTACAGTGCGTGCGTGCTTGCGTGCACATGTGCGAGTGTTTTATGTTTCCGGAACTGATATGTAAACCGAGGTTTAAATTCCCTTGCACAATGCTTACTTGCTACAGTTTTGCCTTGAAAATGACAAGGTGGCCACATGTCAAAAAATATCGACGGTTATCGACGACTTAACCCGCCTTCATTCCCGTTATTTGTTTGAACATTATATACGGTGGGAGGAACTCAGCTCTCACAAAAGTATACACATTTTAAAAACACATCACAGAAAGGTGAACTCCTAAGAAAAAGCGCTGCCCTTTCACTTAAAATCTGAAGTACCTTCCATGGGAGAGAAAAAAAAGAATGAAGAGAAAAAAATATTCTACAGACACGAGGCATGAGGGTAACAAGCAATATAGGGGTCCGTTAGTAAGGATGACATGGATATGAAAGAGTGTGTTGGGGGGATAGTGGGAAGACAGAAGGTGAGAAGACAGGGAGTGAGGAGTAGTTTGGCGTGTTTGTATGGTAGTGGTATCAATAAGAAAGAGAAGAGAAGAGATGTAGAAGGAAAAGGATGAAGAATCGTTGTGTGGTGGGTGGGACAGGTCAGGAAGAGTTAAAATCGGGACAAATCTCATTGTCTGGGAGAGGCATTCTTTGAAATTGCCTTGGGGTAAGATACAGTGTGTGTAGGTGTAGGGACAGACGGATGTGTTTGTTAAGTTCGCAGCAGCATACCAACAGGGTTATTAGAATCTAGTTTGTGGTTAGTGTAGGATATGCAGAGGTGTTCAGTGTGGGCGAGAAAGGGTGAAAATTTGTTTACGGCTAGAAGATCCACGTATGGAAAGGTAAACGGATGTGGAAGGGGAAGCGCAGTGCATGATGTTTCAGGATTTGGAGGGACTTACAGAAGTTGGTGGGGCAGATATCCATGTAAAATAAGCATAGGATGGGATGTACTGAATTAAGCTTTTGTAGGTGTGGAGGATAGGGGAAGACGTAAGATAATTATTACCTGGGTTTTGGAGGTTGATCTTAAGGAACAAGTGGTTGTATCAGGAAGTTAACTTGCTGAGGTGGATTTGGAAGCATCTTTGGGATTTCTGTAGTGTCAGGTAGAGAGCGAGGAAACATGTATAATTAGCTTACTGAACGTAATGGACTCGTGGATGTGGTTTCGGCATATCAGCTGTATAGAGAAGATAAAAGGAGAGGACAGAGACTTGGAATGGAAGCGATACCAGATAATAGGGAGGAGGCGATGTCAGGTCAGGTGTAGATGGGTACATCGGAAGGGGATGGACTTGAAGACCTTGCTACCCAGTGAGGTGAGGCAGATGGGGCGGTAGGAGAAGGAATCAGTAGTAAACTGGTGCTGTTTGAGGAAAACTAGGATTCTGGAGGTTTTCCACAGTTCAGGAGTGTACCCTATAGAGATGATAGTGGTATCATGTATTGCAAGAGTGACTAGAAAGGAGAGGGGGCATTCATTCTTTTACGTGTCGATAGGTAACGCTGTCGTGAGCAGGGAAGTGTAACATTTTCGGCGAAGAACATGTTTCTTTGTCGTGTGTTGTGACTGGTGTACTTAATGCCGGTTGTGGTATGTTATCCAAGTACTGGATCCTGGGAGCCAGGAGTGTTCTGGGTGTTGTGTGATGTCCTTAGGTTAGTTAGGTTCAAAATGGTTCAAATGGTTCTGAGCACTATGGGACTCAACTACTGAGGTCATTAGTCGATTCGAACCTGCGACCGTAGCGGTCTCACGGTTCCAGACTGCAGCGCCTACAACCGCACGGCCACTTCGGCCGGCGGTTGGTTAGGTTTAAGTAGTTCTAAGTTCTAGGGGACTGATGACCATATATGTTAAGTCCCATAGTGCTCAGAGCTATTTGAACCATTTGAACCAGGAGTGTTATCTGTGCACTAATGGATTGTAGGAAGCGGAGTAATCAAACTCGGAGTCATCAGAAGTTGCGATTATATTGGAGGGATAAGATGCGTTCAGCTTTACTGAGATTGTCAGATAAAAGACGTTTGCTGGTAGCAAGGGACGAAATTACTACCAGTAAGTCGATGGAATTCTTTCTAGTGCTCGGAAGAGTTAATTGGGAGTGTAGCATTGAGTATGTTACAGTGAGAGGCAAAACGATTGCACAGCCCAAATAATTTAGAGTCCAAAAACTGAGAGCATTGCGCATGCCCAAAATTCAGAAGTGCCAGTGTTCCCAACTCTTGCGGTCTGTGGAGCTTCAGCTTGGCGTCTACAACGTCAAATAGAAGCAATATAATAGTTAGTGTACAGTAGATGTCGAGATTCATTGCAATTTAACTCATCGTATCATTTCTTTTGAAAATAATTATTCAAGCACGTAGCAACCGTTGAAATATAACAAATCCACGTCGGTAGAATTACTACAACGACAAGCTTTTCACTTCTGTTTCAGTGGCTGACTGGCTGCCGGCACGGCAGCTTGGCGTGCTCGGTCAGATAGTTATCTGCCCTCCGTAGTTAGGAGAAAAACTTAGTGAATGAATCAGTGACGAATTTGAACGGATGTCATGGGACGTCCGCCCAGAACAAATTCAACGAACAAAATGAGAAAAAAAAGCAAGAAGAAGTGGGTAGGCTGAGGGGTTACGAACGAAAAGGACGAGCGTTCAAATCGGACTTCAGTCAACTGTCTTTTTTTATGCAGAGCTGTGCAGGTAATTTTTTAAACCTACATTTGCTATAAATTGTGCAATTGCAGGTTTTTCTTATTTATATTCTTTCAAAAGATTCCATTTTATAATAGTCTAATCTTTAAACAAACAGACAAGTGGTCGTAGTAAAAATGTTGAAAATGGGTGCATTTATTTGTAATTACTTCGACCGCCACCTGCTGTCCACAGTTTTTAAGTAAGAGAAACGGATCAGCTGATTGATAGTCCCTAAGTGCGGTTTACGCAAGCGAGTGGATGTGCCGTCGAGTATCTGTTGTTTCCAGTTTAATATTCATTCTGCAACTACGGTAGGCCTACTTGACCGTTACGGAAAGAAGACGAACATAATCTTTCTTGGAGGGTAATATTTATCTGACCTCCCATAAAAATACAAATAATCTTCCTTGCAGGTGATAGTCACCTAACCTCCTATGAAAATGCAAATAATATAGTAGCAAGTAGGTTTGTATTTTGAAATTAATGTTGTTGTCCTCATAACTATGTAGGCCTTTTACAGAAAGATGAAATTAAATCAAATGAAGACTAGCTTCAGTATTTTGTCCATATGCCATTGGAATCAGGAACAGCTTAGATTTTTCCAGACACAAAATTGACAAGTCAATGGAGAAAGTCCTCTTCCTTGGCAAGTCTCTCCGAAGAATGAACCAAATCCCATAGGACTTTCACAGTTCCCGGAGAAGGGTCTGGCGAATTGACCTTCGGAGTCTTCTTAGCTTGAGCCCATATGTGTCCTACATCATTGAGATCAGGTCGGTCGCGGAAGGCACTGAATAATATTCTCCCTCCTCTGAAACCGGTTCTGAATCCTAATGCTAGTGTGCGATGGATGATTGTCATGATGTTAAGTGAGACGTCCTTCGGGGTGCCAAAGTCGAGCACAGGGATGATTACATTTTCGAGGAAACGTTCATAGCATGCTGAACTGAACTTGCCTTGAATACGTTGCAAAGTTGCTACACCCATGTAAGACTCCAGACCTAACATTTCACACTTATGCATCCGTTCCTAGCACGTGTGGCCACGAAGCGCGCGTCATACCGTTGCCCATCTGTGCGATAAACAAGAGCAGGGCCTCTGTTCGTGGGATCAGTTGTGCACTCGCCGGAAAAAAATTACTTTTCTCCAATCGACATCTTCCAGGAACTCACAATTGCTAGTCTATCCATGGCTTGTCCGTCACACAACGGATCTTTTATAAGTGCACGACGGGACCTGATTCCAAGGTCCTTTAATCTTTTGAGACAAGTTGTCGTCAAGCGCTGGAAATGTAAAGCTCTCCTTAGCTCCCGGATGAGTTACAGAGGACCATTCTGGATCACCCTTACCAATTCTTCATCTTTTCTCTGTGTAGAGACTCGTGGTCTTCCAGGCATCGGACGTCTCGCTACCTCACTGTTATCCTGAAATCGTCTAATCCAGCACCATAATAACATCCTGCCTCAAATGCACTAACACCGTTTCCAAAGAGAGCGATTATTCGCTCGCGAACGTTCACATCAGACATTTTGAAGCAGACCTATGACGTTTGCCAATCAGCTGATCAGTTCCTCTTAGCTTAAATTGCCTAAGCAATACGTCATCAAACACCAAATTATATGACCTGCTGCACCAATCATTTCCTAAGATATTCCACGTCACGTTTCACAGTCATCCAACAAGCTTCCGCATCCTATCGTCTTCCTGTTGACGTCTTCTATTCATTGTTCCCTGGGCCTACATATCTACCTTCATCCAGTATTTTGCCTCAAATTCTGTTGTCCATTTCTTATGTCCTAATATGTCAAACAAATTCCGTATTTGTCTCCCCAATTTCATTAAAGATTTTCATTCACTAATTTATTTTATTTTCAGGACTTCTAAACTTGATTTCCGGTATTTTCGTCTCGATGTCTCTTTTCCGTACCCACATTTTCATCCTTTCTAGTACTCTTCTAGATTTTTTACACAGTGTCTAGCTCTTACATCTATAGAATAACAAACACAAGGGATCTAGCAAAACCCCATGATCTGCTAAAGCCCTCTTATCAATCAAATCCCTCTCCCTTCAGAAAGGTTACTCTTTAAATAGCAACCTATTTTACATCTTCTGTGGATTTTTAGTGTTCCGTTTTTAGTAATTTTTTTCTCAGTTCTATCATCGATCGCGGTGATACATTTGTTAAGAGTCTGAAGAAAGGAAGATCGGGATTTAATGTTCCGTCGACGACAAAGCCATCAGAACGGAGCACAAGCTCTTTTAGGACAAGGATGGGGAAGAACACCAAATGTGTCGTTTTCAGAGGAACCGTTCCGCAATTTGTCTTAAGTGATTGGTGAAAATCACGTAAAACCTAAATGTGGTCCACCAGAAGGGAATGTAAACAGCATTAAGACAGGTTGACTTGTATTCTGGAGTTGTAAATATAAAATCCCTGACTGACCACACAGAATTAAGTTTTTTTTCGTAGTTTTGTGAATGACTTAATGAAAATACCAGAATGGTTCGTTTGAAAATAGCGCTTTCGATGTCCTCCCATTTTTGTATTAACAGAGCTGAAACTCATTCTCTAATGATGTTGACATAGCCCGGACTTTAAACACTAGTTCCTCTGAATGAGATATTCACTCTGCAGCGGAGTGTGTTGTGATATGAAACTTCCTGACAGATTAAAACTGTGTGCCGGACCGATCTCCTTCCAACTTCAGTTACACTGAAAAACAGAAATCTTGTTTCATTATTGACAATGTGCTTTGAAAGTGAAACATAGACAAAGGTGCAAATTACAATTATTATTATTCATCTCCTTAAATATTAGTACAAGGATGCTTACACATTAAGCTGATGCGAGCAAGAAGGCTAACCGAGAACAAGTGCTGACAAATGTTAGGAGGCCAAATGTGCCTTCCTTATTAACAAAAGAATGTCGTCATTCACATCAGCGATTGCTGTAGAAATGTAATAGCAGTATCTGTGTTAGCCATCGAAGAAGTTACTAACAAGATCTTTTTTAGGACTGTTCCATCTATAAAGATCAAAAAATGGTCATTCCATCTTTTTTGTGGCCTTCCTCTAATTTATCTCTCTATGGCTTCGAAATTATACATATTTCGTATGTATGTTAGTGGCCATTCTTTCAACATGGTTTAACCGTTTCTCTTACGTGTTGCAGTTTCTTCCAGTATATTTTTTACGCGTAATATGAGTCTTATAATTTCATTTCGGGTGATATCACCTCTTGTCTACCCTTAAGTCCTGCCTGAACTTTTCGTATTCGTTTTTCTATCAAACACTTTCCTCCATAGAGAATTGTATGGACTGCCATGCTTCTGCAAAATTTTATCACTGATTCAAAACTAGCTTTCCCATCTAAGTTGCTCTTAAACGTACCACATAATGTAGAAAATACCTGATATTGTCTACAGATAAATAACCACAGACTTTAAAGACATCGACGTATTCCATAACTTTGTTTCCTGGACTTTTTCTCTTGTCAATGACCTCAGTGAATCCTTGTGTCTTAAATTTATGTGGAGCTGCTTCAAAATTATGTGTTTTTGTTATTAAGTACAGTTCTTCGATTAATTTGTAAATCATGGTCCGATACTATTATAATGGAAGTGAGCGTTTGGCGTCGTTGGCTGGGAGGCCCCTTGCGGGCAGGTCCACCCGCCTTGGTGCAGGTCTTATTACATTCGACGCCACATTGGGCTACCTGAGCGCCGGATGGGGATGAAATGATGATAGCACAATACCCAGTCCCTGAGCGGAGAAAATTCCCGACACAGCCGGGAATCGAACCCGGGCCCGTAGGACGGCAATCCGTCACGCTGACCACTCAGCTATCGGGGCGGACACGATTATAATTACTTTGTCATTTGCAAAGAGTGGACTCATAACTATTTTATTATGGGCTAAAAAAAGAAAAAACTCAAAGGCAAAAAGAGTCGCATCACGAAAGAATTATCCGAATGGGACTAAAATTTGGAAATGTGATTTACATGTACCGGCAAAGAAATTATTACGATTTTGTAAAAATTGGATGATTTATTCAAAAGAATGAGTTTCACAAATTGAGCAAGCCAATAACTTGTTGGTCCACCTATAGCCCTTATGCAAACAGTTATTAGGCTTGTCTACGGTCTGTATGTCCCTAAGGAAAAATTAAGCTCCTAGAATCAAGGGCTTGTCACGTCAGTAAAACCAGTAACTTAAAAAAGAACAGCCCATGTTAGTAGCTACAGGCAGACTCTAACGCTGCAACCAAAAGAGTGTTTAGCAGCTGTCTTAATTGTATCCGAGAAGCGCTGCTGTCTCGATTCACATCGTGTCAATGCAATTTTGCTAACTCATAACAATAAGAGGCACAAAGAAATTATTTTATGAAGACAATCACATCATACGAGATGGAACACAAATAATCTGTGTAAATAGCCTCCACTTTTATAATACAAATGTAACACACATTTCTATTCAGAAGTTTCTGTTACAAATACATTTTTGCAATCTAGACACATGAATGTCATGTACTGTGTTATGTTATCTTCAACCGCTACTTCATTAACTTATTCCATTTGATCATTCATTACTCTAGCTGTTTTAATCTTATTTTTCATCTAAGTACAAAGAATGTTATTTCTTCCACTAAACAGCTGTGAAATGACTTCGTAAATTGAGTTTGATTACAGCAGAAAGTAATTGGTTTTACTGATGTGACAAGACCTTGATTCTTGGGGCCTTAATTTTTAGATATGAACATCCAGATCGATGCCGATACATGTCATGTGAAGACAGCATTACTGAATGAATAACTAATGTGAAGTTTTTTCTCCTTTGAAGAAGACGGGTGTAACCTTTAATTGTTAACGTGGGATCCGACAGAACCCGCTTCGGATTTAACTTAGCTAAATTTATATGAACGAAGTTGGCAACACTCCCAGCCGTCTAGCGGTCCTCTCTCGCATCTGCTTACTTCCGGTCACCAGTTTTTCATTCTTGTGCTGGTCATTGTTATTAGCGTTTGACAGTTATTTAGTGGCTGGGTAGTTCCTGGACCCCCACGTTAACACTTCCGTTAAAAGACAGTGCCAAGTAAGCAGATATAAATTCGCCTACTCATGCTTAGAATGGCAAGGAAGAATTTTCTTCGGGAAACTGGATTCGGCTTAGGGAAAGACGAGCTAAAGTAGAGGGCAATATTGGATTGCTCACCCATAGAAATTCACCAAAGCGCAACAGAAACGAGTGGATCAACATCTACTGTGAATGAAAAACCAGCACAAGAAATGCCAGCTGCGAAAAGGAGGTGTATCATCTGGCCTAGAAATAACGATGTAAATACTCGTTTCATCTGTCATCAATGAGGCAAATATATGTACATCAAACATTTCCGTACAGTCTGTTCAGTCTAAATGGTAACTGTAATGAGTCATCAGAAGAAGACTTTTCAATCACTGAATGTTCAATTTCTATTGTGTAAACGTATTGTAGGTATTATCTTTTATATAATGTAATAAAATGCATTATTTCTTCAAAAAGCGTTAATTGATTCAATTTAACAATTTATATGGTTGCCTCTACATTAATTTGTATTAAGTAATCTAGTTATTAATGTTATACGTATGTAGGAACATTAACATATAAGGGGGATCCACTAGACCCCACGTTACCACATGTGCAAAATAGTGCCACGTTAACAGAGGAAGGTTAGACACGTCTATACCATGGTAAAGGTTATTTGAAATTAACCCACTACGGACTACCCCGGTTTGTTCTGGGTCTGTCCAACAGAAGGTACGTCCCATCTGCTAACAGTCGCAGAACGTCCGCCCTCGTCGTCACACCTCCGTAATAAATGGCACTGGGGTGTCTACGAGTCTTGCGAGTGCAGTGGAAACTTGTATCAGGCGCCGCGGCAGTATCGCCCTGTCACACTGCACCTCGCGGCTGCGAGTGCGATTCACGGCGGCAACGAGCGACGAGCGAGACTGAAGCCTGAGGTGACCGGCTCTGCAATGCGCCAGTTGGATAGAATTTGGCACGTTTTCCCTCAGGAGAGCACCCAACACTACCAATCGATGCTAAGCCAAATAACTGCTTGCCTAACAGCCAGACGTGGACCAACGCATACTTCTTCTGATATTGTAATAATTTGTTTGTCTCTACACGTAGGCTACATCACATCTACGGGTTTCCGTCCCATTTGGATAATTTCTTCGTAGCGCGTCGATTTTTTTTTTGTCTTAAAGCGTATTTCAGAACCATATTTGCAGTTATGACTGTCACATATATAAAACTCTAATAATTCAGACAAGTAACGACACTCTTGTCTGGCATTTTTGTTTTACAGTTATTTGACTGCATTTTTGCCCACCAACAAGCATTTGTTCCTAAATGTTTGTATAGCCTTGATGGCGTCAAGCTAATTCCTTGTTTTGTGTTTTTGTTTGAATCTATTACTGTTCCCTAGTTGCCAGCAAAATATCGTACACACACATCCCTCTGTTTACATATGTTGACAATGAAGGTGTGTGTAAAAATTTATGATCCTTTCCAGCTTAATAAGATGACGATTATTGCGTTAAACAGTTCACGAACAAAATCTAAAATTACCCTACGGTCATCTGTGTCTATGTCGGCCTCTGTGAAACTCGAATCAAAGCCGCGTCCACACCTGTTTTTAGGACTTATATTTACTAAACGAAGCCCAACTGTTTTGTGGGTTTCGACAGGCCTCAGTAACTCTATCATGGAGTACACACAATTGATTGCTGAAAAAAGTGCTCCAGGCATTCCAGAGCCATCTTTCGAATGCAGAGCTCATCCACATTTAGTTATATAAATGTGGAGCCTAATGATGTGTCTCACTTACTCACTGCCACCTTCCCGCAATCAAGAGCAAACCGTTTTGTACCTCACGATCACATCGGTAGGATACATTCTCTTACCATCTAACAACGCTTCTAATATGTTTGTATCAAATGCTCCTGTTAATCTAAAAAGCACATTATCAACGAGAACCCGTAGGATGTGCTTTTGCATACTAGTAGCATAAGAGCTGATATCTTCCATCACGTCTCGGGCTCTGAGTGAAGTTGTTGTGGTTACTTCCGCAGATGGGACCAAGCCAGATGCAGGCGGTGGTAGCCGTGCTGTTGCTCCTGCTGAGCTTGCCGGAGGCACCACGTGCGGCGCACGTGCTGGTGGTCTTCCCTGTGGGCGCACCCAGCCACTGGAACCTGGGGCGAGCCATAGCCAGGGGTCTGCACGCCAAAGGGCACCGCATCACCGCCGTCACGCCCTTCTCTGGACAGGGGCCGCCCAACAACTGGACCGACGTCCCCTTACCCAACACCATAAACTTCTTTGGCCGTGAGTATAATGTCGTCACCTAAGCAGGTAACAAATAACAACCCAAATGTAATCAACTGTGTAAAGCAAATCCATTATTGCCGAACACTTAATTCTACTGGTCATTCGATGAATACCAATGAAACGAAAATTGCGACCGGCAGAATTTTTGGAACTCAATCATTAAGGAATCGACGGAAATTCGACAGTCTGAGGACGTAGCAGTCGGGACGCTGGTTTCCAGTTAGACACTGCTTGGAATCCTATCACTGAAAGACTTAGTGCTCTGTGTAACCTACGTCGTTCTGCGGTTTTTATCAAATGAAGGTAATCGATCTGATGATTATAAAGCGCGCTTCCACCAAGGAGGCCGCATACACATCCTGCAGTAGCGTACGGATTCAGTAATGTATGTGTTACGAAATTCGAGCATAGTCGAAATCAGTTAATTTATTTATTTATGTATAACAGCTTATTACCTACAATTTAAACAAAAGCTGTATTGAAGCAGAAGGTTGAAATTAACGGTACAGATAGTCTGCGGAAATCAGAAGAGACCTCTAACTGGGTAGGTATCAAGAATGGTGTCCCACAGGGTTCAGTCTTGGGTCCCTTATTGTTCTTAACATATATTAATGACTTGCCACTCTACACTCATGAAAATGCAAAGCGAGCTCTTTTTGCTGCTGATGCAAGTATAGTAATCACATACTACAAACAAGAATTAGCTGAGGAAATCGTAAATAATGTCTTTCAGAAAACTATTAAGCGGTTTTCTGCAAACAGACTCTCACTAAATTTTGAGAAAACACCATTTATATAATTCTGTACTGTAAATGGCATAACACCATTGATAAATACACGCTATAAATAGAAGTCTGTAGTTAAGGCAGAATATTCAAAATTTCTGGGTGTGTGTATTGATAAGAAATTGTATTGCAAGAAACACATCGATGATCTGCTGAAATAGCTAGGTTCAGCTGCTTATGCTATTAGGGTCATTGCAAATTTTGGTAATAATCATATCAATAAATTAGCCTACTATGCCTATTTTCATTCACTGCTGTCATTTGGTATCATATTTTGGGGCAATTCGTCGCTAAGAGAGAAAGTATTCATTGCACAAAAGCGTGTAAACAGAATAATAGCTGGAGCCCACCCAGGATCACCTTCCAGACATTTATTTAAGGAACTCGGGAAATTCACAGTACCTATGCAGTACATATGAAAATTTTTATTAATTACCCATCCCAGTTCAAAAATAGAGCGAATTGCATAGCTACAGCACTAGAAGAAAGGATTATCTTCACTGTTCTGCCTTAAATCTGTCTTTTGCCAAATAACATTAAAAGCCTGACAGATAGCCAACCAACATTTAAAAGCAAATTAATAGAATTTCTGAATGACAACTTCTTCTACTCAGTAGATAAATTTTTACATATGAAGTAGTAACTGTCAAAAAAATTAATTATTTTGTGTAAAGAAAACTTATGTTAAAGTGACACGTTCCACATCATTACGAAATGTCGTATTTATGATCTATGGAATAAGTATTAATGTATGTATGTATGTATTCTTATTCAGAATATTACTATCTACAATAATGAGACAAAATGCAGTATTACATCCAACACAGACTATCTGATCAGAATCATCTGGATAGCTCCTCATGGCTATTATGTGGTGTGCGTCCGTCCTTCGGCTCCATGACGGCTTGATCTCTGCTGAGGATACTGTCAAAGAGATGTCTGACTGTTTGTGGCAGCCCATTCTTCCCCAAGAGCCGAAATCAGGGGAAGTTACAGATGTTGAACGCTTGGGTCTGAAGCGAAGTCAGAGTACTAACTCATACCAAAGGTGTTAGCGCGCCTCTTCTGAGACACAGGGAGGCGAACCGGACCCGGATTGATTCAGCCTCGGGAATTAACGCCGTGCTGTGGTGAGCTGGTCAGCCTGGATGTTGCTTTTATGCGCTTTCCCACATCCCACTAGGTAAATACCATCCTTGTACCCGCCCCCCACCTCCTCGCTGGGATCTGAGCGTGAGACTGGAGAAGCATTTTTGTTGAATAACTCGAGAAGCATGACCTCCAGCGAAAACGTATTCTAGTACAAAATTTAACTAAGATAAACTTCCTACCAAAAGGTCCTGTTAATTTTTCTGCAGTATTAATAGCTTGCGCATAGCGAGCGAGATAATATGAATATCTCTCACGTGGTTTACGATGGCCTGCTGTAACGTTACGGGTTGCAAAAAACGACAGTGGTAGGGGCAGATGAATTACCCTGTAGACCATATCAGTCACGAGGTGGCCATACTTAATGCTGTTCTAGTCGGCATGGATCAGCGCAATTCCAGTTGCTTGCATACCTGTTGTGGCACGCCTGTGTACTTAAATGCGAGTACATCAGCCATTTAAATCTTCTGTAGGCAATATGGAATATCTCATTAACAGAACTAATTTCTTTCTTGGTTTACACATCATCCATGCATTCATTTGTAATGCAGTTTTAGATCTTTCTAGGGGTTATCGTCCTAAATTAGTACTCTTATCACTGCAACGATCAATGATATGGATATTAATATCAGTGGAATTTAGAAACAGCTGAAATCACTAAAATTGAACAAAGTTAGAGAGTTCGATGTAATTCCTGTCAGAGTGCATACGGAATTTGCGGCTCAGTTACCCTCTTTTAACCGTGATCTACCATAGATCCCTTAAACAAAAAATCCGTATCTAGTAGTTTGAAGAAAGCCCAGATAACACATATCTGCAACAAGGGTAGCAGAAGTGATCCACAAAACTACCGTCCAACACCCCTGACACCCATTTGTTGCGGAATCTCAGAAAAAAATCTGTGCTCAAACGTTATGACTTATCTTCAACAGAATAACCTCTTCCAAGCGAGCAGCGCTGGGTAGCCGATTGGTCTGAGGCGCCATACTTGCAACGGTTCGCCCCCCCCCCCCCCACGATCCTCCCTCGGGCGTGGGTGCAGTTTGGTCCCATAGGAAATTAACACAGATTTCCAAATTTTTTTCTCCAAAGCGATCCAGCGTGGATTCCGACAGCATCGATCATGTGAAACCCAACTCGCACTTTTCTCGCATGATGCCCTGGAAGCCATAAATCAGTTAGACGTAGTGTTTCTTGATTTCGGAAAAGTATTTTACTAAATACCAATAGTAGAATCACTATCGAAAATGCGATCACTGTTGGAATCGATCAGATCACACGAATACCCTGTTGGAACATTGTAGGGGCATGAAATGGAACTATGATACGCACTTAGTCATTGATAAAGCAGGTGGCAGTCTTCGGTTTTCTTGGTGGAATATTGGGGAAATGTAGTCAATTTACAAAGCAGTACTCTCGCAGAACACTGGCGCTACCTATCCTAGAATACTGCTCAGGTCTCTGGGACCCTTAAAAAATGGGAAGAACAAGAGATATTGCGTGGATACAGAGGACAGCACGAATTATCACAGGCCTGTTTACCCTTGGGAGAATGTCATAAAGATATTCGTGGTGAAGAAAATGAACTGGCAGATGCTTTATGATAGAAAGGAACTGCCCCGAGAAAACCTGTTTAGAAAGTTTCAAGAGCTAGGTTTAAATTATGTATCTAATAGTACAAAACAATACTCTACGAATCGCTCACGAAAACAGCGCGAAGACAAGGTTAAATGAATTACTGCGCTCACAGAGGAATTTAAGGAAATATCCAAACTGTGCTCCATATGAGAATGCAATGAGAAGTAGGCCTAATAAGTGGTATAATTGGAAGTACCCTCTGCCATGCTGGTCATAGTGGTTCTCAGAGTATGGACGTAGATTTTATTGACCGAAGAACTCATGTATCCTTTTTTTTTAAATTATTATTTGAAACCGTTATGGTACCGCTTTCCTAGAAAGAAACGCAAACCGAAACATGCTACCTTCATTACATCTCACCAGGAATCAGCAATGGTTCTGCCTGAGAAGCAGAAATCATGGAAGGACTGGCCAAGATGGTTTAACTGACCATCATTTACTACGATATTTTATTAACACCATTATTATAAATTGATATAACTACACTGAACATTCAAGTCATGCATGCTCTTTTAAAATTATTATTTGAAACCGTTATGGTACCGCTTTCCTAGAGAGAAACGCAAACCGAAACACACTACCTTCATTACATCTTACCAGGAATCAGCAATGATTCTGCCTGAGAAGCAGAAATCATAGAAGGACTGGCGAAGATAGTTTAACTGACCATCATTTACTATGATATTTTATTAACACCATTATTGTAAATTGATGTAACTACACTGAACATTCAACTGTAGTACAATTCTTGTTTTAACATTGGCAAGTATAACAAAGCTGCGCAACCCACGTATACAACGGCCACATCATCTGGTACAACCACCGGACCACACCCACAAAACGGACCTGCCGGTGTGAGACAACGGACAGCCCAACTATGATTCCTCACACATAAACGCCAAGAGTGAACAGCCACAAACCAAATTAAAGTTGAAATCTATGACGTACGCACATCCCAGTTTCTATGCAGATGATAATAAGGATGATTCACTGTACACGTGAATCAAGCGACACACCATAACCTGCATGTACATAACGGATAGCATACAATAACTTACTACCAGTAAGCCAGTCTGCAATATTAAGGTGAAAACTATTTTGAACTGCTGTGCTTATAAGTAAATGGCAACTTGCTTACACTTATTTTAAAACTGTCAATGAGAATTGCAGTAAATATGCACTAAAACTTAAAGTTGCTTGGAAGAAGTGTGGAAAAACAATCTTACACCTCAGTGATTAAAACAAATTTCTGAAAACTGCTCAACTAAAAATAGGCTAGCCTATAATATAAAATATTCCCCTTAAGTAAGACAGAGTACAAATCACGATTTGATAACCGATAATAACTTGGAACTCAAACTTTACAAAAGTGACTTAGCATTAGCACTGAGAAGTTGGCCCTGAGCCAGTATTCGATCACCAAAGCGACAAGTCTGACGCAAAACGGGTAACTAACGAGCTTAATTCCTAATTTATTTCAAACAGTCAGACTTGCCAAAGACGGTCGCTAGTAGCAATACAACACCAGCGAGCTGTTGTGCCGGAAACACTCAGTCAATATCACAAGTACTGCTTTACGTCCGCGGCCGATAACAGCAGAAACCCACTTCGAGTTGAGTTAGTAATCCCCACTGCGTCGTGCAGAACTGCCCGTTCTCCAGCATAACTAGCGCCAACTAACACCACACAGCCGCAACTCGGTGCGGAAAGCCAGCAAGTTTCCACGTGCGGCACCCAACGGCCCGATTTCAAAACCAAAAGAAGCCATGGAGGCAAGACCCTGAAAAAAAGGAAATGAGCGTTTGGCGTCATCGGCTGGGAGGCCCCTTGCGGGACACGTCCGGTCGTCTTGGTGCAGGTCTTAGTACATACGATGCCACATTGGCCGACCTGCGCGCCGGATGGGGATGAAATAATGATGAAGACCCAGTCTCTGAGCGGAGAAAATATCCGACCCTGCAGAGAATCGAACCCGGGCCCGTAGGACGGCAATCCGTCACGCTGACCACTCAGCTACCTGGGCGGACAAGGTCCTGAAGATAGGAAAACACCAAAGACACCAAAATAATAATCTACTGGAACATGCATGCCGCACCAGGTCATTACTGAAAAACATTTTATTTTAATTTATCAATACAAATGAATAGTTAGTAGCCCTTTAGGAAATTAGCTTTTATATACAGAATCCTCCTCATGTGTATATATTAACAATATGTTTTCCGAAGTGTTTTGTTTGAACCCCAGCATGTGTTTTATGGTATGACATCACTTGGTTTACTTTTTTACAGTATTTTAGTTTGACGTAATCTGCGTAACTTCCCTTTTAATTTCAAACTTATTTGCCCTCTAGATCTGGTGATAAACGATGCCGGCAGAAACCAGTCATTTTGTTTGAAACTGGTGCGATTGTGTCGGACAATGAATTATTTTCAAATCAGTCAATGACTTTCGTCTCATTATTCATTCCAAGATTGTTTAAACTTTTTTTCACAGACCAGTAAGCATCTTTAATTACCACATCATTTTCCTTGCTGGACAATTTATCTTCTGACTGTACTCTGCATTACACTGATTTCACTTTCAGAATTACTAATTTCTGGACCGAACGAAGCGGCGCAGCATACTGGACTCGCATTCGGGAGGACGACGGTTCAATCCCGCGTCCGGCCATCCTGAACTAGGTTTTCCGTGATTTCCCTAAATCGTTCGCGGCAAATGCCAGGGTGGTTCCTTCTAAAGGGCACGGCCGACTTCCTTTCCCATCCTTCCCTAATCCGATGAGACCGATGACCTCCCTGTTTGCTCTCCTCCCCCAAAACACCCAAACCAACTAATTTCGGGTACAGCATAAACAACATTTTTCTTCATTTTTAAAATCTTTCATCTGTTGTAGGAAAGTAACTGGATGTCTGTGCATATTCTGACGATTCTGTACAATTCTTTTCCTGCTGCATGATGCATTACTATATTTTGCTGTCCAAGGCTTCTTTGGTACTTTATTCTTGCTTTATTCCACACACCGTAGGGAAACTACGTAAATCAAGGATATGAAATTAATTATTTGTTTGTTTCGAGGCATATCTTTGCAGTTATGGTAGACACTGGAATCCTCAACCCACAGTACCGTAGCACGCCACTGAAACAGCGAAAGCAAAATTACACAGCCCATTGATAAAATGGCGCATCAGGGCGTATCAAATGGTTCAAATGGCTCTAAGCACTATGGGACTTAACATCTGAGGCCATCAGTCCCCTAGACTTAGAACTGCTTAAACCTAACTAACCTAAGTACAGCACACACATCCATGCCCGAGGCAGAATTAAACCTGCGACCGTAGCAGCAGCGCGGTTCCCTACTGAAGCACCTAGAACCGCTCGGCCACAACGGCC
This sequence comes from Schistocerca serialis cubense, assembly GCF_023864345.2. Taxonomy (NCBI): domain Eukaryota; kingdom Metazoa; phylum Arthropoda; class Insecta; order Orthoptera; family Acrididae; genus Schistocerca; species Schistocerca serialis. Next base: position 124,755,864 of record NC_064646.1, read on the forward strand.
AGCTAGGGCGCATCATGTTGCAGATGTGTCTGGTCAACCCAGTCGACTGCTTCTGAGAAAAAAATTCCAGATGTCGAAGGAAGGAAAGGGTTTACGACCTCTGATAGGACTATGAATAGTAAAACGTTGCGGTGAGTAAATAAACCTTTGGGTTGAGGGCCACTTTAACTGAAGAACAGAAGGGAATGAGAAACTCTAGGCAACATGAAGTATGTTAGCAGAAATAGACGCTTGTGCAAAATTTACGAACGAGAGTAACTTCTACATAATGTGTCACTGGATGAAACTTGGTCTCTACATGCAAAGAACAGCTACAGCACAGTACAGGCGCTGACTGAATGAATACGCAATGAGACGAATACAAATTACGTTTCTTTTCAAAGACTGTAATTGCTCTGAAGTCACCGCAAGCTATCATTATCCACTGCACATTGCAAAATGGACGATATTGTTCTTAACAAGATATGTGATTACCACGGACGGCAGTGTATGCTCTGCAACGTGCTTCCATGCTGGCCAGAACATTGGTAAGACGTTCTTGTTGTAGGGCGTTCCAGTATTCGACCAGTGCGGTTGACAACTGCTGAATGATGGTTGGGGCATGGGGACGTGCATCCCCAGCGTATTCCACATGAGGTCGATAGGAGTTAAGTCAGGGAAACGGGCAGGCCAGTCCATTCGTCGAATATCTCCTCGTTCCAATAGCTCCTACAACTGCGCAGTTCGATGTGATCACCCACTGTCATCCATAAAAATGAGACCAGGGCCGAAATCGTCTTTGATAAGACGCACACAGGCAAGGGGTACAGTGTCACAATAACGTTCGACTGTGAGTGTATCGTGCTCAGATTTGGGGGTCAGTAAGTCTATGTAAAATTATGTCTCCCCACATCATAATTCTCGTACCACAAAAAGGGTCATGTTCGAGAATCTTCACTTAAAACTTCCGGGCTGATAGGCCGTGGTCGAAGTATAAAACTGTCTCCTGACGTTTCGTCTCCGACTGCGGGAGACATCCTCGGAGGTAAAGCGGCGAACTGCGAAGAGAACTCGAGGAAGCGCTGATTACATAGGCAGTACAGAGGGCGCCACTGTCGATCACGTGGCGTCGGCTATGAGATTGTCTCTGGTATTGCCAACATTCTCGATTGAAAGTAATCGATCGTCACGCTTGCGGTGCAACGCTGACATCCAAATTTTATCCAGTTTAACACCTTCGTCTTTCCTGTTAAAATTATTACGATGTTTATCAATCTCGATAGCCTCTCTATACAAGCGTGCATAATAATGCGAGGTTTTTGATATGACGCTTGTCTCGCTGAATTTTATTTCATGATCACCTTCCTGGTAAACATGTTCCGCTACGGCCGATTTATCCGTGTGACCCAGGCGGCAATTCCTCTTATGTTCGACAAGACGGGTGTTCACACTTTTCTTTGTGGTACCGATGTAAACCTGTCCACAACTACAAGGAATTTTATACACCCGCGGTGTAGCCAAAGGGTGTCGTGCATCTTTTGCCGACCTTAAAAAAAAATATATATATATAATAATATCAAATAACATGTGATGTTAAATCTGATTTCTGTACATCTTCAGAGCAGTAATGTGATCAACATAAATAAGTGTTGTAAAGCGATTTTCTATTTGATGATGCATGGCTGCAAGATCGTAAACGAAAATAGGTTTAAGATGTTTTGACTTAATCTATATCGACGAGGATTGTTTCATTTAGCACCTGTGTAAAGACATTAACGTATCTTTCTTTTAATATGTGTCATTGTTTTTGTTTTATGACATATCCTCCATCATTGAGTGTCTCCTCGCAACCAATCTATGCAACAAAAAGTGTAACTGATTTAAAAAGTTAAATCTTCTTGTATTTATTTTTCAAGTTAATAGCTGTACAATATCTGATCATCTACAGATACAAGCAACAGGGATGAGGCATATATTTTTTTTCTGCTTTATTTTCAGACACATCAGGCTTATTTGATTTCGGCAAGATAAACAATTTTCGTAAGTTCCTCATACTGGCCAACTACGGAATAGACTCATGTGAGGCCTACTTTCAAGATGAAAACTTTAAGCGGCTGCTCAACTCTGGTGAAAAGTTCGACGTAATGATCATGGAAGAATTCGTCTGCGATTGCCTCCTAGTGTTGGCATACAAATTCAGTATTCCCGTCATACGATTCGCCACGTTTTCGCCGAGTTCCTGGCAAGGCGACATTGTCGGGAATCCAAGCTCTTACTCTTATGTGCCTGATACGTTTCTTACTTACACCGATCGCATGAGTTTCTTCCAGAGACTGCATAACACCGTGTATGGACTGTTCTGCAAGTTGGTCCGCGAGATGTACATGATTCCCATGCAGGAAGCACTGATAGAGAAGTACTTGTTCGACCTGAAGAAGACGAGTCTGTCCGAACTGGATAGGAAGACTTCCATGTTGCTCACCAACAGCCACTATAGTTTGTTCTACCCGAGACCGCTAGTACCGGCCATGGTCGAAGTTGGGGGTATGCACGTCAGTCCACCGAAAAAGCTGTCACAGGTGAGTACTGTTTCTCTTCTTCTTCTTCTTCTTCTTCTTCTTCTTTACTTCAAGGAGTAGCTTTGTAGCCTGGAAGAATGAATTAAAAAACGCATTCAGTCACAAATTTTTGTGTTTTATCAAGTACTCTATGCATTTCAAACACTGTGGATCCACCCTCAGGTGTAAGCTGTCTTAAGACATGATTTATTTTTGCTCTTGAATGAGGTGAAATGCACGTTCCTGACATGAAAAGATTTGATGTTAGGTTAAGAATTTTGTATGTCAAATGCGGAAAATATGTGCGAAACAGTTGAAAACATGAATAGTGTAAACTTATCACTTACTCCAAGAGAAGTGTTTTTAACTTTTTAACATCATCATATATTGGTTTCTTCCACTTGTTCACGTATATTGCTTCACTCAAGAGACACATCTGTGTACATATTTTTGTAAACACTTCACAGATGTTGCAAATGGTGTAATTATTGAAAGGTGAAAATTTGTGACTGAAGGAGTTTTTAAATTCATACTTCCAGTACAAATTCAGTCACGTGTACAGCTGCAAAATATGGATAAAATAAAGTAGCTTTATAGCTTGTTCAGTCTTCACAAACTCCACCTTTTCCTTGGTTTTCCTGTACCTGTTTTTCCATTATGTCTGTATCTGTTCCATATCTGAGTATTCTGTCTGCCCCCATTCTTTCAATATTTTTCTTCCATTTTTGCTACACCGCTTTATATTTTTGCATGCATACAGAATATATTTAGTTCTTTTCTTATTTCAGAATTCTTTGTTTGATCTCTCACAGTACATCCTTTTACTTTGTTTAAAAATTTCATTTCAGCTTACTGCTTCCTTCTATTTATTCTTCCTTAGTTATTGCCCAGGTATCACTTCTGTATGTGGACAGAGGTGTTACCACTGCATTGTATAATTTTGTCCTTGTGAATTTCCTGGTTTAATTCACTTATGTTCTGTGTATAGGGCCACATATCATTTGAAACATGTTTAACTTGTTGAAGATCTCATTATCATATTAGTAACTTATATCACATTGTAATAGCTGAAAATGTGATACTTGTTCAACTGATTTTCCATTTGGCTTTATTTTAGAATGTGCTGGGTATTTTCCTTTAAAAGTCATAACTTTGGTTTCATTTTCTGATATTTTAAAGTTACAGAAATTGTGTATTTCGTCCAAGTCATGCAGAGAAAACTGTAAATCATTCACTGTCTTTAGTAAAATTACTTGGCCATCAGCAAAGAGTACAGTATTTAAATGTATGTTTTGGGTTAATCTGTTATTTCCATTGACTCACGTTTTTGTCAACCTCTCAGCACCAATAGGAGGGGAAGTACCAGCAAAAACGTGTTTCTTTTTCAGCCCCAAATCAAATTGCTTTCCAGGGCAGCCTACATGCCAGGGACATGTTCTGAGTTGCAACATATAGGCTGGTGCAAGTTGGGATGGATAGAGGAGAGGATGGACAGAGCAATGGGTAGGAAGAATTGAACAGAGAGGGGGGAGGAGGGAGAGACGTATGAGCGAAATGCAGGGTGTAGAGCGGTAGTGGGCAGGTGTAAAAGGAAGAGGGTGGATGGACATGGAAAGAGAGATGAGGAGGAGGATATGGTCAGAGGGAGGGGGAGGAAGACATGGTGAGAGAGGGGGGAAATGGTCAAAGAAAAGGGGAGAAGGAGATGAAAGAGGAGATAGACAGAGGTGGGAGGATGAGCTGGGCAGACAGAAGACGAAGAGGTGAACAAAAAGTGAAGGAGGAGGAAGCTTGTTCAATATATGTTTCCAATGTGTAGATGGGTGAAGCTGCAGGGGAAAGGCTAGTAATAAATAAATTCGATGTGAGGCTGCAACCCTGTTATAGTCCTCTGTTAAAAATTATTGGCCCTGTTCTTTCCTCCCTGTGTTAATTAAAATTTCGTTATTTACATAAAAACTGTTTATCACTTGTATTAAATGTTCGTGATAGCGTCTTTCAGTCATATTCCACAACATATAATTAATCTATCAAAGGCTTTTTCGCAATCTACAGATATAATGTTAGTTTCCACGTTATGTTCTCTTATATTCTCATTATCTGATGCACTAAAACCATTTGTTCCTGCACCAAGATGACGTCAGCTATTCATTTCAGTCTTACCATCAAAGAAGGTGCTTTCTATATCGTAATTTTAATACTGAGCGCTATTAACTCTATGACTGCTGCGAGAGAGTGGCAGCAGCTGGGCTTCTGGAAGATCACTGACCATTATCATGACATGACATGACGTAGCCACTTACTACTACAAAACTACAGTTTACATGCATTATAACACAAGCACACAGCTCCACAGACTTAAGTTTGTGAAACCTCTCAGAGTCCAATCATTTGCAGAATCATTGGTATATTTTGGACTCCTCCAGTACAACCAGTACTAGTTACATTGGGGCTATGCCCAATGGACTTGTTAATTCTACAACAAGGTGCATAATGTTGGTTACAAAAGGAAATTCGACAATAAAATTACAAACAGCCGACCAGTTGCAATGGATAAAGAAATTCTTTCCGTAGGTTTCGACAAATATAAATTTGTGTTCTTCAGAAGGTAGCAATTTTACATTAGTAAGGACTAATATACCATCGCCATTTTTAGAATTGTCGGCATAGATCCATGTGTCAAAAATAAAATATAGCCCTAGAATTAGGGTTTGTTCGACAATAATATACTATTAGTTAACCAGTGCACAGTACTCATTAAATTAATGGTAGAGGCACAGAGAAATATCATAAATATGTCTCAAAATATCCACTAGTAAAAATGTACTAAAGCCAACAAAATTACAATTTTTCCATCCAACACACAGAACAGTACACTTCCTTGCCGACCATGGTCCCTGGCCACCACATTTGTGCAGGGTATGGAGAAGCTGTTATCGACATTGTGAATTTTCCATTCATCGAGAAACGCCGCTTTACATAATATTCGAGCGCCCCACATATGTGCAGCTGTTCTGTGAGGAAAGACATAAAATGGTCAGTAGATTTATAAGTGAAACAGAAAAATATAAATAGCCCATACAGAATAGTATAGTACAAACAATATCTAGGGGAGCTCATGAAGATTTCACGAGGCAGTTAAATTAAATACTCGAATTCCACTTTATAATTATCTAAATCCATTCTCTGGAAGCCACCTTATGGGGGCCTTGTGTACCAGTGCCATTTCCCCATCATTCCCATTGAAGTCGTGAGCGATCTGCAGGAAGAGTGATTATTGGTAAGCCACTGAGTATGGTAAAAACTGTCTAATTTTACCTTCATAGCCTTTCATGAGATGTGCATAAGAGAAAACAATACAGGATATCCCAGGAGAACTGGTCAATACTCAGGGACATGACAGGAACGATCTTCTGAAGCAATATATATATATATATATATATATATATATATATATATATATATATATATATGATGTCCCAGCTATCTTGTCCACCCAAAATATCTCTGGAACAGTAACAGCTATTGGATAACGACTTTCACCAGTATCAATGTAGGGCTGGGGCCCATGAATGTACATATTTGGAAACATTCTAAAACGAAAGCATATGTGTTATTTAACACAAACTTATGTTTTTTTAAATGGACCTTCTATATTTTTTCTTTAGCAATCCATAGCATGACAAACCACATACACAATGGCGTTGATTGCATCGCAATATTCCCATTACATCCCGAGATATTGAGACGCGAAGTTGACGCTTGAAACACCCGACATGCGCTGCTAGCGCACGTCCTGAGGCTCAGGCGTGAACCCCATGCTGCCTGTAATTGCGATGTGATTGACATGTGTAATCACACCTCCGTACTTATCAAGAGGTCCGAAACAACGGTAAAACTTTCAGTCCACTTGCTCGTTTCACTAAAACTATTAACATGACTTTTACTATTACGAGTGAATAATTAACTGTCACTTGCGCTAGACTACAGTAAAGTAAAGTTTTAACGTTGAACGGCATTACCTTTTTAGTAACGGATTAACGATAAGGGAAGTTAACTTTGTGACTAACGTTGCGGTACACAGATATGTTACAGAACCGCATCACCCCTAGCTTATGGGATAAATACCTGCTGGAATGTACGACGTTAATGCAGGATGGCAGCAGACCGTATTATTCGTTTCGGACCTCTTGATAAGTATGGAGGTGTGATTACGCATGTCAATCACATCGCGATTACGGGCAGCATGGGGTTCACGCCTGAGCCTCAGGACGTGCGCTAGCAGCGCATGTCGGGTGTTTCAAGCGTCAACTTCGCGTCTTAATATCTCGGGATGTAATGGGAATATTGCGATGCAATCAACGGCACTGTGTATGTGCTTGGTCATGCTATGGATTGCTGAAGAAAAAATATAGGAGCTCCATTTAAAAAAAACATAAGTTTGTGTTAAAAAACAGATATGCTTTCGTTTTAGAATGTTTCCAAATATGTACATTCATGGGCCCCAGCCCTACATTGATACCGGTGAAAGTCGTTTTCCAATAGCTGTTATTGTTCCAGAGATATTTTGGATGGACAAGATAGCTGGGACACCCTATATATATATATATATATATATATATATATATATATATATATATATATATATAGTAAAAATGAGGTACAATAAACATATTTTAAGAGCTATGAGCACTTCTTGACATTCCATGTTGCGAGAAAAATCTCTTCTGCTGCAAACTCTTTGCGTTAAACATTTTGAGAGGTGGTAGTACAGACCAAAACAAGAAAAAGAAATCCTATGAACATGAGCTCTAAAGTACATACCTAGAGAGTTATGAGCTCTTGTTCATCTTTGATACTATGAATCACATCTCTCATACCAAGCAAGTCCTCATAGATTTTAAGGCCCATGTTTACTAGATCTTCTTGCTTCATTGCTTCAAGTGATCGTTCCTGTCATATCCCTGAATATTGACCATTCATACTGTGACACTCTGTAAGTATTGTCAGAGATTTCTGGCACAATTTGTTTGTGCATGTAGCATACATTCAAGGGGAAGCATACATTGAGAGGCAAATTGTTTCCTGTTCTCTCACCTTGACCTATTGTCCTGCTGATTGAGTTATGACCCGCTGGTGATAATCCATCCTTCTTAGAAACCCCACCCTCCTCTCCATGCCCCTGAATGTATGCTTGGCCCTGAATGTATGCAACATGCACAAGCAAAATGTGCCAGAACTCTCTTTATCATAATACTTCTGCATATTGGCTGACTCTTCTAGAATAATGCGCTACCAAAATTGTAACAGTAAAGCACATCGTGGTGCACAATGTCTCTCTTGTAAAGTCTGTCACTATAGCCGGTTGAGCATCTTCTTTATGCATTCGCTCATACTGACTGAACCTGTGATGAAACAGGCTGCTCTTCTTCCAATCTTCTCTATTTCGTCTACCAATGCTTTCTGGTACAGATCCCAGACTGACGAGAAATGTTCAAGTATTGGTCGAACAAGTGTTTTGTAAGCTGCCTCCTTTGTGTTACACTTCTTGAGGATTCTTCCAGCGAACGTCTGGCTTCTGCCTTTCCTGCGATTTGTTTTATGTGATTATTCCACTTTAAACTACTCTCTTGTCATACTTCCAGAAATTTGATAGGTGTCACTAGTTCCCTTGACGATAATCAAACAATAAAGAGTCTGGAATGAGATTTTCACTCTGCAGCGGAGTGTACGCTGATATAAAACTTCCTGGCAGATTAAAACTGTGCGCCGCACCGAGACTCGAACTCGGGAACTTTGCCTTTCGCGGGCAAGTGCTCTACCGTCTGAGCTACCCAAGCACGACTCACGCCCCGTCCTCACAGCCTTACTAATAGCAACTCGAACTCGGGATCTTTGCCTTTCGCGGGCAAGTGCTCTACCGTCTGAGCTACCCAAGCACGACTCACGCCCCGTCCTCACAGCCTTACTTCTACCAGTACCTCGTCTCCTACCATCCCCCAGGCTGTGTCTAAGCCATGTCTCCGCAATATCCTTTCTTTCAGGAGTGCTAGTTCTGCAAGGTTCGCAGGAGAGCTTCTGTAGTTTGGAAGGTAGGAGACGAGGTACTGGTAGAAGTAAGGCTTTGAGAGCAGGGTGTGAGTCGTGCTTGGGTAGCTCAGACGTTAGAGCACATGCCCGCGAAAGGCGAAGGTCCCGAGTTCGAGTCTCGGTCCGGCACTCAGTTTTAGTCTGCCAGGAAGTTTCAATAAAGAGTCTGTCCCCTAATTTATGCGCAGTAAGTTACTTTTGTTTACGGTCAACCGCCAAAAGTCGCAAGATGCGTCAAACTATTTCGTGTCTTCCTGGATTTCACTACATTGTTCTAGTCTTGCAACTACTTAAACACGATAGCTTCAACCACAAACAGCTTCATCGATCCGCCGACGTTATCCACAAAGCCATTTACAAATACACAAGAAACGGCAAGTACAGAAAGTTTTATGCTGACTAATGGCAGAACCAATCTAACGGCAGCTGAATGTGTCCCCCAAGGAAGTGATATATGCCCTTTACTGCTCCTGATCTACACAAACGACATAAAATCTGAGCAGTTCTCATCCATTTTTGCAGATAATGCTATCATTTCTTGTAAAGTCATCACCTGATTAGAATCAATTGCAAAATTATTTACACAAAATATCTGTACGGTGAGAAAAGTGGCAGTTGTGTAAGTAATAAAAACTGTGAAGTCATCCACGTGAGTACTAAGGGGAATGTACTAAATTTCGGTAACACGATAAATCACACAAATCTAAAGTCTGTGAAATCAATTAAATACTTAGGGATAACATCAGCAGAACAGTTTTTTGCAAAATGCAAAATATCTATTAAAGAGACTGCCTACACTACATTTTTCCGTGCTTTTCTGGACTATTGTTCTGCGTGTGGGATCCGTTTAAAGAAGGGCGGGTCGTTTTGTATTATTTTGAAATAGTGGAAAGAATGCCACGGATATGATACGCGAATTGGCTTGCAATCATTGAAACAAAGGTGTCTTCGTTGTGACAAGATCTTCTCATGAAATTTCAATCAGCAACTTTCTCCTCCTAGCGCGAAAATACTTCGTTGGTGGCCACCTACATAGGAAGAAGTGATCATCATAACAAAATAACAGAAATCAAAGCTCGCACAAAAAGACGGAAGAGTCCGTTTTTCCCAAGAAATATTCGAGAGTGGATCTGTAGAGAAATAGTTTGAAGATGGTTCGACGAACCCCCAGGCAGCCACTTAATTGCGAATTGCGGAATAATCATATAGACAGATGAAGATGAGATAAACTGGCTGCTAGTATGTTTGCTATCACGCGTATTACTTGTGGTAATGATATAATGATGACAGTGGTGAATACTATTTTATTCACGCAGTTTGCCGGCCGAAGTGGCCGTGCGGTTAAAGGCGCTGCAGTCTGGAACCGCAAGACCGCTACGGTCGCAGGTTCGAATCCTGCCTCGGGCATGGATGTTTGTGATGTCCTTAGGTTAGTTAGGTTTAACTAGTTCTAAGTTCTAGGGGACTAATGACCTCAGCAGTTGAGTCCCATAGTGCTCAGAGCCATTTGAACCATATTCACGCAGTTTGTTTTGTAGTAAATGTACACTGATGTTGTGTATTGGTTCAAATGGCTCTGAGCACTATGGGACTTAACTTCTGAGGTCATCAGTCCCATAGAACTTAGAACTACTTAAACCTAACCAACGTAAGGGCATCACACACATCCATGCCCGAGGCAGGATTCGAACCTGCGACCGTATCGGTCACGCGATTTCAGACTTTATCGCCTAGAACCGCTCGGCCACTCCGGCCGGCTGTTGTGTATTAGATTAGGCAATGTTGTAGATTAGTATGCAGTGCCAGTATTTTGTAGTAGAAGCCGTGATAGGGCCAGATATCCTCCTACTAAGCTGTGAAGTTGGTACAGATATACACTGAAGAGCCAAAGAAACTGCTATAGACCTGCGTATTCATAAACAGACATGTAAACAGGCAGAATACGGCGTTGCGGTCGGCAACGCCTTTGTAAGACAATAAGTGTCTTGCGCAGTTGTTAGATTGGTTGCCGCTGCTACAATGGCAGCTCATCAAGATTTAAGTGAGTTTGAACGTGATGTCATAGTCGGCGCAAGAGCGATGGGACACAGTTTCTCCGAGGCAGCGATGAAGTGGGGATTTTCCCATACGACCAATTCACGAGTGTACCGTGAATATCAGCAATCGGGTAAAACATCAAGTCTCCGACATCGCCGTGGCCGGAAAAAGATCCTGCAAGAACGGGACCAACGGCGATTGAAGAGTATCGTTCAACGTGACAAAAGTGCAACCCTTCCTCAAATTACGGCAGATTTCAATTTTGGGCCATCAACAAGTGTCAGCGTGCGAGCAGTCAACCAAAGATCATCGATATATGCTTTCGGAGCCGAAGGCCAAACCGTGTACGCTTAATGACTGTATGACACAAAGCTTTATGCCTCGCTTGGGCCCGTCAACACCGACATTGGACTCTTGATGACAGGAAGGCTTTTGCCTAGTCGGACGACTCTCGTTTCAAATTGTATCAAGCGGATGGACGTGTACTGGTATGGAGACAACCTCTTGAATCCATGGACCCTGCTTGTAAGTAGGTGACTGTTCAAGCTGGCGGAGGCTCTGTAATGGTGCGGGGCGTGTGAAGTTGGAGTGGTATGGGACCCCTGATACGTCTAGGTACGACTCTGACATATGATACGTACGTAAGTATCCTTTCTGATCACTTGCAACCATTCATGTCCATTGCGCATTCCGACGGACTTGGGCAGTTCCAGTGGGACAATGCAATACCCCCACACGTCCATATTGCTATAGTGGCTCCAGAAACACTCTTTTAAGTTTAAACAATTCCGCTGGCCACAAAACTCCTCAGAAATGAACGTTATTGAGCGTATCTGGGATGCCTTGCAATGCGCTGTTCAGAAGAGACCCCCACCTCCTTGTACTCTGACGGATTTATGGTCAGCCCTGCAGGATTAAAGGTGTCAGTTCCCTCTAGCACTACTTCAGACATTAGTCGAGTACATGCCATTTCGTGTTGCGGCGCTTCTGCCTGCTCGTGGGGCCCCTACACGATATTAGGCAGGTGTATCAGTTTCTTTGGCTCTTCAGTATAGGTAAATGGTTACAGGTTCGTGCAATAACTATGGCTAAATTTTTTATGAAAGACGATAAGTGTTGGGGCCACTCCTGTTCCTTATTGATATAATTGATATGCCCTCTAGTATTGCAGGTAATTCTAAAATATTTCTGTTTGCTGATGACACTAGCTTGGTAGTAAAGGATATTGTGTGCAACATTTGCTGTTTCAAATAGTGCAGCTCATGACATAAGTTCATGGCTTGTAGAAAATAAACTAACACTAAATCACAGTATGACTTAGTTTTTACAGTTTCTAACACACAATTCAACAAAAAATGACGTTTTAATTTCACAGATTGGGCATGTGATTAGTGAAACTGAACAGTTAAATTTTCTAGGTGTTAAGATAGATAGTAAACTGTCGTGGAAAGCCCACGTTCAGTATCTTGTTCAAATACTTAATGCTGCTATTTTCCTATTCGAACGGTATCTGAAGTGTCGTCCGACACGGAAATTAGTCTACTTTGCTTATTTTCATTCGCTAATGTCATATGGTATTACATTTTGAGGTAACTGTTCCCATTCTAAAAGGAAATTTTTTCCTCTGTAAGTCCATTATAAAAGGATATTTTTTGCTCTGTAAGTTCACGAACCTCTTGTCGACCTCTGTTCACAAGTCTGGGTATTTTGACATTGGCCTCTCAATATAAAGATTTCTTACTGTCATTTCTTGTTAACAATATTACCTTATTCCCAACAATAAGCAGCTTTCACTCAGTTAATACTCGGCAGAAATTAAACCTGCATTTGGATCGGACTTCCTTGACTCTTGTGCAGGAAGATGTGCAGTATACTGCTGCATCCATTTTCAATAAGCTACCACTAGAATTCACAAATCTTAGCAGTAATCCACGCGCTTTCAAATCGAAACTGAAGAGTTTCCTTATGGGTCACTCCTCCTATTCTGTCGAGAAGTTCCTTGAAAAATTAAGCTGATTCTTGTTGTATTGTTGATTGCGGTGCCTTAAACATACAGCTTGACTTTTTTCGGGTTCATAAACATTTTGTTTTCATCTTTTACTACTTTTACGTTGTAATTTCATATTCTGACACGTTCCACGACCTTGGAGATTTGCTCCTCAATTTGGTCCTACGGAACTTGACGTGTAAATGAAAAATAAATAAAAATAAGTAGTTAAACTGAACAATGGTAAAATTTCGGCGTTGCTATAACTCATTTTTATTAAATGTGAAAAGTATTGCGTAATAAAGACAATACATGAAATGAAACATTAGAATACTATACGCTTTTTGCATCATATAAATAGTAGGCTTATCGCAAATTTGTCCTTATGTGGTAGTGGCATACTTAATGTGAGAATTTTGCTTTTTTATTTTGTAATACCATTCATTTTAGCCAAAGGTGGTGTACCTAGCCTTCTGCCTTGGGTTGTCTTTGACCTGCAGCACGGTTGGTGCGGCCAATGGGAGAGCTTGTTTACTTCAGAACAGACTAAGGAAGTGACGTAGAATGACGTAGCTGACCGCTGGCGTCAAATGTTCGAAGTTTGTTTGGGTGGAAACACTCCCTCCCTGGGAGATGCCATATTGAATGTTATGTTTGATTGTTTTCGTATTATAATTTGCGTGTTATGAAAGTACGCCATTTCAAGGCAAAGGCACACTGAAGAGTTGTCAAAAACACGTCGCTCTGAGCAAGATTTGTTATAATCAAATGTCCTTAAATGCCACATGGGTTGTTAAAGTCTTCAGAAGATCGTAAGACGAATGTCAAAGCTACAGATTTTAATTAGTTAGCGGTAGCGCTGTAGACAGTGGCGTCGAATAATCTCATCCAATACAAACAAAAAAAACTAAAAAAGAGGATTTTAGACACCATTTTATTCTGTGAAGTAAATTACATAGCTCTGATATTCCTGACTCCGAAAATGCAAGGATAATGCAACTGGCCATCAGTAGGTGTGGAAAAGCACTATCTTCAGATTAAACTAGCAAGCTCACAAAGACAAGATAGATGGGAGGTTTTAAATTAACAGATATCAATGGGAAGGCGAATTCTTCATTCGTAGGATGAACATCATGATCATTAACAAGGAGCCAGACATAATCGATTCGAAACTATTAGCATTCTACGACCTGCGAGTGTGAACCGCCGATAAATGTAGGCAAACAAAATTTTCAACTGAAACGCATCAGAAGTTTTATCTTGAAGTCAGTTAATTAGGCGAAAACGTTTTACGGAAGACAACTTTTACGCTTACAGCTTGGTTGATGCATGGAAGAAGACGGATGGTCCAAACCAAACTGAGTTTTAGCACCCAAGCATAACGTGAGACACTGTTTTGGGCAACATATGCTTAGCAATTAATTCATCAGAAGTGGCTTCAGCATGATATGAAGCTGTGAACGACACATTTGCAACAAATAAGAAACTCTGTCGGATCGGATTAAGTGACACTGACGGATGCCTCAAATGCGATCTACTGGATACACTGCTGCTTTGCTTCACTTGCTGCGGACAGTTAATGAACCTGCAATGTGTCAGGAAGAGAATAGCGCTCCTCGGAAGAAGCTCAATTACATCACTGACTTACTTCTCTGGCCAGACTTAGATTTTTACCATCAGACGAAGACCAATATTGTGATATGGATACTCGAAAACTCTGCGAATCACGTTATAAACAGAAACGGACAACATCATCAAATTTCAAGTTTACACAGAAAAAGCGCATTGAGACTGAAACTATTCCTTCAAAAAGAATTCCGCAAACGTGCTCCCAATTGTACTGGAAAAACGTGTTATCAGAAGAAATATGTTATAAAGTAAACACATAAAGAAAAGATTTTCGTTTTTGAAGGTTCAGTAAAAGATGCTATAAGACTGGAAATGAGAAATCTGAAACCAATCAAACTGCTTGAGATAAATATTTACTTTAGTTGGGTGTATATAAACTATTGACTTTACAAAAAGGTTCAAATGGCTCTGAGCAGTATGGGAATTAACTTCTGAGGTCATCAGTCCCTTAGAACTTAGAACTACTTAAACCTAACTAACCTGAGGACAGCACACACATCCATGCCCGAGGCAGGATTCGAACCTGCGACCGTAGCGGTCGCGCGGTTCCAGGCTGATTCGCCTAGAACCGCTCGGCCACTCCGGACGACTATTGACTTTACAAGTTACTAGTTAACTGATAAGGCAAGATCAGTGCATCAAGTACTCCTGAAACCCCAGAACATATGTTCTGGTATTTGACTCACGGGTGAGCTGTCTAGCCTACTGCAGTTATATACTCTCCATACATCAGTTATAAAATATGATATTAGCGCACATTCTCCAGAAACAGTACATGTAGAACTCAAAAACGTGTGTAATTGCTTTGGCAGAAAAAGAATCATGACAGTTTGTTGCTATGTATGCACTTCAGTCTGAACAAGAAACGAAAGTTGTCACAAACTCTAGTATTTGCTAGTGAATATGTGAAATTACTTGCACGATTATCAGGACATCATTTATAACATTCTTTGTCACATTATCTCCGCAGTTCGTATCTAAGTAGTTCAGAGGATCATGCTTGCAATTCGTTGGCCGATATTCCATGGGATGTTCATAGAATCTAACAAAGACATGTGTAAGAGAGAGAGAGGGGGGGTGGGGGGTGGGAGAGCCCTTACATGTACGTGACATCGAATATCACAAAATATACTCCTATTAAATTAATAGGAGAGCTCTAGATCCTTTAGAAACGCAAAAGTAAAAAAAAAAATTGGAAGTTGCAGACTGTGAACTCACTCTCCCAGTCCCATAATTCGGTGCCTATGTCCACTGCGCGACAGCCAGCTATTAAAATTTGGAAATGTGAATTTCATCTTAATATCTCTTGAATGGTTTAACCCCCATATGACACTAACGTTTGATTGTAACCAATAGTACTCAGAACGCCATGTTTATGATAACTCGTCAATGAGCTGTTGCCTTGAAATGGCATACAATCAAATACAAGACGCAATACGGCATCTACCAGAAAGAGACTCTTTCCACCCGAAGAAATTCGGAAAGTTTGACACTTGTGGTCGCCTACGTCATGGTTCAAATGGTTCTGAGCACTATGGGACTCAACTGCTGTGGTCATTAGTCCCCTAGAACTTAGAACTACTTAAACCTAACTAACCTAAGGACATCACACACATCTATGCCCGAGGCAGGATTCGAACCTGCGACCGTAGTAGTCGCACGGTTCCGGACTGCGCGCCTAGAACCGCGAGACCACCGCGGCCGGCGCCTACGTCGTGTTAACGTCACTTCATTCGGCCGTTCGGGTGCAAACAAGGTCTTCTGCGGTCGATAGGCATTGGTGCAGAGAATAGTGTTGAGTTGTGGTGTTTGGTGTCAGAGTATGCGTGTGAATAGTGTAGTCGCGTTATAGATCCTAACACTTAGTTATCAGAGGAGGCGAAACGATATCGTGATAACTATGTCTGATAATAAATTACAGAAAGACCGTGAAAGTTGAACAATTATTATTCAATATATTCTCAGTCAGCAATACACTGTCCACTCACATCAATGCGGCCATTTGTCAAAAGTCGAAATAACTGCCTTTTACACCGTGGACCTCTGAGAGACGTCCAACAAGAGATTCAGTGAGGTTCCAGGAGTTGCCGACAGGGACATGGAGCCAGAGTATGACTCCAATGCCGTGGACAGTTGCGCTAGTTTTTTCGGTTGAAGATCAATGGTGCGAACAGCTCGATAGAGGAGGTCCCACAGATTCTCGATTGGGCTTAAATTCGGGGATCTGATGGCCAGTGGAGTACGGTAAACTCATCTTGCTGCTCTTCGAACCACGCACATGAACTGCGAGCTGTGTGACATATTGCATTGTCCAGATGGTAGATGCCATCGTGCTGAGCAGACACAAACTGTATGCAGGGGTGGATATGGTCCCGAAGGACTACTGTGTCTTCCAGAATGATGAGATCACCCAGTAAATGCCACCAAAACATTCCCCTGACCACAACCCTCTCTCCTGGGTGCATTGTGAATCATTTCAAACCGTACACGCCCATGGCCATATCTCTGAAGGAGCATAAAATACCATTTATCCGAAAAGATCAGTTGTCGGCACTCAGTGGACGTCCAGTAGCGGTACTGGCGAGCAACTTCCACCCTTCGTCGCCGATGAGCAGCCGCCAGCGTGGGTGCATGAACGAGACGCCTCCTGTGGGGGCCCATACACAGTAACGTGCGCTGAAACGTCGTTGAGGAGGCGCAGCTGGCAGCCCCTTCGTCAGTTTCTCAACAGTTGCACGACTATTCGCCCATCGCATTCCGCAGCCGTCGGGCACCCCTGTCGTCTATGGCCCGTGGTGCACCACAGTTGTCTCGCTGCGGCTTTTGGATCGCGTCTTTTCCCATGCACGATATACTTCAACCATGGCTGCACGCGAACAGTTTACAAACTTTTCCGTTTCGGAAATACACTACTGGCCATTAAAATTGCTACACCACGAAGATGACGTGCTACAGACGTGAAATTTAACCGAGAGGAAGAAGATGCTTTGATATGCAGATGATTAGCTTTTCAGATCATTCACACAAGGTTGGCGCCTGTGGCGACGCCTACAACGTGCTTACATGTTTCCAACCGATTTCTCATACACAAACAGCAGTTGACCGGCGTTGCCTTGTGAAACGTTGTTGTGATGCCTCATGTGAGGAGGAGAAATGCCTACCATCACGTTTCCGACTTTGATAAAGGTCGGATTGTAGCCTATCGCGATTGCGGTTTACCATATCGCGACATTCCTGCTCGCGTTGGTCGAGATCCAATGACTGTTAGCAGAATCGGGGGGCTCAAGAGGGTAATACGGAACGCCGTGCTGGATCCCAACGGCCTCGTATCACTAGCAGTCGATATGACAGGCATCTTATCCACATGGCTGTAACGGGTCGTGCAGACACGTCTCGATAACTGAGTCAACAGATGGGGACGTTTGCAAGACAACAACAATCTGCACGAACAGTTCGACGACGTTTGCAGCGGCATGGACTATCAGCTCGGAGAGCATGGCTGCGGTTACCCTTGACGCTGCATCACAGACAGGAGCGCCTGCGATGGTGTACTCAACGACGAACCTGGGTGCACGAATGGCAAAACGTTATTTTTTCGGATGAATCCAGGTTCTGTTTACAGCATCATGATGGTTGCATCCGTGTTTGGCGACATCGCGGTGAACGCACATTGGAAGCGTGTATTCGTCATTGCCATACTGGCGTATCACCCAGCGTGATGGTATGGGGTGCCATTGGTTACACGTCTCGGCCACCTCTTGTTCGCATTGACGGTCCTTTGAACAGTGGACGATGCATTTCAGATTTGCTACGACCCGTGGCTCTACCCTTCATTCGATCCTCGCGAAACCGTAAATTTGAGCAGGATAATGCACGACCGCATGTTGCAGGTCCTGTACGGGCCTTTCTGGATACAGAAAATGTTCGACTGCTGCCCTGGTCAACACTTTCTACAGACCTCTCACCAATTGAAAACGTCTGGTCAATGGTGACCGAGCAACTGGTTCGTCACAATACGTCAGTCACTACTCTTGATGAACCGTGGTATCGTGTTGAAGCTGCATGGGCAGCTGTACCTGTACACGCCATCCAAGCTCTGTTTGACTCAATGCCCAGGCGTATCAAGGCCGTTATTACGGCCAGAGGTGGTTGTTGTGGGTACTGATTTTTCAGGATGTATGCACCCAAATTGCATGAAAATGTAATCACATGTCAGTTCTAGTATAATATATTTGTCTAATGAATACCCGTTGATCATCTGCATTTCTTCTTGGTGTAGCAATTTTAATAGCCAGTAGTGTAGTTCCACGCGTGGCCCCCAAGTCAATGATCATGCGTTTTTGGACGTCAGATAAATCGTTCTGTTTCTGCATTACGACAAAGACTTCACTATTTTCCGCGTCCCTCCTACAAGCTTTATTCACCCTCCACTGCTAGTGGTACCACCTGCCATCTGTGAATGGTTATTGCTTGTTGACGTCGAACATAGATGGTGCTCATATTAATGTGACTGGACCGTATACAAAGGCGATTCATTTGGCATACATAGATGATGCACACGGGTGTTTTGGTTCATGTTGAATTAAGACTGATGACATAGGTTAACTTAAAATAAAAGGTCAAGGTGCATTAAATCATTTAAACAATCCTACACAGCTCTGTACCCAGCCTCAGTCATTTTTAGACGAAAATACCACCTACGGATGTGATCTCTGCTACTAAAGACTCCCATTTCCACAAATTAATTAAATTGCTATAACCGTTGACTAGGAAGGAGCCTCAAGTCTCTGGAGTAGAGGCTCAAATCGCATCACTGCAGTGTCTTTGCTGTGCGAGTGTCACCGCTTGTTGCTCGCGATACTTGACCTGTTCAGGACAGAAGATATAGTGCACAGAATCCAAGTGCCTAGCTTCTCTCATTTATTTTTAACAGCTGTATGAGGAAAATTATGTTTTGACACCAGTCGTGCTGTCATGAAGAGACTGAACTTCGTCAGGGAAGTGTTGAGGTTATTCAAAGTGTCTCAGAAATAAAATTGTTGATATTCTCTATATGCTATTTGAGTTTTCTTGCACAGAAAATGTCAGTTTTGACCCCGGATTTACGTGTAGAGTTCAAGTTTTGTGCAACTATTTCTCAGGTTGTGGGAAGCCGTCCTTCTGTTGGTCAAGATGGCGTGACTGCTCTCCACCAAGGCTTTTCAAGTTCGAATAGCGAATGTAGAGTAGAGTGTCCAACCAACAAGACGTCAACTGAGAGGAACTCTTTTATTGACAACATTTTATCCTGCCACTTTCTCGGAGACATATAGTCGCCCACGTCATGTGAGCGCGTTCTGGTGTCGACCCCTGGATCATATGGAGCATTATTAATGGCATTTCAGTCAGGGTGAGAATATAGAGGGCCTGATCTAGACAGTAGCGTTAGAGTGGATGCGATTTGCGCGGAGCTATGTCAGACACAGTTGATGCTCGCTCAGCGTTGGTGCCTGGTTGCCACGGCCACACGGCCCGCCGTCGCACAACACTGTAACCTGTTGCAGTGGTACTTGCACGGGCGATACTCAACTCCAGAGTGCCAGGCACCGCTGGTGGTTGAAAAACGAATGGCAGATGCCCAGTGGATGCATGACACTCAGCAGCCCTGACCACTGAGCTACGGAGGCGGACTGAAAATACGTAATACGTGGATAATATCGCCGCAGTTTTCTGATTCCATTTTCAGATCGCTGAAGTGGTCGGGTGCTTTACTTCGCCAATTATGCGCCCTCCAATTTTGATGCAAAGTTTCGATCTCATCTCATTTCTGCTACTCCTTATTACTTTTGTCTTTCTTTCGTTTACTCTCAGTTTATTATGTTGTTGCGTAAGTTTAACGACTTTTTTTTTTTTTTTTTTTTTTTTTTTGCATGTTGGTATTCCGGTTGCTACTGGTTTACTTATTGATTGTCATTTTTTGCTTGTAGTTCACTGTTGCTATTTGACGTTACATATCGTCATTTTGTCATTTGGGGATGGAGAATGGAGCTGTGGACGCTAGAAAATGGAGCGCCAAGTGGAGAAATCGGAACATTTCCGACATATTCTTCTGTTTGAGTTCAGCAGACGGGTGACAGCAGCGGAGGCAGCCAGAAATATTTGCGCCGTTCATGGGGGTAATGCGATTGGACGAAGCACGACTAGTTTTAAGGAGGATCATTTCGACATTAGTGACTCTCCACTTTTAGGAAGACCTTCACGGTTTGATGAAGATCGTCTAAATGCATTGATCCACGATAGTCCACGTCAGTGTAGTCGAAAACTGGCAAATGGGATAAACTATGACCATTCCAGTATCGTGCGACATTTGCGTGCAGTGGGGAAGGCTCAAAAATCGCGTGTATGCGCACCGCATGCTCTAAGACGAAATAACAAAAATCAAGAGGTGTCCATATTTGCATCTCCGCTTATTCGTCATCAATTGGCTCGTAAACAACACCGACCATTCTTATCCTTTATCATTACTGGTGACGATAAACGGTGACTTTATGCTAACGTAAGGAAAATAAAGGAATGATTGAGCGCCAACAAAGCAGCAACTCCCCGTACAAAGACCTGCGTGCGTTCACAAAAGATAAAGTTATGCATCTGGAGGAACAGCGACGGTGTGGTGTACAACGAATTTCATCTGCGAGGTGTAACCACCACTGCTAATATTTATTGTCTACAACTGACATGTCTCGCAGGCGAAATTCTAAAACAACCACCAAGAAGACTGCTTGAAGTGATGCTACTCCATGATAACGCATTCTGCTAGCTGACAAATAAAATACTATACAGGAGTGGGTTTGCGAAGACTTTTCACAGCCACTTTGTTCATCTGATCTTTACCCTCACATTTTCACCCTTTCTGCTTTCTATCGAACAACCTTCAAGAAACTTCCTTTTCGGCTGAAAATTTGCTCCAAACATGGCTTGACGAGATATGCATCCCGAAACCATGTCATTTATTAAACTTATGAAAAAACGTTACGAACTTATGCACCTACCTAATATATTCTGTGCTCAGTAGACCAGTTCATTCCTTACGTCCTGTAATTCTTCCTCACTTCCACTGAGGATACAAACGTCATCAGCGAATCTTAACACTTCTTGAACATTTCTTCCACAAACTTCATTGGTTCCTCGATATACAGGCTGAAAAACAGATTATAAAGACTACAGCCCTCTCTCAACGTTTATCGGTTGGTTTTTCTTTCTTATGTTTCCCTCTTGGTCCTTGTACACCAGCTACTTAAGTGTGTTGACCTAACCTTGGAAGTATATACAGCAGCGATTATGCGTGCCATGGATAAGGCAAATCCTCGATAAATTTAGGGAGGTATAGGATAGGAATAGAAAAACAATTGAAATCGCTCGAAAGAGGAAAGGTCGCTGGACCTGATGGGATACCAGTTCGATTTTACACAGAGTACGCGAAGGAACTTGACCCCCTTCTTGCAGCGGTGTATCGTAGGTCTCTAGAAGAGCGTAGCGTTCCAAATGATTGGAAAAGGGCACAGGTCATCGCTGTTTTCAAGAAGGGACGTCGAACAGTATTGGAAGTATATACAGCAGCGATTATGCGTGGCATGGATAAGGCAAATCCTCGATAAATTTACGGAGGTATAGAATAGGAATAGAAAAACAATTGAAATCGCTCGAAAGAGGAAAGGTCGCTGGACCTGATGGGATACCAGTTCGATTTTACACAGAGTACGCGAAGGAACTATAGTCCTGTATCTCTGCCGGCCGGAGTGGCCGAGCGGTTCTAGGCGCTACAGTATGGAACCGCGCGATCGCTACGGTCGCAGGTTCGAATCCTGCCTCGGTGTCCTTAGGTTAGTTAGGTTTAAGTAGTTATAACTTCTAGGGGACTGATGACCTAAGATGTTAAGTCCCATATTGCTCAGAGCCATTTTGAACCTATATCTCTGACGTCGGTCAGTTGTAGAATTTTGGAACACGTATTATGTTCGAGTATAATGACTTTTCTGGAGACTAGAAATCTACTCTGTAGGAATCAGCATGGGTTTCGAAAAAGACGATCGTGTGAAACCCAGCTCGCCCTATTCGTCCTCGAGACTCAGAGGGCCATAGACACGGGTTCTCAGGTAGTTCCCGTGTTTCTTGACTTCCGCAAGGCGTTTGATACAGTTCCCCACAGTCGTTCAATGAACAAAGTAAGAGCATATGGGCTATGAGACCAATTGGGTGATTGAACTGAAGAGTTCCTAGATAACAGAACGCAGCATATCATTCTCAATGGAGAGAAATCTTCCGAAGTAAGAGTGATTTCTGGTGTGCCTCAGGGGAGTGTCGTAGGACCGTTGCTATTCACAATATACATAAATGACCTTGTGGATAACATCGGAAGATCACTGAGGCTTTTTGTGGATGATGCTGTAGTGTATCGAGAGGTTGTAACAATGGAAAATTGTACTGAAATACAGGAGGATCTGCAACGAATTGACGCATGGCGCAGGGAATGGCAATTGAATCTCAATGTAGACAAGTGTAATGTGCTGCGAATACATAGAAAGAAAGATCCTTTATCATTTAACTACAATATAGTAGGTCAGCAACTGGAAGTAGTTAATTCCATAAATTATCTGGGAGTAGGCATTAGGAGTGATTTAAAATGGAATGATCATATAAAGTTGGTCGTCGGTAAAGCAGATGCCAGACTGAGATTAATTGGAAGAATCCTAAGGAAATGCAATCCGAAAACAAAGGAAGTAGGTTACAGTACACTGCTTCAATACTGCTCACTGGTATGGGATCCGTACCAGATAGGGTTGATAGAAGAGATAGAGAAGATCCAACGGAGAGCAGCGCGCTTCTTTACAGGATCATTTAGTAATCGCAAAAGCGTTACGGAGATGATAGATAAACTCCAGTGGAAGACTCTGCAAGAGAGACGCTCAGTAGCTCGGTACGGGCTTTTGTTGAAGTTTCGAGAACATACCTTCACCGAGGAGTCAAGCAGTATATTGCTTCCTCCTACGTGTATCTTGCGAAGAGACCATGAGGATAAAATCAGAGAGATTAGAGTCCACACAGAGGGATACCGACAATCTTTCTTTCCACGAACAATACGAGACTGGAATAGAAGGGAGAACCGACAGAGGTACTCAAAGTACCCTCCACTACACACCGTCAGGTGGCTTGCGGAGTATGGATGTAGATGTATGTAGATGTAGATGTAGGTATATGACGCCAAATATAAACGCACAGCTCACGTAATTCACGTAAATTACCGGGCAGTGGTTTGTGTAAATGCAGCTGGCGCCAGATAGCGTTCCACATGTTTCCCATTGGATTCATATCCAACGAATTCCGTGGCCAAGACATCAACGTGAATTCAGTATCACGGTCTTCAAATCGTTTTAGCACGATTCTGCCGTTGTGACACTTCAATAGACATTATTAAGCTACAACGACTTTTCTCCTCTGTCCATAATTAAGATAGCACACTCTGAAGTTGTATGTTCATTATTGACAGGGCAGTACTGTCAAAAATTGTAATTACTCTGCAAGTATTATTTCAAACATTTCGACTGTAGCACACTTATTTATAAAATTCGTTTTCCTACTTACTATCGTCTTCCGCTGCGGTATCGTAGTCTTATGATTAGCAAGAGACTACTATCAGTTTTTTTCCTTTCCGTTTATCATTTACCGCTGTCTTCCGATAAGTTTCTGTGTAAACTATTTCTCAAATCGATAGCAGCCACTGCTTTCCCGAATATTTTTTGCGAACATTTATACGTCCGCGTGGAAGCAAAAGGAAAACTAATTCCAGTTGTCATGTATCTTTGATACTACACGAGTAAGACGTTTGTTTTATTTGGCCTCCAGAGTTTGTACTGTATTTAAACATTGAGAACAGGTGTTTGCTTAGAATACATAATAGTACAGAGAAAGTATATAAATGCATATTTTACGGAACTGAAGGCTCAAGCCGTCCATTTTTTTCACGACAAATGCTTCATAAATAGAATGATACGTAAACTAGACATACACTTAGTTGGCAAAAGTCATGGGATACCTCCTAATATGATGAAACTCGACGGGGTATGGACTCAACAAGTCGCTGTAAGTCCCCTGCAACAATATCGATCCATGCTGTCTCTATAGCCGTCCATAATTGCGAAAGTGTTGCCATGAAGGATTTTGTGCACGACCTGACTTCTCTATTACATCCGATAAATGTTCGATGGGTTTCATGTCGGAGATCTGGGTAGCAAAATCATTCGATCAAACTGTCCAGAATGTTCTTCAAACGAATCGAGACTAATTTTGGCCCGGTGACATGCCGCATAGTCATTCATAAAAATTTCATCGCTGTTTGCGGACATGAAGTCCATGAATGGCTGCAAATGGTCTCTTAAGTAGCAATAATCGGTTCAGTTGGACGACAGTCCATTCCATCAAAATACAACCTACACCGTTATGGAGCCACCACTAGCTTGCCGATCGGAGTGGCCGAGCGGTTCTAGGCGCTTCAGTCTGGAACCGCGCGATCGCTACGGTCGCAGGTTCGAATCCTGCCTCGGGCATGGATGTGTGTGATGTCCTTAGGTTAGTTAGGTTTAAGTAGTTCTAAGTTCTAGGGGACTGATGACCTCAGCTGTTAAGTCCCATAGTGCTCAGAGCCATTTGAACCATTTTTGAACCAGCTTACGCAGTGCCATGTTCACAACTTGCGTCCAGGGCTTCGTAGGGTCTGCACCACACTCGAATTCTACCATTGGCTCTTACCAACTGAAATCGGGACTCGTCTGACTAGGCCACAGGTTTACAGTCGTTCAGGCTCCAACCTACATGGACACAAGCCCAGGACAGGAGCTGCAGGCAATGTCGTACTGTTAGCTAAGGCATTCACGTTGGTCGTCTGCTGCCATAGCCAGTTAACGCCAAATTTCGACGCAGTGTCCAAACGGATACGTTATTTCACGCAGTATTGCTTATCTGTTGGCACTGACAACTTTACGCAAACTCCGCTGCTCTCTATCGTTAAGTGAAGGCAGTCGGCCACTGCCTTGTACGTGGTGAGAGGTAACGTCTGAAAACTGGTATTCTCGGCACAGTCTTGACACCAGAGCTCTCAGATTATTGAATTCCCTAACGATTTCCGAAACGGAATGTCCCATGCTTGCAGCTTCAACTGCCATTCCGGGTTAAGAGTCTTATAATTCACGTCTTACGGCCATAATAACGTCAGACACCTTTTCACATGAATCATCTGAGTACAAATGTTAGCTCCAACATTCCACTGCCCTTTTATACCTCGTGTACGCGATACTACCGCCATCTATAAATTTGCATATTGCTATCCCATGAGTTTTGTCACCTCAGTGTGTTTATATTATCAATCCACTCTACTTCTTAAATTTAATAATAAGACACACAGATAAATGAAAATATGAGTCTTACAGACTTTTGCCTACACTCTTAAGAAAATTGACTTTATACAGGCAAATGTCTTTAGAAAGCAAAAGAGAAAACACTGACTGAGGAATACGACAGCTCACACTCATCAAAGTCTTCAGAAATTCCGAGCGTTTACTGTCAAATTTGGACACGAAAAGATGTGGTTTCATCAATTTCTGACTCAGAATCACACGCACTTGTAGGAATATTGTAAATGTTGATTCTGTTCAAACGTACATGAAGCGAGGCATGTTTAAAGCAGAGTGGATGATGGTGGAAATCGTAGATCAGTCCAAATGCGTCCCCGTTAACCATGGCCTTGTATGAATTTGTGGTTGTAATGGCGCATGATATCCATCCTTCGTTTGTTGGGACACATTCCTCATCTCCTTCCATTGTTGTTTCCAGTTGCTCTTGAATTCAAGTGAGAAGTCCGTCAGGGGGGGACCAGTTTCATGCGCAGCACGACCCACGTCCTCAACCTTACCAGTTGTTATATGTGGGACCACTGGTTTATGAAACAGATATTCCTGACACTGGGCGCTTGATCGTCGTCTCGCGGAGGCCTGGGAAACCGTTCAAGACCGGTTGTGGTCCCCTGAAAGTCTGTTACAATCCAAGATCCGACGAGTGAACTCATGTGTGCAAGTGCATTGGGTATACTTCACTCTTTTTTTTAATTTATGACTTGTAAGCGTTATCAATAACTCAAAAAATAGGAATTTCGACTCTTTTTCCCTTTTTTCTTATAGTGATGGGAAGAATACATCCCAAAACCTTAAAAAAATTTTACGTGTCTTCCATAAACTGCAAATGCAATTCGCAGTGAAATGTGAACTCTCTAATCAGTTATACACTAACGTTAGACGCAGTTACAGGTTAGTTTTGCGCAGTTATCACTTACATCAAATTTTGTGAATGAGTCTGCTACGAGGCAAGGTTAGCATACAGGACTCACATTCGTGAGGGTGGTAGTTCAAATCTGCGTCCATGCATCGAGATGTAGATGCTCCTGACTTCCCTAAGTCGCTTAAGGCGAATGCTGGTACGTTTCTCCCGAAAAGGAACAACCAGTTTTATTCGCCAGCCCTTCGCAGTGCGAACTTGTGCTTTATCCCTAACGACCTTGTCGTCGAAGAGACGTTAAACCCTAATCTTATTTCCTTACTTCTTTCCCAGCCTGACAGAAAATGAAAATGTGGTCTTTCTTTTCGAAAAACTCAAAAATAAACTATTTCTGTCAACGAAAGTCAACACATTTAACAGGGAAGACAAGATAAAATTAAAGTTACGCGAGTCGTCATTCAGAACCTTAGAAACCTAAATACTATGGAAACAACGTAAACTCCGAAAGACGTATGGTTAAAATTAGGTGTAATGGGAAATGTGAAAACGAGGAGGTGTGAAAATTTTATGGTTACTGTAAACACATAAGGTAAATACTGAATATGTGGGAGTAATTTTGATGTTCTTGACAACAACACTGAGATCTCCTTCAGAACGCAAGTTTATTCAGAAGGTAAATGTCCCTTCTCTGTCATAAATACTAGGCGTTACGAACGAAACCAAAGGTGGAAATAAGGAATGCAGAAAATGCTTTCCTGCCCTATATGGGACGCCTATAGGACGGATCACAGCGAGCAAAAAGTGAAAGTGATTTTTCGCCTTCTACCGACGGCTCCAGCACTTTTGGGTTCTGATAAAGATAATTTGATGTTGTGAAAGGCTGGAGTTTACAAGATCCCCTACGACTGTGGCCTTTCATACTTTGGGCGGACGACTCTCCTTGAGAGATGTACTGAACGCCGTAGGTACACCCGGCTCATGCAGCTCAATAAATCGTCTTTTTCAGACCTCCCTAATGCGTACATAAATGTCGAAATTATAACTTCCACTTCATATTTTTGGGACTCGGTAGTGAAAGAAGCAGTTCAATTTCATTCGGTGAAGAACTTGATTAACAGAGATAGCGGTTTCAGCATGAACAAGTCATGGAATCCGGCACTTTCTTTAATAAACTCTGAAAGATGTTGTCACAGTGCAGCTCACAATCATAAATCGACTTCCCAGCGTGGGCCGAGCGTCTAGTAACAGACGTGGTTCATGCATATGTGTACTTCTCCACCACCGACCAACGTGTCCGCAGCTCGTGGTCGTGCGGTAGCGTTCTCGCTTACCACGCCCGGGTTCCCGGGTTCGATTCCCGGCGGGGTGAGGGATTTTCTCTGCCTCGTGATGACTGGGTGTTTTGTGCTGTCCTTAGGTTAGTTAGGTTTAAGTAGTTCTTAGTTCTAGGGGACTGATGACCATAGATGTTAAGTCCCATAGTGCTCAGAGCCATTTTGAACCAACGTGTCCGGCGCCTGTGTGTCTGTGGCCGCATGCACAGTAGCGCGATCGACGGGTTTAAAATGACGGAATGAGTGCTGCAGAGTCAGTCTTTCGGCTTATCCTGAAGATGACTGAATGGTATATGCCAGAAATATTAGGAAAAAGAAGTGTAATTCATTCGACAGCACGTCCGAACTTTAGTGGAGCAGTGACTACGCTGCGCAAACATGAAGATGTACAAGTACTGGGATTGCTTTGTTCTTGAGACCCTTCAGTTTAAGCATGCTTGAAAACTTTGGAACAATCCGTAGTGAAGTCTTAATTTCAAGTATCTACTGTCCAGTCACAATAATGCGACCACCTGTCAAAAGCCTGAATAACCAACTTTTACAGCGACAACCGCTAAGGGACGTGCAGGAAGAGTGTCAATGAGACTCTGGAAGGAACCAACAGGGAGATAGAGCCATGCGCTAGGTTTCTCGGTTGAAGATCCATGGGGCGGATAGCCCGATCAAGGTTGTCCTACAGATTCTCGATTGGGTTTAAATCCGGGGAGTTGCGTCAACAGAGAAGTACGGTAAACTCATCCTGGTGTCTTCGAACCACGCACGTTTACTGCGAGCTGTGTGACATGCTGCATTGTCTTGTTGGTAGACGCCGTCGTGCCGAGGAAAACCACACTACATGTGGGGGTGGACATGGTACCCAAGGATAGATGCATACTTGCATTGATCTGTTGTGCCTTTCAGAATCTCATGATCACCAAGGAAATGACACGAAAACATTCCCCTGACCACAAGGCATGCAGGCTGTCTACTTTCAGACGTTTCACGTGGTACACGCCAACGGCCTTCTCTGATGGATCATAAAACGCGATTCATCTGAAAAAGCCACTCAGTGGACGTGAAGTTGCGGTGTTGGCGTGCAGATTCCATCCTTCGTCAACAGTGAACAGCAATCATCTTGGGTGCATCAACCGGACGCCTACTGTAGAGGTCCATAGACAGCAAAGTTCGTTGAGCGGTTGTTGAGCAGTCACTGTTGGTAGTCCCTTGGTTCATCTGGGCGATCAGTACACATCTCCGCATCGATCGTTCACCTCCTGTCGTCTATGGTCCGTGTTGCACAGTTTCCTCTGCGCCGGTAATGGATTGCGACGCCTTGCTATGCACGGGATACTTTAGCGACGGCGGTTTACAAACTTAGCCGTTTCGGAAATGTTTCCACCACTGGCCCAAAAGCTAATTATCACGCCATTTTGGACGCCGGATAAATCGCTGTTTCCGCATTATGACAACGACTGAGCTGTTTTCCACGCACTCTCCCCTCCCCCCCCCCCCCCTTACCGTGTGTGCGTGGTTACTGCACTTTGACACCGATCATAAGCGGTGGTCACATTAATGTGACTGGACCATGTATTTGAGCAATGTTTCTCTCACAACTGCAAAATATCTGCGATAAATAGGCGTCAATGAGTGCTACAACATCAGAAGACTCACGCACAAACGTTAGTCTACAACCTCTGCCTGTAGGTGGTTAAATGCAATTATTGCGTCAGTTACCATTTATATTACACAGTTAGCCTATAATACGAGAATTCTTTCAGCAAATAGAAAAATTGTCTTTCAAAACATATCGCTGTTTTTCCATTCAGTGACCATGTTACTGCAATCATTGTCATAAGCACATGACTAAAACTGGCTGTCTGCGTTCACAGGACCTGCAGGAATTTCTCGACGGTGCGAAAGACGGAGCAATACTCTTCAGCATGGGATCGAACCTGAAAAGTGCTGATCTTCCTGAAGACAAGAGACTGGCTATTGTGGAGGCATTCTCGAAGCTCAAGCAACGTGTTCTCTTCAAATGGGAGGCAGAAACGTTCCCAGGAAAACCGGATAACCTGAAACTTGGGAAGTGGCTGCCTCAGTCTGACATACTGGGTAAGTTTCTCTCGGATTTATTTTTTAAAATGTTGCTTGCCTGCATGTGGATCTCTGAGCAACCAACCACGTAGCAGTAACAGAGCATATGTTATGTATACAGGAAACGTTTTGCAAATCCATACAAGCAAATCTCAAGAAGCACAAGCCCTCTATGGATTAACGGGGCAAAGCCGATTCCGCTAAACAATTTAAATGTCTGTCTAATGTTTTCATTACCTGTCCATGCTGGATGTCAAAGGGAGGCAATACTTGAGACAATTTCGTGGTCTTTTTTCACGTGTTATTCAATCTGCATATTGAACAACCTGTAGAAGAAATCAAAGAAAAATTAAGAAAGGTGATTAACGTTCAAGGAGAAAAAATTGAGGGGTTTAAGGTTTGCCGATAACACTGCAATTTTAACAGAAAGAACAAAGGACTTGGAAGAAAATGAAGTGAACGGATGGACCCAGATGGTGCTCCTGACGTTGCAGAGGAAACGCCCTATTGCTTTCTCTAGTGAGATTCTCAAGTGGACTACTGCTACAATACATGGACCATGTAAAACTCCGTTGAAAATTTTCATGCACGTTACCTTAAGTGTCTTCATTCTCTAAATTTGTTCGGCTTCTCATTCAGGTCTACATCATACTCGTATAACGTATAAAAATCTAAAATTTTAGAATATTTTGTTTCATAATTCTGTTTTTAGGAAGAATTTTTGTTCTTACTGGTCAGTTTCCTTAAATACCGTTGCTGTTGTTTTGTCGGGAGATATTTCAATCTATGTTGGTTTTGTCACTTGTTTGAAATTAAAGTTGCATATTTTAGTTTATCTTCGCTATCCCGCATAATGAATAGCACACTGTATGGTATGCCGCGCGGTCTGAGGCGCGTTGTTGTAACGTTTCCCGTGGCTCCCCCCCCCCCCTGCCCCTCCCCCCACTCCACTCCCCGCTCCACCGGCCCAAGGAGGTTCGAGTTCTCCGGAATGGGTGTGTGTGTTGTCCTTAGCGTAAGTTAGGTTAAGCTACATTGGTGTACAAGCCCAGGGTCCGATGATCTCAGCAGCTTGATCCCATAGGGACTTACCACCACCACACTACATAGTACCTACTGAAATATTTTGTGTTAATTTTCTATTTTATCTGTAAAAACTGTTATTTCACCGGAGAGAAATCTTATAGCTCCTGTCAAGTGACTTCGGTACCCCAGTCCCCTATTACCATGTTCTAGTCATGTAGCAGAGTACCCACGTAGGTACCAAACACTTTTTCAAA
This sequence comes from Schistocerca serialis cubense, assembly GCF_023864345.2. Classification (NCBI taxonomy): domain Eukaryota; kingdom Metazoa; phylum Arthropoda; class Insecta; order Orthoptera; family Acrididae; genus Schistocerca; species Schistocerca serialis. The sequence goes on from NC_064646.1 coordinate 124,787,131, forward strand.
TCAGTAAAGAATACGTATTTAATTTTAGGATTCTCTGCTTTTTCTCTTGATTGCAAGGTGACATGCGCTAATGGCCTCCAGTTCCTAAAACCAGTTTAATCCTTACTGAAATGTCTGCTGTAGATTTTAATCTTTGATTTAAAATTCTTGTATCTGTTATGCAAGATGTTTCTAAACTTTTTATGCCTCTGTAATTGCCACACTTCCTAGAAAACAGAAACTGGTTTTACTTGGCGCCTTTCTTTGAGGATTTTATGATTGTTCCATTTCCCACCGACGTATTAATTTAATTTTGCTACTTTATTTCCTCCTCCTATTTATTGATCTTACGACCAAATTCTGTAGTTAAGCTCTTTATATATTTTATGTGAAACGCAGAGTATTTTATTAAAAATTAAAAACTAACTTTTCACATTTTTGTTTTTCCAATTGCAGCGCACAAGAACATAAAACTTTTCATAACTCACGGCGGTCTGCTGAGTACGCTCGAAGCTGTGTATCATGGGGTACCAGTCATCGGAATTCCTGTATTTGGTGATCAAGAACTCAACATGCTTCAAGCGGAGGCCAAGGGATATGGGCTAAGACTTCACTTCAACAATATCACGTCACACACATTGTTCTCGACAGTCACGGAGGTGCTCAATAATCCTCGGTAAGTGTGCTACATGGATAAAGCAGATACTGTGTAGTACATATGTTACCTGAATTTAAAGGGAGATGTGTTACTGTCGACGCCAAAATACAGCTGTATTTTATGCGATTCCAAACGACTGTAGGCATACTCATAATGTGGAAGGGAGAGTGAAAGAGTTGAAATACCAGGGTCATAAGGTCTAGCACTTCAGCCAAAGCTGACAAGCAACATGCATTCTCTCTACCTGCTTGATCTTACGAGCAAATAAGCTACCAATAGTTTAGCTACCTTTGAAATTATTTGTCTACTTTTATGGAAACCTGCTGTTTTAAATAACTGCTTCATTACGGCGACAAGCCGATCGCCTTTCAGTTTCTATGGACACGTTGCAGAAGATTCTGTTGGCTTTACTCCAAAATTTCTAGTCACTGTATACTTTATATCGAAGCTATAGCATTAATGAGCAGACCGTACTTGTTGTTGTTGTGGTCTTCAGTCCAGAGACTGGTTTGATGCAGCTCTCCATGCTACTCTATCCCGTGCAAGTTTCTTCATCTCCCAATACCTACTGCAACCTACATCCTTCTGAATCTGCTTAGTGTATTCATCTCTTGGTCTCCCTCTACGAATTTTACCCTCCACGCTGCCCTCCAATGCTAAATTTGTGATCCCTTGATGCCTCAGAACATGTCCTACCAACTGATCCCTTCTTCTAGTCAAGTTGTGCCACAAACTTCTCTTCCCCCATTTCTATTCAATACCTCCTCATTAGTTATGTGATCTACCCATCTAATCTACAGCATTCTTCTGTAGCACCACATTTCGAAAGCTTCTATTCTCTTCTTGTCTAAACTATTTATCGTCCATGTTTCACTTCCATACATGGCCACACTCCATACAAATACTTTCAGAAACGACTTCCTGACACTTAAATCTATACTCGATGTTAACAAATTTCTCTTCTTCAGAAACGCTTTCCTTGCCATTGCCAGTCTACATTTTATATCCTCTCTACTTCGATCGTCATCGGGTATTTTACTCCCCATATAGCAAAACTCATTTACTACTTAAAGCGTCTCATTTCCTAATCTAATACCCTCAGCATCACCCGATTTAATTCGACTACATTCCATTATCCTCGTTTTGCTTTTGTTGATGTTCATCTTATATAAACCTTTCAAGACACTGTCCATTCCGTTCAGTTGCTCTTCCAGGTCCTTTGCTGTCTCTGACAGAATTACAATGTCATCGGCAAACCTCAAGATTTTTATTTCTTCTCCATGGATTTTAATCCCTACTCCGAATTTTTCTTTTGTCTCCTTTACTGTTTGCTCAATATACAGATTGAATAACGTCGGTGATAGACTACAACCATGTCTCACTCCCTTCACAACCAATGTTTCCCTTTGATGCCCCTCGACTCTTATAACTGCCATCTGGCTTCTGTAAAAATTGTAAATAGCCCTCCGCTCCCTGTATTTTACCCCTACCACCTTCAGAATTTGAAAGAGAGTATTCCAGTTGAAACGTCCCCTTTGAACAATTTATACACGACTGTGCTGAAACTGACATACAATATTTTTAGCGCAACGCAATCTGACTTTCAGAAATCCCTACAAAAGAATGGCCCTGACTAACATTAACCTATACCTTTCACAAATCACTTACCTCACCAAAAATCTTCGTTACTCGAACTACTGCAAAACAGCGAGCGCCACTACTGCCAGCTAAATAAAAGGATCAAACTATGGAAGGCACTAACTACTGATAGGAATAGTTAGCAAATGAAAGATTTTAATAGAGAACAAACACTGTATTTACCTTAATAGTCATATTATATATAGCAGTTCATGACAAATTACAAAACTCCGCCATCTCTCTCCCCACATCCACCACTGCTGGCGGCTCACCTCCAACTGCCCAACGCTACGCGCTGTTCACATCCAGCTGCCGCTGCCCAACACTACAATGGCAGACAACAATGCAAACTAGACACAGACTGCACACAGCACAGCCAGTGATTTTTATACCGAACGCTACGTAACGTTGCCAATAAGAAAACATAAACAGCCTACTTACATAGCCCCCATGCTGCCCACAAAAAATTTTACAAATTGTCTTGGGCAGTGGCCAATACAGATTTGAAAAAGTTTTTTCATAATTACAATAACAAAGAAATCAAAGGCACACACTTATTGATACAATGTTGGTCAAAAGCTAAAATTTTCTCACAGTCCATAAAGACAGTCCTGATCATTCATCACAGTAACATTGCAGTGTTTATCTCAAAGTCTGAGCAGTAAAAGAAAATGCACGTGGAAGTAGTGGATTTCCATGCAGTCTTGAAGAAGTAGTGTTGTCCTTCCAACAGAAAGACAGTGCCGACTCTTGACATGCTGACAGATAATGGGCCACAACAGAGCAAACCCACCGCAGAGTCAGTCGAAGTTTTGAAGAATATTGGTACGTAGGTCATCACAGAGTAGACCCACTGTAGTCCTGGTAGAGATTACGGTATTGGTGGGTCATCAAAGATGCAGACCCACTGTAGTCCTTGTAGAGATGGCCAGCAGCCATCTGTTGTGACTGTGCAGGTGCACAATCACCATCAAAGAGTCTTGTGGAGAATATAGCAAGTCCATAAACCACCACTTGTCCATTCACAAAAAATTTGTTTGAAATGTCCTTAGAACCAGCAATGCTGTTATCCAGTCCCTTGCTGAATTATTAACACACGTGCAAACACTATCAGTCCCTACTTCTCACATATTGTCCATATACTATGACCAACAGAAACGTGTGCAGTGAAATATAACTTAATTTGAAGAACTGATGTCTATACAATTATAAAGTTACAACATGAAAATAGAATTACAAAGGTACAAAATACATCATTAAAGAACATAACAGTACAGATAACATTTGTAGTAACACAGACTTTACAAAAGAATAGAAATAAACATATACATCAGTGTTACAGGAATTATGAAATAAGCAAATATATAAAATAATGAAAATAGTTTTCGAAACAATAATTTCACACATGAGCATTGAAACAAAACAGAATTAATAATGTCTATAAACATCTTTACAAAGAAAATAACACATTATTAATGCAAATTATATTTGAGGATAACAGTATTCCTCATCATAGTGAATGTAGCTTAGTACTAGAAAAATTCTACAACGTAAGTCTTATCAGATAAACACATAAAGACGGGAAGTACACAAATACACAAGGGTACACAAACATATAGGGGGATGACACAAAAGGAAAGGACAGGGTTTGTTTTACTGCAGTATTTTGCATGGAGATCTCCCTTTGTTCATCATTATTCCCAAAAGTACTATCTAAGCCTGCTTTCTGTATTCTGTTCACATCCTCTTTCAAAATAGTTTTTCTCCACTGTACACTACTTTTTTTTTTGGCCAAACCATTTTCTTATATCTTCTCAATGCATTTCTTCCAATTCATCATAGTTAGTTTCTTATATAGTCTACCCCCTCTTAAGCTAACTTAAATCTACTGAGCTCAGATGCTAAACTAAGGGACGAGGCAATGCAGCAGCACAAAACAAGTAACACAAACGTCAATGACAAAAAATTCAAACTGGCAAAGCAATTGCAACATTACAACTAATATAAGGCACTGTGCAGCAAACAAGAAAAATAAATGCGTAGTAAACTGGCTTAACAGCGTAATACAAAGTCAAATTCAGTAACATTATGCATGGCAAGCAGCAGCAGCAAATGCTATAAACCTAAACATGACAAAGCTCAAGCAGAAAAAATAGTACACTAAAGACAACAACACAGATAAGGGAAATGTCTGTTCACATCTTAATATCTATGTCATTAAAGTGGTGCACCACAAAACTAATTCTGCAAAAGATATTACCAAGTAGTTGAAAAGAAAATTATGAATGCAGTTACTGTGAAGGTAAATGTATTTTTGTGCTCCCTCATTTTTTTGAAAAAAATTATTATTTACTCGATCTGTAGACAGAAAATATTTATATTAGTATATCTATAAAATTTTATTTTAACCAATGCTGCAGTGCAGCTAGAAACTAGATATTAAACACAATGAGCAATTATGTACAAAGTAAAGCATAAGAACATCGTTCAATAGCCATGTGGCTTTTCATAAGTAATAAAAAAATCTCTCATCTAGAAAGACAGTAGTCATAATCAGGTGTGTAGACAAACTATTTCTTGTCATTTCATTAGGCATTTCAGTAAATATCAGAAAGTACGATATGTTTCTAAGTAATGAGCGTGTCGTATTTGCGATGCTTTCTACAAAGGAATGTCAGAAGCGAGGTTAATGGCCTCTTTTTTTCTCCACCTAATGGCTTTTTCTCCAGGCGGCTGGCCCAGCTGGGCGCCACAACGCATTACATCAAGGTCACTTGGCTTTCTTACCGAAATATTTACGACAGCAGTTTCCGCTACAGTGACAGTCACGTATAAAAAATTTTACAGATCGAAAGTTTGCGTTACAAATGTGTAGAAACAAAATCCTGTAAATATAACAGTGTCCAAAAAATTTTCGCCAGCATTGTGATACATTCATGCATATACACACATTTCATAATTCTTAAAGTACGATTCTTGGTTTCCAACAACCTTTTTCACAAACCAGAGTCCCTAACCACTATTCATTACTCCTTACCTTATTACACATATATATATACATATTCATCAACACGTCTTCAATATTTCATCATAATAACTACATAGCATAATCAGATTCCTCATATAGCATCATCTCATTGATCATAAACATACCTCAAAAGTATAATACACATTGTCATCGTAATAATAACATCATAACACCTCAGTCAAATCTCAAAATCGTCGTAGCTTCCTCCAATAGTGTCAAAACCTAAAAAAATTCTCTGCTCATGTCAAAAGTGCCATCTGCCTCAAACGCACTTTAAAAATCATGATCCCATACCAAATACATCATTCAAAGCTCTCATAGTATCACAATGGTTCCGAAAAAATATGAACAGTTCACAAAGTACAGACAAAATACAATTTCATAAGTGTGAAGTTATCCAACTGTGTAATTACCTAAACATCTGTCACTGATGTATTAAAATAAATGTTTGTCTCTCTCAGTTAAATGATCAGATGTCTGTGTAATTTGTGTGTTAGAGAAATATGGTACCGATGTGTAAAGTTGTATAAGCAAATACCATATTAGCTAGGGCTCCTTGTGCTTGCCAAACACATGGTACACAAAGTAGGCGTGTACCCCCCCTGAGAATTAATGTAATTATACCCTCAGGTGTTACAGATTACAACAATTGAATGAAATGTATTACGGAAAACCTTTGTATTATTGTACTTCAAATATCTTCAAAAATAAATTATTTAAGTACAAAATTAATCACTCAAATACATGTCCTGTAGCGCTAAATGTGTGTCTTGCTGTATGATAATCGCTGTGGAAGTGTCGTAGTTATTGTCCTTCGAAAGCTAAGTTCTGCAGAAGCCAATGTACTTACCTCATGATAAACGAAAGTGAAATGCTTTGCATATAGATATCTTAGTTATTACGCTTATTGCCGTGATGAAGAAAGTACTGTGCTGTAACGTATTGTTGTGCTACAGAAAAGGCTGTCTCATTGTAGCTATACCACAAAAGTTACTACTAAAACATGTTTTACTTTCCAGAATAATTCAGAAAAACTGTGCAGATATAAAACAGAAACACTGCAAAAGCAACATTGTAAATTGTCACTCATTAGTAGCGTCGTGATAAAATCGTGTAGCTGTCACATAAACTAACCACTGTGTCATCTGGTATCTCACAGAAAGTACTTTAAGTCCAGAATGTATTTTCAAGTAAACCAAAATGTTGCATTAAAATCTCATTAGCAGTACTGGTAAATGTTCTAAGTATGTGAGCCTTATAGTCGTTACGTAATTGTGCAACTAACAAGCAAGAATGTACACACACAATAACACTGTGTCATCTGTTCGCAATAACAATGCATTCGTAATTTCTGTTTAAATAAGTTCTCTTGGTTCTTGACTGGATATTTAACTTCAAACATTGTTGCATGGTAACAGATTCTAAGTCTGACAAAGCATATTAGCAATGTAAAGTGAAAAGTTATATGCCAAAGACAAAATTAAAAAGCAGATTATCTTTCAATAAACGGTTTTACATGTGGAATGTGGTGTAAACCTTTGCTCTTCTCAGTACGCAGAGTTTCAGCTTGAATGCAATTATCATGCGGTATTCGTCCGTAAAGAATACTGGAATTTTGCTCAAGGTTAGCGTCAATGTTATTTTTCCCTGAGCCAGCGGGCGCAAGTGGCTGCCTGCGGTGCGAGTCATTGTCTGTTTCTTTGTTGGCGCGCGTCGTTATTGGGCTTTGGAGACCTAACTTCTACAAATTCACCATGACGAGAGGGCCCTGCCCTGTTTAAATCCCGCCAGTTCTGATGCAATTCAGGTCTGTCGTTACGATCACATCGTCTGTCGTCATGTCGGTAGTTCCTGTAGTTTCTTTCTTGTCGGTTAAGTGGTGGAGAATTTCTCCCTGAATCGTAACTGCGCGCTGGACTGTTGCGTCTAAAGTTATTCTGTCTCCCTTGATAATAATTATTTTGGTTCCCAAATTGTCTGTTTCTCTGATTGTATCTGTGATAGTCACTACCGCGGAGAGGTGATCTTTCCCTGTAATTATTACTGCTCTGCCAACGGTTATCATACGGGTGGTGTCTGTTTTGGTCACGATATGTGTTGTGAGAATAGCCTTGTCGTGCCCAGTTATTACTTCTTTCATCGCAGAATTGTGACAGATGTGACCTGTAATTGTTGTGCTCCTGTTTCCGCGTTCCCCGATTGTCAGTGTCAATTTCCAGTTCTTGTAACAGTCCCTCAAAAGCTTCAATGTCGTCTTTGCAACGTCCTGCTAAAATAATATGTCGTAAATGTACAGGCAATTTGAGTAAGCAAATGCGGATGAGTTCTGAGGGGCTGTATGGGTTTGAAAGATACTGATTCTTATGCAACATGTCTTCAAAATATTTGACAAGACTGGAAAATTCAGATTGTTCAAAGTGTTTCATCATCATGATGCTATGTTTTACTCGGTCTTGTGTAGCTTGGGACCAATATGCTGAGAGGAAGGCATGGTAAAATTCTCCTTCACTGTGACAATCGTGAATGACCGATCGCATTCTTACAGCTGGTTCATTCTCTAAGATGCTACACATAAATTCTAATCTGTGTTCTAACGACCAGTTGGGAGGAAAACAATGAGGGAATTGATGGAGCCATGCTTGTGGATGAATGTCGTTGCCAGAATTCTTAAATGTTTTAAATTTACGTGTAGTAATGAACAGCTTATAGTCAAAGTAATCATGTCAGCGAGTCGCATAGCGGTCATTGTTAGGTCGTGTCGGCTGTTCCATATCAAAATTCGGTCCACATTGCCAGTTTCTTTCATAACTTCCGAAATGCCCTGTGTTATTATTTTGCGTCTTTTCCGTATTTCTAAGTCCCTCTTCCCGTGTTGGAGTGCGAGTGTCCTCTGAAATATGTAATTCTTGTATTACCTGCGTCAACTGATCTTGTACTTCCCGGATTTCTCTTTTGTACTGTGTATTGATTTGATTTTGATTTTGTTTGAATTTTCTAATTTGTTCATACTCTTCTGTGTCAGTGAAGGCTACAGGTCTTTTGTCATTCAGATCATCATCTACCTTTGTAGATAAGTTAGTGACCTGATCCGAAAGTTCAACTACTTTCTCTGAAAATGTACTAATTTCCTCCATGTGTCTTTCTACTGTTTTTCTGAACCAAGTTTCAGAGTGTCCATTTGTGTTGAAATCGAATCTACTGTGTCCTTTAAGTTTTCCTGAGTTTTTGCAAGTTGCAAGTTGCGTAACCGAATCGGTAGATGCAACTGAGTCAATTTTAGGTTGCAAGGTCTCATGATTTTCATGAACAATAATTTGCAGTTCTTTTATGGCTGCTTCGTGATTCTGTAATGCATTTTCATGCCGCGAAAAAATAGACTGAAAATGCTCACAAATTTGTGTTTTTACGTCGTTACAGACTTTTTGACATTTCGATTCGATTTTATGTAACTCAGTAGTCAAATCTTCACGTGTTTGTTCAAGTGTGGTGTGAAGATTTTGTTCCATTGCGTCTAATTTTTTTAAGATTTTGTTCGACTGTGTCTAACTTTTTAAGATTTTGTTCCACTGTGTCTAACTTTTGAAGCTCATGCTGTGTTTGTCTCTGATTCTGTTCCATCGTGTCTAACTTTTGAAGATTTTGTTCCATTGTGTCTAACTTTTGCTGTGTTTGTCTCTGATTTTGTTCCATTTGTTGCATTAATTGTAATAACAATGCACTGGTGTCTGAAACATATTCCTCAGTGCTTTTCGGCAGTGAATTTGCACCGGCAACATTCACATCTTGACAAGTGGAAAATGTGTCTTGACTCATTTGAGAAAACGGTGAGGACGCAAAACCTGAATATACAGTATTTCCGAGATTGTTTCCTGTCATTTCGGATTCCTGAGGCGAGCTGTTGCCGACCGATCGATCGATAATGCTTCCCTGTTCACTAATTGTTTCACTGTGTACACCATTATTTGCAACCCGCTCCATTTCCCTATGCGCAATTACCAAATTACTACATTGAACATTAGTTAATTCATTACTCTGCGGCGCTAACACACTGCTTTCGTCTTCACTGTCATTTCTCAGTTTACTTTGGAGCCTAGTATTACGTTTTTCACACGCCATAATTGTCACAATATTTCACACGATAGCACAGAAAAGCACAATTTGAAGAGCAAAATAAAATAACATAGCAATAGAAATAATGTCTACTTATTTGCAAGCGCAGCTGCGAAATACTTGGTGCAAATCTACATGCATGCCACAACTGTTTTACTGTACAACAATGAAAAACTGCAACTACAAAGGAGATTTTCTCTACAATTACGCGCTAGCAATAAACAATAGCTACACTAATTACACAAACTACAAGAAAAAATCAGAAGATTCCAGTGAGGTATCCTCGGCTAAGGGTCGACATATGAAACGTCCCCTTTGAACAAGTTATACACGACTGTGCATAAACTGACATACAATATTTTTAGCGCAACGCAATCTGACTTTCAGAAATCCCTACAGAAGAATGGCCCTGACTAACATTAACCTATACCTTTCACAAATCACTTACCTCACCAAAAATCTTCGTTACTCGAACTACTGCAAAACAGCGAGCGCCACTGCTGCCAGCTAAATAAAAGATTCAAACTATGGAAGGCACTAACTACTGATAGGGATAGTTAGCAAATGAAAGATATTAATAGAGAACAAACAATGTATTTACCTTAATAGTCATAATATATATAGCAGTTCATGACAAATTACAAAACTCCGCCATCTCTCTCCCCACATCCACCACTGCTGGCGGCTCACCTCCAACTGCCCAACGCTACGCGCTGTTCACATCCAGCTGCCGCTGCCCAACACTACAATGGCAGACAACAATGCAAACTAGACACAGACTGCACACAGCACAGCCAGTGATTTTTTATACCGAGCGCTACGTAACGTTGCCAATAAGAAAACATAAACAGCCTACTTACACAGTCAACATTGTCAAAAGCTTTCTCTACGTCTACAAATGCCAGAAACGTAGGTTTGCCTTTCCTTAATCTATTTTCTAAGATAAGTCGTAGGGTCAGTATTGAATCACGTGTTCCAACATTTCTACGGAATCCAAACTGTTCTTGCCCGACGTCGGTTTCTACAAGTTTTTCGATTCGTCTGTAAAGAAATCGTGTTAGTATTTTGCAGCCGTGGCTTATTAAACTGATAGTTCGGTAATTTTCAGATCTGTCAACACATGCTTTCTTTGGGATTGGAATTATTATATTCTTCTTGCAGTCTGATGGTATTTCGCCTGTCTCGTACATCTTGCTCACCAGATGGTAGAGTTTTGTCAGGTTCAAATGGCTCTGAGCACTATGGGACTTAACTTCTCAGGTGATCAGTCTCCTAGAACTTAGAACTACTTAAACCTAACTAACCTAAGGACATCACACACATCCATGCCTGAGGCAGGATTCGAACCTGCGACCTTAGTGGTCGCGCAGTTCCAGACTATAGCGCCTAGAACCACTCGGCCACTCCGGCCAGCGCAGTTCTGGCTCTCCCAAGGCTGGCTCTCCCAAGGCTATCAGTAGTTCTAATGGAATGGTGTCTACTCCCGGGGCCTTGTTTCGGCTTAGGTCTTTCAGTGCTCTGTCAAACTCTTCACGCAGTATCATATCTGCCATTTCATCTTCATCTACATCCTCTTCCATTTCAATAATATTGTCCTCAAGTACATCACCGTACTTAGTGGTTATCATTTCTTTCGCAAGAATCCTGAAACACAAAACAAAAGATGTTCTTACGTAATTTGGGGAAACTAGCTTGGAATTTTGTTACATTGAGTGGTTCACCATGAAAAAAAAATCTGTTTTCGATTCTGCCCAATTTTAGCGAAGCTGAAAATCAGACTTGTGTGAATTGATGTATCGAAATGCTCAAAGAATATAACCGAGGAATCGCAAAATCCTAATACAACATCTTGTAACAGGGGATGAAAATTGCGAAATGTTCGCGCGAGATGGAAACTAAAGAAGCAGCCCAGTGTTTCAGTGTTCCAAGACGAACTGAAATAAAAAAAAGTCGTTCGTTCGCAATGCATTTCGAAGAAAATGATCGCTTGTTTCTTTGGTACCACTGGAAATACGACCATTTCAGTGAAGGGCATGTAATATTTATTTATATCTTTATTTATTTATACATCTAGTTCCGTAGGACCTAACTGAGGAGTTAATCTCAATGGTTATGGAACCAGTCAGCATACGAAATTACGTCTGAAAAAATGATAATAAATATAGGAGAATTTGCACAAATCCTACGCAAACGCCAAGTTGCTGAATATAGACTAGCATAGTCATGCAGGAATTTGATTAATGTTTTTTCGAAGAACTGTCTAACAGAATAGGAGAGAGCCTTGAAGATTTTCTTCAACATAGTATATATTCTTCAGAATTAATTTTATTGAGTTTACTGGTTTTCAGATTAGAAGGCCGTAATCAGACTTTAAACGTCTATCGTCGTTTAAAAAGTTACGATATTCGAAAAAAACTATGCAAAAGCTGTTAGTCGTCTAGAGTGAAGAACTAAGACACACAGTGAATGTCGTCTTTAACAGTGGAGCAGTAATGCAATCAAAAACGTAAAAAATTGATAGTAAATAAGTACACTGATCAGCTAGAACATTATGACCACCTATGCCTAACAGCTAGTATGGCCAACTTTGCTACGAGTAACAGTGGCGACTCGTCGTGACATGGAAGCTATGAGGCCTTGGTAAGTCACTGGAGGGAGTTGGCACCACATCTGCTCACTGAAGTCACCCATTTCCATGGGGGGGTGGGGAGGGGGGGAGGGCGATGAGCTCTGACTCCACGTTCAGTCACATTCCAGATGTTTCCGATCGGGTTAAGATCTGGCGAGTTAGGGGCACAGCACATAGACTGGAACTCACCACTGCGTTCATCGAACCATTCCATCACGTTCTGAAATGTGACACGCCGCATTATCTTGTTGAAAAATGCTACTGCCATTGGGAAACATGATCGTCATAACGGCGTCTACGTGGTGTGCAACAAGTGTACGATACTCCTTGGTCGCCATGGTGCCTTGCACGAGCTGGACCCAGAGATGCCAATATAAATGTTCCCCAAAGCACAATGGAGCCGCCCCCAGCTTGTCTCCGTCCCGCAGTACGACAAGGAGCTGTTCAACTGAAAGGCGACGGATTCGCGCCCTCCCATCGGCGTGATGGGGAAGGTATCGGGATTGATCAGACCATGAAACGCTCTGCCACTGCGTCGACGTCCAGTGCCGATGGTCACGTGCCCATTCCAGTCTTAGTTGTCGACGTCGTGTGTTAACATTGACCCACGCATGGTGCATGCGTGGGTCGTCGGCTGCGAAAGCACATTGTTAACAGTTTTCGGTGCACTGTGTGCTCAGACACGTACTCTGCCCATCATTAAAGCCTCATGTTAGTTCCTCCACAGTTCGCCACCTGTCCTGCTTTACCAGTCTGCCCAGCCTAGGATGTCCGACATCTGTAATGAGGGGTGGCCGCCTAACCCGTGAACGCGGTTTCACTTTGGTTTCCGAAATGTTCCTACCAAGCCTCCAGGTCATCACAATCTGTCGTCTGTCCAACTCAGCTATATCGCGCGCCTTCCCAATTCTACACGCGGACAGCACGCTCACTGATACTACATGCACCGTGTGTGTGTCTGGTTAGCACTCATTCCTCACCAGGTGAGGCTGCTATCGCCTGGACGAGTTTATAACGATAGAAGGTTGGTGATTATAATGTTATGGCTGATGAGTGTGTAATAAAAGCAAACAGGACAAATGTTAACACTTAACTTGAAAAAAGTTCCTATACAACAGTTTAAATGAAAAAAGTAATCCCAATAAAATGAAATTAGTAGTCGACAATACTACTAAAGGACAGCGTGAACAAGTATTATATAAAGAGCGATCAAAAAGTTTCCATTTGAGAATACTGCTGCAGCGTATAATCGTCGAAATGTAAGCAAGGGGTTAGCGTGACTTTCGAATGGAAACTTTTTGATCGTCCCTTATATATATGGAAAGCGAAACATGAACAGAGTAAAATATATAAATTACAGTTTTGACAACAGAATATATGGAGTATGAACGCAATCACAATGAAATAAATACAGGGGCGGAACAGAAAGGAACGGAGGGTATTGGAAGCACTCGAAAACTGTGTGGATTAAGTGAAATTTAGAAATAGGGAAGTATGGAGCTGTGTTTGATCATTTTATATTAAATCTGGACTGTTGGCTGGATATTTGTTTATTTCCAATACGTCCAATACGTTTGGTTTTCGGCCTCTATTTGCTAAGTGAAAGATATGGGAGTGTGACTCGAAGTTTTTGGCCTCATTCAGTACATGCTTAGCAAATGTGGAGTTATAATTCTGTAATGTCCAGTTCCTTTCATGTCCAAACAACCCAGCTGGCAGCTAGACATTACTTACTGAGGACTTTTTTACTACCTGTAAGAAGCTATCATTTTGTTTCCAGGCTATGTATCCTTGTAACTGATTCATTTAGAAATCAAGCATCGTTACACCTATACATCATACCTCAATTCATTAATGAACAATCCCACGCAAACAATAACTGTTTGCAACATAGCACGATGGTATAGGCGAAGTCGAGTCGAAAAAATTGGTACATACACTTATGGTCCGTCGAGCCGGTACACAGCCTCTAATTAGCTTACACAAGCGGCCTAAGCTTCAGCACATGCTTGCTGCGGGCGTTTTTGGCTAAAATCGTCTTTAAATATTAGAAACCCCTAGTTCTTGCACGTACTTGTACAATTGACGTTTTGTACGCTGTGCCTCAAATTTTTGTAATTTTAGCAGCATAGGATAAACAATCAAATCGTTTTGTTTGACTCGTCTTTTTACTACGAAGCTAATCCGCTTTTAAGGTTAAGTTTAGATGTAGTTGTCAACGTAATTAGTTTGTGCATAACGCTTAAAGGAGCCTTTTTTTCAGTTTCACGGAATAGTTTAAATTAATGATGTTAACGAAGTAAACGGTTTAGATAGATGTTGTAGGCCAATTTGAGGCTATTTTCCGGCTCGATAGAGCGCGGGTGTCTGATATCAGATTGTTTGTCTCAGTTTTCCCTACACAGGTATGGTACAATGTAAAATCTTACTGTTTAATGTAGTATCATTAATAGCGAAAACAAACACGGGTGAAAGTATGCGTTAATGGAAGCATTAAAGTTCCGGTCAATATGGATCTGCAAATAAACCATTTGCGAGATAATTTCGAATGTGCAGTTGTAAACCGCCACTGACTTCAATCTGAAATATTGTTCCAATTAGTAATAATTTGTTTGAAATGTAAACTTTTCGATTCTCATCTCGCTGAGTCATGTGTTTCCTTGACAAAAACTACAATACTGCTTCATCACGTCACATGTTGCAATTTACTGTGCACTCGTATGTCTTAAAGAAGATGTTTCAAGTCTCCTTCTCACATTTAAATACAGCACTGCACTCGTTCAAAAATGTGTGTGAATTCCTAAGAGACCAAACTGCTTAGGTCATCGGTCGCTAGACTTTCACAGTGCATAAACTAACTTATGCTAAGAACAACACACACACCCATGCCCGAGGGAGGACTCGAACCTCCGGCGGAAGGGGCAGCGTAGTCCATGACATGACACGTTAAACCGCGACGCCACTCAGCGCGGGGCACTGCTCTCTTCTCTGACGCGAGTGAGTTACCAATTCGGTCAAACACCTCCGGATCATCTCGTAACGACTGACAGTTGTGTACCATTCCCAGCCGCAGTTCCAACCGAATCAAGGAGAGTGCACCGTACTTTGCTTTTAAGATCACCCCAGTCAGAAAAATCGAAAGTTCGACGTCAGGTGATCGTATAGTATAAAATACAGATTGTACTCGACCTATCTGTATTGCACCGTATTGGCAAATTAGCCGCCATCTTACAACAACAGCAGCAAAATGTACTGGTATACTGTCATAGATTTATTACATGTTGCGCAATGGGATCATCCTCAAGCAGCCGAGGAAAGTATCTTCTACAATGCGTGACTGCAATAATCGAACAGAAAATGTGATATTATACACTGTTCGTCTTATCTAGTGTAAAATTTCTTTAATAAGTCGAAGTTAATCTTTAGAGAAAACTTGCACCCAAAGTGAAGATTCTACGTTGCTTAAAGAAAATGATGAATGCTAGTCAAAATTAAATATCACCAAACAGAACTATAATTCACAACACTCTATAAGATAAACTATATTTTCCCTTTCGATCTTTAGAAATGTACATAGAAATCAAGCTTATCGGCAGATTAAAACTGTCTGCCAGCCCTGTCGCGGTCAAGTGCTCTACCGACTTTTTTTTAGATGCAAGAATCTTTATTGAACAAACTAACAGTATATATATATATATATATATATATATATATATATATATATATTATTGGTATTTTGCCCTTAAAGAGCGCATTTGGACTAAACTACATGGCCAGTTCCTTTTGCTGCCTTCCTTGCTGCCCAAACTTCCCTCATTCGCTCGCTGTGTTTCTGTTTCCGGTCCTCTGTCCATGCTTCTTGTCGGCTTTGTGTCTTCGGCTTCATCTTGATTGCCTTTTTGGTTGCCCATATTTCTTTCATCTTCTGGCTGTGATCTTGCTTGCGTTCTTCGGTCCATTTTATGCCTGTTCGTTTGTCGCATTGTATCTCATGTAGTTTACTTTCGTATATGTTTATATATATATATATATATATATATATATATATATATATATATATATATATATATATAAAATGCAACAGTTCTTCAAGGTACAATTTAAACATATACTAATGATTTTTAGTTTAACAAAAATACTAGAAAAAATACTAAATACAACAAAATATAACACATTCTGTACTTTTTTTTCCATACATTAGAATGTGGATAAGGGTGTTTCATCATGTGACGGGTAGGAACGGCACACCCCAACTTTGAGGGGGTTCAAGGATGACGCTGCGGAGATAACCGGCAAAAGTTTGTCGGTAAGATGGTTTTCGGATGAGGGTGCTATGCGGGGTCACAACTTTGTACCAGAAATCGAGGACTGTATGCGGACCACTCTGAAAGAGGTATTCTAAAGCCTGTCCTCGAAACCAGATGAGTGTATGGAGCTTAGCAAGAGGGTAGTGATATGTTTGGGGCAACAACAAGAAATCTGGGGTTACCGTCGTTGGCGGGGCACGGAAGTAAAAGCCCACGATTCGTTGGATGAACAGCCAAACGTCTCATTTTAGGGGCCAAGTAAGACCGTGCTCATTGGTGTCTCCGAACTGACAGTGAGGGCAGAATGGGGAGGTGGCCAGTCCTATGCGATAAAGTCGACTATTAGTCGGGAATCGACTGAGCTATCCAAGCTTTACATCTGCCAGCACTCCGTTCGCAGGAGAGCTTCTGTAAAGTTTGGAAGGTAGGAGACGAGGTACTGGCAGAAGTAAAGCTGTGAGGACGGGGCGTGAATCGTGCTTGGGTAGCTCAGTAGGTAGAGCACTTACCCGCGAAAGGCAAAGGTCCCGAGTTCGAGTCTCGGTCCGGCACACAGCTTTAATCTGCCAGGAAGTTTCACCTCGCAAACAGTTTGTTTGAGGTCCTACATTTACCCTTATTATTTATTTGTACAGGAACGGGACTCTTGCGCTAATGTCAGTCTAGGCTTGATGCTAAAAGATGCAATGATAAGGATTGTGGCGCCGCTCCGAAGGAAAACTGCAGCCCTCAAGGGTCATGTGCCTGAGGGTTGAATCTCAAACTGGTGGCAGCTGTGGGGTTGCTGCTATGTAGCACACTGGACGGACCCCTAACAAGAATATCTGTGAATGCCAGACTATCTAATCCTACAAGAATTCCTACAAGATTATGGAGTTCTAAAAGGTTATTAATGATGTTTCCTATTGTATTCGGTGCAACCAGTTTCATAACCATATCATAGACAACGGGCACAGTTCGAGCATTAGACTCGTGTCAGATTCAAAGAAACGAATAAATTGAATGAACATTTACATAGCACGGAGTGAGGCTAGAGCACCTACTACAAAAGCGGGAAGTTCGTCTCAATACCCCAATAATTTATTTCGCAGCCTAGACACAGTAAGATCCAAACCTGCAAGGTAAAATGTATACAGACCGCAGAGGATCCTGAATTGAGTAGAATCAATGGTCGGAAGTGAACATTTCAGGCTGTATGGGATCTTGAATGAGCACTTTGCAGGACGCATATGTTTGTAAATTACTTATGTTACGTGAGAAACTGCCAGCCAAATCGGTGACGGTTGCGCTAACTTTAAAAAACAATGTACAATCGTATGTGATGTGATCACGCTGGTGTTTCCACTACTTGTGTTTCACGACTGATGATGCAAGATTAAGTAGTGTACATATAGTATTTATTCGATCATTCAAGCCAAGGAAAGCTGGACGAGATTCTCACCAAAGAATTACATCCACGGTAAAGTTTAAGGAAAATTGTGTTCGTTCCACTGTGAAAAGGTCTATCAAAAAACAGTTGTCAACTTGCCAGTGAATTGCACTCTTCAGTAAATTAATAATACGACTAGAACAGAGATTACACCAGTGTCATAGCCAACGTATGAAATCAATCGAGCCAAATGTTTCTGAATCTGTACAATTCTGTCAATCGATTAACAGCCAGTACTGCTGTGCTGAACTTCAGGAAGTTTTCATTGTCCATGAATGAGGCTCTTTCAAACGTGATGGTATTTTCTGCTACCCCACAGCAGGTCTGAAGAGATCAAATCCGTAAGTTATGGTCATCTCAAATCACCAGCAATAACAGTCTACAAACTAGTTGGCCGGAATTGTACAAGATCAACAAATGAGGTATCATTTGAATAATGCATGACCCTCAGTTTTCAGGAGACCATAGTTGATGGAAACTGACCAACCATTGTCCGGGTGAGAGTCTGGTTGGTGGTGTACCATCTCATTTAGATATTAATGTCCACGAACACTTCAGTTGCAAATAACATCATCGTTCTCTTGGAAGAGGACGTCCTGCCCAATTAATTAGTTGCATGTTCCTTAGATGTGGAACGCTTCAGTTTATAGGATATGTATACAAGACTAGTGTTAACATTATATACTACATTTTTTGTATTAACTAAAGGAAACACTTTCTTTAGTCCCACTCATGCAACTGCACTTAAAAACTAGGTTTTTCGATATGCACCAGTTTTTAAGTAGCAGTTCTTCCATGGAATACAAGAAGTTGCCCAGTAGAGTGAATCTAGGTTACATTTCAAACTACCTAACCGATATTTTATGTTATTAGGCAAACCATCAAAAATATTTGATGCTGCGTATTGAACTCCTTTTTGAATAACTAACAGCTATAATAAAGGGCAATGACGGTCATTTTTCCCTCTAGTATTGTAAGTATGGACACCAGTGTTCTTCTAAAGTTGTATTGGATTATGTATGACAAATTATGCTGGCGAATATACGCACCGTGACGGCGTCGTTATAATGCTAATTCCTTGAAGATGTAACTACATGACACCTGTGGGCGAACACCACATATTCTTATTCTATAAGGCATTATTAAGTGAAAATATACAAAATATGTCAGGAGGGTGATTCATTTTTTCGAGGTCATCAATTATATAAAGAGTAACAGTAACTGAATTTAATTGTTCGAGAAGCTCCGTTCCAAATGGTTCAAATGGTTCCAAGCACTATGGAACTTAACATCTGAGGTCATCAGTCCCCTAGACTTAGAACTACTTAAACGTAACAAACCTAAGGGAAATCACACACATCCATGCCCGAGGCGGGATTCGAACCTGCGACCGTAGCAGCAGCGCGGTTCCGAACTGAAGCGCCTAGAACCGCTCGGCCACAGCGGCCGGCAGAAGCTCCATAATATGCTTCTTACAGTTCAGGTTTTCATCTACATGTGCACCAAGAAATTTCGAGTATTCTGCTGTATTTATTGATTTCCATTGATGAGCTACATCAGTTGTTTATACGACTCAATTTATTATACTGAAATGAATATAGTGTCTCTCTTTTCAAAATTTGGGAAGAGTCCATTTTCTGAGAACAACCCCATTAATTCTTTGAAAAACATCACTAATGGTCTCTTCTGTTGCTTTCTCCATAATGGGATTTACTATAACACCAGTATCATCTGCAAAAAGTACCAGTTCTGTTTGTTGAATATTAAGTAGGAGGTCATCACTAATATAAGGAATAGTAGTGGTCTCAAAATTGAACCCCGTGGGACTGTCTTTGTGATTTCTCCCCTATCACTAAAATTTTGTACCCTTCCAATTGAGCATAACTTTTTGCATTCTGTTTATTATGTACTATTCTAACCAGTTGTGGGTAAAGTCATCAGTTCCGCAAACCTTGAGTTTACCAAAATGTGTAACATTATCTACAGAATCAAACACCTAGGGAAGCTCACAAACAATACCAATTGGCGATATTGTATTATTTAAGGCTTCTAATATTTGATGAATGAATGAATAAATAGCATTCTCAGTCGAGCACCGTTCTGGAATCCAAACTGTAATATGGTAACAAAATTGTTACTGGTTAAATGTGAAACTACTCTTGAGTACATTCTTTTTCCGAATATTTTGCAAGAAAACATCAATGAAGAAATATAATGATAATTGTTCATGTCTTTTTTATCACTTTTCTTACGATCAGGCTTCACAATCACATACTGCTATCTGTCCAGAAAAAAATTTCTGTGGCAGGGGTACATTACAAATGTATATCACAACTGACATTGCTTATTAAGTTAGAATAACTATTCAGAATTCTGTCTGAAACTCCATCAACGCCATATGCCGAGACATTTCACTATGGAGTTTCATGAAGCTGTTGGTCTATGAAACCACAGTACAAAATGAAAACGAACTGGATAATAGGATCTTATCTGAGTGTCTTATGGTACAACAGCCAACAAGGAAATGTGAGAGAATGCAGAAAGAATGTCACATGCCTTTATAACGCTAGCACTGCAGCTGGTGACGGTCGCTTTGACAAGTTAGTGTTCGGTTAAGTAGTTGCTATAAGTTGTTAATGTCAAAAGAAGATGTAATATTCATTTCTGTTGACCAGTTTCTTATCTCAAATTACACATCTCAGGATCCTCTATCATTTCACGGATTTCAGCCCTAGAATTATTGGATAACTTGTAACAGAGGTCATGTTTCCGTTATGACCAGAAAAAATTTAGTTGCGACCACGCAACTCGATGATGGTGTTAATGATTCTCTACATATTCACCCTTCAAAGCAACACGTTTTTACCAACGCTGGATGACTCGCTGGAGATCTTGGTTGTAGAAGTTTGGCTCTTCAGGAAATGTTCCAACTCGTCACCAGTCTGGAAATGCCTACCACACAATGATTTCTCCATCTGAAAAAAGAGGAGGAAGTCACTGGGTCCCATTTCAGGAGATAATAGGGCGTGAGACAAAATTTTCAATACATGTAGTATTACGTCCGCCCCCTTTTGTTCAGGCTTCTGTCACAGTTCATTCAAGACTAGTCTGGAATGAACTGTGACAGAAGCGTGAACAATAGCAGACTGATATACTAGGACATGTATTAAAACTATAAAACAATTCACTGATAATGGCTAGGCACAAGCCGAAATCTAGATTTGCTTTAATAAAATCTGAAAAAAAAAGGATTACTGATTGCTGGGCTCCATCATTTGGAAAATGTGTTACAAGATGTTATCCTGTTACCGTACACTTCGACCAACACAGAACCTATAGTTGCGGCGTTTTCCCAATTCAAATGCAGAAAAATTACCGCGCTATACTCCGCTTTACCAAAGGACTGCGCCGTTTTGTTTTGGGTCTTCTAGCGGGGATCTATGATACGGTGGTGACGGATTTCACTGTGTACCTCGACTGCCGGCATGAACATGCAAACAATCAAAAAATTAATTCCTTAACTTTAAGGACACAAAATTTGGGTTTTTAAACTCCAAATCCAGCAAAAATCAATTTATTTCTTTTTCCTATTGAGCCAGAAATGCTTCGACACCTACGTGTTAACTTCCGGGGGTCTCGAATTATTTCTGTAAAAGAATTATACAGAGTAATATTTTAGTGAGGTGACTTGCTACAGCTATTAGGAACTTGAAGAACTGCATTTTAGCTATCAGTGGTAAAAAATATTCTGTATTATTTACCGGCTTTGGTCGTAGCGACCATCATTAGAAAGATGAAAGTCCTCAAAGTTACAAGATATTTACTTAACCATACGCAATACATCACGACTCTAAACGGCTTAAAATTGGCCTCACAGTTACGCATAAAAGAGTATGAAAAAATCCGCGAGAGGACTAATTTCAGTAAAAACTGCATGAGGACTGATCTCGGTTAAAACTGAGATCAGTACTTGCGCTATTTCTTTCATACTCCATTGCTGTTTAGAGTCATTGTGTATTGCGTATGGCTAAGGGAACATCTTATAACTTTGAGTTAATTTAAAATAAATCTAAAGTAAATATGAATGATTATCCCCTGATATATGCTTTCTCCTCCTGTGACGACGGTTGCTACGACCGAAACCGATAAAGAATAAAGAATAATTTGTACAGCTGACGCAAAAATGCTGTTCTTCAAATTATACAAAGATATAATTGTTTGCCTGTTTTAAGCCAAAGAACTATAACACGTGCCTCTTTATTTTCTTTTGATTGCTCTCTTGAATTTAAGTTAATTGTGAAAGCGGATTTGTACCGGTCCGCTTTTTATCGTTTAACAGCCTGTCAATTGCAGAGACATCGGGAGAATTTGTGTAAAAAGTTGTTTATTTTTGGAACGTTTTTCCTAGAGTTTTAGAGGTGTGTACCCCGTACTCCGTTTTGCAAACCATTATGCACCATTTTTGTATTTTATTCATTGACTGTAATTATTACATTTCTGTCACACTTTTTGCCATTTACCATCACCTGTGTTACACGTTTTCATACATAGAACGAGTTTCTGGAGTAAACTCATGTCGCCGTACTCATCGAGGGAAACAACGTTACTGTCGGCACTCAGCTGATTCTCGTCGGGTTTTTCCCAGGTGTGGAGCTAATTTTGAATGTTTGGTTTTCGAGCTGCATCTGCCAGGGAGAAACCTACATTATCGTGTATGTGTGTTCGTGTGCGTACGTGCGCGTGCGCCTGTGTGTGTGTGTGTGTGTGTGTGTGTGTGTGTGTGTATGTGTGTGTGTGTGTGTGTATGTGTGTGGGAAAGAGAGAGAGAAGTGCGGGGTGGAGGGGCCTGAGAAGCAGGAAACAATGTTTTGTTACAGTGTCATATATTCGTTCAAAATTTGCTTTCCTTGTATTAATGCTATCACCTTTTTAAACTCTGTGGTTCTCAGAACACCTCGTTTTAAAGTCCCTTCACGTTTGGCCCGTGTAGGCAAATATGCATGAGCTACAAATTAACTAATGGATTTCATCATTGTTAAGTTGGCTGCGAAGATGTTGTGTTGCTTGCACTGTATGTTATCTGTAGACCTTGTTTCTTCAGTATATTCTACACCCATTACAGTTGTTGTATATTAGCATGTACCACGTTGTGTTCCTTGTTAGGAGTTCGTGTTCTCCTGCTTTCCCTGTGTTTGTCATGTATAGGCATTCCTAGCTCTTCGTTGTAACTGGAAATTTATTCTTAGTTTGTTCTTTCTCAATTTGCTTTATTATTTTGTTGTTTAGCTTGTTTGTTGTTTGTGTGTTGTGAGCTCATACCGTTCAGTCAACTGCCTTCAGTTCAAGACTTGAGTAAGAATAAATTACACCAACATGGAGACAGGAGAAATGCACCTCATTATGAAGAGCATAACTTCGCAAATCAGTAATAACAAGTGCACATTTTCCTTGTGTTTCTGTTTGATTACTGTCAGCTTCAGCAAGTGGACGAGTTACATTACCCCGAGTATCAACTCTGTGTACTAAAGGAGAGTCAAAGTCAAATTCGTGTTAGATTTGCAATAACGTCTTGTTTCGTGAATGGTACCCTGTGATGCGATTTACAACAGATCTAATTGAGAGGAGATGCATTACTGAATAAAAAATATAGGATGCTTTTTAAAAAAGACGTACTGCTGTTAAAATTATCGTAACCAACAAACCCACAAGAAAGGCCATCATGCTAGTTAATTGCCACCTAGTAGCTACGCAACAATTGATTCATATACTTTTTTTTATTTTGGTTCTTGACCAAAAGTAATTAGAAGTTGTCAAACTAAAAGGGCCTCACTGTATATCTGAATGGGTTTACTTGATGCTTTTAGAATTGGTTTCTTGCAGGCACAGATGGCAATTATATTATTATTTTTTATTATTATTATTCTTATTATTACTGCCTGCGCTGGTGGATGAGTAATTATTGTCGCCTTCGCGTAACTGTAAGTTCCATTACATGCCTTGTATTGGAAGAATAAACAATATAAACAAACCTAAAGAGTATTTTCAGTGTATTCTTAGAAATTTTAAACACCAGGTTATAATAAATATTTAGAAATGAAATTACTGGGAAAATCACCACTGTGCTTTTCTGACGTACTGTAACTACTGTGTTGTCCATGTTGTCCATTCGAAACAGTGATGAAATATAGATTTTTGAGGGAATAAACAGTCAGCAGAGAAGAGAAGCCCCAAAACACTTGTTCAGACACATTTTGATAAGGGCTGTTCTTACTTTTACATCAGAAAAGGAAACTTTATCTATTTTCCAATATTTTATACACTCTGGTCGTAAGGACTTATGGATAACAGTGTCACCATAATAAGGCGTCTACAAGGGCGGCATTTGCCTCCCTCATGGAATGCGAGTAGGAACTTTTTATTCATTATAGAATTCTCTCGAATTTCTGGCAATCATTGTCTGCAACTCCACTAATTTGCGTAGCTAACGTTGTTGAACGAGACGAAAAATACTGCAACTTTAGCAATCACTACATTGCCTGCGTTTTGTTAGCTATTCTGTTCACACGAAATTATGCCTCTTGAATTGCGCAACTGTGGTTTTGACGCTGATCTGCAATGAATATGGATACGAACCTTGACAGAACCTTGTCGATATAAAGACTTCAATATTTTGCTGCCGCTTTCTAGTTGAGCCCCTGCCTAGCTCCAAAAGCTATCCAACCAGTCAACCTGGCGCACGCATTCCATCGCCGATTCCCAGCACATAAAAATGGCAGTAGTATACGTTGAGATATAATTAAGTAATCGATTATAGATTATGGAAACAAAATAGATCGTAACACCTTGCAACAGACTCTATGATTCTAACCTAACTTGATATTATGCAAATTCTATTTTTGTTATACGAAAGACATGTTTCTAACAACAAAGCAATGTTGGTAACTCGTTGCTGATTCCATAGATACCAATCAAATTGTCTGAAATTGTATTTTCAGAGCCCTGTAATAACTCCATATTTCGAACACTGATACCATATAAATCCATCACCTGATATTTCGTTGCCATAATTTAAGGATCTACAACACGATAGGGTAATAGGTTTCATGAGGGACTTACTCTTTTGGCTAATTACAAAACTGTATCACGTTGGACAAAGGAATCTGCTGTGTAATTTCAAAATCCAGTTAAAAGATGTTTTCAAATATGTAGCTCAATCAATTTATGTCAGAGGACAAAAGATTGCTGTACACACCAGTACCTCTAATACCCAGTAGCACGTCCTCTTGCATTGATGTATGCCTATATTCATCGTGGTATACTATCCACAAGTTTATCAAGGCAATGTTGGTCCAGCCTGTCCCTCTCCTTAACGGCGATTCGGCATCCATTCCTCAGAGTCGTTGGTGGGTCACGTCGTCCATAAACAGCCCTTTTCTATCCATCCCAGGCATTTTCGATAGGGTTCATGCCTGGAGAACATGCTGGCATTTCCAGTCGAGCGATATCGTTTTCCTGAAGGAAGTCATACACAAGATGTGCAAGATAGGGGCACGAATTGTCGTCCATGAAGACGAGTGCCTCGCCAGCTTGCTGCCGATATGGTTGCACTATCGGTCGGAGGATGGCATTCACGTATCGTACCGTTAAGGCGCCTTCCATGATCACCAGCGGCGTATGCCGGCTCCACATAATGCCATCCCCAAAACAGCAGGGAACCTCCAACTTGCTGCACTCGCTGGACAGTGTGTCTAAGGTGTTCAGCCTGACCGGGTTCCCTCCAAACACGTCTCCGACGATTGTCTGGTTGAGGGTATCGCGACACTCATCGGTGAAGAGAACGTGATGCCAATCCTCAGCGGTCCATTCGGCATGTTGTTTGGCCCATCTGTACCGCGCTGCATGATGTTGTGGTTGCAAAGATGGACCTCGCCCTTGATGTCGGGAGTGAAGTTGCACAGCATGTAGCCTATTACGCACAGTTTCAGTGGTAACACTACGTTCTGTGGCTGCACGAAAAGCGTTATTCAACATGGTGGCGTTGCTGTCAGGGTTTCTCCGAGCCATAACCCGTAGGTATCGGTCATCCACTGTAGTAGTAGCCCTTGGGTGACCTGAGCGAGACATGTCATCGACAGTTCCTGTTTCTCTGTATCTCCTCCATTTCTGAACAACATCGCTTTGGTTTACTCCGAGACGCCTGGACACTTCCCTTGTTGAGAGCCCTTCCTGGCACAAAGTAACAATGCGGACGCAATCGAACCGCGTTATTGACCTTCTAGGCATGGTTGAACTACAGACAACACGAGCCGTATACCTCCTTCGTGGTGGAATGACTTGAATTGATCGGCTGTCGAGCCCCCTCCGCCTAATAGGTGCTGCTCATGCATGGTTGTTTAAATCTTTGGGCGGGTTTAGTGACATCTCTGAACAGTCAAAGGAACTGTGTCTGTGCTACAACATCCACAGTCAGCGTCTTTATTCAGGAGTTCTGGTAACTGGGGTGATGGAAAAGTTTTTTTGATGTGTGTATCTAGCACTGGATCCCAAACACATCAGGTCGATTAATATTAACAAAATATTAATCTCATTAATAAATTATCCATAAGTTTGGAAATGTGGTTGTTACGTGAGATATCAGGCCAGTTTTGGAATCACCACTACATCTGCTTTAAAATGAGACACTTTATATAACGTTTCACGTTGGAGCGTAACATCTATAGCACAAGTAAACCCAGGGACAAAACTCCTGAAATGCTCTGCGGCCAATATAAGTCATCTTTGTAATCGATGCGATCCATTATTTGGATTTGTGGTATCATTTAATTTATGGGAACTTGAAACTTATTTTAGACATCCAGTGATAGGCAATGCTAAAAGGTTCCACTGACTCGTCCCCAGTTCCCTTAAGGACGCCCCCTCCCATCGACGCAGAATCGAATCTCAACTGTAATTTACCACTAGTCTGCGTAGAAAGAAAACGCATGATGGCTTACTGATTCCGCATTCAGCTTTTCTCAAAAGATGTACTGCAGTGCACGCGGAAGAGCACAACCGTTGTAGATGTTTGTATCAATATTTAGGTCTAGTTTCAAACATATCAGTTGAAAATAGAAAATACGTTTTTTCTAGAAGAGAGGGGCCGAAATGTGCAATTCCAAGGTCGAGTACAACGTGCTCTCCAGGATTGAGATCGTGTCGAATGGTATGAGTGAAACAAAGCGCTATACGCAGTCAGAGAACTACGAATTTTGCGTTCCAGTTGGCATGCTACATAATAATGAGACAAGCTGGAGGGATGAGAATTACCTTGATGCAGTCCGAGGCTGCTAAAAGTTGATGCTATTCCCACATTCATCTACACATATATTGGCTCTGGGCTATACTTTACATAGCCTGCCCAAAAAATATAGTTTTCACAACACTGTTTATCCAACTTCAGTTACTCCACTCGACATTAAACAAAATAGGAATTATGAACGTTATGCAGTAACACTATTAACATGAACAGATGTGAAGTTTTATAAGCAAAGTGATGTAGGTGGCATAAGAATTAAATTAACCTTTTCAAAAATTTATTCGCTGTTTCTTCACGTCAGGGGGGTGTTAATATTGATAGTGAAACGTATTTTCTCAATAATTTTGACTTTTTTTCCTATTTCAGACTTTTAATTTTCAGGTTCAACCTAATGTTATCGAAATATGAAAAAATTTATTTTGGGGACATTTTTTAGCTTTATTTTATAATTTATTGGATACCCTAGAATTAATCATAAGAGGATTTACTGACAGAACGTTGAACCAAAAAGTAGGCTCCATATTCATATTAATAACGTAAAAAGATGTTCTTTCCATGCGCTATTGTAATATACTTACATTTTAAGTAACAAAGTGATCTAGCTTAAAAGCTGTAAGAAGATAAACGTCAATGTTTTGAAATACTATAAGTCTTTTGTACTTCTTGTCAAATTTAGTTCTTGGGGAACGACGTGTTTTGAAACACATCAAACTAATTACATTTGGTGCATTACAAGGTTCCATCTTACGGCCCTTACTTTTCCCTGTGTATCTCAATGGCCTTTCATCAGTAACATTACCAGTTGTCAAGTTTATTTTGTTTGCAGATCATATAAACACTGAAATAAATAGCAACTCAAGTGAAGTCTTACGAGATGTGTGAGGAAAGTAATGGGACAGATTTTTATCTATTATAATTTTTATTTGTCCTCGGGGTCTTTTACAGTGGCATTTCTGAACAAAATCTTCTCGGTTTTCAAGCCACGTCAGTTCGAATAAAATTATCGAGCTTTCGATGGCCGTCTTCACCATCGTCGTCAGGAGTAAAACCACTGACCGCCAGGGCTGGTTTTCTTTCCTTTATGGTAACTTCAACCTCCTGCCATATTTGCAAGTGGCACATTGACGCCGCTCTTCAGCTGAGTGAAACATAAAAATGTAAAACATAGAGATTTTAAAGATAACAAGGGGATATAATGTGAATGAAATACACAAAACAAGGATAATGTAAATGGAAGACATAGTCCCAAACTTAAACCAGAGAAAGCATAAACAAAAACCACACTGAATGAAGACGTTGAAGAAACATTGGCGGCCCTTATAAGACTGTGAAAGTGTAGGTCACAGCATTAAAACTCACACGGCATGAAAACATTTTAAAACACTGTACTTGTAGCAGAACACAAACAGAAATCACGAAGCACTTCGCAAGTTAAAATGGGAAGGACCTGCCAAGCGAGATCAGGCCACAGAGGGAGAAGAGGAAGAAGATGAGTTGGTGTGTTGGAGGAGGAGGAGGCAGGTTGGGGCAGCAGGGGAGGAGGATCTGGGAGCACACCAAGGGAGAGGAGACACGGTGGATGGGGGTGGGAGAAGGAGCAGTCTGGTAAGGAGCACAAAGATAGGGAAAGGAGGGGGAGAAGCAAGTGAAGAACGCCTAGGAATGGGGTGAGAGGAGGGTTGGAGTCAGATTCGGAAGGAATGATAGATGTTGCAACGAAGCTCATCATTCAGGATGGGAAGTTTCTTTGGGGTAGAACAAGGACATGGAGGATGTGGATGTGCAGTGTAGGTGAGGCACAGTAGTATAGGTGTGGCAATGTATGGGGGATTGGAGAGGAAAGGAGACACCAGGGAGTGAGAGGGATAGAGTTTGCGGATGGTGTAGAGGATGCAAATGTGTTCAAGGTAAGCAAGGAAATGTGAGAAGGTGATTAGTCACAGAGGATCCTCGAGATGGACAGGAGACGGATACAGAAGGTGAGGCGTGGCGCATCGCGTTCAAGGATCTGGAGTTCTGGGAACGGCAGTTTCAAATGTGGCGCTGGCCACTGGAGCCACCTGACGTCACTGGTCCCACAGCAGGCCAGAAGTGCTATCAGCTGCCCAATCACCTTCCACATGTGTGTCGTTTTGGCCCTCTCTGATTGGTGCCAGAGCCTGAAATGGTGGCTATATAAGCGGAAAATCATGCCAGCCAAGCTCCCCTCCCGTCATCCCTAGCCATTCTTCTCTTGCTCCTCCCCCTCCTTTCCCTATCTGTGTGCTCCTTACCGGATTGCTCCTTCTCCCACTCCCCTCCCCCCATCTCCTCTCCCTTGGTGTGCTCCCAGATCCTCTTCCCCTGCCGCCCCAACCTGCCTCCCCCTGCTCCAACATGCCCGCTCATCTTCCTCCTCGTCTCACTCTCTCTGGCGTGCTCTCGCTTGGCAAGTCCTTCCCAGTTCTGGGGCAGAGATCCAGGTGATAATGACATAAAAGAGGATGGCATGGATCAAGGATTTGTAGGTACGGAGGAGGGTGCCGAGCTGGCATGATTTTCTGCTTATATAGCCACCATTGCAGGCTCTGGCACCAATCAGAGGGGGCCAGAATGACTCATGCGCGGAAGGTGATTGGGCAGCTGATAGCACTTCTGGTCCGCTGTGGGACCAGTGACTTCAGGTGGCTCGAGGGGACGGCGCCACGTTTGAAACTGCCGTTCCCTCCTCCCTAAATAGGTCAGACAATTCGTACAGCTGCAGAGTGTTGTACCGAGCACAAGCGACAAATTAAACAAACAAGTCGGCTAAAGCTGAGGATTGCACTTTTTGCAAACATGAAGGTCTTGGGTCATGTGTCAACATACTGGGATTCTGTTATAAAAGCGGCAGTTGATATTAGAATGACCAGTAAGAATTTTAACAAAAGCCAGGGCGGGCTTTGGAAGTCGAAAGGAAGCGATGACAAATGCTTGACGCTTGTAGGCAGACGAAAGCAGCAGTTTCAAATGTGGCTCTGGCTCCTCGCCCACCTGACGCCACTCGGTCCGGGTCAGAGGTGATATGAGCTGCCCAGTCACCTTCCACGCACGTGTCGTTTCGGCCTCTCAGATTGGTACCAGAGGCTGCAGTGGTGGCTATATAAGCGGAAACCCGTGCCAGCACCGGCCCTCCTCCCTTTCCCTGAGCGGTTTTCCTCCCTCTTACGCCCTCTTCCCTTCCCCGTGCCCCCTTCTGTGCCTCTGCGCTCCCTCCTGCCTTGCCTTACCTTTTCATATCGCACCCCGCCCGTCTCCTGCTTCTTGGTGCGCCCTCCCACCATTTATTTCTTTTTCTCACACCGATTCCAGCCCCCACCCGCTATTGCACCTTCCTCTCCCCTCATTTTCCCTCCTCTCAGGCCTCCCATCCGTCGACACGTCCCTACAAGCGGTTTTTATTTCCTTGTATGTGATCCATCACTTGCAGTGGTTTTTTAAGTGTCCCGCACTCTCTGTGTTTTAATACTGTGGCCGACTTTTAAATAGTTTCTGTGAATTAGGTGTTTTTTAAGTACCCCACACATTGCCGACTGTGTTATTTTAACTGTATGTCGCTTTTTTTGACTGGCCCCCAATGAAAGGCTCCCTGTTACTGTGTATTTTAATTTCCATTATCTCCATTTACTGTGTTTTCCTATCCCCTACTTTTCTCCTTTATGTTGTTTTAAGTGTTTTCTGTTACATACTTCATGTCTTTCGGCTGAAGAGCAACGCCTATGCTGCTGCCAGCCTGTCCCAAATGGGGAATTGAAATAAAATAAGGAAAAAGAAAAACAACCCCAGCAATCAGTGGTTTTACTCTTGACGATGATGGCAGGGACAGCTATCGAAAGCTCTAGAATTTTATTCGAATTGACGCAACTTGAAAACCGAAAAGATTTTAGTTAAATTTTCTATTTGTTTCTAACGACAATATTGTCCCCTCCAAAGTAGTTCCCCTATGCAGCTATGCACTGGAGGAGTCATTGTTCCCAGTTTTGGAAGCAGCATTGAAAGGCTTCAACCGGTGGTACATTTAACATATCGGTCACATTTTTTTGAGAGTCCTTTTAAAGTATTTCTCAATTTTTGAAAAAGAAAAAAATCACAAGGACGCAAATCAGGTGAATAGGGAGCTTTTGGAACAACAGGAATGAATTTTGAGGTCATAAATTCCGTGATGGAAGTGGCCATGTGACATGGAGCGTTGTCGTGATGCTGAATCAATTTGTCTGCAAAGTCTGGTCTCACTCGATTCGCCCTTTTCCTAATTGTTTCAAAGATATCTTTGTCAAACACCTGATTGACAGTTTGTCCTGGAGGAGCAAATTCCTTATGCATGGGCACGTTCTATGTTTCTGTCGGTTTTATAAGTTGAAAGTTTTCCTGAGCGAGCTTCATCTCCAATGTGTTCTCGACTTTGCAAAAATGATTTGTACCAGCGAAAAACCTGTGATCTTGATAAGGAATCTTAACCATAGGCCTTTTTCAACTTTTTAAAGGGAACACTGGAGGATTACCGAAGTTTGACCCAAAACTTGATGACATAACGTTACTCCGAATTCCGCTGTTCCATTTTCGTGACACACAACAAATACGTAATTTCATTGATGGGCGCGCGGAGCTGAAAATTGGTCTGAGCATCTGGAAGTGATGAACACCCTGGGCTACACAAGTAGAACAATGCAGCGTTGCCAGATCGCTCGAAGTGTTTTCAGTCTAATACCTTTCTGACCCACCTCCCAGGAATATCGGTTAATCAAGTTTTCATAGACATTAATAAATAGTTCCTTGCCAGTTCTTTGTCAATGAACTTTTAAAACACTCAGTACAAGCAGTTCTGAACTTTTAAGACGTTTCCAAACAGCGGATGCATAATATATGATGACAAACGGAAATAGTGAACTGTGTAAATTTTGGGGATTACAGACATAACAAAATCAGCTAGCACGAGCACATCACAGAATTCCATAATTCCATGTGCGATTTTTTTTTTTTTTGGTAACTCGTAAAGTGAAGCTAATGTTTTCCTGGTCTAAAAACCTGCAATAAGAATTATTTGTGGAGTGAACTCCAAAACATCCTGCAGAAGCCTGTTTATGGAACTAAGGATATTAATTACTGTTTCTCAGTATGTAAGTGGCGTTCAAAAAGAAATGAGCTGGAGGCATAATTACAGAAACCAGTACCTGCATGTTAGAAGTATTGACCCTGGCTGTTGAGACACTTGTCCCATTGTGACCCAAGGTGGTGAATGGTTGTCTCATAAAATTCCCGAGGCTGCGATGTTAACCAGTTCCGCACATACAGCTGGACGTCTTCGTCCGAGATGAATCGTTTGCCCCTCACAGCCTTTTTAAGGGGACCAAAAATGGAGTAATCACAGGGAGAGATGGCCAGACTGTATGGAGGGTGGCCGAGAACCTCGCATTTGAATTTCTGCAGGCGTGCCGCGACTGTGTTGGCCTTATGAGGCTTTGCATTGTCTGGAGCAGAATGACCCCGTAGGTGAGATTGCCTAATCGTTTTGATTTGATCGCTTGGCGAAAGGTGGTCAAGGTTTGCAAGTAACTCTGGGCATTCACTGTTGTCCTGTGCTGCAGGAAGTGAACCAGAAGGAGGCCATCTTGGTCAAAGGAGAACGTCAGCATAACTTTTACTCCACTCATGTGGATGGTCTCCACTTTTTTTGGTGGTGGTAACCCTGGATGCTTCCACTGGAAACTGTCGTTTTTATTCTGGTTCGAAGTAATGACACCATGATTCATCTCCAGCCACCACTCGTGACAGGAACGCATTCCCTTCGCGAGTATAGCGCTACAATTGAGCAAGACAGTGGGCCATTCGACATGCCTCCTGCTGTGTTTGAAGATTGTGGGGCACCCGCTGGGCACACGTTTTGCGCATGTGCAGCTGTGCAGCAGTCGTTCCTTCATGATGGTGTGAACACTTCCGACGCTCAATCCGACCACTGCGGCTATGGCTTTCACTGTCACTCACGGCGGTCCTGGGCAATGAGTGCATCCACCAGCTGGACGATGTCATCGGTGATGTAGTGTGGCGCTCCAGACCGTGCATCATCGGCTAACGACACCCATCCTTCCCTGAAGCGCGTCTTGCCACGCCTTGACCCTTGCAAGGGACATGCAGTGTTCGCCGTACACTTGTGACATCGTCGATGAATGTCCATTCCTCCTACTCCTTCCGCTGTCATAAAACGAGCAACACGTCTTTGCTCTTCTGTTAAAGCCTCCATGTCACTGTTTGCAACGCAACCGGCACTTGGCAGCATTGGACGATTGATACATACTGCTGCTAGTCTGTACAGTCACGTGACGTGCACGTGTGCCCTCTAGAGATGGGCTGTGAACTTCCACACACTGGTCGGAACCACACCTCGTTACACATGCCACAATATTATCCTCCTGTCACCAGTTTGCGCATTCCAGATTCCGGCTCGTTTCTTTTTGAAGGCCCCTTATATTTATTCTTCAATGGAATATGTCATTAAAAATCTACACTATTGGCCATTAAAATTCCTACACCACGAAGATGACGTGCTACAGACGCGAAATTTAACCGACAGGAAGAAGATGCTGTGATATGCAAATGATTAGCTTTTCTGAGCATTCACACAAGGTTGGCGCCGGTGGCGACACCTACAACGTTCCGAAATGAGGAAACTTTCCAACCGATTTCTCATACACAAACAGCAGTTGACGGGCGATGCCTGGTGAAACGTTGTTGCGATGCCTCGTGTAAGGAGAAATGCGTACCATCACGTTTCCGACTTTCATAAAGGTCAGATTGTAGCCTATCGCGATTGCGGTTTATCGTATCGCGACATTGCTGCTCGCGTTGGTCGAGATCCAATGACTGTTAGCAGAATGTGGAATCGGTGGGTTCAGGAGGGTAATACGGATCGCCATCCTGGATCCCAACGGCCTTGTATCACTACCAGTCGAGATGACAGGCATCTTATTCGCATGGCTGTAACGGATCGTGCAGCCAAGTCTCGATCCCTGAGTCAACAGATGGGGACGTTTGCAAAACAACAATCATCTCTACAAACAGTTTGACGACGTTTGCAGCAGCATGGACCTTCAGCTCGGAGACCATGGCTGCGGTTACCCTTGACGCTGCATCACAGACAGGAGCGCCTGCAACGGTGTACTCAACGACGAACCTGGGTGCACGAAAGGGAAAACATCATTTTTTCGGATGAATCCAGATTCTGTTTACAGCATCATAATGGTGGCATCCGTGTTTGGCGACATCGCGGTGAACGCACATTGGAAGTGTATATTCGTCATCGCCATACTGGCGTATCACCCGGCGTAATGGTATGGGGTGCCATTGGTTACACGTCTCGGTCACCTCTTGTTCGCATTGACGGCACTTTGAACAGTGGACGTTACATTTCAGATGAGTTACGACCCGTGGCTCTACCCTTCATTTCATCCCTGCGAAACCCTACATTTCAGCAGGATAATGCACGGCCGTATGTTGCAGGTCCTGTACCGGCCTTTCTGGATACCGAAAATGTTCGACTGCTGCCCTGCCCAGCACATTCTCCAGATCTCTCACCAATTGAAAACGTCTGGTCAGTGGTGGTCGAGCAACTGGCTCGTCACAATACGGCAGTCACTGCAATTGATGAACTGTGGTATCGTGTTGAAGTTGCATGGGCAGTTGTACCTGTACACGCCATCCAAGCTCTGTTTGACTCAATGCCCAGGCGTATCAAGGCCGTTATTACGGCCAGAGGTGGTTCTTCTGGTTACTGATTTCTCAGGATCTATGCGCCCAAATTGCGTGAAAATGAAATCACATGTCAGTTCTAGTATAATATATTTGTCCAATGAATACCCGTTTATGGTCTGTATTTCTTCTTGGCGTAGCAATTTTAATGACCAGTAATGTATCTCTTTTTCAAATCAACAGCTTAGTTCATGGCATCAGTACTTGAAATAAGAGTAATCTTCACAAAGATTTGAAGTCACTTACTTTGATCCAAAAAGGTGTCCTGTATTGAGGAACACACATTTTTCAATAACTTTTCAGCAGCCATAAAAAATTTTAACTGCCAATAAAGTTCAGTTTAAGAGGATTTACTTGTGGCCAGCTCCATCGACTTCAGTAATGAATTTTTTTATAGAACGAATTAATATATATATATATATATATATATATATATATATATATATATATGTGTGTGTGTGTGTGTGTGTGTGTGTGTGTGTGTGTGTGTCTAATAACACTAAATAATGCGATTATTAGTACAGTCTGACTCGTTAGAAATTCTGTGCAGTAATATGATCATTGTAAATAAATGTTGTAAAAAGATCCTTCTGTTGAGTATTTGTTACCTTTTAAAAGAAAATATGCTTAAGATTGTTTTAACTCATTCCACATTCGTGATTATCATTTCACTTGGGGTCTGTGGAAGGTATGTCAGCAGATTTGTTTTTCATTGCAAATATTTATTGTGTATTCTTGCTTTTCTGACATGTTCTGAACCCTGGATGATCTCTTCACTATGGATCGACTGGAACAGAAAGTACGTGTAATCTAATCTAACCTAATCAGCGATAACAAAAACAAAAATTTTTGAATCTTACACCTCTCGGTAAGATAGATACTGCCTACAGGAAAATTAAAGAGACCTTTGGAGAAACGAGAACCACTTGTTTGAATATCAAGAGCTCAGATGGAAACCCAGTTCTAAGCAAAGAAGGGAAAGCAGAAAGGTGGAAAGAGTATACAGGGTGAGTCACCTAACATTGCCGCTGGATATATTTCGTAGACCACATCAAATACTGACGAACCGATTCCACAGACCGAACGTGAGGAGAGGGGCTAGTGTAATTGGTTAATACAAACCATAGCCGGCCGGTGTGGCCGAGCGGTTCTAGGCGCTACAGTCTGGAACTGTGCGACCACTACGGTCGCAGGTTCGAATCCTGCCTCGGGCATGGATGTGTGTGATGTCCTTAGGTTAGTTAGGATTAAGTAGTTCTGAGTTCTAGGGGACTGATGACCTCAGATGTTAAGTCCCATAGAGCTCAGAGCCATTTGAACCATTTTTTTACAAACCATAAAAAAATGCACGGTAGTATGTTTTTTAACACAAACCCACGTTTTTTTAAAATGGAACTCCGTTAGTTTTGTTAGCACATCTGAACATATAAACACATACGTAATCAGTGCCGTTTGTTGCATTGTAAAATGTTAATTACATCCGGAGATATTGTAACCTAAAGTTGACGCTTGAGTACCACTCCTCCGCTGTTCGATCCTGTGAATCGGAGAGCACCGAATTACGTAGGGATCCAAAGGGAACGGTGATGGACCTCAGGTACAGAAGAGACTGGAACAGCACGTTACGTCCACATGCTAACACCTTTTTATTGGTCTTTTTCATTGACGCACATGTACATTACCATGAGGGGTGAGGTACACGTACACACGTGATTTCCGTTTTCAATTACGGAGTGGAATAGAGTGTGTCCCGACATGTCAGGCCAATAGATGTTCAATGTGGTGGCCATCATTTGCTGCACATAATTGCAATCTCTGGCGTAATGAATGTCGTACACGCCGCAGTACATCTGGTGTAATGTCGCCGCAGGCTGCCACAATGCTTTGTTTCATATCCTCTGGGGTTGTAAGCACATCACGGTACACATTCTCCTTTAACGTACCCCACAGAAAGAAGTCCAGAGGTGTAAGATCAGGACAACGGGCTGGCCAATTTATGCGTCCTCCACGTCCTATGAAACGCCCGTCGAACATCCTGTCAAGGGTCAGCCTAGCGTTAATTGCGGAATGTGCAGGTGCACCATCATGCTGATACCACATACGTCGTTTCCAGTGGGACATTTTCGAGCAACATTGGCAGCTCATTCTGTAGAAACGCGATGTATGTTGTAGCTGTTTGGGCCCCTGCAATGAAGTGAGGACCAATGAGGTGGTCGCCAATGATTCCGCACCATACATTTACAGTCCACGGTCGCTGTCGCTCTACCTGTCTGAGCCAGCGAGGATTGTCCACGGACCAGTAATGCATGTTCCGTACATTCACTGCCCCGTGGTTTGTGAAACCCGCTTCATCGGTAAACAGGTAGAACTGCAACGCATTCTCTGTTAATGCCCATTGACAGAATTGCACTCGATGATTAAAGTCATCACCATGTAATTGCTGATGTAGCGACACATGAAACGGGTGAAAGCGGTGACGATCCAGTATGCTCATGACACTACTTTGACTCAGTCCACCGGCTCTCGCAGTGTCCCATGTACTCATGTGTTGGTTCATGGCAACACCAGCTAGCACACCAACTGCACCCGCTTCTCCTGTGACGGGCCTGTTACGGACCCGTTTGCGTGCTACTACCATACCTGTTGCATACAGTTGGCGGTAGATGTTTTGCAATGTGCGGCACGTTGGATGCTGTGTGTCCGGGTACCGTTCTGCATACACCCTGCAGGCTTCAGCTGCATTTCGTCGACACTCGCCATAGAGGAGTATCATCTTCGCCTTTTCACAGTTCGAATACACCATGGTCACAGTTCCTACAACACTACACTATCACAGACGTCTGGTAACTCGGTGTACTACAGTTGGTCTGCGTGCGGAGACGAATGCAGAATAACAATAGCAGCAAGCGCTACATGCGGACACTGCGACAGCTAGACCAAACCACAACAGTGCACTACAGCCACACTCGTAAACATGTCCCTGCAAATGCTGCTCGCCGACCGTGGCCCGTGTTTGTTACAACACGCAACTGAATGTCGGAGGTTTCAAGCGTTAACTTTATGTTATAATATCTCCGGATGTAATTAACATTTTACAATGCAACAAACGGCACTGATTACGTATTTGTTTATATGTTCAGATGTGCTAACAAAACTAACGGGGTTCCATTTAAAAAAACGTAGGTTTGTGTTAAAAAACATACTTCCGTGCATTTTTGTATGGTTTGTATTAAACAATTACACTAGCCCCTCTCCTCACGTTCGGTCTGTGGAATCGGTTCGTCAGTATTTGATGTGGTTTACGAAATATATCCAGCGGTAACGTTAGGTGACTCACCCTGTATAGAGGCAGCGCCGGCTTTAGGGTGGGGCGACTCGGGCGGTCGCCCAGGGCGCCGGGGCCCAAGGGGCGCCACGTACTAAACGCATGTAAAAAAAAAATTACAATTTACAATCACCCATTTCGCGAAACTAAAATATTATTCAGTCTCATTCAACATACGTCGCTAATCTCACGAATGCGCGATGAATTCGGGGTAGCAGAAGAGAAATCATGCTGAATGCACTCTTCGTATTGTCTGCAACCATCCATGTTTGACGCGGGCTAGCACGGGCTCTACCAAAGCGCCTCTCTTAGTTGTTTCAAGAACTGCAACAAGGAAGAGCCCATGCAGCCGCACCATCTCTCGTTTACAACAGAAACTACCGCTCGCTCCAAATAAAAGAAAATACAGACTGTGAAATATACATTACATTAGGATTTAATTAATACGAATGTATTTGTATCGAATATTTGTGACTTAATGACTCATGTACATTAATTAATAGATCATGCAATGCGTGCACTGCATTCATAGAGAATTCTCCCCTAACTTACTGAAATAATACAGCGCCACACAATGTTTGTTAGACTGCATATGTTGGCAGCGCTACGATTTGCACCCGCATGTCAGTAATTGTCAGTAAGAGTCGGAGGCAGCGGTCATGTTTTCGTGGCTGAATAATTGTGAGTGAAACGAGTGTCGTGACTGTGTCAACATTTTAATTTTCTGGTAGGTGCGAAAAACATTTTTATCTTTCAGTTCAGGTTTTTTTCTAGTTACGTCTACTGATAGGTGAATTTCTTTATTTGTTATAGATCGAATATTGTGGTCGCGAAATAGAGCAGTGTCCAAGCAATAATTTGTCAAATTATTAAATCATGCCAGAAGAGAAGGAAATGATTAAAAAAAAGCTTTCTGGTTCAGAAAATCGGAAAAGAAAAGCTGAAAAAGAAAAAGTTCTTGAAGAAACTAAACAGCACATGAATATTTATAAGTACCTTAAAGGAAATTCTAAGGCAAATACTTCAGATATTAAATCAAAAGTCCATGTATCAGCAAATATTTCTTCAGACTGTGAACAATTATACACAAAAAATATACAGTCACCTATTGAAGGTGATCAAATTGACCAGCGCAGTACATCTTTGCATGAATCCTCTGATATTTCTCCAAGTCAAAATCAACACATGACATCTGTGGTCTATGAAAGTATCAACGTTCTTGCAATGCTAGAGATATAGATCGCATTATAATATGTCGACCCTCACAAGTATGTCTAAATAACTTTCCAAAAGATGAAAATGGGCGTCATTTCTCTTCAACTCATTACACAAGAAAACTATCAAACGAAGAAACTATCAGACGACGGTGGCTAGTTTATTCTGTATCAAACGACAGTGTCTTTTGCTTTTGCTGTCGACTGTTTGATTTAAAGTCAACTACTAATTTGACTACCACTGTGGGTTTCAGAAATTGGAAACATTTAAGCGAAGCTCTGAAACTGCATGAAAGTAGTCCTAACCACAAAAAGGCATTTACTCAATGGACTGAAGCTGAAATCAGGTTTAAAGCTGGATTAACTATTGACAAGGAAGAACAAAATCTAATTTCTAAAGAAAGTTTACGATGGAGCAATGTGCTTCAAAGATTGATACACATTACTTTGTATTTGGCTGAAAATAATATGGCATTCAGAGGGTTATCAGATAAATTATTTACCCCAAATAATGGAAAATTCTTAGGTCTTGTACAGTTATTGGCAAAGTTTGATCCAATCATGGAAGAGCACGTCAGACTGGCATTGAATGGTGATTTGGCTGACCATTATTGCGGCAAAAATATACAAAATGAATTAATAGAACTCATGGCATCACACGTTATGTCTACAATCGTATCCCGCATAAAGGGTTCAAAGTATTATGCAATCATAGCTGACTGTACTCCAGATATAAGCCACAAAGAACAACTTTCGATAACTTTAAGATGCGCCGACATAACAGAGGATGGCGTAAGTGTAAAAGAACATTTCATCTCATTTCTGCAAATAGATGATACAACCGGTGAAGGCCTCACAGAAAGCATTTTAAAAACATTGAGTGATCTTGACCTTAACATTAATGACTGCAGAGGACAGGGCTACGATAACGGCGCGAACATGAAGGGGAAAAATAAAGGCGTCCAGAACAGAATTAAGAAGTTAAATCCACTAGCTTTTTTTGTGCCATGTGGATGCCATAGTTACAATTTGGTATTGTGTGATGCGGCAAAATCATCAGTAAAATCCGTGACACTGTTCGGAATGTTACAAAAAATGTTTAATCTATTTTCTGGATCGGTAAATAGATGGAAAATTTTGATCGACCATTTGAAGATATACACCCTGAAAAATGTAAGTGACACGCGCTGAGAAGCTCGAATTGATAGCGTCAAAGCGGTTCGTTATCAATTATGCGAAATGCATGACGCTTTGGTTTCCTTGGCCGATGCTACTGAACAAAGCGATGCTGCGGTGTCACACGAAGCGACAACACTAGGAGGACAATTAAAAGACTTCAGCTTCATTGTTTCTCTCGTGACATGGTATGATGTTCTGTTTCAAATTAACGTTGTGAGTAAAGCAAGTCAGTCACCCACAATCAACTTTGTCGAGTTTATGGGAATCCTTGACAAATGTTGCTCTTATTTGGAAACATATAGACAAACAGGTTTCGAACAAGCTATTGTAACAGCAACCGAACTGGCTTCGGATCTTGATACGCAGCCATTATTTAAACCACAAATGCGGTTAAGACGTATTAAACGCAGGCCGGGTGAAGAAGTTGTTGATGATCAAATAACTGACCCAAAAAAGAAGTTTAAAGTAGAGTTTTTCAATGCACTGTTGGACACCGTGCACATATCCATGAAAGAAAGATTTGAACAGATGCAAGAATTTTCTGCGACGTGGAGTTTCTTGTTTGACATTAAAAAAAATCAAAATAAAGAATAACTAATACAATGCTGTTCTAAATTACAAGAAAAGTTAACTGTTAACATGAAGTCAGATATTTATGGAAATTTGCTGTGCGACGAAATTTTAGGCCTGCAACACTATCTCGAAGACAGCCATGCAACGCCTATTGAAGCCTTAAACTTCATAAAAAAGCATAATCTTCAAGAGTTATATCCCAACATCTGGATAACGTTACGTATTTTGCTAACAATACCAGTGACTTTCGCAAGCGGCGAACGCAGTTTTTCCAAACTGAAGTTGATAAAAACGTACTTGCGGTCTACAATGTCTCAAACAAGACTAACCAGTTTGGCCTCACTGTCCATTGAAAATGAAGTTGCAGAAAACCTGGACTTTGCTAATCTGATCAGAGACTTTGCCGACAGAAAAGCGAGAAAAGTAAAATTTTAGTCGTTTATAATTGTTTTTCATTAGGCGTAATATGTTTTGTGTTCAGATGACTGACAGAAAATATAGGTTTATGGCTTACAGTTATATTAAATTCAATAAAAATATGGTACCCAATTCAAAATTAGTGTTTTTTCGTTATACATATTACCTCCTATATATAAAAATCAATTGTTGTGTGTTAGTCTCACCAAAACAAAGAAATGGGTTGACCAATTTGAATAATTTTTGTTTTGTTTTGTTCGCTTTAGTACAGGGGTGCTTCAGAAAAGAAAAGAAATATTTGGGGTATACGAGCCTGTTTCAACCACATTTTACGCATCTTTTCTTTGTTTGGAACACGCAAAAACAATTTTCTGGAGTTGTTGTAGATGTACAGTGCAGTACTACGCAATATTTTTAGACAATTTCCCAAAACGTGAGTGCCCAAACAATATATCACTGCTATACTGACTGTTACGGCAGCGACAGCAGCATGCTGGACTGACGTCACAGGCTACACAAGACTCACATGGAGCGTCTTAGCGGGCTTTCAGATTATTTGGATTTCATTTCCATTTAAAAAAATAAAATACTCAAATTTACGATGGAAAAAACCATGTTATGATCATAAGATGACGCCATTAACCACTTAAGACGATTTCTAGAAAACAGTCAAATACCGTGTTGCAAAGCACTGCCAGGTTCGCTATTTATACAATAAAGGGCGCCAACTGGACGACTCGCCCGGGGCACCTGGATGGCTAAGGCCGGCCCTGTATAGAGGGTCTATACAAGGGCGATGTACTTGAGGACAATATTATGGAAATGGAAGAGGATGTAGATGAAGATGAAATGGGAGATGTGATTCTGTGTGAAGAGTTTGACAGAGCACTGAAAGACCTGAGTCGAAACAAGGCTCCGGGAATAGACAACATTCCCTTAGAACTACTGACGGCCTTTGGAGAGCCAGTCCTGACAAAACGCTACCATCTGGTGAGCAAGATGTATGAGACAGGCGAAATACCCTCAGACTTCAAGAGGAATACAATAATTCCCATCCCAACGAAAGAAGGTGTTGACAGATGTGAAAATTACCGAACTATTAGTGTAATAAGTCACTTCTGCAAAATACTAATGCGAATTCTTTACAGACGAATGGAAAAACTAGTGGAAGCCGACCTTGGGGAAGATCAGTTTGGATTCCGTAGAAATATTGGAACGCGTGAGGCAATACTGACCCTACTACTTATCTTAGAACAAAGATTAAGGAAAGGCAAACCTACGTTTCTAGCATTTGTAGACTTAGAGAAAGCTTTTGACAATGTTGACTGGAATACTCTCTTTCAAATTCTGAAGGTGGCAGGGATAAAATACAGGGAGCGAAAGGCTATTTACAATTTGTACAGAAACCAGATGGCAGTTAAAAGAGTCGAGGGACATGAAAGGGAAGCAGTGGTTGGGAAGGGAGTGAGACAGGGTTGTAGCCTCTCCCCAATGTTATTCAATCTGTATATTGAGCAAGCAGTAAAGGAAACGAAAGAAAAGTTTGGGGTAGGTATTAAAATCCATGGAGAAGAAATAAAAACTTTGAAGCTTGCCGATGAGATTGTAATTCTGTCAGAGACAGCAAAGGACTTGGAAGAGCAGTTGAACAGATTGGACAGTGTCTTGAAAGGAGGATATAAGATGAACATCAACAAAAGCAAAACGAGGATAATGGAATGTAGTCGAATTAAGTCGGGTGATGCTGAGGGAATTAGATTATGAAATGAGACACCTAAAGTAGTAAAGGAGTTTTGCTATTTGGGGAGCAAAATAACTGATGATGGTCGAAGTAGAGAGGATATAAAATGTAGACTGGCAATGGCAAGGAAAGCGTTTCTGAAGAAGAGAAATTTGTTAACATCGAGTATAGATTTAAGTGTCAGGAAGTCGTTTCTGAAAGTATTTGTATGAAGTGTAGCCATGTATGGAAGTGAAACATGGACGATAAATAGTTTAGACAAGAAGAGAATAGAAACTTTCGAAATATGGTGCTACAGAAGAATGCTGAAGATTAGATGGGTAGATCACAGAACTAATGAGGTATTGAATAGGATTGGGGAGAAGAGAAGTTTGTGGCACAACTTGACTAGAAGAAGGGATCGGTTGGTAGGACATGTTCTGAGGCATCAAGGGATCATCAATTTAGTACTGGAGGGCAGTGTGGAGGGTAAAAATCGTAGAGGGAGACCAAGAGATCAATACACTAAACAGATTCAGAAGGATGTAGGTTGCAGTAGGTCTTGAGAGATGAAGAAGCTTGCACAGGGTAGAGTAGCATGGAGAGCTGCAATAAACCAGTCTCAGGACTGAAGACCACAACAACAACAACCCCTCTCGGAAAAATTTTCTGTGTATTACCATGACTATCACAGAAACGAGCTCCATGCTGCATGTCAAGGAATGCAAAACCTAACCAGACGTTTCATATGAAATGATAACTGTTAGTAGACGTCGCCTAAAGTGTAAATCCATTTGTCCACAGTTACATGAAGAGGGCCCAGGAGCTGTCGCGGCTGTTCCACGACAGACCCCGCACGCCTCTGGAGGAGGTAGTTTACTGGACGGAGTACGTGGTGCGCCACAAGGGCGCGCCGCATATGAGGTCGGCGGCTCTGGACCTGGCATGGTACCAGCTGTGGCTGCTAGATGTCGTCGGCGCTGTGATAGCCGCCGCTGCACTGGCGCTATGGATTCTCGTGGTCGTGCTCAGAACTCTGTTCAGGTTGTTCGGCCGCAGTGCGTCCAACACAACAGCTGCAAAAAAGCAAGCGTAAT
The DNA here is from genome assembly GCF_023864345.2 of Schistocerca serialis cubense. Lineage (NCBI taxonomy): Eukaryota > Metazoa > Arthropoda > Insecta > Orthoptera > Acrididae > Schistocerca > Schistocerca serialis. Next base: position 124,831,490 of record NC_064646.1, read on the forward strand.
ACCTATATCCTGTCTTGTACCTGTACAAATGTGTATTACTGGTGAATATACGAAGATTTTACCACGTACTTTTTACTTGTAGTGCATTAAATGTTTTTTATTTATTTTACTGACTTCTTACCGTTTTTTATTGTGTTGTTGTGTCAGTCGTTTTCTCCCTGCATCTGGAACCCATTCCATTGATCGACATTATTTTCGGAACTCCTTGCATCTGTCCAATGTTGTTGGAGAGCCTGCAGAGGATTTAAGTGTTTTTTTTTTCATTTTTCACATATACAAAAATGCAAAATAACTTATATATCCTTCTGCTGAACAATTCATAACATACACAAGAACACGTTATGTCATCACAAAACACAGTAACACAATAACATCCATAAAATTCAAAAATGCATAGATACTTGTGTAAATCTGTACTCAATGCATGACTATGACTTTAAAAAGAACTTCTGATCTTATTTATACATTTTGTAAACATAGGATAAAATGATGTAAGAGGTAAGTATTCGGATAGTGTGTTTATCGATTACTAGTTGACAAACCTGGCATTGTCCTGGTATTCATCTTGGCAGTTTTAAATTACAGACGTACTGTTTCTGTATGCTGGGTGCAGCTACTTTGCGTATCTACAACGTGCTTTTGTACACCTCTCTGTGGTAACGTCTCATCATATTTCTATAGGTGGCTCTCGTTTTCGCCCATAGCCATTTGCAATTCGCAGTTGAAAGCTGTCAGAAGCACTGCCATTCTTACAGGATTTCCTTAAACTGACTCAACTGTAGGAGTTTCTTAGTAGTAAAGAATAAATGTATCAAAACTTCAGGCATGATGCGGCATTTTTTCACGCATCTCAGTGTTTATGATGTCATATCTCTCGAAATGTGTTTTGTATTACGATATATTTGTGTAAGTAGAATCAGAGGCATATGTAGGTAACATCTGCAAAATGTATTGCGAATAGAGTAAGTAGCAAAAAAATAATAAATTTAAACATCACACACAATGTGGCAGTTCTTCACACATCTCGGTGTTTATGACATCGTATCTTCTGAACTATGTGTGACGCCGTGATGTAATTTTGTTGGTGACCTTAGCGGTGTATATGGGTACTGTCCACGAAATTCATTGCGAGTAGAGTTAGCGGTACAGTACATAAGCGGAGATATAGGAGAAAATGGACATGTTTACATTATCTAACACAGTTTTTGCTGTTTGAAAGATACTAGAACCAAATTTTGCACGTGAGGTAATTATGTTATGGGCTACATTCTGGAATTTTTTCTCAAACAATTTGATTATGACATTGTTGGAAATTTTCATAACACATGCTATCACACAAGGAACATTTCCACAAAAATTACTTTACTTCAAACTTTCATATTGTGATAGGTAATTCTTAGCAATTAGGTAAGAAAACGTGGGAACAGTTTTTTAATATCAGTTTTAGAACACTTACAATTTATTTCAAAAAATTATACATGTGAAACAAAGCAATTTCAGTTTCACAGGGAAGTAAACAATTTTGACAGAAATGCACTCAGAAATAATTGCTACCACAGAAAGTTGTGATATACTACGAACAAAGTCTGCAGAAAATTTCACTTTTCTATTTCCAATGGTTCAGGGGAAAATATTCTTTACACACTGAAAAATGAATGTTCGGGGAAATGCACATAAAAGATTTTATAAGGATTTACACCAAAAACTAGTACCTTAATGGTTGTGGAGAAATTTCCCTCAGTCTCATTTGGAAGAGACGCCCAAAAACAAAATTTAGCTCATCTACTGTTGTTAAAATTGTCACATATGATGCACGTCTGGTGCTTAATGATGGTAACATTGGAAGAATAAGGAACATCAATTTTTAGAACAGAGCCAACATTTACAACATAACGCCCCCCACATTGGTTGTTTCATCTACGAAAATCAAAACCTTTTGTCAAAAAATACTAATTTTTGTTTTGTTGAGCACCTTCTCGTTGCAGGGGGACAAATAGTCATTCTGAGTGTAGATCCATTTGGAACTGGATGTATTGTGTACTTCTCCAAGAACTATCTGAAGAGTGGATTCTTTAGCTTCTTCAATGGAGTGTTGCATGACACCGTCATATCACACACGTTCTTGAAGAATGATTGCACGGTCGAAGATGGACCTGTCTGCTCAAGAAACAACGTTTGTCTGCTGTTAGTATCAGCTCTTCTCTTCGCATAGCTGCTGAATACGGCGGTATTACAGTGATGTTCCATGTTAAATCGTTTCTCTGCACTAACTTTAATATCACATTGTGTACGAAATAATGTTTCCCCATCAGTGCTGAAGAACTTCTCTCGAAAATCACGAACAAAACCTGTCTGCTTCCTGCTGTTGGAGCATTTTACTTTCGGCGTGTTGAACTGAACTGAGTTTGTATTCAGACTGAACAGTGTGACTACGTCTACCATGTTTATTATAACGGGAAGTCGCCTCTGTTGGCTTTGAGAGCGTTTTGTCCACTCACTCGCAACGATGTGTTACGTCAGCGAACAGACTAGTGTTGTACGCTGATTTTCTACTATAGTCCTGATAAAGTTCTCAGGCCGCGGAATAGGCTGTGAGGGTGAACGAGAGAATACTACCCCTGAGGCGAGGCGAGTGGTTAGCTAGCAACCACCGGGTTGCAGTAGGAATGGCAGGCCCAAGGTCACGAGATGGAGCCGTCGTTTCCGATCTGAACTTCAAATGGCTCTAAGCACTATGGGACTTAACATCTGAGGTCATCATTCCCCTAGACTTAGAACCACGTAAACCTAACTAACATAAGGACATCACGCACATCCATGCCCGAGGCAGAATTCGAACCTGCGACCGTAGCAGCAGCGCAGTTCCGGACTGAAGCGCCTAGAAACGCTCGGCCACACGATCTGAACTAAACCAACAGTTTACCTGGTACAAAGCTTTTCTTTTGTGAAACACATTTCCGCTACCAGTCATGATGTTCCTTTTATTTATGGTTTGCACAACGCGTTTCGGGTAATTATTCTCATTTTCAAGTGCGCTTTTTCTTGTGTTGTGCCATTTATTCGTCACGTTTTCGACTTGTGAGGGTTGCGCTGACCTGTTGTCTTTGCTGCAAAAACACACGCAATTTTTAATTAATGATCCAAGTCTATATAAAGTTAATGGCGAAGTTGGAAAGAGCTTCTACTTACACTTTTTCTTGTAGTCTACTTGCGCATATACTCACACAATATTGTGTGCTTAGTACCTAATGACACGTGCGGTCCAAAGCACTGCTTTCGGGGCGGGAAGGCGTGTCAGTCCCGGCACCAATCCGTCCGGCGGATTAGTGTCGAGGTCCGGTGTGCCGGCCAGCCTGTGGATGGTTTTTAAGGAGGTTTTCCACCTGCCTCGGCGAATGCAGTCTGGTTCCCCTTATTCCACCTCAGTTACTATGTCGGCGATTGCTGCGCAAACACTTTCTCCACGTACGCATACACCATAATTACTCTACCGCGAAAACACACTCGTCCAGTGTGAGGAGTTCCCGGGGGGGAAAGGGGGGGGGATCCACTGGGGGCCGAATCACACAAAAACCCTGGATTTGGTGTGGGCAGCGGTGGGGTGAGTGGACTGCTATAGCCTGTTGTGGAGTTGTGAACCAGTGAGGGCTACGGCGGGACGAAGCCTCTCCGTCGTTTCTAGGTCCCCAGTTCCGCACAATGCAGTACAATACCAAGTCATAGCTCCTGAACTATGGTTGGTAGATGATTCTTACCCCAATAGCGATCGTTGCCTGACGGTAAGTGTATACGAAATTTGGTTGAAATTGGTCCAGTGGTTTAGCAGGAATAATTAGGCTTGCTGAAAAGGAAGCAGCACGTAAAACTTTGTACTCTCACTGACATACTTTTTGTCATGGTGCTCTGCAAAACATTTGGGACAATGCCCTGAATGGAACCATGCACATGCTATGTACAGTGGCAGCATGAGTAGACGTTGGCTTGGCTGGGGTCTCCAACTCGTAACATCCCACCGATCCGCCTGCTCACAACCCCATCAGCTGTTTTCCAGTTTTATTTGTGAAACTTTTGTCTCCATATAAAATTAATGTTAAAACAAATTGTCTTACAACAATAACAAACTTTCTTCCTGTATTTGTAAAGAAATTTCTCAATATGTTTTCAGATGTTTCTTTTGTTTACAATAATGGGTTTGTATGAAGTGCTATGGATCCATATGTAGCTTGAAGTCTGTGAATTTTTTTTTCCTTATGGTTGATACATAGTTAACAAAGTTATTAACTAACCACATGATTGTATTATTTTTAACGGTTTGAAAAAATTTTGTATCAGGCCATATCTGCGAGTTACGTTGTCCAGTTAGGAGAGTAATATTTGTTCTCAGTCATTTCCAACTTGTCATATGTCTATTGGCAAGTCAGTCTCTGAAGCATGTTGACTGTTCAATTACATTTTGGGCACAGACATAACGTTTTGCTGATGATACTATTTATGGCCTTGTATCAAGTTGTTTTAGTTTTACTCGTGTGTATCTTGAGAGTTACGTTCTCTCTTATACACTCCTGGAAATGGAAAAAAGAACACATTGACACCGGTGTGTCAGACCCACCATACTTGCTCCGGACACTGCAAGAGGGCTGTACAAGCAATGATCACACGCACGGCACACCGGACACACCAGGAACCGCGGTGTTGGCCGTCGAATGGCGCTAGCTGCGCAGCATTTGTGCACCGCCGCCGTCAGTGTCAGCCAGTTTGCCGTGGCATACGGAGCTCCATCGCAGTCTTTAACACTGGTAGCATGCCGCGACAGCGTGGACGTGAACCGTATGTGCAGTTGACGGACTTTGAGCGAGGGCGTATAGTGGGCATGCGGGAGGCCGGGTGGACGTACCGCCGAATTGCTCAACACGTGGGGCGTGAGGTCTCCACAGTACATCGATGTTGTCGCCAGTGGTCGGCGGAAGGTGCACGTGCCCGTCGACCTGGGACCGGACCGCAGCGACGCACGGATGCACGCCAAGACCGTAGGATCCTACGCAGTGCCGTAGGGGACCGCACCGCCACTTCCCAGCAAATTAGGGACACTGTTGCTCCTGGGGTATCGGCGAGGACCATTCGCAACCGTCTCCATGAAGCTGGGCTACGGTCCCGCACACCGTTAGGCCGTCTTCCGCTCACGCCCCAACATCGTGCAGCCCGCCTCCAGTGGTGTCGCGACAAGCGTGAATGGAGGGACGAATGGAGACGTGTCGTCTTCAGCGATGAGAGTCGCTTCTGCCTTGGTGCCAATGATGGTCGTATGCGTGTTTGGCGCCGTGCAGGTGAGCGCCACAATCAGGACTGCATACGACCGAGGCACACAGGGCCAACACCCGGCATCATGGTGTGGGGAGCGATCTCCTACACTGGCCGTACACCACTGGTGATCGTCGAGGGGACACTGAATAGTGCACGGTACATCCAAACCGTCATCGAACCCATCGTTCTACCATTCCTAGACCGGCAAGGGAACTTGCTGTTCCAACAGGACAATGCACGTCCGCATGTATCCCGTGCCACCCAACGTGCTCTAGAAGGTGTAAGTCAACTACCCTGGCCAGCAAGATCTCCGGATCTGTCCCCCATTGAGCATGTTTGGGACTGGATGAAGCGTCGTCTCACGCGGTCTGCACGTCCAGCAAGAACGCTGGTCCAACTGAGGCGCCAGGTGGAAATGGCATGGCAAGCCGTTCCACAGGACTACATCCAGCATCTCTACGATCGTCTCCATGGGAGAATAGCAGCCTGCATTGCTGCGAAAGGTGGATATACACTGTACTAGTGCCGACATTGTGCATGCTCTGTTGCCTGTGTCTATGTGCCTGTGGTTCTGTCAGTGTGATCACGTGATGTATCGGACCCCAGGAATGTGTCAATAAAGTTTCCCCTTCCTGGGACAATGAATTCACGGTGTTCTTATTTCAATTTCCAGGAGTGTATTTCCTTACATTATATTTGGACACCTCTCTTCAGTACCATTCTTTCTTTCATTTTTCTACATACCCTTAATAATCTCTTCAGTTGTTGCATTGAGATGTCTTGATTGTCTGACATACCTTTGCTTGTAATGGATTCTCTCCACATCTGCAGGGGCCACCAGACTTTCTGGAGCACTTACACAAAATAGCTGTGTAGTGATGTTCTGCCCACTGTCCTTTAATGCGTCACTTACACGTTTAATGCATAGGGCTGTGACACTTCTTTCTGTAGTACACAATCTGTCTGTCAATTACGTAAAATCCATTATTACACATTACATATGGTTGTGTCTTATGTCCATAAAACAGAAACGAGTAATTTACCTGATGAACACACAGATAGAATTTAATACCTAGAAAACATATTTTAATGTCCTACAACAGTGGTCCAACCACAGTCTGACTCGTTATATCCCTCCAAATATGATTCGAGTTTTTGTTGTGAAACCTTATGTTACAGAGGTAAGAATAGGGAATATCATTTTATCTGGGTACCAGGGTGTGCGGAATGCAGACACAAAATTCATGGGAATGATCAAGCCAGAGTAGCTAGTGGTGCAGTATGTCAATCTTGCTTTCAGTTACCTCACAGATCAGGAGAATGGCCAGACAGTGCCACGACTTATACTAGCAGGTACTACACTTTACGTGGAAACTTGCCAGTAGGAAGCTGACAAGCATGTGATCTCTTCTGCTCTGTCACTTTAGTTGACACAAATTCGTTTGGGATAGTATTTAACAATCAAATATTTCACTCCTACTCCATATTTACAAATACTTTTAAAATATTACTGTTCTTCTCTTAATCAGAGAATGAATTGAATATACAGAACTGTCTGCTCAGTGCATAGAGCATCTCATGATTCCTTTAAGTGCATTGTAATAGGAAAAGATGTGCTTAGCACGTTCTCTCATTTCCAACCACATACTGTTTGGCTGATTCTGAGAGGGAATCTCCTGGCGATATGAGAAATTGGTATTCACTTTACTTGCCACACTGATTTCCACTGCTTATGGTAAAATTCCGCACCTAAGGTTGTCAGTGTTTATAGATAATTCTGTGAATATTATATTTCTTAGTATTACCTTGTTAAGTTAGTATCAATATGAACATTAATTTCTGCCGTTCCCCAAGGTAGTGTTACAGGCCCTTTGCTGTTCCTTATCTACATAAACGATTTGGGAGACAATCTGAGGAGCTGTCTTAGGTTGTCTGCAGATGACACTGTCCTTTATCAGATAGTAAAGTCATCATAAGAACAAAACAAATTGCAAAACGATTTAGAAAAGATATCTGTATGGTGCAAAAATTGGCTACATAACAAAAAGAGTGAGGAATCCGTTAAACTTCGGTTACATCATTAATCCATCAAATCTAAAGGCTATAAATTCAACTAAATAACTAGGAATTACAGTTGTGAACAATTTAAATTGGAAGGAACACATAGAAAATGTTGTGGGGAAGGCTAACCAAAGTGTGCGTTTTATTGGCAGGACACTTAGAAAATGTAACAGATCTACTGAGGAGATTGCCTACACTACACCTGTCCGTCCTCTTTTAGAATACTGCTGCGCCGTGTGGGAACCTTACCAGATAGGACTGACAGAGTACATAGAAAAAGTTCAAAGAAGGGCAGCACGTTTTGTATTATCGCGAAATAGGGGTGAGAGTGTCAATGAAATGATACAGGATTTGGGCTGGACATCATTAAAACAAAGGCGTTTTCGTTGTGGAGCAATCGTCTCACGAAATTCCAATCACCAACTTTCTCCTTCGTAAGCGAAAGTATTTCGTTGACGCCGACGTACGTAGGAAGAAATGATCACCATGGTAAAATAAGGGATCAGAGCTCTTACGGAAAGATATAGGTGTTCGCTCTTTCCAGACGCCATACGAGATTGAAGTAATGGAGAACTGTGAAGGTGCTTTGATGAACCCTCTGCCAGACACTTCAATGTGATTTGTACATTATCCATGCAGATGTAGATGTGAACATGACTGCAGCATTCAACATCAGAGAATGTCTTGACTGCAAATAAAAACGATTAACAAATAGGAATAAAGTTGGCTGTTTATGTAGATTCTATGCAATCAATCGCTTTTTTATTTTATACAATTTATTGTACTATCAACTAATTTGCGAGCCACTGCAGGTTCGTCGTCCGATGTAGGGGTTGCAGGTACAGTACTGCCTGGACCATGTGCAGCTAGATGCTAGCTAGTGCCGTGGTAATGGCGCAGATAACTAAAATTGCGGCGTATCTTACTAAAATGTTTAAGTAATGAAAATATGATCATATTCTATCATCCTTAGATTGCACTGTTCCACGATATCCGTGGTAAATTAATTCATTTTAATAAAGTTCCTAGTTTATTGAGGAATGTAATTAATATGTCTCTTGGGGCTGTTGATGTCACTTTGTTTAGCCTAGGAAGTTTTAGTGGATAGTTTGTTAAGGCAAATGAACTTTACATGAAATGTTCAAAGCGCCTTAACTTTTGTAGAATTTGGGAATTCAGATCCGGTAAAAAAAATCTCATCTTGTATCACATATCTTCCAAAGTGAACTAAATAAATTTTCTCCTTGTATTAATGTTCACCTCAAAGAGATATTTAAAGAAATTTCCATCTCTGAACTTGGCTCTCGCATACCAGTGCGGGAGATGTACTAGTCAATAACTTTGTATATAGTCGCCGTTTGTTCCAACAGAAATAAATCAACAGAATCAGCACAACAATAATGAAAATAAAATAAAATACTTAGGAGTATATTTTTAAATAGCATTTCCACTACATATGCAATTAAGATATTCGTAAATTTATTGATCCTTCCAAGAAAAAGAAAAAAGTCGCTAGGTTAGCCACTATAGTCATGATTAGTCATTAATTACTTTAACATATCATATTTAAATTTACTAGAAAACACAAAATACCTGACCAAAAACTTTTTTCTCCATAAAAAATGTTACAATAGCTCCTTGGCTCTAAACAGTTCTTGACGTCAATATCTTTAAGTTCAATCGTAAATAGCTTATATGATTACAAAATAATGAAACACAATTCCACGAAATGCCGTATAAGATAGAAGAGTGAAACACATGATCTATCTGAGCCTTACAAAGGAAGAAGAGAGTAATGTAAGATTCTTCCTGTATGTATGAAGCATAGTTTGATTGTTATAAACAATGATTACTGTTGCCTTCCAAAAGAATAAGCACCAGATGCATTTTAAGTAAGTAGCGCTTTATTTTATACATTATCTGGAAATAAGTAATTTAAATGGTGTACCCTTTGGTTTTGCTTATAATATAGTAACTCTGTCTAATGGCAAATCTCTGAATGATTTTTCAAAGGGGTTTCTGTTACACAGCATTCCCATCGCTTTTACAGCCAGCAGCAAAGAAAGCATTTTTTAACAAATAAACAATAGTAGAAATGAGAAGAGGAGGAAACAAATGTTACTACTGTCTTATCAGTTATTATTAATATATTGTAAAATAATGTAATAAAGATGCTACTAATCAAATGTATCCGCCAGGTCTAAGACTGGAAAAAGAAAGAAGTGGTAATTTCATAAAACGTAAAGGGAAAATAAATACAAACTGCAGTGATAAAGTATACGAAAAATGACACAGAAGTTACTCTACTAAGTGAACAAGTTTGATTGTATTCCTAATACCTACGCCACAAATTATCTTGGTCACGAAACACCAGCGGTTCCCAACCTGGGAGTAACTACATTGTGATGGGTAAAATGGAATTTTGTGAGGTGTAAAACAAAAGGGTTCGACTGCGTTTCGGTAACGAAACTTAATTACTTTTGAAAGATTATCATTATTATCAGTATTTTCTCAGTTTGTAATAATGGTTATAAAAGTTAGCAATAACAATATTAACGCGTAACTAAGCAGTCGAAGCTCGTCAAATGAATATATGAACATCTTCCTCACATAGTTCACCAATACATACGTACTTTATGCTTTGCGTCACGCATCTATGACAATGAAACTGAGACCTATACATCACATATGCTTCAGTATCTCAAGAAATTTTTTTCTCCGTGTTGTAGATTGTTCCAGCAATAAACCAGAAGTTGCTTCATTATTCATTTTTCCACAGATAAACTAACTAATTGATATATGAGTGATATATATCACTGTAGGCCTACACAAGCATTTTGTGTCATACGCTACGATTCTCTCAGTCCCGTAGAGAGCCTCTGTGTGCTGTGCACAGCTCGTCCCTTAGTGCAACGGGTCTAAGAAAGCTTCCACTTAAATGTTAATTAATTGAAACCCTCAGCTGTCGACAGGTGTTGCTGCTTTACCTCGATGGGGACAGCTGAAAATGTGTGCCCCAACTGGGACTCGAACCCAGGATCTCCTGCTTACATGGCGGACACTCTATCCATCTGAGCCACTGAGGACACAGATGAATAGCGCGACGTCCACAATCTACATACGCAATGTACCTAACAGATAATTTGCCCATCCACTCATTACTCGCGCACACTAAGGTGACGATTCCCGTAAGAGTTCAGGCAACCTGTGCGCATTCGCACAGACGAAGGCCAATGACTGGGTAGCCCGTAACTATATATATGAAGATAGTAACTGTTCTCGAAAGAACAGATACCATTAATGACCGTGCAGCTCCTCTAGAATAAATGATAATTAATTGAAACCCTCAGCTGCCGACAGGTGTTGTTGATTTACCTCGATGGGGACAGCTGAAAATGTGTGCCCCGACCGGGACGACGGATCCCATGCGTCCCCGACCGGGATGGATGGTCAAAAATCTATTAGGTACATTACGATGTAGATGTGGACAGTTGGGAATGTGGGTCTCACAGGAGGCGTGCAAGGGATGAGTCCTCGCAGCCGCGCTATTCATCTGTGTCTTCGGTGGCTCACATGGATAGAGCGTCTGCCATGTAAGCAGGAGATCCCGGGTTCGAGTCCCGGTTGGGGCACACATTTTCAGCTATCGCCATCGAGGTATATCAACAACACCTGTCGACAGCTGAGGGTTTCAATTAATTATCATTTATTCTAGAGAAGCTGCACGGTCATCAATGGTATCTGTTCTTTCGAGAACAGCTACTATCTTCAGATATAAAGCTTCCACTTGCTCACTGTTGAGGGAGCCACTCTGAAGTTCATGTGGGTTCCTGGTCACGTCGGCCTGACGGAAAATGAGGCTGCTGACGCTGCTTCCAAGACTGCAGTACTCCTAACTCGATCCGCTAGCTCTCCCTTCCCTTCGGATGATCTCGGTGTTGCCGTCTGTCGGCAAGCAGTGTCACTTTGGCATCACCATTGGTCTTCTCTTCACGGGAACAAGTTCCGGGGAATCAAATCTCTCCCAGAGGCTTGGCCGACCTCATCTCGCACTCTTGCCGCGAGAAGATCATTTTAGCTAGGTCGCGTATTGGGCACTGTCGTTTTAGCCATCGCCATTTGTTAAGTTGTTGTAATGTCCCCACAGCAAACACCCTCTACCACGCACCAATTAATCATTTTCAATCAAACCATCCACATTCATTCACTTTGGAAAAGTTATCTGATCAGATTTTCTCGTAATATATGCGGCGACAGCACGCCGACGCCAAAGTATTTTCTAGCGCGTTTATTCTTGGAAATAATAGAGATGCATATATGCATTCTCCATGGTTGTTAGAGTGGTAACTAGGACAGCTTCTGGAGTATCTGTTGAGGGATTGACGTGTTTCTGAGAGATACATATTCTGCTTTTCTTCTCGCTAAAGCGAGCCAGTTAACATTTGCGCCGTTGGCGGTTTGTTTTGAAGAGAAAGAGATTCTAAAAGGAAAATAATTAAGGCGTGGAATCACCGGAGATCTGGACATGTAATGGAGATGGATTTAATACACGATGTCCTCCATAAATAAGGTTTGTGACTTTTTTGTTCTGGAGTGAATGAACGAATGAGTTTTTTTCTGAATCATTTGTTGATCACGTTGGCCCTGTAATTAGTGGGGAAGTTTCAGCTGTGTCGAAGAGAGCCTGCAATCACTGAGTCTGTGTTAAATCGTCCAAAAAGGCTTCGTACACATCTGGAATTCGCAATCTTTCGTAAAAGGAACAAATTGTCCAAACGATTGATTCTCCCGACTGACTGCAGTGTTTAACAGTAATAATAAATGTAAAGATCTCTTACAGCAAGCCAGCCGCTGATTACCAAGACGAAGGACTCCACCAAAGATTCTATTTGGCTGATTCTTTTTATCACGTAATGAAATCTTATATTAAAAACTATACATAGATAAAGGAGAGAAAGAGAAAGAGCGAATGAAAATAGAGATAATACTAATAATTCTCCATTAGTCTAATTTTTCGCCTGTCTTATCACGGAGCAGCCAAGAACTGGGAGGGCCTTGCTTTACTGTATAGACTTATGTGTGAAGGTGAAGGGATCTTAAAGACAACACACACACGTCTATACAGACAAGACATTACACAGAGATAGCGGCTAGCTGCATTGATCATCTATTCTTAGATTAAAGAGACGGCAACATAATATCCGAAAATTTAAAAATGTTAAAATGGCCAATCCGTGACAGGACACGTTTTTGGACGTTGCTAAAATAATTTTGTTCTCTGTTTCATGTCAACTACGACGAGCTAACCTAACCGACGCTTGGAAAAAAAAAAGAGAGGAAAGACTCGCAGGTGATATAACTGGATCCACAAATAAAGTCGAAAGACAGCACGATGGGCGCATAGAAAAGGCTAGGTCTAAAATGGTATTATTAACGGTTGGAAGTACAGTTGATGTATACGCTTTTCTGTTTAGTGTTATTTGATATTTGAATGTTGATTAATTATGTTCATGTTAGATATAGAAAGTGTTTTGATTCACCTGTCCCAGTTGCGTTTTTCTGTATATGTCCATTAAGAAATTAGACACAGAAGTACTCCTGTGTGAAGGGAGTTACATATAGTGATAGTAGAACATTTGAATAGTTTTAACTAGGGCAATGTTTAGGATAAGTCAAGCAGAGCAAGGCAACACGCATCAGCCTTCAGCTGTTAGCACTGATAATAATGAAGCAGTAAGAAGTGTTGTAGGACCGATGGCTACAGATAGCGCAACAGAACGCCCTGTAGACACGGCTGCGGGTGTAACAGCAAGTAAGCAGCAGGGATTAGACCATTGGTAATTATCATGAGACAGATGAAGATGATAACCGAGAGCATGAATACTTTGAAAACCGTCATTAATGCGAAATATGCCTCAGTTACTGAAGGGCAAAATGATTTGAATACGAAATTAGCCTCAGTTACTGAAGGGCAGGAAAATCTGAAAACCGATATTAATGCACAATTAGTGACAGTCACTCAAACTCAAGAAGAGATGAAATTAGTCCAGACTGAGATGAAGCAGCAGTAACAAGACAGTTTTTCCGAATTAGAGCAGCGGATAGAGGCGAAGACCAAGGAACTCAAAGATCAGGCCGAAGAGACGGAACGAAAATTAACTGCACAAATAGAATTGGTGAAAGCACAATGTGAGGAATCTACCCAGCGCGTACGAGTCTAAATGAAGGAGTATGTGGCTATTAAGATAGATACCGTACGGGAACAAGTGGAAATGGTTCCGCAATTAGTACAAAAGCAAGACGCCATGGCATGTGCAATTGCGCAACTTCCTGAATTGGCACGTACACAGGCTAACCTAAAGGAAAGCGTTGAACATCTGACAGAGCGTCAAGAGGTTATAGACCACCAAATTAACGTATTAACGGGTAAATTATCCGAAATCATAATAGAAAACAAAAGGCTAATGTGTGAAAATGTTGAGCAAAATGTTAAGGCAGCATTCCAGAATTTATCTGGCAAACAGGAAGAGAATTTGCTTGCGAAAGGACTTGAGGAGGTGCGACAGCAGTTAGGTGCTGATTTTGAGCATTGGAAACAAACGATAGAAGAGTCGATGCGCGCTTCACAACAAAGCTCAGAACAAATGAATACAGGGCAGCAGCAGAAGTTGGCAACGACTATAGAGCCAGTTACTGCCCATTCGCCATAAAGCATCGGCAATTCCAGATTTTTAACCCTGACAAAAGGGGAGTCCATCCAATTGTTTTTATTCGAAGTTTCAGAGGAGTGCTACCCAGAAATTGGTCGGAGTGGCAGAAGATCAGTTTTGTTACAGGATATATACAAGGTTCGGGGGCGATCTGGGCCTCGGACATGACTTCTGTTTGCCCGACATATGACGATTTTGAGAAGGCGTTTTTAGCAAAGTTCTGGTCAGAAGGGGTACAGGAACGCCTAAGGCAGGAGGTGCTCTACCCAGAGCCTTTCTCCTTTTCGAAAGGAAGCCTTAGAAGGTATTTCGAAAAATATATAAATAAAACAAGATACTGGGACAGACCTATGCCCTTGCCAGACATAATAAACATACTTAAGGCAAGACTACCAACTAGCATCCGGAATCAATTGATTTACGGCAACGACAAAGACTTGGAGTCGTTCCTCACGACGTTAGACCATATAGATATTATCGAAGAGAACAACCAGAAAGCCCGTAATAACAGATTCCAATATAGGGCGATAGAACCTCGGCCAAACGGTAGGCAAGGTGGAAGTATGGGATATACCAATGGCGATCAATCGACACTTAGAAGGAATGAACAGAGATCGTTAAATAATGGAGGAACCCCTCAAAATCTCAATAGTAATCCCGGCAATGGTCTTGCGAGGGGCTATTCGAGGAACAACAGGAACGGGAAAAGATACAACGCCGTGTGGGGGAACGAAAGAAATTTCAGACCTCAAGCCTGGAATAATAACAACAATAGAAATTGGAATCAACCGGGAGGAATGAATTCAAATAGCCAACATCAGTGGGGACGGACATCTCCGAATCAACCGGTAATTACCGAAGTGACGGATGATGTCAACCAGCAGACAAATCAAAATCCAACAAATTCGTAAGGACCTACTCGTGCTCCGGAGGAGCGGTCAACAATTGGTTGAGGGGCAACAGGATATGTGCACCCATGCTAACGTATAATGATAGACGATTACTGGCAGATGAACTGACCGAGGACTTAGAACCACAAGATGAGGATAAGGAACAGGTGGCAGTAGCCGAAGTGCAAGTCATTATGGAGACCGTACCTATAGTGGCAGTTTTAGACACAGCTGCAACCACAAATGTTATTTCGGAGGCACTATTCAACAGGATCAGGAATATAAGACGAGTACCAGTCTTTCCAGTTAAAAATTGCAGAATAATAGGCGCCGTTGGTGCTCGATCGGCTAATGTAAAGGTGCAGTCACTACTTGGTGTGGAATTCGGAAATGCAGCAATATTAAGCACATTCCTTGTTGTGAAAAATTTGGTGGTAGAGTGCATTATCGGAGTCGACAGCCTACGTCAATATGGATGCAGAATAGATTTCAAAACAGGAAAAATTTGGTTGAATGTTAATAAACAAGAAATTGAGTTGGAGTTGTTGAAAAAAAAAGCCTTACGAGAAAATATAATTGTGGGATCAGTGTGCAAGTAATCAGGACGGCACAAAATTCTAAACAGCACGTAATTAATGAGTTCCAAGTGAAAGAAGATTTCGCTCAATTAGTGTTTGAAAAGTTAAATGAATCCGACTGCATTATCGAAGATCAGAAGAAGCAGCTCAATGAATTATTACTAACGTATGAAAACGTTTTTGATGAAAGGCCAGAAGTTATTAAGGGATACATATGCCATCTCTATGTTAAGCCGCAAGAAACGTATTGTAGAACTTTCTGTCCTGTTCCCTGGAGGTAAAAGGCTCAAGTTCAAAAGGAAATAGATCGCATGTTGAAATGGGGTTCGATCGAACCCTCTACAAGTGCATACTGCTCCCCATTGTTAGTCATGCCAAAAGCAAATGGGACTGTTAGACTGGTACTCGACGCCAGAGAAATAAATAAAATCATAATTCCAGTAAGAACACATCCGGAAAACATAGACGAACTTATACAACGGTTCCAGTACGTCAAATCTTTGACGAGCATTGATTTGCGGAGCTCTTATTGGCAAGTCAAGCTGGATGAGTCATCAAGGAAGTATATGGCTTTCATTTATTCCGGAAGAAGTTACCAATTCACCGTAGTTCCTTTCGGACTCAAAATTAGTGCTGGAATCTTTGTAGCAGCTCTAGATTATGCACTAGGCACAGAACTCAGAAGCAGGATAACAGTGTTTGTTGATGATTTGCTTATTGCATCGAAAACTTGGGAGGAGCATATTACCTTACTGCACCGAGTGTTGGACGTGTTCAAAACCATGGGAATAATTGCTAACCTACAGAAATCCCATTTTGCAGTAAACAGAATCAAGTTCCTGGGGCATATAATTGATGCAAAGGGAATTTTACCAACCAAGGAGAAGCTAATTGCAATTAGTAAGTTTCCAACACACAGGAATAGGAGGCAATTAAAAGGATTTGTGGGCCTTGCCTCATTTTTTAGAAGATTCATAACAAATCAGGCGATGAACGCAGCAGCTCTAAATAGTCTGTTGAAGAAGGATGTGCCCTGGCTCTGGACATTAGAGTGTCAAGAAGCATTCGAAGAGATAAAGAAGCAATTAGTAAATGCACCGCTTTTGTACCATCCGGACATGCAAGAAGAATTTTACTTGTCAACAGATTCTTCGAATGTTGGTATTGGAGCGTGCCTTTTCCAAGTACGCAAGATAAATGGACAACTCACCTTCTGTCCTATTGCGTTTGCTAGTCGTGTTTTGTCCAACTGTGAACAATCTTACACGATGACAGAATTAGAGGCTCTTGCAGTCATCTGGGGATTTAAAAAATTTCATTATTATCTATATGGGTCAAAGACTGTCGTATATTGCGAACATCAATCATTAACGTTTTTACAAATGTGTAAACTGTTACACCCCAGACTGGCTAGATGGACTCTCGCTCTGCAACAATACCAATTTAAGATCGTGCATGTCTCAGGACAGCAAAACATTATTGCTGACGCTCTATCAAGGTCACCACAGGGTTTGAATAAAGAGATTGAAGTAAATAATAACTCAGAATTCCCTGTATTGCTGCTGCAGGAAAATCCATATAAGACGTACTACGTCAATTTGTGTGCGCATATGGCACAGTTACAGAAAAGAGATGCTCAATGGGGAAGTGTCATTCAAAGGTTACAACAGCAACCTTCGGATCAGATGGCAAATTATTACAAGCTGGTAAATGGCGTATTATTTTTCCGCTGTGGAAGGCCAAACAAAGTCCGTTGGCGTGTATGTATACCTGAGGCGCAAATAGAGAAACTCGTATGGTTCACCCATTTAACCTGGGGACATTTCGGTGCGACAAAATGTGCAGACAAGATAAGTGTGTACTGTTATTTTCCCAACATAAAGCGCAGAGTGCATGAGGTCTTGAAGAAATGCATAATCTGTCAAAAAGCAAGTCCGAGAACCAAAAGAATTAATTTCGTGCGATCTGTGTGGACCGTTACCTACTTCAAGAGGAGGTGTTAGATATGTGTTGGCATTTCTTGATGTGTGTACGAAATACGTTAAGCTATACCCGAGAAAGGCGGCTACAGCCAAGGTAATTTTAATAAGATTGACAAGGGATTATCTTCCACATGTTGGTATACCTAAGGCGATAATAACAGACAATGCTAAGATATTCACGGGACTCCGATGGAAACAGGCTTTGTCTCAAGTCGGTGTGAAACACATACTAATATCATTTTACCACCCACAAGGCAATTTGGTTGAGAGAATTTGTAGAGAGTTCAATCGCTTTATGAGGACCTACTGCCATAATAAGCAGACTGCGTGGGCAAATTATGTGGAAGAATTTGAGCAGATACACAACAACATGCCCCACTCCTCCACTGGTTATACACCTCATGAGCTGATGTTCGAGGCAAAAGAAGAAAACTTCTGGACTGAACATATGCCCAAAACTCAGGAAACTGAGATGCCTTGGGAAGAAAAAATAAGACAAGCCATCATAAATATGTCGCAAAAGGAACAACAATATGACAAATTAATCAAGAGGGTACAGGCGTACCACGTCGGAGAGAAGGTACTAGTCAAAAGACATACCAAATCATCCTTAATAAAAAAGAGTATAAAAAGAATGTCAAAAAAAATTAATATTCATAAAATTAGCAGTTATTTAATGGGTCTTGTTCACTTTGGAATTTTGTTTGAAAATCCATTTCCATATATGTGCATGTATGAATGCCGGATGAATCAGAGAATAAATGAAAGAAGTGAATCCACATTCCACACTACTAAAAACTTTTACATTACAGCAATCAAGCGGAGAAATATGTGTATTTAGGATAAAAATTTTATGAGTATAGATAAATGATATGACTTTTCAAGGAAATGATGGATTATGTCTTTGTATAAAATGAACCACACTTTCCATTATTCGATGATTTGAATCCAAAATCTACTGCAAGTTGCATGAATCCTTTAAATTACGAAGAATAAATCATTGACAGAAAATGTGTCAGAATTTTTGGACTTATAAGCACAAGTGGTGATGCGAAGTCCAAAAGAAAATTCAAACTAGAGTAAATATTATGATGTTTTCGGCAACAGCATTAGTCAATGGATAAATGGAAACCTTAAGTCAATGGCTAAATTCCTTGCAGTACATCGTAAGAAAAAGGATGCATGAAGCCATAGGGATTTTGTTTTCAAAAAGGAGAATCTTGGACGGTGCAACCTAACCAGTTCTTTTACAGGAAGAGTTTCCCTTTCGGTCATTGCGAATTCTTTTGGAGTGAATGTTGCATGTAAAATCTGGTATCCCTGTCCCTTCTACTCTTCCCATTGTGGGCCGCGTAGAAGACGGACTACAAATGTGGACGTCGGGGACATGCAAGATCCGGGGGAGTTTCAGCACCGCAAGATATTGTCCTGGGAACAAGATTGAAAAAAAAAAAAAAAAAAAAAATACTCGACTTATTGTAAATTTTTTTACCTATAGGCACAAATCACTCTTTTTCAAATCGTTATATAAATCTATCCCTATCTTTCCTTTAGAAATCAATTTCAAATTTTTTTTTCTTCTGTAGGCTTTCCTATCTTCTATGTACCGTAGGCTGGGAGTCTAGGCTTAAGAGGTTTTCCAAGGTTTCCCTGCTTAAGAAAGTTCCCGAATGGGTAGACCCTGGTGATAGTTTCATGAAAGATCATCTTCCTTGGTTGTGCACAGCAGACATAACACCTTGATGCAAGTAAAAGCAATACAGCCGCGGTACCTGTCTCTTCATTTCTTCTGTTTTCAATGTTTCTTTTCTTCGTCTGTCTTAAACATAATTTTTTTTTCAGTCGGAGGACTGACAGTCATCACTTCCGGGTTACCCACACTAATAGATAGCCCGCGAAGTGTGTTCGATAAATCAAAATTAATCATTTTCAATCAAACCATCCACATTCATTCACTTTGGAAAAGTTATCTGATCTGATTTTTTCGCAATATATGCGGCGACAGCTCGCCGACGCCAAAGTATTTTCTAGTGCGTTTATTCTCGGAAATAACAGAGATGCATATATGCATTCTCCATGGTTGTTAGAGTGGTAACTAGTACAGCTTCTGGAGAATCTGTTGAGAGATTGACGTGTTTCTGAGAGATACATATTCTGCTTTTCTGCCAATTAACATTTGTGCCGTTGGCGGTTTGTTTTGAAGAGAAAGGGATTGTAAAAGGAAAATAATTAAGGCGTGGAATCACCGGAGATCTGGACATGTAATGGAGATGGATTTAATACACGATGTCCTCCATAAATAAGGTTTGTGACTTTTTTGTTCTGGAGTGAATGAACGAGTGAGTTCTTTTCTGAATCATTTGTTGATCACGTTGGCCCTGTAATTAGTGGGGAAGTTTCAGCTGTGGCATGGGGGCTTAATTAAATGCAAGATGGAAAATATTTTTCTTTTTAGTAGCTGTATGTCCGATTACGCAAGTCTCGTAAACGGTTGGCCCTGACTAGTACTATTACGCTATCTGACTGCAACAAACAATGTAAGAAAATTTTCGTAAACACAGTTAATTAATTAAGTCCCCAGCAACTATAAAACCTACAACACCAATAAGCACAAGAGTAACTGTTCTGTATGTGGGAGTGTGACTCAACGTCCACATCTGGCACGGTTCTTTTCCAACAAGACAAGAATTTTTTAAATATCAACTATGCTGACGTGACAAAAGAAATTTAGAAAAACTATAATTACGCAAGAAAACAGAATTCACTCTAATACAAGAACACAAGCCAGATGCTTTGTTGACTGAACCTGCAGTGACGCATTATTTCAGACACACAATTAATAAAAGAACATTGTAATTTTTACCTTCATATATATTGACGAAATGCACTCATTACAATAACATCTGCTATCTCTCCCATCAAATAACTGCATAAAACATGGAACAACACTCTTTACTACCACATCTCACTCCGACTTCACGACAAGCAGTGCCCACTAGCACATCTCGGTACGACTGACTACAACGAGCTCTCAACAAGCACTGACTGCTATGAACTCTCAACAACCACTGACTGCCACGAGCTCTTAACACACACTGACTGCCATGAA
The DNA here is from genome assembly GCF_023864345.2 of Schistocerca serialis cubense. Lineage (NCBI taxonomy): Eukaryota > Metazoa > Arthropoda > Insecta > Orthoptera > Acrididae > Schistocerca > Schistocerca serialis. The sequence continues at coordinate 124,852,121 of NC_064646.1, forward strand.
CTCTCTACTAGCACTGACTGCTATGAACTCCCAACAAGCACTGTGGAGGCGGCTTAATAGTACTCTTTGGCGCAATCTCTGGCGCAGTGGCACAGTGTAGCCACCTTTCAATAAGGTTTGTGACTTTTTTGTTCTGGAGTGAATGAACGAGTGAGTTCTTTTCTGAATCATTTGTTGATCACGTTGGCCCTGTAATTAGTGGGGAAGTTTCAGCTGTGTCGAAGAGAGCCTGCAATCACTGAGTCTATGTTAAATCGTCCAAAAAGGCTTCGTACACATCTGGAATTCGCAATCTTTTATAAAAGGAACAAATTGTCCAAACGATTGATTCTCCCGACTGACTGCAGTGTTTAACAGTAACAATAAATGTAAAGATCTCTTACAGCAAGCCAGCCGCTGATTACCAAGACGAAGAACTCCACCAAAGATTCTATTTGGCTGATTCTTTTTATCACGTAATGAAATCTTATATTAAAAACTATACATAGATAAAGGAGAGAAAGAGAAAGAGCGAATGAAAATAGAGATAATACTAATAATCCTCCATTAGTCTAATTTTTCGCCTGTCTTATCACGGAGCAGCCAAGAACTGGGAGGGCCTTACTTTACTGTATAGACTTATGCGTGAAGGTGAAGGGATCTTAAAGACAACAGATACACGTCTATACAGACAAGACATTACACAGAGATAGCGGCTAGCTGCGTTGATCATCTATTCTTAAAGAGACGGCAACTTAATATCCGAACATTTAAAAATGTTAAATGGTGATCCCCGACGCTTTATGCTAATTGTTGTCAACCTTGGAAGGTTCGCCATTTCCTGACCGAACGCCCTTTTTTACTCACTTACGTTCTAATTTATGTTTGCCGTCTGTGTTATCGGTTGTTTCAGCGATAAACGCGCTTGCTGTCGACCGCGTTTTACTGTTTCTCCGTCGTAGCACTATGGCGAAGGACATTTAATCTTTGGTTCGGGATGTCTGCTGTCTCTAGAGCGTATTTTGTGGACCTTTCCCCACGAGGAAGTCCTTGTTCTTAGCTCATTTTCCTTCCGTCGATTGGGCATAACGTAAAGGTGCTTTTAAGTTCTTTTGCTTCTTGATGATCTACGGTTATGACATGGGCGCTTATTACTTAAGTTATTTTTGCCCCCTAAAACAAACCAAAACCAAAACAGAGCATTGGCAGTCTGAAGCATTCCAATTTCTGTCAATTCAGAAGTAATTAGTCCAACAGTCTAGTGATTTGTGACTTACGAAGTAAGTATAGTGCGCACAGTTTAACCTGGTTGACTTTAAATGGGGGTGCAGGGTATGGGTGAAGCAAGTCTCCCAAGGAAGAGAAGTGATGCGGGGGAAGCACGTCTTGTAACAAGTGTCTGCCTCAATGAAGACAGTGAACTTTCTTTTGTGAGAAGGATTTGTAGTAGCACTCACGATGCCCTGAGAATTGCTTTATCATTCTATAACGAAGCTTGTTAGAGATGAGTAGTACCCAATGTCACTTTTATTCATAAGTTTCTAGTTTAATAAAACGGCCACAAAAATTCAATATCATTTACATTTCATGCTCTTAAAAATAAATGTCTTCCGAGAAAATTCTTTTTCATTCCAAAGTTAAATTAGGCGCAAATTCTGGAGCAACAAGAGGGGAGTGGGGAGGGTTGTGGGGGTACTAGTTAATACCTGATTGCACTCGGGGGTAACAGTCTCAGAAACGCTAGGAACCGCTGCACTACACAAACGTGTTAACTATCAGTCTGAGGAAACCCAGAACTCATAATAGTTTATGACAGTACCATGTGTGCCCAAAGCCATTATCGCACGCCGCTATTATATCTGGACACTTACGGGACGTCTTCGGGTGGGTCGTCAAAGACTAATATCGTCTACTCATGTCTCAGTTCCTATTAACGGGCTGTACACGTTTCGAGCATGCCACAACACTAGCGCCGGATTTTCAGTCAAAAGTCATATTTTTTCCCTGAGCTTTAGGGGTCATATTACAACAATTTATGTACGGATCGAGGCACCGTATAGTAGATAAATTCATTTTTATTGTGCATGTAAAATCATTCTCACACCTTTTTCAGTGATAGGGGCAGGTCATATTTCGGCAAACTTTTTCAGTAATACATCATATTTCGGCCAACTTTTGTCAAAAACGGGTAATTTGTTGTGTCTTTAAAGACATAAGAATAAAAACGTGAAAATGTTGCGCGCATGACAGTGTTCAAGTGATAATGTCACAAAGAAAAACAACAATTCCTAAAAAGCTTTAGCGAGCACAAGGCAGTTGCTGCCAGGCTGAATACCTTATGGCCGAGCGGTTCTAGGCGCTACAGTCTGGAACCGCACGACGGCTACGGTCGCGGGTTCAAATCCTAGTAGGAAAACAGCGTACGACACTAGTCTGTTCGCTGTCGTAACACATCGTTGCGAGTGAGGGGACAAAACGCTCTCAAAGCCAACAGAGGCGACTTCTCGAAGTAATAAACGTGGTAAACGTAGTCACTCTATTCAGTCTGAATACAAACTCAGTTCGGTTCAACATGCCAAAAGTAAAACGCTCCATCAGCAGGAAGCTGCCAAGTTTTGTTAGTGATTTTTGAGAGAATTTCTTCAGCACTGATGAGGAAACATTACTTCGTACACAATGCGATATTAAAGTTAGTGCAGAAAAACGATTTAATATGGAACATCACTGTAATACCGCTATATTCAGCAGCTATGTGAAGGTAAGTGCTGATATTGACAGCAGACAAACGTTGTTCTTTGAGCAGACAGGTCCATCTTCCACCGTGCAATCATTCTTCAAGAACTTGTGTGAGATGACGGTGTCTTGCGTCATTCTATTGAAGAAGCTGGAGAATCCACGCATCATGTAGTTCTTGTTGGGGAAGTACACAACACATCCAGTTCCAAATGAATCTATACTGAGAATGAATATTTGTTCCCCTGCTACGAGAAAGTCACTGTTTTCACTGTTCTTCGTTTTTTTTTTTTTTTTCACACACGTGCAGATATTTCACAGACAAGTGCTAGTTACTTTCAAACACTACTAAAAGTAAGTACTGCACTTATAATTTGTTTGCAAGTGAATTTTGTATTATATGGTACATAAGGAAATCAATAAGGATGTTTTAAATAAACTTACATGAAGTCATGTTTTATTTTTAATTCCATATTTATAAGCTTTAAGTCATAAATATTTGCATATTTCGCTGTTTTTAAGTAATTAAAATCCGGGCCCTGGCCATTAGCTTAATTAGAAGATCGAATACACCGCCAGCGGGTAGCATCCTCGATGACGGAAGTTCGCATCTCAGGTGTCGAGTGGGTTGCCGCTTGTAGTGGCCCTAGGTGTACGTGTCGTCTTCGCTAAGTACAATCCGTGGACGCATGGGGGCGCGTATATCCATGTACTCTTAAATGATTGAATCCCGAAAAGTTTTATCAGTAGCCAAACTGTTGTCTTATCATACTTCATTGAATACCCAGTTGATATACAACGCTCCGCCCCAGTAGCTGAGTGGTCAGCGTGACGGATTGCCGTCCTCTGGGCCCGGGTTCGATTCCCGGCTGGGTCGGAGATTTTCTCCGCTCAGTGACTGGGTGTTGTGTTGTGTTCATCATCATTTCATCCCCATCCGGCGTGCAGGTCGCCCAATGTGGCGCCGAATGTAATAAGACCTGCGATATGGCGGCCGGACCTGCCCCGCGAGGGGCCTCCCGGCCAATGACGCCAAACGCTCATCATCATCATCAGCAATGGCAGATTTCTTTGGTTCCGAAAGACAAGTGCAGATTTGATGTTCTCCCACCGTGCGTGTGGTCTGACCTATACAAGCCATAACACATTGGTAATGCATTTTGTGAACCCTAGCTTTCAGCGATGATAAATGATCCTTCACCCACGTGAGGAGGCCTCCTGTCTTAGATGGCGAACGGAAAAATGCTTCAGATTTGTAATTTCCGGAGAATCATGCATATTTTGAACGGCATGTTGCCAACCAACGGAAGAAAATCAGTGGATTTTGCCAATTTACCATCCTGATTGCCTGTTTGCAAGTTTTCTGTTTTGACTGATAGTGTCCGGTTGATCAGGCGGGCTTACATTGAAGACTACTCTTACATCAGCGAGCTCCTTAGGTAAGCCCTCAGAATAAAAAATTGTGAGTGCCTTATGTGCATGGTTTTTGACAGGTGACAACAACCTGAAGATTGCAAATATATAAATCCGTGTGAGCGGACTTGCAGTCAAATGAATTTCCGAGAGAACCAGCGTTCTCCATCCATCCAGAACATCTAAGAATGGCCAGCCAACAAGTTTTTTCCATATCCATGGTAAACTGAATGATCTTACGAAAGGAACTGAAATGGTGCAGAAACTCCATTAGACTTCTCTACATGGGACGACAAGATCAATGTGTCATCAAAGTACATCTAAAAACAGATGGTGTATGAACTGCAGCTCTCTCCTCAGCATCCTCCACGAAAATGTAGGCCACCAAGGGATAACACGAACGATCTGTTCAAAAAACACCGAATTGAAGATAAAATAGGTTGAGGTGAGAGCAGGCTGGAGTAAAGTTGTGATGTCCTCCTAAAATTCATGGCAGATTTCTGCTAGAGACTCTGGGAGAGGGATCGTTATAAAAAGAGAGGTCTGTTCAACACTAACTAAACGATCCGAGATGCTTGTACAGATTGCTTCAGGTCCATTGATGAATTCTGCCTTGTTGTCAACTTACTGTGAACATTTCCTCATAATTGATCTATATAAGAAAATAAGATGCTTAGCTAAATTACATGTAGGTGCACCAACGTCTGTATTAATAAAGGGAAAAATGTTCACCAGGATCCAGTTGCAGGTTGGCAGTCTAATGCCTTCTTGGGGCAACAAGAACATGAATTCAGTATTTCGTATAGTTACTGAACTAATTTAAAGTTCAAAATGCTATCATATTTTCACTCATTCGAGTTACAATCTTACGTTAAACGTTGAACACAATAAATTAAGCATTAAAGTTAGAAACTTAAGACTCATATGTACCCACTTCAGTGAGTTAGCTGTTTTTTCTCTGCATCTCTTCCCTCAAACATGTCACATAATTTACTACCTGATGTTTTCTGCACGGTTGTAGCTGCACCACGAACGAGGAGAACACGGCAAGTTGCAAAACCCGGTTCTTAGAAACTTCGCTCAGTGGAGGAGAGCTCAAAGTAAGTGGATACATAGGTACTCGACCATTTCTGAAAAAACGACGGTCAAAGTTTTCGATGTATTTTTGACGTACGTTTTGTGACTTTTATCTCTCGGTATCCTCACACGAAATGGTGGCACAGTGATTAGCGTAGCGGCTTCATAATACTGCGCTCCGTGTTCGAGAACTTATTATTACTTTTGTTCGTGTTTCTCATTTATATACCCACGTCTGTAGAAGGTTACAACCTGAATGTATTCCAATATATATTGATATAATGTTGGCCTTATTCGTCTGCTGATTGTATGTCGGATGAATGAATTATAAAAGGAAAAAGGGAGGAAATTATTTGAAACTGTTTTCAATTAAATTCCTGTACCGTATCTTGATACATAATCAGTTGCGAGGGTCAGTTTTCGGCAAAGTGAGCTGTTACGCGTGGTTTGCAGCAAAATTTTTCCCAATGTGTGAAATCTTCCGCCAATGTTAACTATATTTGTTTCCCTAGTGAGATTCGTATGAAGAAGATCTGCTTACAGGGCAACAAAAATTTTAGTTCCAGTATTTCGTAACTTACTCATTAAGAGGTATAGTCTTACATTAGAAGTTTAACACATTAAGACAAATATTAAACTTAGAAAGTATGCATGTGCCTTAAGGCAGCAAAACAAGAGGCACGCAAATTACCCAAAGTATATTCATTCATTATTTCAGAATAAGAGCACTTAGCGACCACAAACAAACTATACACGTAATTTCAAACGTTTTTGAAATTTTTTCGCGCTGACAACCCTACAAAATAACGAAGGGGAAAAAGTTTTTCGCCATGAGGCGGGACATATAAATTTATGACTTCTATATTACTAACTCTATTTGTAATACATTTTGCAGGCAGTACTCACATACAGGGTTATTACAAATGATTGAAGAGATTTCACAGCTCTACAATAACTTAATTATTTGAGATATTTTCAAAATGCTTTGCACACACATACAAAAACTCCAAAAGTTTTTTTAGGCATTCACAAATGTTCTGTATGTGCCCCTTTAGTGATTCAGCAGACATCAAGCCGATAATCAAGTTCCTCTCACACTCAGCGCAGCATGTCCCCATCAATGAGTTCGAAAGCATCGTTGATGCGAGCTCGCAGTTCTGGCACGTTTCTTGGTAGAGGAGGTTTAAACACTGAATCTTTCACATAACCCCACAGAAAGAAATCGCATGGGGTTAAGTTGGGAGAGCGTGGAGGTCATGACATGAATTGCTGATCATGATCTCCACCACGACCGATCCATTGGTTTTCCCATCTCCTGTTTAAGAAATGCCGAACATCATGATGGAAGTGCGGTGGAGCACCATCCTGTTGAAAGATGAAGTCGGCGCTGTCGGTCTCCAGTTGTGGTATGAGCCAATTTTCCGCGGGCTACGCGTGAAACTTGCCCGCACGCGTTCAACCGTTTCTTCGCTCACTGCAGGCCGACCCGTTGATTTCCTCTTACAGAGGCATCCAGAAGCTTTAAACTGCGCATACCATCACCGAATGGAGTTAGCAGTTGGTGATTCTTTGTTGAACTTCGTCCTGAAGTGTCGTTGCACTGTTATGACTGACTGATGTGAGTGCATTTCAAGCACGACATACGCTTTCTCGGCTCCTGTCAGCATTTTGTCTCACTGCGCTCTCGAGCGCTCTGACGGCAGAAACCTGAAATGCGGCTTCAGCTGAACAAAACTTTATGAGTTTTTCTACGTATCTGTAGTGTGTCGTGACCATATGTCAATGAATGGAGCTACAGTGCATTTATGAAATCGCTTCAATCATTTGTAATAGCCCTGTATATCACTCAACATACCTGCAAAATTATATCACTATACGGCACATAGTTAAGGAGCTTTGAGACCATAAGCATTGAGATGCGTGAAAAACTAGCTATTTCTTAAAACTGGCGGAAATTTCCAAGGCTGCATTCGAACAGAGCACTTGGCGACTTCCCACAAACCTTTTCTACATTTTTCTCGTTTACATGCTTAACGTCAAATATTTAACACATTAACTCATTTTTAAAGTAATCGGACGTTTGAAGCTGTTTTATTCATGGGTGTTCGATTCTTTCAAGAACTCATCTACGAAACTGTGGAGTGCCTTTAAAGGAAGCCATGGACAATGGGGTAGCATACATCCATGAAACTGGTCTTTCTTAGTGTGAATTACACCTTCAGTTTCCCTGGATTTCTGCAGGTGGGCATAAATTTCCACCATAACAGAGGACTTATACCAAAATAGTGACATATGTTAATTCTATTGCTGGGTACGTCAGATAAATGGAAAGATATTTTAAAACATGATACAAGTAGTAAATAGATTTAAAAGAAAAAAGTATAGGAAATAGCTAAACCTTCGCAGCTCCCTCATACAAAATAGTCACACTGTGCAGTATTGCAAAAAACCTTGTAATCCTCCACACAATAAAGAAAGGATACTTTATGGACATGTATGAAGAACCACAAATTGATACAAGTACATTCATGAAAATGTACAGTTTTAAAATCATGACAAGCAAATTTTTGCCCTTATGTTATGTGGCACATCATTTTTAAATCCATACGACTTGTTCTTGATTGTTGACTTCACTTCATCATAGCGCAATGTAGGCTCTATTTTTCTTTATTTTTCTTCCTATACTTACATTGTATATTTGGTGCATCTAAAGATTTTTCACGCTAAAACCCCTAAATTCCTGTTATATCGATTACTTGAATAGTCATTATATGTCTATGTACAATGTCTGGTTGCATTTACGATATATGTTTCGGATTCCACTAGAAAAAGGCTTTCATCTGAAAGTCGACAGTAGTCATGAAAAAGAACTTTTAGCAATTCAGTACACAGTTGCGGCACAGCAGTACTCTTTAAGGCTGGAAAACTATTAAGTATGTGTATCTATTATTGAAGTTCAGTCTGACTCACTATCCAGCTGGCTTAGAACTGCTGCAGCAGCCTGAGGTCGCAACCCTGTGTACTATATTTCTCACCACATTTATCACACATAATCTACAAATTTAAACATGTATTCATCCTTCTAAATTTTATATGACAAAGAAATAAACTTTGAATTTGATATCTCCCATTTTATAATTTAATAGTCTGTAGTACACAAATCATTATTACAAAAGAAAATCCAGTACTTTAACAACCAATTGTCATGATTTTACACAATTTTTTGTTTAATGAAATGGTTAATGAAGTTGTAATCTCCCCATCAGTATTTACTATTATAACTAACCAAAATTTAGGCTCCAGATTAATAATCACACTCATGCATGTAGATCACATTTGCTCCTAATAATGACTTTGTAACTAAACAAATAATAGCATAGTTAAATTTTGAACCAAATTATGCCCTACTAGCGAGAGAAAAATTTGAAACAAGATTAGTTCCAGACCTCGTGCTCTTTAATTTATTTTGAAATATCAACAAGTAAAAACTAATGCATATTTTATCAGTGCAACAGATAAATTCGAGAAAACTAAGTTTGAAAGAGAGCGGTTAAACAATCAAGCTATTTACTAGATTAAATATTATAAAATAACGTTCTTCTAGAAGAAAACTTATTCATTAATCATATTTGTAAAAATGTAAAATATGCATTATGGTTTTGAAATAAGCAGAAGTTTAAATGAAGATTATCACTAACAGTAGTAAGTATCCTGCCTCCTGATGCACCACACAAAATGGGGAATTGTATACACTTAAATTAACAATAATGGATGTTGAATATTTAATGAGTTAATAGCAGTATTATAAAGTTTCAGAAGGAATTTAACAATAACTATTTTAAAAAATGTTTCCTTTCAGTACAAATTATAAATACACTATCTGACAAACAAGGCACTGTCCAGGTATATATTCTCACAATTTTCTATTAGAAATTAAAACAAAATGTGAAATGAAGACAAAAAGTGAATTGTATTTGGAGTGAAGTATTGAAAAAATGTCATTTCAATGTATTTGTGAGAATGTCTTTGGAATTATGAAATAGCTATACAAAGAAATATGTATAATGCACAAATGTATAGGTACAGTATAGAAATTAAGAAACATAATCCCAGAGAGTTTCTGTATGCTGGGCACAGCTGTTTCACATGTCTATAATGCGATTTTGTAAATTTCTCTACAGCAACGCCTCTTCATAGCTCTATAGCCTGTTATTTTTGTGATCCACAGTTTAAAGCCGCCAAAAGCACTGCCAGGTGTCAGAGATTTGCTTCAGATGGCTCAATTGTAGGGTATCTTACAAGACTAAATGTATTAAATCTTCATTCATGATGTGTCATTTTTTCACATATCTCAATGTTTATGGTGTCATACCAATTGAACTATGTGCTCTACAATGATTGGGTAGGTATATTCAGTGCCATATGTGAATACTGTCAGCAAAATATGTTGCAAATAGACTTAGTAGTAAGGAAACAACGAATTTAAATGTCATGCATGATTTGACATTTTTTCACACATTTCAATGGGTATGACCTCATACCTCTTGATCTATGTGTCATACAATGTAAAAATTTTGTAGGTACATTCAGTAGCATATTTAAATACTGGTTGCAAAATGTGTTGCACATAGAGTTAGTACAAAATAAGTAATAAATTTAAACATCATGCACAATGCAGCACTTTCTCATGCATCTCAGTGTTAACTACAGCTTGTCTCCTGAACTATGTGCTGTACCATGATATACTTTTGTAGGTATGTTAAGTGGCATATGAAGATACTACCTGTGAAATTTATTACACTTAGTAGCACAAAAATAATACATTTAAACCATGCATGATGTGCCAGTTTTTCATGCATCTAATTGTTTATGACATCAGATCTCCTGAACTCTCAAGGTAAGAGGTTCCTGTCACCACAGCGATTGTTACGTAACAGTAAGGGATATGTGTACCACGTTTGGTTGGAAATGGTCCAGTGGTTGAGAAGGAGATGTTGAACACAAACACATACATACATTTTAATAATATGTATGAATTGCTTTATATCTCAAAGTGAATCCATGTAACGCACATAGCAGTAAACAAATGAAGATACCATCAGATAAGAGCTATGGTATATGGTGATAATATGTAGAACCATAGAAGCATCTGAAAAATTACTGTCACCATTGAAGATAACCCTGAATTATGAACAACAAAACACTGATTGAGGAATAAGCGGCTAGTTGCATGAAGAAAGCTGTTCAGAGGGTTTTTGTAGTATTTTCCGTAACTATTGAAAGCTAGTTAAGCGACTTACAGTGTAATGATGAAAATATAATGGAACCAAGTCAATTATTCTGATATACATCATGACTTGAAATTCATAGAAATATAACATACCAGTGAATACACTCCAAAAATCAGGTGAAAAATAAGTTCTATCTTTTGGAAAATACTACAAAACTGATGTGGAAGTTTTATAAGAAAATATCGCACTGATCAAATTGATCTAGATACAAATTAAACAATATTTGGATACTTTTGGGTATCAGTAGAGTTTTGAAGAATTGAGAGTTTAGGGCTTTTGTGGAACTCCTTATTGGATACTACTGAGCGTAACTGATATACTTTCATGTTTGCAAGAAGTAAGAGAGCAGCTTACCTTTGACAGAGACAGGAGCACTTACCATAAATTAGTATTGTAACTTAAACTGGGAGAAAGATAAAGAACATTGGACATTATGCACTTTCGATCATAAATTAAATCTTTTATACACTTTACTGATATTAGTTTAAGATAGTCAGCCCTACATAATATTCTGTTGGCCTTGTTAAATAAAACTCTTATGTCTTCGGTTGCTATGTGAGCAGAATATTTTGATGTCAGTTTTTTTTTTTTTTTTTTTTTTGGTCATCAGTCTACTGACTGGTTTGAAGCAGCCCACCACGAATTCCTTTCCTGTGCTAACCTTTTCATCTCAGAGTAGCACTTGAACATTAATTTTTAAATATGCTGCATTATTTTCAACATATGTCAGTTTGTCTCAACTTTCTCAGATTTCTTACACTACAAACTAATTTACATAAATAATAATATCTTAAACAATAATTCGTTTATTCTTTTATACTTAAACATCATTTCAGAATCATTTATAGCGTTTCTGGTTTAACATTTGCATGTATTGTGAAGCATCTATTATTTATACTATAAACTTTTTGGGCCTCTGAATGATGAACAAATTTTTCCCGGTTTATGTTTTTCACTAATGCTATGAGAGACATGAATAAAAAATTTTATTTCATAGTACTGGTTACAGCATTATTGTTTGCCTACAAGTGGTGTATTGAATTGAACTTCAAATACATAAATCTGCGGTAATACTATATGGATTTAAAATTCCTGTAAGATGCATGTTTACTACTTTACTACATAAGTTAACAAGAATTTTCTCTCCTTTACTGTGATCATACTAAAAATAGTCATATGACATTATTGGCTGGGAGACACTGAAGGGTTGTTCTGTTGCTTAAAGAAATGGGTTTCCTTCCTCCTCACACAATGGTCCTTCCCACTTAATGTATGAGAGTTTTGTCTTAATGGTATCTGCTGAGTATAGATTTGTTGACCATTTTATCATGTTAATGTTTGAGGATGAGAGAATGAATAGTTGTTGGCACATAGCTAGCATCTAATGAATAGCACCCAAAGGGCCGCAAATATAAAGGATCACAATCAGCAGTGTAACATGCCCTCACTCGATGACATACTGTGGACTGGTGTCAGGACTTTCGTGCCAACACCTTTGCTCCTTTTAAAAGATCCTTGCATCACCAGAATTGTAAGTCTTCTTCAAAGTCGAACGCCACTGCACACCCATGCATTGACAAAAGAAACATATTGTGATCACAGCACTTGAAATAATTGCTTTTTATACCCTCTATAACACACCAGAGCAACTCCTTAGTTCCTAAACGTTCCACAATCCTCATTTATGTCTAGTATAAGAGTTCTTTCACTACATACTCTGCATCCAAACACAAGCTTTCATAGAGGCAAAAATTTGCAGTATATTCAAATGTATCAGATGATAGTGAACCATCAGTTCTGAAATAATTGTGCATTGTGACATTTTTTAGACTAGCTAGTAGAAAGCTATTAGTGATGGGAGGCACATGATATATATGTGATTCACTTCAGCAATGGAAGATTGAACAACTGAGTGCTGTAAGTTTTCAGATGATATCTTTGTTCTAAACGATAAATTTTGTTGTTGGCACTAGATAGATATTTCTTTGTCATTTTAATTACAAAGAATATATTCATTGTAATTATTGGGTAGAAATAGTTTGTGATTTTGATATTTTGGTGTATATGTATGCTTTTAAACTGGAAGATATGTTTTGATTTCTTATAATACATGTTCAACTAAACTTTATGTTAAAAGTTAAAAATCTATTGTATTTTCTAAAACTTAACATTGAGCTATCTTTCTGCTTGGTAATTATAGTTTGAACTCTTTATGCAGTAAGAATTTTTTGTGTTTATTTGGGTATTTGAGTTGATCTGCAGGAGATACAAATGAAAGTAATACTGATGAATTTTCATGCAGCAATATGTTTTTATAGAGATATGTTTCTAACAATTATTTTCAAAATGATCATAATGTTACTCCTCACTTAAAGCGTCTTCTGCATAAAGTGGTATTCTATGCGCCACATGGTCCTTAAAATTATCTGAGATGTAACAATAATTTAAAAGCTTTAAAATTTGTTATTTGTTTCAAGTCTGCATTCTTTGGTTATGTATTTGTGGTTAGTTACTTACATGTTCTCTCGATAATTTAAGGGATTCTTTTATGGAAATGATGTTGAACAAGTCAGTTTACAGGATATAAAAAATTGCTTTATGAAATAGAAGTTGTCCAGAAGAAATGATTTTAGGTTAGACAAAATACTTTCTTTTCTGGTAGTCAGTCATTTTATGTTACTGAGAAAATGATCAAAAAACTTTCCTGTTGCGTGTAGAAATTTTTGTGAGCCACTGACAGATTTAATAATGTGTAATAGAAATCATTTTACATTTCGTGTTGTAGGTATGGACATCACTGTTCTTCCCAAGCTGTAATCGATTACTTATGACGAATTTCATTAGCGAATGTATGTAGTCTGATGCAGTTGAAATCCTAACCCCTTGAAAGGTGCCTACATGAGGACTGCAAGTAAACACCACATATAATACGAGGCAACATCAGAAATTAATGCACAACAATTTTATTACCAAAAAGTTTAATAGATAACCAAACAAAAGAACTCTCATCTTTTACCAACTTTACTACATAATCCCCTCACATTTCTCACATTGTGGTACCAGTTTCAAGGTGCACTGCTCGTAGACATCTGTTTGGTAGGAGTATAACGGACTTCTGATTTCACTTCTACGTCTATCGTAAAGCGTTGGTCGACCAGGAATTTCTTCATGGGACCAACTAGAAGAAAGACCGACAGTGCAAGTTTTGGACTGTGTAGCGGATGCTGGAATACCTCCCACCAAAATTTTGCGATTTTCTCACAAACAGGAGCAACAACAGAAAGGCGAGAATTGTCATGAAGAAGTTTCACAGCGTCAGCATTAATACAGTGGCGTTCCTGACGGAGGGCATGACGCAACTCAGCAAAGTTTTAATGTAGGCTGCAGCATTCACAGTGATATGAACTGAGAAAAGTCCACCAGTAACACACCAGGCATGTCCCAGAACACTGTCACAAGCACTTTCCCAGTGGACTGAGTCACTTTGAATTTTTTTCGTATTGGGGAGCAACATGTTTCACTCCATAGAGGCCTGTTTGGTTTCGGGCGTGTAGTGGTACGCTCGCGAATCAACACCAGTGACAATTCCTTTCAGAAACTCATTCCCTTCTGTGGCGTAACGCGTTAAGCGATCCAAGCCTGCCATCATTCTCTGGCCCTTGTGGCAGTCTGTCATGTCCTTAGACACCCAGCGAGCACTAACTTTACGAAATTTCAACATGTCTTGAATAATATCGTACACTGCACCATAGGAAATGTTGAACTGCTCCGATGAGGTCCACAATTGCACTCGTCGCTCGTTCGGAATTCCTGTCTCAATGGCTCCTACATTATGTGGGGTTACAGCTGCTACCGGGGTCCCCTTAGCTTAGCGAATCATAAAGGTTCCCACGGCACTCTTGGAAGAACACACACCAAATGTAGACATTGCTACGGTCCAAACAGTCGTCCCCACACACGCCATGCATATCACTGTGAATTTCACTTGGTTTATGTCCTTTGGTTCACAAATATCGAACTACACTTCGCTGCTCTTCAGAAGTTGATGACAGTAACACGCGTGCCATGTTTGTTTGTAGTCCAGGCTCCTCTCACCGGATCTGCACATGAAATCAAAATATCCTGTCTAGCGTATACTTCAAACGTTGTGAAATTTCAGTATTCCAGCTGCAATACCAAGGGAGAGAAAATTATTGTGTATTACTTTCCGACCCTCCCTAATAATTGTATGTTATTTCATAACTTGCAAGACGTTCTTATATGTTCAACATTGGATCTATTTAACTTGATATAATACTGTTATCTTTTATCTGCATCGTTGAGATCATTACCTTCTTACTTAATTTCCTTTATATCAGATGTTTAGCATCACTGTCAAGGGCCACAGCTTTCTTTGTCAGCTTTAAGCATCCTATTACACTCTGCAAGAAGTAACACAGGAAAGCCATTAATTTTAAACTGTTGTTGCGCGAGGAAAAAAAAGCAGAAAATATCATTTCCCTTGCGTTTTTTCTCTGTACAATCGAAAAACTATAAACTCTCAAATAGCTGAGAAAATACGTAACAATATACATACAAACAACAAAGATCAAATAAAAAGAAGTGATAAAAAGACCACCAGATGTGTCAGTTGTAACAGCTACATTAAGTACACGTAAGGGTAACTAACATCTTCTTAAAAGAAAATATAGCAATAGGTCATATGTATCCAGGCTTAGGAAGGAGACGGCTATTTTATTGTCACTTCACATTAAATGAAAGAAAGAAATGAAAATTCTAATGACCATACAGAGTGATCTATGGGAAACGGACGCTACTGACTCACCACAGGCAGTTGTTGGAGTCACATACGTCATTCACTTTGGGACTGTCCTCCATTTCTATGGCAATAAAATGGTGGAGACTACCGGGTTGCATGCTCGCGTACAAGACCTTCGTTCTAAATGCTGAGTCTGCCATTCCAGCAAGGCAGCTCTCACAATGGTGATGTATTCGGATATGCTAGCTTTTTCTCCTCACCTCGTAGCTTCTTCTTTAAAAATTGCACCGGTTTTTTTTTTAATACTGCAACCTACTATGGAATCGGATTGAGACTTGGAGGCGTGCAGTGAAAATGGAGAAGAAATATTTGTCTAGCTGCAACGACAAATTAAGCGTTTAGAACGAAGATCTCGTACGGAAGCTTACGCCGTTCTGTAATTCATGGTTCGATTGCAACTGAAATGGCGGACTGTCCTGAAGCGAATGACATATGTGCCATCTCCCTCACACCACTGACAGCTGTGTAGTAGCGAATCTAAAAACGTGTTTCCTGTACGTCATTTTGCATATTCTCGAAAAAAAAAAGAGCGACATGAGCACCACACTACATATGTATCAGTAAATCAATTGTAAAATAAAATAAACTGTAAATGTTGCCTAAAGGACGTCTTCAACGTACATCACATATACTGCAGACATAAAGCAGTGGAAAACACTGTAAAAGTAATGTAAAACATTTATATCACATATGAAACTCCATCAAAGGCAGAAGCATCCCCTGCAGACAGGACGTACGCTGGCTAATGTGGTATACAAGGTGTATGTGAACATCAAGTCACTATATCCCAATAGAAAAAGGTGACCTGTAAACTATCTAATGATCGTATTGGACAAGGAAGAGGCATGGCATGTGTAATTATACTTCGCCAAATGATGCTACCTACAAATAAATATTAGCCAAAAAGTAGTTACCGTGCTAGTGAGTAGGATAACGCAAAGTAGAAGTATAAGAAAGATAGTTTTAATAGTAAACAACTGAAAGTTCATTCATAAGCACAGTTTAAACAGCAGATAAATCCAATCACTAAGCAAAGATCTTTACTGTAAAGCCTCTTGTATTAGAAAAGGATCCTTTTCTTCGTAAT
This sequence comes from Schistocerca serialis cubense, assembly GCF_023864345.2. Classification (NCBI taxonomy): domain Eukaryota; kingdom Metazoa; phylum Arthropoda; class Insecta; order Orthoptera; family Acrididae; genus Schistocerca; species Schistocerca serialis. The sequence goes on from NC_064646.1 coordinate 124,868,520, forward strand.
TTGTATGTTAATTGTGAACCAAAAGCTTGAAAAGTGTCTAAGAGTTCGTGGATGATGCCACTATCATAATCAGTGGCTTATGGTGATATTCTTCTTTGATAATGGCTGAGACAAAGTTGTTAGATTCATATTTCCATTACTTAACAAATTATCTGTAAGTGTATCTACCTGTGCTGTTGGCAGTTTCACTATTTATACCTTGATCACCAGCACTCTTCAGTAATGTTAACTTGTTTTTAATTGGACACTATCGCAAACTTTTCTTTATGGGATGCTGAGCCAAATGCGTTTTGCTTTAATTCAAGAAAATTGCTGCAAAATAACAAATAGAAAGATCGAAATCGTTTTCAGAGATATGGCTGAATCTTTCACTCTACAACAGAGTGTGTTCTGGTTTGAAAGTTCCTTCCCGATTAAATCTGTGTGCTGGGACTGTAGGACTCTCTTTCATGAGTGAGAGGTGCACTACAGAAAGGAAGCAGCTACTCGGATAGCACAGTACTTGTAGAGTGCAGATGTTGGTTTTTAGACTAGGCGGTAGTCTGAGGTACTCTGGTGAACACTCACCAGTTGATCCACGGATAATGAAATCAGATCGCTTTCAGAGTAAAGACACTACGACAGTCAAAATTCTACGAGTAAATTGTCGAAGTATTTGTATCAAATTTCTCCAATTTACTGCCATCCAGGTAAGCTCTTAGGCTCAAATTATTCTCGGGAGCGAGAGCTGGCTGAAATCCGAAGTAGACAGCTCTGAGATATTTTATGAAATAATATATCCTGCAACAGTCACTTGTTACTAATATTTTTGGCAGCACTTTGACATTGTAATTAAAATGAAGTGAGGTTAGTCTCTCTTGTGAGAGTGAGATTATATGTCGAGAAAGACGCCAGTAGAGGAAGATAAATATGTTGTAGTGCGTACATGAAGTGATAGGCATAATTAGCTCATTTTGCTAGCGCATTTACTTACATTTTTGTTGGTAATTTTGTTGTTTGGCACACAGATAACAATAACACCTACATCACAACTTCACACTTTCACAATCATTTGTTTAAATCAATTTAAAGATTCTTAAAAGCCAAGTTTAAGCACTTTCTATTGTCAAAACAGTAGTGTTCCGTGAAGATGAAATATTTGTACCTCGATGTATTTATGTCATTTCACAAATTGGATGAGTGGTTGGTAAAGACATTTTTTTCAGTGAAATAGGTATTCTACATTGGAGAAGTTTGTAAAGAAGTTAATATTATTACTTTCAAGAATATCATTTTGTAATATTCCTCCATGTACTGTGCCATCAATTAATATTTCCAACTCCTCATGTAAGTCCATTTGGTACCCCTTGTCATTTTTTTGGTAACATATGAAGATCATGTACAGTATCATGGAATGGGCGACCCATGTCTTTTACGTGGATGGCTATTGCTGATTTATTATACTGGCATAGGCATTGTAGTGTGGTAGGAATTTGTATGTACGTTATATCTTTTTTTAGAGTCTCGCCTGGTTTTGCCTATATAGAGGGCTTTTCATGTACTATTTACTGTTTTATGAATGCCTGATTGTGAGTGTTTATCTGTATGTGTGTGAATTTGTAAACAGAGTGTGTTGCAGTTTGTTATGTGTTGTGAAGGCAATATTGATGTCGCATGGTCTGAAAGTGTTTGCTGTTCTGTAGGAGAGTTTGCCTGTGAAACGAAATCAAGCAGGGAGTTTGTTTTTCATTTTGTGTGCAGGAGTTGGTTTTGTATATTTTCCTGCATGAGGCTTTCAATTAGTATATCATCGTAGCCATTTGCTGTAGCTATTTGTTTGACTGTACGAGCTCATCAAGCTTCGCACATTTATCCACTGGTATACTGCTAGTTCTTTTATAGACATAACCTCACTGGTTCACACAACAAAGGAAACTAACCTCACTTCATTTTAATTACAATGTAAAATCAACTGTAAATGCACCTGATGATGGTTACATGCTACCGAAACGTGTCTTGCTAGTAAAATATTAGTAACAAGTGACTGTTGCGGTGTACATTATTTCATAAAAATCTTAAAATACAGTCGTAGCCCCCAAACAACATTCATATAACATGGATAAATTTAAGCCCTGAGTTATTTAACGAGTCCTGGAACATCTCGGAAAGACCGATTAGATGCCATAGGAGGGCGAGTGGTCATTTCAGGTGTCAAAAATATTGCCTCTCCTGAGTGTGACAGTGAAGTTATCTGGTCTCGTACAATAGGTCTAGACGAAACCAAGTTAACTGTTGGATCTTTTTGCCGACCACCTGATTACGCTGTAAAAGTTCTAGGGTCATTCAAAGAAAGTCTACAGTCAGTAGCTCATAAATACCCAGATCATGTAATACTAGCAGGAGGCGACTTTAACCTACCGAGTCTTACCAGGACGTCTATGGATCATTGCGGGGGGTACAAACAGACAGTCTTGCGAAGTACTTTTGAACACGTTTTCCGGAAACTGTCTTAAGCAGGTATCTCGGCAACCCACATGCAGTGGAAATATTTTAGGCCTTGTAGCTACAATCAGGCAGGACCTTATCGACGACGACAGTACAGAGATGAGATTAGTGATAATGAAGTCTTTATAGCGAGTACGGTTGCGGAAGTTAATAAATCAGTCAAGAAGACTAGGAGAGTGTTTCTGCTAGAAAGAACAGATAAGTAGTTGTCAGCGTCTCACTTAGACAATAAACTGACATCACTCAGTAAGATGGGCGTAGAGGAATTATCGTAAAAGGTTGAACAGACTGTAAATCGTGGTCTGGAAAACTATGTACCCAGTAAATGGATTAAGGACGGAAAAGACTCACCATGGTTTCACAACAAAATTCTGCAAACGATGAGGAAGCAAAGGCTGTTGCTCTCTCAGTTCAAAAGTGAACGTGTTAATGACGACACTTATCCACGAAGCATAAAACTATTACCGACATACCTTTGCAAAAGATCTGGCCGAGAAACCAAGAAACTTATAGTACTATGTAATATCGCTAAGGGGTCTAAAGCTCCCATCCAGTCATTCGTTGACCAGTCTGACGTGGCAGCTGAGGACAGCAAAACGGAAGCCGAAGTTTTAAATTTCTTAAAGTCGTTCACACGGGAGAATCGTACAAACATACCGTCGTTTGGTCATCGAACAGACTGTCATATGAACGATATTACTAAGTATCCCTGACGTAAAGAAATAACTGAAAGAATTGAAGACAAATAAGTCGCCAGGTCCGAATGGAATCTCAATTCGGTTTTACAAAGAGTACTCTACAGCATTATACATCTACATCTACATCTACATGGACACTCTGCAAATCACATTTAAGTGCCTGGCAGAGGGTTCATCGAAGCACCATCACAATTCTCTATTATTCCAATCTCGTATAGCGCACGGGAAGAATGAACACCTATATCTCTCCGTACGAGCTCTGATTTCAATTATTTTATCGTGGTGATCGTTCCGCCCTATGTAGGTCGGTGTCAACAAAATATTTTCGCATTCGGAGGAGAAAGTTGGTGATTGGAATTTCGTGAAAGATTCCGTCGCAACGAGAAACGCCTTTCTTTTAATGATTTCCAACCCAAATCATGTATCATTTCTGTGACACTCTCTCCCATATTTCGTGATAATACAAAACGTGCTGCCTTTCTTTCAACTTTTTCGATGTACTCCGTCAGTTCTACCTGGTAAGAATCCCACACCACGCAACCGTATTCTAAAAGAGGACGGACAAGCGTAGTGTAGGCAGTCTCCTTAGTAGGTCTGTTACATTTTCTAAGTGTCCTGCCAATAAAACGCAGCCTTTAGTTAGCCTTCACCACAACATTTTCTATGTGTTCTTTACAATTTAAGTTGTTCTTAATAGTAATACCTACGTATTTAGTTGAATTTACAGCTTTTGGCTTTGACTGATTTATCGTGTAACCGAAGTTTAACGAGTTCCTTTTAGTACTCATGTGGATGACTTCACACTTTTCGTTATTTTGGGCCAACTGCCACTTTTCGCACCATTCAGATATTTTTTCGAAATCGTTTTACAGTTTGTTTTGATCTTCTGATGACTTTATTAGTCGATAAACGACAGCGTCATCTGCAAACAACCGAAGACGGCTGCTCAGATTGCCTCCCAAATCGTTTATATAGATAAGGAACAGCAAAGGGCCTATAACACTACCTTGGGGAACGCCAGAAATCACTTCTGTTTTACTCGATGACTTTCCGTGAATTACTACGAACTGTGACCTCTCTGACAGGAAATCGCAAGTCCAGTCACATAACGGAGACGATATTCCATAAGCGCGCAATTTTACTACGAGCCGCTTGTGTGGTACAGTGTCAAAAGCCTTCCGGAAATCCAGGAATACGGAATCGATCTGAAATCTGCAAGGTCCGGGCGGTCGCAGAGGGTGGGCTTACTGGTAGTTGGGAGCTCCAACGTCAGGCGCGTAATGGGGCCCCTTAGGGATATGGCAGCAAGAGAGGGGAAGAAAACCAATGTGCACTCCGTGTGCATACCGGGGGGAGTCATTTCAGATGTGGAAAGGGTCCTTCCGGATGCCATGAAGGGTACAGGGTGCACCCATCTGCAGGTGGTCGCTCATGTCGGCACCAATGATGTGTGTCGCTATGGATCCGAGGAAATAATCTCTGGCTTCCGGCGGCTATCTGATTTGGTGAAGACTGCCAGTCTCGCTAGCGGGATGAAAGCAGAGCTCACCATCTGCAGCATCGTCGACAGGACTGACTGCGGACCTTTGGTACAGAGCCGAATGGGGGGTCTGAATCAGAGGCTGAGACGGTTCTGCGACCGTGTGGGCTGCAGATTCCTCGACTTGCGCCATAGGGTGGTAGGGTTTCGGGTTCCGCTGGATAGGTCAGGAGTCCACTACACGCAACATGCGGCTACACGGGTAGCAGGGGTTGTGTGGCGTGGGTTGGGCGGTTTTTTAGGTTAGATGGCCTTGGGCAAGCACAGAAAGGGCAACACCCTCAACGGGTGCAGGGCAAAGTCAGGACATGCGAGGACCAAGCAGCAATCGGTATTGTAATTGTAAACTGTCGAAGCTGCGTTGGTAAAGTACCGGAACTTCAAGCGCTGATAGAAAGCACCGAAGACGAAATCGTTATAGGTACAGAAAGCTGGTTGAAGCCAGAGATAAATTCTGCTGAAATTTTTAAAAGGTACAGACGGTGTTTAGAAAGGATAGATGGCATGCAACCGGTGGTGGAGTGTTCGTCGCTGTTAGTAGTAGTTTATCCTGTAGTGAAATAGAAGTGGATAGTTCCTGTGAATTATTATGGGTGGAGGTTACACTCAACAACCGAGCTAGGTTAATAATTGACTCCTTTTACCGACCTCCCGACTCAGCAGCATTAGTGGCAGAACAACTGAGAGAAAATTTGGAATACATTTCACATAAATTTTCTCAGCATGTTATAGTCTTAGGTGGAGATTTCAATTTACCAGATATAGACTGGGACACTCAGATGTTTAGGACGGGTGGTAGGGACAGAGAATCGAGTGACATTATACTGAGTGCACTAACCGAAAATTACCTCGAGCAATTAAACAGAGAACCGACTCGTGGAGATAACATCTTGGACCTATTGATAACAAACAGACCTGAACTTTTCGACTCTGTATGTACAGAACAAGGAATCAGTGATCATAAGGCCGTTGCAGCATCCCTGAATATGGAAGTTAGTAGGAATATAAAAAAAGGGAGGAAGGTTTATCTGTTTAGCAAGAGTAATAGAAGGCAAATTTCAGACTACCTAACAGATCAAAACGAAAATTTCTGTTCCGACACTGACAATGTTGAGTGTTTATGGAAAAAGTTCAAGGCAATCGTAAAATGCGTTTTAGACAGGTACGTGCCGAGTAAAACTGTGAGGGACGGGAAAAACCCACCGTGGTACAACAACAAAGTTAGGAAACTACTGCGAAAGCAAAGAGAGCTTCACTCTAAGTTTAAACGCAGCCAAAACCTCTCAGACAAATAGAAGCTAAACGATGTCAAAGTTAGCGTAAGGAGGGCTATGCGTGAAGCGTTCAGTGAATTCGAAAGTAAAATTCTATGTACCGACTTGACAGAAAATCCTAGGAAGTTCTGGTCTTACGTTAAATCACTAAGTGGCTCGAAACAGCATATCCAGACACTCCGGGACGATGATGGCATTGAAACAGAGGATGACACGCGTAAAGCTGAAATACTAAGCACCTTTTTCCAAAGCTGTTTCACAGAGGAAGACCGCACTGCAGTTCCTTCTCTAAATCCTCGCACAAACGAAAAAATGGCTGACATCGAAATAAGTGTCCAAGGAATAGAAAAGCAACTGGAATCACTCAACAGAGGAAAGTCCACTGGACCTGACGGGATACCAATTCGATTCTACACAGCCGTGTACCGCAAGTCTCTAGAGGAACGGAAGGTTCCAAATGATTGGAAAAGAGCACAGGTAGTCCCAGTCTTCAAGAAAGGTCGTCGAGCAGATGCGCAAAACTATAGACCTATATCTCTTACGTCGATCTCTTGTAGAATTTTAGAACATGTTTTTTGCTCGCGTATCATGTCGTTTTTGGAAACCCAGAATCTACTCTGTAGGAATCAACATGGATTCCGGAAACAGCGATCGTGTGAGGCCCAACTCGCTTTATTTGTTCATGAGACCCAGAAAATATTAGATACAGGCTCCCAGGTAGATGCTATTTATCTTGACTTCCGGAAGGCGTTCGATACAGTTCCGCACTGTCGCCTGATAAACAAAGTAAGAGCCTACGGAATATCAGACCAGCTGTGTGGCTGGATTGAAGAGTTTTTAGCAAACAGAACATAGCATGTTGTTATCAATGGAGAGACGTCTACAGACGTTAAAGTAACCTCTGGCGTGCCACAGGGGAGTGTTATGGGACCACTGCTTTTCACAATATATATAAATGACTTAGTAGATAGTGTCGGAAGTCCCATGCGGCTTTTCGCGGATGATGCTGTAGTATACAGAGAAGTTGCAGCATTAGAAAATTGTAGCGAAATGCAGGAAGATCTGCAGCGGATAGGCACTTGGTGCAGGGAGTGGCAACAGACCCTCAACATAGACATATGTAATGTATTGCGAATACATAGAAAGAAGGATCCTTTATTGTATGATTATATGATAGCGGAACAAACACTGGTAGCAGTTACTTCTGTAAAATATCTGGGAGTATGCGTGCGGAACGATTTGAAGTGGAATGATCATATAAAATTAATTGTTGGTAAGGCGGGTACCAGGTTGAGATTCGTTGGGAGAGTCCTTAGAAAATGTAGTCCATCAACAAAGGAGGTGGCTTACAAAACACTCGTTCGACCTATACTTGAGTATTGCTCATCTGTGTGGGATCCGTACCAGATCGGGTTGACGGAGGAGACAGAGAAGATCCAAAGAAGAGCGGCGCGTTTCGTCACAGGGTTATTTGGTAACCGTGATAGCGTTACGGAGATGTTTAACGAACTCAAGTGGCAGACTCTGCAAGAGAGGCGCTCTGCATCGCGGTGTAGCTTGCTCGCCAGGTTTCGAGAGGGTGCGTTTCTGGATGAGGTATCGAATATATTGCTTCCCCCTACTTATACCTCCCGAGGAGATCACGAATGTAAAATTAGAGAGATTAGAGCGCGCACGGAGGCTTTCAGACAGTCGTTCTTCCCGCGAACCATATGCGACTGGAACAGGAAAGAGAGGTAATGACAGTGGCACGTAAAGTGCCCTCCGCCACACACCGTTGGGTGGCTTGTGGAGTATAAATGTAGATGTAGATGTAGATGTAGAAATCCCTTGTCAGTAGCACTCAGCACCTCATGTGAATAAAGAGCTAATTGTGTTTCACAGGAACGATGTTTTCTAAACCCATGTTGACTGTGTGTCAACAGACCGTTTCAAAATGTTCGAACACAGTATATGTTCTAAAATCCTGCTGCATATCGACGTTAACGCTATTGGCCTGTAATTCATCGGATTACTCCTACTACCTTTCTTGAATATTGGTGTGACCTGTGCAACTTTCCAGTCTTTGGGTGCGGATCTTTCGTCGAGCGAATGGTTGTGTATGACTGTTAAGTATGGAGCTAATACATCAGCATACTCCGAAAGGAACCTAATTGGTATACAGTCTGGACCAAAAGACATGCTTTTATTAAGTGAATTGAGTTGCTTCACTACTCCGAGGATATTTACTTCTACGTTACTCATGTTGGCAACTGTTCTCGATTCGAATTCTGGAATATTTACTTCGTCTTCTTTTGTGACGGTATTTCGGAAGGCTGTGATTAGTAAATCTGCTTTGGCAGCACTGTCTTCGATAGTATCTGCATTGTTATCGCGCATTGATTTTTTCTTGCTGCTAACATACTTCACACTCGACCAGAATCTCTTTGTATTTTCTGCCAGGTTTCGAGACTAAGTTTCGTTGTGTAAACTGTTATACGCGTCTCGCATTGAACTCTGCGCTAAGTTTCGAGCTTCTGTAAAGGATCGCCAATCTTGGAGATTTTGCGTCTGTTTAAATTTGGCATGTTTGTTTCGTTGTTTCTGCAACAGTGTTCTAACCCGTTTTGTGTACCAAGGAGGATCAGCTCCGTCGTTTGTTAGTTTATTTGGTATAAACGTCTAAATTGCTGCCGATACAATTTCTTTGAATTTAAGCCACATCTGGTGTACACTTATATTATTAATTTGGAAAGAGTGGACGTTGTCTCTCAGGGAGGCGTCAAGTGAATTTTTATCTGCTTTTTTGAATAGGTATATTTTTCGCTTATTTTTCGAGGATTTGGGGATTACAATATTCATTCTCGCTATGACAACCCTGTGTTCACTAATCCCTATATCGGTTTTGATGCTGGTTATTATTTGCTGGTTATTATTTGTTGCTAAGAGGTCAAGTGTGTTTTCACAACCGTTTACTATTCGAGTGGGCTCATGAACTAACTGCTCGAAATAATTTTCAGAGTATGCGTTTAGCACAATTTCGGATGGTATTTCATGCGTACTTCCGGAACTGAACATGTATTTTCGCCAACATATCGAGGGTAAATTAAAGTAACCACCAACTCTTATCGTATGAGTCGGGTACGTGTTTGAAATCAAACTCAAGTTTGTAACCTCCCCACAAAAAATGAAATGATATTATTTTAAATGCAAATGGTCATTGAGCTGAGTGTAAGCTCCCCAGAGAAATTTTGAAACACAATAATTGAATGTTAACCAGAATAGAACCTAATGTAACCTCCCAGGAAATAAATTTAATGACAATGACAATTAAATAAGAATTAGTAATCTGACCCTAGTGTAAGCTCCCCACAAAATGAAAGTCAATTCAGTGATAAGAAAATCTCAGTGACAATGAAAACGCAAATAGACCGAAATGTCGATCTTAGGCCCTGTTCAATAATTAAACTGAAATTCTTACCTTAGTAAAACTGCATCTGCTCTTATTTTTCGCCATAGCTTGGAGGAAATTCATTGCAAAAATTTTGAATTTAAGGGAAACTTTTCTTTAAGGAATAGCAAGGGAAATATTTCTTTCATTAAAGGATTCTTTGTTGAAAAATTGCTTTGAAAACAAAATTATTATTGGGGCGATTCTTGGACAAATTAGTTACAGTTAATTTACATCATTAGCTGAGCGCAATGCTGCTTCATTACCTTATTTAAAAATAATATACCTCGTCCTGAATCTTGACCAGAGTGCCATGTCGACGCCCGCCGACTGCTCACACACAACTGCGACTATCTCTCGCGCGCTACTACCACAGACTAAGTCATCTCGCATGCGCTACTACTCTCGAACTCTAACTCGCAACTGAACTGTCTCGTAACTCGACTGCCACAGAGCTGAACTATCGCGCGGTCAAGCGCAGACTAGCAACTCTCTGGTCAAAGATTTTATCATGCCTCACCATCGCTGCTACATAACATACGTGTTTCAAGTTTTCTTTGAACTTTTCAGCTACTGTATCATCTGAACTGGGAGGTCGGTAAAAGGATCCAATTAGTATCTTATTCCGGTTGCCAACTATGACCTCTACCCATACTAACTCGCAGGAAGCATCTACTTCAATTTCGCGACAAGTTAAACTACTTCTAACAGCAACAAACACGACACCGCCAATCGTGTTTAGCCTATCTTTTCGGAACACCGATAGGTTCTTCGCAAAAATTTCGGCTGAGCTTATAACTAGCCTTAGCCATCTTTCAGTGCCTATAACGATTTGAGCATCAGTGCTTTCTATTAGCGCTTGGAGCTCTGGTACTTTCCCAACACAGCTACGACAATTTACAACTGTTATACCAATGGTTCCTGTATCTATGTTCTTCCTGTGTTCAGCCTTCACCCTTTGTGACTGAAGCCCATATTGTGTTTTCCCGAGACCCTCTAACCTAAAAAACCGCCCAGTCAACGCCACACAGCCCCTGCTACCCGTGTAGCCGCCTCCTGCGTATAGTGGACACCTGACCTAAGCAGCGGAACTCGAAACCCAACCAACCTTTGGCGCAATTGTCCCTTATTTAGTTCACATTTATTGAGAATATCTGTCCAGCACAGAGTCTCAAGCGACTGGAAAAAAGCGCAGGTGAGTGTATAAGATGGATAAAAGAACGGATCTGTAAAGTTGCAGACCAATATCCTTCACATCGGTCTGCTGCAGAATTCTGGAACATACTCGGAGTTCGAATACAGTAAATTTCCTAGAGACCGAAAGGCTCATGTCCGCAAATCAGCACGGCTTTAGAAAGCATCGCTCGTGCGAAACTCAGCTTGCGCTTTTCTCATTATATACTGGGAACTATGGATTAATGGCAACAGGCAGATCCCATATTTTTAGATTTCCGAATAGCATTTGACACAGGTGCCCCACTAAATACTGTTACCGAAGGTACGAGCATATGAAGTAGATTCCCAGACATGTAGTGGCTCGAAGACTTCTTAAGTAATGGAACAGAGACAAGGGTATCGTCAGGAGTGCCCAGGGTAGTGTGGTAGGACCGCTGTTGTTTCCTATATATACACTCATGCTCATAAATACATGGTGAAACAGTGCTCTGGTGGGCGGTTTGCGGGTTTAAATCACGTCGGGGAATGACCATGCGGCGCATTTGACCTGCGGCCATCACACGGTGGCGCTGGCACCAGTCCACAAAGTGTGATCTCAAGATTATGGCAACGATTCCAGCAGACAGGAAACGTGTCCAGGCGCTACAGTACGGGACGTCCACAGCGTACAACACCACAACAAGACCGATATCTATCAGTGCCCATAGACGGCCATGGGGTACTGCAGGTAGCCTTGCTCAGGACCTTACCGCAGCCACTGGAACAGTTGTCTCCAGACACACAGTCTATAGACGACTGAACAGACATGGTTTATTCGCCCGGAGACCTGCAAGATGCATTCTACTGACCCCTGGTCACAGGAGAGCCTGTAAAGCCTGGTGTCAAGAATGCAGGACATGGTCATTGGGACAGTGGTCCCAGGTTATGTTCAAGGACGAGTCCAGGTGTAGTCTGAACAGTGGTTCTCGTCGGGTTTTCATCTGGCGTGAGCCTAGAACCAGATACCAACCCCTTCATTTCCTTGAAAGGGACCTGCTGTATGGAGGTTGTGGTTTGACGGTGTGGGGTGGGATTATGATGGGTGCACGTACATCCCTGCATGTCTTTGACATAGGAGCTGTAATAGGTCAGGTGTATCGGGACGTCATTTTGCAGGAGTATCTCCGCCTTTTCAGGGGTGCAGTGGTTCCACCTTCCTCCTGGTGGATGATAACGCACGGCCCTACCGAGCTGCCATCATGGAGGAGAACCTTGAAACAGAAGATTTCAGGCAAATGGAATGGCCTGCCTATTCCCCAGGCCTAAACCCCATCGAGCACGTCAGGGATGCTATCGGTGGACGTATCGCTGCACGTCTTCAAACCCCTACGACACTTCAGGAGCTCCGACAGGCACTGGTGCAAGAATGGGAGGCTATACCCTAGCAGCTGCTCGACAACCTGATCCAGAGTATACCAACCCATTGTGCGGCCTGTGTACATATGCATGGTGATCATATTCCATATTGATGTCGGGGTACATGCGCAGGAAACAGTGGGTTTTGTAGCACATGTGTTTCGGGACGATTTTCTCAACTTATCACCAATACTGTGGACTTACAGATCTGTGTCGTGTGTGTTCCCTATACGCCTATGCTATTAGCGTCAATTTTGTGTAGTGCCATGCTGTGTGGCAGCACATTCTGCAATTATCCTTAATTTATGAGGATGAGTGTAGATAAACGATCTGGCGGACAGGCTGGGCAGCAATCTGCGGTTATTTGCTGATGATGCTATGGTGTACGAGAAAGTGTCGAAGTTGCGTGGCTTCAGGAAGATACAGGATGACTAAACAAAATTTCTAATTGGTGTGATGAATGGCAGCTATCTCTAAATGTAGAAAAACTTAACGCAAATGAGTAGGAAAAACGAACCCGTAATGTTCGGATGCAGCATTAACAGTGACATGCTTTGCTCAGACACGTTGTTTTAATATCCAGGTGTGACATTGCAAAGCTATATCAAATAGACGACCATTTGAGGATTGTAGCAGGGAAGGCGAGCGGTCGACTTCGGTTTATCGCGAGAATTTTGGGAAAGTGTGGTTCATCTGTAAACGGACCGCATGTAGGACGCTGGTGCTACCTGTTTTTGAGAGCTGCTGGAGTGTTTGGTATCCTTATCAGATCAGATTAAAGGAAGAAGTCGAAGTAGTCCAGAGGCGAGATGCTGGAACGAATAACACGCAAATATTAAGGAGACGCTTCGGGAACATAACTGGAAATCCCTGGACGGAAGGCGACGTTCTTTTCGAGAAACACTATTAAGAAAATTTAGAGGGAAATATTTACGAGAAATTAGGGCTCATACGGAGGCACATAGACAGTTGTTTTTCCCTCGTTCTGTATGCTAGTGGGGCAGGAAACAAAATGACTAATAGTGGTACGGGGTACCCTTCGCTGTGCACCGTACGGTGTCTTGCCGAGGGTGTATGCAGATGCAGATGTAGACCAGGACTCGAAACCAGAACCTTACCCTTTACAGCCGATATCCGATTGAGTTACTGGCGGACGTGAAATTTTCAGGACGGGTCCTCTCAGTCGTGCCTAGATAGCTCAGTCGGTAACAGAATTAAATTGCGACTATTGAAAGGTCCAATTATGAGATCTGATGCGTATCAATTAAATATTCCCGGATTTTTTCTCAGTATTTTGAGATGTTTAAAAGTGAACTTTATTGACTGAAGAATGCATTTGTAATTATATGCCTTCCTCGGCTTCTGAAGAAGTATATTTTCTTTCTCTCTGTATTTTCTGCATACAGGTGACCCTTCTCTTCTCTTGTCCTTCCTCTGTCTTTGTTATGTTTCAAAGTACCCTATCTTGTTATTGCCCATGGACTGTTTCCACAGTTATTATTACAGTTAACAATTTTTTCGACTATTTTTCCCTTTTAATTCACGTCTAATTCCAGTTTATACACCTTCCCTAGGCTGTTCGGGAGTAATTACTTATCTCCTTACGCAAACTGTATCAAGCAGAAATCTGACATAAAAATCTGTGTTCCACACTGGACAATAACATACTGTTCTAAAATGGACTATTTCGGTTTTTGCATTAGACTGTAGTATTCTTCCTAATTTTTTGCGTAGGATCACTGTAATGGAGTTCTGAGAACAAAATATTTTTTTCAGAGTGTCAGTTTACTCTATTTTCAAATTTATCTGCTGCAACAGATAATAAAATTTCGGAAGTACCGAAGAGAGTAGGGTACGTATTTCCCTGCATTTATTTTGTTATTGCACTCGTACTTTTGCTGTCTGTTGAGTCAACAAGCACTCATAGAAAGCATTTATAGTTGCCAGTTTTATTATTATTTCTTTCCTTTCTCAGACGTTTGTTGATGTTGTGGTCTTCAGTCCTGAGACTGGTTTGATGCAGCTCTCCATGCTACTCTATCCCGTGCAAGCTGGTTCATCTCCCAGTACCTACTGCAACCTACATCCTTCTGAATCTGCTTAATGTATTCATCTCTTGGTCTCCCTCTACGATTTTTACCCTCCACGCTGCCCGCCAATACTAAATTGGTGATCCCTTGATGCCTCGGAACATGTCCTACCAACCGATCCCTTCTTCTGGTCAAGTTGTGCCACAAACTTCTCTTCTCCCCAATCCTATTCAATACTTCCTCATTAGTTATGTCTGGTTAAAAATGGAAAGTGACGCGGACCTTGATCAAGCGTGACTTCCTTTTAACTGTACGGTATATGTTACATTGCATTTAGGAACTTTTGGGTAATTGAACATGTATCAATAATTACAGATTTCTGTAGTTGTATATATACGTTTGGATGTAGCTGTATTGCGTTGATGTACTGGTGGATATTGTGTGGTATGACTCCTGTAGTTGATAGTATAATTGGTATAATGTCAACTTTATCCTGATGCCACATGTCCTTGACTTCCTCATCCAGTTGGATGTATTTTTCAATTTTTTCTCCTGTTTTCTTCTGTATATTTGTTGTATTGGGTATGGACATTTCGATTAGTTGTGTTAATTTCTTCTTTTTATTGGTGAGTATGATGTCAGGTTTGTTATGTGGTGTTGTTTTATCTGTTATAATGGTTCTGTTCCAGTATAATTTGTATTCATCATTCTCCAGTACATTTTGTGGTGCATACTTGTATGTGGAAACGTGTTGTTTTATTAGTTTATGTTGTATGGCATGTTGTTGATGTAATATTTTTGCTACATTGTCATGTCTTCTGGTGTATTCTGTATTTGCTAGTATTGTACATCCACGTGTGATGTGATCTACTGTTTCTATTTGTTGTTTTCAAAGTCCGCATTTATCTGTTGTGGTATTGGGATCTTTAATAATATGCTTGCTGTAATATGTGGTGTTCATTGTTTGATCCTGTATTGCAATCACGAATCCCTCCGTCTCACTGTATATATTGCGTTTTCTTAGTCACGTGTTGGATGCATCTTGATCGATGTGTGGCTGTGTTAGATGATACGGGTGCTTACCATGTAGTGTTTTCTTTTTCCAATTTTTCTTTCTTTGTATCTGCTGATGTTATGTGATCTAAAGGGTTGTAGAAGTGGTTATGAAATTGCAATGGTGTAGCCGATGTATTTATATGAGTGATTGCTTTATGTATTTTGCTAGTTTCTGCTCGTTCTATAAAGAATTTTCTTAAATTGTCTACCTGTCCATAATGTAGGTTTTTTATGTCGATAAATCCCCTTCCTCCTTCCTTTCTGCTTAATGTGAATCTTTCTGTTGCTTAATGTATGTTATATATTCTATATTTGTGGCATTGTGATCGTGTAAGTGTATTGAGTGCTTCTAGGTCTGTGTTACTCCATTTCACTACTCCAAATGAGTAGGTTAATATTGGTACAGCATAAGTACTTATAGCTTTTGCCTTGTTTCTTGCTGTCAATTCTGTTTTCAGTATTTTTTTACTCTTTGTCTATATTTTTCTTCTAGTTCTTCTTTAATATTTGTATTATCTATTAATATTTTTTGTCTGTATCCTAGATATTTATAGGGATCTGTTTTTTCCATCGATTCTATGCAGTCGCTGTGGTTATCCAATATGTAACCTTCTTGTTTAGTGTGTTTTCCCCTGACTATGCTATTTTTTTACATTTGTGTATTCCAAAAGCCATATTTATTATTATTATTATTATTTACTTCACTATGATAATGTGGAACCAGTCATCTGTAATTGGATGTTCTTTCTACTTTTACCAAGAAAGATTTTTTTTTCATTATCTCTTGTTTACATAAGTCACATAATACATTGATGTATGCTTCCCTTAGCCACATCTTTTGTCCATCATAAAATCTGCCATTGTGTTTAAGTTCACATTGTGGTGTCTAAGAAATATTTGCCTCAGATGGAAAGAACGTGAGCACAGCAGTTACTGACATACGTTGTCTTCTTCCACAGTGAAAAATAAATTATTCTTCAACGAATTGCTTAAGTCAAATAGCAGAGATCATACTGTTCAAACGAGAATTTTCAGAAGTAGGATGAAAAAGAAAATGTTAACAGCATGAAACATCCGCTGGAAGGAGTCTGACAGTTGCAGCAGAAACTATTAATTTTTGAGATAAGTGGTAAATAAACTACTGAAGTGAAATAAAGAGATAAAAAAGTCTTTGGTAATAGCTATGTCTCCAGTCAGTACTTTCACATGTAGTGAAGTTGTAAACAAAGAGTTGTATCTTAGTATAAGAATAACGATTCAGATTTATTCATCTAAATGCTAAATGAGAGTAGGTTCCAACAACAAATTTCCAGTGTTACAGCCATTTGTCACAAGCCGATTAGAGGAGGGGTGGGGGGTGGGGGCTGGTGTTGTACCTTGGGCCACTTTTCGCGCCTTTTGTAACAGAAGACGTTCTGCAATAGAAGCTTAATGTGCTTTCTTATTCAGTTTTTAAATAACGTCATTCACTTTTTATGTACTGCAGTCTTTTTCTGAAATTACAAAAATTGTTCCAGATAATTGAGATCTTTCCAAATGTAAAAACATGTTTCAAGGCACAACATGGTCATGCACCTAACAATAAATATTCTACTGAATTTAAAATTTTTATAAGAAGTCAACACCAGCAGCTGCAACGTAAACTTTATGGGTATTTGTTTGTATTTAGCAATTTCTGCAGAACAAGCTTACCTGTTTCGGCTTACATTGCGATTTCCAAGAGCACATCAGGTGAAGTTGATGATCATATGGCATCCCATGGCAACTGTAAGGTGTCAAACAATTATCACGAAAAATTTCGTATTACAAAAGCTACAAGATTATAATGACATTATTTCATAACAGACAGCTAACAGTTCGCCCCTGATGACATATGATCGTCAACTCCACCTAGCCGTGCACTTTAAAACGACACTGTAAGGTGAAACAGACAAAATTGTTGTGCAGACATCGCTAAATGCAAGCAAATAAAGACTGCATTGTAACTACTTCAATTGAGTTCTTATAAAATGTCGTATTTTGGCTTATTTCGTGTTGTAGGTCTTACTGACAAAAAATAAATTTAAAAGCGTTCCAACCAATAAAATCTTGCCAATAGTGTATACAGTTGTCTATCTGTTACATTATTACTGTACTACCCAGGAATAATTAGTGTGTGAAATCACCTTAAGCAGAAGCTTTATCAAAAACCAGTTACAATTTAAATACATTTTGAGATTGAAACTATTAGAAATGAACTCAAATTTCCATTTTCCAGGCAGATAAAATTGCTAAGACACTAACAAAACAAAATTAATTTGTAAATATCCGATGCTACATGGTGAAAGACCTTCTTCTGTTTCAAGGTACAAAGACGATGCTCGACAAAGTGTGGCTTTCCGTATATACATTGTACAACCGGTTTTAAAAGTATATAGAATTTTCCTCACGATAAAATTCCTTAACTGTAGAATTAGCTATATATTCCAAATAGTTTTAATATATTTTACATCCATTTCATGTGTAGAACTCTAAATATTTACAAATGCTGCACAAAACACAACCTCATACTAGCAACAACAAAAACTGTACAAAACTTCTTATGGCGGTCTCTTTCATATGATTCTAGAATCAGTCATTAGATTCAAGTACCGATAAAAAACATCATGTGTTCTTAAGTATACTATCCTCTAAGAACAACAGTCCCTCCTACAACAAAATTGATAAAATGTGGAAGAGAACTGAAGAACTACTGTAATACGAAAAATAACCTGAAAATGCTTTCATAAATATTATTGTGATGGAACGTAAATGCCGCACATTTGCTAGCGAACTTTGGCTAGGATCGGGGTGTGAGATAATAGTAATATTTCTACAGTTCGTTTAGAGTTTTAAAAGTACAAATGGTAAAAAAAGGACCTCAAAAACATTACGTTATAAATAACACTAAAAATGCAGTTTTATGTGATCATAGCAAACAAATATTTGACAATCGGATATTTGTAATGCATATTCAGGATCAAAGATATGCATAACATAGTGATGAAGAACAGGCTGAAGTACAGAAGAATACTTTAAAAGAACTATGAGCACTGGTATAAGCATAGTAAGTGAGGCTAATTCAAGAGAAAAAGAATAGGAGGTATGAAAAAAGAAACACCAAAGGCAACAGACAAAAATTTTGATATAAGAAGGACAGAGGGAAAGAAACTATCAAAAATTGCCTAAATATCTAGCTAAGAGAAAGAAAAAAGAATATATCAGATATTAAAGGAATTAGCTGTGTAAATTACATTGAAAATGAATCAATAGTAACTACTAAAAAGCGAAGCACAATAGCACCAGAAAAAATAATTTCATTGTAAAAAATAAAAGGTAAAGTCACGATGCAAGTAGGGAGGATAAATACCATTACACGAAACTGGAAATTAAAAGTTTTGATTAAAAACTAAAATGGAATACAACTTTTAGAATTTGAGAGAACTGTAGAGAGATGCTAGGAATGCCTCTAGAATTTGTAAAAGCATTCACTATTGTCAGGAACCACAACAGATTAACACAATAATTAGGAAAAAAGTATCCAAATTCAAAACAGTCTAAAAAGCAACAGATGCCGATAAGCGCTGACACCAATAAGGTGTCAGAAGCTGTGATGGTTTTTTGTTTATTCTACAGAATATACTACACAGGAGACAGCCAATGGATTTCCAAATAAGCGTTACCTTCACACTGCTACAGAAAGCACCATCTGATAAACGTGACATCACATTAGCATTACATCGCATGTTTCAGAACGACAAGACGGATGTACAAAGTAACGCAGGAAAATTTGTAGTATAGTAGACGATGTTCTCTCAGGTTTCAAAAAGCTACATTTGTCTAGAAATCAATAACACTCCTACACTAAAAAAAAAAGAAATAATGAAGCGTGGATGTCTGGTAAGTGCTTGTGCAGTTTAATGTTGTGTTGCTATAGACGAGAGGAAGGAGATGGTAGAAGCCAGTGCCGAAAGACTACCTAGTCTTCTCGAGTAGTTCATCGTCAACAGTTTCGGTGCCCTCACTCTGTGAGACATGGCGAAAACGCTGGAATTTAATCCAGCTCATTGGGGCGTCGTCTGCTGATCAAGAAATTTACTCCTCCCACTGCTAGTCAAATATTGGGAACGTCACAGCACAAGCGTGCGTGAGTCATGTGAACTACGGGGTTGGGGCGATGAGACTAAAGACAAATAACGCGTTCGATTAAAATCAACGGCTTCTGAATAACTATTAGGTAAGATCGTAGCGAAGGGACAATACTGTTGAATGTAAGAAACAGGATAACAAACTGCAGTTCTTCATTGAATAAATGATTTCTGTTAAGAGTTGAAGCTTCCAGAACTTTTTCGAATTTCATGGAAATGTTTTCATTCTTACATAGCGTACAGCTGAAAGTTAAACAACGCGGGGAATACGCAACCATTAAGAGACATTTCAGTATGAGTGCTTCCTTCTGTCTCCCACCGTCTACTGCCTCTATTCATGCAGAGGATCCACATCAGCCTCTGACACGAGCTACAACGAGCCTAAGCTGGTTAAGCTTACGAAAGCCGTCGTCAAGGCCCTCTGATGTAATACAGAGGAAATCACTGCACAGGCAGAGGTTTCGCCATCACGGTTTCCATCGGCCCTTTCACAGTGCGCATAAATGTTTCGTAAAACAAGACTGTTCAAAGTTTGATGGAATGTAGTTTCATCTAACCGAATGCGTTTACAGAGGGTCAAATTTATACACCTGGTAGAGTTAGCACTTTGAGATAACGAACTAATGACCGGAAATGAGTATTTAGTTTTTCATTCATTCGATGAACGTACAAGTCAATGAGATTTCCAGTCCCCAAAAACTCGCGTACCAAGAAACTGGCAGAATAAAAAATAAGTGTAATCTCTCATACTGCCAAATTAATGTTAAAATGGTTCAAATGGCTCTGAGCACTATGGGACTCAACTGCTGAGGTCATTAGTCCCCTAGAACTTAGAACTAGTTAAACCTAACTAACCTAAGGACATCACAAACACCCATGCCCGAGGCAGGATTCGAACCTGCCACCGTAGCGGTCTTGCGGTTCCAGACTGCAGCGCCTTTAACCGCACGGCCACTTCGGCCGGCAATTAATGTTAACAGTATTGAATCATATATTGGTTCTTATCATAGATGAGAACGAAGGGGAAGAGTACTTTGGCTTCAGAAAAGAAGTGCTATTCGAATAATTAGTGATTGGTGAAACCGAACCTCACAATAACCCCTGGGTTCGGTGTGGGGCGGCGTTGGAGTGAGTGGATTGCTGTAGCCTGTTATGAGGTTGTGAACCACTGAGAGCTACGGCTGTGACGAAGCCTCTCCGTCGTTTCTAGGTCATCAGTTCAATACAATACAAGATAGGAAGATTTTGTTCCTACACCCAGACAGTTACACCGCTATAAACTGGAGACACTGTACCGCAACTCCTGCAAAAAAAAGTACAAAATACTCACTTGAACATGACTGAAAGGTTGTCAACCGAAATATCGTCGCAAGAAGACGACGTAATCTGGCTGCAATCCCGAAGCTTCATGAAATACCCAATTTACGATTTGCCTAATGTCTGCGTCATTTCGACCGTAAATATTTGGACACCCTGTCACGAACTTTTGTGGTGTATCGTGATACATCGAACTGCCTACGTTAGTACTATTTTTCTTTAATTCGGGAGGAATACGGTTCATTCATAAGACGGACGTCCTTATTTAGCTATTCCGCTCTTTTACTTAATTATATAAGGCGAATGTCTGGGCAGATCTGCAAACAGCTATGGACGATATCATTATCCGTCGTCCGCAGCTCGTGGTCGTGCGGTAGCGTTCTCGCTTCCCGCGCCCGGGTTCCCGGGTTCGATTCCCGGCGGGGTCAGGGATTTTCTCTGCCTCGTGATGACTGGGTGTTGTGTGATGTCCTTAGGTTAGTTAGGTTTAAGTAGTTCTAAGTTCTAGGGGACTTATGACCTCAGAAGTTAAGTCCCATTGTGCTCAGAGCCATTTGAACCATTATCCGTCTTTGTCCCACTGCGTACGTGTGACGATCTCCAGCAGTCACACGGTAGACCAGATGTTAAATTATAATCTTCCTTTAATATTTAAACAAAGTATGGAAGCTTGTACGCCGTAAAATGCTTCCGGTCTTGAATAACGAAAGGTCGAATGTTTGGTCACCTGTCCCAGATCTACATCCATATACCATAACCCACCATACGACACATGGCGGAGTTTACCGTTTATCACTGCCAGTTATTCCACTTTCACTGTCAAAAGCAACGTTAGAAAAACGACTGTATATGTGCCTCCATATGTGTCCTGATTTCTTGTACTTTCTCTTCGCAGCCCTTACACGAGATGTATGTTGTTGGCAGTAGCATGGTTCTGCAGTCTGTCGCAATTGCTGGATCTCTAAATTTTCTTAGTAGTCTTCTTCTCTACATGGATTCCCACTTGAGATCACGGAGCTTATCCGTAACACTCGAGTATTGTTAGAAACTGCCGGTAATATATTTAGCACTTGCCCGCGAAAGGCAAAGGTCCTGAGTTCGAGTCTCGGTCGGGCACACAGTTTTAATCTGCCAGGAAGTTTAATATATTTAGCTGCTCGCCTCTGAATTGCTTCGATGACCTGTGTGTCACTAATGTTCTGAATGTCATCTTCTTTGTAGATAAGCTACATCCGCAGGTACAAGGCTACTCTGAGGTTCACATTTAAGTGTTTAGCCGGTGATTCACCGACCACCTTCAGACTGTTTACCCACTGTTCCACTCCCTAACAGCGCGCGGCAAAACGAACAGTTAAATCTTTTAGTACAAGCTCTGATCTTTCATCTTTACTTACGATGATCATTTCTCCCTAGGTAGGTGGGCCTTGACAAAATATTTTCGCATTCGGAGGAGAAACCAAGTCTTAGAAACTTCGTGGAAACATCCCGCGTCAAAGAGAAACGCATTTGAATTCATGACTGCCACCCCAGGACGCGAATCTTATCCGTGACACTCCCGCGCCCCACTCCCACCACCGACCCACACACACACATACTATTTCGCGATAATACAAAACAAGTTGCCCTTCTTTGAACTTTCTCGATGTTCTCCGCCAGTCCTATCTGATAAGAATTGCGTACTGCGTAGCAGCACTCTTGCAGAGGACGGAGAAACGTAGAGTAGGCAGTCTCTTTAATAGTCCTTTTGCATTTTCTAAGTATTCCGCCACACAACATTATCTATGTGATCGTTATAATTTAAGTTACGCGTAACTGTAATCCCCATCTATTTAGCTGAATTCACAGCCATTACATTTTTGTGATTTATTGTGCGACCGAAACTTAACAATTCCTTTTAGTACTCACATGGATGATCTCACAATTTTTTATGATTTAGAGTCAGTTGCCACTTTTTGCACCATACAGAGATATCTTATCTATATCATTTCAGCAAGGAGCTCTGCACCCTGTTCAAAAGGCTCTAAGTACTATGCGACATAACATCTGAGGTCAACAGTCCCCTAGACGTAGAACTACTTAAACCTAACTAACCTAAGGACATCA
This sequence comes from Schistocerca serialis cubense, assembly GCF_023864345.2. Lineage (NCBI taxonomy): Eukaryota > Metazoa > Arthropoda > Insecta > Orthoptera > Acrididae > Schistocerca > Schistocerca serialis. Next base: position 124,891,189 of record NC_064646.1, read on the forward strand.
CACACATCCATGCCCGAGGCAGGATTCGAACCTGAGACCGTAGCAGTAGCGTGGTTCCAGACTGAAGAGCTTAGAACCGCTCGACCACAGCGGCCGGCTGCACTCTGCTCTTCAGACTGTTTGTGCACACAGGGTATTAAAAAAAAGTGTCGAATATTTTGAGAGATGGTAGTAATCGTCAAAACCAGAAAAGAAGTCCAATAAACATGGGCTCTAAAATGCATACCTGAAGAGCCATGAACACTTGTTCAACTTCGCTACTGTGGAACATGTTTCTTCAACTGAAGAAATGTTCATAGCACTTAACGAGCGCATGTATACTAGAAATTTTTTTTCTTGTTTTGATCCATACTATCTACTCCCAAAATATGGAAAGCAAAGAGATTGATGAAGAAGAGATTTGTTTCAAAGTATCGGAGATGAACAAGTGCTCATAGCTATTATGGTACGCATTTTAGCGCCCATGTTTACACGACTTTCTTTCTTGTTTTCATCGTTACTACCACCTCTCAACATATTTTAACACCTTGTGTAGAAAACAAGAGCGGTCCTATCACACTTTCCTGTGACACTCCTGACGATACCTTTGTGTCCGCCTAACACTCGCTGTCCACTACGAAGGACTGTGTTCTGGAACTTAAAAAATGTCCAGGACGAAGAACTGTGTTCTGGAACTAAAAAACCTTCGATTTGCTCCCATATCTCAAGCCCTATTCCGTATACTCCGACCTTTGTGGACAGTCTGCAGCATGATACTTTTCAGAAATCTAGGAATATGAAATCTGCGTACTGCTGTTCATCCATGATTCGCAGGATATTGGGCTCATATGTCGAAAGAAGCTTTTCACTCTGAAGGTAATTTACTAAGTTCAACATTAGGGTATGGTCAAGAGTTTTGTGACAAATCGACGTTAAGGTTATTGGTTTGTAATTGGTTCTAATGACTCTGAGCACTATGGGACTTAACATCTGAAGTCATCAGTCCCCTACAACTTAGAACTACTTAAACCTAACTAACCTAAGGACATCACACACATCCATGCCCGAGGCAGGATTCGAACCTACGACAGTAGCGGTCGCGCGGTTGCAGATTGTAGCGCCTAGAACCGCTATACCACACCGGCCGGTTGGTTTGTAATTCTATTGATCTATTCTTTTACACTTCGTATAAAAGATCCATGAACCATGGACCTTGCCGTTGGTGGGCAGGCTTGCGTGCCTCAGCGATACAGTTAGCCGTACCGTAGGTGCAACCACAACTGAGGGGTATCTGTTGAGAGACCAGACAAACGTGTGGTTCCTGAAGAGGGGCAGCAGCCTTTTCAGTAGTTGCAGGGGCAACAGTGTGGATGATTGACTGATCTGGCCTTGTAACACTAACCAAAACGGCCTTGCTGTGCTGGTACTGCGAACGGTTGACAGCAAGGGGAAACTACAGCCGTAATTTTTCCCGAGGGCATGCAGCTTTACTGTATGGTTAATGATGATGGCGTCCTCTTGGATAAAATATTCCGGAGGTAAAATAGTCCCCCATTCGGATCTCCGGGCGGGGACTACTCCAGAGGACGTCGTTATCAGGAGAAAGAAAACTGTCGTTCTACGGATCGGAGCGTGGAATGTCAGATCCATTAATCGGGCAGGTAGGTTAGAAAATTTAAAAAGGGAATGGATAGGTTAAAGTTAGATACAGTGGGAATTAGTGAAGTTCGGTGGCAAGAGGAACAAGACTTTGGTCACGCGAATACAGGGTTATAAATACATAGTCAAATAGGGGTAATGCAGGAGTAGGTATAATAATGAATAAAAAACTAGAAATGCGGGTAAGCTACTACAAACAGCATAGTGAACGCATTATTGTGGCCAAGATAGACACGAAGCCCACGCCTACTACAGTAGTACAACTTTATATGCCAACTACCTCTGCAGATGACGAAGAAATTGAAGAAATGTATGACGAAATAAAAGAAATTATTCAGGTAGTGAAAGTAGACGAAAATTTAATAGCCATGGGTGACTGGAATTCGGTAGTAGGAAAAGGGAGACAAGAAAACGTAGTAGGTGAATATGGATTGGGGGTAAGAAATGAAAGAGGAAGCCGCCTGGTAGAATTTTGCACAGAGCACAACTTAATCATAGCTAACACTTGGTTCAAGAATCATAAAAGAAGATTGTATACATGGAAGAACACTGGAGATACTAAAAGGTTTCAGATAGATTATATAATGGTAAGACAGAGATTTAGGAACCAGGTTTTAAATTGTAAGACATTTCCAGGGGCAGATGTGGACTCTGACCACAATCTATTGGTTATGAACTGTAGAATAAAACTGAAGAAACTGCAAAAAGGTGGGAATTTAAGGAGATGGGACCTGGATAAACTGAAAGAACCAGAGGTTGTAGAGAGTTTCAGGGAGAGCATAAGGGAACAACTGGCAGGAATGGGGGAAAGAAATACAGTAGAAGAAGAATGGATAGCTTTGAGGGATGAAATAGTGAAGGCAGCAGAGGATCAAGTAGGTAAAAAGATGAGGGCTAGTAGAAATCCTTGGGAAACAGAAGAAATATTGAATTTAATTGATGAAAGGAGAAAATATAAAAACGCAGTAAACGAAGCAGGCAAAAAGGAATACAAACGTCTCAAAAATGAGATCGACAGGAAGTGCAAAATGGCTAAGCAGGCATGGCTAGAGGACAAATGTAAGGATGTAGAGGCTTATCTCACTAGGGGTAAGATAGATACTGCCTACAGGAAAATTAAAGAATTCTTTGGAGAAAAGAGAACCACTTGTACGAATATCAAGAGCTCAGATGGAAACCCAGTTCTAAGCAAAGAAGGGAAAGCAGAAAGGTGGAAGGAGTATATAGAGAGTATATACAAGGGCGAAGTACTTGTGGACAATATTATGGAAATGGAAGAGGATGTAGATCAAGATGAAATGGGAGATATGATACTGCGTGAAGAGTTTGACAGAGCACTGAAACACCTGAGTCAAAACAAGGCCCCGGGAGTAGACAACATTCCATTAGAACTACTGACGGCCTTGGGAGAGCCTGTTCTGACAAAACTCTGGTGAGCAAGATGTACGACACTGGCGAAATACCCTCAGACTTCAAGAAGAGTATAATAATTCCAATCCCAAAGATAGCAGGTGTTGAAAGATGTGAAAATTACCGAACTTCAAAATGGTTCAAATGGCTCTGAGCACTATGGGACTTAACATCTATGGTCATCAGTCTCCTAGAACTTAGAACTACTTATACCTAACTAACCTAACGACATCACACAACACCCAGTCATCACGAATTACCGAACGATCAGTTTAATAAGTCACAGCTGCAAAATACTAACGCGAATTCTTTACAGACGAATGGAAAAACTAGTAGAAGCCGACCTCGGGGAAGATCAGTTTGGATTCCGTAGAAATATTGGAACACGTGAGGCAATACTGACCCTACGACTTATCTTGGAAGGTAGATTAAGGAAAGGCAAACCTACGTTTCTAGCATTTGTAGACTTAGAGAAAGCTTTTGGCAATGTTGACTGGGATACTCTCTTTCAGATTCTGAAGGTGGCAGGGGTAAAATACAGGGAGCGAAAGGCTATTTACAATTTGTACAGAAACCAAATGGCAGTTGTAAGAGTTGAGGGGCATGAAAGGGAAGCAGTGGTTCGGAAGGGAGTGAGACAGGGTTGTAGCCTCTCCCCGATGTTATTCAATCTGTATATTGAGCAAGCAGTGAAGGAAACGAAAGAAAAATTCGGAGTAGGTATCAAAATCCATGGAGAAGAAATAAAAACCTTCAGGTTCGCCGATGACATTGTAATTCTGTAAGAGACAGCAAAGGACTTGGAAGAACTGTTGAACGGAATGGATAGCGTCTTGAAAGGAGGACATAAGATGAACATCAACAAAAGCAAAACGAGGATAATGGACTGTAGTCGAATTAAGTCGGGAGATGCTGAGGGAATTAGATTAGGAAATGAGACACTTAAAGTAGTAAAGGAGTTTTGCTATTTGGGGAGTAAAATAACTGATGACGGTCGGAGTAGAGAGGGTATAAAATGTAGACTGGCAATGGCAAGGAAAGCGTTTCTGAAGAAGAGAAATTTGTTAACATCGAGTATAGATATAAGTGTCAGGAAGTCGTTTCTGAAAGTATTTGTATGGAGTGTAGCCATGTATGGAAGTGAAACATGGACGATAAATAGTTCAGACAAGAAGAGAATAGAAGCTTTCGAAATGTGGTGCTACAGAAGAATGCTGAAGATTAGATGGGTAGATCACATAACTAATGAGGAGGTATTGAATAGGATTGGAGAGAAGAGAAGTTTGTGGCACAACTTGATTAGAAGAAGAGATCGATTGGTAGGACATGTTCTCTGGCATCAAGGGATCACCAATTTAGCATTGGAGGGCAGCGTGGAGGGTAAAAATCGTAGAGGGAGACCAAGAGATGAATACACCAAGCAGATTCAGAAGGATGTAGGTTGGAGTAGGTACTGGGAGATGAAAAAGCTTGCACAGGACAGGGTAGCATGGAGAGCTGCATCAAACCAGTCTCAGGACTGAAGACCACAACAACAACAACATATAATAAAGCCCTCTGTCAAAGTTTGAACTGGCTCAATTACACTGAAAAGTTTCTTTGCAAACTGGTACACCTGCCTAATATTGCGTAGGGCCCCCGCGAACACGCAGAAGTGCCGCAGCACGACGTGGCATGGTCTTGACTAATGTCTGAAGTAGTGCTGGAGGAAATTGACACCATGAATCCTGCAGGGCTGTCCATAAATCCTTAGAGTACGAGGGGGCGGAGATCTCTTCTGAACAGCACGTTGCAAGGCATCCCACATATACTCAATAATGTTCATGTCTTGGGAGTTTGGTGGCCAGCGGAAGTGTTTAAAATCAGAATAGTGTTCCAGAAGCCACTCTGCAGCAATCTGAGCGTGAGTGGTGTCACATTGTTCTGCTGGAATTGCTCACGCCCTTCGGAATGCACAATGGACGTGAATGGATGCAGGTGATCAGACGGGATTTTTCTTACGTACGTTCCTTCTGTCAGAGTCGTATCTAGATGTATCAGTGTTCCCATATTATTCCACCTGCACATGCCCCATACCATTACAGAGCCTCCATCAGCTTGAACAGTCCATCGCTGACATGCAGGGTCCATGGATTCATGAGATTGTCTCCATACCTGTACACGTCCGTCCGCTCTATACAATTCGACACGAGACTCGTCCGACCAGGCAACATGTTTCCAGTCATCAACAGTCCAATGTCGGTATTGAAGGGCCCAGGCGCGGCGAAAAGCTTTGTATTGTGCAGTAATCAAGGGTAAACGAGTAGATCTTCGGCTCCGAAAGCCCATGTCGATGATGTTTCGTTGAATGGTTCGCACGCTGATACTTGTCGCTGGCCCAGCTTTGAAATCTGCAGCAATTTGCGGAAGGCTTACACTTTCGTCACGCTGAACGATTCTCTTCAGTCATCGTTGGTCCCGTTCTTGCAGGATCTTTTTCCGGCTACAGCGATGTCGGAGATTTGATGTTTTACCGGATTCCTGATATTCACGGTACACTCGTGAATTGGTCGTACGGGAGAATCCACACTTCACCGCTACCTCGGAGATGCTGTGTCGCATCGCTCGTGCAGCGACTATAACACCATGTTCAAACTCACCTAAATCTTGATAACCTGCCACTGTAGCAGCAGTAACCGATCTAACAACTGCTCTAGACACTTGTCTTATATAGGCGTTGCCAACCGCAGCGCCGTATTTTGGCTGTTTGTCTATCTCTGTGTTTGAATACGCATGCCTACACCAGTTTCTTTCGCGCTTCAGTGAAGTAGCGAGATGTTTTCAGTAGGAGTTCCACGTGTGTGTGTTCTTTTAACCCCTTTACTGTGCCACATTATTCCACTTTGCGATTTGCGTCCCCACTAAATTAAAAATTTGCGTACCACTCAGGGAAAAGGAGAGAAAAAAAAAATACTGTGTTTTAGGATTTATAAATAAGCTCTAAGTCGCCGACTTTTAGTTAAGTTTTACTACGGGTCTGTACTGCCTCTATTTTAATATGTTCCTTTACCTCTCGTAATGTACTTTTAGCGCTTTTCATGAAACTTTCTTACAATGTTTTATTTTCCCCTTTTGCATTTAAATCACGAATCCAAATTGTGAATGGTCGGGCTAGTTGATCCCACGCTGTTCTTTACGTCAACTGATGGCAGTACTACGCCGATCTAGTGTTTGCTACTCTATGCTCTGCGTTCGCTGGTGGCATACCGCGTCCTATACTCGCCCATCGCGGCACTCGGGGTCACAGCACAAAGTGTAGGCGTCCTGATTTTCATTGCATATTTCATTACCCAGGCAGTCGTCCGTTGTATTGTCTGGTGTTGCTTTAGCACTGATTTAGAGCTTACCGCAACTAGCCCGACTGTTGTTTTCTAAAATGTTTTATGCAACTTCTTCTTAGTGTTCTCATATGCACTACTGCGTGTAAAAATTACTACCAGTTCGGTGTCTTGTTTATTTTCAGTATCGCAACTGCTGATAGGCATCTAACAGCCCGAAACCGATAATAGTTTAAGCATTGGAAAATAAAAAGAATCTTACAAATGAAGTGGTATTGTCAACCTCTACCATAATGCTAAGTTGCGGATGTTTCTCCAGCGTAATTGTTTGTAATACGCAAAACAATATATATATATATATATATATATATATATATATATATATATATATATATATATATATACTACTGGCCATTAAAATGGCTACACCACGAAGGTGACGTGCTACAGATGCGAAATTTAACCGACAGGAAGAAGATGCTGTGATATGCAACTGATTGGCTTTTCAGAGCATTCACACAGGGTTGGCGCCGGTGGCGACACCTACAACGTGCTGGCGTGAGGAAAGTTTCCAACAGATTTCTCATACACAATCAGCAGTTGACAGGCTTTGCCTGGTGAAACGTTGTTGTGATGCCTCGTGTAAGGAGGAGAAATGCTTACCATCACGTTTCCGACTTTGATAAAGGTCGGTTTGTAGCCTATCGCGATTGCGGTTTATCGTATCGCGACATTGCTGCTCCCATTGGTCGAGATCCAATAACTGTTAGCAGAATGTGGAATCGGTGGGTTCATGACGGTAATACGGAACGCCGTGCTGGATCCCAACGGCCTCGTATCACTAGCAGTCGTGATGACAGGCATCTTATCCGCATGGCTGTAACGGATTGTGCAGCCACGTCTCGATCCCTGAGTCAACAGATGGGGACGTTTGCAAGACAACAACCATCTGCACGAACAGTTCGACGACGTTTGCAGCAGCATGGACTATCAACTCGGAGACCATGGCTGTGGTTACCCTTGACACTGCATCACAAACAGGAGCGCGTGCGATGGTGCACTCAACGACGAACCTGGGTGCACGAATGGCGAAACGTCGTTTTTTTTAGATGAATCCAGGTTCTGTTTACAGCATCATGATGGTCGCATCCGTGTTTGGCGACATCGCGGTGAACGCACATTGGAAGCGTGTATTCGTCATCGCCATACTGGCGTGTCACCCAGCTTGATGGTGTGGGGTGCCTTGGTTCCACGTCTCGGTCACCTCTTGTTCGCATTGACAGCACTTTGAACAGTGGACGTTACATTTCAGATGTGTTATGACCCATGGCTCTACCCTTCATTCGATCCCTGCGAAACCCTACATTTGCACGACCGCATGTTGCACGTCCTGTACGGGCCTTTCTGGATACAGAATATTTTCGACTGCTGCCCTGGCCAGCACATTCTCCAGATCTCTCACTAATTGAATACGTCTGGTCTATGGTGGCTGAGTAACTGGCTCGTCACAATACGCCAGTCACTACTCTTGATGTGTTGAAGCTGCATTGGCAGCTGTACCTGTACACGCCATCCAAGCTCTGTTTGACTCAATGCCCAGGCGTATCAAGACCGTTATTACAGCCAAAGTTGGTTGTTCTGGATACTGATTTCTCAGGATCTATGCACCAAATTTGCGTGCAAATGTAATCACATGTCAGTTCTAGTATAATATATTTGTCTAATGAATACCCGTTTATCATCTCCATTTCTTCTTGGTGTAGAAATTTTAATGGCCAGTAGTGTAAATAAAAGATTCTAACTACTGAAGGCACTAACTACTGATAGGCATAGTTAGCAAATGAAAGATTTTGATGGAGAACAAACAATGTATTTACCTTAATAGTGTTCAAAAATCATTATATATATATATATATATATATATATATATATATATATATATATATATATATATATCAGTTCATGACATCCAAGCTTACAAATTTCGTTTTTGTGACAGACACATGTCCAGATCGTCCGCTCTCAAAACTCTGCCACCTCTCTCCCCACATCCACCACTGCTGGCGGCTCACCTCCAACTGCACAACGCTACATGCTGTTCACAAAGGTTGCATCAGCTCTGACATTTGGCCTTGCTGTGGTAGCTTTCGACATTATAATGCAATTAAAGTAATACAGCAAACAAAAGGGAAAGCTGTCACACTCAGAAGATCAATACTACAGTGATAACTACTAAAAATCACTTTAATGAAAACAGAAAAGTATTTAAATTACCACAGATAGGATATTTGTATAGATGCAAATTCAAACTTCTGAAAATGTCACAGTGCAATAAAATACCTATACTGCAATTAAGGACACAAAGTAGCATGTACCTGAATAATAACTGTCTATCTAACCATATAACACTGCAAGATTCAAGAAACAAGAATACTTTTAACTGGAAGTATATCATTAGCAATGGCAAATATTGATGGCAAGAATCTCTTATTCTAAGCACAATATAACATTACAAATGCATAAAATGGAAGAATCTCATTTGCACTACACACAGTAAAATACTTGTCGTAAATCGGTATTCAGAGTTGCAGAATATATACGAAACCTTATTCCTGCTCAAACAAACTTTAACTGTTCTCCAGAGAATTTGTCTGTGTTGCCCATTGGCAATAAAAACACAAAACAAACTGTGTTGCTGTAATGGCATACAGTGTCTACTCACGTCAATTGTTGCATCATAAATCTTGAAAGTAATTACAAAGTCAAAGTCTATAATTGAAATTTTAATTTATGTATTGTTGCAAAACAAAACAAAATATAAATATGCAGCCTGGCAGGGTAGCCAGCTGAATGTATAATCTGCAGGATTTGTAAACTCGTGTTTGTATGTGTCTTGTTGGTATCTGAGAAATTTGTAAAACATATTGATACTGACATGTGTAAATCTATGTGCAGAGCAACAGAACAGTGTTAAAGTGCGAACAAAAGTACGTGAAGGACACATTACATGTTGTCAAATTCAGGCTAGCCAATACATCAAACAATTCACCTGTGAGAGAGCAGTCTGTTTTCAGTAAAATTTATCTATGCTGTTTTACTGAAAAATAAATTACTCAGATGAAAAATGTTGGCTCTGAATACTGTTTATCTTTAGTGTTGCATCAGAACTGCTATTGTAATTACACAGCACATATATATATATATATATATATATATATATATATATATATATATATATATAAAAATTAATGCATCTGACTTCGTGTTAAAACTGCTCGTAGAATGCTCGTGTGTCCTGTAATCCCTTATACAAGGGTGAGTCAAATGAAAATCTTAAATATTTTTTTAAATATTATTTATTGTGCAGAAGTGGTACAAAGCTATATCACTTTTCAACATAATCTCCCCCACGCTCAATGCAAGTCCTCCAGCGCTAACAATCTGCATAACTTCCTTTAGAAAAGAATTCTTTTTGCAGTGCAGTCAACCATTCATGCACCATGAGGCATGCCTCTTCATCAGAACGGAACTTCTTTCCTCCCATTGCGTTTTTGAGTGGTCCAAACATATGGAAATCACTTGGGGCAAGGTCTGGCGAGTATAGTGGATGAGGAAGACACTCAAAATGCAGGTATGTGATTGCTGCAACTGTTGTATGGGCAGTGTGGGGCCTTGCATTGCAATGTTGCAAAAGGACACCTGCTGACAGCAATCCACGTCGCTTTGATTTGATTGCAGGCCGCAGATGATCTTTAGGAGATCTGTGTACGATGCACTGGTGACATTGGTCCCTCGACGCATGTAATGGTCCAAAATGACGCCTTTTTCGTCCCAAAAGAGAGTCAGCATAACCTTCCATGCTGATGGTTCTGTTCGAAACTTCTTTGTCTTTGGTGATGAGGAATGACGCCATTCCCTGCTCGCTCTCTTCGTTTCCGGTTGGTGGAAGTGAACCCAGGTTTCGTCCCCATTAACGATTCTTACAAGGAAGCCATCACCTTCTCGTTCAAAGCGCCGAAGAAGTTCTTCACAAGCATCAACACGTCGTTCTCTCATTTCAGGAGTCAGCTGCCGTGGCATCTATCTTGCAGACACTTTGTGAAACTGGAACAGATCATGAACAATGTGGCGTGCTGATCAATGACTAATCTGTAAATAGGCTGCAATGTCATTCAGTGTCACTCGGTGGTTTTCCTTCACTATGGCTTCAACTGCTGCAATGTTCTGTGGAGTCACAACTCGTTGAGCCTGACCTGGACGAGGAGCATCTTCCACAGAAGTCACACCATTTGCGAACTTCCTACTCCATTCGTAGACTTGCTGCTATGAAAAACATGCATCACCGTACTGAACCTTCATTTGTCGATTAATTTCAATAGGTTTCATATCTTCAATACGCAAAAACCGAATAACAGAAAGCTGTTCTTCCCTGGTGCAAATTGCAAATGGGGCAGCCATCTTTATACTGATACTGCGACGGTATGTGTGCACCTACACCATGCTGCCACCTACAGGCACGCTGTTTGTAGCACGCTTACCAACTTACCGGACAACGGTGCGAAATTTCGATTTGTTATTACAAATTTAAGATTTTCATTTGACTCACCCTCGTAATTAAAAATACTGATCTGCTATCCAAAAACAAATTTCAGTTTTTGTACGTTCGATGTGCAGTGCAAGTCAGTATCTCACGAATTTTCACAAAAATGCTTTCTGCAGCACACAACTCATGATGTGCAACGCGAGTATACAAAACACATTCATAAAAGTAGAGATTTAAAAATGAGGAACTAATCAGAACGACTGATAAATGAGAACAAAGACTCCCAGTTAAACTATGCTTCATTAAATCGTAACAGTACGACCTTTCATAAAGTTCTCACAACTTGACAAGATAGAAAAATATTACCTAATAATTTGCCTATGTATAATTACTTTCCTCGACATTTGTTTCAATTATAAGAAAAATCCATGTGCTTCACTATAGAATTGCTACAGTAAACTTTGACCATACATAATGTTCTAACAATAAGAAACTACACACTTAGAAATATATATAAAAAAACTAGTTTGTCTAAGAAAACTTCGCTTTTGACATTCTTGCATTCATTTCGTCTCAGTTCCACAAAATTTCTCCTCAGAATAAATTAATACAAAATGCTTTTCAAATAATATTGCCTCCACTACACGGCTGGCCAACTTCCATCTTCCTCAAAGCAAGTACACAGCCAGACTGTCTAACACACACTGCTACGCTCTTCAAAGGAACTAACCTCTCTGACCAACATGTATGGTCTCAAAAAGGAGCTCACACGGAATATGGTTACATCGATATTATGGAGATTCAGTAAATTTATGAAATACACAATTTCGTTCACATTTATGTGCAAACTACCTGGAAATTGTCATCGCACATAAAACAGGATCGTTTCAAATGCACTTACAGGTACTTTGCATAAACTAACGAGTATCATCCATTCCATCCATTTGCCTATCACTACAGCTCACGGTGTCCTTTGTTTCCAAAAGCAGTAATCTTGAGGCCACTGCCTCCGCCAACATTACTTGTAGATCAAGTCCAAATGGAGTCAACACACAGATAAACTAATTAAGAAGTTCAGTTCAGCATGTTAGATGACTCTCTCACTGTGTTGCACTTTTTCATTCAACTCTTATGAAATATTCCTGTAGGACAATGAACCTGACGTGAAGGAAATATTTATTCAGCAAAAGAGAGAAATTAAGCAGATAACCGATCGTCTTGTAGAGACCTCTTTAAGGCTGCTGAATTCTTACCCTTACTTCTGAGTACATTCACGTCTTCGTGATTTTTGCTGCTGATAATTAAAATCATTTTCAGGTGAACTGTTATTTGTTCATTAACAATAGAAGACGCAAAGATAGCCTTAAGTCAGCTTTGTCTCCCTGGCTCACTTTCTCTATTTATTTTCTCCATAATCGCTCGAAAAACTGCTGACATTACAACGTAGGCTAAGGTCCATAAGATGCCCAGTACATTAAACCTTTTCGCATGACATAATTTGACGTGGAATTATGTAAAAATACATTTATAGCACTGGCATACAATATTAATATGAGAAATATTTATTGACAGAAATGAACAATGGTAGTACAAAAATATGGACACTTTGTTAAGAAGTTTCACCATATGTGGAGGAAATAAACTACACATGACAGTATGGAATACAGTTTGCTTGTGTGAATGAGTCTTTTTCAAGGTATTAGCGAAAGATTTTGACTTAACGAAGGGAGGTAAAGCTGAAATACTAAACACCTTTTTCCAAAGCTGTTTCACAGAGGAAGATCGCACTGCAGTTCCTTCTCTAAATCCTCGCACAAACGAAAAAATGGCTGACATCGAAATAAGTGTCCAAGGAATAGAAAAGCAACTGGAATCACTCAACAGAGGAAAGTCCACTGGACCTGACGGGATACCAATTCGATTCTACACAGAGTACGCGAAAGAACTTGCCCCCCTTCTAACAGCCGTGTACCGCAAGTCTCTAGAGGAACGGAGGGTTCCAAATGATTGGAAAAGAGCACAGATAGTCCCAGTCTTCAAGAAGGGTCGTCGAGCAGATGCGCAAAACTATAGACCTATATCTCTTACGTCGATCTCTTGTAGAATTTTAGAACATGTTTTTTGCTCGCGTATCATGTCATTTCTGGAAACCCAGAATCTACTATGTAGGAATCAACATGGATTCCGGAAACAGCGATCGTGTGAGACCCAGCTCGCCTTATTTGTTCATGAGACCCAGAAAATATTAGATACAGGCTCCCAGGTAGATGCTATCTTTCTTGACTTCCGGAAGGCGTTCGATACAGTTCCGCACTGTCGCCTGATAAACAAAGTAAGAGCCTACGGAATATCAGACCAGCTGTGTGGCTGGATTGAAGAGTTTTTAGCAAACAGAACACAGCATGTTGTTATCAATGGAGAGACGTCTACAGACGTTAAAGTAACCTCTGGCGTGCCACAGGGGAGTGTTATGGGACCATTGCTTTTCACAATATATATAAATGACTTAGTAGATAGTGTCGGAAGTTCCATGCGGCTTTTCGCGGATGATGCTGTAGTATACAGAGAAGTTGCAGCATTAGAGAATTGTAGCGAAATGCAGGAAGATCTGCAGCGGATAGGCACTTGGTGCAGGGAGTGGCAACTGACCCTTAACATAGACAAATGTAATGTATTGCGAATACATAGAAAGAAGGATCCTTTATTGTATGATTATATGATAGCGGAACAAACACTGGTAGCAGTTACTTCTGTAAAATATCTGGGAGTATGCGTGCGGAACGATTTGAAGTGGAATGAACATATAAAATTAATTGTTGGTAAGGCGGGTACCAGATTGAGATTCATTGGGAGAGTCCTTAGAAAATGTAGTCCATCAACAAAGGAGGTGGCTTACAAAGCACTCGTTCGGCCTATACTTGAGTATTGCTCATCAGTGTGGGATCCGTACCAGATCGGGTTGACGGAGGAGATAGAAAAGATCCAAAGAAGAGCGGCGCGTTTCGTCACAGGGTTATTTGGTAACCGTGATAGCGTTACGGAGATGTTTAACAAACTCAAGTGGCAGACTCTGCAAGAGAGGCGCTCTGCATCGCGGTGTAGCTTGCTCGCCAGGTTTCGAGAGGGTGCGTTTCTGGATGAGGTATCGAATATATTGCTTCCCCCTACTTATACCTCCCGAGGAGATCACGAATGTAAAATTAGAGAGATTAGAGCGCGCACGGAGGCTTTCAGACAGTCGTTCTTCCCGCGAACCATACGCGACTGGAACAGGAAAGGGAGGTAATGACAGTGGCACGTAAAGTGCCCTCCGCCACACACCGTTGGGTGGCTTGCGGAGTATCAATGTAGATGTAGATGTAGATGTAGGCAGTTTAACCATGTTTTCCGATTGTTGTGTGGAAACGTTGTCAATATGCGATCTACTGCTTCGTTAGGAACACCGTTTGGGCGATTCCATTTGTATAGATACATTTCTGTGGTCGAGCATTTGCCAGAAAATTATCGGCAGTTATATACGCTCCAAGTCAGGTTTGGACTCCTCTCTCATCGTTGAACTCATCGAGATGATACAGCTCTTAGGTTAGTGAACTCTTATTTTGAAGGAGTGGTGTAAAATGCCCTGAAACCATTTGGATTTCCCAACCTCTCATGATGAATGCTAGAAAGTCCCCCTGACAACACCACTGTTCAGTAACCTTGCCCGTCTTCGTCTCTCTTATTAATCTCTTCATTGACTGAGCATCCAATTTTAACCATCCTCCGTTCACATCTTAAAGGAGACAACTATACCTGATTCCCTCGCTATCAGTAATATATTATGCAGACACACTTTCAAACAAATGAAATTCCCATTTGATGCAGTTGCACAAGATCTGATGTAATTTTTGCCATGGGTAGGTGTGAATGAAGGTCGTGGATATTATGGGACTAGGTAAAATGGAGTGACGTAGCAGTGGCTTATCATGGGCTAGAGCGTTGACAGGTAGCACTCTGCGCACACTTTGATGACACTGATAAGAGCCGTGTGGTGGGGCGGTTGTTTCAGTATTTTAACGAAATCCGCTCGCCGGCTGTGACCAAGTAAAGGTCGCAGTACCTGCAGTCCTGATAACACGGTAGCAGCCGTCTCCAGGCTACAAGGTAAGAGCGCATCTAGTAATAGAGTGTGTGGATTTGCGGACATAAAATTTGCAGTTTATGACAGCGATTGAAGTGAAAAACAAATTAAATTTTACGTTATTATTATTATTTGTCGTAACTCAAACTAAGATCTGCAAATTATAAATTATATGTTCTAGCAAAACAGTTACATATAACAAATTCTGTGAAAGAAATGTCACTCTGACGCATAATGCCACATTCACAAGTCTAGATCAGTATTAGATATCCAATTATCCTTACCGGGTAAGATTAACAGAGTACACAGGCTGATTCAAAGAAGAGCAGCACGCTTTGTATTACCGAGAAATGGGGGAGAGAGTGTCACGGGCATGATACAGGATTTGGGGTGAACATCATTAAAACAAAGGCGTTTCTCGTTACGGGGGGATCTTTTCACGAAATTTCAATCACAACCTTTCTCCTCCGAAAGCGAAAATATTTTGTTGACGCCGATCTACGTAGGGAGAAACGATCATCATAAAAGACTAAGGGAAATCAGAGTTCGCAAGGAAAGATACAGGTACTTGTTTTTCCGTGCGCTGTTCGAGAGTGGGATAACAGAGAATTATTGTGAAGGTGGTTTGATGAATCCTTTGCCATGCACTTAAGAGTGATTTGCAGAGTATCCATGTAGATGTAGAACTGCTTCATTTGTGCTTTCTACGAAGCATACCTTTTTCTAGAGTATCTTTTCGTGAAATACTGTTGGTTTATGTTGTCCATGATCTATACTGCCAACCTACATTCACATTCAGGGCTACTGACGATACCCCACACGTGTAGATATTCGTTAGTTCTGTCATGGCCTGATCGGATCCTGTTTACGTGGAATCAAATATTCTTGAATAGTGCAGACTATGGAGCTAGTATAGTTGCGCCTCCTTAGCCACCGTTTGACCTTGTTTGACTTCCATCTCTTTCTCCTGCAGCTTTAAGAAGGTATCGTTTTCCCACACGGATCTTTGGGACTTCCGGCGGGATCGTGCAACGTCACCCCTTTTGGTGTGAATACGAAGTATTTTTGAGAGCATAAGGTCATTCCAGTCTCTAACGGTGGCCTACGGGCGTCAGACGTCTGACAAAACCATGTCTGCAAGTGCAAGGAGCCAAAGAGTTGAAACGTTCCATTTAGAGTGCGCGTTGACTGATTTAGATGTACATCCATTGTGCTCGTGCGCCAGCTGCTGCACAATGCTTGTGCATAACTGCTATAACTGCACCAAACTTTGGGTTCTAAAGCAGTTGAAACACAGAATTAGCCTTAGCAGAATTTAGAAAACCGGTACTTTGGTGCTGTGGACAAGTATGAATTAGTCACAGGTCCATTCGTAGGTCTGTCTAAGCCATTTGATGTTGTTGAACATTCGGTTCTGCTAAATCACCTAGAATCAAAATGGTTCAAATGGCTCTACGCACAATGGGACTTAGGCCGGCCGGAGTGGCCGAGCGGTTAAAGGGGCTACAGTCTGGAACCGCACGACCGCTACGGTCGCAGGTTCGAATCCTGCCTCGGGCATGGATGTGTGTGATGTCCTTAGGTTAGTTAGGTTTAAGTAGTTCTAAGTTCTAGGGGACTTATGACCACAGCAGTTGAGTCCCATAGTGCTCAGAGCCAATGGGACTTAACATCTGAGTTCATCAGTCCCCTAGAACTTAGAACTACTTAAACCTAACTAACCTAAGGACATCACACACATCCATGCCCGAGGCTGCGACCGCAGCAGCAGAACGGTTCCGGACTGAAGCACCTAGAACCGCACGGCCACAGCGGCCGGCTCACCTAGAACCATTAGAAACTAGAGATGTAGCTAGTGATCGTTCCAGTCATATATAGTAAAAAAGGGTACAAAGTGTAGAGATAACGCATATTTCAAATAAGACTAAATTTTTAGTGAAACACTTATTACAATCAAAATAGAGTACAGAGAAGTTCCTCTATGTAACATATTAGGACCTATACTGTTCATCATATACATCAATCACATTACCAATGGTTTTATTCGTGGAGATAAAATTATCTTTGCTGATGGAAGTAACATTACAGTCACTTATAGTCACTGTGAAAACAGGAAAACTACTTGCAGAATATCCAAATGAAAACCTGAAGGAAGTTCACATTTGACCTATATGCATTTAAGGTGCATTAAATATAAAGCAAATAAATGTAATCAATTTTAGGTTGAAGAAGGAAAATAACACTCTTAAATTACACGGTCCAGTGGGATTAATGTGAGCATCTGTGAAAAGCCTGGATAACCACCTTTTGAAGCACGGACCGCTGCAAGACGAACAGTAAGAGAGTCAGTGAGGTTCTGGCAGGTGCCGACGGGGACGTGCAGCCATGGCGAGTCCAGTGCAGTGGCCAGCTGCGCTAGGTTTCTAGGATGAGGATCCGTGGCGCGAAAATCCCGATAGAGGTGGTCTCACAGATTCTCGGTTGGGTTTTAATCCAGGGAATTCGGTGGCTAGGGAAGTCGGTAATCTCATCCTGGTGCGCATCGAACCACGCACGTGCACTGCGAGCTGTGAGACACGTTGCATTGTCCTGCTGGTAGATGCCATCGTGCCCGGGAAAAAGAAACTGCATGTAGGTCTGGACACGGTCAAGTGCCTTCCAAATTGACTAGATCACACAGAGAATGCTTTCAGACCTGGACCCTTCCGACGAGCGTTGCAGGGTGTTCGTTTTCAGACGTTTCACGCCATACACGCCAATGGCCACCTGTCCGTTGGAGCATAAAATGTGATTCGTGTGAAAAGGTCACCCATCGCCATTCAGTGGACGCCAAGTTGCTGCAGTGGCGTGCAAATTCCAGTCTTCGTCGTCAAAGAACAGCAGTCAGCATGGGTACATAAACCAGGCACCTGCTGTATATGCCCACACACAGCTCTGTTCGCTCAGCGATCTACATCTACATCAACATACATACTCCGCAATCCACCATAGGGTGCGTGGCGGAGGGTACGTCGTACCACAACTAGCATCTTCTCTCCCTGTTCCACTACCAAACAGAACGAGGGAAAACTGACTGCCTATATGCCTCTGTACGAGCCCTTATCTCTCTTATCTTATCTTTGTGATCTTTCCGCGAAATGTAAGTTGGCGGCAGTAAAATTGTACAGCAGTCAGCCTCAGATGCTGGATTTCTAAATTTCCTCAGTAGCGATTCACGAAAAGAACGCCTCCTTTCCTGTAGAGAATCCCACCCGAGTTCCTGAAGCATTTCCGTAACACTCGCGTGATGATCAAACCTACTAGTAACAAATCTAGCAGCCCTCCTCTGAATTGCTTCTATGTCCTCCCTCAATCCGACCTGATAGGGATCCCAAACGCTCGAGCAGTACTCAAGGATAGGTCTTATAAGTGTTTTATAAGCGGACACCTTTACAGATGAACCACATCTTCCCAAAATTCTACCAATGAACCGAAGACGACTATCCGCCTTCCCCACAACTGCCATTACATGCTTGTCCCTCTTCATATCGCTCTGCAATGTTACGCCCAAATATTTAATCGACGTGACTGTGTCAAGTGCTACACTACTAATGGAGTATTCAAACATTACAGGATTCTTTCTCCTATTCATCTGCATTAATTTACATGTATCTATATTTAGAGTTAGCTGCCATTCTTTACATTAATCACAAATCCTGTCCAAGTCATCTTGCATCCTCCTACAGTCACTCAACTACGACACCTTCCCGTACACCACAGCATCATCAGCAAACAGCTGCACATTTCTATCCACCCTATCCAAAAGATCATTTATGTAGATAGAAAACAACAGCGGACCTACCATACTTCCCTGGGGCACTCCAGATGATACCCTCACCTCCGATGAACACTCACCATCGAGGACAACGTACTGGATTCTATTACTTAAGAAGTCTTCGAGCCACTCACATATTTGGGAACCAATCCCATATGCTCGTACCTTCATTAGGAGTCTGATCCATGAGGAGAAGCTGTTGGTAATTTCTTTGTTCATCTGAGCGCTCGGTCGCTAAACAGTTGCACGTCTATTCTCCAGTATACACCTCCACGGCCACCGTTCATCCCAGATACCTACAGCCTGTCGTGCATAAAGCTATAGTGATGCCGATTTTGGATAGCGCCGTTTTGTCACGCAAGGTATACTTTATCCAGAGCGGCACGCGAAGTTACAAACTTAATCGTTTCGGAAATGCTTCCAGCTTTGGCTAGAAAACCAATGACCATGCCCTTTTGAGCGTCTGATAAATCGCATTACGGCTACGACTACACAATATTCCGAGTCCCCAACGCAAAATTCCTATGAATGAATTTTGCTTCTCAATTGAAGTGGTCTACACAAACCAATATACTTGCAGTAAGACCGCGCGGGGTAGCCGTGCGGTCCGGGGCGCCTTGCCACGGTTCACGCGGCTCCCCCCGTCGGAGGTTCGAGTCCTCCCTCGGGCGCGGGTGTGTTGTCCTTAGTGTAAGTTATTTTAAGTTAGATTAAGTACTGTGTAAGCCTAGGGACCGATGACCTCAGCAGTTTGGTCCCTTAGGAACTTACCACCTACCACTTGCAGACAGAATTTCATCAACAAATTATGCCCTTAGGATCCTATAACAGTATGTAAGAGCAAGTGCCTTTGGTTCCATATTTTGTCCTCCGTGGACCTTATCTGATTAAGATACCAAATCGTGCAGCAGTACTCTATAAATGGACAGACAACCGCACTCCAGGCAGTGTCTTTAGTACGCTGCTGGAGTTTCTACAAGTTCTGCCAATAAAACGCAATTTTTTGTTCGCCTTCCCTACTACATTTTGCGTGTTTCCAATTGAAGTTTTTCGTAATCGAAATCCCTCAGTATTTAGCTGAATCGACAAACTTTAAATTTGTGTAGTTGTCGTTCAGCCGAGTTTTAGCGGAATTTTCTAGTACTCACGTGCACGACCTCACATTTTTCGTTGTTTATGGTCAACTGCCCCTTTTTTGAACCAAGCAAATATTTTGTCTAAATTATTTTGCTAATTATTTTGATCGTGTGATGACGTTACTAGATGGTGAACGACGGCATCATATACAAATAACCTAGCGGGCTGCTCTGTTTGTCTCCTACATCAACAGCAACGGGCCAATAACACTTTCTTGTGGAACGCCGGGTATCAGTGGCTAAAACGGTCACATCGTCCAAACCGCTGATTGTTTATTTAACAACTTGAAGGGGCAACAAAAATTTTATGTTCAGTATTTCATGCAATTATTGACTGAATTTAAATTCCTGCCTTAATCGGCTCATTAAGAAGTATAATCTTACTTTAAAGACTTAACACAATAAGTCAAATGTTAAACTTACAAACTGAATCTCTATCGTGAGTCAGCATAGCTCACGGTTCCCAAATTATCTAGACTACATTCATCCAATATTTGTGAATGAGACATTCAGCAACTTCTAACAAACTTCCACATAATTTCAAACCTTTTCGAAAATATTGTCGCTGACACTCCCAGAAAATAATGAAAAGGAAAAAGTTTATCGCTTACTACATTTTCGATGTTCGTCCACTACAACTGCGCCACCACGCATGAAGTTTTAACTTATCGCTTCTTTCTTATAAATACTATTCGCAGCATATTTAAAGGCAGTATCCGCATATACCAATGAATGTAGCTGCAAAATTATATAATTGTACGACAAATAGTTAAGGAGGAGCAGAAATTCCCTAGACTGTACTCTAAATTAGTGTACTCATATTGACAGCAGTTCTTGATACGAATTCTGGAATATTTACTGCATCTTCATTGGTGAAGGAATTTCGGAAAACCGTGTTTACTAATGCCGCATAGTGGTGCTGTAATCGGTAACATTACCATAACTATCGCGCAGTGAAGGCATTGATTGTGACTCCCCACTCATAAACTTGACGTACAACCAGTATCTCTTAGGACAGGACAAAGTATGATACTGGAACAGTCAACAACCTGGCTGCCTGCCTATCATGCGGAAGAAGAATGTGCTATGCAGTAGAATCATTTCGCGTATCAGCGTTATAGCCATGACGAGTAATAAACTGGTTTCAGCGTTGAATTAATGCTAGCACACCTCTACTGGTTTGTGGTTGCAGCTGTAGCATTTACTGACTGTTAAATATTTTACTTCATCGGATTGGAAAATTTTCCTTCCCAAGACCGCTATCAGACGTCTGCAAAACTTACAGTCGCTGTAGTGAGGTCTGAACAGCAATGTGTGTGGATGTCACAATCTGGATGGAAAAACAGGTGAACAGTCAGTACAGGGTGAACATTGTCAAGCAGCAGCAACAAAACGTCAACTTATAAATCCGCATTGCTTATTTCTGACCGCAGAAAGAGAGTGTATCTTGTGTAGTTATTCACTGTGCTCTGTTGCTCTACTGCCAGAGTTCCAAAATAGTAAACGAAGCATTAGATTGAACTAGAAGGGCCCACAGCAGGGAAGGTTAATTTTGGAGAAGGAGGGCTGAGTGGCTATTTGGAGATGAATAATTTGGGAGAGAGTTTGTGTGAAAAATGTTCAAATGTGTGTGAATTCTTAAGGGACCAAACAGCTAAGGTCATCGGGCCCTAAACTTACACACTACTTAAAATAAATTATACTACGAACAACAAACACACACAACCATGGCCGAGGGAGGGCTCGAACCTCCGGCGGGAGCGGCCGCGCAATCCGTGGCATGGCGTCCGAAACCGCGCGGCCACTACGCGCGGCAGTTTGTGTGAAGCAGAAGTGGAAATATATTTACTAACCTAAAAATCGATATATCGAAGTAGTAAAACATCCAAAGTGAAGAAGACATGAGACGGATACACAACATGAGACAAAAATATATCTTCGAAAGAAAATTAACAGTTTTTTTTGTTTTTTTAGGCAAAACATTATGACCACTGTCTACTGCCTCAGTAAATGATGACTGGGAATCAATCTAGTCACGATACTGATGCAAGTGGAGATGTCCACTGACTGTCACTTTGACAACGGACGGTTAGTTATGGCCCGGCGCCGGGAAACGAGCATCTCGGAAACTGCAAAGTTTGTCGTGTGTTCTTGTGTCACTGTCGTGAGAATCTATGGCAAGCAGCATAAAGGACGGTGCAACTACGAGCAGGCAGGATGATGTTGGACATCCACGCCTTATCCCAGAATATGGAAGTCGGAGGCTTGCCCGCTTTGTAAAACAACATAGGCGGCGATCTGTGGCAGATATGACGATAGAGTGGAATGCTGTTGGCAGGCACAAGTGTTTCGGAGCAATCGTTCAACAAACATATTCCCATGTTTATCCATCACAATGTCAATTACGATTACAGTGGGCATGGGATCTTCGAGACTGTGCCGTGGATCAATGCAAACGTGTTGCCTGCTCGGATGAATCACGGTTCTTGTAACTCTAGGTCGATATTTGCGTACTCGTCTTCACCCAGGCAAAAGGGCTATCCGAAACGTGCGCCTCGCGAAAGACGCAGGCCGGTGGTGCAGAACAGTACTATGGCGATATTCACCTGGACTTCGATGGGACCTGTGGTAGTAGTCGAAAGCAACATGACAGTTGTGGACTAAGTGCAGATAAGTGCAGACCGCCTGAATCCCTTCATGCTTAATGTCTTTCCCGACGGTGATTTTCCAGTAGAATAACTGCCCATGTCATAAGAGGAATATCATGCTACAGTGAGTTCAGAAACATGATAGCGAACTCTTTATGATGTCTTGGCCACCAAATTCGCCTGATCTGAACTCATTGGAACACATCTGTTGTCCTGTCGGGCGCCATCTTCGCGCCCACATAGCTCCCTTCCCGTAATATACGAGAATTGGATGACCTGTGAGTAAACGTTTGGTGCCACGTACCTCAGGGAACCTACAAAGGAATTGTCGAATCCATGACAAGCAGAACTACTGCTATATGGCTTTCAAAAGTTTGACCAACACGCTACTAAGCAGGTGCTCATAATGTATTCTCTCATCAGCGTATATGCTGTGTAGAACAGGCGTCTGGTGAAGTGATATATCAAAGCTAATACCCATAAGGAGGATGGTTACCCCAAACAACAGTACAGCACCTGCAGTGTGATGTCATGTTGTCAGTGGTGATGTCTAGGAGTTTAATTAACAGCAAGAAAAGGCCATTCTTTTTGCAAAGGACCGTTCAGCATGGTAAGCGTTAGGAGATGCAGACTGCGTTTGGAATCGGGTATCCCGTAAGCATTACATCAATATTAGCGGGAGCGTTACAAACCTAAAATGATTTGATTTCCTATTTAATACAGAAATCGATAATTTCTATATTTATGTTCCTATACAAATTGTGGAAAACCCGATGGATAAAGTAAATTTACAACGACTAGTCGAGATCTTACACATCATTTAAATATAATTTTAATTAACTTTTATGTAATAAACTGGAGGTTATTATATCAAATACTATTTAATGTACTGCAACATACTCAGGTGAACTCAAGCATTATCTTAAATTTTAGAATGTCTTTCACCAACGGAGTTCTGGAGAGACGAGCTTTGTCATCCATAGCAATGGAAAAATAACCTATGACGCTAACATACGCTGCTGAATCTAGTCACTTGGTATAAAAAGACCATTTCCACGAGATGGTGGTACGTACGTCCCTGATGCTGATAACTGCTCACACCTCATGAACGGAGATTTTTCGTGCGCCAATAGCTCACGCCCAGCCCCGATATAAACACGGATATCAGATTCAGCACTAAATTGGGACTCGTCAGGTAATAAAACGCTAAGGACTACCTCAAACCAGCCGAAAGAATGTGTCTAGTGCGTACACTGATTGAAATGTGTGCAGCGACTCGCGATGAGACGTGAATAAATAATGTAATATTAGTTGTGGAATTACTAGCTCTGTAAGCTATTATAGACCTGCTTGCGTATTAACTTTTTGTTAGGTTAGATTGTCTCATTAAGACGGCTTTCTAAAATTATCTATTGGAAAATGCTTCGAGTACCCATGAAAGTAATACGAAGATCGAAAAATTTCACAACTTTCGTGGATATACTTATCTTTAAAAGGTTTCAGTTCCTTGTCTCGTCTAGGGGTTTCTGTTCTACTTGGGGTTGTTTCTTTGCCATACGGCCAAAGAATAATTTAAAATTAAAAAATTGCTCAGTATTTTTGTTATTTCTCGCTTCCAAACATAAACAAAAGATAACATCAATATTACTCAACCGCTATCCTGGACCTGTTTCCGGTTGTTGACTGGGATATCTAACAGCTTCCTGGGGCTACAAAAATTTGATTTTCAGTTCTTCGCGTGATTATTGACGTGGTTATTGACCGAATTTAAAAATCTAAACTGCTGTCATAATCTATTCTTTAAGCGGTATAATCTTACGTTAAGGTTTAACATAGCACGACACGTATTACACTATGAAACTTTGTTTTTCTTGAGGCAGCTTAACTGACAGCTCGCAAAAACACGGATTTTATTCACCCGTTATTTGAGAATAAGAGAACTTAGCGACTTCCAGCGAACATTACACATAATTTCGAACATTTACGAAACTTTTTCTCGCTGACACCCTCCACAAAATGATAAAAAGCAAAAAGTTTGTCGCTTAGCTACAATTTTGCTCTTCATGCAGCCAAACTTCAATAAGGTACGAAGTTTTAATTTATTACCTCTTTACTGCCACCTCTATTCACAACACAGTTTGTGAGTCAGTGCCATAGAATGTACCCGAAAAATTATATTGTTGTCCGCCACAGATTTCAGGAGATATGGCGTCGTAAATATTTATATGCGTGAAAAACTAGCTTTTGCTTAAAATAGTTGGCAGTAAAATTTCAGAGTTTGGTTCGACGTTTTAATTTATTACTACTTTTCTACTAACTCTATTCGCAACACATTTTGCAGACAGTATCCACTGTATGTACTTGCAAAATTATATCATTGCCCGACACATAGTTTGAGAGATATGCCTCGTGAAGATTGAGATGCGTGAAAAACAGCTTCTGCTGGAAAGTGAGCCAGACATAAAATCTGTAACTGTCACAGACAGCCTATCCCCTGCATTACAGGCAGCTTTTTTTTTTTAACCCATAGCGCGTGATCTCATGGTTAGAGCATCAAACTAGTCATATCTCTTAAAGACATTTGAGTTTTTGCGTAGCGCTAACTTAAGCCGAAGTGCAATTTATAAGACGCACTCAAATTAAAACACGACAGATGGAAAAAAGTAAACTGTTTATTATTTCAACAGTAATCACCATAACTGTTGGTACATTCATTTCGCTGTCAGACAAGATGGTTAGTGCTTTCATTTAAAATGTTTGCTGTTGCCTACCGAACCATGATTGTACCAAGGCGTGCACATCTTCTCCCGAAGCAAGTCGACGGCCACGGATGTCTTTCTCCAGGGCTCCAAAAGCACTGAAATCGCATGGTGAGAGGTCGGGACTGTATGGAGGATGTACAAGGCCTCCCAGCGAAACTTTTGCAGCGTACTCGAAACAACCTTGGCAACTTGTAGACGGACATTATCTTGCACTAGAGCGATTATGTCGGTCAACGATCCTGGGAATTTGTACTTAATGGAGCCTTTCACTTCACGCACAGTGGTATGTTGACGCTTTTCAAAGTCCAAACGCCCAGGAATGTTGACGGACGGCATCATACTATTGCAGGATAATGACCGCTCACATGTTGCCAACGTTGTTTCGACTGGAAAGACTGGAAACTTGCACAGGTCCCACCAATATTCAAGAAAGATAGTAGGAGTAATCCACTAAATTACAGGCCCATATCGTTAACGTCGACATGCAGCAAGATTTTGGAACATATATTGTGTTCGAACATTATGAATTACCTCGAAGAAAAAGGTCTATTGAGATGCAGTCAACATGGGTTTAGAAAAGATCGTTCCTGTGAAACACAACTAGCTCTTTATCCACATGAAGTGTTGAGTGCTATTGACAAGGGATTTCAGATAGATTCTGTATTTCTGGATTTCCGGGAGGCTTTTGATAGTATACCACACAAGCGTCTGTTAGTCAAATTGCGTGCTTATGGAATATCGTCTCAGTTATGCCACTGGATTTGTGATTTCCTGTCAGAGAGGTCACAGTTCGTAGTAATTGACGGAAAGTCATCGAGTAAAACAGAAGTGATTTCTGGCGTTCCCCAAGGTAGTGTTATAGGCCTTTTGCTGTTCCTTATCTATATAAATGATTTGGGAGACAATCTGAGCAGCCGTTTCGGTTGTTTGCAGGTGACGCTGTCGTTTATCGACTAATAAAGTCATCAGAAGACCACAACGAACTGCCAAGCGATTTAGAAAAGATATCTGAATGGTGCGAAAAGTGGCAGTGACCGTAAAAACCGAAAGTGTGAGGTCATCCACATGAGTGCTAAAAGGAACTCGTTAAACTTCGGTTACACGATAAATCAGCCTAACCTAAAAGCCGAAAATTCAACTAAATACCTAGGTATTACACTTACGAACAACTTAAATTGGAAAGAACACATAGAAAATGCTGTGGGGAAGGCTAACCAAAGACTGTGTTTTATTGGCAGAACACTTAGAAAATGTAACAGACCAACTAAGGAGACTGCCTACACTACGCTTGTCTGTCCTCTTTTAGAATACTGCTGCGCGGGTTCGAATCCTTACCAGATAGGACTGACGGAGTACATCGAAAAAGTTCAAAGGCAGCACGTATTGTATTATCGCGAAATATGGGAGAGAGTGTCATTGAAATGCCACAGGATTTGGGCTCAACATCATTAAAAGAGAGGAGTGTTTCGTTGCGACGGAATCTACTCACGAAATTCCAATTACCAACTTTCTCTCCGAATACGAAAATGTTTTAAAACTTCCTGGCAGATTAAAACTGTGTGCCCGACCGAGACTCGAACTCGGGACCTTTGCCTTTCGCGGGCAAGTGCTCTACCAACTGAGCTACCGAAGCACGACTCACGCCCGGTACTCACAGCTTTACTTCTGCCAGTCCCTCGTCTCCTACCTTCCAAACTTTACAGAAGCTCTCCTGCGAACCTTGCAGAACTAGCACTCCTGAAAGAAAGGATATTGCGGAGACATGGCTTAGCCACAGCCTGGGGGATGTTTCCAGAATGAGATTTTCACTCTGCAGCGGAGTGTGCGCTGATATGAAACTTCCTGGCAGATTAAAACTGTGTGCCCGACCGAGACTCGAACTCGGGACTTTTGCCTTTCGCGGGCAAGTGCTCTACCAACTGAGCTACCGAAGCACGACTCACGCCCGGTACTCACAGCTTTACTTCTGCCAGTACCTCGTCTCCTACCTTCCAAACTTTACAGAAGCTCTCCTGCGAACCTTGCAGAACTAGCACTCCTGAAAGAAAGGATATTGCGGAGACATGGCTTAGCCACAGCCTGGGGGATGTTTCCAGAATGAGATTTTCACTCTGCAGCGGAGTGTGCGCTGATATGAAACTTCCTGGCAGATTAAAACTGTGTGCCCGACCGAGACTCGAACTCGGGACCTTTGCCTTTCGCGGGCAAGTGCTCTACCAACTGAGCTACCGAAGCACGACTCACGCCCGGTACTCACAGCTTTACTTCTGCCAGTACCTCGTCTCCTACCTTCCAAACTTTACAGAAGCTCTCCTGCGAACCTTGCAGAACTAGCACTCCTGAAAGAAAGGATATTGCGGAGACATGGCTTAGCCACAGCCTGGGGGATGTTTCCAGAATGAGATTTTCACTCTGCAGCGGAGTGTGCGCTGATATGAAACTTCCTGGCAGATTAAAACTGTGTGCCCGACCGAGACTCGAGCTCGGGACCTTTGCCTTTCGCGGGCAAGTGCTCTACCAACTGAGCTACCGAAGCACGACTCACGCCCGGTACTCACAGCTTTACTTCTGCCAGTACCTCGTCTCCTACCTTCCAAACTTTACAGAAGCTCTCCTGCGAACCTTGCAGTTGGTAGAGCACTTGCCCGCGAAAGGCAAAGGTCCCGAGTTCGAGTCTCGGTCGGGCACACAGTTTTAATCTGCCAGGAAGTTTCATATCAGCGCACACTCCGCTGCAGAGTGAAAATCTCATTCACGAAAATGTCTTGTTGACACCGACCTACATAGGGAGAAACGCTCACCACGATAGAATAAGGGAAATCAGAGCTCGTACGGAAAGATATAGGTGTTCGTTCTTCCCGTGCGCTATACGAGGTTGGAATAATAGAGAATTGCGAAGATGGTTCAATGAACCCTCTGCCAGGCACTTAAATGTGATTTGTAGACTATCCGTATAGATGTTGATGTAGACGCTGCAGAGGTTTCGCTGGGAATCCCTTAGCCATCCTCCATACAGTCCCGATCTCTACCCGAGAGATTTTTATGTTTTGGAGCCCTGAAGAAAGACATTCGAGGGCGACGGTTTGCTTCGCACGAAGAAGTCCGCGCCTGGATGCAGTCATGGTTCCTCATGCAACCACAGACATTTTTTTCAGGAAGACACTGACCGTCTTGTCTCATAGTGGAATAAATATATTAACAGTTATGGCGATTACTTTTGAGGTAATAAACAGTTTATTTACTTTTTTCTACCTGTCTCGTATTCATTCGACGGCCACTTATACTTCATGATTCAGCACTTGATAATAAAAGTAGGAGGCACTCTCGAAGTGGCGATTCTGTATCCATGTTTATAAGATTGTTTATTCAAACGGGTTGGCATGAAAATGGATGTGCTAAAACATAAAAAATGTGAATGTACCACAATACTATTAAAATAAAAACAGAATGGAACGTTAAAGCTATACATTTCAGCCGATACGTTTAATACGTGAAATTTGAATCTGGAATGGGATTTTCTTTAAGCAACATAAATAAAAAGTCATCGATATTTTAATTTATTCCTACTATTTGCAATATCGTCTTGTGTGAGAAATTAACTGTCTGGTTCAAAGTACGTATGTTTATCTCCCGGTTCAATTGAGGTAGTTCAGTTGGTTCCATAAGCTATTTTTGAGAAGTGTCTTTCACATCAGGTTTGATGGGACTAGCTCGAGGGAGCAACCATCCCCGAACTTCCCCTCGACATAAAACATATTAACTCACTGCGAGTAGAATGTTACTCTATCAACTAATGTCAGGCATAATTTGTACAAAGGAAACCTAAAGGAAAGACCTGTATCACAAAATTGCAATTGGTAGAGTAATAGCATGTAAACTTGTTGGTACTGTTTGAAATGAGGAATTTGTAACAGTTGTAAGTCAAAGACGAAAGTGTCGATCTGTTACATCAGGACCAACTACTAACATGTGAAAATTTGTGTTAGGGAACAAAATACTTGTAGTCAGAAGACACTGATGAGATGTTGATCGAGTGCTACCTATTGAAATTGAATGTTGAGAGCGGTAGATTCATGAGTATTCTAACACAACAGGACTGCATCAGTTTGCCGATTACTTGTGACGTTTCTCCATTGAGTGTCTTTTGACAGGACGATGTCGTGTTATGGCCACTAATTACAGTCACCGTCACTAAACATTATCACACACGACAATCGGACGCGCAAGTTGTCGAACTAACATCCAGTAAAAAGTAAGCAAGGATCGTAGTCGGTGGGGAAGAGAGAAACCAGAATTTTCTTGCAGCAACATGGAGGACATCAACGAAGCACATCCAAGCATCAATTACAGAGCCAACATTTCTGGGTTGTTTTTGAATGAACAGAACCGTGTCAGACAGAGCTCTCTTTACATCAGTGTTGGTATTCTGAGTAATTTGCAAAACGCATGCAACTAGATATATCAGAAACTGTATCACTTACTCAGTTTCATGACATCTTGTAATTTGATGGATCAGTTACCTCAGACTGCATTGCACTCACTTCAACGTTGTCACACTGACTTCTGTTGGATAACTATGGCATCAGACTGTTTTACACGTGTAACCAACCGATCCACTATTCACAGTCCGCAAGAGATAAAGGGGAACCGCTACTTGCGGATGATGTTAAATTACGACCTGCTTGTATCCCAGAAATAGGAAGACAGTTTGTCACGGGCACATTCCTTGGTAAATATTTACTTCGTCATATCAGCGGGTTCCAGATAAAGATGAACGAACAGCAGAAGTAAGATTTATGTAACTACCACTCTCATTGTTTATCGCTACCAACCGCGTCGTTTCATCTTGAGCAAAGCGCACTGTAGTCGCCCAACCTCGATGCCGGAGTACTGAAGAGGACGGTGAGTTGAGATCGCTGCTCTCAGTAGCAGTAGTTCGATATAACACCTGTTATTGTAGTCTGCTATTAAATTTCTGCAGACCATCGTGCATTTGCTTTGCCAGAGCTCGCGTCCGCAGTTGAAGTTACTCAACTAATAACTGCCGTACTCCTCCGAGATGACGAAAGTCGTGATATAGCGATTGTACATATACAGAGTAGTATCGCGTACGCAAGGTACTCGTAAAAGAGCAGTTCATTGACGAAGCTGTCATTTGTACTCTGGCGAATAAAGTGAAAAGGTTTCTGACGTGATTAAGCCTACAAGACGGAACCTGACAGACGTTGAACACGGAATGGTAGTTGGAGATGGCGCATGGGACAGTCCATTTCGGAAATCGATAGGAAATTCAACATTCCGAGGTCAGCAAGGTCGACAGTGTGAAGAGCGTCTCGAGAATACGAAATTTCAGCCCTTATCTCTCAGTGATCGATGGCCTTCACTTAACGACTGAGAACAGCGGTGTCTGCGTAGATTGTCAGTGCTAACAGACAAGCAATACCGCACGAAATAACCACAGAAATCAATGTGGGACGTAACGACGAACGTACCTGGTTGGACACTGTGGCGAAATGTGACGTTAACGCGCTATAGCAGCAGACGACCGACGCGAGTGCCTTTGATAACAGCACGACACCACCTACAGCACCTCTCCTGGGTTCGTGACCATATCGGTTGGACTCTAGACGACTGGAAAACAGTAGCCTGATCAGATGAGTCCTGATTTCAGTTGGTAAGAGCTGATGGTAGGGTTGGAGAGTGCTGCACAAGCCACGGCGAAATAGATCCAAGGTGTCGACAAGGCAGTGTGCAAACTGGTGGTGGCAACGTAATGGTGTGCGCTGTGTTTACATGGAATGGACTGGGTTCTCTGGTCCAGCTGAACCGATCGTTGATTGGAAATGTTTATGTTCGGTTTCTTGGGAGTATTTTTATGGATGACCAAGCGCCATGTCACAGGGCTCGCGATTGGTTTGAAGAACATTCAGGTCAATTCGAGCGAATGATTTGTCACGAACTCATGCACTGGCAAGAGTTTCGTAATTATAGAAGGCTATAGAGGCAACAGGGCTCAGTACTTCTGCAGGGTCTTCTAATGACTTGTTGACTCCATTCACGTCGAATTGCTGCGTTACGCCAGGCAAAAGGAGGCCCGAAACGAAATTAGGAGATATGCCATGACTTTTGTCGCCTCATTGTGAGGTTGTGTTAGCCTCATTTTCGTAGTTTAAAAGCGAAAGTTTGATAGCAAGCTTCTTCTAGCTTTTTTTTCAAATATTGTTGTTGTTATTAGCCTGAGGAGGGGTTTGATGTCGTCCTTACGTTAGTCTGTCCTTTGTAAGTTACTGATCTCTACAGCCACTTGAACCTACTGTTGCACCCCCAACCCCCCACCCCCTATACCATTTTTACTAACTTCCACGCGTCCCTTCGTGTCAAAATAAGTATTCGGTGATGTCTAAAGATGCGTTCCATGAGCTTATCCCTTTTTTATGTCAAATTGTACAACAGAGCTTTTTTCTTCTCAGTTCTATGTTGCACTTCTGCACAAGTTACTCGATCTACAGGTGTAATTTGTACTTCTGCAACACATTTCGAAAGATTGGACCATTTTATAATCTTCACTATCCGTCGTCAGTATATCATAAACTCCAAATACACACTCTCAGAAAGGAGATGACTTCCTAAAATTGAAGAAATAGTCGTATGGCATGACTGACTGGGGATCCCTCAAGAGGGATATGTAACCTTCTGGTGGAAGTCTTGCATGGACGCCACTTTGGCTAATAGCGTGCCCTCAACCTACACTAGTAATCCCGCCGAGAAAAGGGTACCTACAGTTAAACGTGGAATCCGAATCCCGTTTTGTTCCTGCACATTGTTACATCACTGAGAGGTGAAGATTAGGGTAAAGACAGACTGAAAAATTTCATGGTCTGATCGAGGCCGCAATTTTTCGTTTTCAAGACAAGCACTTTATCACTAGATCAGAAGCCCGACACTAAAACCAAATGTTATGTTCGTCGTTAACATAATTCTCTTTTCAGAAAAGCTTACATTGACGGAAAATAAACCAAAATGAAAGAAAGTTGGTAGAGGTGTGTCTACATTGGAAAGATTACCTCTACTCAAATTTCGTACCAGTCGCATAAGACTAGCGTTAGTAGCGCCACTACGAGGATGAAAATCGGGTTTGCTTTAAATATGCGCTGTGACGGTCGTGGGCTTTAGTTATCTTGGCCGTAATGAGTTGATATTAGTCAAGAATGCCTTCAAGACGACGAAGACGCCAGTATCAACACCTCACTGCGTTTGGACGAAGTCGTGTAATAGCGCTACGTGGAGCTGGATGTTCCTTCTACCATATTGCAAAAAGACTTGACGTGAACGTAGCCACTGTACACGACTGGTCAGGAGAATGTACGATCACAAGAAGACCGGGCTACGAAGAACCACTTGACACTACTGACAGGGCAGATCAACGTGTTCAGCACATGGCACTGGAGCATCCTACTGCACTTACAGCAGCAATTTGAGCAGCAGTTGGCGCCACAGTGACATAACGGTTACTTCACGGACAATTCCGAACCAGACGCCCTGTAGCGCGCATTCCGCTGACCCCAAACCAACGCCGTTCGTAACTTCAACTGTGTCCAGCAAGAACTCATTGGAGGGAGGAGTGGAGGTCTGTTGTGTTTCCTGATGAAAGCCGGTTCTGCCTAGGTGACAGTGTTGGCCGTGTGTTGGTTAAAAGGAGGCCAGGTGAGCTACTGCAACCAACCTGCTTGTGGCCAAACACACACGGGACCTACTCCTGGAGTTATGGTTTAGGATGCGATTTAGTATGACTGCAGATACACTTTCGTGGCTATCCCACGCAACCTTATTGCAAATTTATTCATCATTCTGGTGATTCGATCTGTTGTGCTGCCATTCATGAACAGTATTCCAGGGGTTGTTTTCCAACAGGATAACGCTCGCCCGCATTCCGCTGCAGTAATCCAAAATGCTCTAGATAGTGTCGACACGTTGGCTCGGCCTGTTCGAGAGCAGTCGTTTAATGAACAAAGTAAGAGCATATGGACTATCAGACCAATTGTGTGATTGGATTGAAGAGTTCCTTGATAACAGAACGCAGCATGTCATTCTGGATGGAGAGAAGTCTTCCGAAGTAAGAGTGATTTCAGGTGTGCCGCAGGGTAGTGTCATAGGACCGTTGCTATTCACAATATACATAAATGACCTTGTGGATGACATCGGAAGTTCACTGAAGTTTTTGCGGATGATGCTGTGGTGTATCGAGAGGTTGTAACAATGGAAAATTGTACTGAAATGCAGGAGGATCTGCAGCGAATTGACGCATGGTGCAGGGAATGGCAATTGAATCTCAATGTAGACAAGTGTAATGTGCTGCGAATACATAGAAAATAGATCTCTTATCATTTAGCTACAAAATAGCAGGTCAGCAACTGGAAGCAGTTAATTCCATAAATTATCTGGGAGTACGCATTAGGAGTGATTTAAAATGGAATGATCATATAAAGTTGATCGTCGGTAAAACAGAGGCCAGACTGAGATTCATTGGAAGAACTCTAAGGAAATGCAATCCGAAAACAAAGGAAGTAGGTGACAGTACGCTTGTTCGCCCACTGCTTGAATACTGCACAGTAGTGTGGGATCCGTACCAGATAGGGTTGCTAGAAGAGAGAGAGAAGATCCAACGGAGAGCAGCGCGCTTCGTTACAGGATCATTTAGTAATGAAAGCGTTACGGAGATGATAGATAAACTCCAGTGGAAGACTCTGCAGGAGAGACGCTCAGTAGCTCGGTACGGGCTTTTGTTAAAGTTTCGAGAACATACCTTCACCGAAGAGTCCAGCAGTATATTGCTCCCTCCTACGTATATCTTGCGAAGAGACCATGAGGAAAAATCAGAGAGATTAGAGCCCACACAGAAGCATACCGACAATCCTTCTTTCCACGAACAATACGACACTGGAATAGAAGGGAGAACCGATAGAGGTACTCAAGGTACCCTCCGCCACACACCGTCAGGTGGCTAGCGGAGTATGGATGTAGATGTAGAAGATCTGTCTACATTCGAGTACATTTGGGACATCATCAGACGTCAACTACAGTGTCATCCACAATCAGCATTAACATCCCCGTATTGACCAATCATGTACAACGGGCATGAAACTTCATCTCACAAACTGACATGCGGCACCTGAGCAACACAATACATGCTCGTTTGTACGCCTGCATTCAACATTCTAGCTGTTACAATGGTTATTAATGTATCAGCATTTCACATTCGCAATAGTTTTTCTCGCACTTACATTAACCTACGGTCTTGCAACGTTAATCACTTAGATATGTTACCTAGACGAATGTATTCCCGAAATTTCGTTGCTCTACATTAATTATTTCTTGGTGTTGGGATTTTTTCCTTTAATATATCTTGCTGTTGGTTGTCTATATTTTAGATCTTCTTCTGATAAGAGCCGTTAGGTGTATTTCCCAAATACAGCCGGCAGACAGCAGTCGAACGACGCTGAACCTCGAGCGGCCATTCTAATAAAAGTTCAGGCCGTTTCAACTTGGCGATGTCATTAGCCTTCCCCAAATTGAAACGACTTAACTTTTAGTCGAATGGCAGAATATCCATCATTCGAAATGCGAAATTTTATGTGCCCGTCGGGTTGAGTGGTCTCTAGCGAGTCTAAATGGACTTTCGGTTTAGCGAAATGCATTAACAAGGACGTGAAACACAAAGAACCTGTTCCGTCTCATGTACTGCCCTGCCTCGCGCTGTCTGCTACCACTACACACTGGCGCTACCCAGTCGCTGATGGAGTACTGGTTATTCTTCGTGTTTTACTGTCCCTGTTAAATACATGCGGCTAAACCAAATAACACACTACATTAATTAGGGATCACTCTTTCAAATGGGCACGCAAAATTCCAATTTAAAAATCATTTTGTTTGTAATGGGAAACAAACCGACACTTTCCGTCGACAATGGGCGCCGCACGAAAGAAGTTTGGCCCGACTCAGCCAAACACTGCAAAAACTAAATTGCAAATATCTGCCGAAGCACCAGAGAAAATGCGCCTGACGACTCTTCACAGAGACACACTTCTACGAGTTCGACATCTCCAATACCAGGAATTCACTCGTACAGCAGTGACTGACAGATGTCGAGTGTGAGCACGTTCAATGAGTGTTTTATTGGCCATATACATCTATAGTAGCATAGGTCTGCAAGTACACACTAATGTTAGTCGTACATCTGGCAGAAAGAGACTGATGAGGCAGTTTCCCTGAGATCGTAAACCATACGTGAAGGATGGGCGAGGAGGAAATGTTTCGTGTTGCGCCGAGCTAGACTTCCAGACTCCCGCACTCCAGTGAAGCGCTGTCTGTCATTCCAATTAAAGTTCAAGTCAATTCAACTTGGACATCGCGAGCGACGTTACTAAATTAAAATTCTTGAATATTCACTGGAACGGCCCGTCAACGTTTAGCGTCGTTCAACTCCTCTCTCACAGCTGCATTTGGAATCACTATTTTTTTAATTGCTTTCTTTCATTGGTCTTTTCGGAAAGGTGGAGGGGGGATGCGGGGCAGTAGAAAAGTGTCTACTCTTCAGGCATGTAGATTTTAATAACAACAAATTTGAGAGTCTAACACTGAAAGATGAAAACTTCAGGTTCCACTGTCCTTGTGTGCGAATTAGACAATACAATTTGGAAAAGCGCATACTACATTAATTTCTTACGAATAAGTGATTCATTGAGGTTTATTTAGATAAAACATGGATTCATGAACTTCATACACACATCAAAAAAAGTTTTGCGTCACCTCGGTTTCCAGAGTTCCGGAACTTGTACAGAAAATTGGAATACAGATCAACATAAACATCGTTTCCGCCCTTTTTATTGCTCATGAGACCTTCAGAGGTAGTGGTCCGGATTGCTGTACACACCGGTGCCATTAATACCCTGTAGCACGTCCTCTTGCATTGATGCATGCCTGTATTCGTCGTGGCATACTATCCACAAATTCATCAAGGCACTGTTGGTCCAGATTGTCCCACTCCTCAATGGCGATTCGGTGTAGATTCCTCCGAGTGGTTGGTGGGTCACGTCGTCCATAAATAGCCCTTTTAAATCTATCCCAGGAATATTCGATAGGGTTCATGTCTGGAGAACATGCTGCCCACTCTAGTCTGGCGATGTCGTTATCCTGGAGGAACTAATTCACAAGACGTGTACGATGGGGGCGCAAATTGTCGTCCATGAAGTTGAATGCCACGCCAATATGCTGCCGATATGGTTGCACTATCGGTCGGAGGATGGCATTCACGTATCGCACAGCCGTTACGGCGCCTTCCATGACCACCAGCGGCGTACGTCGGCCCTACATAAAGCCGCCCCAAAATATCAGGGAACCTCCATGTTGCTGCACTCGCTGGACAGTGTGTCTAAGGCGTTCAGCGTGACTGGGTTGCCTCCAAACACGTCTCCGATGATTGTTTGGTTGAAGGCAAATGCGACACTTATTGGCGAAGAAAACATGGATGTCAATCCTGAACGGTCGATTCGCCATTCTGTTCCGCGCTGCATGGTGTCTTGGTTTGCAAAGATGGACCTCGCCATGGGCTTCGAGAGTGAAGTTGCGCATCATGCAGCCTATTGTGTTCAGTTTGAGTCGTAACATGACGTCCTGTGGATGCACGAAAAGCATTATTCAACACGGTGGGGTTGCTGTCTGGGTTCCTCCGAGCAGTAATCCGTAGGTAGCGGTCATCCACTGCAGTAGTAGCCCTTGGGCGGCCTGAGCGAGGCATGTCATCGACAGTTCCTGTCTCTCTGTACCTCCTCCATGTCCGAACAACATCGCTTTGATTCACTCCGAGACGCCTGGACACTACCCTTGTTGAGAGCCCTTCCTGGCACGAAGTAACAATGCGGACGCGATCGAACCGCGGTATTGACCGTCTAGGCATGGTTGAACTACAGACAACACGAGCCGTGTACCTCCTTCCTGGTGGAATGATTGGAACTGATCTGCTGTCGGACCCCCTCCGTCTAATAGGCGCTACTCATGCATGGTTGTTTACATCTCTGTGTGGGTTTAGTGACATCTCTGAACAGTGAAAGGGACTGTGTGTGTGATACAATATCCACAGTCAACGTCTATCTTCAGGATTTCTGGGAACCGGGGTGAGCCAAAACTTTTTTTCATGTGTGTACTATGAATAACTGCTGTCGCAGTAATATTGTAGGGTTCCTGGAGTATTGTCAAACTAAAGTGGCGGCGAGTGTTTAACTGTCGCGTTATTGAGGGCATCGGCATAAGGAGGTAGAGTCTCACTTAAATCACTTGGCATATGACGATCAAGACAGAAATTTGCGACAGTCTCGCCAAGTCGACTAATGTCTGCAGACTGCTAACACAGCGTTCCGCTAACCACAGCGCCTTAAACTCCACAGAAAACACGTAAATAATCTGATATTCGCGTACGAGATTTATCTCTGGAGTGTGTCTAAAACTGTAAAAAAATTCATAATTTCAGTTATGGTAAGAATTATTTCAAAGTTTTTGATATGGTTGGAGTTTTCCTGTCCTGAAAGCAGTTTTAAACTTATCACGCCATATCACCAAACCTGTTAGCCGGCCGGGGTGGCCGTGCGGTTCTAGGCGCTACAGTCTGGAACCACGTGACCGCTACGGTCGCAGTTTCGAGTCCTGCCTCGGGCATGGATGTGTGTGATGTCCTTAGGTTAGTTAGGTTTAATTAGTTCTAAGTTCTAGGGGACTGATGACCTCAGAAGTTAAGTCCCATAGCGCTCAGAGCCAACCAAAACTGTTAAAGTCACTGAAATTCTTTTTCGTTTATTACGATGATACCTTGCTCGGCGACGGATGTTACAGAAGTTGCTTATCGCATTGCGTTTGCTGCGTATAAGCTTCGGAAAAAAGGCTTCCTTCAAAAGTATTTAATTCGAAACAAGGTGAAGTTGAATGTCTCTATCTCCTACAAAAATGTGTACATTCTGGAATTCACACATGCAAACATTTCAAGAGTCAGTTCTTAATTTTAATCAGTGCCAGACTTCCATGTTTTTCTTGAGATAATAGAAATTTTCGCCGCCGAAAAGGCACAACGCTTTGAACAGCAGAAGTGGCAACACAGCGGAAGCCGAAAATTCCAGGTTCTCAGTGGTGTACTGCTAAAGGGGCAGTGTTGACCGGTAGCCGTCAAATGCCAACTACTTCAAATCGTTACAGCACGGAAACGCTGTAACAAATATGCCTGAGAAGGCTGTGTGCAGAATCGTAGTTTGGTGGGAAGGGGGGGGGGGGGGGGGAGGTCTCGGTGCTCGGTGCCTATTTGGGCTAGCGACATTGGGTAAAACGTTTTTGGTTTTTAGCCCTGACCAGCGGCCATTTATATGAATATTCGAATGTCTGTCTTACTGTAGCTACAGATGTTACAGTATATTAAGCATTGTTTGAACAACAAACTGGAGCTAGCGCCAGGGCGACTTTTGCAAATCGATTAATTCCTTTTGCAAAAGATTAATAATTTGTACGTGCACCGCTCGGATTCTATGTTCAAAACAGTCACCCTCCTTCAGATTTTAAGTGCAAAACCGGTCACCCTCTTAACTCTGGACTGGAGCGAGACTGATGGTCCAAATTTGGTGTAGTGGTGTATGGGCATCTCTCTAAGATAAGCTTTAACCTTATGAAAAATCTTACTTTATTTGGATTTTACGTGCAAAAACAAGTTTTTCTGGAAGGTTTTTGAAGGGCGCCGCAACCATAATCTTGTACAAAGCGCTTCAAACTTTGCACAAAGGTAGAGAGATGGATAAAGTCAAAACGATTTTTTTATCCAACGAGCTTTATCCGTTGTTGAGCTATGATGGTTTAAAGTCGAGTTAAAAGTAGAATATAAAATTCGTTCTTACGTGAACTCGATTCGCGCAAACGGTTTAAAGCGAATCAAACAAATAAAAAATGCATTCTTACAATAAAATTAAAAACTCGCTTCCAAAAGCTTAGCCTCCTTCGGATTTTATGTGCAAAATATCACGTTTTACACGTTTTTTACGCGCTTCTTCCATGATCAAATTTATGCGAATCAGTTCAGATTTTATAAACTTACTCGGAACAAGCCTCGGAAGGCCCAAGGCTAACGATAGACCAGCATGTCATCCTCAGCCGATAGGTGTCACTGGATGTGGATATGAAGAGGCATGTGATCAGCACACCGTCTCCAGGCGTTGTCAGTTTCCGTGACCGGAGCCGCTGTTTCTGCATCTAGTAGCTCCTCAACTTGCTTCACAAGAATTGAGTGCAATCCGCTTGCTAACAGCGCTCGGCGGACTCGGACGGTCACCCATCCAAGTGCTATCCCAACCCGAATGTGCTTAACTTCTATGATCTAATGGGCACCGGTGTTACCACAGAGGCAATACCATTGGCCCAAATTTTGTATGAAAGTAGACAAATATACATAATTAATGGTCGTCCTGTTGTTTTGTGAAAACTTTATCCGCTGCCACGATATAAGCAACATGGTTGGAACGGCAATAGAAAATCCTATACCGTATCAGTCGGCGCCCGATTCAACAAAAGTTTACATTGGTTTCAAAGTTATGGCACTCTAATGTCAAACTTATGGCAGTGTAATAAACGTTGGGAACCAGAATGAAAAATGCTCCTATCGTAGCACAAAAAAGGAGAATATATCCTGGGCACAGTTAGTGATGAAAACTAAGGAAACTAGCTTTTCGTCTTATCTGGCACGTTCAAAGACATTTCGGCCAAAACATCTTGACTCATTGGGGTTTATTAACGAGTTAAGCCTATTTCCCCAGCGCAGTGAGCTCTCTTAGCTACGGGGTGTTTG
The DNA here is from genome assembly GCF_023864345.2 of Schistocerca serialis cubense. Taxonomy (NCBI): domain Eukaryota; kingdom Metazoa; phylum Arthropoda; class Insecta; order Orthoptera; family Acrididae; genus Schistocerca; species Schistocerca serialis. Next base: position 124,931,446 of record NC_064646.1, read on the forward strand.
CACACCTGAATCTCGCTACTTATATGTTGAAGCCCCTGATTATGTGCCCAAGATCGAGAAAATTCGCCAGTCACTGTAAACATTGTGTGATATCATGTGGCTCGAGAGCATACATGTAATAGCTAAAAAAGTTTTTCTGTGGGGATAAAATTTCTGGGGGTGGATATGTTCTGGAGGGGTTGGACGCTAAAATAATTTTGCTAGAATATGTCAAGATGTGTTGATTCAAATGTCTTTGAAGCTGTTAGATAAGTTGAAAAGCTAGCTCCCTTATTTCACATCCCTAACTATGCTCAGTTTTTTTCTGCTACATTTGGAGCATTTTTCATTCTGGTTGGAACATATCTAACAAGTAACTGAGGACGACAGATTCATGTGCTAGTCAGAGGCGACGAGGATGTCGAGATCAGCAGAAAATTACCCGAAAAAGATACGTTTGGGAGAAAGAAGTCGAGTACGGATAACAAGGTGGAATGGAATTCATTGTTTACAGGAGCAGTAAAACTTGATGTTAACGGAAATCTATGCATCACTTGCATGAGTACAACCAACCATTATTTATTTTTGTGTCATTTTCATTCTGTCCAGTAGGAGGAACGCAGCTTGGAGCGTTTGATACGTAAAATGCTTAAAATATATTGACCATAGTAAAAAGCATTACCTTAAGCTTGAGGAGAAAGTAATGTGAGAGACTTTGAAAGTGTGAGAACGTTAGCGCTGTGGGCTGCTGCTATCACTTCTTTGGTGAGGAATTTGGATGCAAATGGGATTGTAGATGAATATTAGAAAGGGTGTGAGGTGGGCTTTGGCGAGGGTCGAAAGACAGGACTTGGAGGCAGGAAATGTGTAGGGTTGTACATCGGTGTCCAAAATTAAAGCAACAAATGGAAATTTTACAAGGTTGCGTTTATTGTGCCACAAAGCAGTATAAACGTGCGAGGGGCCGGGGCAAGCAGTGTATTTAACACTAAATTCTTCTAGAATCTTCATATGGAAATGATGCTCTAAGCCCCCCCTTCTCTAACTCCGACTTTTGCTGTTGCACATGGATTAAGGAGAAACGCGAACTGACTGTAATCGACCCTGCAAGTGGAGTAGAAAAGAGATTGGCACCTACAATAATGTAATTTGATAGAAAATAATTTGATAAAGTGAAGTTTCATAAACATAGTGAAATATGAAAGGGTTGCTCTACCGATCTAAAGAATGAAAGTTCTGTCCAAAATAACAATTTGATTTATTATGACTAAACTCAAAATAATACACAAAGCACATGAAACATTTACAACACGTCAAATTGGATACTCAAATAAATGCTGTGAAGGTGATGTTGTCCATAAACTAGCTTGTGACATTTATGACCAAGAGATATGTGGAGCCAATTCCTTACAACTCAAATCTTAAGAGAAACACCCAGCCAACCCAACATTAGTGAGAACTCAGACAATGAACACCCAAGACGGAAATCACGTTAGAAAAGACGGGAAAAGGCGCGCACTGCTGAGCTCTGATTGTCACATAGCAAAATTCCCTGATTTGCCGGTGCTGCGAACATACATTACCAAGCTGTCTTCTTAACTGCAAGGACGCGATCTGGCGTACCGAAGTCGATGGCTGGTTGCTTCGACGTCCCGTTGTGGTGATGATAATGTCGCGAGTATAGCCCGAAACAAATTATCCTGGTCTGGTTGTTCCAGACTAAAGACTTCCTAGCAATTCAAATACGCCTCTGAGGAAGACGAAGAAGGCTCGCCATACAATCACTGGCGGTACAGTGATTGATTTTAACAAGCGAAGTCACATAGTAACTCTGATACAGTCAACCTTAGCCAAAACTGCTCAAAACGGACAACATAGGCCGCTTGTACGCAGAACGCTCAATTGCCAACTGTATTCGGAAAGTTACGTTGAAGTCGAAACTTCAGTAACTTCGTCAAACAGTTACAATTAAATGAAAGTATATTATACAGCCAACGGAAGGCAGGTTGTCCAGAGCAGCGAGAGCTCAGTCTTGTAACCTACTCCGACCGAAAGGAGAGACTCGTCGCTACCAAGAGCACCCGTACAAGCCGAACACAGAACATTACCGCCCCCACCACAGTGGCCATGGTTAAAAGTGGCAATCAACAACTCCAAAATTCCACTTTATTGCCAAAGCACTACTATTCCACCAATGGAGATACTTGGCGCCAATTTCTGCGCCGATTTTGCTACATCACGGAGTTATCCCCTGATCAAGCCAATCACAGATATGATTTTGCAGAAAACGTGGGAATTTGCCCGCCAAGACTGCCTGGGAAGTCATTCCCACGCCTCACTGGTAGCCCGCCAGAAAGTTTCTGCGAAGAAACGGAATCTCTAGCCCAGCCGCTCCGTCAGGCCCCTGTGGGCGTTTCGCCCCTGCTGTTATGACAATGTCGGCGTCTGGACAGCATCCACTCGGCCCCCTCACACCCGTCGGCATAACCCTTTCAAGATAAGCAGAACCCACCTGTCACCGAACCACAAGGGTGGTGGGGGACACTGTATGGGAAGTCCACATGTGAAGGAATAGCAACTTTTCACCGCATGCAATTAGAGAGGAAAATATTCAAATCTTTTGAGTTCTCATTACTAGCCTTGTAATGACCATACTCGGCTATACTTCCCCAAATCGATTTACTCAGAGTAAGATATAAATATGAGAGGGGGCAAGTCACTGTGTGCATCGTAAACGCATGCCACCTCTCAAACGTGTGATACTAAAGTAGCAACTATAAAGAACACAGAACGTAAACAAGTCCAACGGTAGACAAAATGTTTTTTCCAACTTAACGGATTTGCACACACATTCCGACAACTGGTTAATGTGGTCAGTATGAAGTTTGATGTCCTCTAACAGCAATACAGGACTGACAACGACGGGGCATGCTGTGAATGATGTCATCAATATCATGTTGAGGCAACAACGCCCATTATTCTTGCAGAGCTGCTGACAAGTCTTGGCAAATGCTTGGTGGATGCTGGGGAGATGCAACCCGTCTCCTTAGTGCATCCCAGACATCCACTAGGGGATTCAAATCCTGAGAGCAATTAGGCCGCGCCATGCGTGCAGTATCTTCCGTTTCCAAGGAAACGTCAACCACCTGTGCTCTATGAGCTCGAGAATTATCGTCCATCAATACGAAGTGTGGGCCCACAGCACCTCGCAACTAACACACATGAGATCCTAAGATGTCGTCACGACACTTGACAGCAGTTAAACCTTGCCGATTACCCGCACAATTTCATGAAGAGGTGTTCGAGTGGTCAACACCATCACTGCCCACACCATTAAGGATCCTCCTCGATATCGGTTTCTTTCCACAACGTTTGGTCCCGAAATCGTGTTCCACTTTCGCTCCACATGCGAATTCGTCGAAAATCGCACACCACACAAATCGGGACTCATCTGTGAAAAGAACGTTGGTCCACTGTTCGACCGTCACGGTGGCATGTTGACGACTCCACTCTAGATGTTTCCTTCTGTGAAACACGTCAGAGGTACACATACTGCAGGTCTCCAACAATAAAGACCACTTTGATGAAGTCTTCTGTACACAGTTTGGCCCGGTGCAACATGTACAGTGGATGCTGCGAGGTCAGATGTCAGTTGCCGTGCACTACCAAGGCGGCTCCGTCGTACATTAAGAGTCAAATAACGGTCCTCCCTTTCTGATTTCACACGTTATCAGCCCTGCTTTGGTCTTCCGGATACAGTCTCTATCTCTATTAACTGTCGCCACATCCGAGAAACAACAGAACGATTCACATTAAGCAATTGGGTCACATCAGTTTCCGACTGTCCTGCTTTCATTCTTCCAATGGCCCTCCACCGCATAGTCTGGTAGGCGTGTTCTCTGCGCCATACTGCGTCGTCTGTGACGTATATACAGCGACTGTGGATGTGGACTACACGGCAAACATTACCCCATTTGTTAGGTGCCCTGACGTCATCATTAGCGTTGTTGTCCGTTGACCGGAATGCCATCTTCCGTCTAGGACATGATCATACAGACATCTGTTGACAGTTTGTATGATCATATCGTGAAAGAGACACAGGCTAGGGAAATAGAGGTTTCATGCTTTAATTTTCGACACCAGTGTATTTACTAGCGGGAAACGGGGGTCTGAGCCAGCATTAGCAATCGAACAGCTAGGATAGGTTATAACTGATATAATGACTAGAGTCTGTGGATGGTTACGTCATCTGAGAGAGGAAGGCAATGAAATTGCACTGGTAAAGGAGCAATAGAGTGTAGGGAGATGTATGGAAAGCAGGAAATGGTTATAACACTCCAGTGTCGTGTCTGGGTTCCCAAGTGTGGGGGATACAACATAGTGTTGGGAGTTGCTTTGAAGGAGACTTAGGACTAAGTAGGTATTCCAGGTCTTTTTTATTAGCTAATATTCGATACGATAGGGAAAGGATAAATGGATATGGAAAGAGAGGGCAAGTGTATACCATTCAAGGATTTGAATGGGGAGAGATCTATCCATCATTTGTGTAGGTGGGGATGGGTCTTGTAGGTCTTTAGAATAGCTCAAGGATTTAATCCAAAGCATTGGCTGGTTAGCAGTTTTGTCGTATTCAGTCTCCTGTTGGGTCTCTTTTGGATGGTAATTAGATGGGTGTTCTAAATTAGCTTTTGATCGGGTTTTAGTGCAAGGTGTTTTGGTAGATTGGACAGTTGTGGACTGTAAGATATACGTCGTGGAGACGGAAAGTGTGGATGGTATTGCCAGGCTCTCTGTAGACTTGGTGGAGAAGCACCGCTGTTTCGTAAAGGAGCCGCGCTTATTGCGGAGAAATTGGAGGGATGGTTGGGAAACCAACTAACAGCAACCTCTATATTTTACTGTATACCTACGCACTTGAATGGGAGAAGACACGCTGAGAGCTTACTCTGGTGTCGCAATTTCCACTTGGTGTTGCAGTCATATAAAGTTCAAGTACTGGTCTTACTGTGTTTATTCTTGTGGACTCAATGGGAACCAGCAGACCGCGATCTGCTTTGTACTCCCCAGGCCCACCTCTGTGCCCTGTCCCACAATAGGCAGACGGCAAATGAAACAAAATCAGCAAGTACTAATAACACCAAGGTCGCAAACAGGCCATCATCGCAAACCCTCCCGCGCATGCACGCCGCTTTCGAGAGGAATCCGACCGACGGATTAACTACGAACGTCAGTGTGCAGGTCAGGCGTGACGTAAAGAGTTAGGAAACATACACACACTGTGTCGTGGAATAACACTTGTAACACTACTTACAGACGGTTGGGATACACTAATTATTTCCCCATTGGCGAAGAGGGGGGTTGGGACGCGGTTGTAGAGTGGTGACAGGGAGGCATCCGGCTATTCTCTATCACTCAATTGCCAAATCCGAAAACTAACATGCCGTGCCCGTGAAGATACGAGATGAAGGCCAAGAAAAAAATATTAAATCTGTCGTAAACAATATACAATAAATTTCCTCAATTAACTTTGCTGAAGCACTATTCTTATCTTAATCTACTATTATTTACTACAAAATGTGTAAGACACGATCTGTTCCTCAGTTGGGAAAACCACAGCAAGCAAATCAGTACATGATGCCAACTGATGCAAGACAGGTTTGGTCAGAGTCAAACCTATCCTGCGTCAATTAACTTCAGACCCAAAACTGTCCTGCGTCAATATGCTGCGAGTGCTCAGAAGCTAGTGTCTCACTTACAGTGCGAAAGAAAGGACGTGTGTGGTTAGATGCACCACAAAGTGCACCCTAATAGCCTTCCGTACATGCAGAGTTGCGTCGAGTGGTACATCTACATCTACACACTCGCAAGCCACCGTACAGTGCGTGTACCATTAATAGTAATTTCCTTTCCTGTTTCACTCATAAACGGAGCGAGGGAACAACTACTATTTATATGCCTCCGCCTGAGCCCTAATTTCTCGTATCTTAGCTTCATGGTCCTTACGCGAAATGTGTGTTGGCGCAGTAGAATCATTCCGCAATCAGCTTCAGATGCTGATTCTCTAAATTTTCTCAATAGTGTTCCTCTTCGCTCGATGGATTCCTAGTTGAGTTCCCGTAGGATCTCCGTAATACTTGCGTGTTGTTCCAGTCTACCGATAAGAAATCTAGTGGCCCGCCTTTGTATTGCTCCGATGTCTTCCTTTAATCCGATCTGGTGTGGATCCCAAACACTGGAGCAGTACTCAAGAACGGGTCGCACTAGTATCCTAAATGCGGTATTTTTACAGATGAACCATACTTTCGTAAAATTCTCCCGATAAACCGAAGTAGACCATTCTCCTTCCCTACCACAATCTTCACGTACTTGTTCTATTTAAAATTGTTCTTCAACGCAACATCTGGATATTTAAACGATATGACTGTCAAGCAGGACACTACTATGCTGCATCATAACATTACGGGTTTGTTTTTCTTATTTATCCGCCGTTCATCGTACCAACAAGAAATTTTGTCTAAGTCGTCTTGTATCCTCCTACAGTCACACAGTTTCGACATCTCCCTGTACACCACACAGCATCATCAGTAAACAACTGCAGATTGCTGACCCCTCCCCCCCCCTGTTCGCCAGATCATCTATGAATAGAAAAGAAATAACAGCGTTTCTATCATTCTTCCCTGGGCACTCCGCCCGCATCTCGTGGTCGTGCGGTAGCACTCTCGCTTCCCACGCCCGGGTTCCCGGGTTCGATTCCCGGCGGGGTCAGGGATTTTCTTTGCCTCGTGATGGCTGGGTGTTGTGTGATGTCCTTAGGTTAGTTAGGTTTAAGTAGTTCTACGTTCTAGGGGACTGATGACCATAGATGTTAAGTCCCATAGTGCTCTGAGCCACATGAACCATTTGAACCTGGGCACTCCTGACGATACCTTTGTCTCTGACGAACACTAGCCATAAAGGACATCGTACTGGGGTCTATTATTTAAGAAGCCACTCACACATCTGGGAATCTATTCCACATGCTTTTCGGAAATCTATGAATATGGAATTTTCCTTTCGCCTTTCATCCACAGTTCTTAGTATATCATGTGAGAAAAGGGCTAGCTGATTTTGTACGATCGATGCTTTCTAAAACCGTGCTGAATTAGAAATCTGCAGCGAACCGATGTTAAGGACATTGGTCTGTATATAAAGATAGTAACTGTTCTCGAATGAACAGATACCATTGATGACCGTGCAGCTTCTCTAGAATAAATGATAATTAATTGAAACCCTCAGCTGCCGACAGGTGGTGTTGATATACTTCGATGGGGATAGCTGAAAATGTGTGCCCCGACCTCGACCCACATTCCAAACAGTCCACAACCTACAAACGTAATGTACCTAATAGATATTTGCCCATCCACTCATTACTTGCGCACACTAAGGTGACGATTCCCGTAAGAGTTTGGGCAACCTGTGCGCATTCGCACAGACGAAGGCCAATGGCTGGGTAGTCTTTAACTATATATATGGAGATAGTAATTGTTCTCGAAAGAACATTAGGTAAATTACGTATGTACATTGTGCACAGTTGGGAATATGGGTCTCACGGAAAGCGTGCAAGGGATAAGCCACTGCAGTCGCGCTATTCATCTGTGTCCTCGGTGGCTCAGATGGATGGCCGGCACGGTAACTCAGCGTGTTCTGTCAGAGAGCTGATTGGCCTCTGTAACAAAATACTGGGTGAAAGGATCAACAACTAACTTCAACGGATATCATGTGACGTCCACAACGACCAAATACAACGATCAGCCACGAAAAAAAAAAAAAAAAAAAAAAAAGATGGGTAGAGCGTCTGCCATCTAAGCAGGAGATTACGGGCTCGAGTCCCGGTCGGGGCACACATTTTGAGCTGTCCCCATCGAGGTATATCAACAACACCTGTCGGCAGCTGAGGGTTTCAATTAATTATCATACTGGTCTGTAATTTTGCTAAAAGAAAAACAGCAATTCTTGCTTTCCCTGCGGCCGCTGCATCGTGTACCATGGCAGTGAACAACGTGAAGAGAAGAAAACGGTCATCATGGGTGAAAAAAATGGATGTGCAGATGGGAGGAGAGGCGGAGTTTGACCTTTTGCCTAAAATAACTTCCTTTAGAGAACGATTGGCCGTTTCGAAATTATTGAAGGACGAATTATTGTTGAACAACAGAAATTGATGAGAAAACCAAAAAATTCTTGCGAGACGTTATCGGCTGCTCTAAGATTTCATGTCACTGGAGAAGTATGTCAAAAAACTACACTTCAGAAATGTGAACATCCTCACTGCCAACACCATTTTTCTTCAAAATCTCAGTGACATGCCTTTCTCGTCAATAATGTGATCGCAGAGTTTTTACACTCCTGGAAATTGAAATAAGAACACCGTGAATTCATTGTCCCAGGAAGGGGAAACTTTATTGACACATTCCTGGGGTCAGATACATCACATGATCACACTGACAGAACCACAGGCACATAGACACAGGCAACAGAGCATGCACAATGTCGGCACTAGTACAGTGTATATCCACCTTTCGCAGCAATGCAGGCTGCTATTCTCCCATGGAGACGATCGTAGAGATGCTGGATGTAGTTCTGTGGGACGGCTTGCCATGCCATTTCCACCTCGCGCCTCAGTTGGACCAGCGTTCGTGCTGGACGTGCAGACCGCGTGAGACGACGCTTCATCCAGTCCCAAACATGCTCAATGGGGGACAGATCCGGAGATCTTGCTGGCCAGGGTAGTTGACTTACACCTTCTAGAGCACGTTGGGTGGCACGGGATACATGCGGACGTGCATTGTCCTGTTGGAACAGCAAGTTCCCTTGCCAGTCTAGGAATGGTAGAACGATGGGTTCGATGACGGTTTGGATGTACCGTGCACTATTCAGTGTCCCCTCGACGATCACCAGTGGTGTACGGCCAGTGTAGGAGATCGCTCCCCACACCATGATGCCGGGTGTTGGCCCTGTGTGCCTCGGTCGTATGCAGTCCTGATTGTGGCACTCACCTGCACGGTGCCAAACACGCATACGACCATCATTGGCACCAAGGCAGAAACGACTCTCATCGCTGAAGACGACACGTCTCCATTCGTCCCTCCATTCACACCTGTCGCGACACCACTGGAGGCGGGCTGCACGATGTTGGGGCGTGAGCGGAAGACGGCCTAACGGTGTGCGGGACCGTAGCCCAGCTTCATGGAGACGGTTGCGAATGGTCCTCGCCGATACCCCAGGAGCAACAGTGTCCCTAATTTGCTGGGAAGTGGCGGTGCGGTCCCCTACGGCACTGCGTAGGATCCTACGGTCTTGGCGTGCATCCGTGCGTCGCTGCGGTCTGGTCCCAGGTCAACGGGCACGTGCACCTTCCGCCGATCACTGGCGACAACATCGATGTACTGTGGAGACCTCACGCCCCACGTGTTGAGCAATTCGGTGGTACGTCCACCCGGCCTCCCGCATGCCCACTATACGCCCTCGCTCAAAGTCCGTCAACTGCACATACGGCTCACGTCCACGCTGTCGCGGCATGCTACCAGTGTTAAAGACTGCGCTGGAGCTCCGTATGCCACGGCAAACTGGCTGACACTGACGGCGGCGGTGCACAAATGCTGCGCAGCTAGCGCCATTCGACGGCCAACACCGCGGTTCCTGGTGTGTCCGCTGTGCCGTGCGTGTGATCATTGCTTGTACAGCCCTCTCGCAGTGTCCAGAGCAAGTATGGTGGGTCTGACACACCGGTGTCAATGTGTTCTTTTTTCCATTTCCAGGAGTGTATATTCCCTTTAGTTTCTTCCTCTGTTGTCTGTAGCCTACATTCTTTTAACGTACAGCATAGTTCGTTTACTGTCGCATTGCGTTTGTTTCTACCCCGATAATCTTTACTTCTAATGTCGAAAAGACACGTTAAAACGTCCCCTTAGAAAAATTATAAATGACTGTGCTTAAACTGACACACAATATTTTTTTAGCGCAACGCAATCTGACTCTCAATAATCCCTACAAAAGAATGGCCCTGACTAACATTAACCTATACCTTTCACAAATCACTTACCTCACAAAAATCTTCGTTACTCGAACTACTGCTATACAGCGAGCGCCACTACTGCCACCTAAATAAAAGATTCAAACTACTGAAGGCACTAACTACTGATAGGCATAGTAAGCAAATGAAAGATTTTGATAGAGAACAAACAATGTATTTACCTTAATAGTGTTCAAAAGTCATAATATATATAGCAGTTCATGACATCCATTCTTACAAATGTACTGTTTCTGATGGCCACACGTCCAGATCTTCCGCTCTCGAAACTCCGCCATTTCTCTCCCCACATCCACCACTGCTGGCGGCTCACCTCCAACTGCGCAACGCTACGCGCTGTTAACATCCAGCTGCCCAACACTACAATAGCAAACAACAATGCAAACCAGCCACAGACTGCACACAGCACAACGTCTTCGATTCATACTATCTGACTAAAACACTCACGCATTCTTTCCACCAGTTGCCATACTCTACATTCTTTCCTCTACAACCGAGCGAGGTGGCGCAGTGGTTAGCACACTGGACTCGCATTCGGGAGGACGACGGTTCAATCCCGTCTCCGGCCATCCTGATTTAGTTTTTCCGTGATTTCCCTAAATCGCTTCAGGCAAATGCCGGGATGGTTCCTTTGAAAGGGCACGGTCGATTTCCTTCCCCATCCTTCCCTAACACGAGCTTGCGCTCCGTCTCTAATGACCTCGTTGTCGACGGGACGTTAAACACTAACATCCTCTTCCTCCTCTACAGCCCGCAGCTCGTGGTCGTGCGGTAGCGTTCTCGCTTCCCGCGCCCGGGTCGCCGGGTTCAAAAATGGCTCTGAGCGCTATGGGACTTAACTGCTGTGCTCATCAGTCCCCTAGAACTTAGAACTACTTAAACATAACTAACCTAAGGACATCACACACATCCATGCCCGAGGCAGGATTGGAACCTGCGACCGCAGCGGTCCCGCGGTTCCAGACTGTAGCGCCTAGAACCGCTCGGCCACTCTGGCCGGCTCCCCGGGTTCGATTCCCGGCGGGGTCAGGGATTTTCTCTGCCTCGTGATGGCTGGGTGTTGTGTGATGTCCTTAGGTCAGTTAGGTTTAGATAGTTCTAAGTTCTAGGGGACTGATAACCATAGATGTTAAGTCCCACAGTGCTCAGAGCCATTTGAACATTTTTTTTTTCCTCTAGAAATTACTTTTTCAGCGCGCCGCGGGAGCTGTGAAGTGCACAGCTTCATATTTCTGCACCGTTTGAAAGCCTCGTTGGCTTCTATCTACAGCATTCGTTAACATCGTATGTGTTTGCCATGCAACATTTCAAAAAAAAAAAAAAAAAATGTGGCAGCATGGGTGCAGCCTGTTTAGGCAGTCTGCACTCTGCACAACTCTCTTTTGACTTTGGAAAAATAATTAACCTTATCAACTGACTTTGTGGGAGACTCTCTTTACCTGCCTGTCTTGAATTTAGAAAACACTTTTTAAAAAAGTAAATATCTCTAACAAGTTACAGTACCATTTTGAGTAGACGGCAAAGCCAACTTAGAAAGCGCCACCAAATTCATCAAATGAACAAAACAACAGGGTATCATTACAATAAACAAGCGATATCTCGCAGTGCGAAATTTTGGTATTACAATCAGGTGTTTTGCCTGATGCTTTATACAAGATGCGTCTGGAAAGTTCGGTGAAGTCAGAAAATAAAGAATACAGGAGGTAAAGGCAAAATACCTTTACTGGCTTTCAAAGTAATCACCATTAGCTTCAACTTCTAACATCGGTTGTCAAACTGTTGGGAATCCTCAGCAATCGCTTCTTCTGGAATCGCTCGAACCACAGTGACCGCGCTTTACTAGATATCTGCATCATTACAGGAGATGGGTATTAGTGCTACCAAAGTATCCGGAGACAGAGAAGTAGTCAGTAGCATGGTGCGCAGGGTAGATATTATGACTGGTCAAGCCCCTGGTGTCGAGAAACGCGTTCAACATCGTTGTAATCTTGCATTTTGCTAGCTTATTTCTTTTTTATTGGGGGGGGGGGGGGAAGGTGGGGGGGGGGGGGGGTATATGAACACCATTGCCATTGACCATCACTTGGTCTCCGGGTAGTATTGGCAGCATCAGGACTCATCTCCTGTAACGATACAGGTAGCTAGCAACGTGTACCCACGGTGATTCGAGTGATTGCACAAGAAGCGTCTGCTGACAGTTTACAACAGCTCCACAAATGACGTCATAAGCGTCTTGCAGCTAATGGTGACCAGTTTGGAAGCTAGTAAAGGTATTTTGTTTGTAACTCTTGTTTCCTTTATCTTCTGAACCACTGACCGAACTTTTCAGACGGACCTTGTAAGCGCCAAAAACTACACTGAAGCGCACATTCAAGTACAGAGATACGTAAACAGACAGAACACCGCGCTGCGGTCGGCAACGCCTGTATAAGATAGCAAGTGTCTGGCGCTGTTGTTGGATCGGTTACTGCTGCTGCAATGGCAGGTTATCAAGATTTATGTGAGTTTGAACGTGGTGTTATAGTCGGCGCACGAGCGATAGGACACAGCATCTCCGAGGTAGCGACCAAGTGGGTATTTTCCCACACGACCATTTCATGAGTGTACCGTGAACATCAGGGATCCGGTAAAGCTTCAAATCTCCGACATCGCTGCGGCCGGAAAAAGATGCTGCAAAGAAAGGGATCGACGACTACTGAACAGAATCGTTCAACGTGACAAAAGTGGAAGCCTTCCGCAAATTGCTACCGATTTCAATGCTGGGCCATCAAACAGTGTCAGCGTGCGAAGCAATCAACGAAACATAATCTATATGGGCTTTCGGAGCCGAAGTCCCACTCGTGTACCGTTGATGATTGTACGACACAAAGCTTTACGCCTCGCCTGGGCACGTCAACACTGACATTGGACTGTTGATGACTGGGAGGTTGTTGCCTGGTCGGACGAGTCTCGTTTCAAATTGTAACGAGCGGATGGACGTGTACGGGTATGGAGTCAGTCTCATGATTCCATGGACCTGGCATGTCAACAGGGGACTGTTCAAGGTGATAGAGACTCTGTTTTGGTGTGGGGCGTGTGAAGTTGGAGTGATGTTGAATCCCTGATACGTCTAGAAACGACTTTGAGAGGTGACACGTACGTAAGCATCCTGTCACATCAGCTGCATCTATTCATGTCCATTGTGCATTACGACAGACTTGAGCAATTCCAGCACGACAATGCGACACCCGACACTTCCAGAATTGCTACAGAGTTGCTCCAAGAACTCTCTTCTGAGTTTAAACACTTCCGCTGGCCACCAAACTCTACAGAAATAAACAATAATGAGCATGAAACTTCCTGGCAGATCAAAACTGAGTGCCGGACCGAGACTCGAACTCGGGACCTTTGCCTTTCGCGGGCAAGTGCTCTTCCATCTACCCAAGCACGACCCACGCCCCGTCCACACAGCTTTACTTCTGCCAACACCTTGTCTCCTACCTTCCAAACTTTACAGACGCTCTCCGCTGCAGAGTGAAAATCTCATTCTGGAAATAATGAGCATGTCTGGGAAGCGTTGCAACGTGTCGTTCGGAAGAGATCTCCACCCTCTCGTACTCTTACGGATTTTTGGACAGTCCTGCAGGATTCATGGTGTCAATTCCCTCCAGCACTACTTCAGACATTAGTCGAGTTCATGCCATGTCGTGCTGCAGCACTTCTGCGTGCTCGCAGGGGCCCTACACGATGTTAGGCGTGTGTACCAGTTTCTTTGGCTTTTCAGTGTACATGAAATTGGAAAGGAACAGCGAAAAATTCTCACGAACATTTATGGCCTATTAACATAAATAACATGTGGGTTAATAGAAAAACTTTACACCTACACAGAGCGATAAACAAGCTCACTGATGGAACACATAGAAGTCGGTTAAAGTTCTGAGCCTACATCTTTAGATTTAGATAACACAAGATAAACTAAAAAACTAGTTAATATAATACATTTAAAAAACGTAAAAATCACTTGGTTAGAAGAAATTAAGTACTTACTAGAAATGAGCGCCACGGAAGGTACGATCAGAGAACGCAAAATCCATGGAATCCCCGTTGCCAATCACACATTCGCAGAGAAAGCTCAAAAGACCACTGGGTAACAGTGCAAAGAGGAACGCAGAGGCAAAACAACGAATTCATGAAGAAATTTTGAGAAGAGAAAAACAAAAGAAAATTTTCAGACGAAGCTAACAAGTTCAAACGAGCTCTTTATCTAGGGAGAACAAAGAAAGAAGAAGTAACTCACAATTTAAATTCAGGGCGGTGGTTCACTGACGCAATTTTTGGGGACACTGTAAGTGTGCAAGGCCGCTGGATCGCTCCACAGGCCGGTCAAGAGTTCAGTCTGGCGCACGCCCGTCGGTGGTTGTCTCGCTGGGCAGCAGTTCAGCTGGCCACGTACAAATAGCTCTTCTGCCCCTTCAGATCTTTTGCCTACATGTACAAGGGTTGGACAAAATATGGAAACACTGCGAGAAACGCATGCTTGAACATAAATGCAGGTGCTAGCCAAACTGCAGGAGCAAACACCTGCAGGAGTGCAGGTGCACACAAACGGCTCTAACATTCTGCGTGGTTTCTGTTTGTTCTAAGTCGTGTCTCCCTACCACTTTCGCGCAACGATGCTCTGAGCGTGTTTTTTAGGGAATTGACTAGTTTGAACCTGGGACCTGTTGCTGGTAAGGAGACGCCAGACCACACATGACATGTAGAGTTCAGAAGAGTTCAATGAGACTAGCGATGATATAACCTGATACTTAATGTCTTCAGTGTCAGCTCCACTGCACTCCCTGTAAAAGAATCTTAATACTAACTAAATTTAGTGGAAGGGGTTCAAGGCTTTCCTATTTTTAGTTAGCTGGTAAAATAACGTCGAAAAAGCAGTTAAGTTTACCATTGGAAATTTTATTCTACTCACAAAACATTGTTTATAAATTGCAATATTGATAAAAGGAAATATTTTAATACAGGATGATAAAAACCAACTGCGTTCAACAAAAATGTGAACGAATATTCCCTGAGTGGGTTTCCAAGTTCTACAATGGATCGAAGGATGACCTATGCCATATCACATCTATAATCTAGCTTCAAATTAAGTTTCACAAAAGAGAAAACTATCAAAATGGTCTACAGTGACCCTCAATTATCTTTAATTACTTATCTAACTTGTCGTAAATTACAGTGGCTGATGTGGCTTCTCAATAATTATATAACAGAAAAATCATCGCGTTTCAGATTTTAACTTACGTAGCAAATGTGAATACCATGAGCTTCAATTGACGATCGACACTAGTATAACGTAAAAAGGGGATGTAACAGATGAGACTTCTGCAGTTCTGAGTGAAGCCTTATGCGCTCAAAAATGGGGCATCGCGTGCGTTCATTACCTTGGTGTTCGTCAGGGGGCGGCTCCATGCATCTCGCCGTCTCGGAAGCAACTCCTCTCTAACTTCTCCTTACTACAATTTACCGAAGTTGGTTAAAAAAAACACTATCTGGCTGTGTTTTCATCTGACCAATCAGGTTCTCAATGTTAACCTTAAGCTCCGCCTACAAAAATTTTGTCTATCCAATGAGAAACGTTATACTTTTCGTGGTGGGGCAATGTTTTTAAAGTTTGCAATGTAACAGAGACGCGAAAAAGTCTCACGCTAAAACTTGCAGCTGGTGTGGCCCTTTTAGTGTTATCGTAAGATCTATACTGTTCTTCTGGAAGGCTCTATCTTTTAACATGGGCTGGGGGGTGGTCCTCGTGGTTACTTTTCGTGGTGGGGCAATGTTTTTAACGTTTGCAACTAAACAGAGACGCGAAAAAGTCTCATGCTAAAACTTGCGGCTGGTGTGGCCCTTTTAGTGTTATCGTAAGATCTTTACTGTTCTTCTGGAGGGCTCTAGCTTTTAACATGGGCTGGGGGGGTGGTCCTGGTGGTTAGATGGCGACGTGGGTGTCCGTCCCCTATCGTAGGGCCTTCTAGCTTAACACGGTTCTGCTCTCGGCTTCCGTTCTCGTTTCTCCCCTCGGTACTGCGTCTGTCTCACGGTGGCAAGGTATGACATGCATTTGGGCATTCTTGTGTTAGTCTGTGGTATTCCATTTTCTCACTCGTTACTCGTATTACTTTTGTTAATTTAATGTCAGGATTTATTCGGAGCTATGTGACATACTGGCGGATTTGCTTATCATGTCAGGGTTTTTATAGAAGGTGTTGGATTTGCCTGACACCTTACACGGCACATGTGCAATGCCTTCAACACGTTGCGAGTGTCAGTCGTGGACAGAACAGTGTTCTCTGTAGGTATGAGTGCATTATGTCAGAGCCAACTGAATTCGATCATATCCCCATATGGGGAAAGTGGAAAAGGATTATCCACTAACTCAAAACGCAAACGAAAGCTTGTGGTGAGTGGTTGTGACAGACAGTAAATGAAGAGGACTGTGACGAAATGTAAGAAGATGACGGCTGCAAAAGTCACTGAAGAATTGAATGATGGAACAATGTAGCCCTAGGGAACAGAAAGGGAGCTCCATAAACAGAAAATTGTAGGGAGAGCTGGAGTTCCAAAGCCACTCATCAGCGATGAAAATGCCCATAACAGGAAAACATAAGCCATAAAACCTGGACTGTGGAGCAATGGAAGAATGTCGTTTGGGTGGGTGAATCTTGTTTCACACTGTTTCCAAGTAATGGGCGAGTTTACATTCCAACAGTGAAACATGGCGGGGGTTGGCTGATGATTTGGGCAGCCATATCGTGGTATTTCATGGGCACTGTGGTTACTCTGGAAGGTCGCGTTATTACTAAGCATTATGTAACCATTTTGGTTGATCATATGTGTCACATGTTACAATGTTTTTGCCCCAGTGCTGATGTTGTGTTGCAAGACGACAAGGCCTCTGGCCGCAGCTTGCATTGTGCAGAACTGATTTTGTGAGCACGAGCATCTTCCCTGGCCACCATCATCACCAGATTCAATATTATTGAGCCTTTGCGGTCTACTTTGGACCGAAAGGTGCGTGATCGCCATCCATCTCCATCTTCGTTACCTGAAATTGTCACTATTTTGTAGGAAGAACCATACAGGATTTTTATTTATTTGTTATGAGACGACTGGCACCTGTTCTGAATGCCAACCGTTTCCCTACACGTATTAGTCATGGTAATGTGTTCTGTTTCCACATTTTTTTCCCACCCACTGCACGTGCCTGGCTGATACTCTCGACTTTTGAACCGGCACTCGCGCCATTTTTGAGCCTATCCTCAACAATTAACAGCAGTTTTGTGGTCTACTTAGCTAGGTGTCCCGTTGCTTTTGCAGATGGGAGCCAGCGGTGCGCAGCTGCTGTTGGCAGCCCTGGCGCTCGTGGCGTGCCTGGCAGAGGGCGCCCGCGCGGCCCACGTGCTGGTCGTGTTCCCCGTGGGCTCGGGCAGCCACCGCAACCTGGGCCAGGCCATAGCGAGGGGCCTGCACGCGCGCGGCCACCGCGTCACCGTCGTGTCGCCCTTCCCCAGGCAGCAGCCGCTGCAAAACTGGACCGACGTCGCAATCCCCAACACCATACACTTCTTTGGGCGTAAGTATGCACAGATTTGACTAACGCAGAGTTCATATTGCCACAACACAAAGGAACTTATTATTATTTTGAGCTTTTCGTCATTACAGAAGCTTATCTCCAACATAATAATTTACTCGGATATTACTATACAAAGAATAAGCGTTCTTAAACTATATTTTCAAAATATTCCTCCAAGTGTTTCGATCTTGTGTGTCTTCTTCCTCTGCGCCAATTCTCCTCATTGTGTGCTGTACATTTTGGAGCCAGGTGGTCATAGGTCGTCCTCTTCTTCTTCCCCCCTCTGGTTCCCACTCCAGTATCAATTTTCGTATTCTGACTTCCTCCATTCGTCGTACATGCCCGTACCACTAATTTCTTCCTATCCATTACGTCATATATTCTTTCTTTTATTTCCATTCTCCTTATTATTTCTGTGTTCCTTATCTTCTCCTACCTGGAGAGTCTTGCCGATCTTCTCCAGAAGTTCATCTCTAGAGCTTGTAATTTTTTAATGTGCTTCAAGTTAATTGTCCAGGTCTCCGTTCCATACAGAACCACACTCTCTAATACAGATTTGTATATTAATTTTTTAGTTCTGCTCATTACATTCCTGCTCTATAAGACTGAGTTAAGCATCCCAATGACCCTCCGTCCGCTATTAATTCTTTTATTGATTTCTGACTCTGATTTTCCCTCGATTTCTAATATGGATCCCAAATAACAGAAAGTGTTTAACTTTTTGATTTTTTTTCCCTTCAATGTACAGCTCATCTGAATCATTAGTCAGTTATTCTGATTTTTGGTAATTAATCTTCAAACCTCAAGTTTTGTATGCTAATGCTACTTGATTGCACATATAGTTAGCATCCTCCCCACCTTGTGCTACGACTATTTGATCATCAGAAAACAATAAATGATGTAGGTAAACTCCATCTCTTATTTCTAATCCCATATTATTACATTTACGAGACCATGTTCTAAGGGTAATATCTATGTAGGTTTTAAATAATGATGGAGACATGGAACAGCCCAGTAAAAGGCCTTTGCTTGTTCTAAATTTCTGTGAAAGTATATTACCAACTTTCACTTGGCAAACGTTATCTTTATACATCTGTTGTATTATTTTAATGAAGGAAGAGTTTATGTTTGCCATATGTAGTGCTCTCCAATGTAATCTTCTTGGAACAGTATCATACGCTTTTTCTAGATCTATGAAAATTAATCCTATATTTTTTTTATTTTTCCCTATGTTTCCTGAAAATCTGTCGTAATGTGAAAATATGGTCTACACATGATCTCCCAGCCGTGAAACCACATTGTTCTTCTTGGGTCTAAAGTTTTTTGCCAGTTTGTTTTTAATTACTTTCGCAAAAATTCTTAATAATATGTTTGTAACACAAATTCCTCGATAGTTTGAACAAATTTTCCGATCCCCTTTCTTAAATATGGTATTAACGTAACCTAGCTTCATGTCGTTGGGTATTGAATCTCTATGTATCATTTTGTTGAAGAGCTGTGTTATCAGTTTCACAATTTTGTCACCACCACATTTCAGACACTCCAGATTGACATTGTCTGGTTCAGGTGTTTTACAATTCTTTCCTGTTCTAAACGCCTGAAGTACTTCACTTTCTAAAATCTGGACCTCATCATCTTCATGTCCATTTTCTTCCACAGGAACTTTTCGTTTCAACACCTATGTAACTGAATAAATTTCTACTTGAAAGAAAAAAATGGAAAAAAATTATGTTTCATAACGATTAACGAAGCGTTATAGAGTACTTAAAATCAAATCGAAGACTTGTTATACCTATCAGGTATAATTGGGTATTTCCAAAGTTGTGCAACTACTGTAGGATAGTGTAGACTACCATAAGTGAGCGTAGACTACGGTAGTTTTCTTAGTAGCTTTGGTCATTCAAGGTCATATTCGCGGTATTTGGTGTGTTGGATACCTATCGAGCCTTACCTCATACCGATCGCTTTCTTTAGAGGAAGCGGTGAACCATCTAGAAACTGAATGAGGATTTATAAGGGTTAGTCAAAATACGGAACATTTTCGTTCTACGTAGATATCCTCCTGTCTCTTAGGCGTAAATAAACAGTATTTATAGCAAAACTGAAACTGTCAATGTTTAATTCAGATTTTATTCGAAAATTGTTGATTTGTAACGTGAAACAGGCGGATGTAGTAAAAATAAAGAAAACAATACAGAACTATCATACAGCGCTACAAAACGCAATTTCTTCGACAAAAAGATAAAAAAACGCAAAACAAAAATATATCGAACATTGCTTCAATACTCTGTCGAACTTACATAAAACGTGTTCATAAGCAATTTTCACTTTTATCAGTAATAACAGGAAACTCTGGTCTTTAATCAACAATTTTGTATTGAATACAAAATGACAACAATAATAATATACAGGGTTTGCGTTAGGACATTCAAACTGCGCGACTGCCAACAGGGCATGATGGCAATTAGTAAGGTTTGGTTTAGCGGCGAAGCCCACTTTCATTTGGATGGGTTCGTCAATAAGCAAAACAGGCGCATTTAGGGGACTGTGTGGTATGCAATGTCCAGTCGCAGAATAATCGGCGCGATATTCCGCGATGGCGCAGTGACTACCGAATGATACGTCAAGATTTTGAGAGATGATTTTATCCCAGTTGTTCAAAGTTACCGTGATTCCGACAAGATGTGGTTCATGCAAAATGGAGCTCGACCCCTACGAAGCAGGAGAGTGTTTGATGTAGTGGAGGAGCACTTTGGGGACTGGGGACTGGGGTACCCAGAGGCCACTGGCTTGGGCCTTGATTGGCCGCCTTATTCCCCGGATCTGAACACATGCGACTCCTTTCTGTGGGGCTATATTAAAGACAATGTGTACAGCAATAACCCCAAAACCTTCCCTGAGCTGAAAATAGCCATACAGAAGGTCATCGACAGCATCGATATTCCGACACTTCAGCGGGTCATGCAGAATTTTGCTATTTCATTCATGAATACTACATACAGAACAACATGACTAGCGTATGGACAAAGGAGGAAATGTGCGTCTTAATACCTAACCGTAAAAGAAAAAGTGTGATTTTCGAGCTAGATAAGTAGACGATGACGCTGGCGGGAGCTGCAGTCACAAACCACGTTAACTTGCACGTACAATGTGACGTGGGCCTGTCTCTCCTGCGGTTGGTTTCAGCGTCTGCATACAAGTCGACGTCAGCTGCCTCGTCCCATGTGAGGACTGGCTTAACCTGCACTTTCACGTGGCTTGTTGCCCTGTGGAATCATTCGTTCCACACGAAGGTTTTGTTTGTTTCGATTTCTAACAGTTGCGTGGTTAACATGTTTTATGCTGTTACTGTTATTTGTCGTGTGATACTGAAGTGTCAGAAGTGTTCATTTTTTCCAGGCGCTGTTAGAGAACGGAAAGGTAGAGAAACAGTCTCAAGATGTTTCAAATAACCCTCTGCCAGGCACTCAAGTCAGACTTGCAGAATAGTCATGTAGATGTAGATGTAGAATCAAGTTCATCAAATGTTATTCAGTGGAAATGCTCGATTTCACTCTCTTCGCCAGGGCACTGCCCTACAGAGTACATCAAGGGAAACAGTAGGCATGTCATGTGCACACTGTAAAAATTGTTCTTGATAGTGAGTCTAAATATGCTGTTGCTATTGACAAGACAGCTACCATGGCAAAGCGAAAGGAGATGACTAGCATCAGCCCCGAAACGTCGAAATAAGTGATAGATTTAAACAAGGTGGAGGTTATGGACCTAATACCTCATCACAAGCCACTGTTCCCCACATACAAAATCTACGAGATGAAAAAACTTGTGGGCATACAGTTATTACGCTACCCAGAAAATATTAGATACAGGCTCCCAGGTAGATGCTATTTTTCTTGACTTCCGGAAGGCGTTCGATACAGTTCCGCACTGTCGCCTGATAAACAAAATAAGAGCCTACGGAATATCAGACCAGCTGTGTGGGTGGATTGAAGAGTTTTTAGCAAACAGAACACAGCATGTTGTTATCAATGGAGAGACGTCTACAGACGTTAAAGTAACCTCTGGCGTGCCACAGGGGAGTGTTATGGGACCATTGCTTTTCACAATATATATAAATGACTTAGTAGATAGTGTCGGAAGTTCCATGCGGCTTTTCGCGGATGATGCTGTAGTATACAGAGAAGTTGCTGCATTAGAAAATTGTAGCGAAATACAGGAAGATCTGCAGCGGATAGGCACTTGGTGCAGGGAGTGGCAACTGACCCTTAACATAGACAAATGTAATGTATTGCGAATACATAGAAAGAAGGATCCTTTATTGTATGATTATATGATAGCGGAACAAACACTGGTAGCAGTTACTTCTGTAAAATATCTGGGAGTATGCGTACGGAACGATTTGAAGTGGAATGATCATATAAAACTAATTGTTGGTAAGGCGGGTACCAGGTTGAGATTCATTGGGAGAGTGCTTAGAAAATGTAGTCCATCAACAAAGGAGGTGGCTTAC
Organism: Schistocerca serialis cubense; assembly: GCF_023864345.2. NCBI lineage: Eukaryota > Metazoa > Arthropoda > Insecta > Orthoptera > Acrididae > Schistocerca > Schistocerca serialis. The sequence goes on from NC_064646.1 coordinate 124,953,604, forward strand.
AAAACACTCGTTCGACCTATACTTGAGTATTGCTCATCAGTGTGGGATCCGTACCAGGTCGGGTTGACGGAGGAGATAGAGAAGATCCAAAGAAGAGCGGCGCGTTTCGTCACTGGGTTATTTGGTAACCGTGATAGCGTTACGGAGATGTTTAATAAACTCAAGTGGCAGACTCTGCAAGAGAGGCGCTCTGCATCGCGGTGTAGCTTGCTCGCCAGGTTTCGAGAGGGTGCGTTTCTGGATGAGGTATCGAATATATTGCTTCCCCCTACTTATACTTCCCGAGGAGATCACGAATGTAAAATTAGAGAGATTAGAGCGCGCACGGAGGCTTTCAGACAGTCGTTCTTCCCGCGAACCATACGCGACTGGAACAGGAAAGGGAGGTAATGACAGTGGCACGTAAAGTGCCCTCCGCCACACACCGTTGGGTGGCTTGCGGAGTATCAATGTAGATGTAGATGTAGATGTACCTCCTTGTCAGTGCCATTTAACCCAATATTATTGATATGGACCCAAATTTAAGGTTATCTTACCACCAACAATGAAAAACTATACTGTCCCACATGAAAAAAAAAATCAGCTTCTCTCTTTACCGGAATGAAAACTGACGTTTAATTTAGATCGTCACACGTAGACATATTTTAGGAATTTTCGGTACATGCTACTCTTCTGTGAAATCTTCTGAAAGTTATCCTGTAGTAAACACTGTTATCTCGACTTCATGACAATAGATTCCAAAAAATTTCAACTTTTGTGCAACCGCTGGAGCCAGCATACTAAACTTCCGTCCGCTCTCTTTGCAGAAACGTCGGGGTTCCTTGAGCTTGGTAGCTCCAACAATTTTAAGAAGTTCAAGATGATGAACGACTATGGAATATCTTCATGTGAAGTGTACCTACAAGACGAGAACGTGAAGCGGCTGATGAACTCCAACGAAAAGTTCGACGTCATGATCATCGAAATATTTTTCTGCGAGTGCTTCCTGACGTTATCGCACAGGTTAAAGGTTCCAATTATACAGTTCAACACGTTCTGGCCCGGCGCCTGGACTGGAGACATTGTCGGAAGCCCAAGTCCGTACGCTTACGTTCCCGATACTTTCCTCGCTTACACCGACCACATGACGTTCTTCGAAAGACTCCACAACGCAGTGTTCGGGTTGTACTGCAAGCTCATTCGTGAAATGTACTTGCTGCCGAAAATGGAGGATCTCGTGCGGCGCCATGTGAACGACCCGACTATGCCGACTCTATCAGAGTTGGACAGGAGCACGTCCATGTTGTTGACCAACAGTCACGTCAGCCTGCAGTACCCACGACCTCTGGCACCTGCCTTGGTCGAAGTTGGAGGCATGCATGTCAACCCACCGAAGAAGCTACCCAAGGTAAGTGTTCATGTATTTTCTTCGGTAGAGCGAAGTGCATTCTGAATAACACGTTTACACTTGAGTTTTCACAAACTTGGTAACCAAAAGTCAAGGGAAGAGTTGTCGCATTTGAGCAGGTGCCGCGTGTCCGCTTTCTCAGCTGAGTGGTCAGTGTGGCTGACAGCCATGGGGAGGAGCTGGCTTCGATTCCCGGTGATGCAGGGGATTTATTTTCCTTGGTGGGGGATGAACGTAGTGCATTCAGCCTCGTGATGTCGACTAACGAGCCGCTTGGGCGAGAAGTAGCGCCTCTAGATCGCAAGTGACAACGGCCGGGTGAGCTGATCCCACGTCCCTCCATACCACGTCCAATGACGCTACTGCTGGAGGATATCATGATGGTCCGCCGGTATCGCTGGGACCGCGACGGCCTGTTGTCGGAATTTACATCAAGTTTACGTAAGATGTGCAGGTGTACGACGCCCAAATGTACCGTCTATATGCTGGATGTGGCAGAAGTGTAGACAATATCTGAGCAGTCTGTTACACATTAGTATATAGTCAACATAGCAGCAACGCGGGTTACCCAACTTTGAATTATGGGATGATAAACGGAACAAGAGATGTAGGTCATAGCATGTTGGAAATTACGCAACAATTCGGGTTCTGGAGCCAACAATTTCTAGTGCGGGACTTCGGTATCTCAGAGAGAATGTTTCCAACAAGCATAAACCGCCGTACAAGACGACCGCAGCTGTTTTGTGAACGAATGGGACACTGCTTAGGCAGAGCCGTACTGTGGGTCAGACGACCGCCACTGTGGTGTGTCAAGAACCTACTTCCGCCAGAACTATACGGAAAATAAAGCATCTCGTAGGCTCTAGCGGTATGGAATCTAGCACCTTCCCATGACCTATAGCCACTCATTGTAGACCACAACAATTACTCCACTTCTTCACCTATGTTTCTTGTAATGCATATGGAAGTACAGGTCTGCTATAAGTGATTCATTCATTTTCAGAGCTCGGTATAATTTCCACAATATTACCTGTATAAATATGATTGATCCATAACAGAACCGTAAACTCACCAAATTTACATCTGCACTCTACAAATGTTCTATGAATGCCACTCTTGTCACACGACACGCGTAAAAGGATAGTCAAGTTTGTTCCAACACCTTATGTAGCAAAACTCCATGTCATCGACTCTGAAACGTTCTCTGAGCTGTTCCAGTGTTCTTGACAGTGGTGGTAGGTAAAAACGCCCTCAAGAAGTCACAAGAAGTTATATCAGGCGACCGGGGGACCAAGAGAACAGAGCCACATCATCTTCACCACTACGCCCAATCCAGCGGTGAGGAAGTTCGTCGTTCGGGTGGCGACGAACTTCGATGTTAGAATGACATGTAGGCCCGTCTTGTTGAAAGACGAAATTCTCGAAATCAGCAGTCAGTTATGGAAACAATCGCAACTGCAACTTATAGAGATATGAGGTACCCGTCAAAGTCTTCTCACAGAAGAAAAACGGCCCATATAACTTCATCTGTGACTTGGGTACAAAAGATTAACCTAGTTCATACCGATTTCACAAGGGTTTTCAGTGCCCCACACTCTCACATTGTGGGGATCAACCTTTTCAGATAAATGGAAGGTTGCTTCGTCGCTGAATATAAGTTTGGAGGTAAAATGTTCATCCCGCCTTGAGATGCAAAATTGAAGGCGCCGGTCTTCATCTCCAGTTTTAATTATTGCACGAGCTGCAGACGGTACGGTTTGAAATTTGACCGCCGTCACAAAATCTGCTACATAGTTTGCTCCAGTATTCCAAGTTCGTGGCTTGAGTGGACCGTTGATTTTTTGGACTGGGCACGAAGCTTTTCCTCATCGTCTCTACCGTTTCATTTGGCAAGTTTGGTCAGCCGGCACTTTTCAGTTTACAGAGACAACCAGTGTCCCTAAACTGTCGATAGCACCATTGCTCTGTTTACATGGCGGTTTCTCTTCTGAATGCACTTGCGATGTTGTAACAGATAAAACTCTCACATATTCCTACACACAAGAACTCTTTTCTTGATTTGTCGCCATTGTGTCCAAGGCACTGAACTCGTAACGCCAATTGATGGGCACAATGCAATCTCGTTGAGTTTAAGGTTCTATTCAGGCATCAATCACATCTGTACGTGTAATGCTTTGGAAAACATAGAACTTTGAAAACTAATGAATCATTTGCAGTACCCCTGCGCATATACGTATTCAGCAGCTTTGTTCAAATGGTTCAAATGGCTCTGAGCACTATGGGACTCAACTGCTGTGGTCATCAATCCCCTAGAACTGAGAACTACTTAAACCTGTCTAACCTAAGGACATCACACACACCCATGCCCGAGGCAGGATTCGAACCTGCGACCGTAGCAGCAGCGCGGCTGCGGACTGGAGCGCCAAGAACCGCACGGCCACCGCGGCCGGCGACAGCGGCTTTGTTAAACTACGATATGAGCACAAGGGCTGTTTACAGCACTACTCACGTCTGCATCTACATATAAACCAAAGAAATATGAAGTATTAGGAGATGGATAAGCGACAAAGTTGACGTCAAAATTAAGGTCTCATCGAAGAGAAAGATTCTGCTACGTTGAAAGCCAAATAACGACGCAAGGTGGACATAAGAAGAAGAAACGGGCAAAGACAGCATCCCTCCGCCAAAAGAAGTCCACTAATATCAAACATAGGTCTTATGTGCTGCTCTGAGATAGAGATATTGACAAAAGGGAAGAACCATGGCGGTCCGAATCAAACCAGTCAAATAACTTGTGACAACTTTGTACTTAATACTAAAACTATACCGAATTTGTGCATTGATAAAGGAAAATGACCGACTACAGTAAGTACAACTCTTTATAGCCAAAATGCGGCTGAGAATCCTCCGTTGAGTATAAGAAGTATTCACACGAAGTAGTGAATGCTATCGGCAGGGGATTTCAAGTTGATCTAGGATGCTTTAGACACGGTTCCTGACAAGTGGATTTCAATCAAACTGCGTGCCTATGGAGCATTGTCGCAATTGTGCGACCAAATGCATGGTTTCCTATCAGAAAGGTCACAGTTCGTAGTAACCGATGGGAACTCATTTAGCGAAAGTGAACTAACACCTGGCATTCCCCAATGAAGAGTTTAGGCCTTCTGCTGTTCCTAATCTGCACCGATGGAAAAATAATCGCAACATCAAAAAATAATTAATATAGAGTAATGAGATTTGGGGTAGGTAACATATTTAAGTGATTAACATTGCAAGATCAAAAGTACATGTAAGTTTAAAATGTTTATTTGACGCCACAAACGGTCGTGAAGCCACAGCCACTGTAACAATGGAATTTTTAAAAGGTAACGCAACTAATTTCGACGCACTGAGTCGTCATTTTCAAATGTAATCGCAAACCTGGAAAACTGCATTACTAACTACAACCACACTTGATCCAAATATTACGAAAAATACACTAAAACCACTGTATTTCTGTAATACTTGAAAGAAGTGTGGTTGCAATTAGTAATGCAGTTTTCCATATTTGTAATTACATTTGAAAATGACCTCTCAGTGAGTCGAAATATTATTGTTTCAGTGGCTGTGACATTGTTTTAGTGAACGTGGCTTGACGGTTGTTTGTAGTGCTAAATAAATGTTTCAAATGTAATTCAGTGACACTCAATGATGACAGTTATCTTGAAATATAAATGTAAGCGCGAGGTAGGCCATTGCAAATGTGAAAATCTGGTACCTTAATAACCGGTGTAGTCGCCAGAATGTTGAATGCAAGCATGGAAACGTGCATGCATTGTGTTGTGCAGATTCCGAATGTCACTTTGTAGGAGGGAGTTCCATGCCTGTTGCACTTGGTCGGTTAATACAGGGACGGTTTATGCTGGTTTTGGATGACGCTGTAGCTGCCGTTCGATGATGTCCCATATGTGCTCCACTGAAGACAGATCTGGTGATCGACCAGGCCAAGGCAGCATGTCAACACTCTAAAGAGCATGTTGGGTCACAACAGCGGTATGTGGCTAGCGTTATCCTGCTGGAAAACACCCTGAGGAACGCTGTTCATGAATGACACCACAGCAGATAGAATCACCAGATTGGCGTAAAAAATTTGCAGTCAGGGTGCGTGGGATAACCAAGAGAGTGCTCCTGGTGTCATACGAAATCGCATCCCAGAACATGACTCCAGATACAGGTCCTGTGTGTCTATCAAGCAGACAGGTTGGTTGTAGGCCCTCAACTGCCCTCGTTCTAACCAGCACACGGCCATCGGTGGCACAAAGGCAGAACCAGCGTTCATCAGACAACACAACAGACTTCCATCCTACCCTACAATGAGCTCTCGCATGACACCAATGAAGTTGTAAACGGCGGTGATTTGGTACAGTTCGTCTGGCGTTCATGATCAGTACGGGTGCTCGATACGTGAAGACGATGATGAGGGTATTACGGATGCTGTTCAACGTAGCCCGGGTACCAGTACACGATGTATCTCTCGACGATTAGGCATTTCACAATCTAAGGTACGGCGTACACTAATCTGTATCCTTACCATAAACAAAAAATGCATCATTTACATCCGGGAGATCCTGCCCTTCGCTTGGAGTTGTGCAACGTTAAACACTAATCGGGAGTTACACAAAGACATTTTATTCACTGATGAGGCACAATTCACTCGAGATGGTATAAACAATTTACATAACGAGTACGTATAGACTGACGCAAACTCACATGCAAAAGTGCAACGCAATTTCCAGCAGCGATTTAGCATAAATATGTGGCGTTGTTTAACCATCACACACTTTACTGGACCATTCATTTTCCCAGGACGTCTAACTAGCGAGACATACTTACAATTCCTTCAAGAAGAAATACCGGCTTGCTCGAAGATGTTCCACTTGCTACGCGATTGAAAATGTATTCTCAACATGACGGCGAGCCTCCACATTTCACCAACGGCGTTACTACACATTTAAATAAACATTTTCCCCAGAGATGGATTAGTCGTGGTGCTACACATCTGTGGCTACCAAGATCGCCGGATTTAACACCAACAGATTGTTGTGCATGGGAATGGATGAAAGACATTGTTTATGAGGACAAACGACACATGAAGCATTACCTGCTCGCATTATGAATGCAACAGACGAAATTCAGAACAACCCTGTGAAACTGAAACGAACAACAAAATCTGCACGTGCAGCTGAATGCATTGACCTCGGTGAAGGCATTTTTGAAGATTTATTGTGAATGTATTGTGAAATAGTATGCACACTGAACAACTTCCTTAACACTGAGCTTTGTTTTTTCCGGTTTAACATGAATTCACGTGTGCTATGGTATTAATAAAAGCACAAAAAAGGTTCAAATGGGTCTGAGCACTATGGGACTTATCTTCTGAGGTCATCAGTCCCCTAGCACTTAGACCTACTTAAACCTAACTAACCTAAGGACATCACACACATCCATGCCCGAGGCAGGATTCGAACCCGCGACCGTAGCGGTCGCGCGGTTCCAGACTGTAGCGCCTAGAACCGCTCGGCCACATCGGCCGGCAATAAAAGCACATTATCTGACACATTCACACAGTTTCAGTTAACGTTATAATCATAATTTTTCCAAAATTAATTTCTTTACAACTTCTGTTGGAAACTTTGTGCAGTTGTCTGGGAATTAAAAAACAAGTAGTTAATAAATTAAAAATTTTAGGAAATTACTTCTTTACTTCTCCGGATGTTCTGGGAAACTACTGCAGATACTCGTCTGGGACATGTTTTATTAGATTCGCCAGGTCAATGACAATACAAAAAAGGGAAACAGTGCTTTACTTTAACCTCATACAATTTTGCGATGGCTTCATATTAGCGAAGTTGCTAAATTTCAGGCAAAATATGTTATTAGCTTTAACTCCGTAAATAATCATTTGCGGACGTATGTTTATATGAACTTTTTTCTTTAATTTTACTTGTAGAATAACATATTAAGATATTTCCGTGTCTTCGTGAATTAACCCGTATAGTATGTACAGAAACCACAAGAGAACAATAGAACAATATTAATAGAAGGCCAAGAACGAAGCGCTCGAATTAAGGACTGTGTAAGACAGAAATGTAATCTTTCTCCCCTACTGTTCAATCCATAAGCCTAAGTAGCAACGACCGAAATGAAACAAGGGTTCGGAAGTAGGATTAAAATTCAGAGTGAAAGAATATCGGGGATAAGATTCCTCATGACATTACTATATTCAGTGTCCGCCCCGATAGCTGAGTGGTCAGCGGGACGGATTGCCGTCCTACGGGCCAGGGTTCGATTCCCGGCCGTGTCGTTGACTTTCTACGCTCAGGGACTGGGCGTTGTGTTGTCTTCATCATCATTTCATCACCATCCGGCGCGCAGGTCGCCCTATGTGACCTGCTCCAAGGCGGCCGGACCTGCCCCGCAAGGGGCCTCCCGGCCAATGACGCCAAACGCTCATTTCCATTTCATTTCCACTATTCAGTGAAAGTGAGAGTGAAGAATGCATACTGTAATGAGCTCACACTGCGGATTGATAGTAACTCGAAGATGTACGGAAGTAATGAGGAGTAGAAGAAATGAGAACAGCGAGAAATTCTATATGTTAAGGCACCGAGGAATAATTTTTCATTGCACTTGTAGGACCTGTAGCCTGTAAAACAGTAGGGGAGTATGGTGATTGGAACACATCCACCAAATAATTAAGGACAATGGGCGCAGAGTTCTACTCTGAAATGATGATGGCACTGGACTATAATTCGTGATGGGTGCATCAAACGCGTCAGAAGACTGATTACCAAAAAGTGGTGCGTCCTTCCCTTTCTGCCTTCCTTTACTTCCTGTGATTTGTCGTTTCTACCTGAGGACTTATGAACCGTGTTGGATCTGTTGTTACCAGATGCGGGCAGACAGGGAGAGTACGCCTGTAACTGGACAGAATAACGTCGCTGATCAAATCGTAGGCACATAACCTGGGCAGGGCCTTTCACAAGCAACAGAAAAATAGCCTGTATTAAAAATAGCTTATTATTTACATAATTCATCACCTTCTTCGAGATTACTTGCCACGCTTCTTTACTCTCCGAAAGTTAGCTGCGAGACGAGGAAAATGATATCTATAAAAATGTAAACACTACTACTGAACTGTTCTTTTGTACGGGGAAGGAAGACCCTGCTGATCCCCCTTTCTAATTTCTTCCTGATCAAAACTTCCTTACGAACAGCAAAATTATGCCAAAATGGACTCAACACTTTATCATTACCTTTAGCAAGTAAGTAAGCAACTGATTGATTTTTCGATTTCGTGAAAAAATGCTTATTCTCTCAGAAACTGAGACACGAAGCATGAACGTTACTTGATTAAAGGAGGCTATTTTTTTTATTGTTTTCAGGATCTGCAAGAATATCTCGATGGTGCAAAAGAGGGAGCAATATATTTCAGCCTCGGGTCAAACTTGAGAAGCGCTGATTTACCCAATGAAACCAGATCGGCTATTGTGAATGCTTTCTCGAAGCTCAAGCAGCGTATACTATGGAAGTGGGAAGCTGAAACATTTCCAGGGAAGCCAGATAATCTGAAACTTGGAAAATGGCTACCGCAGTCAGACATATTAGGTACAGTAACGTTCTTTTAATGTATCTGTTACTATTATACATGTTGAAATAAAATGTTAGAGTGTAAAAAATCTGGATAGTAGTCCTACCACCCTAGTCCTATAGCTTTATGGGCAGCAAGCTAGTTTGCGAGAAAGATTGGTGAGCAAGATCCGAATCTAATGCGTGTGGCGGATTGACGTCCATTTGTCTGGTACAACGGTCTGCCTGAATATGAATTTTAGTCGTTTTATCACACTTGTTTAGGAAAATGCAGGGCTGCTTCCCAATTTCCTGCTCAGAAATTACGATGCACAAACAATTTAAACTCGATAACGTACAGCATATGGGATTCACAGACAGATGGCACAGATGACTTTCTTCCCTCAAAGAGCCTATACAGACAGCGGTCAGTCTTCCAGCAGCCGCCATATTTTTACCAGACTGCACATGGGACATATAATTCGGTAGAATAGTAAGGCGCACTGCAGTCACCTGCCAACCACAAAAGGAGATGAATTCAACAAGTTAAACCAAAGCAGCACTTCTAAAACATTATTTGATTGCAGATTAAAACAAGTATTCCTAGAATACTATATTTTTAAATATCGGAGTAGATGAAACAGTTTCTGAACAAGCAGTGTCAAATGGACGACAGAATTATTGAAACACTAGTCACATAATTCGATGTTTTGGAAATAACGAGATCCATTCAGAAAAAAAAGAAACAAAGAGACTGAAGCGAATTTCCCGCTGGAATATCCACAGTTGAAGATAACTGAAAAATCATTTTTGTTACTAACTGAGGAACATCCCTGTAGATGTTACACACAGCTTCTTTATTAGTTCGCTAAAAACCGATGGTTACAATAGGAATAACAAGAAATTAACTCCGCCTCTTCAGCGGTGCCAGCTAAATACACTTCTGAAGTACAGGTTCCAACTAACCCTCTGGAGCCGTTACAGGGAAAAACTAGGACTTCAAGAACTGTTACTTGCTACGAAGCTTAACTTCTCGGAGTGACACAGACTTCTCCAACGGTACGTCGACGAGAGCTTAAGTTATGGACTGCAAGCAGTTGGCACACGACACGGCCAGCTCTCGCCGACGCGAACTGTCGGCAGATGTCCCTCGGTTGGCTTAAATAATCACTCTTCAGCTATAGTTTTTTTCTTATTGTCACTTCATCCCCCACGCCCCACTGGGCGAAGGAGAGGGGGGGGGGGCTGTAAGTGGTACAGTTAGTCTACACTTCAACCAATTGCAAATAAAAAACTAAATTAGAAGAAAACACAATCAACAGAAAGGCGAGACCCGGCTGCTGTGGAAGAGCGGTTCTAGGCGCTTCAGTCCGGGACCGCGCTGCTGCTGCGGTCGCAGGTTCGAATCCTGCCTCGGGCATGGATGTGTGTGATGTCCTTAAGTTAGTTAGGTTTAAGTAGTTCTACGTCTAGGGGACTGACGACCTCAGATAGTGCTTAGATCCATTTGAACCATTTTGAACAAAGGTGAGATCTTTACAATGAGTTTAAAACTTTGGTGTAAATAAAATGGATGTTTTCATATGCAGAGTAGTAGCGAAACGGCATTAGTAGCGCAATTTTCATATCAAATTGATATGCAAACTAATTAAATCGATATATTAATAACCACCCCCCACCCCCCGCCAGAATTTTGGCGGAATTTCGAATTTTGGCGGGAATTTTGAATTTTGGTGGGCATTTCGAATTTTGGCGGGAATTTCTTTGTCCCAGAGCTGTGCTACCATCCCACCCGATCCCCCACCCTGGAATTGACGAGAAATTAAAATTGGCAGTACCTTTTCCGGGACTCAAACCCTGCTGGTCCTGGATGGAAAACTCAAGTGCACCCTCTAACACATGGAAATTGTCCAGATGCGAGAGAGGAAGGTTAGGATGGTGTACTTTATTTATTTTGGTCGGGAAACTGACGCAAAGATCGATCCTAATTACGTAATTAATCACAATGATTGGTCCTAATGACACACTTTTATGCATAGCACTACACAAGGACGGCATAAAAGCGCAATACAGCACAAAAACTGACAATACCATAAAACTGGTGTTATCCTGCTGGGATAAAATTTTGCAATGCCACTCGAAACTAGCGACAGACACACTCAAACTCTACACTACACCTACAAACTGGCAGTAAAAAGGCTGGGGTGTAAGATACTATCTTCATTCTTTTCGGCGGGAAATACATTCAACTGATGAGATGCTGGTGTAGGACAGAGAGGAGTTTAAAAAGTGTATTACCTTTAAGCATACAGTATCTATTGCTGTTTGACATCAGAGTTCGCTACAGATGCCTGCTCAAAAAACCATCCTGCAGCCCAGGTAATTAAAGCCAATACGCACTACCACAACTGATGAAAAAGAATGCGTTCTTATTACACTTCGAAATTGTCGTGAAAAAGCCAGCGCTCGTAATGAATGGGTCATAATGCAGCACATGTAATGGGGAAAATCGTCGTCCTAAAAGAATGCAGAGGAGGCCGTAGTTGAATGTGCATTCTCCTCGATAGGCATCCACAAACTGCCGAAAATCGAGGCCCTCTTCCTCCCTCCCTCCATCCTCCTACGGGGGGGCACTAGCTCCTTCAAACGGCCAGCTGCTCTGACAGCTGCTTCGCGGCACCGGCAGGCACTGTCCACACGTTGCTGCCGCCCTTTGCGGTTACTGGCCGCATGCAGCATTCCACAATCTGGCTGCCACCTTACGGGGACGGTCCTAGACAACACAAAAGGGAAATTGAGTAGCATAACCCTGCCCATCCGGAGGACGCTCCAGATGGCTATTTCAAAAGCCGCGCCCTTTGCTGTTTTTTCTGCCGACCTGCATACGGCTACAGTCCTCAACAGGCCCTCGAGATATGCAGTATGCCTTTGATGTGACGCCCTTTAGTACAAAACGGAAATTTACAGGCATAGCCCCGCCCATCTGGAGAATGGTCCAGATCAGCACTCGGTTTTCCACCATTTGGCCACCACCTTAAGGAGACGCTCCTATGCTGACACAGTAGCGTGCATAGTCAACTAAACAATAGGAGATAAAAGGACGGCCGCCTCAAGTGCAACTTGTTCATCTAAAATATAGCGATAGAGCCCCACACTCTGTTTTTCCCATCATGACTTAGAGACCCGTGTCAGCGGCTGCTAAACCAACATTAATATGTTTCGGTCCTCTGGCATTCACAGAAAACTGAACATCGCATGGCATTAACCATGCAGTTACCACACCACACGCTTGTAGAAATAAAACACAGACGTGATGTTTCTCATTGACAAAAATGTGGAAGACATCGCAACATATGGAAACTGGAAGAATTTGCGGTATTGTAGAGCGCTTTCAGCAACTATTCGAAGGTACGGTTAATCTCATCTTCCCATCGAGAGGGTAGCGGATGTCTCGGTGCTCCATTTCGAAAAGTATTGTTCCTTCATTTTGCAGTCATGTAAATGATTGCTGTTCTAGTGTTGACCTTCGCTGGACGGTGCTGTTCAAAACACGCTTGAGGTAACACAAAGAGAGGTACTGTTATCTTACTGGTGAATAAGAATAAAAATAAAAACATGTGTAGGGTATCGCAGCATATGGAAATAGGACGAGTCTGTAGCAGTGAGGAACACTTCCAAACAAATGTATTAAGGTTATGACCTCTACATTTAATCCCAGGTTCCACAGCAACAAGCAGCAGATATCCAGTGTTCCGTCAAGGTTCCCTCCATCTCAACGGAGTGGTGTCAGTCAATCATTATGGGGTAATCAACAGCGTACCAAGTGGATGGTCCGGACTGGAAAGACGCCACCGATATGGAGCGATGTACTGTATGTAATACACACCACAGTTGATAGTGAGATCAATTTTAGCAATTTCACCCAGAAGTCGGAGACAGCAATATCCACCACATTCTGCAACCTGTGTGGTAACAGAGTGAGCTGAGTTAATGCTATAGGAGCGTGTTTTGACCAATTGGTGGAAATGGGAGCATGTTGTTGTAGCTCGGCCACTCACGTACGATGTGTCAGGTCAGCATCAAATGAAGCCTGCTCCTGCAACACAACGACAGTATGAACAGTTATGGTGGTTTTCTTGCTGGGAAAATTAGGAAGACTCAACATCGAAGCAGATCCGTGTCCCTCTCGATCCATTCACATCTATCACCCAAACGTTCTATCACCGTTATTATTTGCGATCCAGCAGAGAAAAATTATGAACTATAAAAGCTCCGTTAATTTCATCCGATAGATTTTTACCGCATCTCTCTTTTCGATATATCGTAGGCGAATACCATCTGCATGCCGGCATTGAGCATATTCGGCGATCCTATTAAATATACAGGTATTTATCCATTGGACCATGTGGCCAGTGATCGAAGTGACTTGCAAAGACCGGTGTAAAGTTTCATTGCCTGTACTATAAGAGAACCTTCTCCCACATGTTATCAGTCGCAGGAGAGGGACACTGTTTCGTTGTTTGATACACTGCTTTTTCTGCTGTAACACGCTTTTTACCTGCCATACATTTTTTTCTACCACGTGTTCGACGTCTGTGTCAGATTCTAAACTGTCATTAACACGTCTGCTCCATTGACTCCCCCAGGAAACTAGAAATCGCACGGTGTAAATCACATTATGTGTTAATCAACAGCGTACCTGGACTGTTGGGAAGGAAAAGACAACGTCGACGTACTGTAATAATAAGCATTATGGTAGATAGTGCGATCAATTTTAGCAATTTAAGCGTAATTTCAACACCGACCAATAATGCAGCAGCATGCTTACTAATTTCTGTATCATTGCTAAACAGCCCCTCCACTACTTTGCGAGTAGCATCACGAATGTAAGTAGATGACTGTGCAGTATGTTCATTGTTAATTCTTGAACATATACACCAAAGTATACCAGTCAGCGACCTACATACCTCTAGCACTTCGGTCATAAAGATAACTTATGACCTTTCTCTATGTGAATGGGAGTCACAGGGCATTCTCGCATTCTTAGGATAAAGTTAGAGACCGAAAGATCTCCTCGCATTGTCTTTGACCAACGATCCCTGCAGCTGACCAGAAGTAGACCGCTACATTCGACGTTTCGTGTAGGAACAGTGCAAAACGAGGCTGTAACTGCTGTCCCACACCCATCCAAGAGCACAAGATTTCTCCAGATGCGCGAATATCGAGGAGGTTAGCACCCCTTACTGGCGTACAACAGATATGAAACTGTTGTGATGGTATAACAGACGGTTAAGAACAAGAAACGGGTGGTTTTTATGCATTAGGGAGCTCCAGACCTTCGAATAGTTGCTGGGAGCATTCTACAATACCGCAAATTCTTCCAGTTTCCATATGTTGCGATGTCTTCCACATTTTTGTCAATGAGAAACATCACGTCTGTATTTTATTTCTACCAGCCTGTGGTGTGGTAACTGCATAGTTTATGCCATGCGATGTTCAGTTTTCTGTGAGAGCCAGAGGATCGAAATATGTTAATGTCAGTTTAGCAGCAGCTGACACGGGTCTCTAAGTCGTGGTAGGAAAAACAAAGTGTATGACGGCGTACACTGATTGGGTGTGTTACAACCGAAAAAACAATGTATTAAACTGCTTATGAAGGAACAATACATGAACACTCTTATGTGATTGATAATCTGTTGGATATGGTCATCCTAGAGTATAGGTGATGGAACTTTACACCGGTCTGTGGAAGCGACTTCGATCATGAACCACCTGCTCCAACGAACCAATACCTGTATATTTAATAGGATCGCCACGTATGTTTGGCTGATAGACATGGATGTACCCTGAAAGACACAGATCTCCTTCGGACTACTTGTATATAGTTTGGAGATGTGTCGCAAAATCTTTGTCCTTCCTCCATGGCGTGTAGTCTTCCTAATTTTCCCAACAAGAAACACCACCATAACTGCTTGTACTATCTCTTCGACTTCTTTGTGTCGCAGGGGAAAGCTTAGTTTGGCAACGTACACGGTTGGCAGAGCTATGACATCACGTTCCCATTTCCAATGAGTGATCAAAGTGCCCCTGTCGCATTAACTCAGCTCGTCCTGTTTCCCCACAGGATGCAGAAGGTCTTAGATATAGCACTTTCCGACTTCTGTACAGGTCAGACTTAAATTGGGACGATCACGTGGACTAAGCTGCAGGGATGGCTGGGCAGAGACTTAGGAGCTGTTACAAGATGCAGAGGGACTGTCTAAAAACAGCACTGGAGTTCTTGGTGTATGGGATCCTTAGCAGATAGGTTAAAAAAAAAGGTTGACTTGTATCGGGATATGAGAGTGGCATGAATTTGATCCGCCAGTAGCTGTAATCATTAAAAGACGTTTCTACATCCACCAACGTAGCGCAGCGGTAGCGTTTCTGCCTACTTTCATTCCAATTGATCCGTAGTGAGGAGGTCCTCCAGTAGCTGGAGGGGAGTGGGTATTGTGTGATTTTCATCATAATTGACAAGCAAGTCGCCGATGTGGCGTCAACTAAAAAGACTTGCAACATGGCAGCCAAACCCCGAAGGGGATATCGTGGCCAATAAATGCCATATGTTTATTTCATTTCATTTCTACAAGATACAACTTGCATACATGGTAGAAGAGAGAGACTTTATTTCAAATTGCAGACAGCATTTCTACCTGAAAGCATAACACTATCAGTGACTCGTGTCTGAAATGTCTGTAATACAAACATGCATGACAGTTTATTTACAGGCCCTGAACGCGAGAGACGCTCTCAGGTCGTGTAATTTGTTCAACAAGCTGGAAGAATTTGCTTAATATAGAACCTTTTTCTTCTTTGGAGTTTAAATTCTCACTTTTTATTTTCTCCAATGACGGTTTTGAAATAATGGGGACATTCTGTGACGATCGGGAGTTCTCGCATCATAGCGCTCGAAGTTCTTTTTTCTCTGATTTTGCGCAGGGTGGGCATGTCTCTGCTAATCATTTGTGATCGGTGGCTGTATACTTCCCTGGACGTCACAAAATAATGAGATGCGACTGCAATCAAACGTAAAAACTATACCGATTTTGCTCATAAAAATAAAATAAAATGGACTTTACCTATTTTTGTGGAAAGAGGACATTTATTATGGTCGCAAATGTGTTTTGCTTTTTTAAATAGATGCTTGATTATATAGATGTGGTGACATCACCAAATGGCGGGCTGCTGCAGGCGAGGGGGTGGGGGTACGTCTCTACTCAGGTGGGGTGGCATGTGGGTGCTCTATCGCTGTATTTTAGGTGAACAAGTTGCACTTGAGGCCCCCGTCCTTTTATCTCCTATTGTTTAGTTGACTATGCATGCTACTGTGTTGGCATAGAAGCGTCGCCTTAAGGTGGTGGCCAGATGGTGGAAAACTGACAGCTGATCTGGACCGTTCTCCAGATGGGCAGAGCTATGCCTGTAAATTTCCCTTTTATACTAAAGGGCTTCACATCAAAGGCAGACTGCACATCTCGAGGGCCTGTTAGGGTCTGTAGCCATACACGGGTTGGCAGAAAAACAGCAAATGGCGCAACTTTTGAAATAGCCATCTGGAGCGTTCTCCGGATGGGCAGGGTTATGCTACTCAATTTCCCTTTTGTGTTGTCTATAGGACCATCGCTTTAAGGTGGCAGCCAGATGGTGGAAAGCCAAGTGCAGCCAGCGACTGCAGAGGCTGGCAGCAAAGGGCGGTCGGTGGAGCAGCTGGCCATTTGAAGGAGCATGTGTCCCCTCATACGTGAATGAAGGGAGGGAGGGGTGGAGGGAGAGAGGGAGGGGTCTCGATTTTCGGCAGTTTGTGGACACCTGTAGAAGAGAACACACATTCAACTACCGCCTCCTCTGCAGTCTTCTAGGACGATGATTTTCCCCAGTACATGTGCTGCATTATGACCCATTCATTACGAGTGCTGGTTTTTTCACGACAATTTTGGAGTGTAATAAGAACGCATTTTTTTCCATCAGTTGTGGTAGCATATATTGGCTTTGATTATCTGGGCTGCAGGGTGGTTTTTGAGCAGGCATCTGTAGCGAACTCTGATGTCAAATAGCAATAGATACTGTATGCTTACAGTAAGACACTTTTTAAACTCCTCTCTGTCCAAAACCAGCATCTCATCAGTTGAACATACTTCCCACCAAAAAGAATGAAGATAGTACCTTACACACCAGCCTTTTTCCTGGCAGTTAGTAGATGTAGGGCAGAGTTTGAGTGTGTCTGTCGCTAGTTTCGAGTGGTATTGCGAAATTTTTCCCCAGCAGGATAACACCAGTTGTATGGTAGCGTCAGTTTTTGGGCTGTATTGCGCTTTTATGCCGTCTTTGTGTAGTGCTTTGCATAAGTGTTTAGGACCAATCTTTGTGAAAAATTACGTAATTACGATCGATCTTTGCGTCAGTTTCCTGACCAAAATAAATATAGTTCGGTACATTAACCTAACCTTCCTCTCCTGCATCTCAACAATTTCCATGTGTTAGAGGGTGCACTTGGGCTTTCCATCCATGACCACCAGGTTTCGAGTCCCAGAAAGGGCACAGCCATTTTTAATTTCCTGTCAATTCCAGGCGCCTCTGGTGATTTAATTGTGTTATGGGAGTACACTTGGTCTTTCTGCCCTGGACGACCTGGATTCGAGCCTTGGAAATGGCACCGCCATTTTTAATTTCCCATAAATTCCAAGTGTCTCTGGCGGTTGAATTGTGTTAGGGGGATACAATTGGTCTTTCCGCCCAAGAGGACCAGGGTTCGAGTCCCTGAAAGGGTACTGCCAATTTTAATTTACCATCAATTCCAAGTGCCTTGGGCTTTCCGCAGAGGAGGACCAAGATTCGAATCTTGGAAAGGGCACCACCATTTTTATTTCCCCATAAATTTCAAGTGCTTCTGGCAGTTGAATTGTGTTAGCGGGACACACTTGGGCATTCTGCCCAGGAGGACCAGGGTTCGAGTACCAGAAAGGTTACTGCCAATTGTAATTTCCCGCGAATTCCCAGGTGGGGGTTGGGGTGGGTCGTCAGCACAGCCCTGGGACAAAGAAATTCTCGCCAAAATTCGAAATACCCACCATAATTCGAAATTCCCACCAAAATTCGAAATTCGCGCCAATAGGGTAAGGTGGGGGGAGGGGGTACGAAGAGGAGAGGGCTGGGGCACACTTGCAGCTGAGAAAAACACATGTTGTCATCTGGGGGCAGGGGTGGGCGTGGTCGGGGGTGGGGGTGGGCGAGGGTTATTAATTGATCAATTTAATTAACTTTCATATCAATATGACACCAAAATTGCACTACAAACGTCCTTACCCTACTACTCAAACCTTTTGGATCAAACTGAAACAGGTGACAGCGAGTTCACAACTGTCAGATAGGAAACCAATTGACATAAATGTATATTCATTGCATTATGGAAATACACAGCGCACATGACATACCAACAACTTAGCCCACAGTAACTGTTCAAAGTGATGACCAACAGTCTCAATGCATGCTCGGCAACAATGCATGAAGTTCTGTCACTCTCTATCAAGGATCCCTTGTGTCTGTTGTACCAGGAGACAGGCAGCCTGGACCCTAGCAAGCAGGTCTTCGTAAGTGTATATAGGGGTTCAATACATCAACGTCTTGAAGTAACCCCAGAGGTAAAAGTCCTGAGGTGTGAGATTCGGTGATCGCACTGGCCGTGGGACAGGAAGGGTACATGCTGTTCAGGTGCTTGTGGACGTTAACATCGAAGTGGCCTGACACACCGTCATGTTGAAACCACATCCTTTCGCAGCGTGGGGTCTACACTATGTATACCCATCATATAACAAATAGCCATGCAGGGCAGCCACGTGGTCTAAGGTTTGCATGGCTCTTCCATTGGAGGTTCGGGTCCTCCCTTGGGCATGAGTGTGTGTGTTGTCCTTAGCGTAAGTTAGTTAAAGTTAGATTACATAGTATGTAAGCCTAGGGACTGATGATCTCAGCAGTTTTGTCGCATAGAACTTACCACAAATTTCCACACTTCCAAATAATAAATATGTTTTTCTGACCATTGGTTCCCTATCTCAATATATTATGGACCCACTATTGCCTGTTTCATAATGACCCAAAGGTTGGAGACAACCATTGTATATAAGAGATATGACTTTCTTTTCGACAAAAACACTAATTATAAAGGGTAAAACATTTAAATATGATGACAGAGACTGATATTTACAAGAAGCACTTTCCTGACACTAAAAGTGGAAGGACTTGCCCTGGGATAAATATCATGCTGTTGAAGGGGAAAAGGGTAGGGAAGAGATGTTCTACCCACTAGTCACTCTTGACCGGGTGGAGGTGTGGTTCTGTAGTGCGACCAACAACCTCTGTGGTCTGTAGCTCTTGGTGCACCTCCTGGTGGCCTGGAATTTATACTAGACATTCCCACATGTATACTACGAAACGTGTAAGCGTCATCTACTTTGACTCGTGTATCTGTCATGAGAGTACTGGTGCCCCAGGCCACCATAAAAATAATTTGAATATGTTCTGTGTCTGCAAAATTTATGTTAGATGTATCATTATGGGTCTAATACGATTTTATTTTAATTTTTTAAAAACATGGGACCACTTTAGCTGTAAGTCCTTTATTTATATGCACGGCTGGTTTCTCAGCTTTTAGCTGCATCATCAGGTGCAATAAAATCAAGTCATGTTCCAATCGAGGAAAGAGAATGGAATGACACACTGTTCACTGTCAGCAGTTCGCTATGTAGCAGATGTCAAACATAAAATTGCATAATATAACAGCATAATATGGACCTGATGATGGAGCTGAAATGCGATGAAACTTGTCCCTATAAATAAAGAAATCTTACCTCCTCAAAATGATATATTCAGGCTGTAGCTGCCCTGGTTGCAAAGTCTGCTGCGTATTATTTTAGAGCTAGACCCATAAAATGTTTCCCTGCACTTACATTTCGAATCAATAAAACATAAAAATCTTTATACACTTCTATGTTACATGGACAAAAAACAACAGACACATGGAAGGAAAAGTTGTCATTATGTTCGTGGGAACACTAACAAAAAAACGAAGTGTGGTTTGGTACATCATTGTTATGCCACATAAACTGATGGAAGGGGACTATGTTATAACATGCTGGAGGTGGAGATCTCTTCTGAGCAGCATGTTGCAAGGCATACCAGATATGTTCAATAAAGTTCATGTCTGGGGAGTTTGGTGGCTAGTGGAAGTGTTTAAACAGTGTTCCTGGAGTCATTCTGTAGCAATTCTGGACATGTGGGGGCACGCATTGTCCTACTGGGATTTCCCAAGTCCATCAGAATGCACGATGGACATGAATGGATGCAGGTGATCAGATAGGATGCTTACGTACATGTTACCTGTCAGAGTAGTATCTACATGTATCAGGGGTCCCATATCACTCCAACTACATACAACCCACTCCATTACAGAGCCTCCACCAGCTTGAACAGTCCCCTGCCAACCTGCAGGGTCCATGGATTCATGAAGTTGTCTCCACACCCATACACGTCCATCCACTCGATGCGATTTGAAACAAGACTCGTCTGACCAGGCAACCTCTTTCCAGTCATCAACAGTCCAATGATGATGTTGACGGGCCCAGGAGAGGCATAAAGCTTTGTGTCACACAGTCATCAAAGGTACACGAGTGGGCCTTCATCTCCAAAAGGCCATATCAATGGCATTTCATTGAATGGTTCGCATACTGACACTTGTTGATGGCCCAGCATTGAAATTAGCAGCAATTTGTGGAAGGGTTGCACTTCTGTCACATTGAATGATTCTCTTCAGTTCATCACTGGTCCCATTCTTGCAGAATATTTTTGTGGCCCCAGCAATGTCAAAGATTCGATGTTTTACCAGATTCCTGATATTCACAATACACTCGTGAAATGGTCGTACGGCAAGTTCAGCACATCACCACCACCTTGGGGATGCTGTGTCCCATCGCTTGTGCGTTGGCTATAACTCCGTGCTCAAATTCACTTAAATCTTGATAACCTGCCATTGTAGCAGCAGTAACTGATCTAACAACTGCGTCAGACACTTGTCTTATACATGCATTGCTGACCACAGCGCCATATTCTGCCTATTTACAGATCTATGTATTTGAATGTGCATGCTTATAACAGTTTCTTTGGCGCTTCAGTGTATAATGAATGTCCTGAAGGGCACTTAGAGAGTTTTGGTAGCAAGAGGTACCACATCTGCTCTAGTGCCCTCAAAATCACATATAATTAAGCCTCATACGCTGTGAATGTTTGAGGTAAGTGAAACTTAAAAACATATTCTGGAAACAACACAATGCATCCAATAGAATTTCCCTGCTTAGTCCCATGAGTGTAAACTATAATACAATCAGTGCTTGGATAAAATTTAGTAAAACATCAATTTAAAAACATAGCCTGAGATATGATTCTTTTTGTACACTGACAAATATAAAATAACTCAGGGTCTCCTTATTAACCATGGTGACAAATGACTCCAACCTCTATGAAGAACAGAAATATGGTCAGCACTATCAACCACTAAGTCTTGAATGGCCTCGTTGCTTGTGGTCTATTTCTGAATAGGCACGCCATTGGAGGGCAAGTAATGGTTTTGAATGCTGCTGATTGTGAGGTGCATACATACCAAGGTGGAATTGCACAAAACACCTTGTAAAAGGTGAGCAGACACATTCAGTCTGCTCTCCCTAACCTGTGGATGATTCATTTTAAAATAATCCGTGTCTTTAGGCCTTTACATTCTTCAGATGTGGTAACCTTAGCTGCCCAAATGTGAGACCCAGAAACCTCACTGAACTTTAAAAACTGATAACAGTGTTCCTCATTTTAAGAACAGCCAGGTTAATAGGATGAATTAGACAATAAAAACAAACCCATTTCACTGAAGAAAATTTAATACTTGTGCAATCTGCCAACTCCTCCAATAATTTTATGGCCAGGTTAATAGGGTGACTTAGACAATTAAAACAAACATATTTTGCTGAAGAAAATTTAAAACTTGTGCAATCTGCCCACTCCTCCAACAATCTTATCATTAGCTGCACCTGACAACTGGTCGTTGTAAGTTTGGATAATAAGCAGAGCATGGTAAAGTCATCTGCAAACAATGAACATCAAACAGGAGACTTTACCATGGATGCAATACTGTTGATGGCAAGAGCAAACAGAGTCACAATGAAAGCAGACCCTTGAGGGACACCTTTATCTTGCTTCAATTGTGCAGGAAGAGCATTGTTGACCCAAGATATAAAAAATTGTGTGGGAAGAAAAGACCATATGAATATTGGTAGTCATCTTTGGAAGTTCCATTTGTGGGGCTGCCCTCGGATGTTATTGCTTCCAAGCAGTGTCGTAGATCCTTTGAAGATCGAAGAAGATATCTATGAGGTGTTGTCTGCATAGGAAAGAATACTGTATGTCTGCATCCTGCAGGACAAGGTTGTTGAGGGTTGATTGATGCCTCTGAAACCTGCACTAGTAGTGACCGAGTACACTGAAGTGACAAAATCATGGCATACCTCCTAATATCATGTCAGACCTCCTTTGGCCTGACATAGAGCATGACGTGAACTCAGCAAGTCATTGGAAGTCCCTTGCAGAGCGATGCTGCCTCTATAGCTGTCATAATTGTGAAAGTGTTGTTGGTGCAGGATTTTGTGCATGAACTCCCCTCTCAATTACGTCCCATAATTGTTCAATGGGATTCATGTCAAGCGGTACAGGTGGCCAAAATATTTGCTCTAGTATCCAATTGATATGGTTCTGAGCCCATGAGAGATGCTGCAGGGGATGTCGTGCTGTAAGCAAAGATACTCATGTCGGTTGTCTGCTGCCACAGCCCATTAGTGCCAAATTTTGTTTCACTTCAATAATGTACATGTTTATTGTACATCCCACACTGATTTCTGCAGTTATTTCATACAGTGTCGCTTGGCTGCTGGCACTGACAATGCTACAAAAATACTGGTGCTCTCGGTCGTTAAGTGAAAACCGTTGGTTACTGGGTTGTCCACGGTGAGAGGTAATGCCTGAAATGTGGTTTCTCAGCATGCTCTTGACACTGCAGATCTCTGAATATTGAATTCCCTAACAATGTCTGAAATGAAATGTACCATGCATCTAGCTCCAACTACCATTCCATGTTCAGAGTCTGTTAATTCCCATCACGGATCACAATCACATACGAAACCTTTTCACACGAACCACCGGAGTACAAACAACAGCTCCTCCATTGCACTGTCCTTTTATACCTTGTGTATGCAATACTACAGCCATCTGCATATGTGCATATTACTATCCGTTGACTTTTGTCACCTCAGTGTAGTTTCTGTGATTATAGGACCCAAGTCAGACACCAGTTGGTAGGGATGGGAGGATTACCTTTCCACCTGCGTGAGGCACTGTAACATGTTATATTGGATTTTATCCTTACCCAGTTCAGTCTTTGTGATCTGAGACAATGCATACTCAAGCTCCCTCACAGGAAAGGGGGTAGTTGTAGTCCTCACTGTTGTTGATGGAAATTCCAAGCATTCCTCTCTATTAAAGCCCAATGACAAGGGGAAAGCTGGGGACAGTGATCAAACTGAAGTACTATGCCTGTGCACTGTGTACAGATGTAAATTGGAGACTCCGCTGCCTCAGCACAGCAGTGTCTTGACACAGTTGTCAAATATATTTCTTATGGCTTCCCATACCTTCGAAGAGCTAGTGGAACAATTTACTTATTCTAGAAATACTTGCTGTGACCTCATCTAGCTCTGCTTGATTGTCCTTTGTGCCTTTGCCCCCATGACCCAAAGGCCTGTGAAATTCATAACAGATGGTTGGCATCTACACTATCATAAGGCCAAGTGTCTAAACCTGCTTGCGGAGAGACACTAACAGTTCCATCATGGGACATTTCACTTCTGAATTTGGTCTAATGACTTCAGGATATATGCATCAGCAGCACAGTGGACCATGCTGATAATGTGAACCACCCACTTCTGGTTGGTATCTCAGTGTTCAATACAGCTAGTTAGCTGTACACCATCAAATTTGCTCTGCTAAGCATTCACCGTGGTGGCTTCCTTTCAGAGATAGCTCTATCTTAGAGGTGGATCCAGACTTCCCACTACCCAATGAGCAGCTTCTATAAGGGTTGGAAGACAGAAAGCAGGGTCTATGGTGAGAGAATGATCACATTGCAAACCTTTGCCAGTAATTGCCCTTCCTATGTGGCATTTACAGCAGGGGCTGTAGTGTTGCTTATTTCTGGAATTTGCATTGAAACAATAAATGTGTGTTGCTACCAGAATAAAGAAGGCATAAATCTTCTGACACAAGGACGTTTTTGACAACTGGAGGCTCAGCATGAGCATTTCAGAAACTGCACAACTTGTCAGGTGTTCGAGGAGTGCTGTGGAGAGTGTCTTCAAGTGCTGTGGTGAGTGTCTTCAACACATGGCAAACGCAAAGTGAAACCTTGTCCAGGCGTCATGGGGTTGGTGGCCAGTCCAGATGTTAGACATCATAGGCTGAGCAAGTGGTCAACTTTGATGGGACTAACATCAGACTTAAAGCTGGGTAGAATACAAGTTTGTCTGAACACATAGTGCACCGAACACTCCTAATGATGGGCCTCTGCAGCCAACAACCCAAACATGTGCCAGTGTTAACACCACGACATCAGCAATTATGACTGAAATGGGAACATGACCCTCAGCACTGTCTGTTGGTGCAGTGACAGAGCATTGCTGCATGGTCTGATGAATCCTAATACCTTCTTCATCATGCCAATGGGAGGGTGTGAATCTGTTGTCTCACAGGGGAACAGTTCCTTGACACCTGTACTGTGAGATGGAAACAAGCTGGCAGTGCTTCCATTAGGCTCTGGGGAACATTCACGTGGGCATCCATGGCTCCAGTGGAGCTCGTTAAAGGCACCATGAAGGCCAAGGAGTATCATACACAGTTTGCAGACTGCATGCACCCTTTCATGAAGATAATGTTTTACAATAGCAGTGGCATTTTTCAACAATATAATGCATCATATCACAAGGCCAGAAGTGTGACAGAATCGTTTGAGGAACACAGTGGCAAGTTCCAATTCATATGCCCCCAAACTCACCAGATCTGCACCCAATCGAACACATCTGAGTTGTGACTGAACGTAGCATCAGAGCTCGTAGTTCTCCTCCCCAAAATTTAGGGAAATTAAGTGAACTGTGTGTGTAGCTGTGGTGCCAACTTTCTCTAGTGACATATGAAGGCCCCATTTCTTCCATGCCACAATGCATCTCCACTATTATCCATCCCAAAGGCGAACATACTGGCTATTAGGTAGGTGGTCATAATGTTCTGACTGATCAGTGCATGTTGAAACCAGTCGTTAAAAATAAAGACAAATTTATGTGATCTCAGCTACTGAAAGTTTTTTAAGTAATGAATCGAGGCATATCCTACAACCCCATTCATACTCCACCCACACAAATCACAAAGACAAAATTAGACTAGTTACAGCACACAGAGAGGCACTGACACAATTGTTCTTCCTGTCCCATGTACATGAATTGAACAGAAAAAGCCCTAATAACTGATACATTGGTAAATATACTCTGCAACACATTTCAGGGTAGTTTTCAGACTACAGAAGTAGATGTAGTGCCCATTTTGAGATGGCTGTCTTGCAAGCACTCACCAAAAGTACAACAAACAGTAGTGACATCAAAATGACCCTTATATTTACTTCTTCAGTACAGATCAAAATAGACACTGTGTCCCATGTGGAGCTTTCTTCAACACTGAAAATAATGCCGTGAGAGATCAATTGAGGTATTTAGTACAGAAGGTAGACAGAAAGCAAACTGACCTTGTTACTATTTGTTCACTTTCCCTCTGTGCATACAGAATCCTGCACCAGCCTTCACTTGTGGACACAAGTGACTATTAAATTGGTTACTCAATAGTATGCCTAGTTCCTGACACAGTGAATGATATAGATAAAGTAGTAAAGAGACAAAAATCAGTTATTCTTATATAAGATCATATTTCTCTGGTTTTTCAGCACACAAAAACATACGACTTTTCATTACGCACGGAGGATTCCTGAGTACACTTGAAACAGTGTACCATGGTGTGCCTGTGATTGGAATTCCTGTGTTCAGTGATCAAGATCTTAACATGCTTCAAGCAGAATCCAAAGGATATGGAATCAGACTACGTTTGAATAACATAACCTCAGAGACATTTTACTGGGCAATTACGGAAATACTCAATAATCCTCGGTAAGTGGTCATTCAATTCCTATGGGAAACAAAACTAACAATGCAATTGTCCCATTTTGTTAAGGAGGAGGTAGGAGCAAATTCCCTTTACAAGCAACAACAACTGTAAAATTAATGTGTATTTTGTGATAATAATTAACAGTACCCATTGTGTCACTGTGATGTCTCCTTGTGACATACTACTCTCAATTTGGACATCAGAAATAATGGACAACATGGTCCTAATTTGAATCATTTGTTTCTTATATATATAAATTATCTTCTTCTTTTGCATTGTCCTTTCTACTAAGAGGAAAAACACTGTACTCATTCTCATAGCATCTACACAGGTAGTGGGGGCTGTGTAGAAGGGACTGGGCACTTTTTTAAGTTAGAGGGTCTCAGGAAACCACAAAAGGGGTGTCCGTCTAAAAGGGGGCAGGTGAAACAGAGTAACATAATTGTAGAAACGATCAGTATTGTAGTTGTAAATTGTCATGAGTGTGTAGGGAAAGAACCATTCCTGCGAAATAGTATGGGTAGAGTTTATACTTGACAGTCAGACTAAACTATTAACTGTATCAGAAGATACAGTTGCTGAACAGTTCAAAGAAAACTTGAGTCTCATTTCAAATAGGTACCCCATTCATACAATTATAGTCAGTGGCGACTTCAATCTACCCTTGATATGCTGGAAAAATTATACACTTAAAGCTGGCGGCAGGCATAAAATGTCTTTCTTCCAAAATTGTACTGAATGCTTTCTCAGAAAATTATTTTGAACAATTAGTTCATAAGCCTACTCAAATCATAAATGGTTGTGAAAGCTTACTTCACCCCTTAGCAACAAATAATCCTGGACAAATAGGGAGTATCATGATGAATACAGAGATTAGCGACCAAGATGCAGTTGCAGCTAGGCTGAATACCGTAACACCCACAACCATAAAAAAGAAATGCAAAGTACATCTATTTAAAAAAGCTGATAAAAATGCTCTTAATGCCTTTTTAAGAGAAAGTCTCCACTCCTTCTGATCTGATCACATAAGAGTAGAAAAGATATGGAATGATTTCAAAGAGATAGTATTGATTGAAATTGAGAGACATATACCACATAAATTAATAAGTTATGGAACTGATCCCCCATGGTACACAAAATGGGTCAGATCGCTGTTTCAGAAGTAATGAAAAAAGCATGCCAAATTTAAAAGAATGCAAAATCCCAAAGATTGGCAAAGCTTTGCAGAAGTTCAAATTATAGTGTGTGCTTCAATGCGAGATGCTTTTAATAATTTCCACAATGAAACTCTGTGTCGGACTCTGGCAGAAAACCCAAAGAGATTCTGGTCATATATAAAGCACACAGTGGCAAGACTCAACAATACCTTCACTGTTTGATAACACCGGTGAAGTCACTGATGACAATGCCACCAAAGCACAGTTATTAAACATGGTTTTTTGAAACTCCTTCACCAAAGTAAATATTCCCGAATTCTAATCAAGAACAAGTGCAAAGATGAAAAACATAGAAGTAGATATCCTCGGTGTAGCAAAGCAGCTTAAATCACTTAATAAAGGCAATGCTTCTGGTCCATATGGTATACCAGTCAGGTTCCTTTCAGAGTATGCAGATACAATATCTCCATATTTAGCAATTATATACAAACGCTCACTCACAGAAAGTTCCATACCTAAAGACTGGAATGTTGCTCAAGTCACACCAATACGCAATAAGGGAAACATTCACACGAGTACCAAAAGAAATCTGCTAAATTTTGATTATGTGATAAGTCACACAAATCTGAAGGCTGTAAATACTACTAAATACATAGGGATTACAATTACAAATAACCTAAATTGGAACGATCACATTGATAATGTTGTGGGTAGAGCAAACCAAAGACTGTGATTCATTGGCAGAAGATGCAACAGATCTACTAAAGAGACTGCTTAAACTGCACTTGTCCGCCCTATTCTGGAGTACTGCTGTGCAGTGTGGGATTCGTATCGGGTGAGACTGATGGATAATATTGAAAAAAGGGCGGCTTGTTTTGTATTATTGCGAAATAGGGGAGATAGTGCCACAGACATGATACATGAATTGGAGTGGCAATCATTAAAACAAAGGCATTTTTCATCACGACGGGATCTTCTCATAACATTTCAATCACCAGTTTTCTCCTCCAATTGTGAAAACATTCTGCTGGCATCCACCTACATGGGAGAAATGATCATCACAATAAAATAAGAGAAATCAGGGCTTGTTTTTCCCATGCGCCGTTCGAGAGTGGAATGGTAGAGAGACAGCATGAAGGTGGTTCATTGAACCCTCTGACGGACACTTAATTGTGAATAGCAGGGTAATCACGCAGATGTAGATGTCATACAGAAAAGATAATATAAGAAATATATAAAAACATCAGTAGATAGTTCAAGGCAAATCAAATACCATTAACTTTTGATGTGAATAAGTAAATTAAATTCATAGTTTTTTACCACTAATTTTTGGGACTACAGTTAGATAAAATTTTTGAGTTAATATGTAAAATAAGGGAAAGATAACCACTCACCTTTAGCAGACTGAAGTGTAGCACATAGAAACATGTAACAGAAAAAAGTATTCACACTAGCTCTTGAGCTACACATTCCCACATGCATGTGTGTTTGAGAATCTGTGTGGTTGTGTGTGTGAATGAGGGAATTTTTGCCAGAGAAAGCTAGTGTGAATACTGTTTCCTGTTGTTGTTTCTATGAGCCATACATTAGACCACTGGAGGTGAGTGGTTGTATTTCCCTTATTTTACTTAGTATTCCAGCCAGGAATTTCCATTGTTGTTACACATTTACAGGGATATCATCACAGAATGTTGTCAAGAGAACCTCCCCCCCTCCCCCCCCCCCAAAAAAAGCGTTTTGTTATTATCAACGTTGCTCTTTTCTCAAAGAATTTTATGAAGTAGTATAGAAAGTAGTCAGGTATATGGATAAAGAGGTATTTAACAGCTTACCAGAGCATATTAAATGCCTTGTGGATAATATAGTGGAGTTTGTAGTTGAATTCATGAGCTCCTTTTTCTCAGTTGAAGAATAGTAACACAGTGGCTCTTTAAGATGAGTGAGTTAGGTCACTCTACAACTCATATTATCACTGTAATAATAATACATCATAATTAGTTAAATTTTCAATTGAACTGCCAGGGCTGGTTAAGGAACATTTTTCTGAGATGCGACTTATCTTTGTTAACTTCCCCCTCTTTCATGTGTCAATTTTTTCTACTAATTATGATACACACCTTATACAAATATTGCACTTGGGTACCCCTCCCAGCTTGGCAGCCATGGGGCTGCTAGTAATTGTGATACATTCTGTATAGAAATCTTACAATTGTTGCGCCTATGGTGGCCCAAGTTGTAGCTTTTGTTGCTTGGGCCTTAAAACAGCTCTGTGCAATGTATTTAAATATAATGCCCATTTCTTATTTCTTCCCACACTCTATGATCAATCTCATCAGGATCCATTAAATACGGCTCATGTAATCTAACACTGAACTGCTTTCTGTGGTGTAGCTGCTATTCAGTGATGAAAATAATAGCAGAATACAGAAGCAGATGGAGGATGGTAAGAAACCAGGTGACAGATTGGTATTGAAGACTACATATACACATATTTTTAACCAAGGAATAGTTATATTCATTTGGACCCAAAATCTGATATAATATTTCCAGTTTACACTTTCTGTGTCTGATGATACACCATGCATGTACATATTTACTTTGAGGCTGTGGGTTTGCCAACAGGTACCAAACAAAGGCGAAGGACCTGTCCCGCCTGTACCATGACAGGCCTCGAACTCCCATGGAGGAACTTGTGTACTGGACAGAGTATGTAGCACGCCACAAAGGAGCCTCACACATGAGATCTGCAGCTGTGGATCTTAGCTGGTATCAACTGTGCCTGCTAGATGTCATCATCTTCATGCTAACAATTGTCGCAGTGGTTGCGAGTCTTCTAGTGATAATATTAAGAGTTGTTCTCAGGTTCCTGTTCAGTAGTACACCCAAAAACATTGCTGAAAATGGCATTAAGAAAAATCTGAAGAAGAAGCAGTAAGAGTGGATGAATATTAAACATGTACAAACTCGTTTTTGATAAAATTGCTGCACTTTTTAAATATATATATTTTTACATTAAACAGAAACAATACACTTCTGTTTTACCAGCCTTTTCCATAAAATAGTTTTCCTTTACATAATAGTTCACAATGTCTGCAAGCTAATGGATGGATCCTGCTACATACATTTCGGATACTATAAGAGGATCAAACAAAACATTAACATGGGGCTATATTTCATGGAGGAAGCAGACTAAGGTGAGGTACAATTTATATGCTATGTATCCCCCTTTTATAACAACAGATGTTATTACATTGCTTTAGTACCTTTATATTCATTTTTAACACTAATACGTGTTTTCATGGTAATGCCATTATCAGATGGATTAAGATACTTTTACATTATTGCATTTGTTTGTGACATACACATGTGTTGTCTATTTAACAAACAGCACAGTGGCAGGGAGAGGTTGTACATCATCTTGCACTGGTGGAGAAAGTGCTGAAAGCACTTACACACTTTTCTACACATATGGGAAAATTATGCTTACTACACTTTTGGATATATATATCTGCTGTGTGCTGACACAACAGACTCCACATGTGTGTCACTGTACACTTTTCAATGTCACAATATATTGCAACATTGAAAACTTTGAAATGCAAATATGCACCCAACAGACAATACATGTGTAGGTCACAAGAAAATTCAACAATGTAAAGATCTTAATCCACCTTATGATGACAGCATGATCATCAAAGAGCATTAACAATAAAAGTCACTGAAGCAGGATATCAACAATTCTTTGTAAATTATCTAATCAGTCTCAGCTCTTAACGTGGAGTCCATTATGGAGAACCTATGATGTGAGTTCCAAAAATTTTGGGAATTTTGTAATTCTGCATGTTGTATTATTCTGACTGGCACGAGTTTTTTGTTTCTGTCTCGATAAATGTATCAGAGAACATGTCTGTACAGTGTGTAGCTCAACAAAGGATTTTTCTGAAAGCTAGTAAGTTTTCTTTCCCTTTTGTATATGCCTGTCAACAATGGTACCAACTGGCCTCCGTGTCATCCTCAGCCCAAAGGCATCACCAGTCACTGATATGGAGTGGCATGTGGTCAGCACACCACTCTCCCGGCTGTATGTCAGTTTACGAGACCAGAGCAGCTACTTGTCAATCAAGCAGTTCCTCAGTTTGCCTCACCATGGCCGAGTGCATCCTGCTTGCCAACAGTGCTTGGCAGACCAGATGGTCACCCATCCAAGTGCTAGCCCAGCCTGACAGAGTTTAACTGCAGTGATATGATGGTAACTGGTGTTACTACTGCCGCAACGCCTGCTATTCAGTGAGCAGTCTCCTTTACGCCTAAATTATTTAGTCATATAAGATGTATCATTTGTTGTCAGCTGTCAAAAAGTTTACATGTGGTTGAATTTATTAGTGATTATTTTGTATAAGTGTTGCTGTAAGACACAATAAAGTGGACCACAGATTTATAAATGTTAAGTACTGCTTTTTGTGAATCTTATGCGCATAAAACAAGGGCTGCTGACCTCGCCATTGGTGGAGAGGCTTTTTTACCTCAGTGATACAGACAGCTGTATCATATGTGCAATCACAATGGAATGTTATCTGTTGAGATGCCAGACAAACTTGTCATTCCTGAAGAGGAACAGCAGCCTTTTCAGTAGTTGCAGGGGTAACAGTCTGGATGGTTGACTGATCTGGCCTTGTAACAGGAGCCAAAATGGCCTTGCAGTGCTGGTACTGTGAACAGCTGAAAGCAAGGGGAGACTATTGCTGTAATTTTTCCTGAGGGCATGCAGCTCTATTGTATGGTTAAATCATGGCATCCTCTTGGATAAAATATTCTGGAGCTAAAACAGTCCCCTATTCAGGTCTCCAGGCAGAAATTACTCAGCAGGATGTCATCAGGAGAAACAAAACTGACATTCTATGGGTCAGAGTGTGGACTACCCAATAATTCCTTAATCAGGCAGGTAGGTTAGAAATTTTAAAAAGGGAAACAGACAGTTTAAATTTAAATATAGTGGGTGTTAGTGAAGTTCGGTGGCAGGAGGAACAGGACTTCTGGTCAGTTGAATATTGGGTTATAAATACAAAATCAAATAGGGGTAAAGCAAGAGAAGGTTTAATAATGAATGAGAAAATAGAAATGTGTGTAAGCTACTGAGAATGCATTATCATAGCCAAGATATGCACAAAGTCCACACCTATCACAGTAGTACAAGGTTGTACCAACTAAATCCACAAATGATGAAGAGAGTGAAGAAATGTATGATGAGACGAAAGAAATTATTCGTATAGTTAATGGAGACAAAAATTTAATTGTGATGGGGGACTGGAATTCGATTGTAGGAAAAGGAAGAGAAGGAAAATCAGTACGTGAATATGGATTGGGGGAAAGGAATGAAAGAAGAAGTCACCTAGTAGAATTTTGCTCAGTGCTTAATTTAATCATTGCTAACACCTGATCTAAGAATCATAAAAGAAGGAAGGTTATATATGTGGAAGAGAACTGGAGACACCAGAAGATTTCAGACTGATTACATAATGGATAGACAGAGATTTATGAACCAGATGTTAAATTATAAGATATTTCTAGGTGCAGATGTGTACTCTGACACAATTTATTGATATGAACTGTAGATTACAACTGATGAAATTGCAAAAAGGTATGAAATTAAGGAGATGGGGCCCGAATAAGTTGAAAGAACCAGAAGTTGTTGAGAGTTTCTGAGGTAGGATTGGGTAACCGTTGACTAGAACAGGGGAAAAGAATACAGTAGAAGATGAATCGATAACTTTAAGAGATGAAATAGTGAAAGCAGCAGAGGATCAAATAGGTAAACAGACAGGGCCTAATGGAAATCCTTGGATAACACAAGATACATTGAATTTAATTGATGAAAGAAGAAAATTTAAAAATGGAGCAAATAAGACAGGTGAAAGGAAATACAAATGTTTAAAAGATGAGATTGCAATAAAGTGCAAAATAGCTAAGCAGAAATAGCTAGAGGACAAATGTAAAGATTTAGAAGCATATTCCACTAGGTGAAAGACAGACACTGCATACAGCAAAATTAAACAGGCCTTTGGGGAAAAGAGAAACAGCTGTATGAATATCAAGAGCTCAGATCATAAACTAGCCCTAAGCACAGAAAGGAAAGGTGAAAGGTGGAAGGAATATATATAGGGTCTGTACGAAGGAGGTGATCTTGAAGGCAATAATATGCAAGGGGAAGCATATGTAGATGAAGATGAGATGGCAGATATTGTACCACGAGAAGAATTAGACAGAAGAAACTCTTCCATCTGGTGTGCAAGATTTATGAGACAGGCATAATACCTCAGACTTCAAGTAGAATGTAGTAATTCCAATTCCAAAGAAAGCAGCTGCTGAAAATTACCAAACTATCAGTTTCATAAGTCATGATTGCAAAATACTAACACAAATTCTTTACAGAAGAATGGGAAAGCTGGTAGAAACAGACATTGGGAAAGATCAGTTTGGATTCCGAAGAAATGTGGGAACACGCACGGCAATAATGACCCTATGACTTACCATAGAAGATAGGTTAAAGAAAGCCAAGCCTAGATTTATAGCATTTGTAGACATAGAGAAAGCTTTTGAAAATGTTGACTGGAATACTCCCTTGAAATTCTGAAGGTATCAGGGGTAAAATACAGGAAGTGAAAAACTATTTGCAACTTTTACAGAAAGCAGATGGCAGTTATAAAAGCAGAGTGACATGAAAAGGAAGCAATGATCAACATGGCAATGAGACATGTTTGTAGCCTATTTCCAATGTTATTCAATCTGTACATGGAGCAAGTAGTAAAGGAAACCAAACAAAAATTTTGAGGAGGAATTAAAGTTCAGGGAGAAGAAATGAAAACTTTGAGGTTTGCCAATGACATCGTAATTCTGTCAGAGACAGCAAAGGACTTGGAAGATCAGTTTAATGGAATGGACAGTGTCTTGAAAGAATGATATACGATGAACATCTGTGAAAGCAAAACAAGGATAATGGAATGTAGGAAATTAAATCAGGTGATTCTGACAGAATTAGATTAGAAAATGTGACACATAGAGTAGTAGATGAGTTTTGCTATTTGGGGGAGCGAATAACTGATGCTGGTCAAAGTAGAGAGGATATAAAATGTCAGCTGGCTATGGGAAGGAAAGCATTTCTGAAGAAGAGGAATTTGTTGGCATTGGACATAGATTTAAGTGTTAAGGAGTCTTTTCTGAAGGTATGTGTCTGGAGTGTAGCCATGTATGAAAGTGAAACATGGACGATAAGTAGTTTGATAAAAAGAGAATTGAAGCTTTTGAAATGTAGTGCTACAGAAGACTGTTGAAGATTAGATGGGTCAATCAACGTAACTAATGGGGAGGTACTGAATAGAATTGGGGAGACAAGAAATTTGTGGCACAACTTACCAAAAGAAGGGATTGATTGATAGGGCACATCCTGAGACATCAAGGTATCACCAGTTTAGTATTGGAGGGAAGTATGGGGGTAAAAATCATAGAGGGAGACCAAGAGATGAATAGAGTAAGTAGATTCAGAAGGCAGAAGGATGTAGGTTGCCATAGTTAGTCAGAAATGAAGGGGCTCATCCAGTATAGAGTAGCAGGGCCAAACCAGTCTCTGGACTAAAGACCACAGCAACAACAAGTTCTGAAGAAGGTTGTTGAAACACTGAAGACAATGAGCACCCTGGATGCCCCAGCACGTCATCATCTAATGCAATTATCAACAAAGTGAAAGAAAAGATTATGAACTATTGCTGAATCACCACATTTCAGAGAAGTTGTTGATGATGTTAGCTTATCAACTGGCACATACCACAAAATTTTTTGCTTGTTTTGGGTACGAAATGTGCGGGGCCAAAATTGGTTCCAAAACTGTTGAATTTTGAGCAAAAATTGCGGCAAATGCAAGTTGCTCAGGAGTCAAAGTTGAAGTCAACAACAAAGCAGAACTTCAGAAACACGTCGTAACAGATGATGAAACATGAGTTTATGGACATAATGTTGAAACTAAGGCTGAGTAATCCACATGGAAGCATTCTGAATTGTCAAGACTGAATAAAGTTCAACAAGAATGGTCAAATATGAATGTTATGCTCTCTGTGTTCTACAATTGTAATGACATAGTGCATCATGAGTTCTTAGCACAAGGCTGAATAATCAATAAGCAGCA
Organism: Schistocerca serialis cubense; assembly: GCF_023864345.2. Taxonomy (NCBI): domain Eukaryota; kingdom Metazoa; phylum Arthropoda; class Insecta; order Orthoptera; family Acrididae; genus Schistocerca; species Schistocerca serialis. Next base: position 124,989,263 of record NC_064646.1, read on the forward strand.
TTACTTACACTTTCAATAATGTTTGCACAGTAAGTATGCTGTGTGTGAAGGTAATTGTTATGAGCCACATCAGGCCTGTTACATTGACTCAGCTGTTATCTTGGTCTTTCTTGTTGTTTACTATCGGAACTCTGTCTGGCATATGATGACTTCGGCTTCTCTTACCAGTTTACCATATGATACTCTGGTCAGTATTTAGGTTCAGGGTATTCACAGCTCTGCTACTTACACTTGTGAATGCCAACTTTTAAATGTATGTTCTACTGTGCTACTAAATTGGTAATGAGGACCTTACTCAGAGTGCAACAGATATATGAAAATGTTGTATGAACAATTTATGGACTTGTGGACACAGCAGGTAAACTGTTTTGATGATGCAAACAAAATGCGAGGTACCTATCTGCACCGTTTTCTTCTCCATTACAAGGCAAGTAATATTTCAGATCCCAAATGTCAAAGTGCTTTGTCATTGCCTTCAGACAGAAAGTTATACTATGTGGTTCATTAAGTTGTGACTGTCAGTCCATTTGAAGAATCATGTGATTTGCTGACCTATCATTTCTACAACAAACTCAAGTTGTAGCTGCAAGACTCATATTTGATTAATATGTAAAAAGTTTTGTCAGTATTATGTAGCATGGATCACAGATCTGCGAGGCCTCTAGTGACAATGGAACTTTCCTTGCAAAGCCAAATCACTAATTAGGAGATTTGGATCCAAGGCATTGGGATCATCAGGCCCAACCCTCACTGATATTTTTAAAACTTCCTAAGTATTTGAAATTGCATTCTTAGAACAGCAACCATCTGCTGATAAATTAAAGTTAACACAAATGGCAGTACATCAGCAATGTAACTGGTTACCATATGACGACATTAAGCTATCATCTTCTGACACCACCGCTAGCCAGCATAGCCACAACAGGCAATGAAGTAGGTAGAAAGCAGTGCTGTCGCTCAATGGTAAATGCTCAGGAAACTGAGCTTAAGAGTAGGACGTCAATCTCATCCAACCTATATCAGATAAAAGCTGCCTTTCACATAGTTTCTGTCAACCAAATACAGTAGCTTAGAGCTGGAAATCACGTCTGGATTGTCATTGCAGGCATCAATCCCTACATGGTGACGCACTATGTCATTCCAGAAAGAGAAAAGGGCATGTAGCTAATGTCTGAATTGGCCATCAAAAAATTTGGGTGTAGTCTGGTGCTCATATTAACACTATCACACCAGTATCCATGACAACTTATGGAACTTTGAATATGTTAATAATTACCTTAGTCATCAACAACACCAATGTGGAGCTTCAGGATAATATTGGTGCTGCTGAATCTCCAATCAACTTAGAGACATTTCATCGCCTAGGTTTATCACTGCTATTCAAGTCAGTGATAAGTAGTGAACTACAGCATGAAAATATTCCATTAAAAGGCCAGCTAACATTACCACCTAAGGATAAAAATGTAATTAGACATATAACATTTTTGGTAGTTATTCCACATCTGGCTACTAAAGTATTTGGATCGGATGCATTTTCCTTGTTTGGTTTTTGCCTAAATGAGCAGATCAATCTAATGTCAGTCTGTGTACCATTCAGAGATTTAAGTCACTTGTGTGAGGAATTTAAGGAAGCTTTTGCTGCCATACTCAGTTGTGTTATGGATTTCGTAGCATTCATATCCATTAAGTCAGGAGCAAAATCCCATTGTTGTTGTGCTCACCTGATACCATTCACAATGTGTGATGTAGTTAAAAACTAGCTTAAACATTTGGAAGGCGTCAGGCTTATCTTGCCCATTTCCACTAGTCAATGAATGACCCTAATGGTCATCATTAAGAAAACCAAATTGTTCCCTACGTATCTGTGGCAATTTCAAGGCAATCATTAACAGTCAATCTAATATAGATGTTTACACATTCCATGAGCAGAACAACTTTTGGCTACATTCACAGGGGATCGATTTCTCTCTAAAATTTATTTAGCAGCCATAAAATCAATGGAGGCATTGGTGCGTAACTCCCCAATTGGATGATATCAGTATAACTGGTTTCCATTAGTGCAGTTAGCATACACACCATATTTCAACAATATTTACAGCTGCTCATCTAGGGCATGCCTCAGTGTGCAAACTACCTGGTCATCACTGACACAACAGGAGTAACACCTAATAAATCTGCAAGCCCTATTCAAGAGATTGAAATCAAGTGATCTGCACTGCCAGCTGGACAAATGCAGTTTCCTCCACCCTAGCATTAAGTACCTAGGCCCCTTTCACACAGTATCATAGTCAGAGGCAGAGCAACTGGACAAGACATTCAAGTCACAGATGAGGAAACATTTTCTAATGACTCCATGCGAGGATGCACTCACCAGCTTCCAGGCTACATGATGGTTCACAATGGTCAATGGCAGTAGCCTAGGCAAAATATTGCACGGATGCACCACATACCATCTTCATTCTTTTGTGCCTATAAGTGTGAATAGAGCCACAGTGTAAAACCATATTACAGTGTAGGCTCTCTGGTCTGAGCTTGCATCTTTTGGCAGACCCCAGTGTGGACTCAAGGTGTTTTTGTTGATCACAGCATGTGACTACTGTTTGATGCCACAGCCAGTGAGGAACAGCTTGTACAACATTGCAGTCAGCTGCTGCCACATCTAATGTCTCACCAGTGCCAGCTCAGGCTACCAGTCACAAACAAGCATGCATACCTTACCCAGCTGTTTGGCATAGATCACAGTACCTTCTCTTGCCTCACTGCACACACAGATACCACCTTCATCCATTTTCTTGAACAGCTATAACTCATACACAGATGCCAATGTAGGTGCAATCAGTGCCATCCTTTATTCTCAACTTGTGGCATTCTCTGAGACAGGGGTAGGCTGAGCCCAATGCACAGCTGAGCACATTGTCCTTTCAAATGTCAAGAAGCCACTGGACCCACCAGGAGGCCCATCTGAGTACTCCACCCCTCCTCATGCCAATATGCCTCTTGACCCATTGTGGGGGGGTTTGCATATGTCAGTGGTAAATCCCTCTGCTATCCCTACAATTTCTAGGCATAGACATTGTTACTATTGGCACTATGGGCCAATTAAGATGGGGATGGATTTTGTACAATATCACAGACCGGCTCGAACAACCAAACAAATAATAACCTGCCATGGGATACTGTCAATCATGTATAGCATAAAAAATAAAGAAAACTGATGCAAAACTAAGAAAGCTGACAAACTTTGCATACTTTCATTCTATTATATCATAATTATGTTATAATATTTGGGGATATACATCAACCTACGTTAAAATTTCCATAGTCCAAAAAGAGTGTAATACAATTTATTTATGGTATGGATTTAAAAATGCCGTGTTGAATTTTCTTAGGGAAATTGTGTACACTAACTACTGCTTCTCAGCATATTTATTCAGCATTTAAATGTACCATAAACAGACTCTCTCTCTCTCTCTTATAAACATATAGTTTTGTTCACAGAATTCATACTAGGAATAACAATTTTCTTTGGTACAGAAATATATCCATTATTTGAAAAATATTTTCTGTAAGTTGTTGGCAACAGTAACAAAGTATGATTTCAGCAGATCCTATAGGACTTACTAGATGCCAACTCATTCTACTTCAGAATTCTGGCACCATGTCAGAACTTCAGTGATTGTACTTGACAAAAAAGAAAAGTACAGTAATAGCCCAAATGAAAATTATTTTCACTCTTCTACTGGGACCATCCATCTACAACCAGCACAATTTAAATAAATTGCGATTTTAATGTTTACTTTTTATTTCTATTTCTTCTACTACACAGAATAATTTCTTAGTAGAACAATCTATATAATTGTAAAAATCAATTGTAAGTACATACATACATACATACATTCCACGTCTCCTCCTAAATCACTGGACCAATTTCATCCAAGCTTGGTGCATGTAGCATTTACTATTTGGAAAGAAGCAATGTGGGGATAAAAAACCAAATACTTCCAATAGTTGTGGGGGTGAATAGGAGATGGCATAGAAGCATAACCTGGGAACTTCTGGAGCAATTTCAAACAAATTTTGTATTTTCATTATTTGTATAAAAATACTGTGGAGCTAATATACTACTACCACCCCATAGGGCAGTGGTGAGAAAAATAATGTTCAAAAATGACCTTGTATTTCTTTCCTATAGTTCACTTAGAACACTTAAAAACTACGAAGTGTTACCCTTTCTCTTATCTGTGTTATCCAACGTGTCAACCAGTTTGTGAGAATGAACGCTGCAGTGAGCCAATAATTTTGTCATTGTGTTTTGGGGCCAAAGATCATGTCACACATTTAATGTCATCTCTGGAGTCACATAGTGTAAACCAGTGGAGAAACAGACAGCTGCCAGTGACAGTCATTTTTCTCAATATGACTATCAATTATTGTTGTTCAAAAGGTGAAATTACTCTTTTAGAGGAATTTTTTTTATTGTTTTGCAATGGTTCAAGAATTGATCACCAACACTCATCCATATATTGCCAAAAAAAATACCAGTCTTGAATGGTTGAGTGAAAGAGCCATTCTTGAATCTGAAAATGGCTCTAAAGATATGACACCAGGTCCAATTACTGAATGTAAATCGACTGGCACAGTGATGAATATAGAAGACGCAGTCAATTCTCCCACAGAAACTCTTTGAATGCTACCACATTGTCTTCAGTTGAAAATAAGATCATAGAAGCTTCTGTACTAACAGGAAAAGTGACAAGTGAAGAATTACTCATTCAACAAATACCACTGCTTTGCTATGTACCCTTCACTTTCAAAATATAATAATGTTCGGTTAGACTTCCTTTTGCTATTACAATTAAGATGGCCCAAGGACACTCAATTAAATGATGTGGGATTACCCTAGAAATTCTTTTTCTCATGGACAACTCTACATAACGTGATTCAGAGTAGGCTCCCCAAGTCATCTCTTCGTTCGAGCTCCTAGGGATAAATAAAAAATGTAATTTATAAGGAAGCACTGGACTAGTCTTGCTTTTCACCCTCACATCATTAATCTAACAAGCAATGAGAATTGAAAACTGCATCAGTTTTTATTTTATGTATGTATATTTCTAGAACGGTTAAATTACAACCCAAACACAAAGTACAGAAACCATAGACACATAACAGTTGGTGGAGTGGATCAAGTACCTAAGTACTGCCTTGCTAAAAAATACAAAGATGGAGCTTAGGGTATGTGTTGCTCCAGTGAGAAACCCCATCTACTGTCACTCTCACATCCACCTGCGGTATTACTCTGTTACATGTCAGGGAATACTTCAGAAACCAAGTGTTTCCTCCACAATAAATGAGATAGAATTCCTGCTATAAACTTACTCGTTTGGGGCATGAGCTCTTGTAGAATGAACTGGGTCTGCGACAACATTCAAGATTCAGGGTCAAATATACCACAATGTGAGTTCTCTTCTCCCCTAACAAATGAAAATGTGATTTTATACAAGTAATTCCAAAGTAAAGAAGATCACTTACCGAATAGCCCAAGCATTGAATCACTGATAGACATACACAAAAGAAAATCCTCTATCCAACCATTTTCTGTTTCTCCATCCTTAATGTATGTTGACTCCACAGAAAGCACCGAAATTTATAGATGATTGCAACAAAGAGAAGTCAAATAGAATGCCTCTTCTAAAGATAATTTGAATAAACATATGGGATTTGATGCCTGAACATCAAGCATTAGATAAAATTTCTCTGATCATATTACTGCAAGGAATAAGATAACATAATTTTCAAGTAGGAAAATAGCAAACAGCAGCCCCCAAATTTTTAAGAAGTGTACATGAAAGCTGTGAACAAATAAATATTCATGTTGTGACGTTAAAGATGTATAAACAAATCTTTTATAAAATATAAATGAGATGTTGAAATTTAATTAGCCTTCACATAATGATTTACAGTTCAAACCTCCCTTAATTAGTGCAGTTTTAGGAATAATCACTAAAATGTTTTGTTTTGAAATGAGAAATAAATAGTTGAGTCTGATCTATCGGTTGCTGATTACTAGCTAATGAAACGTTATTGTCACCCTTATTGCTGCTGTTTCCCAAGCAGACACTCTAGCATCTAGATGTGATATCCCTGTGAAATTCGCAAACAAAATGTTGTTGTCACTTTGTATTGTTTGTTCCTGTTTTACCCACAGTCACCTTTGTGTTTTCTTTTTCTGTTGCCTTTTCACCACAATAAACACAGCACAAACTTCCAAGCAAAGATGAGAATCCATAGCAGGCCACTTATGCAATGAGTGAACATGAGAATATCCACAAATTTTTTTGCAAGCGCTTTTATTCCCATGTGTCTGGGATTGTACACAAAGAAAGAGGCATCATGTGGACATACCTTAATCCGACATTGAACCTTGCCTCTCCCAGTACATACTGACACCCCACCAAGTCCCACCCCTCCTATCCCACCCGACTGCCTCCTGATCACCTTCCATGAATTCGTTACCTCCATCTTAGCGTTACCCCAAGACCCTTCCTAAGAACACAAACCTTTCCACAGATAAAAGGCCCTCAGTTTAATCATCCTAACTGAAAACAATTACACCATTGTTGTGATGAATCACAGTGACTGCCAGGAAGAAGCCTTTCGCCAACTGACTCCTCCATGTACAAGCTCCGCCATAGTGATTCTATCCCGTAAGTCCAACATAACCTCCAGTCCTTATTGAAATCCTTAGACTCATCCTAGAATTCTCTCGAGCCTATCACCCTCCTCACACCAATGAACATCCCCTAGCCCCTCCACAATCACTTTCTTTACATTTCCCACAAACGACACACCCAACAATCCTGGAAGCCTTATCTTACTCCAACTGAAATAATTTCTGCTCTTGTCAACCAACATTTCAAATCAATTGTCTGATGCCTAGGCTCTCACATCGAAAGATACCACACACTTCCTTCATTGACTCTCCACCATCCTGACCCCATCCCTGCTCGCTGCTGTTGATGCCACCCCACAGTACACCCACATACCTCATGCCCATGGCCTCGCCACTGTCAAACGCTATCTCTCTTGATGTTCTTCCAACTCCAAACCCACTACCTCAGTCCTCATACACCTTACCAACTACCCCTCAGATACAGCCACTTTTCCTTTGGGGAGAAGGCATGTAAACAAATTCGCAGCACAGCTATGGGCACCCGCAACCCCTTGTCTGTTTTAGGTTTATTGATGGTATCTTCATAATTCTGGATTCAGGACCAAGACATCCTATCCTCATTCCTCCACATCAAAATCATCTCTCACACCTGTTCGGCTTGTCCTCCTCAAACCAATGTACCACATTCTTGGATGTTGACATCCACCTCTCTGATGGCTTCATCCACATCTCTATCCAAATTAAATCTACTAACTTCCAACAGTATATGCAGGTTGACACCTGCCATTCCTTACACTCCAAAAAATCATTCCCGTACAACCAGGTCAACTATGACCAGCGTATCTGCACTGATGAGAATTCCAATGCCCAGCACACTGAAAGCATCACAAAGGCCTTCACAGACGGGCACTACACAACAGGCCTAGTTTGTATACAGATCTAGTCTTCCCACCAACCTCAAAAATCAGCTAAAACAAGCCCCACCCTTGTCAGCCACGTCATCCCAGATAGGAGCAAATGAACCTTATTCTTAGCCAAAGCTTTGATATTTCCCATTGTGCCCAAAATGAGGGACATCCTACCCACCTCTCCTAAAGTGGTGTTCAGTCACCTACCCAACTCAACACGTCCTGGTCCATCCCTATACCACTCTCACACCCTTGGCACAGAGATCATATCCTTACCCATCAGGCACATCCCACTCCAGTTCTGTCACAGGCTTATCCTACACCATCAGAGGCAGGACCACCTGCAAAAGCAGCATTTTATATACCAGCTCTGTTGCTACAGATATGATAATTAACCAACTTAGCTAACTTTCTGCCAGAGTGTGTTGCCATTGTCAAACTGTGGCCAAGAACAAAGGTGATCATCCAATTGCACAACATGCTGCTGAGCACAAAATGCTCAAGTTCCATGACAGATTCACAAAACATGCCATCTGGATCCTTCCTACCAGCGGTAGTTTTTCTGATCTACATAGATGGGAATTTTCCTTGCAACAAATCCTTTACTCAAGTAATGCTCCTGGCCTTAATCTATGGTAACTCATTGCACCCCCCCCCCCTCCCCCCCCCCGACCACACACACACACACACACACACACACACACACACACACACACACACAAAACCACACCTCATGATCATCTCCATCCTGCATCACACCACACAAGCTCCAGTAACCAGGTGCCACATGCCTTAACTCCTGCACCTTCCATCCCCTCCCTCCTGCATTCCGAGCCCTGAGCCCGTATGTCTGCTGCCTCTCTCCAAGCCACTAGCTACTTCGTCTCCAACCCTGTCCTCCTACTTTCCATCTCTCTTCCCCTCCAACCCATCCCACCCGACACAACCCCACCTCAGTCCATCTGGTAGACTGCAATCTCAGCAGCGTGTGTCCAGCCGGCACAATGTAAGTGCACAGGTGTGTGTGTGTGTGTGTGTGTGTGTGTGTGTGTGTGTGTGAGAGAGAGAGAGAGAGAGAGAGAGAGAGAGAGAGAGAGAGAGAGAGAGAGAGGAGGTTATGTCAAGAGCTCAAGCTTTTCGTTGGAATAAAATGTTTAGGAAAGACAGAACAAATGTTGAAGATGAAGACCATAGTGGACAACCATCAACCTCACGGACGGATGTCAACTTGGCCAGGGTGTGTGAACTCGTACGATCTGATCGAAGATTATCCATGAAAATGATTGCAGAAGAACTGAACATCAATTGAGAAATGGTTCATCTAATAATAACTGAAGATCTTGGTATGAGAAAGATTTGTGCAAAAATGGTCCCCAAAAATCTCACGCCACAACAGCGAAAAACACAGAAAAATGTGGCAGCTGATCTGTTACAGCAAACGGAAATCAATCCAGAACTGTTGAGCAGTGTTATCACTGGTGATGAAAGCTGTTTTATTCAGTACAATCCAGAGACAAAATGCCAAAGTTCACAATGGTGCTCAAAGGGATTGCCCAGACCAAAAAAAGCTTGCATGTCAAAGTCAAAGTGAAATGCATGTTTGTGTGCTTCTTTGATTCCAAAGGAATTGTTCACAAAAAGTGGGTGCCTCCTGGACAAACAGTTAACCAATATTATTACAAAGAAATTTTAGAAGAGTTCTTCGTGTCCATGCCAACATTGCTGATAATTGGATTCTGCATCACGATAATGCGCCATCCCATACTGCTTTGTCAGTACAGCAATTTTTAACCTCAAAACAAATTTCAGTGCTACCACATCCACCTTATTCACCAGATATTGCTCCGTGTGACTTTTTTCTATTTCCAAGAGTCAAAATGGCGGTCAAGGGACACCATTTTCAAACAACACAAGATGTCCAAAAAGCTGTGACAAGGGTCTTGGAGGATATTACAGGAGATGAGTTCCAGGATTGTTGCCATTAATGGCAGAAGTGCTGGAAAAAGTGTGTGCAATCAGAAGGGAACTACTTTGAAGGAGACAACACTAAACTTGACTAAAACGATAAGCAACATTTTTTTTCACATCAGTCTCATTACTTTATTGTCGCACCTCGTATATGTTTTGGCAATATCTAATAATATAAATTCTATGTAACATCTTGACTTCTTTACCTCATCAATAGCAAAATCCAATGCAGGAAAAGGCAGATTGCTACTGACCACAAAGAAGACACGTTAAGTCGCAGACAGGCACAATCAAAAGACATGTACATAAAGCTTTCGGCCACAGCCTTCATCAGTAAAAGAGAGGCACACACCATTCACACACAAGCAAGCACACACCACGCACACATGAATACAAACTCAAGCATCTCACCCTTTTACTTGTGCCTGTCTATAACTTAATGTGTCTTCTTTATGGTAAGTAGCAATCTGTCTTTTCCTACACTGCTGATATTCCTACCTGGAGTTTCCACTGTTTCAATAATACAATATGTGTAAGTAAACATTGGAAACTGTTTCTTTTGTAAAGTTTGGCAATACATTACAATTTTTTTGTACACAGTCACAGAATCACAGAAAAGACCATATGATAATCAGTGAAGACCCATTTTTAAAACAATACATTCAATTTCAATTGATCTACAAGAAAGATATTTTGATCCACCAGTTATGCCTTACTGAGACAAACTAGAATTTATATATTTTCATCACGTTCTGTATATTTGCTTATATCTTCCAGGAGGATGCTGGTTATTAAATTTTAACAGAAAAGTTAAAGAGTTACAAGATGAGTGACACCCTCCTCCCCCCTTCACTTTTTCTCCTATGTTGTTGGTGCCTCATCTCTGTAACAGCAAATGAAGTTTTGGGATAATGGACTCACAAAAGCAGTGAAATGACACTAATGAATAACTGAACTGAAGACACGCCACAAGCTGGAGGGACAGGATTTCTATAGCATTGGAAAAACATATACAGTGGAACCTCAATTTCCACTTTTCAATTGTGTAAGATGTGGGAAAATGTAAAATGTGGGTAACTTTTTAAGGATTGAAAGCTATATATAGAATTCATTTTCACAGCTTATATATTATGTATATAATAGGCATCAAAATACTCATCAAGGCATCGTTTATTATCAAAATGTTATCTGAATTTTGTACTATGTTCAGCCACTGATGTAACTGGAATTGGTAATATCTGGGAAGTAGAAATGTTTGACTTAATTTTAATCATCATAATTGACATTTTTGGAAAGCCTGTAACTGTGGTGTTCATTATCTAAATAATGACACACTGTACCAGTTACATACTTTCTCACACTTGGCACAAAGCGTTTCAAGAATTTATTCTCATTCATCATCATCATCTTGGACAGTTTCCAACCACTGGCTGGGTCTGTCGGGAACACAAGCCTCTCCATCGTGTTCTGTCTTTCCACAATTCCCCCTCTTCCACCTTCGTCCAGTTCTCTCCTCTTCTCATCACACATTCCTTTACTCCCTTCACCCATCTATCTCTTGGTCTTCCTCTGGGCCTCTTCCCCTCCAGTTGCAGATCAAACATCCTCTTTGGAATTCTTCCCTCATCCATTCTCTTCATGTGTCCATACCACTGCAGTCTTGATTTTTCTATCCTGTCCTGTACTGGTTCCTCCTTTAGTCTTTCCCTCACATACAAATTTCGCAATCTGTCTCGTCTTGTTACACCCAACCTGCTCCTCTGGAACTTCATTTCACTAGCCTGTATTCTACTTTTGTCGCTTTTGTGCATTACCCATGTCTCACTTCCGTATGTCAATATGGGGACAAAGTAGGTTCGGTATATAATTCCCTTGGATTTCTGTGGCACCTCCTTGCTCCAAATAAGCCCCCTAATGCATTTGTAGAACTGCCCTGCTTTTCTGCACCTTTCATTTATTTCCATTGCATTTCCCCCCTTACTTTCAATCACGCTTCCAAGGTACTTGAAGTTCTCTACCACTTGTAGTTTTTCCCCTCCACAAGTTATATCCACATTTGGCCTATTCTTCTTCCTTGTTGTGACGATTATTTAACTTTTCTTTGCAGAGAAATGCATTCCATATTGTGCTGCCGTTGCCTCCCATGCATCTAACTGCTCTTGCACCTCCTTCACGCAATTTCCCCATAACATCAGGTCATCGGCAAAGAGCACTGCTTTCATTTTATGATCTCCAATTGCATCTGATACTTGCTGTAGGATTTCATCCATAACAATAATAAACAATAAAGGCGAAAGTGCACTTCCCTGTCGCAGCCCATTTTCCAGCTTGAACCATGCAGTACGTTCCCTCCCCACTTTCACACAACTCTCACTTCCCTCATACATTTTTCTGACTTTTCGTGTTATCTCTTCATCTATCCCTTTTGCGTTCAGCACATCCCAGAGCTTGTCCCTACAGATACTGTCATACGCCTTCTCAATATCCAAAAAGGCCATGATTAAGTCCTTCCCGTACTCATAGTGCCTTTCCTGCAGTTGCCTTACCGCAAATATGAGGTCCGTTGTTGATCTTCCCGGTCTGAAATCGTACTGCTCCTCTTGCAGTCTACTTTCAATACTGCTTCTTATTCTCTTCTCCAGCATCTTTTCATAGATTTTTCCACAGTGGCATAGCAGGGTGATTCCTCTGTAGTTCTCACATCTCCTTTTATCCCCTTTCTTGAAGTACAAAGTAGGGGATTGCCTTTAGGGGCGATGTACAGCGGGGACTTCGTGTGCCCCAGGACCGCTACGGTAGCTGAGAAGGCCCTATGGGAACCCTGAAACGTGACGGCTAACGGGGCTCTGGTGAAGCTGCGATAGGCCTAGCAAGCCAGTAGTGGATAAATCAACTGCTTTTAAAAAGGGAACATGCCTCGGAATTTATTCTCATTATCAAGTGTAAATATTTACATAAGCCTTTTGTGTGATGTTTGCATATTTGTTGTTCTGCATCTCTTGTGCTGTGGTCACCTTTTTGAGGTTATAAGGTACTGTTACGCAGGAACTGTTTGTGTGTGAAAAATCACAAAAAATACTTAAGTAAACATTTGCACTTCACACTGGTAATAATTTCTCCAAACACATATTGCCAAGCATGAAAAAATATGTGACTGGTGCAGTGTTTCATTGTTTAAGCCAGAAACATCTGTCCAATGCAAAGAATACAATGGTGTCAACTAGTACCACAAGTGGCCAAACAGTGAAACACACAAAATATTAATATGATCATGAAGTTTCACATGTGCACTAAAGACAGTTTGAAAACAGTTGTGATTAGTCATGATACCTTTATTCTAATGGACCTTGTTATTCCCATCAGCCACCACACTGAGTAGAGCTTGACAGTGGCAGGAGATAACGAACTGTTCAGACTTTTACCGATTCATGTATACTGAACAGAGCACCCTGGCATCAAGAAACTTAACAGCATAACGTTTGTAAGCACTACTTGAAGGCCAACACCATGCCAGCATCATTATATCAGTTACATCAGTTTTTTTTCCCTCCACAAACATTGATTCATAATGTGTACATTACAGGAAAATTACAAATATGTTGACACAAAATTGGGTGCAAATTAACATTATGGACATAGGTAATTTGAGAGGAGGGATAAAATATGTTGTAACTTGGGAAAACGTTGATTCCAGGAATGTAAAAGCAGGTTATACTGTATTTAAGTTTGGTACATGATAACAATATTGTCATACTTGCAAAGTATCTGTTTGTGATACTTGGATATGTGCTGAAGTACCAGGCCATCGGCATGCTACTATTCAAATATTCTGCCAATGATCCTCATATTGTTTTCATGCTTATTGTCAACAACTGTTTATATAAGTACTTAGATTGTTTCCATGCTTTCAACTGTTGTTCACTTGTGTGTGGAAGAAGAATAAACTTAGGTTCATTGTGGCAGTGCTGCTGTTTGTGTCTTACAGTATGATACAATAACCCATATTGGTTCTCCACCTGAATGCTGCACATCAGATTGCAAAGACATTAGATAAATCAAGCTGGGCACAAGAAGTATTTATCTTTAAGTTGGACAATAACCAATACATAAATCTAAGCATTTCATAAAATGGATGGTTGCTGTAATTTTAATCTTCTTTGCTGCAGCTGCAAATCATTCAGATTGGCCAATAATTTAGTCGTGAATCAGATCCAATGTCCACAGCACAAATGTAAAATGTGTATCATAAAGATAGTATTGTGAAAGCTCCACACTACAACGACTGTGATGAAAACAGAACCTTGCATTTTAAACCAGTGGTAGGGTTATCAAAAAGTCATAGTACAAAACACAGAACATTTTTAATAGTCATACATACACAAAATACATCAATAACAAATTTCTGTAAAATGAACAAAAATAGACATCTCACAATATAACATGAGTCATAAAATTAGATTAATTTACAGTATGTAACTGTGCTTCAATAAATGGTATTCCAACAGGAAAAGTTTTGCCCTATATTTAATGATTTGTAACACTGTTAACTGAGAGAAGGCTGAGATAAAAAACACAAGTCATAGAAATTAAAAATTTACACGGCATTTCTCTGAAATTATAGAATATAAAAAAAGCCAAACGACATGACTGTAAAATACAAACTAACGCAGAGTGAATACAAATTAGTATCACACTTTTTAATTTATTGCAAACAGGCTTGAATATGAGTCCTACTCAACAAACTATAAATGCAGCACATTTAGGGAAATATATTTTGTACCTCAGTCACAGATGTGATTCGACACAATCAACTGCTGAGATAAAGGAGCTGAAAGACCATTATTTTATGGACTGAAATGTGGCAATCACAAGCCTTATGTACAATCACTAAATGAAATTAAATTTATATCCCACCATATACTATTATTGTCAGAAAAAATATTACTACAGACAGGTTTTGCAAATGTATCAGTATTGGAGCCAATAAATTATCACTTTCTAAACTGGAATGAATCTGGTTTTTCTCTTTCACACTGACCAAGAGAAGGAGAAAGAGGAATATGAGTATGGGGAGACACTGTGAATTTTGGTGTAAATGTGAAACACAATCACAAGAAAACGAAATACTCCACGCCATGAGCCTAATTTTCTCATAATTTTTCGTAGGATGCACATACACCAAAATATATTTAGAAGAAATATTGCTGTCACTAAAATGTTCCACATATGGCAAATGCTAATTTCAGAGGAGTAATATGTAGACAGAAAAAGCATAAAAACTAACACATACTACCATTGCAGTACCAAGTAACTACTTTCTTTTCTTCTATTATTTATAACATTTAACATCAATCCAAAAGTACATTTAATAAAAGAAATGCTCCTCTAACATATTCCAGCACAGCATATGACACACTATTTTACATGTCACTATAAGGGTATATGGGATACATTGATGTAATAGAATCCATAGCAGAAAAAAATAAAAAAAATGATTTACCATGATTGACACAAATATACTGATGGAATTGAGCCTTTTTTAAAACATCACTGATGGATAATAGTATACTGTTCGAATGTCAGAAAATCTGTTAACGGTAACCAGACACCCTGCTCTACAACAGCATATGCACAAAGCATTGGTCATCAACAACAAACAAAGCAGTTGTAAATAACATCACTCATAAACATTACGATAATGGAAATTACAGGACAGAGACAGTAAACAAAAACAAGGGCACATTACAAACAAGCAATTAATTCATGGGTGGCACAGAGACCCACACAATGCCATACAAAATTTTACAAGATTTAGAGTTACTGCTCTCTCTCTCTCTTTCTCAATCACTCACTCACTCTCTCTCTCACACACACACACGCACGCACGCACGCACGCACACACACACACACACACACACACAAACAGTTACAGGGAAAAGAGCAGCAGTTTTAAATGCAGTGAAAATATCTGTGCTGTTATATGAGTCTATGCCCGACAGATTAAGTAACTTGCTTATGCCTATGCTAATTTCAATTTACTGGTCGTGAAGAAAATGCCAAAATCTGAGCACAAAAAATCTTGCATTTCAGTAACCTTTTATTAATACTGTTCTGAGTTCGGCACCCTTAAGACTTCCAATGACAGTATTTTAATATTTATTCACACAAGTCACCCCATATAGTTGGACAATAGTTCTTCATAGCATCAGGATTTCAGAGCAGCACAATCATCACCTTACCAACAACAAGACAACAAGTACTTCTTCATTCAGTGAAACACAAGGGCTAAACAGATAATGCAATCAAGTGAACATGTCAGATTTTAGTGCCAAGACATTATCTCCTAATACTGATTTTGGCTCTCCTTCTGTCTGTATGCTTCAACATTCATTTTCAATAAATCTGTTAACTTGATTAATATAGTGTGTCTTCGTAACTACAAATGCATTTATGATTTTTTAAAAGGATTCACATTTCCAATGTTACTTGAAAGACTTATGAAATAACATATTTAAAAAATCTTTGCAGAAATTTTCTTGTAATTTTCCAATGAATCTATAACAAAACAATATCCCAAATAACTGTTCACTTGGTGTTCTGCAACACCTAAGAAGTGGCAACAACTGAGAAATTTTTTTATAATTGGGATTATTTTGCTGCAGCTGACACAGGAAGGTATACAATTTTTTACAAGAAAAAATAAGACACTGGTACTGCGCTAATCATGTAGACTATCAGAAATAGTTTTATGTAAATAGTAATTATACCAAATCAAGCTTCTGTCAAGAAGTCACCTTATAATAGGCAGAACTGTTGCAGAAGTGGTGTACTCAAACATAAAATGCTATTATGACACAGTTGGATTTAAATGGTGGAAAGTCCAAAAATATCGTTAACCATCGAGTGGGCACACCTGTATGTGCAAACCTCAGATAACACTGTCTTGCACCATTCCACTGTTGGTTTTACAATTGAGAGCAGATATATATTCCTTCATTATTGCTTCAGCTAACATAGTGATAAGTTGCACTTCTTATGTCCAAAAGAGTGGCAGTAATATAAAATAAACAGGGAGCTAGGTGAGAAAATATTTATGATCCATGCAAGAAAATTATCCAGACTCTGAGCTAGCAGCAGAATCCCACAATGAGGCACTTGTCTACGACATGATTAGCAATCGAATAGGCAGTTGGCTGGAATCTGATGCAACTATGCTGTTTATTGCGTCGAGTGGGTCATTACAATGGGGTAACACCTGTATATGGCAGCTGAGTGATATAATGAAAGTTTATTTCATTATCATTTAGTTAAACAATGATTCAGCTCATATAATGTAAGTTTATTTTATCACTGTTTGATTAAACTAAGACCAAACTAATTTTGCCCATATGTATTTACCTTGGTAACATAAAGACAGCTCCTCTTTACATGTGTACAAAGTACACCACACGTACGCTCCTATTATAAAAAATGTCGTGCCCACTCAAGAGTTAATTCTTATTTTTCTTTCTAATCACTTTTCTAGAAGCATAATTTACAAAGTGTGAAGCTTGTTCGAGTGCTTTTCTCATATCCAATGGTAAAATGCTCCTTGTAGTACAACATTGCTATGATATAGCACATTCAATTTTTCGTCTTGTGTAAATATACTTTTATATTGATACTAAAAATTGTCTATACACATACCATAATTGGCTGTATACAGTTTTCAGTTTTATACTTCCCACAGACATCATAAGCAGTGGATTACTGCTGAGGAGAAAAGAATTAACTCCAGGACTGCTTAACAACTCCAAATTTTACATGGGCCAGCAGTATTCAGTGATGAATAATATTTTCTTTTTACTTGTTATTCATCATGTATACTGCAGACAGATAACTAGAAAACAGATAACTAAAAAAGTTAGAACTAAACTAAAAGAGGATACTGCATGAGGATATGTCTTCAGAGACTGTCAATCAGTTTTGCTAATTTCTTTCCAAATGGTTTCACCTGCAATAAAACTCAATGTACATCAATAATTACATTAAGATAAAAAATGATAGGATACAGGGACCTTAACTTTCTATTTTGATGAATGTCAAACAGCAGAAGATTTGCTGAAGGGCTATTGTTTCACTCATATCCTGGTACAGATGCAAGTTTTCCATTTTGTTAGAAATTGGATTTGGAAATCTAGTCAATGGGGATGTATATGTACATACATAGGACTTTATTATTTGCAGAAACATAATATTACAACAGATGCTGCTTGAAGACATCACAGAACAGAAAGTAAAATAAAACATAAGAAGAAAGGAAGCTTAAGAGTGTAATGTCTCAGTAACATCAAGACCATCATAGTTGGAGCACTAGCTCTGATAGATGATGATAGAGAGGAAGCTGGTCATTCTAGAACACACTGGAAGTGATTTTGCAAAACCATATGAATGAAGCGGGCCAGCTTGGTCTGAAGCTCTCATAAGATTGAAAGATGGTCATTAAACTGTAATGGGACATGGTGACAAATTATATGAGGCAAAAAAAGTGATGACTGTAGCCAATATTACAAACTTTTATTCTTTGACACAGTATGCACATGCATCTCTCTCGCACATTTATAATTTGAGCAAAAAACCCCACTTTTTTATATGTGCTTATCCTCAACACAGTGATCATCCACATATTAAATAAACACAAAATATTCTAATTCATGGCATTGTTTCATAAATAATACCTGCTACTTGGCTATCTTAACTATCTAGGATTTTCCCCCATATACCAACATATTCTGCAAATAGTATGTTTCAAATTTAAGCAGAATCAGATCTAAGAGCTAGTATGTATAACAGAAACAGAAACATTACAAACATTTTTCACAGTGGCCCAATACCACCGAAATGAACAATCCATCTGGAAATAATACACTGTATTTCTGTTTTATAGTTTACAATTTCTTGTAATTTAAATTTACTTGTGCCCTACTACGGGCAGCCATCAACCTATTAGTCGTCAACATTTAATTTCTGGTGTTCTAAGATTTCTTTCTGACGGAAGATTAATTTGTACTTCACATTATCATTTGGCACCTGGTTTCTTCTCTCCCTCCATCTACAGAAAGCAGTCTTTCTCTCTTTACAGTACATGTGTGCATGTATAACTCAGTGAAAGGCTTTACATATCACAAAACACTTAGTCCAACACATATACGAGTCTAAAACAAATAAAAAGTTTCTACGTCCTAACAACTGGCCACTAGGATTTGTGTCTTAAAGATCATCACAACTTTTAAAATGTTGACAATGCATAAATATAAAGCAGTTAATCAGTAGTAGTAGCAGATGAGACAGATACTGGCACTGGCACAAAGCTATACTCCAGTAATTTTCTACTGGTCTTTTAGCATTAATCAACTAGTAGACAAATAAACACACAATCAATGTCTACAAGGTTTGTGAGACTATAATGCACATTAGGTGGCACATGGAGAAAATATGCCCCCTTCCTCTTTTTGTTTTGCATACTTACTGCCTTGGTGCTGACACACACGTACATATGAAACTTATTTTCTGTCCTTTCCGACAACTTCAACACAAAAGACTGGTGTTCCATTGCGAATTATTATTCTAGAAAAATAAAATCACAACATTAAACAATGGAAAATCCAGAATGAAATAATGACAATATTATGAAAATCATGGATTGCTACCCAACATACATGCTAAACATGTATATATATTCACACAAGCACAACTCACACACACGACCACTGTTCCTTTCTCTTCTTTTCTGTGTTTTATCTTTCACCTTCCAGACTGCAGACGCTCTGACTTACGAGCCACACTGTATCAACCATCTCATCCACAAACAACACATCGCAACATGACTGCGCTAACTGTTTATGCTGCATCTCGTGTCCCACATTACTACTATTGATATAATTGATCTTAGACCTTCAAACTAATCACTCTTCCTGTCTCACTCTCTTGTATTTTCACACATTATTTAATGTATGTTCCTATGCCACACGAACTTGTTGAACTTCAGCCTATCAACCTCCCCCCCCCCCCTTTCTCTCCTCTTTTCCACTATATACAGACTAACCTTGTCTAATCCAGACCTTCAAACTAATCACTCATCCTGTCTCACTCTCTTGTATTTTCACACATTATTTACTGTATGTTCCTATGCCACACGAACTTGTTGAACTTCAGCCTATCAACCACCCCCCCCCCCACCCCCCCTTTCTCTCCTCTTATTCCACTATATACAGACTAACCTTGTGTAATCCAGGCACACCTGCTGTCCCCCCTCTTCGTACACATCTGTTCACTGACCTGCATCCCACATCATCGTCTTTTTATTAATTTTTCTCTTTGACCTGATAGTGTTTTCCTGTTGACGAGTGTAGCCTTGGTGGCCAGAAACAGTGGTCATGTGTGTGTGAGTTGTGCTTGTGTGTGTGTGTGTGGGGGGGGGGGGGGGGGGCAGATGGCCTTTAGGGCTACAGCTCACATGTCACATAGTCTTTTTGTTGTGCCTTTCTGCACATGTGCACCTACTCTACATGGTGAGTAGCAATCTATCCTTTTCAAGACAGTGTCAAAAACACAATATTTAACATCAAATATTTATAGGCAATCGTGCACCTATTACACTGAGCTGCACACACTTACCGCTTGTCTGAAAGTGTTTCACCCAGTGTATTTTCCTTGTTTACAGGAAATTTTACTTTTTCCTCTCGGTCCTCATACCACAGTCGAAGATTTTCAGGTCGGTACTTCCCTTCTTTGTCCCATTCGGGAGGTGTTTCAAATATTGTTGTCAGTTGGTCTTCAAACCTATAACATTAATATGGCGTACTAAATATACATATCCCATGCAAAGCTTAATGAACAGAGCACAAGGCATTTGAAATAGTTCAGTAAATGTATTAGCATAAATGAGCCATAAAATTATATGCTGTTCTGTCATATATTATGTATTAAAAATATAAATTTCTAAGGAAACTGTGTTGACACACAAACATAATGACAGTAGCTAGGCTATGATCAGTGCAACATCTTCCAAAAGAATCTGAAGGTTTGGAACTGGGGGTTACTATCTAAGGATAGGTATATGAGAGTTAGCAAGAGCATAGAAAATTCTAACAACATACAGACGGCTTTTGCAGCTGTAGATTCTGGTGCCAAAGTTCTGAGTTTCTAATAATTCACACTGTTTCTGTTGTTGTTATGCTCTTCAGTCCAAAAAGTGGTTTATACAGCTGTCCATGCTAGTTTAAACTGTGCAAGCCTCTTCATCTCTGCATAACTACAACAACCTACATCCATTTGAAGCTGTTTGCTATATTCAAGCCTTGGTCCTCTTCTACAGTTTTACCCCTCGCCCCCTTCCACTCTCTCTCTCTCTCTCTCTTCCTCTTCCTTCCACTACCAAATTTACAATTCATTGATGCCTCAGGATGTGTCCTCTCAACTGATCCCTTCTTTTAGTCAAGTTGTACCATAAATTTCTCTTTTCTCCAATTTGATTCAGTACCTCCTTATTTGTTATTCGATCTACTCCGAAACATTCTTCTGTGACATCACCTTTCAGAAGGTACTATTCTCTTCTTGTATGAACTGTTTATCATTCATGTTTCACATCCATACAACGCTACACTCCACACAAATATTTTCAGAAATGTCTTTCTAATACTTAAATTTATAATACAAGTTAACAAATTCCTCTTTCCCATAAATGCTTTTCTTGCTGTTGCCAGTCTGCACTTTATATCCCCTCTGTTTTGGCCATCATCAGTTATTTTGCTGCCCAAACAGCAAAAATCACTTATTACTTTTACACCAATAACTTAACTTTATCACTTTTCCTAATGTAAATCGCTCAGCATTACCTGATTTCATTTCCCTAGAGTCCATCATCCTTGTTTTACTTTTGCTGAAGTTCATCATATAACCTCTTTTCAAAACACTATCCAGTCCATTGAACTCCACCCTGTACATCAATTCCTTTTGCAAATTTCTCCTTGGTTTCTTTCACAGTTTGTTTGATGTGATAACTGAGTAACATTGGGATACACAAAAAACCTGCCTCACTCCATTCTCAGTTACAGCTTCTTTTTCATGTCATTCCAACTCTTACAACTGCAGTCTGATTTTTGTACAAGTTGTAATCCCTGCTACTTTCAAAATCCAGTCAACAGTGTCAAAAGCTTTCTCTAAACCTACGAGGTTTACCTGTCTTTAACCCATCTTTCAGGTTAAGTTGTAGGGTCAGCATTGCTTCTTGCGACTCTACATTTCACCAGGATCTGAAATGATCATCACTGAAGTCAGCTTTCAGCTGAATACTTCTCTGTAAATAATTTGTGTCAACATTTTGCAACCATGACATGTTAAATTGGTGATTCAGTAGTATTCACACCTGTATATATTTAAGTGGTGTCTGCTCTGTTGGACAAGCCCGACAGAACAGATACCTCTCAAATATATTCATTTCTGTAAGAGTGTGATGGCTCCTTGACATTTGTTTCAGTGCAAATGCGTTAATATTGTCTGAATTCCTACAGGAATTAACAATTTGTGATTAGGAGGTAAACAGATAAGGGGCACTGCATAGGAACGTGTGATAAGTTGGAAATTTGAGTTGGTCTGGGACTGTGTCTGTATGGCTGAAGCAGTTAAGTCAACTGCTCATGAGCACGGTAAATCCAGGTTCAAGTCCCATGTGCAGCACAAATTTTCAATTTTCCCCACTGCATTACCACAGTGCCTTCTGCAGCTGAAGTCACAAATTCCCCCCACTCCTTCCCTTTCTTTCTCCATTCTCTATTTCATATATGTAATCACACTGTCAGCACCTACCTTCTTTGGAACTGAAAATATTAGATTCTTCCTGAAGTATGAGGGTATTTTGCATGTCTCATGAAGGTATTCTGCCTGTTTCATATATCCTGAACATCAGGCACAAAAATTTTGTCATGGCTGGCTCTCCCAGGAGTTGCAATAATTCAGTGTGAATGTAGACTCTTTTAGGGACTTTGTTTCCACGTATGACTTTCAGTGTTGATTTCTTCTCATAGCGTTACATCCCCAACTCATTTTCACCTACTTCCTCTTCTCTTTTTATAACTCTGCACTGCAGACTCTCTATATATTTTCCTTTCACCTTTCAGCCTTCCCTTCTTTGCTTAGTACTGGCTTCCCATCTGAGTGCTGGGAATGTATAGAGCTGCTTCTTGTTTCTCCAAAGGTCTCTTCAATTTCCTTATAGGGGGAATTATCTTTCCCCTTGTTATGCATACTCTGACAGTCTTGCCTTGATCTTCTAGTCATTCCCATTTTGCACTTTGTGTTAATCTCATTTCACCTGCTTCATTTGCTACATTTTTATGTTTTCTCTATGTATCAATCGAATCCAACATCTCCTGTGCTATCCAAGGATTTCTACTAGGTCTTGTCTTTTCACTTATGTGATCCACTGCTGCCTTCTGTATTTCATCTTTCCAGGCCATTCATTCATGTTCCAATGAATTTCTTTGTCCTGTTTCCATTAATTGTTGTTTCATGTTCCCTCTGAAACTCTGAACTACCTCTGGTAGTCTCCATTTATCCAGGTCCTATTTCCTTAATTTCCTACCTTTTTGACATTTCTTCTGTTTTAATTTGTGGTTCATAACTAATAAAGTGTGATCAGAGTCCACATCTTCCCCTAGGAATGTTTTGCAGTTTAAAATCTGTCTCTGGCTTACCGTTATATAATCAATCTGAAACCTTCCAATGTCCCCAGGTTTTTTCCACATATTTATTCTTCTTTCACAATTCTTAACCGAAGTGTTTTTGATGATTAAATTATGTTCTGTACAGAATTCTACCAGGAGGCTTCTTGTTCTAGCTTAGCTTCTGTTATTAAAGTGAGTCCTAACCTGGCTGTGTTGCTTTGCTTCCGCTTTCATTCCTTTGCTTCTAGCCATGTTCTCCTTTGACAGATTGTTCCAGCTCACATGCCCATCCAATAGCAGTTGGGCAAGCACTGGCACAAGGTGGACAAATGGATAAGGTGCCTGCAGTCTTGCAACCAGGGCACAGCGTACGCGATTATAGTCCAATGACCAAGCTCGGAGTTGACGAAGCAGATCACACATTAAATTGGGCTGTCTACACAACCTATGCATGCCTTTGGGTGAGATGAAGGGACATTTGTGGACGCCCATGCCCAATGGAGTAGCAAAGAGACAGCCAATCCTATGATTCCTTCTTGCCCCCCTTTTCCTATCACCAATTTCAAATCACACATTACAATTAATTTTTGATTCCCTTAACTATCTGAATATTTTCCTTTATTGCATAATACACTGGAACTAAGGTTTTATGTTCTCCGATTTCACATTTTTCTCAATTCTACAGCATAAATTCAAAACCCCTTGAAAAACCCATAAGATCAATGCCAAAAATTTTCCAATTTTTACATTTCTTACTAGTAAGGTTTACCTCAATTCTAAGTTCCTACTTGTTGTCTCACTTTACTTCACCCACTTTCTTCCTATTGACATTTGATGTGCCTGAACAAGTTATAAATGGCAAAAAGAAATGGTTCGCAACACGGGTAGTGGCAGAGTTAAGGGAATATTTTAGGCCGTTGCGAAGAGGGGAGACATGAGAGAGGAAATGCTGACATAATTCAGGTGCAGGGTTGCCAACACAACTTGCAACATTTAGCTTCACCACACAATTATGATACAACTATTGCTAGGTTGCAGCGGTAATGGAAAAAACAAGACAGTTGACCTGAAGTGATTCAGACCGAGTCATTAGTCTCATCCTTTTGCATGTATTTCTGATGTATTCAGCAACAATATAAATTGTCAACCTTTTAAATTCAAATACTGAGTCTCGAAGAATATGCTCAGTCACAATAGAGGAAACATCACCCATTTCTGGCTAGTGAACTCTTAATGGCTGGCAACTTGTTAAGTCACCCAATAGCCACCACAACACACAAACATACTTAAAATGGGCTTACTTACAGGAAGTGTGGAGAAGGCGTGTGGGCCTTCAATGACCAGATTGCAGGTAGGGGTGAAAGCATTTTGTGAAGTGTTGAAAATACACTGTTCGTGCAGATGACGTGCTATGACAGAGATGTTATACAGAAAGAGAACAAAGGTTTTGCATAGCACATTTTACATACTTTCGTCTCCAAATCTGACACAATAAAATTGCAACAACTATATACACTAATCTCATATTAACAAAATTCAAGCTTTCGCAACAAATGGTTGCTTCATCAGGAAAGAGGGAAGGAGAGGGAAAGACGAAAGGATGTGGGTTTTAAGGGAGAGGGTAAGGAGTCATTCCAATCCCGGGAGCGGAAAGACTTACCTTAGGGGGAAAAAAGGACAGGTAACACTCGCACACACACACCTCCACCTGTCCAATGGCCAGCTTCACATGTCCGTCCACATCAAACCCACCAACAAGCAACAGTACCTCCATTATGACAGCTGCCACCCATTCCACATCAAACGGTCCCTTCCCTACAGCCTAGGTCTTCGTGGCAAACGAATCTGCTCCAGTCCGGAATCCCTGAACCAACCTGAAAACAGCTTTCGCATCCCGCAACTACCCTCCCGACCTGGTACAGAAGCAAATAACCAGAGCCACTTCCTCATCTCCTCAAACCCAGAACCTCCCATAGAAGAACCCCAAAAGTGCCCCACTTGTGACAGGATAGTTTCCGGGACTGGATCAGACTCTGAATGTGGCTCTCCAGCAGGGATACGACTTCCTCAAATCCTGCCCTGAAATGAGATCCATCCTTCATGAAATCCTCCCCACTCCACCAAGTGTCTTTCTGCCGTCCACCTAACCTTCGTAACCTCTTAGTTCATCCCTATGAAATCCCCAAACCACCTTCCCTACCCTCTGGCTCCTACCCTTGTAACCGCCCCCGGTGTAAAACCTGTCCCATGCACCCTCCCACCACCAACTACTCCAGTCCTGTAACCCGGAAGGTGTACACGATCAAAGGCAGAGCCACGTGTGAAAGCACCCACGTGATTTACCAACTGACCTGCCTACACTGTGAAGCTTTCTATGTGGGAGTGACCAGCAACAAACTGTCCATTCGCATGAATGGACACAGGCAGACAGTGTTTGTTGGTAATGAGGATCAGCCTGTGGCTAAACATGCCTTGGTGCACGGCCAGCACATCTTGGCACAGTGTTACACCGTCCGGGTTATCTGGATACTTCCCACTAACACCAACCCATCAGAACTCCAGAGATGGGAACTTGCCCTTCAATATATCCTCTCTTCTCGTTATCCGCCAGGCCTCAATCTCCGCTAATTTCAATTTGCCGCTGCTCATACCTCACCTGTCTTTCAACAACATCTTTGCCTCTGTACTTCCGCCTCGACTGACATCTCTGCCCAAACTCTTTGCCTTTACAAATGTCTGCTTGTGTCTGTGTATGGGCGGATGAATATATGAGTGTGTGTGTGTGTGTGTGTGTGTGTGTGTGTGTGTGTGTGTGTGTGCGAGTGTATACCTGTCCTTTTTTCCCCCTAAGGTAAGTCTTTCCACTTCCGGGATTGGAATGACTCCTTACCCTCTCCCTTAAAACCCACATCCTTTCATCTTTCCCTCTCCTTCCCTCTTTCCTGATGAAGCAACCTTAGGTTGCGAAAGCTCGAATTTTGTGTGTATGTTTGTGTTTGTTTGTGTGTCTATCGACCTGCCAGCACTTTCGCTATGCATTTGTGCCACATCACCACAACTGGTGGCAGGCATATCGAACATGTTATGACTTAAATCCGAATATCTGTAGGGTTGATTACATATTGAATAAAGTGTGAATAAAGTGTTGTAGCTAATTTGTATTTTTTTTATGTGGTTCAATAACTGTCACCCTGTACTTTGCACCACTCACATCACACATTGTAGATCATATAGACTGGAAGCAGTGATAGAGGGCATGAAGAAAAACTGTAGCACCTGAGTGTTCTTTAAAATTTACATTTCACACAGTGTACAGAAATCCACTGAGCTGACTTCTAATAAGGTTGGGGAAGTAAACTCGTTTTTCCGCATGTCTGTTTCTCTCATCAAGCCTAAAATAACACTTTAACAGTGGTGGGCATACAAAGTGTGGCTCATAAGAAAAGCATTAAACACTAACAGCAAGGATAAGAAAATTTGTCATTAAACAGATGTCTGCATTTATGATCAAGATTTAAACACTTAGCTATTTTTGGTTTGTTCAACATATTCATCAATTTTTGTTTTTTTCTGGGCAAACAAGAAGGATGAGATCTCAAAAACACGTGTTTTGAATGTACAATTTGTGATCATAGAATGTCAGAAAATAGCTCAATTATCTTGAATCCAGATATTAATTTCAATTTTTTTTTAGTTTTTGCTTGCTGTTATACATCTGCGATTTTTTTTAAATAACTGATGAAATCCATTACCACAAGTTATTGTATAAACACTTTATTGTACATTTAATTTCCTTCACTTAGACAGATTTTATAAAAAGAATTGGAGAGGATTGTGATTTTTAATCACACATGCCAAGTACATGTGTTTTTCAAAAAATGGCTATGAGCACTATGGGACTTAACATCTTAGGTCATCAGTCCCCTAGAACTTAGAACTACTTAAACCTAACTAACCTAAGGACATCACACACATCCATGCCCGAGGCATGATTCAAACCTGCGACCGTTGTGTTTTTGTTCATATTTTTGGTGGAGGGGGGGGAGGTTAACATTTTCCTTGATTCTGCATTTTCCTCAATTTTGTGTTTTTTTAAGTCTCGACCAACAAAAACATCACATAGGGATTTCACTGTAGTAATCTGTCATGTTCCCACATCACCCCCTTCTCAGTTGCACGGTCAGTTTAGGACTTCAACTAATTTTGCTGGAAATCAAATTTCACTACCAGATCTTGTTGTTCTTGGTTTTTCACCTTCTGTAGAGACAAACACCTATGTTGAGTGGGTGTTGAGTTGCTGAGGTCCTTTTGTGTGAGTGGTGTTTCTTTTGCTCTGTGGGGACACTGTACAGGTACAGATGATTCATGTACTGCTTCAGTTGTGACATAAATTGGGGTAAGACTGAATCCCTTTTTGTGCCATACTCCTGAAAAAAAAATCTCCTGGTGTCCTGATGGGCAGCTATAAAAAATTACCACAATTATAGGATTAGTGTTTTCTGTAATTGAGCACCGAAGACCAAAAAGGATCATGGGTATTGCTTGAGTCCATTCAGCCGTTGCAGGGACACAGATGGCTGGTTTAAGTGTCTGATGAAATCTTTCAATTTTTCTATTTGATTGAGGATGATATGCTGTAGTTTGGGTTTGATGACAACCACATATTTTTGATAGTGCTTGGAACAGCTCTGAGTTAAACTGTCTTCCGCGGTTGGTCACTATTTGGTATGGTGTTGAAGTGTTCATAATTACAGGGAAACTGTCATAATGGCACTTGAACATGTCGTGATAATTCATTTTTCTGACAAGTAATACATGTTTAAGCCCGATTTCTGACATTCTTTCTCATATTGGCCCCAACATGCCTAGACATAATCATTTTTAGTGTTGTCTTAAAGCCCAGATGACCCAAATTGTGACAGTGTTGGAAAATAGGACATCTAAATGCTGCAGCAGTGTTGCCACAAGTTTCCCCAAGTGAAATTCCTATATATTTCCCTAATTTCGAGACAAGTTTTAGAATTTGAGATCTCAATGGTAAGTAAAGACTTCTGTAACCTCCCCCCCCCCCCCCCCCCCCAACCCTCTTGTGAGCAAAAATCGTAAGTACTAACATCAACATTTTTTGTAATGACCTGTTTTTAGATGGAGAAAGCAAGCTAAATGGTATGTGTGTTTCATTAAGACCACTGTTGTTATTTTATTTTAATAAAACGAAATACATTTGGTGACAAAAATATGCATTTCCTTGGAGTCACAAAACAGATTTAAAATACCTTCATTGATTTCAGAAATAAACTCAGAAAAAAGTAGGCCTCTTGAATGAAATTAACAAGGTAGGGAAGAATTGTGTAAACCAACGCTATAGTGACAGCTGATAAAATATTGGTTCTACTATGTCTGTTATTGTTGGTTATTACCCACTGTGTTATGTGTATTATTTTACAGGTATTGAGATTTTTTCTTTCGAGAAATATGAGAACGTAGTGTACAAACTGCCAGCGACTGCCACAACTTCCTTTTTCTTATCATCCATACTTTCTAATATATAAACTAATTCAAAGTGCCCAAATGTACTATAGTTAATACAATGTCTATAAAACGCCGCACTGTACAATGTTACTTGCGGTGAGACAGTCACAACCCCTGAAATACATCACCTAAGGCCTCTGACCTGCCAAGGACCATCTCTGTCCTGGGTCCATGGATAAACCGCAAGTATCCGCCACATCATGCCACACAAACAGACCTAGCCTGTGGGCAGATCAATGAGACCAGATCCGAAGGGCAGGACATGTACATTAGTGGGAAATGGTGGGCTTCAGATCAGCACACCTGATATGTCAGAGAGACCCACATAAATGGCCTGCGATTTTGGCCCATCATGGAAATTCACTCGTGTGGCCAGCTATTCACGTGTAACAGGCACCTTATTGATGAAACAAGACTGCAGTGATCAATCCATGCAACAGATATCTTGTGCAAATACTTTGAGAATCAATGCTAATGAGGGTAGGTAGCAACTCACTGTAAAGATGATTACTGAGCCGCAGACAGGCATGCTGAAAAGACAATGTCATTCTTACAACTAAATTTTCGGCTACAGCCTTTGCCAGAAAATGAGAGCACATTCACATTCACACAATCACTCTGACACATCTAACACACACTTGACCGCAGTCTCCAGCGGCCGTGTCAATGATCTCTGAGAATCAGATTCAAACAAACCACTCCTCACACTTCCCTGCCTCTCGTCGGCACTGCTAGGCTAGCAGCAAGAAGTGGTGGCAGCACAGACTGCAAACTGAGGGATGTGGTAGGAAGGGCACAAGCAGTAAGAATGAGGGAGTAGGGAAGCGGCGCACACACTCAGCTGAGCCCAATCAGCGACGATGCATGACAGCCAGTAAACAAACCATACATTGTGTTGACATACCATATCACAATTGTTTTCCTCCATGTGTCAAGTGATGTTTTAATTTCAGTGATATACACGACAGCTGGACAGTTGTTGATGAAGCTCCTCATCATCTTCTTGTGCCTGAGCTATACTTCATAATTAATTGGAACTAATTATTAAAGCTTTGATAAGCTATCAGCAACAACATTTTCTTTACCAATTATATGTCGCAGATTTTATACAACACATTGGAAATGATTGCAATTTTTAATCGTGTATGCCAAGTATATATGTTTTTGCTCGTATTTTAGAGGGGGGTTAACATTTTCCTCAATTTTGAAAATGTAAACTAGAGGTTTCACTATAAACTGTAAATTATGCAAATTATACATTGTACAGTCATGTAATGTAAAAGTTTTGTGTGGCTTCTGACTCGAGTATATAAATAAAATCTTATCATACATTCTTTCGATCTCTTCATCATCTGCAGAGCTAGTTGGCATATAAACTTGTATTACTATAGTGAAGTTAGCTTCATGTCTTTCTTGGCTACTGTAAAATTCTCACTATGCTGTTCATAATAGCATAGACAAACTCCTGTACTCTTCAACTTTTGTAGTCCTGTCTTCCTCAGTCTTATATAATATTAGAGTATATAGATAATTTTTACTTTTTGGACCGTCTGACTACAACTGAATGAAACACAATTTTTGTGCCATACGTGTTTCGCCTTTATTCAGTGGCCTGGAATATGTAAATATTTTACTATTTAGTTTACATTTTGGGGCAATATACCTATAGGTTATAAACAGTTCTGGTGGTTGGTCTTTGCTATGATGTAGTAATACTTTAAATTTGACTTGCAGGTCGCATGGACAATTTTTTACATATTACGTTTCTGTTCCATTTTTGCTACCATTCCTCTTCTTATAATTGTCACTTGGGTTTTTTTTCCACATTTCACAGCACTAGGAACTGAATACTTGGTTTGGTGCAATGTTTAGGTTTGTGTTGCCGATTGTTCGATGTTATTGCCAAAGATTGAATGTTATTGCCAACTTTTGATTGTAATTTTTGAAGTACCTGTGATCTGTTTGTATGTGCATGTGCATGAAATAATGTTTATTTTGGTAAGCTATTTTGTTTCCAGCTGCTTGTGAGAGAGGGACGATTCTATCTAATCATTTCTTTTATCAAGTGTAGTAGGGAGCCTGTACTGATGTGTGTTTGCTCATTTATCAAGTTTGTTTTCAGCAATCATTTTCTAAATGTGGAAATTTTCTTGCATTTGTGTATGGTATTTGTGATGGTTGTTTATTCTCATTGTTTTCATTTCTTGTCCCATGTTTGTAGGATGATGGTTATGGTGTTTTAAATGTTCTGCAAATGTGGTATGGTTTGTTTCGTACTTCCAACACCTGATACGTTCTTTGTACTGTGTTTTAAAATTCCTGTATGTCATGCCCACATATACTGCATCACAACTTTGACATTCAAGTTTATATATTCCTGATCCCTTGAATTTATCCTGTACCCTTCCACTGAAGTTGCACAATATGGCTATCTGTATCAATGAGTCACACAAGACACCCTATCTTGGCAATCTCCATGTTTCGTGCTGGTAAAACACAATTTTTAGTAGCTAATAGGAAGACAATTTTCAATAAAAATGCTGATAATTTCATATTAGGAACCAGAATGCCTTTCCATTTGGCCTATTTTATGACTGTGGCTGACTAGAACCCACGTTTTCTATTGATGTTTACAACTGAATTGCACCTTATTATTATTATTATTATTTCATTGAAGTTAATATTTAATTTGCTGCATTTACTTTGATGGGAGGAAATTGGCTGACAGTCTTACCTACAGTCTTCAGGAAACTCCTGAATGTAATCTGATGTCTCATATTCAGGATAAAGTAGAATAACAGGCCAGACCAGCCGGCCTTCACTTAGATGCACACGTTTCTGTACCCCATGTGGACTTATTGGCTGAAGCAGTTTCAGTTTAATCTCAGGACCACCTGTGTGTGCAAAGGAATATTTGTATTAAAATTTGCCAGTGTATGTTCTTTAAATGTCATACATAAATAAACAAAGATAAGAATTGCCTTACAAAATAAATAAATAAATAAATAAGTGTCTGGTCGGAAGATTGTTGTCCATCTATTACAGCTGCATCAATTTCCTCACATTTCCTTACATAACTTGAAACATTTCTGAAACATAGCTCTTTTTGGTCTTTACATTCATTAAGGACTCAATTTAATCAGACTTTTCAATTTAATTTATTTTCTTATTGCACAAACCAAGTAAATTTAATTACAATCACCATGGTATAACAAACTTCTTTTTTTGTTTTATTCCAAAAAATAATAAAAATATTATTATGCCAACATTATCATTGCAGACATATTTCAAATACATTAAAATACAAATAGTAATTTGTCATGTTCCCACATCACCCCTTCTCAGTAGCATAGTCAGTTTAGGACTTCGACTAATCTTGATCAAGATCGAATTCCACAACCAGATCTTGGTGTTCTACTTGGTTTTTCACTGAATTGTGTTCAGGGTGTTTATTATTCTCATTCATCACTTAGACAGCTTCTAATCGATCAATGGAAATATTCTTTATCTGGTCTTCAAAAAATTTTGGGTTGCTTTCAATCACTTCATTTGGGCTTTCATATGGAGTCTCTGAGGTCCTTGTGTTTGAATGGTGTTTCTTTTGCTTTGTGGGGATATTGTATATGTTGTGACAGTGCCACGACATTTAACAGTGCCGCCACGACAGAACGCGCAAACGGCGATAGAGGCGCTCCGCAACTCGGCTGAGCGCAGGAGCGCCACCTAGCTACGAACGGCGCCGGCCGCATGTCACGGCACAGCAGTCGAATAAGAGATACTGAGTTGTTATCATGTAATGAGCTATTGTTTCTAATTGAGTGTGTTTAAATATCCACACAATTATTGGTGATTAAAGGTTACAACACTTTTTGGCGACGAGGTCGGATATTTTCACTGCGTTGTGGATTTGTGTGTTCGTGACGGGGCAGACATGGAACAGCTTATGCAAGCGCACATTGAACAACAAACACAACTGACGGCTGCTATTCAGGCGTTGTTGACGTCGCTTACTCATCATCTGTCTTCCTCTTCTCCGCCTCCATTCCCTCCGTATGACGAGGCCGCTGAAGATTGGGAGGATTATGAGAAGCGTTTGCGGCAACACTTCTTGGCTTTCGGCGTTGTCGACACTCCTATGTGTAAGTCGTTATTTCTATCTTGGATTTCCCCACGGATCTATCAGCTGCTATCTCAGTTAGCCCCTCTGCAGGAACCTGCCTCTCTGTCCTTCCAAGAAATGTGTGGCTTATTGTCTAACTATTACCGAAAAAACACCCACGTCGTTGCCGCCCGCGTGGCGTTCTACCGGTGTCATAAACAGCCCCATCAATCTTACCGGGCTTGGGCGGCGGAACTACATGGTCTGAGTAGGAAATGTCAGTTTGTCACAGACACTCATCATGAGTCTTATGCTGATTCAATGGTTAGGGATGCTATTCTACGGCTTGCTCCTGATAAAGAAGTTCGGCAACATGCCTTACAACTGCCAAACCCGTCGTTGTCGGAAGTTCTAAGAATCACTCAATCCTCTGAAAAGTCTCACTCTGCTGGCGCGCAAATAGACGCCCGGTGTGATGTAGGCGCTGTACAGTCAACTTTCGACATGGACAATTTGCCTGTTTCACAGGAGAACGACGATGTGGCGGCGGTTCACTCGCGTCAACAATGTCGCGTTGGGCCGCAAAGCTCGCAGCGAAAACAGCAACCACAGAAGCAGGTTCGTTCCGCACTTCCTTCTTGTCCACGTTGTTTCGTACAGAATGACAGGGCCGCGTGTCCAAAACGTTGGGCCACGTGTAATTCATGTAGGAAAAAAGGCCACATTGCTTCTGTGTGTCAGTCCCCTAAAGTTCCCGTCGACGAGGACGAGGCATCGGACATGGATGTTAACTGTGTGCTTTCTCAAACAAATAAGTTGTTTGTTACTGTTCGTGTTCTGGATAAAGACATTCGCATACAAGTGGACACTGGCTCTGCAGTAACTCTCATTAATTCCCGCACGTATTTGGAGTTGGGCTCCCCTCCCTTGTCTCCAGTTACGCGAAATCTGAGAACTTATAATAAACAGAAAATTCCTATCATTGGCCAGTTTGATGCTTCCACTGCCTACAAGTCTGTTGTTAGGCCCCTCACGTTTTATGTGGTGGATCATGCGGGCACTGAAAACCTGTTCGGCTATGATGCTTTCCAGTTGTTCGGGTTCTCCGTTGATGATGATGTGCACCTCATATCTGAGGATATTCCGTATCAACAGCTGGATGGGTGTTCTGAATTTTCGTCCGTGTTCTCTGTTGGTCTGGGTCGTGCCAAGGATTTTGAAGCCCACATTACTCTTAAACCTACAGCTCGCCCTAAGTTTTTCCGGGCACGCCCTATTCCGGTGGCGTTGCGTGCACCTGTCAAGGCTGAGATAGACAGGTTAACAGCTTCAGGGATTCTCCTTCCTGTTACCTCCAGCGAATGGGCATCGCCAATCGTGGTGGTTTCTAAGACAAACGGGAGTCTGCGATTGTGTGGTGATTTTAAAGCCACTGTCAACGCTCAGAGCCTCATTGACACTTATCCTCTTCCCCGTCCTGAGGAGTTATTTACCAAGCTCGCTGCGGGCCACTTCTTTTCCAAACTTGACTTATCGGAGGCGTACCATCAGTTGCCGTTGGATGCTTCTTCCAAGGAATTTCTCGTCATCAACACTCCTTGTGGGTTGTATCAGTACCAGCGGTTACCATTTGGTGTCGCTAGCGCGCCGGGCATTTTTCAGTGGTTTTTGAAACAGCTCACGGCTTCTGTTCCCGGCTGCATAAACTATCTGGATGACATTATTGTCACGGGGGCCTCCACTGAGGAGCACCTTCGCAATTTGCGTTCACTATTTCGGGTTTTGCATTCGGCTGGGTTGAGGTGCAATCTGGACAAGTCGCAGTTCTTCCAACCCTCCATTGTGTATCTTGGTTTCCACTTGTCCCGTGGGGGTATACGTCCTCTACGTCAGCATGTTGCGGCCATTAACGCTCTACCCCGGCCGTCTACGGTCAAAGAACTTCAGGCGTTTCTAGGCAAGATTGCTTATTATCACAAATTCATTCCATCCATGGCGGCGGTAGCTCATCCTCTGCATCAACTGTTACGCAAAAACGTTTCTTTCTGTTGGTCCGACGAGTGTGAGCAGGCTTTTGTCCGCCTGAAGGCTCATTTGCAGTCGGCGCCTTGTCTTGCCACATTCCGTCTGGGTCAGCACTTGGTTCTGGCGACTGACGCATCACAGTATGGCCTAGGGGCTGTTCTCGCCCATCGGTATGAGGATGGGTTGGAACGACCCATTGCCTATGCTTCCACGATCCTCAACGAAGCGCAACGGCGTTACTCTCAAATCGAAAAGGAGGCGCTCGCTATCATTTATGCCCTAAAAAAGTTCAGCGTTTTTTTGTATGGTTCTAAGTTTCACCTCATCACCGACCACAAGCCGCTGGTCTCTCTGTTCAGCCCATCAGCGTCACTTCCGGATAAGGCAGCTCACTGCCTGCAACGTTGGGCCTTATACTTGTCTCCTTTTCACTATGAGATTCACTATCGCCCCACGGCCCAGCACGCCAACGCTGACGCATTGTCGCGATTGCCGATGGACGCCGAGCCGGTTTTCGATTGTGATGAACTACTCTGTTTCCACATTGATGAGGAAGAACGTCATGTGGTCGAGGGTTTTCCACTTACAGGTTCGCAGGTCACGTCGGCTACTGCGCGGGACCCGGTCCTGTGTCAGGTGATCGGTTTTGTTCAACGAGGTTGGCCGGCAGGACCAAGGGCTGGGCATCGGATCCCCTTCGCAACTACCATGCCTTGCGCCTTCGTCTGTCTGTTCGTGATGGTGTTGTTCTTCTGGCCATGGATGGCGCCTCTCCACGGGTCGTGGTGCCAGCCTCTCTTCGCAAAGATGTTCTCAAACTGTTGCATGAAGGCCATTGGGATATTTCTCGGACTAAGTCCCTGGCCCGCAGGCACGTTTATTGGCCCAGTATTGATTCGGACATCGCCCACATGGTTGCTGCGTGTGGTCAGTGTGCTCAACAACTCGCTGCACCTCGTACAATGCCCTCTCCGTGGTCTGATCCAGCGCAGCCATGGGAACGGGTGAATGCTGAATTTGCCGACCCCTTCCTCGGTACTTATTGGCTACTGTTGATTGACGCCTTCTCGAAGTTTCCGTTTGTTGTTTGATGTCCGTCACCCACCACTGCGGCGACGACGCTGGCTTTGTCCAAAATCTTTGCGCTAGAAGGTCTTCCGTCCATGATCGTCACGGACAATGGCCCTCAGTTCTCTTTGCAGGCCTTCCGTGATTTTTGTACTGGACAAGGGATTCATCATATTACAGCACCGCCCTTCCATCCGCAATCGAATGGGGAGGTCGAGCGCCTTGTCCGCACTTTCAAAAGCCAGATGAAAAAATTCCTTAGTGATTTTTCCACAGATGACGCTCTGCTGCAACTTCTGAGTTCTTATTGCTTCACGCCTCTGGGTGATCGCAGCCCTGCTGAACTCTTGCATGGCCGCCAACCACGCACTCTACTGCACCTGCTTCACCCTGTCAGGCCTTGTGCTGTGTCCCCTAGCGCGGGAAAATACTCAGTGGGTGCCGACGTGTGGGCACGAGGGTATGGATCTCGCCCTAAATGGATTCCAGAGGTGGTCAAGGCTCTTCGCGGCCGCCGGCTTTGTGAAATACGTACGGACGACGGCATGGTTGTTCGCCATTATGACCAGATGCGCCCACGAGTGGTGGCCACGCCGGTGCCACTGCCCCTTCCTTCGCCTCCACCAGCCCGAGCTGCTGCCGATCTACCATACGTGTTGATGCAGCCGACGTCGCTACCGCTTCCGAGTACGCTGGAACCGGCTCCAGCCGCGACGCCGCCTTCTCCGGGACCCATCTCGCTGGAGCACACCCCCAGGTCCACGACACCTATGGATGCTGCTCCGGAGTTTTCACCCATCATCTCGTCCAGGAGGCACGTTCCACACACGAGCTTCCGTCCTGGACATTTTCGACCATACTCTCGTGTCTCTCCGCAGGATCTTCTCGGGGCCTCACAAGAGGCCATGGATGTCTCCGGACTGTCCATGTCTCCAAGGAAGTGAGTGTTTTTTTTTCAAGGGGGGAAAAGTGTTTTGACAGTGCCACGACATTTGACAGTGTCATGACATTTAACAGTGCCGCCACGACAGTACGCGCAAATGGCGATAGAGGCGCTCCGCAACTCGGCTGAGTGCGGGAGCGCCACCTAGCTACGAACGGCGCCGGCCACATGTCACAGCACGGCAGTCGAATAAGAGATACTGAGTTGTTATCATGTAACGAGCTATTGTTTCTAAGTGAGTGTGTTTACATATCCACGCAATTATTGGTGATTAAAGGTTACAACAGTATAGGTTTCAGACAATTCATATAATGCACCAGTTGTGACACAAATTGGGGTAAGACTGAATCCCTTTTTGTGCCACACTCTTGAAAAATATCACCTGGTATCCTGATGGGCGAGCAATTAACCATTTCCGCAATTGTAGCATTAGTGTTTTCTCTAATTGAGCACCGCAGACCAAAAAGAATCACAGGTGTTACTAGAGTCCATTTAGCAGTTGCATGGGCATGAATGGCTGCTTTATGTGACCGATGAAATCTTTCAATTTTTCTGTTTGATTGAGGATGATATATCGTAGTCTGGGTTTGATTAGAACCACATATTTTTCATAGCACTTGGAATAGATCTCAGTTAAAATGTCTTCCATGGTCGGTCGCACAATTGAAAAGTGCTTGTGCTATTGCTTTCACTTGTAAGTCTCTAAGAGGTGCTACTTCTGTTCGATCTGTAACTCTATCAATGCATGTGTATATTCATTCAAAGGAGGCACTGGTCCTATCAGACCAAGGTGAACTATTTTAAAGCATTCATCAATACAGGGAAATTGTTATAATGGCGTTTGAACATGTTATGATAATTCATTTTCTGACAAGCAATACATGTTTTAGCCCACTTTCTGACATCCTTTTCATATTGATGTGATCATTCTTATAATTGTCTTAAGGCCCAGAAAAAAAAAGCAGAAAGGTTTTATTCCCTGGTGATTGTAATGGAAGTTTTTTGGTGGGCATAATAATAAAATAAAATAAATTGAAAAATCTAGTTAAACTGAGTCCTTAATGAATGTAAAGAGCAACAATTGGTGACCCCGACATGATTGGCGAGACGCTGACATATGCATAGCATCAACGGTAAATGGACCTGAAGGTAATAATTCTGAATGCAAACTGGAAATTGGTAAGGTAAAGATCAAGCTATCACTGTTTGGACAGAAAAGCTAGACATCTGGTTTTGTCAAGTTGAAGTGCAATTTATGATTGCTGGTATAGCTACCTGACGTGACTAAATTTAACTATTTGTTCACTCAGCTAGAGCCATAATTTGTTGTAAATATCTGTGATCTAATTACAAATGACAAGATAAGAAATATTCTCTCACAAAAGAATGACTTTTGACTATATTTAAAGAAAGTGAAGAGCATCAAATAAAAAAACTTTTGAGTGGTTTAGAAATGGGTGATACAAAGGCTAGCTATGCTGGTAATAATGTGTTGGACAAGATCCTGAAAATCTTTGACTTGACAAACTTCCTAGTAGCATTTGAAGTATTTTACTTGTATCCTACGAAACAGTGGACAAGATTGCTTAAATGGCAGATCGTGTGATCAAAATGCACTCTGTTGAAGAGATCCGAATTGCATCAGTTTACTCCATTCTGTCAACATTGTCATCCATGTCAGTCCATGAGCTTCTGTTACGAATTGAAGAATTGGAAAATGAGATAAATAAAGCTTCGGAAACCAAGTAGTCACAGATCGCATGGAAGAAGTAGAAGCAGAGCAAAAGTCAACAAAAAATGGAAAATACTGCTATTATCATTTTAAATTTTGAACACGCTGTAAACCTGAAAAATATGTTCAGCCTTCTCAGTGGCCCAACAAGGAAAATCAGAAACAGTAAATAAAACAGTGGCTGAGTGTTCTATGCCAATAACCAACTCAAGCTGTCAATATTGACTGTTTCTTAACGACTGGAATAGTGAAAGATATTTTCTGGTAAATAGCAGTACAGATTTGTCTGTTATACCAGTTTTAAAAGACAAGAAAGTTCAACTTCAGTCTTTGTGCTGCAAATGGTTCAGAGATAAAAACTTACAGTTCCATGCTGTTAATCACTGATTTAGGGCTCAAACACAATTTTGCATGGCCATTCACTGTAGCAGACATATTACGAGGTATATTGTGGGTGAATATCTTCATCATTATGGTTTACTCACTGATCTCAAAAATAAAAAGTTGATAGACAACATTACCAGATTAAACATTTCAGCAGAAGTAACCAAATGTGAATGCTACTCAGTAAGCTCACTCTATGCAACATGCCAGTTTTTTAACCTGTTGGAGAAATTTCCTGAACTAACAAAACCATCCATAGTACCAAAGGTGTTGAAGCACGAAGTTCAGCATTACATTATTAAGTCTAGTGGTCCACCAGAATACAGTAAGGCTCATAGATTAGATGAATATAAACTGCAAATTGTTAAAAAGGAATTTCAGTTTCTGTTAGATACTGGTATTCTACATCCGTTGAAATTACAATGGGCTAGTCCACTACACTTAATTTTGAAGCCAAATGGCCAGTGGTGAGTTGTGGAGATTATCACCATCTGAATGACAGGACTCTCCTGGACCACATCCGATTCCAAGAGTTGATGATATAAACTTTATCCTTCAAAACAAAAAGATATTATCAAATTCCATTAGCTGAAAAGGATAAACCAAAGTCAGCTATTATTACAGCTTCTGGTCTTTATGAGTTTAATTATATTTCCTTCAGACTTCGTAATGCACCTAGCACATTTCTGACGTTTATACATGACGCTGTAAGAGAACCACATTTCTGTTTCCCATATTTGGATATTTTAATAGCATCAGAATCAACCTGAAACAGTTTGCAAACTTAGGGCATTCATAGGGATCATCAATTTTTATCGCCGGCGTTTGAAACATGCTGGTGAAAATCAAGCTTTCCTGAATGATTACTTGAAAGGTACAACTAAAAATGACAAAAGATGCATTGACTGGACAAAAGAAGCAATTGCAGTCCTAAAAATGCAAGGAAGATCTTGCAAATGCTACACTTTTGACGTTTCCTTGGTTGCACAATCAACTTGCATTGTTTCTGTACACATCAGATTTTGTGGCAGGTGCTGCACTGCAACAGTGGCAAGATGGACAGTGAAGACCAATTAGATTATTTTTCAAAAAGGTTCACAACAGCACAAAAGAAGTATTCCACGTCTGACAGAGAGATGCTTAGTGTATACACGACTGTCAGATATTTCAAATATCTGTTAGCAGGAAGAGACTTCATTATTTATACCAACCATGCTTCTCTAATATAGGCATTCAAGCAAAACAATTAGACAGCAATGCCCATCCAATTACGTTATCTCCAGTATATTTCACAGTTTACTACAGAGCTGCGACACATATCAGGTAAAGAAAATGTTGCTGCTGATAGCTTATCAAGGCTTGAATTATTAGTTCAAATTAACTATGAAAATATACCTCAGGCACAAGAAGATGACAAAGAGCTTTATCAACTACCGTCCAGCTGTCATACATATCACTTAAATTAGAACAGTAATTGGCACATGGAGGAAAACAATTAACATGTGATATGTCAACACAATATATTTGCTCTTATATTCCTGGAGCATTATGTATCCCATTTTCTAACACTATCACAATTTGGGTCATCTGAGCATTAAAACAACTCTAAAAATTCAAGTCAAGGTCTGTCTAGACCAATACAAAAAAGAATGTCAGAAATTGGGCTAAATCATGTATTGCTTGTCACAAAATGAATCATCATGACATGTTCTTGTGGAATTATGACAGTTTCCCTGTAATGATTAATGATTCTAAATAATTCATCTTGAGCTGATATGACCAGTGTCCCCTTTGGATGAATATACTTATTGTTTAACATGCACTGATAGAGTTACAATTTGGACAGAAGTAGTATCTCTTCGAGATATAAAACTGGAAGCAGTGGCATGAGCACTTTTTTAATTGTTGGATCACTAGATTTGGAACATGATACCAAATAGTGACCGATTGTGAAAGAAAGTTTAACTCAGAGCTATTCCAAGCACCATTAAAAATATGTGGTTGTCATAAAACCCAAACTACAGCATACCATCCTCAATCAAATCGAAAAATTGAAAGCCTTCATCAGACACTTAAACCAGCCATCCGTGTCCATGCAACGGCTAAATGGACTCAAGCAATACCCATGATCCTTTTTGGTCTTCGATACTTAATTACAGAAAACACTAATCCTACAATAGCGGAAATCAGGATACTAGGTGATTTTTTTCAAGAGTATAGCACAAAAAGGGATTCAATGTTACCCCAATCTGTGTCACAACTGGAGCAGTACATGAATCATCTGTGCCTATACAATATTCTCACAAAGCAAAAGAAACACTATTCATACAAAAGAACCTCAGCAACTCAACACTGGTGTTTGTCTCTACAGAAGGTGAAAAACCAAGAAGAAGAACAAGATCTGGTAGTGAAATTCAATTTCCAGCAAGATTAGTTGAGTCCTAAACTGAGTATGCAACTGAGAAGGGGGTGACAGATTACTACAGTGAAATACCTATTTTATGTTTTTGTGAGGTCCAGACTTAAAAAATGCAAAATCTAGGAAAAAGCAGAATGATGGAAAATGTTAACACCCCCCCCCCCCCCACCAAAAAAAAAAAGAAAAAATACATGGTTTTGGCATACGTCATTAAAAATCAGAATCTTCTCCAATACTTTGTATAAAATCTGTTGAAGTGAAGGAAATTAAATGTACAATACAATGTTCATACAATAATTTGTGGTAACGGATTTAATCAGTTGTAACAGCAAGTAAGAACTCATCAAAAAATTGGAATTAGTATCTCGATAAAAGGCGAACAAGTTATTTTCCAACATGCTACAATCACAAATTATTCATTCAAGACATGCATTACTTTGTGCACTCACAGAAAAAACAAAAATTGATCAACACGTTGAATTAAACCAAAAACATCACAGCAGCCAAGTAGTTAATCCTTCAACATAAATGCAGACAACTGCTTAATGACAAATTTTGTTACTACTACTATTATTGTTTAATGCTTTTCTTATGAGCCGCACTTTGTGTGCTCAACACTGTTAATGTGTTATTTTAGGTTTGACGAGAGAGACAGACATGTGGAAAAATGAGTTTACTTCCCCAAATGATGTTACAACCTTATTAGAAGTCAGCCCAGTGGATTTATATACACTGAGCAAATGTAAATTTGAAAGAAAACTCAGGTGCTACAGTTTTGCTTCATGCCCTCTATCACTGCTGCCAGACTTTATGATCTACAGTGTGTGGTGTGCGCGTGTGGTGCAAAGTTAATATGAGAGTAGTGTATATAGTTGTTGCAATTTTATTGTGTCAGATCTGAAGACGAAAGTATGTAAAATGTGCTATGCCAAACCTTTGTTCTCTTTCTGTATAACATCTCTGTCATAGCACATCATCTGCACGAAAAGTGTATTTTCAGCACTTCACAAAATGGTTTCACCCCTCCCTGCACTCTGGTCACTGAAGGGCCATATCCCCTCTCCGCACATCCTGTAGGAAAGCTCATTTTATGTGCATTAGTGTAGTGTGATGGCTGCAATAGCTATTGGGTGACTAAGAAGTCGCCAGCCGATAAGAGTTCACTAGCTGGAAATGGGCAATGTTTCCTCTATTGTGACCAAGCGTATTCTTCGAGACTCAGTATTTGAATTTAAAAGGTTGATAATTGATACTGTTGTTGAATACATTGGATATACATGCAAAAGGATGGCACAAGAAAAGATGCTGCATGGGCCCTTTCGTCACATATTGACTTGGTCTGGATCACTTCACGTCAACTGTTTTGTTTTTCCATTACTGCTGCAACCTAGCAGTAGTTGTATCATAGCTGTGTGGTGGAGTTAAATGTCGCAAGTTGTGCTGGCAACACCGCTCATGGATCACATCACCATTTCCTCTCTCATGTCTCCCCTCTCCACAACAGCCTAAAATATTTCCTTTACTCTGCCATCACCCCTGCTGTGAAACATTTGTCTTTTTTGTCACTTATTACTTGTTCAGACACACCAAATGTCGATGGGAAGAAAACAGGATGAAGTCAAGTGAAACTTTTAGTAAGAAATTAGAATTTTTAGCATTGATCTTACAGGTTTTTCAAAGAGGCTACGAATTTACAGTGTAGAATTGAGAAAAATGTAAAATCGGAGAATGTAAAATCGAAGTTCCAATAGTGTTTGCCGTGATAATGTTGGCATAATAATATCATTATTCTTTGAACAAAATTGTTATTCTGACATTATCATGCCAAACACTTTTTCAAACACACTAAAAATACAAATAGTAATTTGTCATGTTTTCACACTCTAATATTTTAACACACAGAATGAAATCCACTAATTGAAACCAATAATTTACATAAACAAAACAACATGCAAAAATTTGAGAAATTAAGTAGGAAACGAAAAACAATCCTGCTTATGAACCAAACATCTATCAGTTACAAGTGAGTAGCTACTGTGGTAACCCTATGTTACCACATCTACCACACTGGCCTCACACTGGCTGTGAACATAACAAGATGTGGGGGACTGGTTCATCTTTTTTTGATTCAACTCGCTTGCACTGGCACCTGGCGACACAGGTCCAGCTACCAGCCAGCAGCATGGTCAAACAG
The DNA here is from genome assembly GCF_023864345.2 of Schistocerca serialis cubense. NCBI lineage: Eukaryota > Metazoa > Arthropoda > Insecta > Orthoptera > Acrididae > Schistocerca > Schistocerca serialis. The sequence goes on from NC_064646.1 coordinate 125,032,908, forward strand.
CAATGGCATCATCACACCAAAATTGGCAAGTGCAGCCCGCATACAGCAGATCAGTAACCTATCTATTATGGAGGGTTCTCTTCCTCATTTTATTATGCTTCATTTGTATGCTCACTTGACTCTGCTCTCAGAACATTTGTTACTTGTTTGGACCAGCCTAGCTATGTACACAGGCTTTATGTGACACTTAGAATCAGTATTCTCATTAAAGTGACTTGGATATTCTACGTGTACTTGTTTGACTGTGTTACTTAACAATTGGCGACATAGTTGCAATGTTGACAGGCACATCCCCGGAGGTTGCTTTTCAGCATTCACTGCAGCAACAGCTGGAAAACCAGAGGCAGTTAGAAATGCAGCAGCAGCCATGTTGGAGTGTTTTGACAGGCCTTTTAATGCGGCCTCAAAATTTTCTGGCCTATCCGCCACATTTTCTCGTGTATGACAAAGCTGCTGAAGACTGTGACTGAATGAGAAACACTTACAGCAGCACGCCGTGGCCTTCTAGACTCCCTTAAAGTTCTCTTTCTGTCAGGGATCTCTTCCCAAATATACCACTTGTTGTGCAAGTTAAGCCTCATTTAATGATCCTGTGTGGGTGTAATTTGATGAAATGGGTCACTTGCCTCCTTCTTCCTCCCCCCCCCCCCCTACCCCCAGGAAGCTCTTCAAGAAAGCTGTCGAAGTAGCACACTGTTCACCGATTAAGATGCTTTCCTTTGAGGTCCCTTTTCAACAGAGGAAACAAATAGAAATCTGCGGGGGCCATTTCAGGACTGTATGGCAGTTGTGGCACCATTGTCACACAAATATGGGTCAGGCAGACTGTGACAACAAAGGCGGTGTGAGCCGGTGCATTATTGTGGTGCAATTTCTACACTGCACAGAACTCCTTTCAGACATGGGTGACCCTGTGATTCAGTGATGACTAAGTTCTTCAAACACTTCCACTCTGTGTTGCTTTTGCACATCAGTCAAAAGTCTGGACACAAGTTTTGCACAGATCTTCCGTATGGCTAAGTCTTCTGGTGCAATCTCATGAACAATTGTTTCAGCAGATCCAAAGTTTCCGGCATCAAGCCAACACTCATTCAACGGACTGTATTCAGTAACTGGTGAACACAAGTCACGTGGTCGTCTGTTCGCAATGCTGAAGTGCACCCCACAAGGGCATTGTCAGTGACCTCATCCCGATTTTCTCTAAACATCTGGTGTCAACAATTCGACTGAAACCTGGAACAGCAATCACTCCCAAGGACTTCTTTAAGCATTCCAAAAGTTTCCAGTGGCATTTTGTTGAGCTTCACTCAAAATTTCATTGCATAGTGTTGCTCTAAAGATTTCTTCATCATAATTTCGACGCGACTGCTACATATAGGTACAAGGAAGAAGCTTCCCCAACCATTCAAAAGCACAGTTGCAACTAAGTGACCCACCAGTGGAAAGCTTAGGGCCCCCACCCTACCCATCCTGTCTGACCACTCTGCAATTTGTAGTCACATCACAAAAAAACTGTGACGCTTTACTTTCTGGACATGCCCTGTACTCTTGTGATTTCTGCATGAGTGGAGTTTTATCAATGTAGAAAACAACATCATCAATCTTATCAGGCATGGGCTGTGAAGTTGCAAAGCTTAAGTCGCAAGTATAATTTCATTACTGTCCAAGAATCTTATGCAGACACAATGGTTTGAGACCTTACGCAGACACAATGGTTCGAGACACTATAATTAGATTGTACAAGCTGTGACACAATCGTGAATAGAACAGTGATCCAGAAAGTGTAGAATAAACTTCTCTTATTTCCGTCTCTGATAAAAAAATTTTATGTCCTTATACTACCCAGTCTCATCAGCAATGACCAGCTTCAGAACTGTTTTAAGGAATGGTCATCATTGACCGAAACTGATAGCCTAAGGAACTAACAATTTTGTGATCACATACAGAAATGAAAGAGGTCCACCTTCTCAAAAAAAAAAAAAAAAAAAAAAAAAAAAAAAAAAAAAAAAAAAAAAAAAAAAAAAAAGTACTTAGATAGCACAAGCAGTTGAAGTTTCCTGGTCCACAGGCCATCAGTTAGATTCTGGGGCTGATGTGGCTGCTATCAACTTAGATGACAGCAGATACTCATGTTCCAGCATGCCTTCAGAAGCAGAAGTTGCAGCCGTACAAAATTCCCAGCTGCCATGCTCCGCGTGCAATTGGCTATGGTGGACAAACTTCCGAAAGCCCTTGTCCTCTCGCCCCGCTTGTTTTGTTCAACACAACTGACCAGCCTGCCCTCACCATTGGACTTCTTGCCATCATTGTCGAAAGAATGACATGTAGCAATGGTGTGGAACTCTCTGTCAACTCTGGCTGTGACTTCCAACCCTAAAATTATGGTCATTAGCATCATTAGCCATGTGTATGACAACTTTGCAATTGTTTCTAACAAACTGTTCATCAATGTAAGTATCACCGGCACACCTCTTCAACCACAGATGGGTATAGGCAGAGTGGCATCACTTCTGAACTGGAACACTTGCCTACACCTCGGCACCCCTCCGCTGTCTCCTACTTCCCACTGTCCTGCCAGTTATAATTGGTAACAATTTCCCATTCTGGGGCAGTTTATGGCAGAGATCACATACAAGGTTGGTTGGTTGATTTGGAAGAGGGGACCAAATAGCGAGGTCATTGGTCCCATTTGATTAGGGAAGGATGGGAAAGGAAGTCGGCCATACCCTTTCAAGGGAACCATCCTGGCATTTGCCTGAATCAATTTAGAGAAATTACGTAAACATAAATCAGGATGGCTGGATGTGAGTTTGAGCTGTTTTCCCCTCGAATGTGAGTCCAGTGTGCTAACCACTGCACCACCTCGCTTGGTGACGTACAAGATAGCAGTGCGCTCTTTGTTATATCTTGTGGTGGACAGTGCCTTTATGGAAACTTTTTTGTGGTTTAGATGCTTCCATGGCATTCCATTTCACAGTCACTGATACGGTAAATTCAATGTCAGACCTCCTGCCCTCTTAAGAATTGGATGACCTCTGCAAGGAATTTTTTGTCCTTTTTTTCCCCAAGACTTGGCATGACCACAGTGTACGCGGTGCACATCACTCTCAAACCCACTGCACAACCTCCTTTTTTTCATGTCTGGCCTGTGCCCCTGGCACTTTGTAATAAAGTAAAAGAATAAGTAGATAAGCTGACATTCTTGGGAGTCATGGAACCCATGTTGTCCAGCAAATAGGCTATGAAGTTAGTGATTATTGAGAAACCAAAAGGCAAGTTCTGTCTTTGTGGCAATTTCAAGGGAGTGGTCAAATCACAGTCTGTGTTCAATACATAGCTCATTCACTCCCTTGAAGAACTTATGATAAAACTGTCAGGGAAAGTATTTTTCAAAACTAAATTTGTCTGAAGAACTTTCACAGTTGCCACTAGAAGAAGAGTCATGTCGGCTTCTTGTTCTCAAATATGCTATATGGCCTCCACTGGTACAACTGGTTGGTTTTTGGAGTTCCTAGCACTTCAGTGCTTTTTCAATGTTATTTGGAGCAACTCACACAATGAATTGCTTGTTATATCAACTATCTTGATGACATAGTTGTCTTGGGTCCCACAACCAAGGACCATCTTTGCAACCTTCAGCTTCCGTTTTACAGCTTACGTGATGAGGGTTTCAAGTGCAATTCTGATAACTCCGATTTCTTCCAATCCTCTACTGAATACCTCAGATGTATCATTTCTAACCATAGGGGTACAGCCAACAGTCATATTGTGGCTGCTGAGGCCCTCCCACATCCAACTAAAGGAGCTCCAGGCATTTTTAGGTAAAGTCGCATACTACCACAAGTTCTTGCTGCAAGCAGCTACTGTAGCATGTCCTTTCAATCTCCTGCTCACGAAAGGCGCATAATTTGTTTGGATGTGTGAATGGGAAGAAGGATCCCAGAAGTTAAAAGATGGTCTGCGTTCCACCCCATGCCTGGACACGTACCAGCTTCTTGAGGCTACTGACACATCACAGTACAGTGTGGGAGCCATGCTGTCTCATCATAGTACAGACAGTTTGGAATAGTCCATTGTTTTTGCCTTGAAGATGTTCAACTCTGAACAGAAAAATTACTGACAAACTGAGAAGGCAATTGAAACTTCCTGGCTGATTAATTCTGAGAAGCCAATTATTTACGCAATCAAGAAGTTTTTTGTGTTTATTTACAGCGTCAAGTTTCACATCGTCAAGAACCATGAACCTTTAGCTTCTCTCTTTAGCCCTGTGGCACATCTGCTGGACAAGATGGCACACAGACTTTAAAGGTGAGCTCTGTTCCTCAGCTGTTACCACATCACGATCCACTTTAGCCCGAAGGCTCAGCACTCGAATGTTGATGCCCTCTCCTGCCTTTCTACGGGTCACGAATCCAGCTTTGACCAGGATGATGCTTTTTGTTTCTATCTAAATTACTTTTTGTTTCTATCTAAATTATAAATCTCAATGGTCGGTGGGTGGGTTCCTACTTACTGGCTTCCGCATCGTCTATGTGGTATGCTCGTATCCCGTTCATAACTATTTTGTACTGTGTGTTAGACTGACTTTCGCTGATGGTGTTATTTTGTTATCCATAGAACATGCTGTATTGAATGTGGTCACTGTGGCATGCCTCAGGCGTGACACATCCTTTGTCTCCAGCATCATGGTCACTGGGAGACAAAAGAAGACGTTGGCCCACCCAGATGTCTACTGGGCAGGGATCAATCGTGAGATTGAACATTTAATTACTCTTTGTTCTAAATGTGCAGATGACCAAGCCACCCAGCAGTAGTGTTACCCTCCATGGCCAAAAACCTCACAGCTATGGGAGCGAGTCCACCTCAATTTTGCAGGCCCCTTTCTGGATGCTTACCAGCTGGTGGTCATATTATACCTACTCTCAGATTCCATACACCATGAACTGCCACTCAGTGATGGCGAAACTGATGATGTGTGCCCTAAACCTGAACTTCTGTATCAAAGCCTTCCCCCACACCCTGGTGGTGGACAATGACCCACAAATGGCTCACAGACATTTCGAGATCTCTGTGTACAACACAGTTTTCACCATGTCAAGGCACCCCTGTTCCACTCTCAGGCTAATGGGGACGCCTTATTCACACTTTCAAGGTGCAGATGAAGAAATACATAGGGGCACCCTGGCTGAAGAAGCACTCATCTGTTTTTTCACTTCTTGCAGGTCCATGCCACTGGGTGAGAAGAGTCCAGCTGAACCGCTGCAGGGGCACTAGCCTCGCACATTCATCAACCTTCTGTTGCCTGCCCCATGCCCACCTTAGCCCCTCTGTCACCACAATACAAATGCCAGAGACCCTTGTCTGGGCTCATGCTTTTGATACCATGACAGCTGGATCCCAGCAGTCATTCGCAGCCAGTGAGATCAAAGAGTCTTCAAAATTGCTGACTAAGGACAGGCTGGTCGCCTGCCACTGCAACCGACTTTGCCCACCACAAGGTGAGGCACCAACCTCCATTGCCTTGCACACAACTCCTGGGTAGCCCTCCTTCCCATTATCCAGATCCTCTCATTCTGCACTATCCTCAGACCCCCCCCCCCCCCCCCTTCTCTGTTTCTGCATCCACCTCCAACAACAAGCACAATTTTTCCTACCTGACCCTCCTCCGACATCTTTTCTAGTCCTGTGAGTGAGCATCAGGGGCTGAGTGGAAATGATCTTCAGCAGCAGCTGGGAGTGCTTGAGGTCAACAGGTGCCTTACCAGGCACTTCCTGCCTAGACCCCGAGGCTCTGGATACCCCCACGGATACCATTCCAGCACCACTGACCCCCTGTGGCTGGTGTGATGGAGCTGTCATTCCCATGTTCATTTCCAGCTCTACTCTCCAGTGCCAGCTGACAGGAGACTTCTGGCTTCTCCACAGAAGCCATGGACGTCATGTTTCTGGGTGACACACACTATCCCACGTAGTGTGGAAGGAGGGAGGTGGGGTGAAGGTGCATTCTATCATCGTCACCCTGCCACATCTACCGCAGTGGCGCCATGCTGGTCATGACCATAACAAGGCTCATCTTGTTATGATTCAACTCACCTGCACCTCACAGCATAGATCTGGCCATCAGGAGGCAGCACAATTAAACAGCAATGCAACATTGCAGTGAGGTTGGCACGCACACCCCATGCACAGTTCCACCTAACGAATCCAACTGGCAGCCTACCTATTGTAATCCCAGAGCAGAGGGCTATCTTCCTCATTCTGTTATGGTTCATTCATATCCATACTTGAATCCACTCTTGGGATGCATGCTATTTGTTTGGACTTGGTCTAATTATGTACACAGTCTTCGTATATAACTTATGTTTGGTGTTCTCATTCAAGTAATTTGGTTATTCTAGGTGTATTTATTTGTGTGTGTTACTGCAACTGCCTTTTCTTATTTTTGTTTATTGTTCCCATTCTGGAATTTCTATTGCTGTGGTATTAGTTACCACTGTAACACACAATGCAGGGGCTGAAATTATGACACAATCAAACAAATAAAAACAGGTGACAGAAAAGACAAAACTGAATATATAATGAAGAGCTAATTATTCAGAGCAGGTTCACTTTTGTGACAAGAGGAGTAGATCTGAATATGCTCAAAGAATGGAAAACAACAATCCAAAACTGAAAATCTGAAAGTACAATTGGTATGGAAGATTGCAGGAAGATCTAGTTGAATCAGAAAAATTGAGACGGGAATATATCTGACGCAGAAGAGGTCTTCCCACGTAAATGACAGAGAAGTATGCATGCAGTCAGTAAATCTGCAAAGATAAACTGGATAAGGGAAATAGGGGCGATGAGAAAAATAAGAAAACACACACAGACACACAACTTTAGAAAACAGGATGGAGGTCAAGTGAATAGACAGATAAAATCCTTATGATACACATACACTGTGAATGAAAAGTAGAGGAATTATAATTGCAACTCACTTTGCCCTTCAATATTCAGATTTCGTTCTTTAATGGCTGCTGCCAGTTCCTTCTCTTCAGCTTCTTGTTTTCTGCGTGCAACAGCTTGTCTTCTAGCTTGCATTTCAGCTCGCTTCTGAAATAAATAAATAAGTCCAGTTTCACAATTGCTTGCAGACAGGGTTTGGCATTTTTACAATAGCAACAGAAATTCAGAGAGAATGCTTTATACTGAGATATATCAAACAAGTGACAACTTACTTTTGTTGCAACAGCTTTCGCCCTCAATTCTAAAGCTTCCTTGTTGCTTGTACTTGTTGCTAGCATCTCATCACAGAATGCAATACAATCATCAAACAATGATAGGCGAAAACTGCACTCAGCCGCACGAGACAGTGCCTTTGGGTAGCCTGGCTGAACCTTCAGAGCTGCACGACAGTCTGCCAGACATGATCTGAAACAGATTTGTATAGTGGCCAGAATACATTAATGACATTTTTAATTTGAGCTGTAATTTAATCATCTCTTCCTAACAAGGATACAAGAATTTCATTAAACAGGCACTTGGCAGTATTGAGTTAACATACTTTCTTTGATACAAAAGCAGTTTCACTCAAATGACTTGTAACTCACAAATGAGCAATGCAACAGCTATTACGTAAACTATGGAAAATTGAAGATCATTATAGTCAGGTTAGTCACTAACACATGTTTGCTAGCTAAATAATAACAATGTGTTCTCTTGATGAAAAATGATACAATCTGCTTTGAATTAGAGAAACCCAGAAAGAAAGTGGAAAATGTCAGAGCTGCGAATTTAATCATTTGCAGCACCTCATTTACATGTTAAACAGATTACATCAAATTATTTTGACAAGTCAGGGAGGAACACACAGACACTTGCAATGTAGTCTACATCAGAGATCATCTCATACTTGCTCTCTCAGATTAGAGGACAATGAAAAAAGCAAGCCAAATTTAAACGAATGCAAAATCTCCAAGATTGGCGATCTTTTACAGAAGCTCAAAATTTTGTGCGGAGTTCAATGCAAGATGATTATAATAGTTTCCATAATGACACTGTGCCTCAAAACTTGAAGACAATCCAAAGAGATTCTAGTTGTATGTAAAGTATGCTAGCGGCAAGAAACAATCAATGCCTTCTCTGCACGATAGCAATGGAAATACTATTGACAACAGTGCTGCTAAAGCAGAGTTACTAAACACATCCTTCCGAAATACCTTCACCAAAGAAGACGAAGTAAATATTCCACAATTTGAATCAAGAACAGCTGCCACCATGAGTAACTTAGAAGTAGATATCCTTGGAGTAGTGAAGCAACCTAAATCACTTATTAAAAGGAAGTCATCCGGTCCAGACTATATACCACTTAGGCTCTTTTCAGGGTATACTGATGCAATAGCTTCATACTTAACAATCATATACAACCATTCGTTTGACGAAAGACTGGAAGATTGCAGAAGTCCCACCAATATTCAAGAAAGGTAGTAGGAGTAATCCACTAAATTACAGGCCCATTTCATTAATGTCAATATGGACCAGCATTTTGGAACATAAACTGTGTTTGAACATTATGAATTACCTTGAAGAGAATGGTCTATTGACATGGATTTAGAAAACATCATTCTAGTGAAACAAAATACCTCTTTACTCACACAAATTGGTGAGTGCTACTGACAAAGGATTTCAAATGAATTCCATATTTCTAGATTTCCAGAACTGCGTGCTTATGGAGTATTGTCTCAGTTATGTGACTGGATCTGTGATTTCCTGTCAGACAGGTCACAGTTCATAGTAACTGACAGAAAATCATCGAGTAAAGCAGAAGTGATTTCTGGCATTCTCCAAGGTAGTGTTATAGACCCTACACTGTTCATTATCTACATAAAAAATTTAGGAGTCAATCTGAGCAACCAGCTTACGTTGTTTGCAGATGATTCTGCTGTAAAGTCTAGTAAAGTCATTAGAAGGTCAAAACAAATTGCAAAATCATTTAGAAAAGTCATATGTATGGCGCAAAAATTGGCAATTGACCCTAAATAATGAGAAGTGTAAGGTCATCCATATGAGGCTAAAAGGAACCCATAAACTTCATTTACACGATAAATCGGACGAATCTAAAGGCCATAAATTCAACTAAAAACCCAGGAATTATAATTCTTCTTCTTCTTCTTCTTCTTCTTCTTCTTCTTCTTCTGTGGTGCTACAGTCCAGGAAGACCTTGACCTTCCCAACGAGCTTCCGCCATCCATCACGGTCACATGCTACCCTCCTCCAGTTTCTGCAACCGAGCTTCTGTATAGGTCTTCTTCCACTCCATCCAGCCATCTTGCTCGAGGTCGACCTCGCCCCCTTTGTCCTCCTGGGTTACCAAAGAGAATCTTCTTTATCACCTCAGACTCCTCCATTCTTGCCACATGACCCACCCATCTTAGCCTTCCTGGTCGTATGATTTTTGTTACAGGAGCATCGGCATATATAGTGTACGATTCTCCATTGTACCTTTTCCTCCAGTGTTCTCTCTCATACACAGGGCCAATTATTCTCCTCAAAACTTTCCTCTCAAATCCGGCGAGCAGCCTTGCATCCATTTCCGTCAAGGGACATGTTTCTGAAGCATAAGTGAGAACTGGTCTAAAAAGGGTTTTATAAACGTGAACTTCGTTGGGCGGCTGAGGAGTCTTGACTGGAATAAATTACTCAAGGTGAAATATGCCTTATTTGCTGATTTCAGCCTAATTTTAATTTCAGTTGAGATGTCATTAAAGCAAATGACTGTGGAACCAAGATACCTGAAGCTATCTACTCTTTCAAATGTGTATCCACTCACAGTGAAAGTTGACGGCATATTGGGTTGATATGCTTTCCCACAGGCCATGTTTTTAATTTTATCTTCATCATGAGACCCATCTTCTTACTTGCTTGACTTAAGGCTGTAAAAGCTTCTTCCAGTACTGGTACTGCCCGTGCTATGATGTCTATGTCCTCTGCATATGCCAAAATCTGCACTGAATTGTAAAAGATGGTGCCCCTGGTCTGTAGACCTGCTTCCCTAATCACCTTTTCTTCTTGTTTTTTCCCACGAGGTCTGAGTGCCAGCCGCGGTGGCCAAACGATTCTAGGCGCTTCAGTCCGGAACCGCGCAACTGCTAAGGTCGCAGGTTCAAATCCTGCCTCGGGCAAGGATGTGTGTGATGTCCTTAGGTTAGTTAGGTTTAAGTAGTTCTAGGGGACTGATGACCTCAGATGTTAAGTCCCATAGTGCTCAGAGCCATTTGAAGCATTTGAGGTCTGAGTAATTTCCTCGAACTCGAATGTAGCTTCTTACATCAGACATCATCATTTTAACCATTCTAAGGAATTTTCCATGTATCACCATCTCCTGTAAGGCATGAAACAACTGGTTTCTATTGATGCAGCCTTAAAGTCAATAAAGAGGTGATGTGTTCCACTTCTATACTCAACAGTTTTCTCCAAAATTTGATACAGGTTGAAAATCTATTGCTGACCTTCCTCACCAAAATCTGCACTGACTTGTAAAAGATGGTGCCCCTGGTCTGTAGACCTGCTTCCCTAATCACCTTTCTTCTTGTTTTTTTTCCCAGGAGGTCTGAGTGCCAGCCGCGGTGACCAAACGGTTCTAGGCGCTTCAGTCCGGAACCGCGCAAATTTTACTCTCATTTATTATGTTTCCTTCTTCATCTCTAATCAAGCTGGTTACATGAGCAAATTGTCTTCTAGTGTTGTTTACTTTTATAAAGAACTTCCTTGTTTCATTCTTCTTCTTGGACAATTCCATACATTCTATTTCAGCCTTAGTCCATTCCCTTTTCTTTCGGGGATGTGTCATCTTTTTGCCCCTCCTTTTCTCTCGATAATCCTCCAACAAGCTTCTTGTGCAATTAGCCTGTAACGTCTTTTGGTATGCAGTGTTCTTTTCTTCAGTCACACTCTTCATCAAACCATGTTGGCCTTACTGATTTCCTCTCCATCTCTAGTGTTTCCTTAGCTGAAATGTCTATAGCTCTTTTTACAGTCAACCATTTTTGTTCTATGTCATTACTGTCTCGCATTGTTCATTGTTCTTGATCTTGTTCCAGGGCCTGAGAAACTTTTCTGACAGTATGATTCGTAAGTTTCTGTTAATTGCAGTGCTGCAATGTTATACTGTTCTTTCCTAGTATATCTTTCTTTCTCAGCATTTGATATCCTTGCTCTTATCTTGGCCATTACAAGAAAATGATCTGAATCCACGTTAAGGCCACAAAAGTTTCGAACATCCAACAAGTTAGATTTATGCCTCTTGGTCTATCAGTAAATGATCAATTTGATTAATGGTTCTACCATCAGGTGACCTCCATGTGCCCTTGTGTATCTCCTTATGGAGAAACCTGTTAGATCCCACTATCATCTTCCGGGAGGCTGCAAAGAGAATCAATCTTATTCCATTATCATTAGTGGATCCATGTTTACTATGGGCTGGAACATGTCTTCTCTTCCAAGTTATGCATTAAAATCAACCAGCACTGTCTTGATGTCACTCCTTGGACATTTATCATAAGCTTTTTCATGGGCATCATAGAAATCATATTTTAGGTCTTCAATAGATTCTTCTGTTGGTGCATGTACATTAATTATACTATAATTAAAGAATCTTCCTTTAATTCTAATTACTGATAGCCTTGGATTAATGGGTAAAATTCATCACCAAATGTTTCAGAACTTTATGAACAGGGAAACCTGTACCAAACTCATGTCTGTTATCATCACAGCTATGGAACATTTCCAATACCCCACTCCCTGTCCATCGAATTTCTTGGATGGCAATAATGCTCTCCTGAGCTTCCCCTGCTGGTCTAATAACAATTATGAACAATTAAATGTTGTGGGGAAAGCGAACCAAAGACTGCAATTTATTGCCAGAACACTTACGAAATGCAAAGGATCTAAAGAGGCTGCCTACATTACACTTGTCTATCCTCTTTTGTAGCAGTGCTGCATGGTGTGGGATCCTTACCAGATAGGATTAATGGAGTACATCGAGAAAGTTCACAAAAGAGCAGCACAATTTGTATTATTCTGAAATAGGGGAGAGAGTGTCACTGACCTGATACAGGATTTGGGGTCGACATCATCAAAACAAAGGCATTTTTCATTGTGGTGGAATCTTCTCATGAAATATCAATCACTAACTTTCTCCTCCGAAAGTGAAAATATTTTATTGACGCCAACCTAATCATCATAATAAAATTAGGGAAATCACAGCTTGGACAGAAATATATAGGTGTTCGTTTTTTTTCACGCGCTTTGAGATTGAAATAAGAGAGGATTATGAGGGTGGTTTGATGAACCCTCTGCAAGGTACTTAAGTGTGATCCATGTAGATGTAGAGATTAGCACAGTGCAAAACTGATTTTGAAACAGTTTGCATTAGAGTGAAATTGACAGAAAATGACCATTATATTAAAGTAGCAAAGTTCAATTATTTTAGCAAATGAATAGAAAATAACAATGAGAAACTAAGGCTTATACTGAAATAGACTTCTACTTTGGAATTAGCATGAAAGGCAATTCAAACAATTCTGTCTTAGGCAGTAACAAAGCGATCAACAGCATACAAATATGGTTTCCATTTTTGTAACCTTTTGTTTGTATAATAGATATATTACATGTGGGGCAGCAGATTTGTAGTGTCACTGTTACTATGCGACAAGGCCTTGTAAATTACTTTGATGAGCACATAGAAAGTAGCCTAAAACTTGATACTCGCAACCTACATTCTACATGTCCACATTTCAGCTCTTGTAAACTGAAAAATAATCTAAGTAATACTTCAAAAAAAGAGTAAGGAAATCACAAAGAAAAATTAAAAGATCAGTGCAATCAATAACAACATATATTCAAAAATTTGTTGCTTCAAACACAAATACTTTTATAAAGCACATCAATTTTTGCTACTCTAACCAATTCTCCTCTAAATTCTATTTCGTGTTAGTTACTATTCTGAATCTAATTGTTCTAATAATTCAAAGTACTGACTGTTGCTTGCTTAAAAGTGGTAAATTTTTAATACTTCACTTGCCATACAGATTTAGAATACAACGGGAACCCCACAAACGATGTTATACCGAGAAATGATGCATTTCAATTTTTACAGTTTTTACAAAAGTTCACTGCTAACAGTTTTATAATTTTGTGGTCTTAATGTTCCTTGATAACACTCAAAAATGTCTGTAAACAGCCATCTGATGGCTCGTGTTCCCAGTTATGGATAACATCGAAATGCACTTCATTAAAGTGCTTGGCACTTTAATTTTATTTACATGTCTTATTAATAATAGTTTCTTATATAGAATATAATTCTGCACTTTCTATACTCTGGCTTATATTTAACAACACAATAATCTACTAAGTACTTTCGTTCAAAATTCACATTTCTTGTAAAGTAATGAAGATAATTTTACCAAACCTTCTATATCCTATTTTTACATCAAAACATATGTATTCTCAAAATATCAGCTTTGTATTTACTTTCCCTGCCAAATCTGAAACTAACATAAAGCAAGTGATTTTTGTGGAAAATATTTACTGGGTTTTGCTCAAACTTTGTATTTCTTCTATCTATGTCATTCTGCACTATTCTATGAACAAATTACAAAATTATAACAATACCTAATTTTTGCAACACATTTTGTGGTAGATTTACACACAGACGCTGTGCTCTGTATGACCTTGGTGTTGAGTAGAAAGAACAAACTGACTTTGACTTATACACTGAGCATATGTACAGGGTGGCGCAGGGGAACGGGAAATTTTGAATGTTACAGTTGGCAGCACTGTAGCGCCGGCAGATGTTCGAAACTTTGCACAATTGATGTGAACGCATTGCCATGTAGTAATCATGGAGAATTGGACTGGTGCGGAATGTGCAGTAGCTGTGGGAGCATTTTACAAAAATAGTGATAGTGCGACTGCCGCGCAGAGAACATTTCGACAGCATTACCAGCTTGGACGTCATGGACGTGTCCCATCTGCGCATGCGATTACAACGTGGGCGGGTAATTTTGAAGAAACAGGATCTGCCTTGAAAAAGAAACCTCCAGGTGGCATTCCAACGGTACATACCCCAGAGAACATTGAAGCTGCTAGAGCTGCAATCGAGAGAAGTCCTCGCCGCTCCGTTCGACAACATACATCTTCGCTGGGGATTAAGCGATGAAGCTTACAAAGAATACTGCACGAATTAGACTTCCACCCCTATAAGTTGCAGATTGTGCAACACTTACATGAACGAGACCCAGCGTCACATATGGAGTTTAGTAGCCAGATATTGGCTAAAATCAACGAGGACACGAATTTCCTTGGTAACTTACGGATATTAGACGAAGCCCATTTCCACCTGAACGGATTCGTGAACAAACAGAATTTTCATTATTGGGCACAGGACAATCCTTGTGAGTTTCACCAGCGACCACTACATAGCGCCAAGGTCACAATATGGTGTGCTGTATCATGTCATGGTGTTATCGGCCCTTATTTTTTTTAACATGAGGATGGTAGTGCAGTGACAGTAACATCCACTCAATATATTGAAATGCTTCAAACATTCTTTACACTGAGACTGTACGAGCTTAATCTTAACGTCGAAAACATGTGGTTTCAGCAGGACAGAACCATGTCACACACTGCTCGACAATCAATGGCAGCAGTTCGTCAATTGTTTGGAAGACGCATTATTTCACGTAACGGTGACATTGCATGGCCTGCGAGATCCCCTGATCTTAGTGTGTGTGACTTATTCCTGTGGGGATATCTTAAAGGCAAGGTGTACCGTACACGTCCTGCAACAATCCATGAACTGAATGAACTGAAGGAGAACATTGAAAACAAAATCACTGCCATTCCCCAAGATTTGCTACACCGCGCATTCCAGAGTTTTCATAACAGGCTGTGAAGAGTGTGAAAGCCGAATGGGAGCACATCTTTCTGATGTCATCTTTAAAAAGTAAAGAGACACTTTTGGACATTTTGATTGTAAAGACATACTGAATAATGGCATACTGAATACATTCACTTTCGTTAATAAATTACTAGTTTTATGAATTTATTCATGGAAATGACGTTATTTCGAAATTTCCCGTTTCCCTGCACCACCCTGTATATTGTGACATTTGTCTACCATCACTGCGTGATGCATGTATTTGGCAATTTTAAATGATAGTCATTAAGATCAGGCACTTTCAGTGCAGCCTCAGTAGGTCAGACTTGAGAATGAAACTGTTGGGTCGAAACTCATCGCCAAAAAAATGTACTGCAACTGTGATAGATTTGTAATAAACTCTTCATGAAGTTTACAAATGTTAATGGGAATTGCGGACACAAAAGCAAAGTTTCCAGTAGAGAAAAAATGACTTGTTGACTTTAGTAGAATGAATCGATGCACTGAATGAACCACCAGAGAGTGGAGGAAATCTATCAGAGCAGAGACACAGAGGTTAAACAAGTAAAATTCACATAAATGTCTGTTGAATACATACAGGAAAGGGAGTACAAGGCCTGAATAAGACATTAATTTGGTAGGTTTCCAAACTTAGAGATATTCAACATCCACAAAATGTGACAATAAGGGTCACAAAATGTGAAGAACTTTCTGCAACATATGTAAGGCATTACTCATGGATGTCAGAGGAAGCTAGTCAAACAATCAACAAGGGGTGCAGCTACAAGTTACTTCACAGTACGATAGTCGCAATAACTCAAACCATCAGGTAGCATGCACCCTGTATCTTTCGTCAAACAGTTTCTAAGTGCTCTCTTGTCTTTGTGGACTGGAAAAATGAAGACTGACTTTGTCACAGGTTACATGCATGAAAAGTTATTGCACAAGCCATCAGAGCTGTAGAAGACTGTAAAAATAACCAACATTCTGAATGTTGTGTGTGTGTGTGTAATGGTGGGTGGGTGGATGTGGATGGGTGTGGGTGGAGGGGGGTGTGTGTGTGTGTGTGTGTGTGTGTGTGTGTGTGTGTGTGTGTTTGAGGTTTACGGGCGCTAAACAGCGGGGTCATCAGCGCCCAAACGCATAAAAACAGGAACACAGGGGGTGGGGAGTGTGTGTTTGTGCATGTTTTTCTTCTACAACTGAAGGAGGACTCTGTCTGACAGCTTAGCATACTTTTAAATGTGCCTGTCTGCCCCTCAATGCCTCCTCTAAAGTGGTAAGTAGCAATGTATCCTATTTCATATTGTTAATATCGTTGTTATTCCATTCCGAATTTCTACTGCCTGATTATACCTGTAATTTTTCAGAAAAAAGTGTGCTGCTGCTCTATTGTTGAAGAGCTGGGCATTCAATGAATCATCACTGCATTTCTGGCGAAGACCTTCTGTATAACTTATGATGGCAACACGATATTTTTTGCACTTGAAGTTAAAGTTTCCATCTTCCTTGTATGTGGCTGCTAATTCTGTAAAGTACAGAAAGTTTAATACTTTAGTAATCATGAAGTAGATCTACAAACTGCTCACTTAATATTTAGCAATAATGATGTTCACAACTGTAATGGTCATAACCATCATATCAAAGAGACAATAATGAAATGAAAATCACTACATACATTAGTCTTTAGACAGCAGATAGATTTATATTTTCTACACAGTGCTATGTAATGAGAAAATTATTAGTGATACTGGAGCATAAGGCTGACAAATGAGGATGATGAAAAAATAAAACAATCAATGGAAGAAAACTGTTTATCCTGCAATGGAAGAACAGCTACATCAATAGCAATAAAAAAAATGCTTTATTTTCATCTTAAATGCAATGCACTTTTATTTTATCTCATGAATGCCAGTGACTTTAATGTTACAGACTTGGAAAGCTGTACTGGAGAATATGTCAGTGAAAGGCTTTGTGTTTTCCAGTGACTGACAATCCTACTCATCAGTCAACATTATGACAAAGTGGACACCTTACAAATCCCAAGGCAAAAAGATCTGGCAGTGCCTTCCTTTGATCTGTAGACTATGAGTATAGGTATTGTTTAAATGACTGTACAGAGTGCTTATGTGGTATAGAGCAGTACCTGTGTTATTATGGATGGCGAATGAAACAAAAGGAAGAGAGAGGGCTGTAGTGATGCATAGAATAACATTAAAATTTAATCCACAAACGTAATTTTAAGTTTACTGTCTAAAAGAAAAGGAAAAAGATGTAAAGTAACATGTGATGTTTCTCAGTTCCATGTCAATGATTGCAAACAAACATTTGCTGGTTACAGACTTGGTCAATTGCATCAGAATTATTCTACTGGTGTTGTCGCTTAGTCTGACGAGAAACTTCCACATTGCACGCACAATAAACAACCTGATACTAAGGAAGTTATTAATGTGATGTATGGTAACATTTGTAACTACATATTGCATGTACTTCAAAAACAAAATTGTTCTATTCAAGTTGACATATTGCAAAAGGTGGTGCTAATTTTGAGCATTTGAATATAGTAATGAAATATACGAATACATGGGAATCCATCATTATTATCAGGGAGAGAATATAAAAGCAAGCACTTAAAGTAAGCCACCCTATCAACTCTTTCATTTATTGAGCTGCTTATAAAGGTTGCCTTTTATCAGCAAACTGTCATTTAAGAGAATAATTGAACAAAAATAATCATATAAAATTAAATTGTAAAATAAAACTGCCTTCACTCCGAAGATTGTTTTGAACACAACAGAGCTTTAGTAGATATGATTCTATTGGAGCTGATACGATATTGCCTTCCTTTGACCTTTGAACTGACTTATTCATCCTGATTTAGCAGACCTACAGTTCAATGTAGGCTCCAAACTACAGAGCAACTTGGCATATTTCACATTAAAAAAATCATTTCCTGAGCTGAAAGAAGCAATAAGTGAAAAAAAAAATTTCTGAAACCAACAACATAGGATTTTTAAACTAGTATTCATTCACTGTGACCAGCTGAAATAGAATTTATTAAATACTATGATGAATTTTCAAACAAAATACAAGCAACTTCAACTTCAGACTGAAATCCAAGTTAAATCAGTTTGTAACAGTGGTGCAACTTGGTGGCAGCACACAGACAGCTCTTACTGAATAACAACAAGGGTGATATTGAGATTTATGCCTTTAGCTAGCACCAAAACTGTTGTACATGCTTTAAGTCTTTTGCCAGATGTGGAATAAACACACGTGCGCACACACAAACACACACACACACACACACACACACACACACACACACACACAGCCACCATTGTCTCTGGACACTATGACTCAACTGTAACTTTGTCTGAAGTGAGCAGTAACCTATGCTGGAGTGGGTAGCAGGGGTACAGAAAAGATAGGGTAGAGATGGGGAGGGATAGGGGGAGGGATAGCACAGTAAGAGTGGTGGGAGATGTCAGCACTGCCTGTGGGAGTGTGCAGGGACATGGTGGGGACAGGACAGTGGGATGCTAGGTGCAGCATGGGAAAGCTATGATGGGAGGTGAAAGGGGGGGGGGGGGGGCTAAGACAGCACCAAGGGGAAAGGAGAGGTAAGTGAAAGGGGGAAAGACTGAGCTGGATGGATAGAACACATGTAGTGCTGGTGTGGGAACAGGAAAAGGGATAGGCAGGTGGGCTGAGACTACCAAAGGTTGGTGCCTGGGGAGTGATGAGCTCAAAGTGTATATTTTGCAAGGTGAGTTGCCATGTGTGCAATTCATAAAAATGGTTTTCATCAGAAGAATCAAAGTGGCACAGGTTGTGAAGCATTAGCTGAAGTCAAGCACATCATGCTGGATGGCATGCTCAGCTAATGGGTGATCCAGCTGTCTCTTGGCCACAATTTGGCAGTGTCATTCATGCAGACAGGCAGCTTGTTAGTGGTGAGGCCCACACACAATGCCGCACAGTCAATAGATTACATGGCTGCTTCCACAGGGTGCCCTGTCTTTGATGGGATAAGAGATGCATGTGACAGGGCAGGGGTAGGTGGTAGTGGGAGGATACACAATGAGAGGTAGTTGAAACCCTGGTGGAGAACACGTTTCAGTCGCCCCAATTCTCAGTGATACTGGATACTGAGTTACAAGGGGGAGTGTGGGGGTGCTTCTTTGTGGCCAGTGAACAGGTATGTGAAGGATTGTAGGTGACTGGAAAGACAAGGTGGGGAGGGTAATTTCAGTCTGCAAAGGCCTCATTGAGATGCTTGGCATATTTGGTGTAGGACTGCTTGTCACTAGAGATGCAACAACTGCAGGTGGCTAGGCTATATGGAAGGGACTTCTTGGTGTGGAAAGGGGGAGCTGTGGATGTGCAGGTATTGCTGGTGCTTGGTAGGTATTATGTGGATGAAGTATTAATGTAGCTGACCTTGATGTGGAGGTCAACATTGAGGAAGCTGGCTTGTTGGGCTGAAAAGGACCAGATGAAGCAAATGAGGAAGAAGGTGTTGAGGTTATGGAGGAATGTGGGTAGGGTACCATTACCATCAGCCAAGAGTATGAGGATGTTATCAATGAATTCGAACCAGATGAGGGGTTTGGAATTCTGAGACACAAATAGGTTGGCATAGGATGGTGTCATGTGTGTTCTCATATGGCTGTACCACAGAGCTGTTTGCAGGTGATGCCTTCAAAGACGTTTTTGTGTATTAGGCTACAGCGGGTCATGACAACCAGGAACAAGGTTGTTGGTTTGGAGTTGGTCAGGCATTGGGAAAGAAGGCATTCAATAGCGGCAAGGCCATGTGCATTGCAAATGTTAGTGTAGAGGGAGGTGGTGTCGACATAAGTGATCAGAAGGATACTGGATGGTAAAGAAACAGGAACTTGGAGAATCGGTAGAGAAAGTGGTTAATGTATTTTGTATAGGAGGGTAGATTATGATAATAGGCTACTGGGTTGGTCTGTCAGTGAGGATGTAGTAACTAGCCACAATGGGACGTCCTTGGTGGTTGGATTTATGTACTTTAGGATGTTAGTAGAAGGTACGAGTGCAAGGAGTAGTGGGTGTGAGAAGGAAGATAGATTCAGCGTTCAGCGGAGAGGTTTTGGGATGGATCTAGAGATTTGAGAAGGGAGTGCAGATCCTCCTCGGTTTCTGGAATGGTGTCTTTGTGGCAGGACTTGTAGGTGGCAGGTGGCAGAGTCTCTTCAACAGGTAATCCCTGCTGTTCTTAACCACATTGGTGTAGCCTTTGTCAACTGGTAGGATTACATCGTTGGTATCAGTTTTCATATTGAGAAACTTGGGGACAGATTCGGGGCCCAGATTCAAGGTTAGGAAATCCTGGAGAGTTTGTAGTGTGTCTGCAAGGCAGGATTTGTCAGCTGTGAGGGTATGTGGAAAAGGTTTGATGGAGGCTTTTGCAGTGGTACTGGAGAGTAGTAATCAAATAGAGTGAACAGTTTTTTGATGTGGTGTTGTGCAGGCTTCTGCAGTTCATTGAGAGCGAGCTTTTCAATCTGGGAGATGGGATGCAAGAATTGGGGATTACAGAGCAGGAGGATTTTACAGGTGGAGAAGAGGTAGTGCAAGGAAGCTTGGACCTGATTTATATGGTTTTAGAAGACTAAGTTGGTACAGACCACGACAACAGACAGGTCATTGTAGAAGAAGGATTTGCAATCAGGGTGATTTGATGCTAAACAACAACGTAGGAACAGTATGTGGAACTGGGTTCTGGCTAGAAATAGGGAAACTTTTCTGTGTTGACAAAGACAGAAGGAAAAAGGATCAATACTGGAGGGTATAAAATGTGTAAAACAGGTGGGAATACAAAAAAACTGAAAACCAAAGGACTCCTTCCACCAATCCCCATTTTCTAAGGGTCCTGTAAAACAATGCATTAACACAACAGGCCCAATAACTGTCTATCATACCACAGAACACATTTACAGGGATGTGTTCCTGAAGATTTGTCTTCATAAAGGCTTGTGGGTTTTCTTAGACTACCAATGTGAGTTATGAGAGTTACTGATGCAGCCACGAGTGAAATTGGTTTCATCAATAAATGCAATTAATTGAGTTACTGGGTGATTTGCAGTTAGCTGACAAAATTCTAATCACCCTTCTCAAAGCTGTTGAATCTGCAATAAATGATATGCACAGGTGCCATACATAAATGATGTCCACCAAATTCTTGTATGTGGAACATCAATACATGTGGAAATTCGGTGTTTGCTTGTTGAAGGACAATGTTCTACCAATTGAATAATGTCTTCTACATCATCCACATACAGTTCAACTGCACAACTGAATGAGACATGACAGCTGGGCACTATGCCAGACTCACACAGTTGAGTAAAAACACAAATAAACGCTCTTGAATCAGGTGCTCTGTGGCTACCATAATTTCTACTACAAGCAGCAGCAGCATTTTCATTATAAAGTCTGAAACAAATTTCATACCAGCATACTCAAAACTTGTAAATATGTGTGGCATGCTTAAATAACAGAGCAGAGTTGACCAATAAATCATGATCACAATCACAATTGAAAAATTCAATCATGTAAATTCAAGGACGCCACCTCGAAGTTAACGACACAATTCATCAGAAGACAAATATGTGCACTAGTAATTACCTATTGAAGTTTAGGTGTGTGTTAGCATTTTTCATTTTACTGTAGAAGCAGTGTGTGTGATAAATGTGGATGTTGTTGTAGGTTAGTGAGTTTGGAAGAATCATGTCAGGATTGTTGGTGGGTGTTTCATTGGGATGACTCTGAGGCCAGTAAGGTAACAGATGAGACTCTCCCACGAAGTTGTAGATTATGCCATTGAGACAAGAGAGTCATGGAACAAGGAAGAAAGATTTGTGCCCTTCAGGTAGAATTAAAAATAGTGATTTTTGTATAAGACAGACTAAAGGGAGAATGAGATAACGGGGCCTGGGGAAAGGCAACAAGTAATAAGCAAAAGCAGAGAAGCTCAGGAATCACATTTTCAATCCCTGGGTTAGCAATCATTTTAATTGGTTACTTGAAATACAAAAAGAGCCTCCACCAATGTTTGAGCACAGCAGAGCACAGCTGGACTCATAGCAACAGCTTAATAGCTATGTCGGTAGAGAAGTCAATTAGGAAGAAAAGACTGCAAAGTAGCAGGCACAGGAAGGGTTTATGCCATTGCTACAGGAAAAGCTACGTATAGTATATCAGATCACAAGCATAATAAAACCTAGTACCAAGCTTTGCCAGAACATAAGGGCTTTATGAACATATTTCCATGAAAATCATATACTTACAGTACGAGCAACACGAAACAACCTGGCTGGCAACTTAGATTATAGCAATAAATGTGTATAATATAAAGAAAGGATAGATTGCCCTTATCATAAAGAAAAAAAGTTTAGTTGTAGACAGGCACAATGAAAACAAACTTAACACATTAGTGTTTGGCCAAATTCTTTATCAGGAAAGGACACACACACACACACACACACACACACACACACACACACACACAAAAGAAATCATTGACATAAGCAAGGTTGGTTGGTTGGGTTAAAGATTAAAGGGACCAAACTACAAAGGTCATCGGTCCCTTGTTTCATAAAAACACAGAGCAGAGTGAAACTATCCACCAGTCAGGCGAAGCACGAAAAGAAAAATTCCGGGGGAAGAAAAGCCCCATAGTCCATTGTAAGAGAACACGGAAAACAGAGCACAGCAACAAAAACAACATAGAGAACAAAGGCAGAAGGAATTAAAACTGCACAGCAGAGGACTGTGGCTGGCTGATCACGAAAATAATAGGATGAGCCAGCAAAATAATAGGATGAGCCAGCCACTCTGCAACACGTTAAAACCTCCAGCCTAAAAGTTTAGGGCGGAGTCGAATCACAACACAAAACTAATTAAAAGAGAGAGCTCAAAAGAGGGTGATATTAAAAAAAAATTTTAATGGACCTATAAAAGCCGCTTGCACAAATAAAACTTAAAACCCGATCTGCCATAGAGACATTGTCACCTAAAAGAGATGATAAAGCACCCTGGAGATTAAAAGTTCGCCTGAGGGCGGTTAAAAGAGGACAGTCCAACAATATATGGGCCACCGTCATAATCGCACCACAGCGACAATGAGGGGGGTCCTCTCGACGCAGCAGATGACCATGCGTCAGCCAAGAGTGACCAATGCGGAGCCTACAGAGAACCACAGAATCCCTGCGAGAGGCCCGCATGGAGGAACCCCACACGGTCGTGGCCTCCTTTACACGCCGCAGCTTGTTGGGTACAGACAGGGTGCGCCATTCGTCTGCCCACATCCCAAAGACCCGACGGCGTAACACCCCCCACACACACATGACCTACATATCGCAGCTTGGACCGGAATTCCAGTCTGAGCTGCCAGAGATGATAGCTATGTGTGTGTGTGTGTGTGTGTGTGTGAGATGTGCTTGCTAGTGAGAATGAACGTGTATGTGTGTTTCGTTTTCTGATGAAGGCATGGGCCAAAAGCTAATGTATAAGCGTCTTTTCATTGTGTCTGTTTGCAACTTAATGTGTCATCTTTATGATGAGTACCAATCTATCTTTTCCTTATACTGCCCTGACCTGGAGCTTCCGGTATTAAGTGACCTGGAGATAACAGGGGTGTAAACAGCACACATTCATATGAGATTTATGGTGGTTTTGCAGTGTCTTAACTAACCCTGAGTTAACACAGCTGTCAGCTGTGTAAATACAGAACAGAGTGGATTTCTTTAGATGGAAAAAAAGTCTCATATCTATACTGTACTTGCTGTTGCAATTGGGAGACGGGGATATATAAATAATGGCCTGCACCTGAATAATAGGGGGAAGGTCAGATTAGTTGTAAGGGTAGCCAGAAGCACTCAATGCAAAAACCCTGTTATTACCTGAGTCAGAGGGACACATTTTTTTGGTTAGTGTTAGATTACAGAGAAACAGTCTTGAAATAAAATAGGTTACCAGGTATACATATTGATGTAAACATGAACTTGATGAAGCATACTACTGAGCTGCTCACTTTTGCTCTTCATATTGTTGTTGTTGTTGTGGTCTTCAGTCCTGAGACTGGTTTGATGCAGCTCTCCATGCTACTTTATCCTGTGCAAGCTTCTTCATCTCCCAGTACCTACTGCAACCTACATCCTTCTGAATCTGCTTAATGTATTCACCTCTTGGTCTCCCTTTACGATTTTTACCCTCCACACTGCCCTCCAATACTAAATTGGTGATCCCTGAAGCCTCAGAACATGTGCTACCAACCGATCCCTTTTTCTCACGTTGTGCCACAAACTTCTCTTCTCCCCAATCCTATTCAATACTTCCTCATTAGTTATGTGATCTACCCATCTAATCTTCAGCATTCTTCTGTAGCACCACATTTCGAAAGCTTCTATTCTCTTCTTGTCCAAACTATTTATCGTCCATGTTTCATTTCCATACATGGCTACACTCCATACAAAAAATACTTTTAGAAATGACTTCCTGACACTTAAATCTATACTCGATGTTAACAAATTTCTCTTCTTCAGAAACGCTTTCCTTGCCATTGCCAGTCTACATTTTATATCCTCTCTACTTCGACAATCATCAGTTATTTTGCTCCCCAAATAGCAAAACTCCTTTACTACTTTAAGTGTCTCGTTTCCTAATCTAATTCCCTCAGCATCACCCGACTTAATTCGACTACATTCCATTATCCTCGTTTTGCTTTTGTTGATGTTCATCTTATACCTCCTTTCAAGACGCTATCCATTCCGTTCAACTGCTCTTCCAAGTCCTTTGCTGTCTCTGACGGAATTACAATGTCATCGACAAACCTCAAAGTTTTTATTTCTCCTCCATGGATTTTAATACCTACTCCGAATTTATCTTTTGTTTCCTTTACTGCTTGCTCAATATACAGATTGAATAACATCGGGGAGAGGCTACAATCCTGTCTTACTCCCTCCCCAACCACTGCTTCCCTTTCATGTCCCTCGACTCTTATAACTGCCATCTGGTTTCTGTACAAATTGTAAATAGCCTATTGCTCCCTGTATTTTACCCCTGCCACCTTCAGAATCTGAAAGAGAGTATTCCAGTCAACGTTGTCAAAAGCTTTCTCTAAGTCTACAAATGCTAGAAATGTAGGTTTGCCTTTCCTTAATCTTTCTTCTAAGATAAGTCGTAAGGTCAGTATTGCCTCACATGTTCCAGTATTTCTACGGAATCCAAACTGATCTTCCCCGAGGTCGGCTTCTACTAGTTTTTCCATTCGTCTGCAAAGAATTCGTGTTAGTATTTTGCAGCTGTGGCTTATTAAACTGACTGTTCGGTAATTTTCACATCTGTCAACACCTGCTTTCTTTGGGATTGGAATTATTATATTCTTCTTTAAGTCTGAGAGTATTTCGCCTGTTTCATACATCTTGCTCACCAGATGGTAGAGTTTTGTCAGGACTGGCTCTCCCAAGGCCGTCAGTAGTTCCAATGGAATGTTGTCTACTCCGGGGGCCTTGTTTCGACTCACGTCTTTCAGTGCTCTGTCAAACTCTTCATGCAGTATCGTATCTCCCATTTCATCTTCATCTACATCGTCTTCCATTTCCATAATATTGTCCTCAAGTACATCGCCCTTGTATAGACCCTCTATATATTCATTCCACCTTTCTGCTTTCCCTTCTTTGCTTAGAACTGGGTTTCCATCTGAGCTCTTGATGTTCATACAAGTGGTTCTCTTATCTCCAAAGGTCTCTTTAATTTTCCTGTAGGCAGTATCTATCTTACCCCTAGTGAGATAAGCCTCTACATCCTTACATTAGTCCTCTAGCCATCCCTGCTTAGCCATTTTGCACTTCCTGTTGATCTCATTTTTGAGACGTTTGTATTCCTTTTTGCCTGCTTCATTTACTGCATTTTTATATTTTCTCCTTTCATAAATTAAATTCAACATTTCTTCTGTTACCCAAGGATTTCTACTAGCCCTCGTCTTTTTACCTACTTGATCCTCTGCTGCCTTCACTACTTCATCCCTCAAAGCTACCCATTCTTCTTCTACTGTATTTCTTTCCCCCATTCCTGTCAATTGTTCCCTTATGCTCTTCCTGAAACTCTGAACAACCTCTGGTTCTTTCAGTTTATCCAGGTCCCATCTCCTTAAGTTCCCACCTTTTTGCAGTTTCTTCAGTTGTAATCTACAGGTCATAACCAATAGATTGTGGTCAGAGTCCACATCTGCCCCTGGAAATGTCTTACAATTTAAAACCTGGTTCCTAAATCTCTGTCTTACCACTATATAATCTATCTGATACCTTTTAGTATCTCCAGGGTTCTTCCATGTATACAACCTTCTTTCATGATTCTTAAACCTAGTGTTAGCTATGATCAAGTAATGCTCTGTGCAAAATTCTACCAGATGGCTTCCTCTTTCATTTCTCTCCCCCAATCCATATTCACCCACTAAGTTTCCTTCTCTCCCTTTTCCTACTCTCGAATTCCAGTCACCCATGACTATTAAATTTTCGTCACCCTTCACTATCTAAATAATTTCTTTTATCTCATCATACATTTCTTCAATTTCTTCGTCATCTGCAGAGCTAGTTGGCATATAAACTTGTACTACTGTAGTAGGTGTGGGCTTCGTATCTATCTTGGCCACAATAATGCGTTCACTATGCTGTTTGTAGTAGCTTACCCGCATTCCTATTTTCCTTTTCATTATTAAACCTACTCCTGCATTACCCCTATTTGATTTTGTGTTTATAGCCCTGTAGCCACCTGACCAGAAGTCTTGTTCCTCCTGCCACCGAACTTCACTAATTCCCACTATATCTAACTTTAACCTATCCATTTCCCTTTTTACATTTTCTAACCTACCTGCCTGATTAAGTGATCTGACACTCCACACTCCGATCCGTAGAACGCCAGTTTTCTTTCTCCTGATAACGACATCCTCTTGAGTAGTCCCCGCCTGCAGATCCAAATGGGGGACTATTTTACCTCCGGAATATTTTACCCAAGAGGACGCCATCATCATTTAATCATACAGTAAAGCTGCATGCCCTCGGGAAAAATTACGGCCGTAGTTTCCCCTTGCTTTCAGCCGTTCGCAGTACCACCACAGCAAGGCCGTTTTGGTTATTGTTACAAGGCCAGATCAGTCAATCATCCAGACTGTTGCCCTTGCAACTACTGAAAAGGCTGCTGCCCCTCTTCAGGAACCACACGTTTGTCTGGCCTCTCAACAGATACCCCTCCGTTGTGGTTGCACCTACGGTACGGCTATCTGTATCGCTGAGGCACGCAAGCCTCCCCACCAATGGCAAGGTCCATGGTTCATGGGGGGAGGCTCTTCATATTACCGCTTGGAAAAGGAAAATTTTGCATAAATGATAATGCTGGCTGAGTGGGTATGGCAGATCTTGCACCTGGGTCTCCCACAGGGATATGATTCCTGTGGCAAGCGGTTGGGACTGAGAGTGGTGTAGGGACGGACCAGGATGTTGTGGAAGATGGGTAGGCGAAAGAACAGCACTTTAGGAGGGGTGGGAAGGATCTTCGGGGCACGACGGTAGATAATCAAAGCCCCATCCATCAATCCAGTACTTCCTATTCCAGTTCTGTCACAGACTTATCCCGCCCCATCCAAGGCCAGGCCACCTGTGAAATTAACCATGTCATATACCAGCTCTGCTGGAATTCAACAGCTTTTTATCTCGGTATGAATATCAACTGGCTGTCCACCAGGATGAATGGGCACCGCCAAGCTGTGACCAAGAGTGAAGGGGACCACCCTGTGGCACAACATGCAGCTGAATGTTACATGCTTGATTTCAATGCCAGCTTCACAACGCAGGCCATCTGGACCCTCCCCTCCACTGCCATCTTTTCTGAATTGCACAGATGGAAGTTCTCCTTTCAATATATTATCGGCTTCTGAAATCATCCCAGCCTCAACCTATGATAACCTACTGTTCCCACATCCTCCACTCGACAGTTGCCACCCCCTCTGTTGTACACCTTTTCCCAATTCATGGGCCCACACCATCATTGTGCACTGCTCTCTATCAGTGAACCCACTGGTCTTTTCCTCCTTCTCTGCCCATCTTCTTTTCTCCCCCACCCCCCTCCCCTCTCCCAGAGCTTCCTAATACTGTGCTTTGTCCTCCCACAGTCTAGTCCCTGAATGCTCCATCAGATAGGGCTCTTTTCTCCCCTGTGACTGTGTGTGTTTCCTTTTCTGAAGAATGCTTTGCCCAAAAGCTAATTATTTAACAGTTTCTTCGTTCTGCCTGTCTGCTACTGTGTGTGTCACCTTTATGGTGAGTAGCAATCTAACCTTCTCACAATACTGCTGATTTTCCTACCTGGACTTCCCATGATCAATATGAAGTTGACAATTCTTTGATGCTAGGAGGTGTCCCAACATTAACCCTTTAACTGCTCTGGACGTGTTAACATGCGCACCTTTGTACCTGTCCTTATGTGCTCTGAACGTGTTTACGCACGCCACCAATCCTTCTACCTGGTACTCTGAACGTGTCTACAGGCAGACAGAATGGTAGAGCACTTGCCCTTGAAAGGGAAAGGTCCCGAGTTCGAATCTCGGTCCGGCACAAAGTTTTAATTTGCCAGGAAGTTTCATAACAGGGCACACTCCGCTGCAGAGTAAAAATCTCATTCTAAATTGTAAAAATAACTGGCAACAGTAAAACAACATCAAATGAATGTACTTCACGTTGGTATACTCTAGTGGTACTAGGACTAGGCAAGTGATCAGCTGGAGAGGCTGTATGTATTCTACTACACTACTTGTGGGTGTAACAGCGGTATATAATCACACTCAGTATCAGAATAGCAAGCAGAGAGGAAGCCACTGTGGGAACAGTTATGTCAAGTAAAATATTGTGCTTTGGACTCCTGTCATATACGGGTGGCAGCTCAATGATTTGTTTCTGTTCCTGTGCCATCAACTGGTCCAAGTATTTGGGTAATTTGATGTTGTTAGTATCCAGAAGAACTGATTCGATAGGATCTGTATTGAGAGAGAACTTAAATTTACACAATGAATAATAGGAATGGTTTGATAGTAGAAATCAAAGTTTCTTTCAACTGTGTAGAGAATTGAAGTTCATGTCCCAGAATATAGCAATGGGATGATTTGGATAGAAGTGCGTTAATTATCCGCTGAAACTCAGTATATATGTGGGAAGAAAATGGTTCAAATGGCTCTGAGCACTATGGGACTCAACTGCTGAGGTCATTAGTCCCCTAGAACTTAGAACTAGTTAAACCTAACTAACCTAAGGACATCACAAACATCCATGCCCGAGGCAGGATTCGAACCTGCGACCGTAGCGGTGCTGCGGTTCCAGACTGCAGCGCCTTTAACCGCACGGCCACTTCGGCCGGCTATGTGGGAAGAAATTCTAACCGTAACACACAAGTGAAACTAGAATGGGGTACGAGACATTGGGGTACGAGACACTGTATAACCAGCTGGTTCTTATGTGGTAGACAAAATATGCATCAAGTCGATTATAAATTGGGAACACATCAGTGTTTAGTTTCCGCTAATAACAGAGGAATTACACAAACAGGAGATAATGGTGTAGTTGAATCAGTACTTACTGGCAGTTCTGCAACTATGCAGCAGCCAAAGCTGGGTCCTTTGTTCACCAAGCTATGTACTTGCAAGTAATTTTCAGAGAACAAGGAAGATGTAAAACCTGCAGGAATGTGTAAAACCTATATCATTCCAATTGAAGCAATTCACAGGAGACAGATACCAGCAATGAGGAGAATAAGTTTGAAGTAATCTTGAGTCAAATTCACAGTAATGCAGTTATAATACAGTGGTATAAAACTAGAAGTGAGAGAATATATCATTTGAAGAGGGGGGCCATCGTTGTGTTGAGATATTCATACAAGTAGAAAGCAAGGATTTGGTAGGGATCAAAATTCAGCTGAGATTATGTTGTAGGGCAGACTGTATGGCCGACACTAATATTCCACTTGGGCATGAAAGGAGTTTATGCTGTAAAACACGGTTTGTAACACATGGGATATCATTAAAGTTGGTTTTGAATGGCATCCACATCGCGATTTAGTATGCTGCAAATGATTTCATAAAGAGGTAACAACTAGAGAGGGACCAGTCAAATTTGTTGTGTATGAGACAGTAAACTGTTTTCAACATGTTCCAAGGAGAAATGGAATCCACAAGAGAATCTTAATTGTGTCACTCATGTGTAACTATAGAAGCTGAATTCCGTTGCCAATGGGTACTTGGAGATCATGTGTGGCACAGTGTTAAGTTGTGCTTATTCAATGGCGGCTGAATAGTAGTTGGTTCAGTCTTGCGGAGAATGTGATATTATTTCTGCCGAGACTTTCCAAACAATGTATGAGCATTTTCCATTACAGTGGCTTCTGACTTGCACTTTTGTAGCACATTTTCAGATTTAGTAAGCTCTGAATGTAACTTCGCCATCGCTGACAACGGTGAAGACTATGTAGTGACAGCTGTCTCAACAAAGTAAAATAATACTAATGTGAGACAAAATCAGTCAGTAGTAGAGGTAGATAGTAAAATATGGAGGAATAAGTAAAAGAGCAAAATGAGGCTTTTAGGGCATACAAGATAATTATGGGACAACAGGGAGAATGTAACACACAAATGTGAAAGTAGTGACACATTAGTAGCACACAGATCATACACAACTAAGTTACAACTGCAGAGAACTACATTAGAGCACACAGTGGTGCACAGAGGAGATAAGGCGTCAGTTGTGTGGCTGGCACTGTTCGAAGAAGACCAGTTATCCGTGATAAACAGGCTATTGCTCATAACAAGCAGCTCAGTGGGGAGAGATGTTCTGTCCACGCAGCAGTAATATCGAACTATCATGCTCAA
Source organism: Schistocerca serialis cubense (assembly GCF_023864345.2). Classification (NCBI taxonomy): domain Eukaryota; kingdom Metazoa; phylum Arthropoda; class Insecta; order Orthoptera; family Acrididae; genus Schistocerca; species Schistocerca serialis. Next base: position 125,063,768 of record NC_064646.1, read on the forward strand.
AAACCTATGAGACACATGGGCAAATTTACAACAATGAAACATATTCAATACTAATAAAAATTACTTGTTAATTGGGGCCCAAATGAGGTGAAAAAATACAACAGAATCAACAATATGGCTCAACAATATAGTGACAGAAAATACTGAGAGTGCCTCTCGCTAAGACTTAAGATTTGTTCTTAATTCCTAGACTGTAAACTGTACAGAGGGGCAGAACATAAACTGCAGTAACAAGAACTCATTGGTTGTTGAGGAACAGTTTTACTGTGCACTGGCTTCTGTGCTGATTGGTTCTTTCTGAATTTTGCTGGATCCACTACAGAAGATAGTATATTGCTACCTTTATACTAGGGTAAGCAGTCAAAATAATCTACAATTTTGTGATCTGGTAACTGTAATTCGACACTTACAGATGACATGAAATGCAATGCCTAGAATGATCCGTCCCAGGTGCATGTAAATTTCTTAGTTGTCATGTTTCTTTCAGCTAAGGAGCTGTTGCAACCATGTCATGCCTGCACTGTTCTGGTGAATTCTCTTCAAAATAAACTTTAATATTTTAACAACATGTTTCACTTTGCTGAAATTTATTCTGAGTGGCAACTTCTCAGTCTCAAATGGGGAACATATTTTCGGCCACAAACAACTTCAAAAGGAGACAAACCTATTGTTTCATGTACCCTAGAATTGTATGACGAACTTGCATATGACAATATATGATCCCAGTCTGTATACAAACTGTTCATACAATACGACAACATATTGGCTATAGTTTTACGAATGTGTTCAACCCTAGGGTGAAATGGTATAGTTCTCGACTTATTTTGTCCCTTGGTCTATTATAATGGGCTGTTGATCCCTAACTGTATTACTAAATGAGTAACAAACACTTTTGTAACTGACTCAGAGGTCATATCTTCGAATGGTATCATAATATGATAGTGAGAGAAATGGTCTATGATAACAAAACATATCTGTTATTTTGAGCTGTTACACGGAATGGTCCCACGATACTGAATACTACAATTTCAAAAGGTCCTGTTCCTCAGGTAAAGTTCGAACAGGTATCTTTGGTCATCATCCATGCACTCTCTTAGCCCAAGGGAGACAATTTTCAATGCCATCTGCATCTTTCTCACTGTGGCCACCAATAAAAGTGTGCAACGTGCACTTGCACGGCACTTTTTCCATTATGACATGCCTTTATGTTATTGTTACAGTGCACCTGTGTATCCAGTCTCTAAGAAGAATTTTCTTATATAAAAGTCATCTCTTGTAATAAAATCTGGCAAGGCAGTCAATCTTACAATCAGCATCGGATTCTCTCGAAGCCATGGCTCACTCTTCTGTTCCAAGCCACCACACTAATAAACAGATGATGATTATTATTATTCACAACAAATAAATTAATTTACTGTTTTAATTATCTTCAAATCTAGTACTAACATGATATTCCAAGTGTTGCCAAATACTGTCTTTTAAGATCTTTGATGAGTTCCTTATATTTCATATGCTGATTGAGTCACACAATAAAGATGTTTGAAATTTTCACTAAATTTATTTATTTTTCTCAAAGTTTAGGCATAACTCATTTACATGAAGTCATTTAACTAGTGTTTTGAGAAACACTATTTGGTCTTCTCCCTAAACTGCTGCTTGATTTAGTAACTGTACCCTGCAAAAAGCTTCACATTTGACGTATCGTTTAAAACTGCATGCTGCAGAGAAATGGTGACAGCCTCATTTTTTCACTGGAGTTCTTTTGTTACAGTACATATTTTCTGATTTAGTGTGTTGGCACATAACAGGCAATAAAGCAGACAACAGATGGAGTTGATGAAAACTAAGAAATCGGGTAATTAGTAATTGTGGACTGATACTGAAAAAATACAAATACATCAAATGAAAGAGTCACAAGCTTTACCTGTTCACTGAGACAGCAAAATTAATTCCAGCAAGTCACAAATAATGTATCTATTTCCAAACAACTAATCTTCGAGAACAACATATCTTCACAAGAGATAAAATCACTGCACTCATTTAAATGACACAATGTGGCATAGCTGAAAACACAATTACAAAAGTAATGACTCTGGAATAAAAGTTTCTGCCTACGGAATAGATATAAACAAGAGACAAGGGAAAAACCACATGAGAGAAGATATGATAGGTACCTGAAATTACATGTCATAATGTAGTTACAGTAATTATCTTATTCAGGATTTCTAGATACCTTCTGGCGTATTTTCGCTTTCATCATACTTCAGTTGCTGAATGCCTTCCAAAAGAGGTGACAAGGGCTGCCCTTCTTCTGGTGGTTTCGTCATGAAGAAAGGATGTTTCTCCATTTCCTAAAATAAGATTATTAATATTGGTTTACACAAGAAGTGCTAACTACTAGAATTCCAATAATATGATGAAATGTTACGCTACTGCTGAAGTGGATGCATAAATGAGTCTTAGTAGCAGGAAGTTATGTTTGTAAATTATAAAACAAAGTAAAATGGTTGTCCCTGTTAGCACACAGTTGTGTGGCTGATACAGACAACTGATTTTTTTTTTTTTTCACATCGTAAGTCATGACCATCAAAATAAAATTTTCCTAATCAAAAAACAAGTTAGGGTGTGAAGTCTTAACAAAACATACCACTGTATGTCAGAATAAAGTTAGCTGGAATTCCAGGATTAAAATAAAGATGTGAAATATGCTCATGTGCTTAGCCTGGCAAATTCATAATTGAGAACACTGCAATTTATAATGATGTTTAAATTCTGGTACACAATTTCAGTATCCCCATATAGTTCTAGACCGATTCTGTAGATTATTTTATTCATTTTCACAAAACTGTAACTCCCACTTCAACATCACTGCCAACAATATCCTACACACTGATACAGAAGTTGTTGCCTTATCATGTAATACCACTATTTCAAGAATCATCCAGAAAGTGGCTCCCCTTAAAAAAAAAAAAACTACCACCAATTACATGAAAATCTTTATTCAAATAAAATTATATGGTTCCGGAGACCTTTTCACGTCAAAAACATCGATGATGTACATATTCAGACTGAAGAGACAAATGAAAGTTTGTACCAAGGCTGGGATGCGAACCCAGGTCTCCTGCTCTGCTCCATAAGCAGATGCACTAACCAGTATGCCACCTTGACACGGTGGCTTTGCGCAACAGTACAGCCTACCCTAGCATGTCTCCCTCTGCAAACTAAATTCTCAGTCATGCCTCAGCCCACTTAGTATTCTCCTCCCCTAAACTCAAACAGCATTGCTGAATCTCTCCAACTGTACTGGAATATCATTTCAACATTGAACGAATGGGGGATTCTGCCTCAACCCCCGGCATAGGTGCTTTAATCAAATAGAACCTATTCATGTCTCAAACATCTCTGCAGACTGAAGCAAGAAATGAAGTTTAGGGAAGAAGTGGGCTGAGACATGAATGGGAATTTGGATTGAGGGACGCATGCTAACGTAGTCCGTGCAGCTGTGCAAAGCCACTGTGCCACGATGGTGTAGTGGTTAGCGCATCTGCCTAGTGAACAGGAGACCAGAGTTCGAATCTCAGCAATGGAAGAAAATTCCATTCATCTCTTCAGTCAGCATATATACATCATAGATGTCTGAGACTTGAGAAGGTCTCTGGAGTCATACAGTTTCATTTGATTAAAGCACCTACACCAGGGTTTCATGTCGACGGGACATTAAACACTAACCACCACCACCACCACCAGGGTTTCAGGGAGGATTCCCCGTTTTGTTCAACTCTGAGGTGCTATTCCAGTACTCTTGGAGAACCTCTGCAATGCTGTTCGAGGTTGGGGGGGGGGGGGGAATACCAAGTGGTGGATTAAGGAGTACTAGGGTAGTGCATGCAATTGTGCAAAGCCACTGTGCCATGGTGGCATAGTGATTGGCGCATCTGCCTAGTGAGCAGGAGACCCTACTTTGAATCCTGCCCTTAGTACATATTCATTTGTCACTTCAATCTGCCTACATACATCAAAAACTTTACTGCCAACAGATAGAGAAATGTTTGGACTATTTTTGACATAATCACTATATGAACTGACACATCATCCTGGGATCAACTTTTGTTTTCACACCTCATAGAAATGTGCCGCCTGGAAATGAATCTGTGTGTGACAGTCTGTAACCTCGAAGTTACTTCACGTGCCAACGTCCACACTAACAAATACAATTCATGTGAAACGTATTAAGTTGGCACCTAATCTTGAAAGATTTACTTATGCTCAATATGTAGGATCATTTAAATTTATATCTTCTAATTAACCTGCATGTGTCAAATAACTTACACCTTCATAAAACAGCTTAAACACTTCCCACCTTAACTTCCATGAGTCTGTATCCCCAATTCCATGATCAGACATTAATGAAGCCAGCAACAACTTCTAACTTGATACCACTATTGAATCCATATGCTCGCTACTTCCAGCATTCTCAGCACAACATGACAATCCCCCAGCCACCAAAAAGACACATAAAAATAACGAAAACTTGAGGATAATACTGACCAATTAGTACATGCTTTGTCAAAGAATACAAGGGTTAAAGACACCACACTCTTACCAGTTATTCTTAGTTGTCGTGAAAAATGATGACTGGAGGATAGGAATTTCTTGTGGTTCAAGAAAAGATGGAAATCCCTGGAAACACACCAGGACTGTATGGTGGATGATCAAATAGATGTCAGGCAAACTCTTTCAGAGCAGTCAATGTGCACCAAGCCATATATGGGCAAGCAGTGCCATGGATGAGCACAACACTTGCACTGAGCATTCCACGTCTCATTTTGAATAGCCCGGTTCAACCTACACAACTTTCCACAGTAATGATCAACTGGGCAGGAAGACAATAAGCAGACTGCCCTTCCTGTCCCAGAACAACACACGTCACTCTTCTCATCAACACAGGCTGTCTAAATTTCGTCTTGACCAGAAATCCACTGTATCACCAATGTGTTACCACACATATACATTAATGTGGATTGTGGATTGTACATAATGTGGAATACATTGTTTGGAATGATGTCATATAAAACAGAATACTATATAAAATTCAAATTTTATGCTTAGGTTTAAGTATAACCACAACCTCGGAAATGAGGACATGTTGAAAATACCCCACAAAGTTGTTGAAACAATCATTATGCTATGATACAGATCAGTCCATTACCACCGTCAGCTTTCTTACAATCACATTCATTGGCTTCACCATCTCACACTCAAACTGCAACATTTGGACCTAAGCAATACATTGGGCTACACTACAGATCAGTCCATCACCTAAACTAGCTTCCTTACATTAACATTCAATAACTTTGTCACTCACAACCAAACTGTACACTTGTGTGCACACTTGTTGCTCTCATATGGTACCACTCCATGTCAATGCTACTCCATATTGATTCATTTTGTGTTCAGGTGCATCAGCAGCTGGAGACTGTGGTCATGTGTGTGGGAGTTGCGTTTGCATGAGTGTGTGTGTGTGTGTGTGTTTTTTATTTTTTTATTTTTTAACATAAGTTAGTTTAAGTAGTGTGTAAGTCTAGGGACCAATGACCACAGCAGTTTGGTCCCTTAGGAATTCACACACATTTGAACATTTTTAAAAAATATTAATCAGATGATTAGACAAGATGGTGGAACCAATGAGAGGATAGCATTCAAAGTCATCATGATGAGTTTTTGAAATTATGTGACAGCATAGTGGAATATATTGTGTGGAATGATGTAATATAAAACAGAATATTGTATAAAATTTAAATTTTATGCTTAGGTTTAAGTATAACTACAACCTCGGAAATGAGGACATGTTGAAAATACCCCACAAAGTTGTTGAAACAATCATTATGCTATGATACAGATAAGTCCATTACCATAGTCAGCTAGTTCTTACACTCACATTCATTGGCTTCACCAACTCACAATCAGACTGCAACATTTGGACCTAAACTATACCTTGGGCTACACTACAGATCAGTCCATCATCTAAACTAGCTTTCTTAAATTAATGTTCAATAACTTTGTCACTCACAACCAAACTTTAGACTTCAACTTAACCTAGATCTTGAGCAACACTACAAATCAGACCATTACCACAGCCAGTTTTCTTCCAGTCACATTCATTGACATCGTCAACTCACATCCAAACTATGACATTAGAATACGAAACACCCCAAGAAATCCAGCCATATTCTGAAAAACATTCCATACAAGAAATACATATAAACCAATTACCAACTTTATAATGCATAACAGCCATATCAGTAAATGCCAGTTTTGTGTTACACTTGTGGACAAAAAAAGGTCATCAATTTGTAGGCCTATTTTCCACCGAAACAAGTAATTAGATTCAGCTTTCCTCCTCAGCTACTCTATACAATTATCTGATAGGCTACAACCAAAGGAAATGAACTGCCACCAGGAGCACACAGCAGTTGAGGCACCAACATTGTTAAGTGCACTTTAACTGATAGTGTGCAATGATATTTGGAAAAAGTCACACACAATTATTAGCAACAGCACAGACAACAATTGTGTGGCATGGTTGTCTCATATAATCCCTATATTTCTTCCACGATACTTTTTAGTCTGTAGGATACCATATAAATGAGACACTGTGTTCATCACATTAGTAAAATGCTATGATATGAAAGCACAGGGTAATAGCGATGCATAGTTAAGCATCACAGTCTTTCCAAGAAGATGAATACAACTGGCTTCACTGCCATGTGCCAAGACGGTGAATACAACTGGCTTCACTGCCATGTAAATATCTGCACTGATAACACAAAAGTAACTTTCTGATGATTTTTTTTAAATTAAAATAAGCTAAGTGGTTTTGTGCTCTGGATCTAGTCCATTCAGGTGCACAGATTGAATTACCTCAGCAAGAAATGGGTTTCATACATATGAACAAGAATTTAAGCATAAAGGTTGTATTTCACAATATAAGAATTTTAAAAATAATATTACAGTAGAGCAAAAGCAGGTTACTATGCTGTAACACCTGTTGCCAACAGCATCTACATAAGTAAACATCATTGGTGAAAAATCTCTTTCTTCGATTTGAACATGACTTGCCTTTAGCCCTACTTCTACAGTTCATGGAAAAATGCGATAGGTTTGTTTTGTTTAAAGCAATGGTTGAAACAGTAAAAATTTATTTTTAATAAAAGAATTGTGTATCATTCCACCAGAGTGACTGATATTCTTCAGAGAGCCAGTCATAACAAAACTATTTCCACCTGGTGTGCAAGATAAGCGAAATATACTCAGAATTCAAGAAGAATATTACCGAACTAACAGTTCACAGAAGAATGGAAAACTGGTGGGAGCCAACCTCAAGGAAGATCAATTTGGATTTAGGAGAAATGTAGGAACACACAAGGCAATATTGACCCTACGACTTATTTCTGAAGATAGGTTTTAAGAAAGGCAACCCTATGTTTATAGAAAGTTTTTGACAGTGTTGACAAGAATACTCCTTCTGAAATTTTGAAGGCATCAGGGCATGAAAGTAGTAATTCTGTCAGAGACAGCAAAGGACTCAGAAGAGCAATGAAATGGAATGGATAGTGTCCTGAAAGGATGATATAAGGTGAACATTAACCAAAGCAAAGCAAGGGTAATGGAATGTAGTTGAATTAACTGACACGAAGCTGAGGGAATTAGATTAGGAAATGAGACACTGAAAGTAGGCCTAATAGTTCAGTTGTACTATTTGGACAGTAAGTTAAATTAACTGACTGCTGAAGTAGGGAGGATATAAAATGTAGACTAGCAATAGTGAGAAAAGCATTTCTGATGAAGAGATATATGTTAACAATGAAAATAAATCTTAGTGTTAGGAAATCTTTTCTGAAGGTATTTGCCAGGAATGTAACCTTGTATTGAAATGAAACATGGATAATAAACAGTTCAGACTAGAAGAGAACAAAAATGTGGTGCTAAACAAGAATCCCAAAAATTAGATGGGTAGATCATGCAACTAATGAGGAGGCATTCAACAGATTTGGGGAGAAAAGAAATCTGTGGCACAACTTGACTAACAGAAGGAATTGGTTGATAGGACATATTCTGAGACATCAAAGGATCGCCAATTTAGTGACTATATCAAACTAGTCTTCAGAATGATGATTGAAACAACATTTTAAAAAAGGTCTCTAACTAAATGGACATGTGTCTGTTTTCGAGTTCTGCGACATTTACTTTCAATTTTGTGATACCTGTGGTAAATAGCAAATACATGAATTCTGAAATTTCTGGCAACAATGACCACTGATACAATGCAAATATGTAATACAACTACTTTATTATTGCTGCTGTTATGGCACCAGCTACTTTTCAGTTAACAACTGATATAACTTGACTCCTTCCCGAATCTGTCGATGACTAATACAAATTAAATATTTATTTGAGTGATCAAATGTCTGTGTTAGAAAACCAAAATTTCTTGCATAATTCAAAATGAAAATAACTAGGGACGAAAGCAACCTCATTCAAAATTACAGAAGTGACACACCTCAGGCCACCAAGGGCCACTGGTCTGGCATTTCATAAAGTGTTGGTCAGAAAAATTTTACAGCAACTTATGTAGACAGCATAGAGCTGCATAGCATGAAGGTAGGAGTGCCATTCTGCAAAACCATACCACTACTCAGCTAAAAGAGATGACAAGGGTGTTAGGCTTCTGCCAGTCTCAAATAAGATACCTCTCAGAACCCAAATCAAGGTTACCTTTATCCCATCTGTAGGGGGGCCAAATATAGTCAATCATAATAGGGCAATTAAAATAAATAACTAAAAAAATCCTAGTACCAATCTCAGCAGACCAAATGACTAGTACCTATCAATAAAAATGAATGAATGTCCTAAACGGCTCATTTCATTTAAAATCACCCAAAATAAAGAAATCTCGTTGCCATCATGTTGCAGATATTTGTGAAAATTTGGTGTAAGAAAGTGCATAGACAGAAAGTGATAAAATAATTTTTTTAGATCAAAATTGTAGTCAGGGGGCCATTTTGAAGTGTCTAGCATTTTGTCCATCTGGCGTCAGTACAAAAGGTAGATTGAAAGTTTTTAACTACTATAACTCTCTTGTTTATAAATCAATTTTATTCAATTTGGTGTCATTAGAAAGACAAAAGGACCATCTATATCACTAAACTATAAAAATGCTCCAACTGTACATATAAATATGTGGAAATCTGTATTTAAAGTCTCTCTCTCTCTCTCTCTCTCTTTTTTTTTTTTTTTTTTTTTTTTTTTTTTTTTTTTTTTTTTTTTTTTTTTCATCAAAAACATAAGTTTCACCATTTTAAATTTTGTCTCAAAGAATTCCTATTCTCATACATTTCAACATTTAAAAGATCAGAAGGGTGTTTGTTCTGTTTAATCATTTAAAACATAAAGAACATAAATAATAATATACACATATCATTCTGTGACTCTTACCTAGTGGTCACAAATGATGATAAGTTCTCATAAAATTCTAAAAAGCATTCATTCTTTCAAACAAGTTTTCAATGGACAATATTATGTCTGATTCAAAAGAATATAAAGAACCAGTACTTGTGCTTAAACTAGGAGCAGCCAAAGTCATTACAATGTTTTCATAAGGTATCCAGCAAACATCAGTGTGAAGTGGCAATGAATAACTTGAAGAAGGGCCACTTGGACTCATGAACTTGACTTTCGCATCTCTGTGTTCTTCACTTATCTCTAGAATTTTTCCAAGCCACCACTGGTTATCGTAGATAGCTGCGACAAATGTTTCTTCTTTAATTGTGTTAGAGGCAGTGTTTCGAATTCCAAGAGGAACTTGAATGAATTTAGTAGATGATGAAACACGCTTTATCAGCAACTTGTTTTCATTCAGCGGTTTGAAAAAATGATTCACTCTTGTCCCAGGAATGGTAGAGCCAGTCTCATATCGTTTTTGTAACATGTTTGTGAACTTTGTTATCTCCTCTGTTGTAACATGAGTTTTGGCAAATGCAAACAGATCTTTTGGACTTAAAATGTGACTGTCCTATGGACGCTGTAAACTTGCTCTTGTTGTTAAACATTTAATAGTACCACCAACTCCATCATGTGCATTTTTGCCATGACTTGGAGCAAAAAAATTCCTTTTTGCAATTACTCCATGATCTTGCTTGAGATAGCACAAATTTAAAACGTTCATAAAGTTTTTATATTTTGCAGAACTGCCATCACTGAAGTACATAACATGCTGGATGTGTGGTAATTGTTCCAATACATAAGTGAGAGCAGTATCCAGCAAACATCAGTGTGAAGTGGCAATGAATAACTTGAAGAAGGGCCACTTGGACTCATGAACTTGACTTTCGCATCTCTGTGTTCTTCACTTATCTCTAGAATTTTTCCAAGCCACCACTGGTTATCGTAGATAGCTGCGACAAATGTTTCTTCTTTAATTGTGTTAGAGGCAGTGTTTCGAATTCCAAGAGGAACTTGAATGAATTTAGTAGATGATGAAACACGCTTTATCAGCAACTTGTTTTCATTCAGCGGTTTGAAAAAATGATTCACTCTTGTCCCAGGAATGGTAGAGCCAGTCTCATATCGTTTTTGTAACATGTTTGTGAACTTTGTTATCTCCTCTGTTGTAACATGAGTTTTGGCAAATGCAAACAGATCTTTTGGACTTAAAATGTGACTGTCCTATGGACGCTGTAAACTTGCTCTTGTTGTTAAACATTTAATAGTACCACCAACTCCATCATGTGCATTTTTGCCATGACTTGGAGCAAAAAAATTCCTTTTTTCAATTACTCCATGATCTTGCTTGAGATAGCACAAATTTAAAACGTTCATAAAGTTTTTATATTTTGCAGAACTGCCATCACTGAAGTACATAACATGCTGGATGTGTGGTAATTGTTCCAATACATAAGTGAGAGCAGTTTTCTGGAAAACATAGAATGTGATTGTATGATGCTACAGACAGTCACTTACACAACAAAATAACATTTACTTATTGCAATCATCTCTTTTAAAGTACACCACAAAAGGATGAAGGGTGACTTGAATGTTCTGCCAGTGAAATCCTTGTGCAGCATCCTGAAGCAAACAGGTATAGTTCTCTGCAAAATCCACTATGATGATACACATAGTATCAGGGAGGGTTTCTTTGCTCCATTTGAAGTTGTGACTCTGAGATGTTGGTACATAATGATGTTGTGTTAACTTTTGAAGTTTCTGCATGAGATACTCAACAAATTCATCAGTCGTCTCCATTAATGTCTCCAGTGTAGATCGATAAGTTTGCATCCATTGTTTGAATATAACATTTTCACAATCTTGTAAGGACTCCAGCTCCATTAAAAAATTGTGCAGTTCATATTCGTCAGAACATTGAGAACAGTGACGCAGCATGCACTCCTCGTTTTCCAGATTGCACACAAGTTTCTGTAGAACTTCAGTGTAAGGTTCTTTCACATGTGCAGCATGCATTAATAGCTTTACGTTTTTGTGATATGTGCATACAGATACGTTATGCATTCCACGACTGTTTACAGTAATGCATTCTTTTGGACTAAGTTCACAAAATTTAGTAAAACCAATTTTATCTTCAGGTTATTTTTCTCTGAAAGCTAAGTATACATCTTTCAGATTATGTAAAATTAGTCTTTTTGTCTTATGCACTCTTTTGCCATTTTCTGAAGGAGCAGACAGACAGTCTTTTTTATTAGCAGAAATGCAACTTATATCAACTACACAGTAAAAATTCTGGACACGTTTTTACACATCCTTACCTATTCTGTTTCCCACTTTATAACTCCCTTTTGACAAAATACCATCTTCTTTTAGCAATCCCCTCGATTTCTTTACCATGTATTGTGTTAAAAAACATTCGGAATTTTTTCTTTACTCCATGAAGCTGGTGCTAAGGTAAGTATTTGTAGTTTTTCTTTAACAGAACTTCTCGCTGAATTTCTTTTTAAGTTTTTGCGTTAAACTATTACAGTCTGTACATTCAGTACTGTCAGTTTCTTCAGATACATTTTTCACTGGAACATGTAGCGTTTCTGATGCTGTTTGCTGGAATTTTAAAGCTAAGCGACGAGACTTGAATCGAATGTATTCTGGATGCCTGTCTTGTGCTCTCTTGGTAACCTTAAATGGTGAAATTTCAAGTAATTCACAACTTTCATTAAGTTTTTGAAGAGCTTTAGATGGATCTTGTGTATATTCTTGATCTTCAACTTCACATTCATCCATCCCTGGAAAGTTATCCCCTACAGGAGATAAAATGTCCTTACTACATGTTATGCACAGCTTGATACCTGGGATAAGTCCACAGGTTCTATATTTCTTTTCCATGGTTAAAGAAATTGGTTTCAAAGATTTCTTACAAGGGAACCTCCCCATCGCAGCCCCCCTCAGATTTAGTTATAAGTTGGCACAGTGGATAAGCCTTGAAAAACTGAACACAGATCAATCGAGAAAACAGGAAGAAATTGTGTGGAAGTATGAAAAAAATAAGCAAAATATACAAACTGAGTAGTCTATGCATAAGATATGCAACATCAAAGGAAATATGAGCTCATGTGCGCCGTAGTCCCGTGGTTAGCGTGAGCAGCTGCAGTACGAGAGGTCCGTGGTTCAAATCTTCCCTCGAGTGAAAATTTTAATTTTTTATTTTCAGACAATTATTATCTGTCCATCCGATGTGATCACTTTTTTGGGAGTGATTATCACATCCACAAGAAAACCTAAATCGGGCAAGGTAGAAGAATCTATTTACCCATTCGCCAAGCGTACAAGTTAGGCGGGTTGACAACATATGCTGTCACCAGTGTCGTATAGAATATAACAGACGTGTTTTCCTGTGGAGGAATCGGTTGACCTACGACCTTGCGATCAAACGTTTTCAGTTCCCATTCGATAGGCACGTCCTTTCGTCTACTAATCGCACGGTTTAGCGGTGCGGTCGCAAAACACAGACACTAAACTTATTACAGTGAACAGAGACGTCAATGAACGAACGGACAGATAATAATTGTCTGAAAATAAAAAATTAAACTTTTCTCTCAAGGGAAGACTTGAACCAAGGACCTTCCGTTCCGCAGCTGCTCACGCTAACCACGGGACCACGGCGCTCCTGAACACATACTATCCTTGACGTTGCTTATCTTGCACATGGACTACTCAGTTTGTATTTTTTTTTTTTTTGTTTTTTTTTTTTTTTCATTCTTCCACACAACTTCTTCCTGTTTTCTTGATTGATCTGTGTTCAGTTTTTCAAGGCCTATCCACTGTGCCAACTTATAACTAAATCTGAGTGGGGTGCGATGGGCAGGTTCCCTTGTTAGCAGTCTTTTTACAATGCTTCTTAAAAGGGTCACAGCAAATTCTTTGTCTGTTTTCAAATGTTCCCAAATAGAGCCTTTTGTGAGAAAAACAAACACTCTCAATATTTCACAGGTGCTCCTTAGCTTCAATAATTCAATATCAGCTTGATCCAGGCTTGACATATCTATTAAATCAAGCTCTTCACTGCTACTACTTTTCTCCTAACACACAACTGATGACACAAAACCTAAAGAATATTTGTTTTACATTGTGGTTCATTTTCCATCAAGTGGTTCATGGTGTGGGTTCCTGTAGTCATGTCCTAGTTCATGAACCACGGGCAACGTATGAGTGGCCATGTAAGTGGTCCCGACAGTCGGGATACCAGTTACTTTGGAATAAGGCTGAGCATCTCGGACATATTCTGAGTTGTGGTCACCTTTGTGCTCATATGGCAAAGACTACCAAATCCACCAGTTAGTCCCTCAACCGTTAGGGGTAAAACTCAATGGGACTCGGGGCAAGTAAGGCTAGCAACCTGCTTCCCCGGTACTTTAAATACGATGTTGGCAACAATCAGAGCAAAATGCCTCGGACCTTTGGAGGTGACGGAGTCCCACCTCTAACTGACAAACCAGGGACTCCTAAGATACGACTCGGCAAACAAATGGTAATGAGATGGGGAGCTATTAATATCAATGGGGGCTACTCTGGGAAGAAGGTAGAGCTGGCAGAGGCTGCAAGTAAGATGGGGCAGGATGTTTTAGCTGTTAGTGACATTCGGGTAAGGTGTGAGAAAGAAGAGGAAGTGGGAGAATACAAGGTCTACCTGTCAGGAGTCAAAGCAGGAATAGCACAATGGGGTGTAGGGCTTTAAATCAGGAAAGAGATGGAACTCAGCGTAGTTGCAATAAGGTATGTAAACGAACGACTGATGTGGATAGATTTGACAGTGTCTAGCAAGAAAATTAGGATTGTGTCAGTATATTCGCATTGTGAAGGGACAGATCAAGATAAGATGGATAGTTTTTATGATGCACTCAGTGATGTAGTTGTTAGAGTAAAGGACAAGGACAGTGTTCTGCTCATGGGTGATTTTAATGCCAGGACTGGAAATCGAACAGAAGGGTATGAAAAGGTTATGGGTAAATTTGGAGAGGATATGGAGGCCAACAGGAACGGGAAACAACTCTTGGATTTCTGTGCCAGTATGGGCTTAGTAATCACAAACTCCTTTTTTAAACATAAGAACATTCACCGGTATACTTGGGAAGGCAGGGGATGGTTGGTTTTGGGGAAGGAGACCAGACAGCGTGGTCATCGGTCTCATCGGATTAGGGAAGGATGGGGAAGGAAGTCGGCCGTGCCCTTTCAGAGGAACCATCCCGGCATTTGCCTGGAGCGACTTAGGGAAATCACGGAAAACCTAAATCAGGATGGCCGGACGCGGGATTGAACCGTCGTCCTCCCGAATGCGAGTCCAGTGTCTAACCACTGCGCCACCCCGCTCGGTGAAGGCAGGGGAACCAGATCTGTCATTGACTATATAATAACAGATCAGGAATTCAGGAAGGCTGTGAGGGACACACGTGTATTCAGGGGACTCTTTGATGATACTGATCATTATTTAATCTGCAGCGAAATTGGTATTGTGAGACCGAAAGTGCAGGAGGTCAGGTCCATATGTAGGAGGATAAGAGTGGAGAAACTTCAGGATAAGGAAATCAGGTACAAGTACATAACAATGATCTCAGAAAGGCACTAGTTAGTTGAATGTAGTCAATTACAGTCATTGGAAAAGGAATGGACAAGGTACAGGGACACAGTACTAGAAGTGGCTAAAGAATGTCTTGGAACAGTAATGTGCAAAGGTAGGATGAAGCAAACAGCTTGGTGGAACGACACAGTCAAGGCAGCCTGTAAAAGGAAAAAGAAGGCGTATCAAAAATGGCTACATACTAGAACTCAGGTAGACAGTGAAAGTTATGTTGAAGAAATAAACAAAGCCAAACAGATAATTGCAGCATCCAAGAAGAAATCTTGGGAAGACTTTGGAAACAGGTTGGAGACTTTGGGTCAAGCTGCTGGAAAACCATTCTGGAGTGTAATTAGCAGTCTTTGAAAGGGAGGTAAGAAGGAAATGACAAGTATTTTGGACAGGTCAGGAAAACTGCTTGTGAATCCTGTGGATTCCTTGGGCAGATGGAGGGAATATTTTGAAGAGTTGCTCAATGTAGGTGAAAATACGATCAGTAATGTTTCAGATTTCAATGTACAATGGGATAGGAATGAGGATGGAAATAGGATCACATTTGAGGAAGTGGTGAAAATGGTCAATAGATTGCTGTGCAATAAAGCAGCTGGGGTGGATGAAATTAAGTCGGAACTCATAAAATACAGTGGAATGTCAGGTCTTAAATGGCTACACAGGATAATTGAAATGGCCTGGGAGTCGGGACAGGTTCCATCAGACTGGACAAAAGCAGTAATCACACCAATCTTTAAACATGGAAACAGAAAAGATTGTAACAACTACAGAGGTATCTCTTTAATCAGCGTTGTGGGTAAAATCTTCACAGGTATTGTTGAAAGGAAAGCGCGAGTATTAGTTGAGGACCAATTGGATGAAAATCAGTGTGGGTTTAGGCCTCTTAGAGGTTGTCAGGACCAGATCTTTAGCTTACGGCAAATAATGGAGAAGTGTTATGAATGGAACAGGGAATTGTATCTATGCTTTATAGATCTAGAAAAGGCATATGACCGGGTTCCTAGGAGGAAGTTATTGTCTGTTCTATGAGATTATGGAATAGGAGGCAAACTTTTGCAAGCAATTAAAGGTCTTTACATGGATAGTCAGGCAGCAGTTAGAGTTGACGGTAAATTGAGTTCATGGTTCAGAGTAGTTTCAGGGGTAAGACAAGGCTGCAACCTGTCTCCACTGTTGTTCATATTATACACTCCTGGAAATTGAAATAAGAACACCGTGAATTCATTGTCCCAGGAAGGGGAAACTTTATTGACACATTCCTGGGGTCAGATACATCACATGATCACACTGACAGAACCACAGGCACATAGACACAGGCAACAGAGCATGCACAATGTCGGCACTAGTACAGTGTATATCCACCTTTCGCAGCAATGCAGGCTGCTATTCTCCCATGGAGACGATCGTAGAGATGCTGGATGTAGTCCTGTGGAACGGCTTGCCATGCCGTTTCCACCTGGCGCCTCAGTTGGACCAGCGTTCGTGCTGGACGTGCAGACCGCGTGAGACGACGCTTCATCCAGTCCCAAACATGCTCAATGGGGGACAGATCCGGAGATCTTGCTGGCCAGGGTAGTTGACTTACACCTCCTAGAGCACGTTGGGTGGCACGGGATACATGCGGACGTGCATTGTCCTGTTGGAACAGCAAGTTCCCTTGCCGGTCTAGGAATGGTAGAACGATGGGTTCGATGACGGTTTGGATGTACCGTGCACTATTCAGTGTCCCCTCGACGATCACCAGTGGTGTACGGCCAGTGTAGGAGATCGCTCCCCACACCATGCTGCCGGGTGTTGGCCCTGTGTGCCTCGGTCGTATGCAGTCCTGATTGTGGCGCTCACCTGCACGGCGCCAAACACGCATACGACCATCATTGGCACCAAGGCAGAAGCGACTCTCATCGCTGAAGACGACGCGTCTCCATTCGTCCCTCCATTCACGCCTGTCGCGACACCACTGGAGGCGGGCTGCACGATGTTGGGGCGTGAGCGGAAGACGGCCTAACGGTGTGCGGGACCGTAGCCCAGCTTCATGGAGACGGTTGTGAATGGTCCTCGCCGATACACCAGGAGCAACAGAGTCCCTAATTTGCTGGGAAGTGGCGGTGCGGTCCCCTACGGCACTGCGTAGGATCCTACGGTCTTGGCGTGCATCCGTGCGTCGCTGCGGTCCGGTCCCAGGTCGACGGGCACGTGCACCTTCCGCCGACCACTGGCGACAACATCGATGTACTGTGGAGACCTCACGCCCCATGTGTTGAGCAATTCGGCGGTACGTCCACCCGGCCTCCCGCATGGCCACTATACGCCCTCGCTCAAAGTCCGTCAACTGCACATACGGTTCACGTCCACGCTGTCGCGGCATGCTACCAGTGTTAAAGACTGCGATGGAGCTCCGTATGCCACGGCAAACTGGCTGACACTGACGGTAGCGGTGCACAAATGCTGCGCAGCTAGCGCCATTCGATGGCCAACACCGCGGTTCCTGGTGTGTCCGCTGTGCCGTGCGTGTGATCATTGCTTGTACAGCCCTCTCGCAGTGTCTGGAGCAAGTATGGTGGGTCTGACACACTGGTGTCAATGTGTTCTTTTTTCCATTTCCAGGAGTGTATATGGATCATATGTTGAAAACAATAGACTGGCTGAGTGAGATTAAGATGTGTGAACACAAAATAAGCAGTCTTGCATATGCGGATGACTTAGTTGTGATGGCAGATTCGATTGAAAGTTTGCAAAGTAATATTTCAGAGTTAGATCAGAAATGTAAGTACTATGGTATGAAGATTAGCATCTCCAAAACGAAAGTAATGTCTGTGGGAAAGAGATATAAACAGGTGGACAGTTTCAAGTACTTAGGATGCATATTCTCACAGGATGGCAACATAGTGAAAGAATTGGAAGCGAGGTGTAGCAAAGCTAATGCAGTGAGTGCTCAGCTACAATCTACTCTCTTCTGCAAGAAGGAAGTCAGTACCAAGACTAAGTTATCTGTGCACCATTCAATCTTTCAACCAACTTTGTTGTATGGGAGCGAAAGCTGGGTGGATTCAGGTTACCTTATCAATAAGGTTGAGGTAACGGATATGAAAGTAGCTAGGATGATTGCAGGTGCTAGTAGATGGGAACAATGGCAGGAGGGTGTCCACAATGAGGAAATCAAAGAAAAACTGGGAGTGAACTCTATAGATGTAGCAGTCAGGGCGAACAGGCTTAGATGGTGGGGTCATGTTACACGCATGGGAGAAGCAAGGTTACCCAAGAGACTCATGGGTTCAGCAGTAGAGGGTAGGAGGAGTCGAGGCAGACCAAGGAGAAGGTACCTGATTTCGGTTAAGAATGATTTTGAAGTAATACACTTAACATCAGAAGAGGCACCAATGTTAGCACGGAATAGGGGATCATGGAGGAATTTTATAAAGGGGACTATGCTCCAGACTGAACGCTGAAAGGCATAATCAGTCTTAAATGATGATGATGATGTTATTTTTAATCAACTGTGTATGTTGCAGAAAAGAATTGGATGGTTTGAAACTTTTTCTTGTTCTCTAATTACCAGACAGAATGGCTGCTTATGTAAGAAGCACAAAATCAAGACAAAAACGTCCTTCACACATATAAGTGCACAGACACACAAAAATCTAACACACACAGCCTGTGTTGCATGTGAGTGTTGCTGCTAGACTGAATTTTTCATTTTTTTTCATGTATTCCTGATTAGCTATTTAAAGCAATTAATTATTACAGCATTACTGAAAAAGTATAAGATCTTACAACAGAGGACAAACATCCTTCCAATTTTTTTATGTTGAAAAGTATGGCAGTAGGAATTATTTGAAACAAAAATTCAGATGGTGAAACTAATGATTTTGCTGGGAAAAAAAATCCTGAAATTTGTTAAAAAAATTGTGAGAAATTACATTAATCACAAATTTTCAAACCTTTGTTGCTTAGTCACAGCACTTTAATAATTTTTATATTATAGGCCCTAGCTCTATTCTTTTGCTTTCCAGTGACACCAAATTGAATGAAATTGATTCATAAATCAAAAAGTTGTAGTGGTTACAAGCTTACAAGGCATTTCGTTTCTCAACACCAGTTGGTAGAAGGGGCCCACATTTCAAAATGGTCTCCTAATTACAATTTTGGTCAAAAAAATTCGAGAAAAAATATTTTAATCCAAACTCATTATGTACATTCTTACACCAAATTTTCAGAAAAAATCTGTGACATATGGGCAACGGCTACTGGGTGATTTCACATGAAATTACCCAAACGGAATGTGTAATGCTTACTTGTGAAGTTCATTCCCTACTGACAGTATACGAATAAAACGAGAATCGAAATCAGTTTTAATCTGTTGTGGGTATTACACAGAAGTGCATGGCTGAACAGACTGGATACTGATGTTTTCAATGGTCTTCGATAACTTACTGTCTAGTTTGTGCAATATACACAAACAGACTGATCAGTGCTATAAAACATCCATAAGACCAGCACAGTACACATAGTACTGTCTTCATCAGTCACACAAGTATACTGTACCTCTCGCCAACGGTCTTCCGGCCATCCTTCGGTATATGGACGTCTCTCTAATCCTGCAATATACTCGTCCAGTTCTTTATCCAGCTTTTCTGCTAGTTGTAACCTCTCCTCGTCAGTCATTTGACTCGTTTTCTTCGGTTTTGCTGAATGGTTTTCCATTCTGGTGAAACGATGAGGTCGTTGTGCTGATGAGAATTGCGTATCGTTGTGCTGATGAGAACTGCGTACTCTTTGTTACGTGCGCACTAGACATCTAACTCTAATCAGCACATGGTACCGTGATATGTGGTTTATAAATATATCTAAATGCATTAACAAGATGAAATTCATAATTTATACAACACTGTTGATGTCAATGAGTAACACTAGACATCACAACACACATCTTCAAAACAAAAACATTTCGCCGATCGAGCACAAAGAAAACGAAGAGGAATAAAATCCACAAGGGGAAAGATATTTCACTCGACCAAGATAAAGGTGGGTTCCTGTCTTACTATTCTAAAAAGAGCTCGAATGGCACGGTACCAAATTTTCAACAAAATAATTTTAGACTCTGGATTTTTCCACTCATATAGTATGTAGCAATGGGGGATCGACTTCCGGTGCATAGTTGTTTTAAACTGCAAATCTTCAGTTGGCATACTTGTCCTTGCATATCATCAGTTGGTGAACATGTTTAAGAACATAAGAATGTGTGTGTTTGTTTTTGTTGCCGCAAAGTTTCATTGCTTAATGCTTATGTTTGTCCCACAGGTGAAGTGTCGTATATTGCTAGGAAGACGCTCATGTGGTGTCCCTTTTTGTTTCGGTTAGAAACTACTGAAAAACGTAAATATCAGAGGAAGTATGAAAGTAATGCTGCAGCATTTGGTTTTAAGGGGGAGAATAGCTTTTTGTCCATACAGTAATGTTTTGAGATGTAACAGATTTTTTTCGGAAGCGAAGAAAAATACTACTGTCCATTCCGTCATTGGACAGACAAATTTTCAAAATTATGCAATTTTTTCCCGCAACTTACGTCTGTTGTGTCGGCCACCGGAAAAAATTAAAGACATACTTATGCGATCTGAATCCACGAAATCCATGCACGATCCCCAAGGCATTCACGAAAGTTTCTCAGCGCTGCAAACGAAGAAATTGGTCCCGCGTAAGAAGCGAACAGCTGTCGAGGAAAAAGGTGTCAGCAAGCCAGGGGTAAAGTATAAATGTGGATAGTTCTTACAATTCCTGTTTGCATTGTTGTTACTGTATTGTCTGCTTTGCCGGCCGGAGTGGCCGAGCGGTTCTAGGCACTACGGTCGCAGGTTCGAATCCTGCCTCGGGCTTGGATGTGTGTGATGTCCTTAGGTTAGTTAGGTTTAAGTAGTTCGACGTTCTAGGGGACTGAAGACCTCAGATGTTAAGCCCCTTAGTTCTCAGAGCCATTTTTTTATTGTCTGCTTTGTCCCCATGTAGATCTTATTGCCATTGTGATGGGCTTATGGTGGTGAACGATTTAGTGATATCTTGTAAGAGGACAACTTTAATTGCACAGCAGTGAAAAAGATTAATGCCCCCGTCTTCTGACAGAATAGTAGTGTATGTTCAGACGTCGGTCAAAATGAGATAATACAACTATACTAGTATACAGTATCGCTTGGCGGTAAGGGTGGAACTTCGATACCTAGCCGTCTTGGAAATTACCTTGAGTTGTGCCGAAACGTACCAGTCTATTTTGAGTACTTCGGTAAATATGATTTTGTACAATAAATGCTATGTGCACTCAGCAATTGAAATGACGGGAATACAGAAGCGTCAGATTTCACCCGTCTGCTTTGACCCATGACGTCACCAATTGGCCAAAACGACAATTGTCAACATTCAGCATGAGATTTTCACTCTGCATTGGAGTGTGCGCTGATATGAAACTTCCTGGCAGATTAAAACTGTGTGCCCGACCGAGTCTCGAACTCGGGACCGAGTTCGAGTCTCGGTCGGGCACACAGTTTTAATCTGCCAGGAAGTTTCAATTCTCAACATTTCCAATATGGCGCCTATGACGTCATTACATAAACGACAACGAACACGAAATTCATATAAAACCAACACACACATCTCGCTCCAAAAATATAATCAAACTAACGGGACCAGCGCGAGTAATTGGGGATATTTGGGCCGGCCGCGGTGGTCTCGCGGTTCTAGGCGCGCAGTCCGGAATCGTGCGACCGCTACGATCGCAGGTTCGAATCCTGCCTCGGGCATGGGTGGGTGTGATGTCCTTAGGTTAGTTAGGTTTAAGTAGTTCTAAGTTCTAGGGGACTGATGACCACAGCAGTTGAGTCCCATAGTGCTCAGAGCCATTTGAACCATTTTTTTGGGGATATTTGGGTGGGGACAAAGTAAATATAACCTCCTGAGGCCCACGGTCCAGTATACTGGACTACTCACAAAAGCAATGCTTAAGACCCGAAGTTCAGCATACCGTACCAACCATTCTGCAAAAGTAAACTTGCAAAAAAAAGTCCTGTTTTAATATGTATTTTAGGCATATCTGGCCCCAAAAATAGTATATTCTACATGAAATTAAAGAAAAACCCCTTTGAGCCTCAGGATATCACACACACACACACACACACACACACACACACACACACACACACACACACACCACGATCCCAAATCACACAAAACGACGGCTTAAAAACACCACAAAATTCCCAAGTTCCACTACACTTACAATATCAACAGGAATCGGTCACTTCCCATCACCAACTACTTCAAAAATTATAATCAAACCGCGACTATCAATACCACAAAACCAACACCTAAAACAACAAAAATTATAATCTGACACTTCCCTTTACTTAAATAGGTCAACAGCAACACACGATACCAAAACAGCCACAACGACACATTAGAATCGGACACTTCCCTTGACCTACATAGGTCAACAGCAACTCCTGACACCAAAACACACAGCTATGACACATTGGACTCGAACACTTCCCATGACCTATGCAGGTCAAATACAACTGACGATACCAAAAAAATTGAAATCCAGTATTTCCCCCAAGGTACATAAATCAACCACAAGTGCCAATACCAAAACATCAACCACCAACACATGCAGTACATAACACCGACCCAACAACACATAAAAACCCACCGAACATCATAACATGCGAACAGTAGACCCAAAAAAACGAGTACTTACTATAAAAAAGTTCCGGCCCTACACACTTATCCCCAACTCGCATATTATGCTCATACACTTCATTTCACTATCTCCGTCACAAGCCAAAAAGTTACAGAAACTTAATGACACAAAATGTCGTCCCCCATTTCAGCCCGCAGACACACACTATTAAACTTAGAAGTCATATCCACACCCAACAAAATAAGCCACAAATTGAATTAAACAACTTACCGTGTGACAAACAGCAAACCAATAACATCAAATGACACCGCAATAACATAAACACATTGGAAACTTAATTCTTATCTCAGTGAAACTAATTTCTGTTCTTCTATAACAGTCACAACCGATAAATGCACACTTCAAGCACCAACACCCAAATGAACCCAATACACCACCAGAGGACACCACCAACCGCAAAAAGACGAAATCTACAAACACAACACACTTATAAACTAAACTCCGCGCCATCAGACATCACACAACACAACACCCTTACGTCATAGGTCAAAGCCGATGGGTGGGATCAGACGCCTTTGTTGTATCCTTTTTTGCAACTGTTTTCACCAGCTTTATGCCCCATTGTTGGCTCTACTGTTCTTGTCCGCAGCTTGCGGTCTTGCGGTCGTGTTCTCGCTTCCCTAGCATGTGGTCCTGAGTTCGATTACCAGCAAGGTCAGGGATTTTCACCTGCCTCGAGATGGCTGGGTGTTTGTGTTGTGCTCATCATTTCATCGTCATTCTTGAAAGTGGCAAGATTGGACTGAGCAAAGGTTGGGTATTTCTCCGGGTGCTGATAACCGTGCAGTAGAGCATCCCACAAACCAATCATCATCATCATCATCATCATCATCTACTGTTCTTCCTATGCACTAAATTGCAGGGAGTGTGGTTTTTCTGGTGTAAGTATAGCATCTTACACTTTAGTTGCCATACTTAAAAGCAGGCCATACGTTAATAGTGATTGTGTTTAATGAAAGGCTCAGAGAATAGTTTCTATGTGTTGAAAAGATGGTGACAACAGTGAACCAAAAGCAATGAACAAAGTCAGTTCTACAGATAAGATTTAATTAAGCGTAGTTCTGTTGTCATTGTGAAGATCAGTGTGTCACAGATGAGAGCTTCATGAAGCCCTGCACCAAAAAACACCAATATAAAACACCTTAACTTCTAAAATGAGTTCAACAATACCCACCAAAGAAAAAGAAAATTTTCGCTAATGCCTGTGTTGAGTATAGAAGTGCACAGACGAGTGACCACAAGCTTACTACGGTAAGTCAGAAAAAGTATGTCGTAAATCACCTATCTATATTTTTCAAACCATATTCCATGTTTCATTAAGTTCCACATGTAATTGTGACCTTATCAGATGAAAACCTCGCTGTTTGTTGAGACTACCTGTCGATGTAATTAATGCCCTGGTGATAGTCATCATGATAGCAGAGTGGGATATGCTCCCAAAAGCAAACTTGCCGTTTCAATATGTGATTGAGTCACATAACACATACTGTCAGATCAATATAGAAAAACCACTATGCATGAAAAACTTTTAAAAACATAACCTATATCACAATTTGAACACTCAAACAATTAAACATGTCAACTGACTGGATATCGCTACATCCTGTAACGTAGGCCAAGTAATGTATGGTATGCAACATGATATGTGCACAAGCAGAAAGAGAATAGAACTCTACCAATAGTTGTTTTTTAGCTGTACAGTTTTTGGAAAGTGGGTTGTTGTGGTAGAATGCTCTATAAAAGTGACCATTAGTTCCATAAAACCTCAATTATTCTGGGAGAATATTGTGATTCACACAGATAAGTGCCTTAGATAGGTCACAGACAATACCAACCAGTGCTATTTTGTTACTTATCTCTTGTAAAACTTGGTTAATAAATGTGTAAATGACATTCTCAGTTGGGCAATTCTTCTGACATCCAAACTGTGATTTGTATGGAATCGGGGCCCTAGAAACAACAGAGAGGCCTCGTCTCCGCTGGAGCCCTCGGTAATTCACAACCTTTTAACAGGGTGCAGCGGTCCACTTGCCGCACACCGACCCAGGGTTATTGTGCAGTTCGGCACCCAATGGAACCCCCCCGCCAGGGAACGTCTCACACCAGACGAGTGTAACCCCAAAGTTTGCGTGGTAGAGTAATTATGGTGGATGCATACATGGAGAAAGTGTTTGCGCAGCAATCGCTGACATAGTGTAACTGAGGCGGAATAAGGGGAATCAGCCCACATGCTGAGGCAGATGGAAAAACGCCTTAAAAACTGTCCACAGACTGGCTGGCACACTGGACCTCGACACTAATCCACTGGGCAGATTTGTGCTGGGGACCGGCACGCCCTCTCGCCTGGAAAGCAGTGTGGTAGACTGCACGGTAACCGGGTGGGTAAATTGTGATTTACTGATGATGTTGTTGTTGCTCTGGTTGGCACACTATTCTAGAATAAATCACCTCAGAAATTTTGTATTTCATGATGGCAGTTGTGTTATGGAGCAGTAGTTATCTCTCCTGTCACCTTTCTTATAGAGATATTTTAACAATGCCATATTTCATTATCTCTGGGAAAATGCCCTGAGTTTGTGGCATTACATACCTCAGAAAAGACAGCACTTATTATATGGGAACAAATCTTTAGTACTCAGTTGGAAACACCACCAGACCCAGATAAGTTTTTATTTTTGATAGAATTCTGAACAGGCCTTGAAAACTCAGTAGTACTGACCAGCTGCCGTGTCATCCTCAGCGCTTAAGGCGTCACCGATGTGGATATGGAGAGGCATGTGGTCAGCATGCCGCTCTCTCAGCCATTGTCAGTTTTTGTATGTGGTGCCACTATTTCTTGATCAAGTAGCTCCCTAATTTGCCTGACAAGAGCTGAGTGCACCCCACTTGCCAACAGCACTCAGCAGACCTGAACAGTGACTCATCCAAGTGCTAGCCAAGCCTGATAGTGTTTCACTTCAGTGATCTGGCGGGAACTGGTGGCACTACTGTGGCAGTGCCGTTGGCTTGAGAGAATGTGTAATTTTCTTATTTTCAGTAGGAGAAGGTGGTCAGACACTCATGTGATTGAATTTTTGCATGAGTTGCTTTTTCAGTATACTGCTTTCTCTTGAACAGTGTGTCCTTGGATTTTTTGCTACGTTTAAGAAATAGTTATTAAACATACCTGCTACCTGTGGCTGTGACTAATTATCACTCCATTTTTTGGATGTAAGGCTCTACTGTTCCTTCTTTCTTTCTCTTACATTATAATCTGTTTTGCGTAACACATGAGCTATAACACATCACATCAACATGTCTGCACAGGAGTGTTTGGTTATAAACAGATATTTATTCACAGTTCACGTTTTTAGCTCCCAGGTAATCGTTTTGTGGAATGAAAGTAACACACACACTAATAAATTGTTTGATAGTAAAGTACTATAATGATACTTAACTAGAAATACAATATTTTTCAGTTTTGGAATGTTGTTGCATATGCTACAGCTGAGGAGTATGAGTTGGAGAAGCTCAGGGAGGGATTAATTCAGCAAGATCTCTATGAAGTGCGACCATTAGGGGATGGTACAGATACTAATCAGGCAGGTAATGTATTAGAATTAATAAGAAAAGTAGTTTTCTTTAATTACATGTATAACTCACATTGTACAAGCAATAAAATACAGATGAAAAAGTCTGATTACTCAGTGATAATGAACATTAGTCACTAACAGAAAGTCATGTAAATGCTAGCTTTGGAAAGGAGAAACTGCTTCTTGTGGCAGAGATGGGGGGAAATTGCAGAAAAAGTCAGTAACTCCCAAGCTAAAGAAGGAAAGCAGTGCAATTAATGATTTTCCTGTTCTGCTTTCTCTCCATTGACCTGGAACATGGGTGACTTTCCAATTTAAGCCCATTAGTTTCATATCAATCCATTTCTTTTTTTTCCGTTTGAAGGAACATTTAAGTCTGTGTTGCTGCTTGATAAGTAGTACTTTTATCCTTTCTAAATTTAGTCACAGCTTCGTTATTAATATCACTTTCATACTTTTTATTCATTTTTACTGACTTATTTAACTAAGGAATGGTTAATCTAGGATGGAACAATGACAATATTACGAAAAGGATAGATTGCTTCTCACCGTATAGTGGAGCTGTTGAGTAGCAGACAGGCACAACAAAAAGACTACTATGTGAGATTTCGGCCAGAAGGCCTTCTTCTGTAATAGGCAACAGACGCCATTCATGCTAACGCAGCTCACACTACACGACCTCTGTCCCTGGCTGCCAAGGTGTGTATGTTGTCTATTTCAGAAGAAAGCCTTGTGGCCGAAGGCCCATTTGTTTAGTACTCCTTTTGTTGTGCCTTACTGCAACTCAACAGCTCCGCTATATGGTGAGTAGCGATCTATCTCTTTTTTAGTATCAGCTTATTTAACTCCTAATTAATGTTTGAATACCCAATATATATATATAAAAAACATTCCACGTGGGAAAAATTATATATAAAAACAAAGATGAGGTGACTTACCGAACAAAAACGCTGGCAGGTCGATAGACACACAAACAAACACAAACATACACACAAAATTCAAGCTTTCGCAACAAATTGTTGCCTCATCAGGAAAGAGGGAAGGAGAGGGGAAGACGAAAGGAAGTGGGTTTTAAAGGAGAGGGTAAGGAGTCATTCCAATCCCGGGAGCGGAAAGACTTACCTTAGGGGGAAAAAAGGACAGGTATACACTCGCACACACGCACATATCCATCCACACATACAGACACAAGCAGACATATTTAAAGACAAAGAGTTTGGGCAGAGATGTCAGTCGAGGCAGAAGTGTAGAGGCAAAGAAGTTGTTGAAAGACAGGTGAGGTATGAGTGGCGGCAACTTGAAATTAGCGGAGATTGAGGCCTGGCGGATGACGAGAAGAGAGGATGTACTGAAGGGCAAGTTCCCATCTCCGGAGTTCGGATAGGTTGGTGTTGGTGGGAAGTATCCAGATAACCCGGACGGTGTAACACTGTGCCAAGATGTGCTGGCCGTGCACCAAGGCATGTTTAGCCACAGGGTGATCCTCATTACCAACAAACACTGTCTGCCTGTGTCCATTCATGCGAATGGACAGTTTGTTGCTGGTCATTCCCACATAGAATGCGTCACAGTGTAGGCAGGTCAGTTGGTAAATCACGTGGGTGCTTTCACACGTGGCTCTGCCTTTGATCGTGTACACCTTCCGGGTTACAGGACTGGAGTAGGTGGTGGTGGGAGGGTGCATGGGACAGGTTTTGCATCGGGGGCGGTTACAAGGATAGGAGCCAGAGGGTAGGGAAGGTGGTTTGGGGATTTCATAGGGATGAACTAACAGGTTACGAAGGTTAGGTGGACGGCGGAATGACACTCTTGGCGGAGTGGGGAGGATTTCATGAAGGATGGATCTCATTTCAGGGCAGGATTTGAGGAAGTCCTATCCCTGCTGGAGAGCCACATTCAGAGTCTGGTCCAGTCCCGGAAAGTATCCTGTCACAAGTGGGGCACTTTTGTGGTTCTTCTGTGGGGGATTCTGGGTTTGAGGGGACGAGGAAGTGGCTCTGGTTATTTGCTTCTGTACCAGGTCGGGAGGGTAGTTGCGGGATGCGAAAGCTGTTTTCAGGTTGTTGGTGTAATGATTCAGGGATTCCGGACTGGAGCAGATTCGTTTGCCACGAAGACCTAGGCTGTAGGGAAGGGACCGTTTGATGTGGAATGGGTGGCAGCTGTCATAATGGAGGTACTGTTGCTTGTTGGTGGGTTTGATGTGGACGGACGTGTGAAGTTGGCCATTGGACAGGTGGAGGTCAACGTCAAGGAAAGTGGCATGGGATTTGGAGTAGGACCAGGTGAAACTGATGGAACCAAAGGAGTTGAGGTTGGAGAGGAAATTCTGGAGTTCTTCTTCACTGTGAGTCCAGATCATGAAGATGTCGTCAATAAATCTGTACCAAACTTTGGGTTGGCAGACTTGGGTAACCAAGAAGGCTTCCTCTAAGCGACCCATGAATAGGTTGGCGTACGAGGGGGCCATCCTGGTACCCATGGCTGTTCCCTTTAATTGTTGGTATGTCTGGCCTTCAAAAGTGAAGAAGTTGTGGGTCAGGATGAAGCTGGCTAAGGTGATGAGGAAAGAGGTTTTAGGTAGGGTGGCAGGTGATCGGCGTGAAAGGAAATGCTCCATCGCAGCGAGGCCCTGGACATGCGGAATATTTGTGTATAAGGACGTGGCATCAATGGTTACAAGGATGGTTTCCGGGGGTAACAGATTGGGTAAGGATTCCAGGCGTTCAAGGAAGTGGTTGGTGTCCTTGATGAAGGATGGGAGACTGCATGTAATGGGTTGAAGGTGTTGATCTACGTAGGCAGAGATACGTTCTGTGGGGGCTTGGTAACCAGCTACAATGGGGCGGCCGGGATGATTGGGTTTGTGGATTTTAGGAAGAAGGTAGAAGGTAGGGGTGCGGGGTGTCGGTGGGGTCAGGAGGTTGATGGAGTCAGGTGAAAGGTTTTGCAGGGGGCCTAAGGTTCTGAGGATTCCTTGAAGCTCCGCCTGGACATCGGGAATGGGGTTACCTTGGCAACTTTGTATGTGGTGTTGTCTGAAAGCTGACGCAGTCCCTCAGCCAAGGTAATCCCATTCCCGATGTCCAGGCGGAGCTTCAAGGAATCCTCAGAACCTTAGGCCCCCTGCAAAACCTTTCACCTGACTCCATCAACCTCCTGACCCCACCGACACCCCGCACCCCGACCTTCTACCTTCTTCCTAAAATCCACAAACCCAATCATCCCGGCCGCCCCATTGTAGCTGGTTACCAAGCCCCCACAGAACGTATCTCTGCCTACGTAGATCAACACCTTCAACCCATTACATGCAGTCTCCCATCCTTCATCAAGGACACCAACCACTTCCTTGAACGCCTGGAATCCTTACCCAATCTGTTACCCCCGGAAACCATCCTTGTAACCATTGATGCCACGTCCTTATACACAAATATTCCGCATGTCCAGGGCCTCGCTGCGATGGAGCATTTCCTTTCACGCCGATCACCTGCCACCCTACCTAAAACCTCTTTCCTCATCACCTTAGCCAGCTTCATCCTGACCCACAACTTCTTCACTTTTGAAGGCCAGACATACCAACAATTAAAGGGAACAGCCATGGGTACCAGGATGGCCCCCTCGTACGCCAACCTATTCATGGGTCGCTTAGAGGAAGCCTTCTTGGTTACCCAAGTCTGCCAACCCAAAGTTTGGTACAGATTTATTGACGACATCTTCATGATCTGGACTCACAGTGAAGAAGAACTCCAGAATTTCCTCTCCAACCTCAACTCCTTTGGTTCCATCAGTTTCACCTGGTCCTACTCCAAATCCCATGCCACTTTCCTTGACGTTGACCTCCACCTGTCCAATGGCCAACTTCACACGTCCGTCCACATCAAACCCACCAACAAGCAACAGTACCTCCATTATGACAGCTGCCACCCATTCCACATCAAACGGTCCCTTCCCTACAGCCTAGGTCTTTGTGGCAAACGAATCTGCTCCAGTCCGGAATCCCTGAATCATTACACCAACAACCTGAAAACAGCTTTCGCATCCCGCAACTACCCTCCCGACCTGGTACAGAAGCAAATAACCAGAGCCACTTCCTCGTCCCCTCAAACCCAGAATCCCCCACAGAAGAACCACAAAAGTGCCCCACTTGTGACAGGATACTTTCCGGGACTGGACCAGACTCTGAATGTGGCTCTCCAGCAGGGATAGGACTTCCTCAAATCCTGCCCTGAAATGAGATCCATCCTTCATGAAATCCTCCCCACTCCGCCAAGAGTGTCATTCCGCCGTCCACCTAACCTTCGTAACCTGTTAGTTCATCCCTATGAAATCCCCAAACCACCTTCCCTACCCTCTGGCTCCTATCCTTGTAACCGCCCCCGATGCAAAACCTGTCCCATGCACCCTCCCACCACCACCTACTCCAGTCCTGTAACCCGGAAGGTGTACACGATCAAAGGCAGAGCCACGTGTGAAAGCACCCACGTGATTTACCAACTGACCTGCCTACACTGTGACGCATTCTATGTGGGAATGACCAGCAACAAACTGTCCATTCGCATGAATGGACACAGGCAGACAGTGTTTGTTGGTAATGAGGATCACCCTGTGGCTAAACATGCCTTGGTGCACGGCCAGCACATCTTGGCACAGTGTTACACCGTCCGGGTTATCTGGATACTTCCCACCAACACCAACCTATCCGAACTCCGGAGATGGGAACTTGCCCTTCAGTACATCCTCTCTTCTCGTCATCCGCCAGGCCTCAATCTCCGCTAATTTCAAGTTGCCGCCACTCATACCTCACCTGTCTTTCAACAACTTCTTTGCCTCTACACTTCTGCCTCGACTGACATCTCTGCCCAAACTCTTTGTCTTTAAATATGTCTGCTTGTGTCTGTATGTGTGGATGGATATGTGCGTGTGTGCGAGTGTATACCTGTCCTTTTTTCCCCCTAAGGTAAGTCTTTCCGCTCCCGGGATTGGAATGACTCCTTACCCTCTCCTTTAAAACCCACTTCCTTTCGTCTTCCCCTCTCCTTCCCTCTTTCCTGATGAGGCAACAATTTGTTGCGAAAGCTTGAATTTTGTGTGTATGTTTGTGTTTGTTTGTGTGTCTATCGACCTGCCAGCGTTTTTGTTATATATATATATATATATATGTCATCTTTATGATATTTTTATTGTTGTTGTTGTTGTTTTTATTGTTGTTGTTGTTATTTCTGAAGTCTAGAACAGGAGCACTACTGGCTGCAAGAGAAGTTTGGGGCGGAGGGGGGGGGGACAAAATTGTGACCATATATTCACTGCAGATTATTAGTGGCTACGTTGGGTCGTAGAAAGTAAGCATAAATTTCCACTGCCACTTTTTCCATATTTTTTCTTCTTTTTTGGCATTAAAGTTATAGTTAGGTACTAATCCCAGCATTACCTGAGATCTAGTTTAGGTTGGACGATGATAGTTTGGTTGTGATTTGGTGAAGCCTACAAATCTGATATTGGTACAAAAAGGTTGGCTATGGTTGCAAGGAAAAGTTCTGCAACAGTTACTGAACAGTAAAGTAGTCAGCAGTCTATCGTACACACAAAATTATTTTTCTTGTAATGTCAAATTTTTTGCAAACTTGGGATTTTGTGAAATGCATAGCACCTTCTGTGGTTGTTTTCACATAAGGGTTTGGTGCAACTATTTCAACTCCTGCTACAAAACAAATGGGCCATATGTTGATCCCTCATTTAGTAAACCTATGTACACCATCTGTTGACACATAGCTTGTTACTGTTCATATTCCACAGTAATTTCTGACAACATCACTACACAAACGATGTGATTAATGACATTTGCTCTTTTCCTCTGTTATGGTCTCTTATCAAGCTTTTGTAATGACGGCTCTTGATTGTTAATTGTTCCAGCCACCCAGACTCCTGTCTTCTGCAGCAGAGAAAGAGAGAGAGAGAGAGAGAGAGAGAGAGAGAGAGAGAGTTGGTACTCTAGCTTGACAAAGGATTTATTCCAAAAGCTAGTAAATTTTCTTTCTCTTTTGTGTGTGCCTGTCATTGACCCAGTGCTTCTGCTATTTTGGTGAATGATCTCTTTTACTCCTAATTTACTTACATTCTACCAGAATGTTCCTACTAATTTACGTTGTATGATCAAGAGCTCATGTTATGTGCAATGACAATTTGACATTAAATCTTAGTCTTCCTTTTTTAGGGTTCTGTACCTCAAAAGGTAAAAACAGAACCCTTATAGGTTCACTTTGTTGACCACATGTATGTCCATCTCTTAATACCCCATTTTCTCAGGAGTGGGTAGAGATATCAAGTTGAAATGTATGTCAAATATAAAGGTCTAAAGTCCCTTTAAGTGTCTAAGTCAACACAACCAAAAGATTGGGTCACTCATGTCACATATTTTGATACTTGCAAACTCTTTCACCAAAACCTGTAGATGAATTATTAAGTTTGTGTGGAACCCGCAGAGGGCGAGTACTTCTCGCGCTTGTCTGGTTTTTTCATACAGATAACTATTTTACAACTTGAGTACGAAGAGCATGTGATAAAAAAACTATCCTGTAGCTTACTATCAGTGTGACCTACAAAAGCTATCATAGTGGCCATTTTTATAGCATTGTGGCAGGGGGCAGTAGTCAGCAGAAGGCACTTGCATTCTTGAAAAGTGGACCTGGTATCACTATCTGGCCAACCTAATTTAGTTTTTCCAGAGTTTCTGTGAATCAATTAACATGAAATGTCAAGATGAGTTATTTGAAAGGGGCATGGCCAATCTGCCTCCTCACTATCCAAATTTGTGCTTAGTTTCTGTTAACCTCATCAGCAACAGGATGAATCTTCCGCCATAAAGCACTGAGCCTGCTTTAAGGTCTAACAATCTCAGATTGCTAATCTTCAAAATCACAAAACCTTATCCACTAAAATTTTAAACATTCTTCAAGACACATGTTCCTACAGAAATGTTGTTGTCTGTCCTCAGAGCATCTGTTGCATCACACTTGTGACTGTGGCAAGAATCTGTGCACTCTTGGTGTTGTGCTGCAAGACAGACAAATTGTGCTAGCACTATTGCCGGATTCCTCCATTTCACTGGCTCCAAATAACTCCACAAGTTTATTTGACATTTGGATCTTTCAGCCAATCAGACTCAGGATTTTTGTTGGCCATTTCCTGCTCCCATTCATAGCACTGTTTTGTGAAGTGCTGTGCTGCATCCACACGTGCGCGCACGCGCGCACACACACACACACACACACACACGGGTTACACTGTTAATTTGGCCACTCTATCAGAGTGAACTATAAATTCACTGTCTGTAGTATTTCTGTTTTGATTGAATCTTTTGTACTGTCCCCACTTTCTTTTGTCTCTCACTCTTACAACATAAAAGTTGCCACCAACACTACTGTCTTTATTCAAATAATACTCATAAAGAGAATCATCAAATTAACAAATGAGAGAAATGCAGCTAATCGAGCACCAAAACTAGTTCATCAGGAATCTTGTGATAGCTGTATAAAAGCATAACAGAATGTTATATTCACAGGAGGCAAACAATATCTTGTGGAGCAAGAAATTGCTCAGATAAATGACGTCCAACATAAATGTTGAAGTGCTAAACTGTGGAAGCACTCTGCTACATAAGAGACTACTACATTTATTTAATATTTAATGTAGAAATAGAGCTATTTCAAAAGCATGGTCACAAGCACGATTTCAAAAAGAAGACTGGATAATTACAAGAACACTAGAGGAATTAGCTTACTGAACACCACATACAAGGTTTATGTGAGAATCATAAACTAAAGGTTGAGAATTTATTAGGTGTAGAACAAATGAGGTATCAAAATGACTGGTTGACAACGGATTAGCAAGTAATCAAAAACCAGAGAGAGTACATTAGGGAAACCTGTTTAATGTAAATTGTATTCATTTTATTGAGGCATCTGATAATGTTGATATTATGAAAGGATAGACTGCTACTCACCATATTGTGGAAGTGGTGAGTCGCAGATGCACAACAAAAAGGCTACTAAGCAGTTAGTTTTTATCAAGCTAAACTTCCATTAGTAATGTGGGTGCATTCAACAACTGTGATGTGACTTTCAAATGATAAAGCACAGCAGTCAGTCATCCTTTTGTTTCAGGTATTAATAGGAAAATCTAGATTTTGGCTAGTGCCTAGCCATTATCAATGCTAAAAGATGCAAGAAGTACATAGTCAGGTGATCGTATAAAAAGTTACAACTCGTGGCTTAATCTTAATGGCTTATACATTATATTACATTCCACTATTTCATGGTACCAATGCATGTCCTAGCATGTCAGTCCCACATTGTTCGGGCTTCTGTCACCTTGGTACCGATGTTTTCTCCACAAAACCTACCTTTGTTATACACTAGTCTCAAACGAACTGTGACGGAAGCCTGAAGATCCGGGAACTGACATGCAAGGACATGCATAGAGACCATGAAATAATGGTATGTAATATAATGTATAAGTCATATACATTATGCCACAAGTTTTAACTTTTTATACTATCAGATGACTATGTTCTTATTGTAATTTTTAGCTTTGATAATGGCTAGGCACTAGCCAAAATGTAGATCTGCCTAATAAAACCTGAAAGAATAGAGGCACTAGCCAAACTCTAGATTCGCTTAATAAAACCTGAAAGAAAAATATGACTGATTGCTGTGGTCTATGATTTGAAAGTTAGCTTTCAGCCAAATGGCCGCCTCCTGAACTAGACAATGTACACACACACATTCACACAAACACAACTCATACTCACATGACCACTGCCTTTGGCTGCCAAGGCCGAACTGCGAGCAGCAGCGCATGATGGGAGAAGCAGTCTGGGTGGTTGGGGGTGAAGAGGAGGCTGAGGCACGGAGGGCGAGGAATAGAAAATAGGGGTGGGGGGCAGTAAAGTGCTGCTTGTGGGAGCATGCAGGGATGAGATGGGGAGATAGTAGGGCAACGAAGTGCATTCGGGAAGTTGGATGGAGGACAGGGCGGGGCGGGGGTGGTGGGAGGGGGGCCGGCTGTATTGGTTCAATAGAAGGCTGTGTAGTGCTGCAGTGGGAACAGGGAAAGGGATAGGTGGCTAAAGGACAGTGACTAACAAAGATAGAGGCCAGAAGGGTTACGGGATATTAGGATAAAGTGCAGGGAGTCTCCACCTGCACAATTTAGAAAATGTGGTGTTGGTAGCAAGGACCCAGATGGCACAGGCTGTGAAGCAGTCATTGAAATGCAGAACGTTGTGTTGGGCAGCGTGCTCAGCAGCTGGGTGGTAAGGTTGTTTGTTGGCCACAGTTTGTCAGTGACCATTCATGTGGACAGAAAGCTTATTGGTTCTCAAGCCCACGTAGAACGGAGCACACTGGCGGCTTAGCTTGTAGATCACATGACGGATTTCACAGGTAGCTCTGCCTTGGATGGGATAGATGGTGTTTGTGACCAGACTGCAATAAGTGGTGGTGGGAGTTGGTGTATGGGACAGGTCTTTCATCTAGGTCTATTACAGTGATACGAGCCATGAGGCAATGGATTGAGAGTAAGGGTTGAGTAGGGAAGGACGAAGATATTGTGTAGGTTCAGTGGGTGGTGGAATCCTACACATTATCCTTCCCATCCCTCCCACAGCAGTATTCTGGTGTCCACCGAACCTACACAATATCTATTTTGGATGGTAGCATGCACAATAATAAGAGTTCAGATTATCCTAAGTTAGTAGCATGTCAATAAAATTTTAGATGTTTTTGTTGTTGTGGTCTTCAGTCCAAAGACTAGTATGATGCAGCTGTCCATGCTGCTCCATCCTGTGCGAGCCTCTTCATCTCTGAATATCTACTGCAACCTATATCCTTCTGAAGCTGCTTACTGTATTCATCTCTTGGTCTACTTCTACGATTTTTACCCCACACGCTTCCCTCCAATACTAAATCAATGATCCTTTGGTGCCTCAGAAAGTGTCCTAACAACCAGTTCCTTGTTCTTGTCAAGTTGTACCACAAATTCCTCTTCTCCCCAAGTCTATTCAGTACTTCCTCGTTAGTTACTTGATCTATCCATCTAATCTTCAGCATTTTTCTGTAGCACTACATTTCAAAAGCTTCTGTTCTCTTCTTGTCTAAACTGTTTCTTGTTGATGTTTCACTTCCATACATCACTACACTTCATACATATAGTTTCAGAAAAGACTTCCTGACACTTAAATCTATACTCAGTGTTAACAAATTTCTCTTCTTCAGAAATGCTTTCCTAACCATCAAGAGTCTACATTTTATTTCCTCTCTGCTTCGACCATCATCAGTTATTTTGCTGCCCAACTAACAAAACTCATCTACTAATTTAAGTGTCTCATTTCCTAGTCTAATTCCCTCAGCGTCACCTGATTTAATTCAACTACATTCCATTATCCTTGTTTTTCTTGTGTTGATGTTCATCTTATGTCCCTAATTGTAGATTTATCAATTAAATTTACCTTCTCTTCCAAGGAACATTGTGATGCCACAAGTTTGTTGTTCCTGCTCCCATTTTTAATCTTTTAAAGCAAATGGAGCATTGTATTTCATTGCTGTCACACATCATACAATACTTCCAAACTAGGGATGGCACCATTCTGAAATACAATTGGTGTCTGACGACGTCAGAAACTACCATACAGTGCAAACTTGAACACTACATGTACAGTGTACCACCTAATAGGCCATGCCCCACAGCAACAGGTCCATTATTGGTTCAGTAGTGCTGTACCAGTTCCTATGTCATTGTTGCTCTTTTACAATTGTTAGTATATGTTAAAATATCACTGATCACTTTTCCCATTTTCTGTAATAACGCAATTTCTCGAGTCAATGGAGATTTAATGAATAAACATTACATATTTATATTAAAAAAGGTTTATTTAAAAACCAGATATTGTAGCACTGCTGCTATGACAATATGATATGCCGGATTTTTTAACTTTAGGAGGACCGGCATTAGCGAACTACCTAGAGGGCTGCTGCTGGTCATTTTGGCCGGTGAAGTTTGTCTTTTTTGTTTTCAATTTTACTTCTTATGTTACTTCGGTATGATGTCTTTATTGAAGTAAAGGATACATTGTAAGATTAGATTAGCTTCAATTTTCGTTCCATAGACCCAAAAATGAGATGATTCTTGGATGTGGAACATGTCAGAAAGTATAACATGAAAAACATAATTATTTGAATATAATACTCATTATCCTGATCATTTGTCAGGAGATTGTCAAAATAGATGAATACATTACAATAAGCAAGAACTGCAAATATTTACATACTCAATACACTGTCAGAATGACACATAGTTATGCACTTTTAATAAATTTATCATACACAAAATACCTAATCTTAACTGTTGTGACAATGTGCTGTCAAAGTGAAATTTAACAGACATTTTTACTTAAGCTGGTCTAACAGTCCCTGTTAAGATATTCATCTATAGAGTACAGTTGCATATCAAATAGTCCTTCAAACTGTTTAAACTGTGTTTAATCGTAAACCAAGTTTTTAATGGTTGCTGGCAATTTATTGAAATGTGGATTCCTAAATATTGGACCCCTTTTTGGACCAAGATAAGTGATTTTAGGTCTTTATGTAGATTGTTCTTATTCCTGGTATTGATACTAGGTATTGAGCTAGTGGTTGGAAATAGAGATGTGTTACTTGCAACAAATTTCATTAAGGAATAAATATACTGAGAAGCAGTGGTTAGATTACAAAGTTCCTTTAATAGTTTCTACACGATGTTCTTGAATTTACACTACAAATGATTTTTATTACACACTTTTGCACTCTAAAAACTTTTGCTCAGTTTGATGAGGTATGTCATACAGGTATGACATAATAGAATGAAAGTAAGCAAAGTGTGCAAGTTTTTTATATTTATATCTCCTGCATCTGACACCATTCTCACTGCAGTTACAGATTTGTTTAGGTGCTTCAGTAATTCTGTGATATGCCCTTCCCAACTGAATTTATTATCGAGTTGTAATTCCAGAAATTTAACACTGTCAACATCTTCGGTCTGCATGTCTTCGTATGTTATACACATGCTGGAAGGAAATATCTTACAGGTTCTCAGCTGCATATGGTGGGTCATTTCATTGTTTCATGACAATGAAATAGCTTTAAACCATTTATCAGTGTCAGTGAAAATTTGATTATCAGTCAAGTCTAAATCTGTACTTGACTTGCTGCTTATTGCAATGTTTGTATCATCTGAAATACAAAATCATTTTTAACTAAACTTACAATTGCAAATAAACATATAATTATACAGTAACATTTTTTATCTGTATGACTTGTACTCAGTCAAAGCACCAAACAGTTCATAAACATATATTTAGTAAGAAAAATGGACACAATTGCTGTAGCAATAACAAGAAAATAACATTTTTTTCTCTCTGTGACATCTTTTCATTCAAAGCCACCATATTTGTCAAAACACTTTGCACACACATACTGAACACTTCCAGCACATGGACCACATGTGAATTTCTTGCAGTGCTCACATGGATTTTTAATCGAACTTTTGCATTGTCCTATCTGGCAAGTCTTCCGTAATAGTATCTTACATATTTCAGTGGTCGCAATGAATTTACGAACAGGTCCTTTCCCTGATTGTACATATACAGAGGAGAGTTCTTCTGCTAATTTGAAAAGAAATAACTTTTTGCCCTGTTCTCTCTCTGTAAAGGATCCAGGCATTTATTCCAGCAAGGTCTAGGATACTGAAAAACACGCGCACAGGCCATGTGCGGCAGCCAAATTGACAGTGTACAGATGAGACATATGGTCCAGGATATCAGCTCCAAATTTGGTGGAATTTTAGAAGCTCGCTGTTTCAGGGAGTTTCTTCTGTGTTTGTTCGTCCACTGCAACTGACTAGATGCTTTATACTCAATAGAAGAACATTTTTCTTGGTGTTCCCTGATAGGAAGTAATTCTTGTGTCACCAGACTTGTATGAAATAGTTTCATACAAAGATCTGGCAGTAGACTTCGCTAATGGAGGAACTTCTCTGTGGGTTTTCTTTGGTGTACCCACCACAGTCGTGTTCTCCCACTTCAGCTGCTCTGCAAGGTGTTTGGCTGTAAAGAAATTGTCACATTTTACATTTCTTCCTTTCGAACTGTAAGGTTGCATGAAACATGTAATTACATGCTCTGCAACAGATATGTTAGTGGTTCTTTCATTTTGTTTATCCAAGTAAGGAAATCCATTGACAATATATTCGCTACTGGCAGCTGCTGTGGGCCAAAACTTCAAACCAAATTTTTCTGGTTTATTACTCATGTATTGTATATAGCAGCACCAAGCTTTGCCTGGATAGAGCTGCTCATCTGCAATTATAAATGCACCTGGTTTATAGTTCTGGATAAAGTTAGCTACTAATGAATTTCAGATTGGAGTAACTGCTGCAAAGTCATCGGCCTTGCATCTTTTGGCACGAGTGTGCTTGTCATGTAATCTTAAAAATCTCATGATTTCTATGAACTTATTTCTTCCCATAGTGAGAGAAAAAAATGCCCCCACACATGAGATCACAGAAGTTTCAAGGGGAAATTCTTTCCCCCATACAATCCATGTACATACATTATAGCTATGGCAGCTTGTAATCGGGCAATATCAAGTACCCATGTGTCATCCTGGACTCTAATTTTTGTGAAGTTTTTATGTTCTGTAGAATATTATTGCATATCAACATTCGTCATGCACTCAAGTAACTGCCTTACACAGTGGCCCAGAAGTTTGTACAATGTGTTGTGATGTCCTGATCTTCCAGGTCCATGACCTCTTGCAGTTAGAGTCCACACTGTTGTGTCAACTGCAGTCATTGCACTTCCAAAATCTGGATGCTGAGATAGATGTCATTTTTTCCTGTTTTTTCCCCGGCTGCGAGTAGGAATTTGTGGTGCCACTGGAGTCGAATGTGTAAGCACTGGGTTATTCGCATGTTGTTGTATGGCTTCTGAATATTCATCTTCTGACTATGGTGATCCACATTGTTCTGTTTCGTGCAGCTGATACTCCATGTCATC
Organism: Schistocerca serialis cubense; assembly: GCF_023864345.2. NCBI lineage: Eukaryota > Metazoa > Arthropoda > Insecta > Orthoptera > Acrididae > Schistocerca > Schistocerca serialis. The sequence continues at coordinate 125,104,294 of NC_064646.1, forward strand.
TTTATAATCTTTACCATCCAATTCATCACATTCAAAAGTATCTTCTCCTTCAGAATCTTTTCCTGGTATACTGCTCACATAATTCAGTAATTCTATATTCAGACATAAACACTGGTATGCCATGGTGATGAGGAGGAACTCTAAACTTCTGCAGAACACAACAGCATATTGACAAAGAACAGCAACTAAAGTATGTCCACTTTTCCACTAAATCAAGTGAAATGTAAAGAGAGCAAGCGAATGAGCTTAACAGATTGGAAAAATCCATTGTTGCACCTTTACAGACATGAAATGTAAAAAATATCTCACTAGTCAGAATGACTGGCTGCTGTCCTTTAAGGTAAAAATGTTTATTATTTGTTCAGTTTTTGTAATAGATGTTTGTCTTTCACAGAAATTATAAAACACCAAGGTACATTAAAAGATGAAAAATAAGGCCCCTAATTGAAATGTACGCAATTTATTAAATGTTAAACAATGCTCACCTGTCATGTCAACTGGAACTGTTCTTCTAGTGTTAATCTGGTAATTAGAAAAGAACAAAAGAAACCTGTTATATCTAAGACCTGACAAGTAGCAGTAAACCCCTACCACCACCACCCCCACCACCACCACCACCACCACCACCAAGTGGACCATAAACCATGGCTCTTGCTGTTGGTGGGGAGGCTTGCGTGCCTCAACGATACAGATAGCCATACTGTAGGTGAACACAACGTAGGGGCATCTGCTGAGAGGCCAGAGAAATGTGTGGTTCCTGAAGAGGGGCAGCAACCTTTTCTGTTGTTGCAGGGGGCAACAGTCAGGATGATTGACTGCTGTGGCCAGGTGTTGACATGTGTGAAAAGTACCAAACTATCAGTTTAATAAGTCACGGCTGCAAAATACTAACGCAAATACTTTACACAAGAATGGAAAAACTGGTAGAAGTCGACCTCAGGGATGATAAATTTGGATTTCATAGAAATATTGGATCAAATAGACCCTAGACTTATCTTAGAAGATAGATTAAGGAAAGGCAAACCTACATTTATAGCATTTGTGTACTTAGAGAAAGCTTTTGACAATGTTGACTGGAATACTCTCTTCCAAATTCTAAAGGTGCAAGGGTCAAATATAGGGAGCAAAAGACTATTTACAATTTGTACAAAAACCAGATGGCAGTTACATGAGTCCAGGGTTGTGAAAGAGAAGCAGTGGTTGGGAAGGAAGTAAGACAGGGTTGTTGCCTATACCCGATGTTCAGTCTGTATATTGAGGAAGCAGTAAAGGAAACAAAAGAAAATTTTCGAGCAGGAATTAAAACACACAGTGAAGAAATAAAAGCTTTGAGGTTTGCAGATGACACTGTAATTCTGTCAGAAATAGCAAAGGACTTGGAAGAACAGTTGAACAGAATGGGCAATGTCATGAAAGGAGTATATAAGATGAACATAAACAAAAGTATGGAATGTAGTCGAATTAAATCAGGTGGTGGTGAAGAAATTAGATTAGAAATCGAGACATTTAAAGTAGTAGATGAGATTTGCTATTTGGTGAGAAAAATAACTGATGATGGTTAAAGTAGAGAGGATATAATATGTAGACTGGTTATGGAAAGGAAAGTGTTTCTGAAGAAGAGAATTTGTTAACATTGAGTGTAGATTTAAGTGTCAGGAAGTATTTTCTGAAAGTATTTGTATGGAGTGTAGACATGTATGGAAGTGAAACATGGACACTGAATGGTTTAGATAAGAAGAGAATAGAATCTTTTGAAATGTGGTGCTTAGAAGAATGCTGAAGATTAGATGGATAGATCTCGTAACTAATGAGGAGGTACTGGAAAGGATTGGGGAACAGAGGAATTTGTGGTACAACGTGACTAGAAGAAGGGATTGGTTGGTAGGACACATTCTGAGCCATCAAGGGATCACTAATTTAGTAGTAGAGGGAAGCGTGGAGGGTAAAAATCATATAGGGAGACCTAAGGATGAATACAATAAGGAGATTCAGAAAGATGTGGGTTGCAGTAGTTACTTGGAGATGATGAAGGCTTGCACAGGATAAAGTGGCATGGAGAGATGCATCAAACCAGTCTCTGGACTGAAGACCACAACAACAAGAGTTCCTAGATAACAGAAAGCATCATGTCATTCTCAATGGAGAGAAGTCCTCCGAAGTAAGAGTGATTTCAGGTGTGCCGCAGGGGAGTCTCATAGGACCGTTGCTATTCACAATATACATAAATGACCTTGTGGATGACATCGGAAGTTCACTGAGGCTTTTTGCAGATGATGCTGTGGTGTATCGAGAGGTTGTAACAATGGAAAATTGTACTGAAATGCAGGAGGATCTGCAGCGAATTTACGCATGGTGCAGGGAATGCCAATTGAATCTCAATGTAGACAAGTGTAATGTGCTGCGAATACATAGAAAGATAGATCCCTTAACATTTAGCTACAAAATAGCAGGTCAGCAACTGGAAGCAGTTAATTCCATAAATTATCTGGGAGTACGCATTAGGAGTGATTTAAAATGAAATGATCATATAAAGTTGATCGTCGGTAAAGCAGATGCCAGACTGAGATTCATTGAAAGAATCCTAAGGAAATGCAATCCGAAAACAAAGGAAGTAGGTTACAGTATGCTTGTTCGCCCACTGCTTGAATACTGCTCAGCAGTGTGGGATCCGTACCAGACAGGGTTGGTAGAAGAGATAGAGAACATCCAACGGAGAGCAGTGCGCTTCATTACAGGATCATTTAGTAATCGCGAAAGTGTTACTGAGATGATAGATAAACTCCAGTGGAAGACTCTGCAGGAGAGATGCTCAGTAGCTCGGTACGAGCTTTTGTTAAAGTTTCGAGAACATACCTTCACCGAGGAGTCAAGCAGTATATTGCTCCCTCCTACGTATATCTCGCGAAGAGACCCTGAGGATAAATTCAGAGAGATTAGAGCCCACACAGAAGCATACCGACAATCCTTCTTTCCACAAACAATACAAGACTGGAATAGAAGGGAGAACCGATAGATGTACTCAAGGTACCCTCTGCCACACACCGTCAGGTGGCTTGCGGAGTATGGATGTAGGTGTAGATGTAGAACAACCAGTTATTCTGAATTAAAATACCGATATTGGCTTTAACTGGCAGTTCTCTCTCACCCGTATTTTGAACTTGTGGTTTCTATGCATGTGTCTGCTATAGTAGCTTTGCACTGTGCTAACAATATTTTTTATACCCCCTGCTTAGAGTTGGAGATTCTGGATCTATGAATAGGATAGTAGATTCTTGTTCAGTGGAACAAGAATTTCTGATTTCACTGATTCATCTCAGGTGAAAACTGGGTTGTTTCCATCATAAAGTGCACAACTTATTCCTATCTACCCAATTATAAGTAGTGTCTTATATCTGGCAATTGTTATAATGCTGAGACATAAAACTTTAATTCTTATATTCTTGTTGCTCTACTACTGAGCTATTGAGAGTCCCTTTGCTTACCTCATTATGCTTCATCATTGTACTTTTATGTAACTCGACAAACGTTTGGTGCTTTGTTTTTGATTACAGGCATTCCACTTTTCATTATTAATTTAATAATATCGTATTGATGTTCCTTCACTCCTGATGCATGTGATTACAGAGATTGCGTGTCCATACAGCTCACTGGCCTGATTATGGAGGCCGCCTCAGTCGGACTCATGGTATGCTCTGGTGAGCCGCCAAAGGAACAGTATTATTTAAGTAATTGCAAACGAGTGCTCAGCCCTTTCAGTGTGTTCAGTTCTATACACAATCTGTACTACATTGTATCTTACGTTGACTCTATAAAGCACTATGTTCCAAAAATCATGTTTGTTCTTGGCATAACAAACTTGGCAACGAGTGAGAGTAACATTTTCCCTGTCTGTTAGTGTCAATTCTAAAACCACCAAGCATCTTGCCTGAATACATACTCCAATGTATCATTGCCCAGCAGAAGCTTTCGTGTAACAACAGCAGGCTCTCACCACCGCTCTTGTCATGTAGCATCTGCGTGTTTGTGGCAGGTTACTCTTCCATCAGTGCAAATGTCGCCCTTTCCGGCATGTGATGAATCAGCTGAAGATTGCTATATTGGGACTCCAGTGAGACACAGTTACACCAACATTTTCAGGTTTTTCATGTGGGCGATACAAACCTGTGTAGGACTTTCTTTCTTTCTTGACTTTCACCATGCCTGCATCAGTTGTTGTGGCAGCTTGTGCCTTTGCAAGATCTAGCCAGCTTTTGATGAAATGTGCAAGGTTCTCTTGACCTGTTGTTGTGACAGAACACATGTCACTGCAACGCTTGTAGAATTTTACCGTTGATATTATAAAGCCTGGGCTGCAGAATTACATTAGTTGAGCCATCCTCATAAATTTGTCACTGGTACCCATCTCAAATCCTACACTGATCCTGTGGTCCGTGATGCTGTTATTTATTTGGTCCCAGATAGGGAAGTCCACAAAAAAGCACTTCATTGCGAGAATCCGACACTTACAGATGTGCTCAATATGGTAGTTCTTTCAAGTGTCACGAGGTGCAGGCAACCAGATTGCTGCATGCTGGGAGACATCGGGAGTTGCTCAGTCAACCCCTGTCAGGAATGTTGCAAGTGTTCAGGATGAAGGGAAAGCCGTTGTAGCAACCTTTGACTCAGCGTCCTGTGGAACAGTGTTGGCTACTCACAGCAGCAACAGGCTGTGTCACAACACTGGCCACGTGCGCCCTTCCATCTTGCCTGTACTGCTTCCTCCAGCACAAGTACGCTGCGTGCTCTAAGCATTGGGTCCTTTGCAACAAGTGTCAAAAGAAAGGCAACATTGCAGATGTATGTAACTCCTCTTCAAACGTGGCAGACACAGTAGTACCAATGGACATAAAGTCTATCTCTACTGTGCACATCTCCCCAAACAAATTTCTTATTGACTTACATGTGTTTTCGTAAACTGTTGAAAATACAAATGGACACAGGAGATTGTACTCAACCCTCCCACACATCAACATTAACTTTTTCTGTCTCTTCAAAAGCTTCGAGAACTGAAGGTACAAAAGAGAAAAATTTTTTACTTATCTTCATTTTCTCTTGTTGTTTGCTGCAGTTCTCTCATCTAGGGGTACATTCTTGAGGCTGAAATTTTGATTTTGTAGGTTCCTCTTGATCTGAACAATGTTTTAAGATTTGCCTGTTTTAACCTTAATTTTATTTTTTGTCACATTTTTCAGTATCATACCAACTTTACAGTTTCCACTTCAGAACACAAATTCACATTGTTGTTGACACGATTATGTCTGCTTCCATCAGAGGCATTCCCACTACTCCCTTAAATTCTGTGGTACTCACAATATTCCAAAGAGTTCACAAAACAAAAGAGTTTACGAACTTTCTTGACAAAAGAAGAATCATTGCCAAGATATAACATTATTTTGTAAATGAATCCAGAAATAAATTTAATAATTAGCATTCGGTTGTGCAGTTAATAATATGAATTTTAAGTATGCCAGCTTTCGCAACAAACTGTTGCCTCATCAGGAAAGAGGGAAGGAGAGGGAAAGACGAAAGGAAGTGGGTTTTAAGGGAGAGGGTAAGGAGTCATTCCAATCTCGGGAGCGGAAAGACTTACCTTAGGGGGAAAAAAGGACGGGTATACACACACACACACACACACACACACACACACACACACACACACACATATCCATCCACACATATACAGACACAAACTGTATATGTATATGTGTGGATGGATATGTGTGTGTGTGTGTGTGTGTGTGTGTGTGTGTGTGTGTGTGTGAGTGTATACCCGTCCTTTTTTCCCCCTAAGGTAAGTCTTTCCGCTCCCGGGATTGGAATAACTCCTTACCCTCTCCCTTCCCCCCTGCGGGTCCGGGGATTAGAATAGGCCCGAGGTATTCCTGCCTGTCGTAAGAGGCGACTAAAAGGAGTCCCTCCCCTTCAAGGGGGTAGTTAGCGCCTGCGTCCGGAGACAGACGGTTCCATGACGTCTATTTGCGGTCATTTTGCTTTTTCACTTCTCGTTTCTTCCTTCCTTTGGTTGGTTCCTTTCTTTGCTCATTACCACCTCACTGTCTTCCTTACTCTTTCCCTTGTCTTCTTCTCCTTGCCTTCTCATTGCCTTCTTCTCCTTGCCTTCTCTGGTCTCCGCCTCAGCGTTTGAGACAGTCTGTCCTCTCTCTCCCTCTCTCTCTTGTTTTTCCTCTTCTTCCTTCCTCCCTGTGCGCGCCTGAAGGCCGACCCACGCGTTCGCACGCGTAGCCGGTGACGGGGTAACGCGTAATTCCCCGCCCTGGGTAGACATGTAAGGCACGCACGTACCCCCTGGTAAAGGCCAGGCCCAGGGAGGGGTGATTGCCTGAGCTGATACCTTCTGACCATGCCGATTGGTCCCTCCGTCTGTTTCACGGGAGGTGTGACCTGAGGTGTAAACATTCACCTAAGGCGGGAGTGCCCTCTGAGAGGGTCCCCACAAGGAAGGAGCGCGCCATCGGAGACGCTGGCAATCATGGGGGATTCCTCCGCAATGGATTTCACTCCATCTCTCTCGACTTCTGCCCAAACACAGAAACTTGACCAGCCACCAGTGACAAAAGTACTACCGCCTGCCCCACAGTTCCTCGTCGTATCTCGCTCTGAGGACGGAAAGGATTTTTCCTCTGTCAACCCTTTCGTAATCCAGAAGGGCGTGGATGCCATAGCCGGATCTGTCAAATCTTGTACCAGGTTGTGTAACGGTACCTTATTACTAGAAACTGAGAGCGCCTTTCAGGCACAAAAACTGCTTCGGGCCACACTCCTGTACACGTTTCCTGTCCGGGTGGAGGCTCACTGAACTTTGAATTCGTCTCGTGGTGTAGTCTATACTAGATCCCTCGACGGATTGACTGACGAGGAGATTCAATCTTTCCTCGCTGAGCAGGGCGTGACGGCTGTCCATAGGGTCATGAAAAAGGTCAACAATGACCTTGTACCGACCCGGACACTTTTCTTGACCTTTGATAGTGTTAAGCTGCCATCCGCATCAAGGCGGGCTACGAGGTTATTTCTGTTCGCCCCTATGTCCCGACACCTACGCGCTGCTACCAGTGTCAGCGTTTCAATCACACACGACAGTCTTGTTCCAATGCGGCTAAATGTGTCACTTGTGGCAGGGATGCCCATGAGGGTGACTGTCCACCTCCGTCTCCTCGTTGTGTGAACTGTCAGTGTGACCATGCCGCATCCTCCCGCGACTGTCCTGTCTATAAGAACGAACGCTGTATCCAAGAAATTCGGGTCAAAGAGAAAGTGTCCACCTCGGCTGCTCGCAAGCTATTGGCTAGTAGGAAGCCCACGCTGCTCCCAGCGGGGAAATACAGTACTGTCCTCGCCTCTCCTCGGACTACCAGGGAGGTGGCAACCCAGACATGCGATCTGACCTTCAGCACCACGGTCGTCCGTTCGGCCAGTGCTAAGATCGCGCGGTCGACGTCTCCTCTTCCTCCCATCACCCCACAGACACCAGCCCCTTCATCAGCTTCTGCTAAGACGAAGACCCAGAAGTCAGATGCACAGGCCTTCAAGAAGGAACCGTCCCGTGCCGACTTCCTACGTACCTCGACCTCCCAGCCTTCGACCGGTACTTCCACCAACGACCTTCCAAGAAGGCTCATAGGAAGCACAGTTCTCCTTCTCCGCCACGGCGCATTTCTTCTCTTGCGCCACCCAGCGGTTGCCGCCCCAGGCCGTCATCCGTTTCGCCTGGCCGCACCGCTGGTAGCCGAACATCTGGCCGTTTACCGGCGGAGGAAGCTCCCCCTCCCGGCCATCTTACCAAGATGGCCGATGAACCTATAGACCCAATGGACGATGACTGTCCGCCTACTGATAGCGGCGGCAGTGCTCGCTTGAAGCCAGGTCCTCAGCGGCCTTCGAGGTGACCCCTTCTTTCATCTTCCTTTTCTTCTTATGATAGCACTTATTCACTGGAACATTCGCAGCATTCGCTCCAACCGAGAGGACTTGAAGTTGCTGCTCCGCTTGCACCGTCCGCTCGTCGTAGCCCTCCAGGAAATGAAGCTACGCCCATGCGATCAAATTGCCTTGGCACACTACACCTCTGTGCGTTTTGACCTACCCCCTGTGGTAGGTATTCCGGCTCATGGAGGGGTTATGTTGCTGGTCCGGGATGATATTTACTACGATCCCATCACATTGCACACCGGACTGCAGGCTGTTGCCATCCGCATTACTCTCCCCACTTTTACATTTTCCATTTGTACCGTCTACACTCCATCGTCATCTGCCGTTACCAGGGCAGACATGATGCAGCTTATTGCTCAGCTACCTGCCCCATTTTTGTTAACTGGAGACTTCAATGCCCACCATCCCCTTTGGGGCTCTCCGGCATCCTGCCCGAGGGGCTCCCTGTTAGCAGACCTTTTCAACCAGCTCAATCTTGTCTGCCTCAATACTGGCGCCCCTACTTTTCTTTCGGACACATCTCACACCTATTCCCATTTAGACCTCTCTATATGTACTACCCAACTTGCACGCCGGTTTGAGTGGTATGGACTTTCTGATACATATTCGAGCGACCACTTCCCGTGTGTTATCCATCTCCTGCAGCATACCCCCTCCCCGTGCTCATCTAGTTGGAACATCTCCAAAGCAGACTGGGGGCTCTTCTCTTCCAGGGCGACCTTTCAGGATCAAACCTTCACAAGCTGCGATCGTCAGGTCGCCCACCTCACGGAAGTCATTCTCACTGCTGCTGAATATTCCATCCCTCACCCTACTTCTTCTCCACATCGCGTACCGGTCCCCTGGTGGACCACAGCATGTAGAGACGCTTTACGTGCTCGTCGACGTGCTTTACGCACCTTTAAACGCCACCCTACAGTGGCGAATTGTATCAATTATAAACGATTACGTGCACAGTGTCGTCGTATTATTAAAGAAAGCAAGAAAGCCAGCTGGGCTGCTTTCACAAGCACCTTCAACAGTTTTACTCCTTCTTCTGTTGTCTGGGGTAGTCTGCACCGGCTATCTGGCACTAAGGTCCACTCACCAGTTTCTGGCTTGATGGTCGCGAATGACTTCCTTGTGGCCCCGGAGGGTGTCTCCAATGCCTTCGGCCGCTTTTTCGCAGAGGTTTCGAGCTCCGCTCATTACCACCCTGCCTTCCTCCCCCGCAAACAGGCAGAGGAGGCTAGGCCACCTAACTTCCGCTCCTCGAATCGTGAAAGTTATAATGCCCCATTCACCATGCGGGAACTCGAACACGCACTTGCCCGGTCACGGTCCTCCACTCCAGGGCCTGATTCTATTCATATTGAGATGCTGAAGAACCTTTCTCCTGCGGGTAAAGGTTTTCTTCTTTGTACTTACAATCGCATCTGGACTGAGGGACATGTTCCCGCATGCTGGAGCGAGTCTATTGTTGTCCCGATTCCTAAACCAGGGAAGGATAGGCACTTGCCTTCCAGTTATCGACCCATCTCGCTTACCAGCTGTGTCTGTAAAGTGATGGAGCGAATGGTTAACTCTCGTTTGGTTTGGCTACTCGAGTCTCGACGCCTACTTACCAATGTACAATGTGGATTTTGTAGGCGCCGCTCTGCTGTTGACCATCTGGTTACCTTGTCGACCTTCATTATGAATAACTTCTTGCGGAAGCGCCCGACTGCGGCTGTGTTCTTTGATTTGGAGAAGGCTTACGACACCTGTTGGAGGGCGGGCATTCTCCGCACCATGCATACATGGGGTCTTCGCGGTCGCCTCCCTCTTTTTGTTCGTTCCTTTTTAATGGATCGACAGTTCAGGGTACGTGTGGGTTCTGTTCTGTCAGACACCTTTCACCAGGAGAATGGGGTGCCACAGGGCTCAGTTTTGAGCGTCGCTCTCTTCGCCATCGCGATAAATCCAATAATGGATTGCCTCCCAGCTGATGTATCAGGCTCCCTTTTCGTGGACGATTTTACCATCTATTGCAGCACGCAGTGTACAAGTGTCCTGGAGCGCTGTCTTCAGCGTTCTCTTGACCGTCTTTACTCCTGGAGTGTCGCCAATGGCTTCCGTTTTTCTGCCGAGAAGACGGTCTGTATTAACTTCTGGCGCTACAAAGAGTTTCTCCCACCGTCCTTACGACTCGGTCCCGTTGCTCTCCCAATCATGGAGACAACAAAATTTTTAGGTCTTACATTTGACAGGAAACTTAGCTGGTCTCCACATGTGTCATATTTGGCTGCCCGTTGTACCTGTTCTTTAAATGTCCTCCGTCTTCTCAGTGGTATGTCGTGGGGAGCGGATCGAACCATCCTACTTCGTCTATATCGGTCGATCGTCTGCTCCAAGCTGGATTATGGGAGCATCGTATACTCCTCTGCACGGCCATCCATCTTACGCCGCCTCAACTCCATACAACATCGGGGTTTACGACTTGCGATCGGAGCGTTTTGTACTAGTCCCGTAGAGAGTCTTCATGCTGACGCTGGCGAATTGCCACTCACCTACCGGCGCGATATACTGCTTTGTCGGTATGCGTGTCGGCTACTGTCAATGCCCGACCACCCGTCTTATCGTTCCTTTTTTGACGACTCTCTCGACCGTCAATACGGGTTGTATGTCTCTGCCCTGCTACCCCCTGGAGTTCGCTTTCGTCGCCTCCTTCAACACCTTAATTTTTCACTCCCTGCAACCTTTCGAGTGGGCGAGAGCCACATGCCACCTTGGCTCCAGGCTCAGGTCCGCGTTCACCTTGACCTCAGCTCGCTCCCAAAAGAGGTTACCCCCGGTTCGGTCTACCACTCCCGTTTTGTTGAACTTCGTTCAAAGTTCATTAATATGACCTTCATTTATACAGATGGCTCAAAGACCAATGACGGGGTCGGGTGTTCCTTTATTGTCGGGGCACAAAGTTTCAAATACCGGCTCCATGGCCATTGTTCGGTCTTCACAGCTGAGCTCTTTGCCCTCTACCAGGCTGTTCTTTACATCTGCCGCCACCGACATTCTGCTTATGTCATCTGCTCCGATTCCCTGAGCGCCATCCAGAGCCTCAGTGATCCGTATCCGGTTCACCCTTTCGTGCACCGGATCCAACGCTCTCTTCAGCAGCTGGTGGACGTCGGTTCTCCGGTTAGCTTTATGTGGGTTCCTGGCCATGTCGGTATCCCTGGGAACAAAGCTGCAGATGCCACGGCCAAGGCTGTGGTCCTCCAGCCTCGGACAGCTTCTTGTTGTGTCCCTTCGTCGGATTGTAGCAGGGTAATTTGTCGGCGCATTTTATCGCTGTGGCATGCCGATTGGGCTGCACTTACAGACAACAAGCTTCGGGCCTTGAAACCTCTTCCCGCGGCTTGGACGTCCTCCTCCCGCCCTTCTCGGCGGGAGGAGGTCGTTTTGGCCCGGTTACGCATTGGACACTGCCGGTTCAGCCATAGCCATCTGCTGACGGCTGCGCCGGCGCCGTTTTGCCCATGTGGGCAATTGCTGACGGTCCGCCACATTTTAATGTCCTGTCCGGATTTTAACACACTGCGTCTTGATCTTGGCCTGCCATGTACTCTAGATGCCATTTTAGCGGATGACCCACGAGCAGCTGCTCGCGTTCTTCGTTTTATCAATTTGACAAACCTCTCTAAGGACATTTGATGATGCTATTTTTTAATCCTATGCCTGTCAGTCTGTCTTTTATCGTGTTTTCCCTTTTAGTTGTTGTTTTAAACTTGTGCCTCGCGGTGCATTCTTAACGTAGTCAGGGCGCTAATGACCATTGAAGTTGTGCGCCCTTAAAAAAAAAAAAAAAAAAAAAAAAAAACCACCACCTCTCCCTTAAAACCCAGTTCCTTTCGTCTTTCCCTCTCCTTCCCTCTTTCCTGATGAGGCAACAGTTTGTTGCGAAAGCTTGAATTTTGTGTGTATGTATGTGTCTGTTTGTGTTTCTATCGACCTGCCAGCGCTTTCGTATGGTAAGTCACATCATCTTTGTTTTTATATATATATATGTATATCTAAAAACAAAGATGATGTGACTTACCAAACGAAAGCGCTGGCACGTCGATAGACACACAAACAAACACAAACATACACACAAAATTCAAGCTTTTGCAACAAACTGTTGCCTCATCAGGAAAGAGGGAAGGAGAGGGAAAGACGAAAGGATGTGGGTTTTAAGGGAGAGGGTAAGGAGTCATTCCAATCCCGGGAGCGGAAAGACTTACAGTAAGGGGAAAAAAGGACGGGTATACACTCGCACACCCCTACATATCTATCCACACATATACAGACACAAGCAGACATATTTAAAGACAAAGAGTTTGGGCAGAGATGTCAGTCGAGGCGGAAGTGCAGAGGCAAAGATGTTGTTGAATGACAGGTGAGGTATGAGTGGCGGCAACTTGAAATTAGCGGAGATTGAGGCCTGGTGGATAACGGGAAGAGAGGATATATTGAAGAGCAAGTTCCCATCTCCGGAGTTCGGATAGGTTGGTGTTAGTGGGAAGTATCCAGATAAACCGGACGGTGTAACACTGTGCCAAGATGTGCTGGCCGAGCACCAAGGCATGTTTAGCCACAGGGTGATCCTCATTACCAACAAACACTGTCTGCCTGTGTCCATTCATGCGAATGGACAGTTTGTTGCTGGTCATTTCCACACAGAATGCGTCACAGTGTAGGCAGGTCAGTTGGTAAATCACGTGGGTGCTTTCACACATGGCTCTGCCTTTGATCATGTACACCTTCCGGGTTACAGGACTGGAGTAGGTGGTGGTGGGAGGGTGCATGGGACAGGTTTTACACCGGGGGCGGTTACAAGGGTGGGAGCCAGATGATGTGACTTACCATACGAAAGTGCTGGCAGGTCGATAGAAACACAAACAGACACATACATACACACAAAATTCAAGCTTTCACAACAAACTGTTGCCTCATCAGGAAAGAGGGAAGGAGAGGGAAAGACGAAAGGAAGTGGGTTTTAAGGTAGAGGGTAAGGAGTCATTCCAATCTCGGGAGCGGAAAGACTTACCTTAGGGGGAAAAAAGGGAAGTTGGTTAGGTACAGTAAAAAGCAGATTCCAATCCTAGGTCAGTTCTTTGCTCCTGTATTTTTTGTCCTCCAACCTTCCTTGGTATGTATCATTCCCATACCTCAGACCTGTTCGGGTTAGATGCATTTAACACTTTCAGTTTCCCCATTGCAGATGAAGCAAATTTAATGTCAAATCAAGTTACATATCAGCAACTGGAGCCCCTCTGCTCTGAATTTTTGTAGCTGTTTTCCCCTGGTCTTGGTTGTACTACCGGTTTTCAGACCCACATTACTATGAAAGTGTCCACTGGCTCTCATTTTCTTTTTTTCCAGACACACCTGGTGCCTGTCACATTGCATGACTATGTGAAGGCCACATTAGACCATTTAAAGTCACTCGATGTCATTTGGCCTATTTTTTCCGGTGAATGGGCTATGCCACTGGTCATAATTAAGAAGCCAATGCGTAAGCTTCGCGTCTGCTGTGACTTCAGTGTCACAATTACTGCACAGTGTGTGATAGACCCCTTGCCCTGCCCTGATGAGTTGCTTGCTGAATTATCAGGCATCCATTACTTTTGCAATATTGACTTGTTGGGAGAGTAGCTCCAGCTCCCCTTGGATGAGGCTACTAGGTGTCTTCTTGTTGTCAATACACGTTTCGGCTTATACCGATATTAACGCTTGCCTTTTGGGATCACTGTCGTGTCCACAATTTTTCGGCATTTTTTACACAACTGGCAGCGTCTGCGCCCCGCTGCATCAATTAGCTCAATGATATCATTGTTTCAGGTTTTTCCAATGAAGAGCACCTTAGCAATCTCTGATCATTGTTGTCTGTTTTGCACTCTGCATGTCTTAAGTGCAATCTTGCCAAATCTCAATTTTTTCAGCTGTTGGTTGAGTACCTGAGTTTTGAGGATTTCTCATGGGGGTCAAGCCGTTTTGCGTCACAATGTTGACGCTGTTGCAGCTTGGCCATGGCCAACCTTTATTAAGAAACTGCAGGTGTTTCTAGGTAAATTTGTTTACTACTATAAGTTTTTACCAGACGAATCCACAGTTGCTCAGCCCCTGCATGCATTTTTGCATAAAAATGCAGCTTTTTTTTTCTTGTCCCCAGCTTGTGACCGAGGGTTCGCGTTGCTTAAATCGAAGCTTCAATCTGCCACATGTCTGGCAACTTCTCAGCTAGGTCAACATCTCATGTTGGCTACAGCTGCCTCTCAGTACAGTCTTGGTGAGGTACTGGTGCACAAATACGTGGATGGCTCTGAACAACGCATTGCTTACGCTTCTAAGACTTAACTCCCACTCAGCAGCAGCAGTCTCAAATTGAAAAGGAGGCTTTAGCGAATGTGTTCACTCTCAAGAAATATCACTTCTTATTGTGTGGTTCTAAGTTCCATTTAATCATGAATCACAGCTGTTGGTTGCTCTTTTCAATCCTTCGACTTTTGTGGTGGACAAGGCAGCCCGTTGTTTGCAGCAGTGGACTCTCTTCCTCTCCCATTATCATATCCATTGCTAGCCTTATATCACCTTCTGATCGGGCCAGACTTTGTTTCTGTTTAGATATTGAGAACCAGAACACAGTCGATTTTTTTCCCATCACTAGTGCCAGGATATCATTGCCCATTGCTACGGATCCTGTACTTAGTTGGGTCCTCTCTTTTGTGCAGCACGGATGGCCATAAAACCCCATGGGCCATGCCTCAGATCCCATGCATAATTACTTCTTCCTCCAGCAACACCTTTCTGTGTGTGACAGTTTTCTTTTGTTAGCTGCGGAGGGCGCTGCTCCCTGAGTTATGATTCCTCCTTGCTTATGCCATAATGTGCTGTGGCTTCTGCATGTTGGTCATTGGGGGACCTCTCACACCAAAGCTTTGGCCTGCCGGCATGTGTATCGGCCAGGCATAGATGGGCAGATTGAGTGGCTTATTGCCACTTGCACTCATTGTGTTACCAACAGGCAGCTCTGTGTGCATCTTTCTCCCTGGCTGGTGCTACAGCACCCATGGGAGCGTCTACGAGTCGATTTTGCAGGGTCCTTCCTAAATGCCTTTTCCTAGTTTGCCGACATGGTGTGTTGTCTGTCCACATCTGCTGTGGCCACTGTTTCAGCCCTGTCTAAGAATTTTGCAGTTGAGGGAATTCCGTATACCGTGGTTATCAATAACGACCCCCAGTTTGTTTCTCAACAATTTACATCTTTCAATCAGGCTAGTGGTGTTCACCATCTCACAGTTCCATCATTTCTTCCTCAATCTAATGGTGAAGCCGAAAGTTTGGTTCAGTCATTTAAAACTCAGATGCATAAGCATGTATCCAAATGTGCTGTGAAATTGGTTTAGACCGTTTTTTGAGTTCGTACCATTTCACTCTGGTGGACGACAGGAGTCTGGCAGAACTGCAACATGGATGCCAACCACTGACTCTCCTTCACCTGCTGGATCCGACACCGGCATTGCCAGCTCAGTGACGGTTCCAACTGGCTGCACCTGTCTGGGCTCGTGATTTCGGCCGCTGCCCAAACTGGGTTCCAGCCATCATCAAGATTTGGGGGGACAGGTTCCTGTGTGTATTCTGCATTCCTGATGGGCGGATGTCCCGTCACTTCGAACAGCTGCCAGCTGCAGTCACGTACAGTGGGGTCTGTTCCGGAGGACCCACTGCCTCCCCCGCCACCACCAGTGCCTGTTCCTGTGTCACCGATGGTTTGGTTCGCGCCACAGTGTGGGTCGCTGCCTGGTGGCTTGCTCTCTGTGGTCTTTGCTTGTGTCCCCAGTTGTTGACTGCAGCCTCTAATGCAGGCTCCACTTCACTTGAAGCTGCAGCTGCTGCCACCTCCTTTCATGGGTTCTCTGTGGCAGCCATCTCCGACGTCCACACTGACACGTGCAGCACCGCTTGCTGACCACGGCGAGGATATTGCTATCAAGACGCTGTACCCAGCCCTGCCCTATGGTCTTTCACGAATCAGAGGGTGCCTGCCCACCACATGCTGCAGTAGCCGCCATTGTCAGGCGATGAAATGGATATCAGCACTGTCTTTGGTGTTTTCGGTGACTAGTAGTCTCAGTGCCTTGTGAGATCAATGATTTTCCTTTTTTTTCTGACAATACCAGTGCTTTTTCTCAGTACCCTCGATTTTTTTGGTACCCTGCATTTTTCTGTGCCTGATGTTTTTATATGTGTATGTATGTTGTTTTCCCACCCCCTAGAAGGGAGGAATGATGTACCTTCACTCGTGATGTGCGCAATTTCAGAGACCACGCATCCGCACAGTTCACAGGCCTGCTTAAAGAGGCCACCTGGGTTGGCCCCCTGCCGTGCTCTGGTGAGGCACCATAGAATCAGTGTTATTCAAGTGATTGCCAATCAGTGCTTGGCCTATTTAGTAACCTGTATTACTTTTTTTCATTTAATTTGTTCAGTGCTATGTGCAACGTGTACTTCATTGTATCCTACTTTGGCTCCAGAAAGTACTATGTACCATAAATTGTGTTTGTTCTTGCTAAAAAACCCATGTTTAAATTATTTACTCATATTCTTACTTTTACATGCTACAGATCACTTAGAGAAACTGTAAAATGAAAAGAAAAGTAGAATTCATCTGTAATCATTAATATTCATGTTGTTACAGAGCCTGATGTACTCCAAGTTACTGCTCGATACACAGTTGGCAGCGAACCAAGAGATATATTTTTCTTTCGTGAAGGCACAACTGTATTCTGGAATGTTTCAGAATTAGAGTGCACAAATGTTTTGTCATTTGTGAAGCCATATGAAGAGAACAGTTATGATGAAAGATTAGTTAATCAGGAAAGTGAACTGATGGAATACACTTACATTGATGTAGGGTATGTAGTCTGTCATAATACTAAATTATAGTTGCAAGAATAATAGGAATGTTGCTCTAGCCCTATTATCTCCATTGTCGCACATGCAGTATCACGTAAACACCTAATTTTGTATTATACACATGGGTAGCAAGTAATATAGAGATGGGGATGCAGGTGACAAAAGCTGATGTCACCTTCAGTTGAGTAATTGAAGAGAAAGTAAATATTTTAAATTACACATGTTTATCGTCACTGCAATGATATGTTTAATTATGTAATTGAAAATTGATATGTAACTACTAAATATAAAAACAGGATGAACTAAGGCATCACCCCTTCGAAAGACATATGATATTCTGCCTTAAGTAACAATAATTTCCACCATGTATGAGGGCTTTCGAGAAAGTAACAGATGTTTTAAAATTTAAAAAAAAAAAAATATATATGGAAAAATCAAATTTTATTATATAGATTTTAAAGGTTCACTTAAACTATTTTTCTACATAATCACCATTCAAATTGAGGCACTTATCATACCACGGCACAAGTTTCTCAGTACTGTCTCTGTAGATATCTGCCGCCTGTGATTGCAACCACTGGTTTATACAAGCATACAATTGGCCGTCAGTATCAAAGCATCACTGGCACCAAATCCAGATTGTATGGTGGATGAGAAAACACCTCTCACCCCAAACCACGTAGGAGCTCTTGAGTACAATTGGCCATGTGTGGTAGTGTATTGTCGTGAAAAAACCAAACTTGCGCTAAGTGTTCCCAGATGCTTGTTTTGCGTCATCCATCTTAGCTTTGTAAGTGTTTGACAATAGTTCTCTAATTTAGCTGTTGTGCCATGCTCAAAGAAATCAGCAAGAATCATTCACTTAGAGTCACCAAGTCCCAAAACGCAGCAGCCATGATCTTTCTTGCTGGCAGGGTTTGCAAACAGTTGGTGTCTTGGGAGAATTTGTGTGTCCCCAGTTCATTGACTATCTTTTTGTTTCATAATTGACATGCTACACCCAAGTCTCATTCCCAGTTACGGTACAATCAATAACTTTGTTACCATTTTTCTTGTAATCTTCGAGGAATGTTGGTACTGCTGTCAGTCTGCTTTTTCTTTATGATTTTGGAAATCCACCTAACAGAAAATTTGTGGTAACCAAACTTCTCCACCACAGTTTCATGTATCAGATTCTACAAAATTTGGGGAAAATCTTTTGAAAGTTACATAATTGTGAAACGACGATGTTCATAATTTTTGTCGTTTATTTTCATCACCAGTTCATCAGTCACAAGGCTACGTCTACCATTGAGGTCCTCATTGTTAATTTTGTCACTTAGAAGAAGGTGTAATTAGATGAATGACGAACAATTACTTCACTTAATGGAGGTTTATTCAGCTCTTGCACATATAAGCGCGCGGAGCGAACTGCTTCCAGCCAGAACACATACAGTGTATATACAGCTACAGAACATTCCAGTACAATGATTCTTGACATTGTGGATACTTCTAGAATGTACTCAAAGCAAATGTAGAAATTAAAATTGTACAGTCCAGGTGAGTTTTGAACTCATGACCCTTCATGCAACAGTTTATTATCATAGCCACTACACCATGATGCTACTCAGATTCTTCTGCTACATTGCTCCCTCCTTAAGAGAACAGCATCTCAGTGTTACATCCTCCTAGTCTGGAAACGAGTCATTGGTCCTGCATACTCCGACTCCCGGTGACTGATTCTCGCCCTGGCGGTGATTTTCTTAGAACTTCTTTTGCCGCTACACTCTTCGTCACCTTTCCACTTGTTGCCTGTCGCTGGAGCTTTGAATTTACTCTGGGTTGCAGGATCCTTATAGGGCTTCATTCGAAGGACGTTGACCGTATCTCTGACCTTTCGTCGTCTTGTGTCGGGGTTGAAATCTTCAACTTCATAAGTAACATCAGACAACTGTCTTACAACTTTATAAGACCCAAAGTAGTGCCTGAGGAGCATCTCAGAGAGACCAACCTTCCGAACAGGAGTGAAGATCCAGACAAGGTCACCAGGCTGGTAGACAACAGGGCGGTGGCTTGCATCATACTTTCGGCGATCGTTTTCTTGAGCCTGCAGCATGCAGAGTCGAGCTAACTGCCAAGCTTCCTCAGCTATGGTTAACACCTGGCTGATTTAGTCGTCATCCACATCATCAGGATGTAACAGAAACACAGTGTCCATTGTCGTATTCGCCTCACACCCATGCACCAGGAAAAATGGAGTAAATCCTGTGGTGTCTTGTTTGGCACTGTTGTAGGCAAATGTCACGAAAGGTAGCACCTCATCACTGTTGCTCTGCTCAACATTGACAAACATTGATAGCATGTCAGCCAAGGTCTTATTAAGGCGTTCAGTAAGCCTGTTAGTTTGTGGATAGTAGGCAGTCGTCATGTGATGAGTAATGTTGCACCGACGGTTTATCTCTGTCACAAGGTTCAATTGAAAAACGTTCCCTCGATCTGTAATTAATGACCTTGGGGCACCGTGTTTTAATACAATGTCTTCCACAATGAATTTGGCTACCTCGAATGCTTCAGCTGTCTTCATGGCTTTTGTAATGGCATAGGGTGTCAGATAATCATTGCAAACAATAATCCATCTATTGCCACTAGCAGACGTTGGAAATCGTCCGAGGAGGTCAATCCCAACACGCTGGAAAGACGTTTTGGCTGGTGGAATTGATATGAGTCGGCCAGGTGGTTTCTGAGGAACTGCCTTTCTCCTCTGGCACTCTTGACAGTGCGACACATAGTGATTGACACTCCTAAATAAACCTGGCCAGAAAAATCTCTTGTGGATTCTATCGTATATCTTAATAAATCCTAAATGTCCGGCCTCAGGTGTGTCATCGAATTTGTGTAGAACATCTAAGGGCATGTGTTCAGGAATCGCTCGTAGCCACCTCTTTCCAAATGGATCAAAGTTTTTGTTGCTAAGTAATCCATTAACTACCTTAAATTGTCCTTTCACATCCTCTGACTGATTTAAGGCAAGCATAATTTGAGATATCTTGGCGTCCTTCTGCTCAGCAGAGAGATCCTGGAGTGAAGCGAGACAGACACTGTCTTCATCAAAGTCTTGATGGTCTTGCAGAGGGTTTCTTGAGAGACATTCGGCATCTTGGCGTTTTCTTCCACTTTTGTAAACTATGGTAATGTCATACTCTTGAAGATGTAGTGCCCACCTGGTCTGTAACAACTGTGAATGACCTTCCATAGAGATACTGTCAAAACTTGCACATGGCCCAGACCACAGCAAGACATTCTCTTTCTGTAGTTGAGTAGTTTCTCTCGGCTTTTGTAAGTGTCCTAAAAGCATAGGCTATAACCTTCTCTTTTCCATCCAAAATTTTCACCAGAACAGCACCAATCCCATACCCGCTGGCATCTGTGTGTAGTTCTGTAGATGCTCTCACATCATACAGACCAAGTACAGTGTCAGTTGTCAGAGCATTTTGCAGCACATTGAAAAAATCTTGTTGAGCACCACCCCAGATAAATTTGGCATCAGAGTTTAACAACTCTTGGAGTGGCCTGCCTTTGATACAAAAGTCTCTGATAAAACGACAGTAATAAGAACATAATCCGAGGAAGCTTCTCACATCTCAAATACTTTTAGGAATAGGAAATTATGTTATAGATCTAATCTTTTCTGGGTCTGGCCACACACCTTCGTTTGACACAAGGTGTCCAAGTATTTTGATTTCATTTGCTCAAAAGAGACACTTTCTTGGATTAAGTTTCAGTCTGCCTTGTTGGAGACACTTAAGAATGGCCCTCAGTCTTTTTATGTGTTTATCAAATGTCTCTGAGAACACTATAAAGCCATCTAAATAACAAAGACACATCGTCCACTTCAGGTGCCTTAGAAGATTATCCATCATCTGTTCAAAAGTTGCTGGTGTGTTACACAAACCAAACGGATTTACCTTAAACTCATACAGGCCTTCAGGTGCGATGAATGCAGTTTTCTCACAATCAGCCTCATCTACTTCGATTTGCCAGTATTCCAAGTACATGTCCATGGTTGAGGAAAACTTAGCCCCCTTCAGACAATCTAGTGTATCGTCAATTCGTGGAAGAGGGTAAACATCCTTTTTAGTTATCTTATTAAGCTTCCTGTAATCAACACAAAAGCGCCAACTGCCATCCTTCTTCCTGACGAGGACCACTGGTGATGACCATGGGCTCTGGCAAAGGCTGAATGATGTCATTCTTCATCATTTTCTCCACCTCGTCGCGAATTATTCGATGTTACATTGCTGACACATGGTATGCTCTCTGGCTTATTGGTTGATGGCCTCCAGTGCTAATCCGGTGCTTCACCGTCGATTTGTCTAATTTGCTCTTCACCTGTGGATTGAAGCAGTCAGAGAACTCTTGAAGAATAGCAGGTAGTTTCTTCTGTTGTTCTTTAGTGAGATCTGGTGATAGTGGAGCTAGAAGATCTCATCTCATAGGGGTAGCGCTAATTTCGCCCACGGACTCGGCATGGGAGGTTTGTATGATGCTCAGCTGTTCTTCAATTAACGGCTCAGCGTTTGCTACGCACATGCATCTTGGAAGGGTCTGCGGTTCTCAGCAACAGTTAACTATCCACAATTCACCAAATCCATTCTTAAACGAGACTACAGAGGTTGGGACGATCGAGTTATTCTTCAGTGGTATGCTTCTCTTACATTCCTCTATAAGATCCATGGGTTGATGCATGGCATGACATGTGACAGTTACCTTTCTAGTGCTGACTGCAGGAATGATCACTTCATCCAGCACACACAGTCTCCACACACTCGGATGCGTATCTTCCTGTCCACAGTGTCTCATCTCGTCTAGCATAATCTTTGAGCGACCACAATCTATAATTGCCTGAGAAGCTTTCAAAAAGTCCCATCCGAGAATGACGTCATGACTACATTTTTGTAAGACAGTGAATTCTAAGGGTTGTGTATGGCCACTTATACCCACAGGAATGACACATCTTCCTGTAGGTTTTACATATTTCCCATTAGCCACCTTCAGCAGAGATGTTTTGTTGTCGACAAATACAGTTTTCTGCAACTGACAATGTACTTCTCCAAAATGACTGAATATGATGCTCTAGAGTCCACAAGAGCTTGGGCTGGTCAGCCATCCATGAGGATATTGATGTTGTTTCCTATCATTTCTGTAGTGATCAACGGCAGAGGATTTTTCTCTTCGACGGCCTCACCTCCAAGGAAGGTCACACCCTTTAGTTTTCCAGGTTGCGGCAGCTAGGTGATTGGCTGGAGCTTCTAAACGGCGATGGAGACCTTGATTGGCATGTTGGGGCGCGTCCTCTCCAGTGGTTAGCTTGTGGTGATGGTGACCTACGTTGTCCTGCACCCATATCTTCCTGTTCATCTTCGTTGTTCCAGAGTTTGCATCGGCTAAGATCGGTCTGCTGTCTTCTGGAGCGGGCATCATCAAATATCCGCCACCTTTCTCGACAATAGCGCACCACGTGTCCCAGTCATCCACAGTGGAAACATACTGGTTGGTTATCCTGGGTCCTCCAGACATCAGTCTTCTTTGATGCCCAAACAGGTTTCTCATGCAGCATTGTAGGAATGTAACTCCACCTGGGTCTCGAATTTTTCACTGTTTTAAAGAGAAATGAAGGACGAGAGATTGGGTTCAATGTTCGTTCCACTTCTTCCCTTATGACCTCTTGAGGTGTCTTGGTTTTTTGCTTGTAGTGCAATCCAAGTGCCTTCTGAACTTCCTGTCTCACTATCTGATGAAGAACACTTGTGAAATCACTTGCTTTCTCCATCACAGACATCGATATGACGTTTGGAAGCTGTTCAAACGTCTTGTGTGTAATTCTTTTTTGATGAATTTTCTCGATATACTGGCACCATTTTATGAAGTCGTTTGCTGTCGAAACCTCCTTCAGGATTAGGGCTTGATACATATCCTCATCAACACCCTTCATGAGATGTGCAACCTTATCTTCCTCCTTCATTCTAGGATACACTATTTTACACAGTTTTAAGACGTCCTGAATATAGGATGCTGAAGTTTCTCCGGAACAGTGTGCCTTGCACTTTAGTTTATCTTCAGCCTTGCAATTCTCTCGTTGTGTGTCACCAAAATACTTGCGCAGTTCCACCTGGAATACTTCCCAGCTTGTGAACTTCCACTCGTTGTACTCATACCATTGCTTGGCAGTGCCCTTCAAGTAGAAAAATACGTTAGCCAAACACACGGCGTCATCCCATTTGTTAAATTTGGATATGCGCTCATATACCTTCAGCCACCTGATGAGATCCAGGCCATCGTCACCAGAGAACCCGGAAGGATGTCTCATGTGGTGGCACGTAGTTGCTGTCATCGTAACATCCTCTTCTTCTTCTGTCTCTGATAGATTGCGATCTGTTGAATATGGCTCAAACTTGGGTTTCTCTCCAAGTAAACGTTGGCTTTGTCATGGCCTGATGGGAGCCACTGTGTCATTGATAATGTGCACTATCACAAGTTCCAATACCTGGTGCATCCACCAGAATAATGTCACGTAGAAGGAGGTGTAATTAAATGAATGACGAACACTAACTTCACTCAGCACTTGCACATACAAGAGAGCGGAGTGAACTGCCTCCGGCCAGAACACATACAGTATATGTACAGCTTCAGAACATTCCAGTACAATGACTCTTGACATTTGTGGATACTTCTAGAATGTACTTGAACCGAATGTAGAAATTAAAATTGTACAGTCCAGGTGAGTTTTGAACTCACGACCCAATAGTTTATTATCATAGCCACTACACTACGGTGCTACTCGGATTCTTCTGTGACAATATTGGTACTGTCATTTTTAACATCAATGCATCAGTGCTACATTCTGCTTTTAATCCTTATTCCTTTTCCATGCACATCACAAAGGTTGTGATAAATTTCAGTTGGTTTGTAGTTTCTTGCGAAAAGAAAACCAATCACAGGACACACCTCACAAGTGGTGGGATTTTCTATTGTAGTACACATTTTAACAGGTCACAGAAAGCAAAGTAGCAGACACACAGGCCACATGTTGCCACTGCTGGAAGTGTATTGAGTGTAGGAATGTTATAGCAGCTGTAGTACCACTCACCAACACTATAGACCAGTACATCTGTTACTTTCTGGATAACCCTCGTATATGTCAATCACACATCTTGAGAAGGACCCACCTTGCTTACTTCATGTGACTGCCAATGATGCTCAGCACTTGATTAATCAGTCTAAGAAGTACCATCACTGGTTTTTTGAAATGATAGTAGTAGGATTCAATAAAAACTCTCTACGATGTAGGTGAACAGCATTGTAGCAACATCAGTGTTTTCAGAAAGCCTTGATATGTAGAACAATGGTAACGTGGACTCTAGCATTCATACTACATATCAGTGTTGCCAGTATGAAGTCTGAACACCAGTAAAAACTATTGTCATCAATAATGAGATTCTTTCTGCAATACCTGGTTAGTCACAGAAAGGTTCTGGGCTGTTAGTTATTGGGACTGTTAGGTGGATACTAGAAATTTTAAGGAAAATCTAACACTGAAGTGAAAGAAATCTAAAATATGTTCACCATGTGAGACCAGAGTTCCTCCCAGAGGATCCAGTGTTCAAACAACCAGGAATGCAGCAGCCAGGTGATGTTGATGACAACCACCGATATTTTGACAGGTGCACATCTTGTAATTTTCAAGGCAAAGCTGCAGCAAGAAAATGTTGTTCAAGGGAATTAGAACCATGGTTTGCAGTGCAATTGCAGAAATACAACTCTCTCTCTCTCTCTCTCTCTCTCTCTCTCTCTCTCTCTCTCTCTCTCTCTCTCTCTAGGGGGTTCCAAAGTCTGTCGCCTTTGGCCTTATATAGGAAGCATTTGTAACAGGATTTGTCGTATTTTGCAGAAATATGATGTGAAATGTGTTTTTCAACCAATATCTATGATAAGGGTTCTTTTAGGTTTTAGGTTCCTTAAGGGAACATTGAATGTCCTATGCCGTCAATGTTAAATTATCGAATTTTGTGACCCATTATCTTGGAAACATTTTAAGACACCTACTTACAATTTTCCATAATTATTGAATGCACCTTTCTAGATACACTGAACTAGAATTATTACTAAAATTTTATTGTGGGACATGTTATCTTCCCTCTTCTTCTTTTCTCAAACACTCAATTTCTTGACAGAATTTTGTAAATAAATGAACATAAAACAAAACAACCCCGGATATTTTAATTATTCTAGTTCCATATCTGTTGAATCTCACACTTCGCATGCTGTGAAAATTTCATGTCTCTACCATCTGTACTTTTTTAGAGAATGGGTCATTTATTGCAAAAAAATGTGGTTCAGAGATATTGAGGTTTAAAACTTTATTACAAATTCTTATACAGACTTACATTTCTGCGTCTTTTATGCTCTAGAATTGCCCTGGCCCATTGTATGTCTCTTCTCCAGTGCTGCAACAGCCCAGTGCTTGTCTCCCCTTGTTCTTTCTTGCTTCTTTTGTCATTTGCTGAGCAGCTAACTCTGCTTCACGTACATGAAGCTCATCCAGTTCACACAGTCCTTTAGCTGTGTTCTGTCCAGATCTTACCCCTAACTTCTCCAGAACCTGAAGTCTGTCATAGTTCCCACCATTAAAAGTTATTACAGCATCAGACACTGCCAACTTTAGAGTCATGAGGCCAACAAATACATTTTTAGGCACACGGCACCACACAACATTATTGAAGGACCCTTTCACATTCGGTCTTCCCATGTAAACACTTATTTAGTAGCTCAGGATTTGCCCCATCTCCTTAAATAGGTTTGATTGCCTCCATTACTGCCAAAGTAAAAGAATGTTTGTGTGTAAATTCATGCAGGGTGCCAGAAAATTCAGGTTGCCTATATTTCCACCAAGTGTTTGGTGGAAGTGGACACAAAGCATGACATGGCTTTCCATTGGTTGATACTCGATGAAAGAAAGTGCTCCACACAGCTGTTTTCATCTTCTCTAAATTGTCACAGTTATCTCTAATGGCCTTCCCATAGTATTCCTGTAAGTCATCAATTACTTTGTCTGTTAGTCTTCCAGCACATTTTATTGTCTTGCCACCAGACAGTATTGTGTTCACCAGTTTGGTTTTTAGGTTACGCAGCCATGTTCCCATCCTTTTCTTGACATGTCCTACACACTCAAGTTTTGTGTAGGAACATCATATGTCTTACTGTTTTGTATTGCAATGAAAGCCTTGCTGTCTCCATCACCTAAGTAATTCACATATCTGACACCTCTCTCCTCCTGCGAATGCTGGAAAATTCTGACTGCTCCTTTTGCCTCCGTTCCTCCACTTGTGCCATCATAATTTTTTATACACTGCTGTTTATGAAGTAATCTGTTCTTCTGGTTCACTGTCAACCTTGGCAGTACTTACTGATAACTTCAAAATCCAAAACTTTTCCAGTGTCAATACTTATTGCAGATGTAAAACCATTTTTAGAACTAAACCCATGCTTTTGCCAAGATCTGTCCTCAGCAGTGCTGATATCTGTGTCACCCTCATTTTGTTCAACAGCTTCTGATGTAGCAGCAACCATTGATTCTTTAGTCACATCATTTACAGAGTCCCCAATTGCTGTTACATATTTTGTATACCTATAAGGTGGTTTTGGAAAATTCAGCACAGTGCAGAGAACATTACCAGCCCTTGGACCTTTAGCAATGCATCTAAGGTCATAGAACAGTCTGACATTAGTTACATACAATTCATTACCTGAACACTTTGATGAAGTATGAAATGCTTTTCCATTTTTGATCTTCTGACATTTAATAATTAATTTATGCACAACACCTATTCTAGCTCCAATATCCTCATAAAGTTTAACTTCACCACCACAAAGACAGCAAGAGACAGTTTCAGAAAGAACTTGTGCAAGGATTAGCAGATCAATAATGGTGTTGTCCATGATGTCATTACTTTTACCACTGTCACCCGTTTATAAAGTCACTTTCCTTTTCGATGCACTAAGGGGCATGGTCACTTCAGAAACGTTATCATGGTTTCCTTCACTGCTAGCACACGTGGTTTCAAGTACTTCAGAAGAAAATGTAGGTCTCACATATCTGTTACCCGCAAATTTGCATTTCTTGAAGTTACTTTTGTGCTTAGTCATTTTATTTATGTATAAAAAGCAGTAGAAGTTAGCTTACTACAAAAATAGCCGATAATCACACTACTTTCAACGAAAACTAGTATCAGAAACAAAGGACTGATTTGTTTATTCATAATCCCAACTTCTGAGACACAGCAGTAGGCACAAAACAAAACAATTCACAGCCTTCTAGACTCTGTAGTTCCCAAAATATGACTGCTCAACTATGGCAGCATATGCTTAGCCGCGAAATTTGACAGTCACACGTCATCATTCAAAGTATTACTTGAAGGTCTCACAATTGTCTGATTTTAATGTATTATATACCAAAACGTTCAGGAAAGTCCAAAGTACATTATGGAGTAGAAAACAGAAAATGTCAAATTTCAACGAATTTCACATACAATGTCCCCTTAAAGGATGATCTTGATTTGCGTTAGGTGGGTGTTTGTTGTATTCCTTGCATTTATGGCATGTCATATATTGGTCAGACTGTCAGGACTGCGGAGTACCATTGCATGTAGCATAAATGTCACATACACTTAAGACAGCTGAGCAAATCTGTAATTGCAGAGCCTCATCTTGGCACTGGTCATCCTATGGCGTGTAACAACGCAGAGATTCTGGAATGAACTTCCAGCTCATGGGATAGTGTTATTAAGGAAGCAGTTGAAATTAAATAAGCAAATAACATTATAAATAGAGATGGATTTTTTCTTAAATTCTGCATCAAAACGCACAATAATGCAAGAATTTGTAACCCTGTATCTCAGATTTTTACACAACTTTGCACATTTGTTTATACTTACAACATAGGAACTTGTGCAAAATCTTTTTGGTCTCAGACTACATTTTTATTTAATATCGAATTTCAAATGTAGTAATATTCTGATAAGTGGGCTGTGCAAGAATGTCAGTGCAAAATAGTACTTATCTACATAAATGCCTGTAACTCAGGTGATTATGAAACTTTTGATTTGGAATTTTTTTCAGAAGTTAAGTAAGGTATTTAGTTAACAGATATCCCATTACTGAAGCAGTAAAGTTACAAAGAAAATTTGTAAAAAATATTAATGTATGTCAATTTTCGATTTCAGAAAAACAGTGATGATGTGGAAAAATGCTTATATCAACATTTCTCCAACCTGCTGGGAACCTGATTTTGGTCTTAAATAATCCCCTAGATTGTAAGCTTTCTAATAAATTAAAAAATTTAATGGGCCTTCTTCTAATTGACCAACACATCAAAAATCAAAATACTTTTTGCTGTGATTGAAAAGGTTCATTTTAAGTTAAATTGATCCACTCACTGTCTCAGATGCAAGGGTATCAAATTAGCTTATTTAAGTGTAACTAATTCTTGGCAGGCAAGTTAACTTCTTGCTGTAGCTGTGCCTTGAAAAGGACAGGGTGCGCACCTGGTTGAATATAGGTAGTTGTCGATGATATCAACTGGCTGGATTCCCATAAGCTATTTGAACACTGTGTTCAATATATTTGCAGGACAAGTCTCACATCTCCAGTTTAGGTAATCTCATTAAAAATTGAACCTCCAGGACAAGAAACTGGTCACTGGAGCAAGCACAAAATAGCATACTTGTTACCTTATACAGAGATATGGTGCTGGAAAGTAATTGGTGAAATATAAATAATGATAGGAGTAAAGATAACATCATGCCATATGGTTTAGCCATTGAGTATGCAATACACACGTAAACAAGGATGGAGAGTATTGCTAAACATTTGGACACATCCTTTTTCCACAGGTATCAATATACAGGGTGTACATAAAGTCCGGGAACACTTTCAGCTATTTATTGCACAAGAACTAAACATTGTACACATGTCATACATATTTCATTTTGAAGAGAAACTGTGAAAGTTTTTTTTTACAAACATTCGATGTGCAAACCATAAGTGACCCGGCAGACGCCAATACAGTAATCGAATTCCTGCCACAGCCATCCCAGCATGGCATCGTCTGACTGTGGCAGTCACTTCCCACCAAATCTTTAATGTGTCTCCACAGAAAAAAGCCACACAGAGAGAGATCTGGTGATCGAGGAGGCCATTTCATGAAACAGCTGTCACCTTCTGTAGCATGACCGATCCATCGATGTGGCATCTCTGTGTTTACAACTAGTGCTATCGACAAATTACCAAACTACACTGTGGCAGTATACGTGAAGAAAGAAAAGAAAAGAAAAAAAAAGACCACTTCCAGGGTTTCTCTTCAAAATGATATATGTCTGATATCTGTACAATGTTTGGTTCTTGTGCTATATATAATTGAAAGTGTTCTCGGACTTTATTTACACCCTGTACATACACACACGAGCATCTGTGTTGCTGCATCGATATGGCTGACTACATTGTACTGGCGCTGCAGCTAGACTGAGGTGATGAGTCGTACGAAGTGGAGGGGGTGAGGGGAGACTGGAGGTGGGAAATGAAGGGGAGGCTTAAGAGAGAAGATTTCGTGGTGGCTGGAAGAAAAATGCAGAAAGCCCACTGCATAGGAATGAAGCACAGGTGAGCCCACTGTTGCACAGGCAGGGGGATTTGCTTGTGATGCACAGTGACTTATAGGGATGTACTTCGGGGTGGGGGGGGGGGGGGGAGACAACACAGCAGAGGAAGAAAAAGACTTCAGAGTTGAGGGGGTGATTGTAGAATCAGAAAGGTGGGTGGCTTGGGGACAGGAATGTAGATATATGTAGGATAGTGGCTAGCAGAGATTGAGGCCAGAAGGACAGCAGGGTTGAGGAAGGTGTTCTCATGTACTCGTATATAATCGAGAATAGCTGTTATAAAATGGGGGAGGATCCAGCTGGGATGGGCAGCCACTGAAGTTCAACATGTCGTGCTCAGCAGCATCTCCTGCCACTGGGGAATCAAGTCTGCTCTTGGCCATAGTATGGCAGTGACCATTCCTTCAGGTAGATGGTTCATTGGTATTCATGAGCATATAAAAGGCTGTGCTGATTTTTGGATAAAGTTTCTTGTTTCAATGTTAATTTCTTCACTGCAGCTTTAAAGTGAATTTGCCCTGATGTGGTAAAGAAACTGTGGTTTAGCATTATAACTAACACTATCTGTCAGCTTTGTTTTGATTCTAGAGCATTTTTCAAGTGATTGTTTAGTCAGGGAGTTCTTATCTCTGGGCAGACATAGATTGTGTAACTTGTAGCTACTACAATTTTTAAGCGTGGAACCGCCAAATACCAGAATATCATTTTCAGCACTTTTTTAAAGTCTGTGTGCACTGTTTTATATTTTATGTTGGTCTATTTAGATTTGTCTGTTGGTGTAATGGTTTGTTTTTCAATTACGATTTTGCGAAACACACCAACTTGTATCTTATTTGACAGATCCATTCTATTATGTGCACGTCCAATTTTGTGCACATGTTTCATCGCTATACCTCTATTTTCATCTGCACACTAGATTTTTCTGTTTTGAACCTTGTCTTTTCCTGTTTCAAGGGAGTAAAGAGGTTCAATTTCTCTGTTTAGCAACTTGATAATTGCCATTGTAGAATTGCTCTACTACTGCATCTGCAGTTTCACAATCTGTTCTTGGTACGGTCAATGCACAACATAGACAATTAGCTTGTATTACTTCCAAGTCATAGGGATCAGTTGTACACCAGTGCTTTAAATCCCATGAATTTCCTAAAGAACTGATCTTTAGACCAGTATAATTGGTTTTTCAGGTTAGTTAAATAATTTACAAATAAATAAATCAAGAAAACTGTGGGATATCTGCTACGTATTTTCATAACCACCTCAACAACTCACTTTCAGCTTCCAAACTAGAACTTCTGGCACCAGTGTACAACGGATAACATAATGCCAACAGAGGAAGACATTAGGGAAAACATCAAAAACTTTAAAATGGTCAATGGAGAAGATTCGCTAACAACAGAAGTACTGAAATGGGCAGAGCTGAAGTTCTAAATGACCAATCACTACCGTCCACACTCCCAGAAGCAGTGTTTCAGTTTTGCCCCACCTCAACCTTTTTATCCCTTCCCACCCCATGCCTCCTCCTTACCCCACCACAGTTCCCATCAAGCACAGTTGCTGTCCACAGTCAGACCTCAGCTGTGTGAGGTGTGCTTTTGTGAATGTGTGCATGTTTACTATATTGGAAGGCCATTTGTCTGAAAGCTAAGATGTATAGCGGTATTTTCATTGTGTCCATCTGTAATTTAGCATCTCGCCCATAGGGTGAGTAGCAATTTACCTTTTTCATAATATTATTGGTTTGAAGTCACTTATCTGTCACAAAATATTTTGAGTACCAGGATAATTGTGATGTCTTTCATAGACTTCATAAAGTTTTTTGACTCAGTGAGCAGAGAGAGACTGAATGGGATTATTAGGGAATTTGGGGTCAAACCCAAATCCCTAATGGGTGAACGTAATAAAATAGCCTTTTACAGGCACGACGTTCAAGGTGAAGTTCATGGGGGAACTGCCCCAGCCCTACAAAATCAAGACAGTTGTGAAACAAGGTGATGGACTGTCACCACTATTATCCAGCTGTGTTTTAGAAAACATTGTAAAAATTTGGAAATCAGAACTTGAAAATAAGAAATGAACATGACCATCTGAGGGGAAAAAATCAGAAGGAATTAGAGTCAGTTGCATTGAACTTCGTGATATGATATCCTTGGATAGTCCAGAGTAAGTGAACATCCTGGTCAACCACCTAGAAAGGGTTCCCAGCAGAATGGGGCTAAGGATCTGTCAGTTGCAAAGACCAGATTGATGTGAATCACAAATATGGACCAAAGTTCCTTGAAATAGAGTGGATGGCCAAACAAAACGCAGTAACAGTTTTAGAAACCAGGCCAGGGGAACATTGAACGGTTAGGCAAGGTTCAGGGAAAACATCTTTCACCCTTTAGTTTATACACCTTATTTAAACATGGCCTAAATTTTCAGCAAGAGAACATTGCCAGTGTTTTAAGAAATATAGTATAAATAAAAGAAACGCATAGCATAAACTACAGACCAACCCAAGTGCTTAAGAAAGGTTCACAATTACCCGATTCGTAAATGAATGGTATTAACAATTTAAGAGACATCCCCAACATATACTTTCAAGGCAAAAGCTGCCAATTATGTGTAATTGTTTTAAAATTTTAAAATCTCAGTAGTTCTAGGAAAATTCTTAAGGTATCAACAATTTAAGTAAAAAACACCATTTGAGAGACACCCCCAAGATACACCTTCAAGGCAAGCTTTCAATTATGCATAATTGCCTTACATAACTCTTGATTTTGTGAGTCTTTTGCAGAGCCATTATCTCTCAGTTGTTGCGGGTCCAGGCATCCCACCGTGCCATACCGACGCTGTCTTCTGCAAGGCATGGCCCTCCCACGCCGACAAAACTAGAACACACTAAAGCATGTGTTAATGGTTGGGTCCATACCACTTGTCCAGAATCAGTTTTGGAGAATATAGGTCGGTGCAAAATAGCACAGTGCCTTTGTGAACCCACAGTCAATATGGAAGCACTGAGCTACCAGGGGCTCAAACACCAGAGGGCAGAAACCAAGACCCACTTGTTCGTATTGAACCAAAACACAAGAGAAATGTTACGGAGACACAGAACAACTCAAGAGGTGGCTGACAGATGCAAAGGTTAAATCAAACAACCGCGCAAATTAGCTCAACTCCGGAGAAGTCAGCAACTTACATAGTTCAAAGGTGGGATTAGTTACACACACCTATTACCCCAAAGATGTCAGGAAGTATCTAGAATAGAACACCAGGTGAGCCTTCAGATTGATTGAATAAATATGAAACAACTGCCACCAAGGCTCATTCCTTCACTAATTCACTTAAACAAATAGCTAAGTCATTAGTCAGAGTTTGTAACTAGAATAAAAATTTGTGTCCAGGATCACAGCAACACATCCAGTCCACCAAATAACAGAAGTTAAAGAAGGTCCACTCCATCAAATAACGGAAGTTAAAGGAGGTCACTAAGCAGTAGAAAAACGACCAGGGTGGATGATGATCCACTTAATCCGGATGCAACACTTGGGGGCCTCGTGTTCTGGAAAATGATGGGGCCTCCTCTCGTCCATTCTGATGGTCAGATCCTAACTCAAGCTTCCAATTCCATCCACCCAGAGCCACTCCACCTGACTGCACTGTATCAATCATTCCATTGGCTGTACTGCTGATCTCTGGCAGCCAACATTGCTGAAATCAAGCTGCCGCTGTGCGGTGATCACCTCCACCAGAACCAGTACATCTCAGAATCAAACAAAGGACAGACAGATGCCAAAAATTCGAAGGAAGCTGAGCTGCACGGCTCGGACTCCCTCCACCAAACCCACAGAAACCTCCTCCCCTTTCTGACGTGTCGAGAGTTGAGGGAGGAGGTTAGTTTTCCGTAACCTGAGAGACATGAACCCTGTACGGCATACATGATTTAAGACTGCACACAAACAAGTTGACCAGATCAAGTACTTGGACGATCTCAAAGGGACCCAAAAACCAGCAGGCCAAAGATGGAAATTATCCCTGAGAGATGTTGAATAGTAGTAAGAGCCGTAACCCCATGACTAGGTATTAACCAACAGAAGCATGAGAACCGTCACAACCATGAGTACATACTGGTTACTACAAAAAAAGCAGGGAAAAGGACCAGTATAATTGATGAACAACTTGTATGTGGGATAATTTTCCCTAGTGAATTGTAGAAGATCATTACCAGAGCTAGAATTTGATTTGGTTCTTTTGCAGATTTCACGCTCAATCAACATCAGCCGCACATCTTTGTATAAGAAAGGGCAAGACACATGGTGTTTAACATTAGTGATAGTTTTGTGGATACCTAGATGCCCTCCAACCACCGTATGATGAAAGTATTGGAACGTAGGCTGGACAAGCTGACTATGCAGACAGATCCAGAAACCACCTGGGTCCAACCCACGACAGCAAACCAGGCCTTTATGCACGAAATGACTAGCCACCTGATCCCCATTCAATACCTTATTCATAATGGCCTTAATCCTGGGATCACTGTCCTGTCTTCGCCTGAGGTACCCAAAAACATTCTGGGACTTAGGATAGTATCCTGCTTACACAATCCTCCGGACCTGAGTACTTCTCCGACTGCTGAACCCCAACCTCAAGGCATCAGCCACCAGGTTGTCAGTGCCACGGATATGCTTTACTTTGACTTGGAAAGCTGAAATTTGGATGGCCCAGCGAGCTATACGACCCGTCTTACGTGGGCATGCCAACACCCAACTGAGATCTTGATTATCAGTTTCAAGCAAGGATTCGCAGTGCTCAAGGTAGAACCTAAACTTTTCTAAAGCGAAAAGCTCCGCTAACACCTCCCATTCATAGACAGAATACTTAAGTTCTATGGGAGATAACCTTTTAGATGCATAGGCCACCGGTCTTTGTTCCCCTTCCTGCTCTTGGAGGAGGACTGCCACTATTACACAAGTAGAGGTGTCAGTTTGAACCACAAAGGGCTGCCCAAAGTTTGGGATAGCCAAGATGGGTGGGCTACTAAGAGCTTGTTTAATAACTTAGAAGGATGACTGGTGAGTTTGGTCCCAACGGAAATTAACTCCTTTTCTGCGTAATTCATTAAGAGGGCGGCCAGTTGTGCAAAGTTACGCACATATTTGTAGAAACAGTTGGCCATCCCAGTGAATCTGATGACCCCCTTTTTGCTAACAGGAGTGGGGAGTTTTCGCACATCCTTCATATGCTCCTGATTTGTCCTAACCCCTTCAGCAGAGACTAAATAGCCTAGAAAGAAAAGCTGCTGGCATGCCAAGGTGACCTTAGAAGGTTTCGCCGTCAAACCTGCCTCCCTAAACTTTTCTAACACTGGTTCCAAATGCCACAAGTGTTCCTCAAACATGGAACTGTAGAAATCATCGTCATTCAAATAGTTGTATACACAACTGAATTTTAAGTTGCCGAGCACCCGATCCAGTAACCTAGATAAAGAAGACCAGATGGAACTCTCCTAAATTCAGAGAGATTCCAATCAGTGCAGAAGGCAGTAATGTGCTTGGAAACTCTGACAGTGAAATTTGCTATTAGGCTTAGCTCAAATCCAACACTGTGAAATACTTTGCTCCATAGAGCCATGTGAAACAATGATGAATATCAGGTAAATGCACAGATGCCTAGATAACCATTTTGTTCACCAACCTGTAATCAGTTGTTCTCTTTGTTGTGGCTCCAAGTGATTCAGTTTTTAACACTGAGCAGCAGGCAAAATGTAACATGCCAGCAATGAGATATTACATGAGCATAAACAGATTCGCTCCCCAGGACAAAATTTAAAATAAATAGCACATTGTTGACCATCCAGTATTAACCCTGTACAGAATATAAAATCACAGCGTAGGATCAAATTAACGGACAAAGTTTTAACCACTAATAACTTAACAGGCCAGGAAAACTTCACAATACTCAAACTAAATGCAAACTTACTGACTAAAATCAGCCGATGGCCGCTGACAGATCAACACTTTAGAGAAGAAGTTTGTACGGGAGCAAACTTACATAAAGATCAATACTCCAGGTACCAGTGATAGTCCAGCAGCGATACTGAGCTTCCATAAGCATCAAGAGTGCAAACTGGTTCACGATTCAGTTGAGCACACACAAAGGGTAAGGGCTCACCCAATACGTCCCCAATTTGATGTCATTGCTTAGAAAAGAGATGTATAAACTTCTTTCATGACTTCCAACACTGTCAACTGTCTACCTCCCGTTTCTGCTGAAATGGACACTCAAAAGCAAAAATGTCCCACCTGTCAGCAGCAAAAACATACTTCAGATCATTGTCACAGGGGACTGTCAAATTTAGGTTGCACCGAACAGCCACTAGCTCCCAGACCGCCAAAAGATGATTGAACCCACTGATTATCAGTGTAACTAAGTCCCTCTATGCTAAAAACCAAAGCACTTAATTGATCAGAGGTGGGAGGTTTACTAGCAAGGCGGTGCAAGATAGATCCTCAGGCCTCATCCGTTTCAGTATGTTGTCGACAATTTGACCCTCAGGAACTTGCAACTCTGTGGCCAAAACAGTGATTTGAATCCACTCAATATGTTTACTAAAGGGCTCATTACTTGATTGCCCCCCCTCCCTCCCCAGTAATGTGTACAGTGTAACTCTGACATTTTGAATCTGATCACCTGGTGTTGTAATCCCTTCAATCCCTTTCCCTCGCGCAAAATATCAGCAAATACATGACTCAATGTCCCACTAGTTGATGGGTACAATAACTGAAGAACCTGATTGTGAGGAAAATTCAGTGCCCCTGTATGATGATCAAATTTAACAGACAGCCATGAAACCATCTTGATGTCACTCACAGACTCAACAGACAATTTATCAATTTCCCTCAATAAAATTCCCATAAGGTGTGGTAGTTTCCTAAAATTACTCATAGCAAAACACTTGTGTTGAAGTAATCACCTAACCAGGATTATTTAAACCAACTTGGTGTCAGAAACCTGGTTCCTACCTGAACTTGCTACATCTTCTAAAGCAAGCTGATTTATAACACCTAGCAATTTGGCAACCTGACCCTGCAGTTCTTGAATAACATACACTTGGTCTGCATCAGGCTTGAGATGGCCAAGATCACTAACCTGATTTTCCCAATGCAGTAGATGTGCCTGGAGATGAGCAAGTTGCTTACAAGCAGGAGTAGTGTCATCAAGAAAATCAGTATTCTGCCCTAAACGGGCCAATGCAGTGGTATAATGTGGCAGTGCCTCACCAACAGTTTCCATGGTGTCAACATGAGGCTCATCCAACACCGCCCTCATCTGTGCAACGAGATCCGTAACACTTTCCACGCAACTTCAGAGCGGATGATAGCTTAGTAGGGGATCTGCTCTTTCTTTAACAAGTTGAGCTCCTGGGAACAGTGCACCTCCATAGTGAACTGTGGCCTCAAAATGCCAAATGTATAAGTAACAATAATTTACCTTAACTGTTGCATCACTAAATAAACAATCGAGGTGAAAGATGCTTAAATGTTCGCCATCAAGGCGACTATCCAATTTCATTCTTTCAGGGATTCACTTAAACAAACAGCTAAGCCATCAGTCAGATTTTGTAACTAGAATCAAAATTTGTGTCCAGGATCACAGCAACACAGCCACTCCACCAAATAACCGAAGTTAAAGGAGGTCACTAAGCAGTGGAATAAAACCATGGTGGATGATGATCCACTTCAACCAAATGCAACACCTGTCGATTTCTTGTTCTGAAAAAAGATGAGGCCACCTCTTGTCTGTTCTGGTGGTTGCATCCTAACCTACACTACCACTTTCGTCCTGCCAGAGGCACTCCACCAGAGTGGCTTGCGTTGATTGCTCCATCAGCTGTACGACCGATCGCACTGTCTCACAGCCACCTCTTAGAAATCTAGCTGCCGCTGTGAGGCGAGTGCCTCCAATAGAACAAGACCATCTCAGAAGTGAACAAACAATGGACAGACAGACCCAGAAATTTGAAGGAAGCTTAGCCATGTGGCTTATAGAGACAGGCTAGAATGTGATGGTAAACAAATTTATGTACTTCAGTGAGACCATACAAGAAAATGGACTAGAAAACACTGCGGTAGGTGATCAAATCTCAAAAATAGCTAATGGTCTGACTAATAACTTCTGCAACAAAAGGTACATCTCCTGGCTGCCAAACTAAGACTTCATAATATTGTGGTCAAAAGGGAAGATGTGTACACCAGGGAATTCCTCTTGGTGTATTACAAGCTAGGAAAGTTTGAGATGCTGGAAAGGAGATTCCTCTGAAAAATCTTGCATGCAGTTCTAAGTGTGACTGGATGGCAACTTAATCACAAAGAATAAGTCTACCTGAATATGGAGAGGACTCCAGAGACCACGAGGAAAAGGGGGCTGGTATTTGTTGAATGCCTGTAAAGAATGGTTAAAACTAGACTATCCAAACGATTGGAACAAGAAAAGCTCGACAACATGGATTAAAGAATCTGTGTGTTAGAATAGGCTATATTTTGAAACAGAATATGAAGTTTGAAAGTGTTTCAAGTTGAAAGAAGAACCACAAAAACTGGAAAAAATGGATGGAGGAACACAAGCAACAGCAGAGTGACCATATGAAGTGTATTGGAAACTGAGGAAACTATGGATGAAGGTGACGAAATCAAGTTGTAGCTTGATCCTAAGTGATCAGTTTACCAAAAAGAAAAAGAAGAGTCCCTTAGGATTATTGGAACTAAATTATTCTCATCTACATCCAATAAATGTTTATTGCAAATAATTCACATATTGTGTGATCTTAGGCTTTCCCGGTGGATCAACTGTTTATATTGCTATTGAGTGTCCAGCTGGGTGCAGTCATTTACGTATCACACTACTCTGACAGCACACCTCGCTGTCAGGTTCAGGTGATGCGTGTAGAATGAGCACCTTCTCTACATGAAACCCCGCTCTCTGTTCCTCCCCCCACTAGCTGGCTGCATGCAATGTCAGATGGAGTGGCAGAAGGAAATGATCACTGAATGCTGGGCACTAATC
The DNA here is from genome assembly GCF_023864345.2 of Schistocerca serialis cubense. Classification (NCBI taxonomy): domain Eukaryota; kingdom Metazoa; phylum Arthropoda; class Insecta; order Orthoptera; family Acrididae; genus Schistocerca; species Schistocerca serialis. The sequence goes on from NC_064646.1 coordinate 125,142,930, forward strand.
TTGCACGTTTTGGCTTGGGGGCACTATAAAACACGTGTCTACCATATTCCGTGCAAACGTGGTAAGACATACATCGGGCAGACTGCTGTGCAGACAGTTGAAGAAAAGTGAAAGGAGCATGGGATACACGCCGAATTTAAGCAACAAATGAAATCTTCAATTCCAGAACATTGCTTGGCTACAGGGGACTCAATGAAATATAAGGAAACAGAGTGCCGAGATAGACCTTGTCATTTTGGTACTGTCTTGTAATGGAGGCTATTAAGATGTGTGTGTGTGTGTGTGTGTGTGTGGGGCCTGATCAACAGAGACAGTGGCTTCACGCTAGTAGAGTGTGGGACCCAGCATGCACACAGCTGAAGTCACATCGTCAAAGGAGAGTGTGATAGGACCGCTTTTATCCTCTGTATATAAAAAAATGATCTGACGGACAGGGTGCGCAGCAGTCTGGGTCTGTTTGCTGATGATGCTGCAGTGTATGGGTACTATACACAGAACAAATAGCCCTGTCATGGGAAAAGCCACATATTACACTATTACATGGGGAATTGTTCATATAGTATATATGTTATAAACGTGCCTACTTTCTACAACTGTCGTATAATATTATCCTTTTTACAGGATTTAACTGTGATGACTAATCAGTATGGAAATCAGTCTGTTAGATCCTTTTCCTAAGAGTTTTATAACTGTTAGAATGGCACACAGTAAAAATAGAACAATACTGAATCTAGGACCTTTCTGTAGCAAGTTCATTATGTGGTTCGTCTGGCGGATTTGTGGTCGCCAGCCTGTCTAGGCAAAGAACGGTTAAGTTTCAGTAAAGCAGAAGAAGTAGATCTGGCCTACTTTACTGCTGTTCCCTAACATAATTTCACAAATAAATATAACTTCACAGGATATGGTTCTGAGGAAGAGAGAGGAATCTTTTAGCCATTAATTTCATATACATATATAGTTCTGATTAGAAAGGCCACACATTTTTAAACATCACTATGTGCTAAAAAGTTTGGCCCAGGGGGACTTTCATGTTTGCATTTTGCATAACCAACTAATTAAATACTTAAATATTGTAATAATGTAATACACACATTTAAATTTATTAAGAGACTTGATCCTTTCTCTGAACAAATTAATTGCAAAAGCCAAAGGTAGGGTGTGGTCACTCTATATTGTCATTCAGTATTTTTATGCAACCTTGTTTGATTGTTACTGAGCCACATAAGCAATTTTCTTTTTATAACTCTTCGTACTTTTACTGAATTTCATTTATATCTGAAAGTATTTGATCTTTCAATATTATGAAAAGGAAAGTTGCTAATCACCTTATAGTGGAGATGCTGAATCGTGATAGGAACAACAAAAAGACTGTCACAAATAAAGCTTTCGGCCATTGAGGCTTTCGTCAACAGTAGATGGCGCGCGCGCGCGCGCCTGCTCTCTCTCTCTCTCTCTCTCTCTCTCTCTCTCTCACACACACACACACACACACACACACACACACACACACACACACACGCACGCACGCACACAACTCACATACACGACTGCAGTCTCCGGGAACTGAGACAACACTGCGAGCAGCAGCACCAAAGCATGATGGGAGTGGCTACTAGGTGGGGGTAAGGAGGAGGCTGGGGTCGGGAGGGATAGTATGGTGGGGGTAGCGGACAGTGAAGTGCTGCAGGTTAGATGGAGAGCACTGGAGAGTTGGGGGAGGGGGAAGTAGCAGAAAAGGAGAGAAGTAAAAAGACTGGGTGTTTTGGTGGAATGTCGCCTTAGTGCTGGAATGAGAACAGCGAAGGGGCTGGATGGTGATGACAGTGACTAACAAAGGTTGAGGCCAAGAGGGTTACGGGAATGTAGGGCATATTGCAGGGAAAGTTCCCACCTGTGCAATTCAGAAAAGCTGATGTTCATGAGAAGGATCCATATGGCATAGGCTGTGAAGCAGTCATTGAAATGAAGGATGTCTTGCCAGCAACAGGATGATCCACTTGTTTCTTGGACAGACAGCTTGTTGGTTGTCATGCCCACATAGAATGGAGCACAGAGGTTGGAGCTTAGCTTGTACATCACATGACTGGTTTCACAGGTAGCCCTGCCTTTGATGGGACAGGTGATGTTAGTGACAGGACTGAAGTAGGAGGTCCTGCCCACTGTCCTTCCCATCCTTCCCATAGTGGTATTCTGTCGTCCACCAAACCTACACAATATACTCGTCCACCCGTGCACAACCCGTGCTCCCAGCCCCTTACCTCATGCTTCATAACCCTGTAACAGACCTAAATGCAAGACCTGTCCCATACATCCTCCCACCACCTCCTACTCCAGTTCAGGCAAACCTGCCAAACATGATGTCCTTCATTTCAGTGACTGCTTCACAGCCTATGCCATATGTATCCTTCCCACCAACACCAGCTTTTCTGAATTGCACAGATGGGAACTTTCCCTGCTAAACATCCTACGTTCCTGTAACCCTCCTGGCCACAACCATCATTCCACCATCACATCCAGTCTTTTCGTTTCTACCCTTTTCTGCTACTCCCCTCCCCCTCCACTCCCTCCATCCCCACCTCTCCCCCTCCACTCCCTCCATCCCCACCTCTCCCCTGCCCTTCATCTAACCTGCAGTACTTCACTGTCCGCCATCCCCACCATACTATCCCTCCCCCTCCCCACCCCAGCCTCTTCCTTATCCCGACCCAGTCGCCACTCCCATCATGCACTGATGCTTTTGCTCGCAGTGTGGTTTTGGTTGGCTGAGACTGTGTGTGTGTGTGTGTGTGTGTGTGTGTGTGTGTGTGTGTGTGTGTGTGTGTGTGTGTGTGTGTGTGTGTGTGGAGGGGGGGGGGGGTCTTTATTTGTGACAGTCTTTTTGTTGTTCCTATCATGACTCAGCATCTATGCTATATGGTGAGTAGCAACTTTCCTTTTCGTAATAGTTACATTCCATCCTGGACTTTCCATTGTTTAGTATTTTATCTTTACTTTACTAAAAATTTAATCGTGCAAAACCTCAGTATTAATGAATGACAAGTTTGGCCTTTTAGAAAAATTTATTTGTTCACTTTCTCCTTACTTATTACCACAAAGAGAGTATGAATATTAAAATTGTTCATTTTTTTTCTGAAAACATCTACTTCAGTACTTAAGCAAAATTTCACTTCATTTCTAGTATGTAAATCATACAGTACTTTTACCCGCCGTTTAAAAGTTAGTACACAACAGTTATTTTCAGACATTTATTCAAAGGTGAAAATTGTGCTTGTAGATATTGAATAAAGCACTTCAAATGTTTTTATGACAGGTTTATTTGGAATAACTAAAAACCAACAAAGGACCCTATGTGGGTGAATGATTAGAAATAAAATAAAAGGTGAACCAAATTTCATGTTTAACTCAATAATTATTCAAAAAGTTAATTTTGAATTAATTGTTTACACTTCTACAATTCTAATTTAACAGTTCATAAGCTGCTGGCTGTGGTCATTGGGGATTGCGGCTAGTAATGGTGGCTACACTACTCATGGTACGGAATACAAATTTCTTGAAGAATGGACTAATTAATTCTTCTTGGCATCATTTTAACATCTGTAACATAGCCCAACAACTTGTACTGAAGCTGTAATAATTCAGCAGTCATCATCTGAGCCTATTGTCCAGGAATTCCCATGCAAGGCATCACCTGCTCGAGTGTTGCCTCTTTCACTGCTGCTTACAGAATGTGTCAACTTGTTCCCACTCGCTCTACAGGTAGTTACAGGTATGCTTCCCACAGTAACTTCTGTACAGTACAGAAGGACTCCAGCCTTTACATGATACATCTCCTACACATTGTCCCTAAGCATGTACCATTTTATACAAATGACAACTTGCACAAATATATAAAATTATGTACATGAACATTTTGATTTCATTAATCCATGACAAAATGTTATCTAGTAAATTATACGTTTCACAAATTTCTTTATATAAGTTACAAACATACATTAGCAAAGCACTCTTAACATCATGTGTACCACACTTTCCACATAGGTTTTGCATATCACAATTGTATTACGACAAACTTTAAAGGAAAATTTTTTTTTTATAAATTAGGTGACTAATCGAAGAATAATGTTGCAAAGTGTCATCACTGAATTATAGTAGGAGGATACAAGATAGCCAGACAGAACTTCTAGTTGGTGTAATGAATGTCAGATTGCTGTAAATGTAAAAATATATGAGTTAATGCAGATAAGTAGGACAGGGTGTATACGACCCGGGACAACCAGGAGATCCAGGAAAAACCCAGGAATTTTTTTATCTGGGAGAAAACTGGAAAAAACCTGGGAATTTTTTTATCTGGGAGAAAGCTGGAAAAAACCTGGGAATTTTTAATTGTTTTAGTTTTCAGTTAAAGTTTTGTAATTTTGACTGATAAGAACCAGTACTCTAACAGAGGATTATTACTGGATCCCATTACTGCAGAATAATACTGCAGCAATAAAACATGAACGAGAGAAAAAACAAAAATAAAACTTAAGTAGCAAAGCAAATGCGCCATTTACAACAACAAAACACAGTACTCATACAAGTATCTACCAACAGCAAAATGTGTCGAAGGCTTTAGGAAGACTACGCAATGCTTCATAAGATCAAATTGCCTCCAATGATCGTGACGTCACAACTGTTTACATTAGCTTTGTTGGGGCAGGAGCTGATGTTGGTACTTTGTGAATTATATTCTGTTGCGTTATAAAAATGGCCATTTGTGCCAAGACAGTCTTGTTTATTTGATGTATACTACAATTGCTGCAATATTAGAACAACCTATTCATAATCAGATTGAGAAACCACACCAGTCTTGGGTACTATTTGTATTAACAGCTTTTTCAGTATTAGACAGCGACATTTTCATTTTTCGTGTTGCAAAACGTTTGACAAACTTTGATGAGGTTCTTCGCAGAAAGGAATGCACACCATGTAAATCTGTGGCAAGATAAGAGAGAAAAAATTTCTAGGACCTAAGGATTGAAGAAATGTGTACTGTCTTGCTTGCCTCATGCCTTTGATCATTTTATGTATTCTATATTTAATTTTATGCCACACAATACAGCAAGTTATTAGATAACAGGCAATAAAGATTGCAAATTTTTGGAAGAGTTCTTGTTCTTCTGGTTACAAATAATCCCATCCAGAATTAATTGCAAATTTTTTTTTAGAGTGTAGGATGCCAGACCGGCCGACTGGGAACAGGATGGGCACCACAGGTCATTTTAATTTCGACTGTCCTGAATATAGTTTGAGGGCATCCATTACAAAATATACACATTTGAATTCCACAGAGCGAAATACAGTAAAGTGCAATAGAAGAATGCTGTGTGAAGAAGCATGGCACTGCACTTTGGCACACCTATGACCTAATAACATGTCTTACATTTCCTCGAACATATATGTTTTATGTATCAGACTCTTCAGAAGGATGTGTGCTGCAAAATGAACATATTTTTGAGCATGGGGCGTCGGCACAGTCTAGTATTGCCTCTGTTCGGAAATATCGTAAATCCAGGGCTGATGCGTAGACCAGTCTGCGTTGTAGTGAGGAGGTGGGTAGTCTTCACGTGACACATGTTTACGTTTAGTGATTTTGCTGTTTCCTCTTACTTTCCTGCTCTCATGTCAAATAAAAACAGAATGGAGTGACCGGGAGCTATCAAGTGAATTAAAATACAGTCACATAATTATGGAAGGCTAAAATGTAATATTAGTATTAATCACCTTGCAGAACAACGAAGTTTCTTGTGTCAGTTTGCTACAGAATTTTGGCTTTTATTAATCTTGTCCACTGAGACAGTCAATTTATTTGAAAAGAAGTGTTTAATTCCACACTATCGGCCAGTTTCAACTCTTTGCTGCATTTCAAGTGTACATTTTCATCGTCTAGTACATATGGCATTATGCCATAATAAAGAACCAAACATGACATAGTGCAGTACTGGTACACCAAGAAAATTTACATCTTGAAAGCCACACTAAAAAGCTTAATGTCAGGTTGTAGCCTATACTTCATGGGGAATCTGAACATACGAATGTGCACTTTAAGCCGAATTATGCATTTTAGTATGGTCCATGAAATTCCGACACGCTTGAAGTATCCTCTGATGTCTTATATCTTTTATGATGTAATGTAAGATTTTTTAATGTTTTACACGTACGAACATATGGGCTTCCTACGTCATCGTACCTGTACAAGCACTGTGACACCTGTTATCTGGCGCTCTCTGGCAACCACTAGAACAAATCACTTTCTAACAGGTTGCGGCAAAATATTGCGAATGGTGGTTTGAAAAGTGTTACTTTCAAAGTAAATTTCCTTTTGCTGAAGATGAACTATGTGCGAAAATGTACGATGAATTTCTTAAATCAGAGAGCATTTGACTCTCATTTAAAAGTCAACTCTTTGATGATGAGCCATTTAGAAGAATTTCGAGCCCAGAAGATCAGACATTTATATCGTTACTAAAAATTTTACTGTCCTATTTGTGTGATGTATCTTATAGTGTAGCACGTGCAAAAAAAGATCAAAATTACATGTGAAAGGTTACCCTCTCTTGCAGCTTATTAATCTTAGACACCTGTATTATATGTGAAAGCTTTGCTTTTCTTGTAGCAACACTATGTATATTAATTTAACTTTTCCTATTTGTGTGTTCGTGCTATTTAACAGTGATGTTGCTATTGGCTGATGACACCACGTGTCTTATGCTCTGAATATCCACTGTCATCAGCTGGTGAGAGCACATGACATGAGCTCCACAAAAGTGCATCGTGATCTCGATTTCATCCTGCAGAAAGTAACATGCGGTGTTTAGTGGAATTCAAATTTAAACTTCTGCCATACAAAAATATGCAGCACACATCTTACTGCACATCAAAGATCTTTACAAAACACGTTTTTTTCCCCTGAGTTTTGTTTTCTAAAGTTCTGGGGAATTGTACACTGGTATATAAAACCATAAACATTCAAAGGATTGATAAGTGTTACAGTTCATATGGAAAGTATACTGTCACTTAATACAGAAAAAGTGAATTTCACCCAAGAGAAAATGTAGTTTTAACTGGGAAATCCAGGAATTTTTTCTTTATCTGTGTATAGACCGTGTAGGAAAAACAATCCCATAATGTTCAAATACAGCATTAGTATTGTACTGCTTTACACAGTCACATTGATTAAATATCTTAGCGTAACAAGCAATATGAAATGGTATGAGCACATAAGGACAGTAGTAGAGAAGGCAAACAGTTGTGTTCAGTTTATTGGGAGAATTGTAGGAAAGTATGGAGAATGGAGAACGCTAGTCTGACTCATTCTGGAGCACTGCTCGAGTGGTTGAGATTTCTATGGTTGGATTAAAGGAAGACATTGAATCAATTCAGAGGTGTGCTGCTAGGTTTGTTAGCAGTAGGTTCGATCAACATGCGAGTATTACAGCGTTGCTTCGTGACTCAAATGGGGATCCCTGGAGGAAAGACAATGTTCTTTTTGTGAATCACTGTTGTGGAAAGTTAGGGAAGCTGAATTTGTAGCAAAATGCAGAATGATTCTACTGCTGGGTTCTGATAACAATGATTTTGTGAAACCCAGTTCACTCTGTTTATCCACGAGACCTAGAAATCAGTAGGTGCAATGTCCAGGTACCAGGTAGGTTCTGTGTTCCTATGTCTTTCCAGAAGGCATTCAATACACTCCCACAGTACACTTAATGAACACAATGTGAGCATATGTGCTGTAGTGACAAGTGCAACAGGCATCAACAGCGACCCACACAACATACATCACAGTGGTGGTACCTCCAGTCTGTAGGAGGCAGAAATTCAAACCAGCCAGCTTATTAGAAACTCAACAGAGGGCAACACCTGTGGCCAAGTGAGCAGTGGCTTCAAGATGCACACACAGCTCCGAACAGTGCACAAGGCCAACCATTTTCTACTTATGCTGAAACTAAGTTTGAGCCAATCAAGCAGAAGTGTTACTTGTCGAGACAACTGTTTAGGCCCGCACTGTGATGGAAGGGTGCAGTTCCAGCGCAGCAAAGTGCATTGGGAATACCTCGACTGGAGATGTGCCTACATGATCAACTCCTCTACACTTCACCATCAGCAAGAAGTGAAGCTTTGTCAAAGCGATGTCTCTCAGTGGAGAGGACTTGGTATCCAGTTTTTGCTATGTCTTACACACTGAAAAATGTGTCAGACTTAATGCCATTATAATAAAGATCATTCATATAGACTCTTAGGTTTTCAATATGTGACTGTTATTTCTGTAACTCAGTTTATATGAACATGCACTCAGTCAAGAACGTTTTTTTGTGTTATCTTTTTCTTGAGAAGTTAGTTAGTTGTGTTAATACATTATTCGTGAAATTATTCCTTATGTCACAAATAAAACTGTTTATGGTATACCTGATAAACGTTTTGTATGATATAACCAAAGTAAGAGACATATCAATTTGTGTGATGGGATTATAGAGTTTATAGCAAGCAGAATACAGCATGTAAGTTCTGAATGGAGAGACGAAGAACTTTGGGTGTGCTCCAGGTGAGTGTCATAGGACAGTTACTTTTCACAGTGTTCAGGATGCTCTAAAATTCCCCTTACGAATTCTAGGACTTGTAGAGGGGACTAAAAAGACAATATTTTGAATTGGAACCCAAGCTGAGGAAGTAAAAGCTGTTGCACTCTCAGTTCAAAAGAGGACAAGCAAATGACGACAGTGAAAGATTATTTGAGATTTGCATGCCTGTGAAAAGATCTGTGTGTGAGGTGTATAGCAGGTGCCACAATCATATCTTGGCTAAAGATCTGGCAGAGAACCCGAAAAAAATTCTGGTCCTATGCAAAATCACTAAGCGAGTCCAAGGCTTCCATTCACTCAGTTGTTGACTAGTCTCGTTTGGCGATAGAAAATAGCAAAAGGAAGGCTAAAATTATAAATCCCATGTTTAAGAAATGGTTCATGCAGAAAAATCGCACAAATGTACCATTGTTGGACCATTGCTCAGAGTCCCATATGGATGACATAGTAATAAGAATCCCAAGCATAGAGAAAGAACTGAAAGAGTTGAAAACAAATAAGTTGCCAGGCCCAGACGGAATCCCAATTCGGTTTTGGAAAGAGTACTCTACATCATAGTTCAAGTATACATCTCAGTTTGAATATAATAAACTTTCTTGAGACTGAGAAGCTTATGTGCATTTAGAAAACATCGCTTGTACTAAACTCAGCTTGCTCTTTTCTCACATGATATACTGGGAACTATGGATGAAGGGCAACATGCAGATTCCATATTCCCAGAAATGATTTTACACAGTTCCCCATTGCAGGCTATTAACGATTGTACGAGCATATGGAATAAGTTCACAGATATGTGAGTGGCTCGAAGACTTCTTAAATAATAGAAACCAGTAAGTTGTCCTCAACGGTGAGTGTTCATCAGAGACAAGGGTACAGTCACGAGTGCCCCATGGAAGAGTGATAGGACCGCTGTTCTCTACATACGTAAATGATTTGGCTGAGAGGGTGGGCAGCAATCTGCAGCTCTTTACTGATGATGCTGTGGTGTATGGTAAGGTGTCAAAGTTTAGTCACTGTAGGAATGTACGACTTAAACAAAGATTCCAGTTGGTGTGATGAATGGCAGCTAGCCCTAAATGGGGAAAAATGTAAGTTAATGTGAATAAGTACGAAGATCAAACCTGTAACATTTGGATACAGAGTTACTAGTGCCCTGCTTCGCACCATGAAGTTGTTTAAATATCTGGACATAATGTTGCAAAGCGATATGAGGTGGAATGAGCATGTGAGAACTGTGGTAGGGAAGGCGATTGTCAACTTTGGTTTGTTGGAAGAATTTTAGGAAAGAGTGGCCCACCTGTAAAGGAGACCGCATATAGTATGCTGGTGCAACCTATTCTTGAGCACTGCTCAAGTGTTTGGGATCCGTACCAGGCCAGATTGAAGGAATACAGTGAAGCAATTTAGAGGCAGGCTGCTAGATTTGTTACCGGTAGGTTTGAAAAATACGTGAGAGTTACGGAAATGCTTCAGGAACTCAAATGTGAATCCTTGGAGGGAAGGCGATGTTCTTTTTAAGAAACGCTATTTACAAAATTCAGAGAACCACCATTTGAAGCTAACTGCCAAGTGATTCTACGGTTGCCAACATAAATTGCACATAAAGACCACAAAAATAAGATACGAGGAATTAGGGCTCATATGTAGGCATTCAGTCATTTTTTCCCACTCTATTTATGAGTGAAAAAGGAAAGGAAATGACAAGTAGTGCTACAGGGTACCCTCCACCATGCACTGTACAGTGGTTTGCGGAGTATCTATGTAGATGTAGATCATTGGCCCTTTACTTAGTTTGCAATTATCGCGAATCTCTTGACCAGTGCAAGTGGAAAAAAGCACAGGTGACTCCAGTATATAAGAAAAGTAGAAGAATGGACTTGCAAAATTACAGAGCAGTATCCTTAACATCGGTTTGCTGCAGAATTCTAGAGCATAGTTGGAGTTTGAATATAACAAATTTCCTAGATACCGAAAAGCTCATGTCCAAGAATCACCACAGCTTTAGAAAGCATCGCTCGTGTGACACCCAGCTTGCTCTTTTCTCACATGATATACTGCGGACTATGGATGGAGTGCAACAGGCTGGTTCCATATTTCTAGATTTCTGAAAAACGTTCAACATGGTAATCATAACATGTAAGCTTTCACGGCCGGCGTCTTCATTAATTAAAACTTCTGGGCTGAATATCCGTGGTCCATATATAAAACTACTTCTCCTTTCTGACGTTTCGTTGCCTACTGCGGGCAACATCTTCTGAGGTGAGTCACCGACTCAGTGGGTTCGATCAACATACTAGTGTTAAGGATATGCTTCAGGAGCTCAAGTGGGAATCTGTGAAGAGAAGAAGACATTAGTTTTTAAGAACACTACTGAGAAAGTTTAGAAAACAGGCATTTGAAGCTGACTGCACAATGATCCCACTGCCACCATCTTACATTTTATGTAGGAATCATGAAGGTAAGATACGAGAAATTGGGACTCATATGGAGGCATATGGATAGTCTTTTTTCCCCCTCACGCCATCTGTGAGAGGAACAGGAAAGGAAATGGTTAGTTATGGTACAGGGTACCCTCCGCCACGTACCATATGGTGGCTTGCGGAGTATGTATGTAGATGAAGGTGTTTCCATGATACAGCCATTTGAAAACGGGGAGGGGAGGGGGGGGGGGGGTGTTGGGCGTTGAGGGATGCTTATGTCGGATTGGCTGATTTCATTTTGATGTCTGTCCTGCCTCTCTGTCCTGATTCAAGCCTCACTCAAGTGTCTAAGTGTGTTAGAGCAACTTGGTTGAGTACATGTTAGCAGAATTCACTGACATGATCCTTCTGTGTGGCAAAGCTCACAGTAATAAAAGAGCTGCTCATCACCTTTATCAAGATAATTATCCACAACTCCTGACTCCATCACATATCCTTTTTACCACAATTATGCAATGGCTTTGAAAAAGAGGTACCTTCACCATCAGCAGGTGTGACTGTGGTGTTCCAAGATGATGCTGCACAGCTGAATTGGAATTGTTTGTGAACACTGAGTAAGTTTCCTTTTTGTTTCTTTAGTAATTCATGACTGGAATTATAAAACAAGTGAAGTACTGGGTCACACCTAATATAAATTAATTGTAAAAGTGGTCACGTTACCCTGTTTTCAGATGGTTGTAGTGTGGACATTGTACATTTCTGGACATTCGTTCCAATTCTGCAAGTCCTAGAAGTTTGTAAGGGGAATTGTAGAGTGCCCTGTATATGAATGACCAAGCAGATAATGTCAGAAGTTCCATGAGGCTTTTTACGGATGATACTGTTGTATTCAGAGAAATTGTGACACTATAAAATTGTAGCAGCATGCGGGAATACCTGTAGAGGATCGATTCTTGGTGCAGAGTGCGGCAGTTGATTCTCAACATAAACAAGTGTAACATATTGAGAATACGTAGATGGAAAGACACACCTTTTGTTGTACGATCACACAATTGCAGAACAATCACTGGAAGCAGTTTCTTCCATATAATATGTAGGAGTATGAGTATGGAGTGGTTTGAAATGGAATTACCACATAAAATTAACTGTGAGTAAGCCAGATGCCAGACTATGGTTCATTGGAAGAGTCCTCAGGAAGTGTAGTCCATCAACAAAGGAAATACCTTACAAAACACTTGTTCGATTAATACATGAATATTGCTCATCAGTATGGGATCCTCTGCAGATCAGACTGACACAGTAAATGGAAAAGATCCAAGGAAGAGTGGAATGGTCCATTATAGGATCATTTAGTAAGCACAAAAACATCACAGAGATGATCAACCAGTTGCAGACACAGTGAGAGAGGGATTTTGCATCATGGTGTGAATTATTGTTAAAGTTCAGAGAAAGTATGTACCTAGATTTGTGAACCAATGTGTTCCTTCATCCTACTGTATCTCACAAAAAGATCATGAAGATAAAATTAGAGAGAGATTTGCACCCATGAAGAGGCTTACTGGCAGTCATTCTTCCTGTGAACTGTTCACAACTGGATTAGGAAAGGGCATGTGTGACAGTGGTACAGAAAGTACCCTCTTCCACACACTGCAAGGTGGCTTGCGGAGTATAGATATAAACCTAGAACCACAGATGAAGGGGAAAGTGTCAGAGGTGGTTGTTGTTGTTGTCGTCGTCGTCCTCTTCTGTTCAAAGATCGATTTGATGCAACTCTCCATGATAGTCTGTTCTGTCCAAGTCTCTTCACCCATGCATAACTACACCAACCTACATCCATTTGTACCATTGAGGTGGCACAGTGGTTAGTACACTGGACGCGCATTTGGGAGACCAACAGTTCAAATCCTCATCCGGCCACCCAGATTTAGATTTTCCTCGATTTTCTTAAATCGCCAGGATGGTTCCTTCGAAAAGGGCACAGCCGATTTCCTTCCCTATCATTGAAAGATTCCAAGTTTGTGCTCCATCTCTCATAATGACCTTGATGTTGACAGGACATGAAACCCTACTCTTCGTTCTTTTCGTTTGAACCTGCTTGCTGCATTCATGCTGCGCTCTCCCTCTAAAATTTTTAACCCTCGCACTTCCCTCTGTTACCAAACTGACAATTACTTGATGCCTCAGGACATATCCCATCAGCCTACCATTTTTAGTTGGGTCAAAAATATGAGGTAAGACTGGAAAGTAATGCACAACAATTTTATCACCAAAAAGTTTAGTAGATAACAACAACAACAAAAATCATTAATGAATTAACATTTTTATCTACTTTTCTACCTATGTTCTCAACACATTTCTCCTATCATGGTACCAGTTTCGATATCACCTGTTCATAGAAGTCCATTTGGTTGGGGTTCAGCCATCTGCGGACTGCTGATTTCGCTACTGCATGTGTCACAAAACATTGGCCGGCCATGAATTTCTTCAAGACATCAGACAAATGAAAGTCCGATGGTGCAAGGTCCTTTCAGAAAGTCATGCCCTTCTATGGCATAACTTGTTAAGTGGTCCAAGCTTGTCATATTTGTTGGCCCTTGTGGTTGTCTGTCAGTTTCTTAGGTATCCAACAAGCACTAACTTTACAAAATTTCAGCATGTCGTAAACAATACCATGCATCACACCATAGGAAATGTTGAACTGCTGTTCTGAGGCTTGCAGTTGCACATGCCACTCATTCAAAATTGCTGTCTCAATGGCTATGAAATCAATGGGGTTGCAGCTGCTAGTGGCCACCCAGAGCCTACCAAATCACTAAGGTTCACACAGCCCTCTCGGAAGAATGCATATCATCTGGAGATATTGCTATTGTCCATACAGTCGTTCCCATACACTTTGTGCACGTCCCTGTCAATTTCACTCAGTTTATGCCCTTTGGCCCACAAATATCGAACTAAGCCTTACTGCCCTTCATAAGTCGATGATAGTTTCGCTGTTCACACATCTCTCGGAAGAGCTGCACATGAAACCAAAACATCTTCTGTAGCACAGACTTCAGATTCTATTGTCATGAAACTTCAACATTCCAGCTGCAATGCCAAGGGAGAAAAAAATTATTGCATGTTACTTTACCATCCTCCCTGCTAGTATAGTGTTAAGTACTGAGACAGTTCACTCCGAAGAAGACTTGAGGACAGAATGAGAAATAGACAGAAATAGAAAAAGTGAAATGAAAAGTTAAAAAGTGGTACGATTAGAAACTGGGGGGAAAAAAAGGTTGATGGGCAGGGTTTCAGGGGCAGGCTATAGATGAAAAGTAATGAAGGATGTAACTGAGGAAATTAATACATAAAATGTATAATAAAAAAATTAGATGAGGAATTGTACACAAACAGAGATAGGAGGTTGGCGAGATACTAGAATATATTGAAGAGAAGTTACCATTTCCAGAGTTTAGGGTAACTAATGTCGGGTGGGAAGATCTAAATAGCCATGTCGTGTAGGAGGCACTTGGGTTCCTTGAATGATGCTGCAAAGCATCCACATCAACTGCTACTAGGTGTTCCCAAGACGTACAGTTCTACGTCTATGCATGCGTTTTCATTGTGCTCACTCAGATATAACATGCTGTATAATGAACACGTATAAATTGACAAACAACTTGTGTGCTTTTACATGCTCCATAACATACTTTTTAAACTTTATACCATTTCCAGAACATTATCCTCGCCCCAAAGTTTCTACCCATTGCATTATTTTCAGTTTAAAACCTGCTCTATCCATTCACCCACTACACTTACTCTAGCCCACCACTGTAAATATCCTACAACGTAAAAGGCAGATCAATGTGTGAAACCACACATTCTAGGGGAAGAAATGTATCTAAGGTTTTAACAACCTCCATGCTATTGAAAATGTGAGGTAGTTTTGTGGTATGCTAAAATGTGAAAAAGAATTCTTTAAAATTTTAATACAGAATTTGTGAACTAATTATATCGCCACAACAATGAATGGAAAATTACTTTCTTCTTTTATATTTCAGCCACAGCAGACTAAGTAACGGGAATCTGTGTCTGACATCCAAAGAAACAACATATCTGGATAAATATACTTTCTCCAATGCAATGGCTTTGTCTGTAAAATTAGGGATATGGGAAGCTTCACTGTCCCGTTATGTAGACACAATTGAATTTGTAACTGAGGTAAGAGTATTTTGATCACATCCCCTCCCTCTCTGTTTTCTTATTTTACTTTCCTCATTACTAATGTTCTTAGTGTGTTTTCCTTTCTTATGAAATTAAGATTTATGTATTACAAATGCATGATAACTTTGAAATAATTTGTCATGAAAAAACGAATGAATTGGAATGAGAGTAGTACAGATTGTGATGGTATCCCTAAACCTTCTTAGCAACAAATGATACTTGCAACTATAAGTTATAAACAAAGATGTTAAATGTGAAAATATAAATATTGTGTGGAGGTATTATTTTTATTTTCCATGTTGTGAGTTATATCAAGGGACAATACATGTCTTCAACGTGGAACGATGACTGCAATGACTTTGTGAGAGGAAATACATGGTTGTATGCTGAAATAAATATGACACAGATTGTCAGCCTGTCTTTGAGATGCACAGTTTTGGAACAGTTTTGATACGATACTACAGTGTTGTTAAATAACAAGATATCACAGATATGTGCTTGAACTGATTTAATTTCTTATGGAAACCAGTAATTCTGCATATGTTTAAATGCAGTGGTTGCTCAAAAGAGTTCAGAATCTGCTGCTGTTCGTAATAAATATAAGTGATATGTGGTAATATTTAATGTTAGTAACTCTGAAAAATTGCTTTCATGCACTATCATTGCATTAAGAGATATTGCCATTCAGGAGAATTGTTGAAAATTCGAGAATATTGCAAAAAAGGTGTAAGACTCAATATCAGTCAGCTGATCCCATATTCAATAGGAGGCCTAAACTCTCTGATCAAACTTTATTGTTCATACAGTTATATCCCATTTGAAATCGCACATTTCTCTCATTTGACCCATACTGACAAAAACTCATCATGATACTTACACATTACATCTACACTCATATACCCTCAGATACATTGCCTGACGTCACACAGATTGTGTTCAATGGCAGTTCAAAGACTTTTTTCCATGTAGTGTGCAAAAGCAGATTGTCTACTTAAATAGCACCCATCAGAACAGCACCAACATGAGATTTCACATCCATTCCCAGGTAGCTGCCCAGCTTCACAGCATAGTTAACCAAAGGCCAGTCATGGCACCACACTGAGATGGGCATTATTCAATAAATTTCCATCTAGATAATTATTTGAATAAATAGATCATGAAAAAAAGTACTCATGAATAAGCTATTTGTTGCTATTTTTTATTCGTAACTTAATAAGCAAATGTAAAATGTCACCATATTTTATTTGTTTACTTCTTGTATAGTATTCTGTAACTAGTGTTTGCTCCCTTGGATCAGTTCAGTTTCCATTTGATAAATATATTATTAAGGTTTTTTCTAGTAATGTGTCTTGGTGGCTCAATGGGTTACATTCCAGACCACAAAGCTAATGGTCTGGGTTTCTATGCCCGTTTAGTCCTATGATTTTTTCTGATCCTTATTGTTTCTTTCATTTCTAACAGTGAGAAAAATGCTAAGTCTCTGTGGTGTGTTTCAAGTACATATTGGGCTGTAGGTCCCCCTGTAACTGCCCAAAATCGATTCAGAGGTGGGAGGAATGCAAGGGCACACCACTGTGCTTAGTAAAGCACTGCAGTGTTAAAATCAAACCTCGAGTTGAGCACAGCTTAACTTGCTTCTTTACAATGTAATAAATGCAGCATAAAAATGCTTCGTAGGCAGGCAGCCTTAGCACTTACATTACCAATGCAGCACAATTTGACTGATTTTGCACTTGTCAGTACTTCCTCCTTCGCCCTGCCTAAATGCGGAAGTATTTTCCATAAGTAATAAAAAATGAGAATGTAGCCAATTAATCTGCACCACCTTCCTCCATTGCACCAGGATTGCTATCAGATATGGGCATCTCATTGATATTACACACTCCGTTTGTGTTTGTAGTGTTGTAATATGAGTGAACGAAGTAAGAAATCAGTGGTTGCTAATGGCTAATTTAGTATCCCTGCCTCCAAGGAGTATCAGTAATGATTCAGAGATGCTACATCTCCCTATTACAGCCACTGCCTCCAGCCACAAGATGTGGAACATACCTGGACTGTGCCTCTTGCATTGATATAGGTCACCTGGTTGGCCAGTAATTGTTCAGTGCCCAGTATGTCATTATATTGATACGCCTACAGTGACTATGATTTTATTCTGGACTCTCTGGTTTTTGCTATTTGGATATATTCAGTGTGCAGCTTATGATGACTCTTGCTCTGATAACAGTTTACACTTTCCTGTCAGAAGTGAACAGAAAAGTGGCGACGAGGATTACCGTATGCAGTTTGTGACTCATTTGCATCCAGAGCTGGTATTATTGACTTGAAGTTTCTTAAACTTTGGTAACGACAGCTGTCACTGCACCTACATCAACAGCGCCAAGAACAACAAGGTGCTATCCTACAGCCCGTGCCCAACAACAGTAACAGCGTCGAATGGTGATCATGGCTGTGACCCCATTGCCGTTCACCTACCTTGATGAGGGAGCTATACTGTTGATTGAACTGCACTCTCTTGCTTATAGCATTTCTGGGAAGCATCAAAGTTTTTTACTCTTGTTTTCTAACAGTGGTGAAAAAACTGCTGCAACTCTCCAACTATAATGATTTGTCTTTAAATGGACAATGTGTGCTGTGGTCATCAGTGTGACCTTGCCAGCTAGGCTACTATTTAATCAGTTTCATAAACAACGTGGAAAGCCTTAGGCAGCATGGGCTACTGACTTGCAGGGTCTCACAAGCGACAGTAGTATCAGTTGTCAAAATTGTTAACTTTTTGAATTATTGATTCATAATGTGACTGTGCACCTATCACCCCTCCCCCTTTCCCCCACTCCAGGGAAGTCACAGCTAAGGCATTAGCCACATCTGATCCTAATCTTAGTGCAAGTCTTAAATCTTTTGTCAACTTGCTTCTCAAGCTCAGCTTACTTTCACTAATGAAATTGAAGTGTCAAAAGTTGGTAGTCACTGTCACGAGCAGCAGTCAGCTGATGATTCCAATTTATCAACTTCTCTTTATGCCCTTAATTCTCACCTGGATTCACAATCATCCTGATTGATAGCATCGCATGAGGGACTTACATACATCAATCTTAACGGGCCCTCTTCAGTATCGAGAAAACCCCTTTATTAATAATAAATGGATGGGTCGAAAATGCCTTCCACACTTGATTCTAAAGTAATCATCATGCAAGCCAGTGATGCTCCAGCCACACCCTGACTGCGGCAAATGGCATTCAAGAAACTGTTACTCACATACACCACACACTGTTGGCGTGTGGCAAACTTGAGCACTTGGCAGACGTGTGTCAATAAGCTGCTTGTCAACATCCCATAGCATCACAGCCCAATAACAGTACACCACACCATGTAACTATGGCAGACGAAAAGTTAATTCCAGCAGTGCCATAGAGGCTGACATTGGCTCTTACTATTTCTGGCCAGTTTGTGGAGTTTCAGCTGGGCACTGAAGATGCCATGTCATTAAACAGTGAGACATATTAGTGGCTGAGCTCACATTCTCTGCAAAGGGCTCAGTGATGGGTAATTTTTTTACTCCAAAAAGACAATTTCTCTCCTCAGAGAATTGTCACTTACAGCTTAGTACAAAAACACAAAGTGTGTACTAACATTCTTAGTAGTGAAATCGTCTAATGCTCTTACATCTATGCTATTACAAGATACAGTTTTGTAATTGTGGACCAAGTAAATTTAGTGTCAAAAACAGTGCCATTTTCTGACCTTGATTCTCTTTGCAATATACACAAAGAGATTTTCAAACCGTGGCTAGATTGCACAAAAATGCTACTTCTCATCTCTCTATGAAGCTACCAGCAGTACCAAAATTTTGTAGTGCTTGTCCGCTACCATTTACTTTTATAGGTGTTGTACTGGCCGAGCTTAGATGACTTCAGCTTCTTCCATTATAATCATTTACCATTTGCAGTTGCTAGTGCCCCTGCCATATTTTTAAAAAATACTTAAAGCAATTGATCCAGGGTATTCCACACTGTGTTAACTATTTAGACAATATCACCATAAAAGGAGTGATGACACAAATCGCCGCAGAAACCATATCTCTCTTTCCAAGTGGTTGTTGTAAAATGGCTTATATTGTCAGGTAGACAAGTTCGGCTTTTTCACCCCAGCATTAAATATCTGTCCAGTCGAAATAGAGCATTGGCATAGGCATTGAACCCTGCTAGATTTTCCGCGCCCCATGCAGTGTGCCCAGATGAAGTGTGGGACTATCTGTACACAGGGTGCCTGATCTGAGGGAGAACACATTTGGCCTTCACCCCAGGTAGACCCAAGGGGTCATTCTGGGTCAGAGGAGGCATCAGCTGTTTGACACTTTGGCTGGTCATGAGCTCAAGACCTGTTGTCAAAACCAGCTCCACCTGCGGCTGCATTTTCAATCAGCAGCCCTCCAGTCATCTACACCTCAGGACCTGACAACGTGGCAACCATCCACCATGCCTCCAATTGTAACCCCACACTGCCCACTCCCAGGTACAACCTCTGCCCCTTTATCCCACTCAGAAGTGTGTAGACAGGGGGCCACTGTATGGAAGCCGTGGATACAGAGCCACTCCAACTACCCAAGTCTCTTTTAGCCCCTGTTGCGCTGGCATAGCATTCTGTCTTCAACCCATTCCCAACTCCATCACCCCCACAGTTCCAAGCAAGGCCATCTGAGTTGGCGAGTACAGTTAAGGCCATGCCGCTTAATTACTGGGTGGGGATCTCAGCCAAGCTTCACACCCTTTCACACCAGCAACAGCACAAACCTAGCCATTATCAGCCATACATGCTGATTTCAATTAGGAGGGATTTAGTATCCTTTTCTGCATTGGGTATCAATAATGACTCAGAGAAGCTGCAGCTCATTATCCAGTACTGCTGCTGCCTCTGCCTACAAGAGGCAGGAAAGGCCACTCACATGGATATAGACTTGCCTGTAATCACTTGTTCTGTGTTGTATGAGCGAGACTGCTTTTGTTCAAGACTAGTGTTTTCACTGTTGCCATATTTTAAGTGCACAGGTTATTGTGACTTTTACTCTATTTACGGTTTACTATTTCTTGACAACTGTCTGGGACAGCATAATTAAACAGTCAGTCAATAGAAAGATATCAGAAAACCTAATAAATGGGGACAGAGGTTTCAATTTGAACAAGACTTGGGGACCGGCACTCAATTTATGAAGATCTTGCCAGCCATTACATCCACAAGAGCTGGAAAATGCTGAGAGGATTTGCTTTTCAGGGAATATCAGTGCGAGCTCTGCAAAGCAAAAGAGCGTCAAAGGTTGTAGTGGGCACTGGGAAATTGAACTCTGCTATAAATAGCAGAGTGAGCCCAACAGACTGGTTGGAGTCCAGGCATTGAGTTCACATAACAGCAACAGCAACAGCTGCAGCACCTAATGAAGATGGATGGGTTGGTCGTCAGAACATTATGCATACGCTGAAAACAACTTAGTAGACCACCCGGAAGCAGGCCATGTACTTTTTTCTTCATTCTGTACCAACTGTAACTGTTGCACCAATGTCTTATCCACGATTTAGAAACAAATAGTCCATATGTATTGCTGTCCAGAACCAGTGGAGATTTGCAACAATCTATGGACATATACACTGAAGAGCGAAAGAAACTGGTACTCCTGTCTAATATTGTGTAGGGCTCCCACGAGCATGCAGAAGTGCCACAACACAGCATGGCATGGCCTCGACTAAAGTCTGAAGTAGTGCTGGAGGGTATTGACACCATGAATCCTGCAGGACTGTGCATAAACCTGTGAGACCATGAGGGGGTGGAGATCTCTTCTGAACAGCACGTTGCAAGGCATCACAGGTGTGGTCAATAATGGCCATGACTGGGGTGTTTGGTGACCAGCGGAAGTGTTTAAACTCAGAAGAGTGTTCCTGGAGCCACTCTGCAGCAATCTGAACGTGTGTGGTGTCGCATTGTTCTGCTGGAATTGCCCACGTCCATCGGAATGCGCAATGGACATGAATGGATGCAGGTGATCAGACAGGATGCTTACGTACTTGTCATCTGTCAGAGTCGTATCTAGATGTATCAGGGTTCCCATATCATTCCAATTGCACATGTCCCACACCATTACAGAGCCCCCATCAGCTGCTGACATGCTGGGACCATGGATTCATCAGGTTGTCTCCATACCCATACGCATCCATCCACTTGATACAATTTGAAACGAGACTCGTGCGACCAGGCAGCATGTTTCCAATTGTCAACAGTCCAATGTTGGTATAAACAGGCCCAGGCAAGGCGTAAAACTTTGTGTTGTGCAGTAATCAAGGGTACATGAGTGGGCCTTTGGCTCCAAAAGCCCGTATCAGTGGTTTTTTTGTGAGTGGTTCACACATTGATACTGATTGATGCCTCAGCATTGAAATCTGCAGCAATTTGCGGAAAGGGTTGCACCTCTGTAATGTTGAATGATTCTCTTCAGTCGTCGTTGGTCCCGTTCTTACAGGATCTTTTCTTGCTGCAGCGATGTCAGAGATTTGATATTTTGTCAGATTCCAGTACACTCATGAAATGGTCGTATGGGAAAATCCTGACTTCATCCCTACCTTGGAGATGCTGTATCCCATCGCCTGTGCACCAGCTGTACCACCACATTCAAACTCACTTAAATCTTGGTAACCTGCTGTCGTAGCAGCAATAACTGATGTATCAACTGCACCAGACGCTTGTTGTCTTATATGGGTGTTGCTGACCGCTGTGCCGTATTCTTTCTGTTTACATATCTCTGTATTTGAATACGCGTTCCTATACCAGTTTCTTTGGCACTTCCATGTAATAATCAAAGAAATGTCAAAGAATTCAGTTGATGAGTTCCAGAAGTTGTTACGTCGTAAAAAGAAAACTTATTTTGATTGTAATTTTGAAAGTTAAGGAAAAATGAAATTGCAAAGAAATTACTGCCAAAAACGAGCAGAGTTGTTGATTTTTCAAGTTTTGCTGAAGAATATTGTTATTTGAAATTGTAATAAAGACAATTTCATGAAGTATAACACACAGCTAACCTCTTTTCATGAATAGAACATATTTTCTTTAGTGTAGTTCAATGACAGTTCTTCAAAAAGTAAGTTAACTTAATGATGAGCTGTTTCGGAATTTTTCTGAAATGTGAAAGAAGCAAAAAGTTCATTTGTTAAAATAAGTGGCACAGAACTGGAGCAGTAAAGTCACTGGATTTCAGAGTTATCTGTTATTCATAATGCTTTTTATTCACAGATGATGAATTAATGTTTTATTTGTGAATAATGAGTAATAATTTTTATCTGTATTTATTATTCAAATAAATTTGTCCACCTCTTGTGTCACAGGACCACAAAAGCCAGGGTGCATAGTGGCTACTCTGTATTCCAAGTGATCACTAATATTATAGCTTGTGTTTTTAGCCAGGTTGTTTCTTCCCCCCACCCCCCGCCACATATCAGCATGTGATAATGTTTCCTGTTTCTGCAATCCCTGCTTCCTGCACATTTTTCATTTATTTTCTATTATCTGGCTAAGGCTGGTTCTTTGTTTCAAAAGACCTGTGACCTGGTATCCTGAACTGCATTTTTCTTGTAGCTGCTGGCCTCCCTCCCACAAGTGCTATTGTGCTGAAGTATTTTTCCATACTACGATTGCATGTGAAGATCAATAACAAATTTTTAATCTTTATTCGTATAAGCTATATAATTGTCACTTTAGTGTTACACTTTTGTCTATCTCAAACTTGTTTCAAAGGTTGTCTCCTAGTTTTAAAAGGCTTGTTCATTGTTTACCAGCAGGTTATCTACTTTACCATGTGCCATGTTTTTGTAGGACATGAAACAAGGCAGAAAAATACGAATGTCACGGAAGGAAGTTCTGAGAAAGACAGGAGAGCTTTTTGCACTTCGCCATCTCATTAACCTGAGCTCTGATTTACTTGACACTCCTGACTTTTATTGGGACCGCGAAACACAGGAGGCACTCTACCAGCAGATGTGTTCATATTTCAGTATCAGCAGGCGAACCAGGGTAAGGTCAAAAGAGGATACCTGTTAATTTTTGTACTGGAGGAAGTATTCATTGTTACACAGTTTTTATTTTAAAGTTTCATTTGATGATGTTTGAAAGAAGTTAAGAGCTAATCATTGCCTATGACTGTAAGGACCTGAAAGTGCAGCATATATTTGTGGTAAAATTAGCATTTGTTTTTGACATAATAAGCATCTATTTTGGTGGAGCACAATTTTATGATTAAACATATAAATTTTATAGTTTGTCTCAGTATATGCCTTAAGATGAAACTGGTCAAAAAAAAGGAAAAGAAAAGATAAAAAAAGCAGTTATTGTAAATAAAATAATAATAATAACAATAATAAAAGAGAATAAATAGTTTGTGTTTTCCATAAGAGCTTCTGGACTGGAATATTTGCAAATAATAATAATAATAATACTAAAAGAGAACAAATAGTTTGTGTTCTCCATAATAAGAGTTTTTTGAGTAGAATATTTGCGCCTGCTAAAACTGCAACAGTTTTCTTAAGTGTTATTTAGTTCTTATCTTTAAGCTTTCAGCAAGTGGCTGTTTCTGTTGAGAAGCAGCAGCATATTATCACTGGTGAACAGAATGGTAATCTGATTTGAGATGTTTCTCAACATCACTTTTCTTTTCCCACTTATTTGATAATTACAAAACCTGTAGAATACCAGTTTTGAATGTGTAGCATATAAGCGATGATAAGCATCTTGCAGAGTCCTTTCATCAGCCATGCGACCCATACTTGACAATGCTACAGGTAGAACTGACATTTTAGTTACTGTGGAAGTAGAACCAAAGGTAACTCTACTCTCACATTATAGGAAGACACTCTCTGTGTTCACTATAGGGTGGCCATTGCAACATAGGAGGCAGCCATAAGTCTAAACAGATGGAAACTTCATATTCCCAATAGGTGAGAGGCAGTGAGAGAACAAACAGGTCAGCCAGCCTGCACCCACATTCTGTGTTTCAACGAAAACAGAATTGACACACAGGTTGCCGATCCCTTTTGGTGTCATGAGATTCATACCTGAATCCCGTGATAGACAGGGATTAGGGTCTCTTTGTTCATGGTGTGCTTCAAAGTGTTCAGGTAATGACTACCACGGAATAGCTTGCTAAAGCTGGCAGCAACATCATAAACGATGTAGTTCAGACCCTACCTCTACTGGTATTTATACAACCATAATACAGAACACCCTGCACTTAAAACTGCCACATTACGATGTCGTCAATTTCACATAATACCACCTTCAGCAGGCAGACAAATGTACGTTTCTTTGTTCTAAAATGTTAAGTCCCACAGCCGAGTTCTACATTGCCATGCATGGCATGTATCTTATAGAGACAATTTAGCCACCCACTGTTTGACATGGGACCAGAGTGTAACTTACGAGTGCACTGAAATGTCATTGCATTTGTGCTTAGATGCATTTTCTTGACATTCAATAATGCTATTTTAGTCCGGCTCAGATAAATTAGATCCTCAGGATGCAATTTGCTATGAAATTTGGGACAGAAAGTTGGCTGAAACCAGACGTAAACAGTAATGAAATCCTAAACTCAGATTGGAATGTATACCGCAGACACAGGCTGGACAGTGAAGGGGGAGGCGTGTTTATAGCGATAAGAAATGCAATAGTATCGAAGAAAATTGACGGAGATCCGAAATGTGAAATGATTTGGGTGAAGGTCACAGTTAAAGCAGGCTCAGACATGGTAATTCGATGTCTCTATAGGCCCCCAGGCTCAGCAGCTGTTGTGGCTGAGCACCTGAAGGATAATTTGGAAAATATTTCGCGTAGATTTCCCCACCATGTTATAGTTCTGGGTGGAGATTTTAATTTGCCGGATATAGACTGGGAGACTCAAACGTTCACAACGGGTGGCGGGGACAAAGAATCCAGTGAAATTTTTTTAAGTGCTTTATCTGATAACTACCTTGAGCAGTTAAACAGAGATCCGACTCGTGGCGATAACATATTAGACCTTCTGGTGACAAACAGACCCGAACTATTTGAAACAGTTAACGCAGAACAGGGAATCAGCGATCATAAAGCGGTTACGGCATCGATGATTTCAGCTGTAAATAGAAATATTAAAAAAGGTAGGAAGATTTTTCTGATTAGCAAAAGTGACAAAAAGCAGATTACAGAGTACCTGACGGCTCAACACAAAAGTTTTGTCTCAAGTACAGATGTGTTGAGGATCAGTGGACAATGTTCAAAACCATCGTACAATATGCGTTAGATGAGTATGTGCCAAGCAAGATCGTAAGAGATGGAAAAGAGCCACCGTGGTACAACCACTGAGTTAGAAAACTGCTGCGGAAGCAAAGGGAACTTCACAGCAAACATAAACATAGCCAAAGCCTTGCAGACAAACAAAAATTACGTGAAGCGAAATGTACTGTGAGGAGGGCTATGCGAGAGGCGTTCAATGAATACGAAAGTAATGTTCTATGTACTGACTTGGCAGAAAATCCTAAGAAATTTTGGTCTTATGTCAAAGCGGTAGGTGGATCAAAACAAAATGTCCAGACACTCTGTGACCAAAATGGTTCTGAAACAGAGGATGACAGACTAAAGGCCGAAATACTAAATGTCTTTTTCCAAAGCTTTTTCACAGAGGAAGACTGCACTGTAGTTCCTTCTCTAGATTGTCGCACATATGACAAAATGGTAGATATCGAAATAGACGACAGAGGGATAGACAAACAATTAAAATCGCTCAAACGAGGAAAGGCCGCTGGACCTGATTGGATACCAGTTCGATTTTACACAGAGTACGCGAAGGAACTTGCCCCCCTTCTTGCAGCGGTGTACCGTAGGTCTCTAGAAGAGCATAGCGTTCCAAAGGATTGGAAAAGGGCACAGGTCATCCCCATTTTCAAGAAGGGACGTTGAACCGATGTGCCAAACTATAGACCTATATCTCTAATGCCGATCAGTTGTAGAATTTTGGAACACGTATTATGTTCGAGTATAATGACTTTTCTGGAGACTAGAAATCTACTCTGTAGGAATCAGCATGGGTTTCGAAAAAGACGGTTATGTGAAACCCAGCTCGTGCTATTCGTCAACAAGACTCAGAGGGCCATAGACACGGGTTCACAGGTAGATGCTGTGTTTCTTGACTTCCGCAAGGCGTTCGATACAGTTCCCCACAGTCATTTAATGAACAAAGTAAGAGCATATGGACTATCAGACCAATTGTGTGATTGGACTGAGGAGTTCCTAGATAACAGAACGCAGCATGTCATTCTCAATGGAAAGAAGTCTTCCGAAGTAAGAGTGATTTCAGGTGTGCCGCAGGGGAGTGTCATAGGACCGTTGCTATTCACAATATAAATAAATGACCTTGTGGATGACATCAGAAGTTCACTGAGGCTTTTTGCAGATGATGCTGTGGTGTATCGAGAGGTTGTAACAATGGAAAATTATACTGAAATGCAGGAGGATCTGCAGCGAATTGACGCATGGTGCAGCGAATGGCGATTGAATCTCAATGTAAACAAGTGTAATGTGCTGCGAATACATAGAAAGATAGATCCCTTATCATTTAGCTACAAAATAGCAGGTCAGCAACTGGAAGCAGTTAATTCCATAAATTATCTGGGAGCACGCATTAGGAGTGATTTAAAATGGAATGATCGTATAAAGTTGATCGTCGGTAAAGCAGATGCCAGACTGAGATTCATTGGAAGAATCTTAAGGAAATGCAATCCGAAAACAAAGGAAGTAAGTTACAGTACGCTTGTTCGGCCACTGCTTGAATACTGCCCAGCAGTGTGGGATCCATACCAGATAGGGTTGATAGAAGAGATAGAGAAGATCCAACGGAGAGCAGCGCGCTTCGTTACAGGATCATTTAGTAATCGCGAAAGCGTTACGGAGATGGTATATAAACTCCAGTGGAAGACTCTGCAGGAGAGACGCTCAGTAGCTCGGTACGGGCTTTTGTTAAAGTTTCGAGAACATACCTTCACCGAAGTGTCAAGCAGTATGTTGCTTCCTCCTACATATATCTCGCGAAGAGACCATGAGGATAAAATCAGAGAGATTAGAGCCCACACAGAAGCATACCGACAGTTCTTCTTTCCACGAACAATACAAGACTGGAATAGAAGGGAGAACCGATAGAGGTACTCAGGGTACCCTCCGCCACACACCGTCAGGTGGCTTTCGGAGTATGGATGTAGATGTAGATGTAGAAATAACATTGATTATATAAAATGGCATTATAAGGCAGAATTCACATCTGTGTTCATATTTATTGCTAATGCTAATTTTTCAGGTCTGTACATATCAGTTATAGACAGAAAGGCCATTATAGCCTAGTTTCAGGAATTGCAAGAAATTAGCACTTGCATTGAAATGTAGACCTCGATTTTATTTCTTATGTTCAATGGAGAGTTGGCTGTAAGCCATTTCCAGATTTCTGAAGCTGAAAGTGCTTGTGTACCCAATTTAGAATTTTTGTATTGTTGAACATGAATACAGAAAGAAAAGAAAGGATTTAGACACGTAACCTTCCACAGATAAAACAGCATCTAACAGACCACTAACTGTAAAACTTCACTGGCCAGTGGATCATCATTGAGCATTTGAGAAACATTTAACTGCAGACATTGATGCATTCCCTTTGTAATACTGCTAACTGAACTTGAGATCTTAAAGTACAAAATCATACCTGGCTTCTGATATTTAAATTGCTTCATAATTGAACATCCAAATTAAGAAAACAGTGTTCCCCATTAACTATTTTTGTTATTTTCCAGGAGGAATAGTAAATATTTTAGGAGGTGGTAGTGTAGACTAATTTAAATAAAACATTCCCTGTAATATGTTTTCAGTTTTTATTGGTTACATTTCGTATCTTAGTATTCCAATTCCTATGGATTTATTTATCAGTTGTCTGAAAAAAAAGAAAAGAAAAAAAAAGCGGAGTTTTGCGTGAGTTTGCATAATTGAATTAGTTAACTGTGGTTGTGATTGTGATGTGTTGGGCAGTTTTTCTGTATTATTTTAGCGTGCTGCACCTATTTACAAATGCAGAGTATGCTGACATGGTAACAGATTATATGAGATGTACTTTTTGTTCCAACGGATCCATAGAGAGGGGATCCTGATAGGTGTAGAACATGTCAGAAAAGTAAGAACACTTAATAAATATTTAAAAAGAAAAACAAATATGCTAACAAATCTTTGTACACTGTTACTGCTTGTAGAGAATACTGTAGATAATTTTCTAACTGCAGAGTACTCATGTTTGCACTAAACTGTGTGAGCCAAGTGCATTGTCTCACAGTTATATTTCATATGAATGTGCAAATGAACAGACTGTGGATGATGTAAAAGACATTATTCAGTGGGTAGAACATAGTCCTTCAACAAGTACACACAGATTTTCTACCTGTGTTCTACATAAAAGAATATGGAAAACGTTGAATAAGCACTGCCTCTGCCTTATCATTTACACTGGATGCAAGACCTTTGAGGAGAAGATGAAAGCTAGACGACTGGAATTTTGTCGTTGGATAATTGCAATTTGCCAAGTAATTTCCTTAACGCTGATAAATCCACTTTCACTTTTGTTGGTATCAATAACTCTTGTAACTTGCATTGGTTGCCCAATGAAAAGCCATAAGCCTTTGTGGAGACACAGTTCCAAGAATGATTCTCTGTAAAAATGTGGTGTGGTATTATAAACAGCTGGTTGATTGGATCTGTTGTGTTACTGCATAACCTTACAGGGTCCCACTGCATATACTTCCTTGAAAACAAGCTTCCAGCATTGCTGTTAGAGAGTCCTTTGACTGCAAGGACTGTGTATGTTTTTCCAACATGACTGGCACGTGCACACCCTGATCACCAGGTGATAAATCATCTAAAGGTTACATTTTCTGGAAAACGAATCAGCAGAAATGATGTATGTAATATTTATCTTATTGTTTTTCTGAGTTGTATGTATCACCAACTCCCCATCATATGTTCATCGTGTGGCATCTATGAAACCCACATAAAACCTTTTCAGCATTGGGATTATAATTCAGTATATCCCTTACCATTTATATTGCTAAAAATTTGCACAAAGGTTATAATTACATTTTCGGTAACCATTGGATTCATCCAGTGTCATGACTATCATTCATTTGTATGTTAACAAGTGAACAAGAAATCATATTGTATCAAAATTACATTGTAGTCAGAAGTGTAACTATACTTACATAATTTGTTTAGTTATTTATGTATCAATATGTATGATGTTTGTTGGCCATGTCCTATGCACAGTTATAGACATATTTAATTGCCGAGATTGTGATATTATCCTCTCTAACAAATATTTCTTTGTGATCTTACAACATCATCTCAGCCAATTTTCAGCTGTCCTCTGGTACTGAAACTGCCACAGGTGAACGTGTTTCTGTTTCACTCTGTTGCTCTCAATGTACTGGGTTCCTCATCATCTTCACCTCTCTATAGCAATGTATTTGTACCCAGTATTTATCACAGTGGGCCACTACAATACACACTGCTATCCCCACAAACTTTATCTGTAAGTCAGGCAGGCATAAGAGAAATGCCCATTGAGCCCTCATTCGTTCTAATAAAAGGTGGAGGAGGGAGAAAGAGAGCTCTACTGTGGTCACGTGCATTGGTCCTTTATGCAGAGTCAATGGTGCCAAGTGAAAATGTGTGCCAAACTCATACCCAAACCCATGATCTCCTGATTACTAGGCCGTTGTGTTAACCTCTGCGGCACCCAGACACAGTGCTTATCGCAGTTGTGCAGACTGTCTATGTATGCCTCTTGGCCAAACCACATTGCCGCCTAGCACCATCTATGCACAGTCCTTGTCCATGTCCTCCATGCTTGCTAATTTTGGATTCGTGTTAGAGGTCGGACATAAATGTGCATCCACAATGAAGGTTGTGGATTCATTGCCCATTGGAGCCTGTGCTAGTGTATTGAGCTTCTCTTTTAATAATATGTCATCATTTATGAGTAAATAGGTGATGTGTCAGTGCTCTGGGTAGAGATCTGTGGTGCAGATGTCTCTGTGTTGTGTTTCCTGTGTAGTGATTTCTGAAGGTGGGAAAAATCGAGATTTGAGCACTGATTGAGTACTTTGTAGAGAGAAGTTTTAAAGCAAAGAAAATTCATGCCAGTTTTGAGAACACAGGGAAGGACTCTGCTCCTGTATTCAACTGTTGCCCAGTGGACTAATGTGTTTAAATTTGTTTGGGATGATATAGATGATTCTCCACGAAGTGGTCAGCCAAGATGTGTCACTATCCCAGAAATTATTAAAAAAGTGCAGAAAGTGATTATGGGAGATCATAGACTGAAAATGTGAGATCTAGTGCTTCACAGTTGAAAGTCATCCAAAGTATTCCCAGCTTTCAGACTTTTGTCATGTTGTATTGACCATTGGGGTGTATCGTTGCAATGGTACGTGTATCCATGGTTCATATAATATGTGATATGTGTACCAAGTGTTTGTGTATCTCACCCCCCCCTCTCTCTCTCTCTCTCTCTCTCTCTCCCTCTCCCTCCCCCCCCCCCTCTCCCCCTGCGTCCACCTTCTCCTGCTCCCTCTCTGTCTGTCCATCTACACACAAATATTGCATATATCTCCTCCTTCCCCCTCTCCCTGTCCATTTCCTCCACCCTCTCAGTGTCCATTTTCCTCCCATGTCTTTCTGTCTTGTGTCCTCCTCCCCATCTCTCTGTGTGCATCTCGTCTATCTCGATCCATCTCTCCATAGCCATTTCATCCTCACCTCTCTGTCCATTTCTACTTCCCCCTCTGTGTTTATCTCCCATTCTTACCTCTCTGTCTGCCTATCTCCTCCCCGCATTCTCTGCTCACTCGTCCTCCCGCATCACTATCCATCTCCTCCCTCCTCCTCTTTGTCTATTTCCTCTTCTCCCCTTTATGTTAATCCATCTCCCCTTCCCCTTCACTATATTATGCTCCCACTCTCTCTGTCCAATTTCTCTTTCCCCTTCTCTCTGACCTTGTGCTCCTCCCTCTCTTTGCCATTCTTCTCCCCAGCCTCTCATACCAACACTCCCTCCCTCTCCCTATATCTCCATTTCCTACTTGCAGCTCTCTGTCTGGCTATCTGCCTGCTCCTCCCCGTTTCTCAGTCCATCTTGTCCCCACCCTGTTTCACAATCCATCTGCCCCCCTTCCACTCTCCTCAGCCGTGGTCATCCGTATGTGTAGACCCTGTAAGGCATGCCACACTACCTGCACAACTCTCTTGTCATGCAAGGCAACCTACATGTCAGCAATAAACCCTCATTTTTGCCTGTATCACTGATCATATGGGAGCTAGGAGGTTCTAACCCTCATAGTGCTGGTTTTCATGTTGCACACAGTGTGTCCACGAATATGGATGCAGAAAGCACATATCTTGCACTCCCTTCTGACCATCTCAATTTTTCCATGTGTCCACGACCCCTGTCCACCTTTGTCCTGCCTCTTACCCCTCCTCCACTTCCCACCTGTCTCTGACCATGTCGTCCACCGTGTCCTCTCCTTCTCACTGACCAGCTTCACCTCCCACTTTCTCTGACCATGTCCTCCTCCTCCTCTCTATCTCTCCCCTCCACCCTCTCTGTCTGGCCATCAACTCCTCCTGCCACCTCACTGTCATTCCACTCTTGTCTATCCAGCTCTTCCTCCCCCTCTCTCTTTATCCAGTTCCTCTTTACCCTCTTTCTCTGTCCATGTGCTACTCCCACCGTAGTATGTCCATGCCCCTCCCCCCCCCCCCCCGCCAACTCCATGCTCGTTTCTCTGTCCGCCTCACCCCTCCTTTCATTTTCCAGCTCCACCTCCACTATCTCTCCACTCAGCCATGTCCATCCACATGTACACCTCCTGGAATGCATTTCTAGACTACCCACACAACATGCCTGTCATGTAGGGCATCCTAGATATCAGAGGTTACCAACCCTTTTCACAGCCATCTCCATCCTTATGGGAGCTAGGTGGCTCTTAGCCCCACCGTACTTCTTCCCTGATAATAAGTAGGATGCAAACCAAATTTGTTTACTGATTTTGCTGGTGCTATGGTGACGTTTCTATGGTAACACCTCAGTGTTGATGGTGCTATGTTGATGGATATTGGTTTGATTTTGTAGTTGATAGTGCTTCATAGTTGGAAGCTGTCCAAAGCATTCCCAACTGTGAGGACTTCTGTCATGCTGTGTCTACTATTGCGTATCATTGCCATGGTTTATGTATCTTTGGTCCATTTATCTGCACTTACTAAATGAAACTGTAATGAAATGTGCTGCTTCTCTTTGGAACTTGTCTATTTCCTCTATCAATCATATCTAATGTGGATCCCAGACTGATGCGCAGTATTCAAATATTGGTCAAACAAGTGTTTTGTAAGCAACTTCCTTTGTTGATGAACTCCATTTCCTAAAACTGCTTCTAAAGCATCTGTCTGGAATCAGCCTTACTCGTGGTTAATTTCTGTGATCATTCCACTTCAGATCACTCTGTATGCATCTTCGTAAATATTTTATGTTGGTCAGTTGTGTCATCATACAGTTAGGTGTCTTTCTGTTTATGGTTTCACAATGTTACCTTTGCTTATGTTGGCAGTCACTTGCTACTCCCTACACCAAGCATTAGTCCTCTGCAGGTGTTCCTGCATTTCGCTACAATTTGCTAACACTGTGACTTCTCTATATACAACAGCATCATCTGTGAAAAACCTCATGGCAGTGCCAATGTTATCTTGTAGTTAATTTATATAAATTGTGAAAAGTGAAGGCCCTTTAACACTCTCTTGGAGCACACCCGAAGTACCTTTTCATCTGAAGATCTCTCTCCATGTAGAATGGCATATTGTGCTCTGTTTGCTAGAAACTCTGCAGTCTGGTCGAATAACTGGTCTGATATTCCGTACATTCATATTTTGTTCATTAGGTGGCAAAGTGGAACCGTATTCAATGCCTTTCAGAAGGCAAGGAACATGGCATCTACCTGGGCCCCTGTCTCTTCTGCTTTGTGGGGCATTTTGGAATGCAAGGAACACAGTGTCTACCGGGATGCCAGTATATAGTGCTTTGTAGACCTTGTTTATGAGCAGAGCAAGTTGGGTTTAACGCAATCGTTGCTCTCATCCAAGTCCACTCCCTCTCTGTCCATTGCCTCCTCCCCCTCTCACTATCCATCCCTTCTATCGCCCTCCTGCCTCCGGCCATCACCTCCTTCTGCCTCTCTGTCTGTCTCCTCCTCCTCCTCCTCCTCCTCCTCCTTTCTCTATCACCCTCATCTGTCCCCCCCCCCCCTCCCTCTCTCACCCTCTCTCTCTCCCTCCCTCCCATTCTCTGTACATGTAGCCACTGCAAGGCATATCGATACTACCCACACAACATTCCTGCTATGCAAGGCAGCCCACATGTCTGGGACAGAAACACGTTTTTGCCTGTTTCGCAAATTACACACACACACACACACACACACACACACACGCACGCACACACAAATCAATTTTTGACAATGTAATGTAATTGGATAGGTAAAAAAATCTACTCGCCAAGCAGTGGCAGAACACACACATAAAAGGAGGTTATAATTAGAGAAGCTTTTGGAGCCATTGGCTCCTTGTTAAGGCAGAAGGGTTAAAATGGGAAGGAAGAGGGCTGAAGGAAAAGGACAGGAGAGGTCTAGGGAAAGAGGTAGATTTTGGAAAAATTACCCAGAAACATTGAACATGGGAGACCTACCCAGCGGGAATTTTAGAACATGTTTTTTGCTCACTTATCATGTCATTTCTGGAAACCCAGAATCTACTCTGTAGGAATCAACATGGATTCCGGAAACAGCGATCGTTTGAGACCCAACTCACTTTTTTTGTTCGTGAGACCCAGAAAATATTAGATACAGGCTCCCAGGTAGATGCCATTTTCCTTGACTTCTGGAAGGCGTTCGATACAGTTCCTCACTGTCACCTGATAAACAAAATAAGAGCCTACGGAATATCAGACCAGCTGTGTGGCTGGATTGAAGAGTTTTTAGCAAACAAACTACAGCATGTTGTTCTCAATGGAGAGACGACTACAGACGTTAAAGTAACCTTTGACTTGCCACAGGGGAGTGTTATGGGATCATTGCTTTTTCACAATATATATAAATGACCCAGTAGATAGTGTCGGTAGTTCCATGCGTCTTTTCATGGATGATGCTGTAGTATACAGAGAAGTTGCAGCATTAGAAAATTGCAGCAAAATGCAGAAAGATCTGCAGCGGATAGGCACTTGGTGTAGGGATTGTGAATACATAGAAAGGAGGAGCCTTTATTGTATGATTATATGATAGCAGAACAAACACTGGTAGCAGTTACTTCTGTAAAATATGTGGGAGTATGCGTACGGAACGATTTGAGGTGGAATGATCATATAAAATTAATTGTTGGTAAGGCGGGTGCCAGGTTGAGATTCATTGGGAGAGTCCTTAGAAAATGTAATCCATCAACAAAAGAGGTGGCTTACAAAACACTCGTTCGACCTATACTTGAGTATTGCTCATCAGTGTGGTATCCGTACCAGGTCGGGTTGACAGAGGAGATAGAGAAGATCCAAAGAAGAGCGGCGCGTTTCGTCACAGGGTTATTTGGTAAGCGTAATAGTGTTACGGAAATGTTTAGCAAACTCAGGTGGCAGACTCTGCAACAGAGGCACTCTGCATCGCGGTGTAGCTTGCTGTCCAAGTTTCAAGAGGGTGCATTTCTGGATGAGGTATAGAATATATTGCTTCCCCCTACTTATACCTCCCGAAGAGATCACGAATGTAAAATTAGAGAGATTCGAGGACGCACGGAGGCTTTCCGGCAGTCGTTCTTCCTGTGAACCATATGCGACTGGAACAGGAAAGGGAGGTAATGCTACATAAAGTGCCCTCCGCCACACACCATTGAGTGGCTTGCAGAGTACAAATGTAGATGTAGATGAGAAGGAAAGGTAGATGTATAGAACAGGCTCATAAAACTGTGAATCTCTACTTCTCACAAATGGTAGAGAATTGCATCATGATAGAGTGGTATGGAAGAGGGGAATTGTCCTATGCAAACAGGGAACCAACAAACAATGGAAGAGACAGACACAACCACAATGCTCCCCACAGTGCCCAATAAGCTAGGAAACATGCTTACGAATCAGGGAGCAATGAAGTGCATTGTGGAATGTGACAAACAAGAAGTGACATTATTGTAAAAGTAGTATGCATAGTTAAATTTGGTAGTAAGTGTAGTTTTTTATTTATAGTAGAAATAGTTCTCTGATTATTATTATTATTATTATTATTATTATTATTATTATTATTTATAGTAGAAACAGCTGTGGTGATGGGAGGTAGTATTGTGTAGGAGATAATAATGTATACTGCATAATTTATGTAAGAATCAATAGGTTCTGTGTTTAAATTATTGGTAACAGGCTATAATGGAGTAAATAAATAAAACAGACAGTAGTATCTATTATATCAGTCATGTGGAAAATATGTTTCTGGTATCAGTCATCCATTTTATTTGCAACATGAAATAACTGTATGAAAAATCTTTTCAGATTACAAATTTGCTTATTTAACTTATAAGCCACAAAGAGATGAATTCATTGAACACAGCTTTGATTACCTTTATTTCTCACCAGTTTTATTTTGGGGAAAAAACACTCGTAGGTATTTGATTCCAATCATCCTGTGCTTGTGTTATTTGAATTGGTAAATTTTAAACACGTCAAAAAATGAGGGAAGATCTGTTGTAGTTGATAAACTCCCATGATCAGAAATTTATTTTCTTACAATACATTTTTCTTAAGATGAGAATCCACTTACTGATAAGAATTCTGAAGGTCAGTGAAGGTAGTGGGGGCTGTTTGTAAGGAAAAGGCACTGTGTTAGTACAAGTTTTCTAGGCCTGACAGTGTAATGTATACTGACTCAGAGCTTAAGTGTTTTCTGTTCTTGCAATAATCAAGCATTTTACTTCTTTATGTACAGTGTATGTGATATTTCTTTTAGTTTATTTATGGTACAAAATTTATCACTGTTGCGGCAGAGGTCCTGCTATTTTACGTATGGATGAAAACTTTTGTGTTTTTTTTTATAGGTTATGAATGAAAAGCTGAATCATTGTTTTGAGCTGGTTGAACTACTGTCTTCCCATCTGAATGACCAGCACCACACTCGCCTCGAATGGATGATAATAGCTTTAATCATGATTGAAGTAATTTTTGAGATTTTACATTATATTGAGAAGTTATCTTAGTTTCTTCTTCTTTTTAAAACTTGTACAGAATTTTCTGAAACAAAAACTGTAAACTCTGAATAATGTCTATCCTCGAGAGGACTACCGAAGAAATTATGCTTCTGTCAAATAACTGACATTTTACATTTTTTTAATGATACGCTTATAGAAATGCATTTTGTGTTAACCTTATTTGTTTCTTATAATAGAAACACATAAAATAGATGGATGGATATAAGTGTTCTGTGCTGTTTAAATGTGTGGCGTTGAAGTGGTGTATTATGACAATGTGCCAAAATATATTTGCTTTGGAGAAACAAAAACACCATTCAGTTTTCTGTTTTTGTATAATATCCTCTGTATTCACTCCTTCAGTGATATTAAACAGACTAAAATACTCATTGCACACAAAATGTCAGATATAGATAGGTCTTAAGTTGGACAACCTCATATACACAGTCTGATCAAAAGTATACAGACACTTATTGGCAGGCATTAATATGAGAGAAAGCAGATGGCAGTTATAAGAGTCGAGGGGTATGAAAGGGAAGCAGTGGTTGGGAAGGGAGTTAGACAGGGTTGTAGCCTACCCCCAATGTTATTCAATCTGTATATTGAGCTAGCAATAAAGGAAACAAAAGAAAAGTTCGGAGTAGGTATTAAAATCCATGAAGAAGAAATAAAAACTTTGAGGTTTGCCGATGACATTGTAATTCTGTCAGACAGAGCAAAGGACTTGGAAGAGCAGCTGAACGGAATGGACAGTGTCTTGAAAGGAGGATATAAGATGAACATCAACAAAAGCAAAACAAGGATAATGGAATGTAGTCGAATTAACTTGGGTGATGCTGAGGGAATTAGATTAGGAAATGAGACACTTAAAGTAGTAAAGGAGTTTTGCTATTTGGGGAACAAAATAATTGATGATGGTCGAAGTAGAGAGGATATAAAATGTAGAATGGTAATGGCAAGGAAAGCGTTTCTGAAGAAGAAAAATTTGTTAACATTGAGTATAGATTTAAATGTCAGGAAGTCGTTTCTGAAAGTATTGGTATGGAGTGTAGCCATGTATGGAAGTGAAATGTGGATGATAAGTAGTTTAGTCAGGAAGAGAATAGAAGCTTTTGAAATGTGGTGCTACAGAAGAATGCTGAAGATTAGATGGGTAGATCACATAACTAATGAGGAGGTATTGAATAGAATTGGGGAGAAGAGGAGCTTGTGACACAACTTGACTAGAAGAAGGGATTGGTTGGTAGGACATGTTCTGAGACATCGAGGGATCACCAGTTTAGTATTGGAGGGCAGTGTGGAGGGTAAAAATCATAGAGGGAGACCAAGAGATGAATACACGAAGCAGATTCAGAAGGATGTAGGCTGCAGTAGGTACTGGGAGATGAAGTAGCTTGCACAGGATAGAGTAGCATGGAGAGCTGCATCAAACCAGTCTCAGGACTGAAGACCACAACAACAACAACATGTCCACCCTTCACATTTATGATGACTTTCAGTGATGCATGTTAATGTCTGTGGAGGAATGGTAGCCCATTATTCCTCAAAAGCCAAAACCAGAGAAGATAGTGCAAGGTTGCCACAGATTCTGGAAATCAGAGAATATCAGGGAATTTCAAACACGTCAGGGAAATCAGGAAAACATCAGGGAAATTTGGAAAAAAACACTGGAAAAATCTCATTTTTGTCTCAGTAGATGAAATGCATTGTTTACTGAGTTGTCATGCATCGTCACTGGTTGGGTGCAGCTGAGTATGCGCCCTGTTTCCCTACTCCATCATTTCTACTGCTTCTTTCCTTCCTACTAATCCCCTCAGCTTGCAGTCAGTCCTGCCACCATTTCTTGCTGCTAGCCTAGCAACAGCCGATGAGAGGCAGGGAGACACGAGGAGTCGTTTGTTTTGGTCTGATTCTCAGAGACTGTAGACGCAGGAGCCAGAGTTGCATGTGAGTGATTGTGCAGTTGTGTGTGTGCTCTTGTTTTCTGACAAAAGCTATGGCTGGAAATTTAGTTGTGAGAATGTGATCATGTATTCTACATGCCTGTCTGCGGCTTAGCAGTCATCTTGATGGTGAGTTGGTACCTATCTTCATTATTATTGTTTCTGACAGTATTTGAACAAGTTATCTGTTGCATGGATTGATCACCGTGGTCTCATTTCAACAACATGCTGTCTGTGGCTCGTGAATTGGTGGCCACACAAGTGGGTTTCTTCAATGGGCCACAACCGGAGGCCATTTCTGGGGGTGTCTGTAATTGATCAGGCTTGCTGATCTGAAGCCATTCTATTCCCACCAATGTGCAGGCCCTGCCCATCGGATCTAGTCTCACCGATCCGTGCATAGGTCGGGTCTGTTTGTGCGTGGCGTAATGCAGCAGATTTTCACGGTTTATCCATGGACTCAGGACTGTGGTGCTCCTCAGTAGGCCAGAGGCCATGGACAATGGATTTCAGGAATTGTGACTGTCTCACCGCAAGTAAGTGTTGCATTTTATAGACATTTTATTTGTTGTAGTACATTTTCGCACTTCATATATTAGAAAGTATGGATGGTAAGAAGAAGAAAATTGTATCAGTCTCTGGTAGTTTGTATATCATGTACTCATATATTTCTTGAAAAAAAAAATCACACACTACCTGTAAGATAATAGATATAACACATTGGGTAATAACTGACAATAATGAACATAGTAGAACTGTATCTTTATTGGTGGTCACCTACAGTGTTGGTTTACACAATTCTTCCCCACCTTATAAGCTACTTTCAAGAGGCTTACTTTTTCTGAGGTTATTTCTGAAAACAGTGAAGGTATTTTAAATGTGTGTTGCAACTCCAAAGAAACACACATTTTTTGTCACAAAATGTGTTTCATTTTATTGAAATAAAATAACATCAGTGGTTTTAATGAAACACACACACCATTTGTCTTGCTTTCTCCATCTAAAAACAGTTCATTACAAATGATGTTGATATTAGTACTCTTGCTCATATCAGGAAACGCTATTTCATGCAATTTTCTGTGTCTGATCTCCTCAATGCACTGTTGTTTTTGTCCATTAGTAAATGAAGTCTGTCTGGAATGTCACTGATGGATTTGTTACTCAGGTTGCATCCAATGACTAGCCCATATTCAAAGACACTGAAAACTGACTGACTCACTCTGCTGTTACTGCTAATACTCCACAGCTTTCACACTAACCAGTCCACCCCTTGTAATATCTAGTCCTCAATTCTACATTACGTGGGGTGTTAGGATACTTGTAACTAGATAATGTATCACCATACTCTGCTATTGTGTTGGAAACTAAGAGATTCCTATTTCTGCGTCCCAACAAGGAACTGCTTGAGTACATAGTGTATTTATCATGAGTCCAATTAATACTGTGTTTGTAGTACATTAGCCACTTAAAATGTATATCATTACCCAAGCTTTTGTGAAACTTTACCTTCATCCTCATTCGCAGGGCATCAGATATCCACACCAGAACATCCCTCATGGGTCTCAGTACTTGAGCAAGGCTTATTACCAATAGTTGTTGCCACAGCAGTTACATAAGAATTGTTTCTAAAATGTGGATGGCTTAGTGATAAGCCATTGATTGTCTGTTATGATTCTGCCAACTAGGGGTGTGAAGTGGAAATGTTGATTACCCTATTATTGTGGTTG
This sequence comes from Schistocerca serialis cubense, assembly GCF_023864345.2. Taxonomy (NCBI): domain Eukaryota; kingdom Metazoa; phylum Arthropoda; class Insecta; order Orthoptera; family Acrididae; genus Schistocerca; species Schistocerca serialis. Next base: position 125,183,192 of record NC_064646.1, read on the forward strand.
TGTTATTTCATTGTCATTACAAATGCTCTTCCATCAGGGCCTGATCCACATCACACACAAGGAGTTACAGCCAGTCCCGCAAAAATTTATCTGATCCATGTAATAAATTTATGAGGTTTTTCAAATAATTTGTAAGTTTTGTGTAGCAGTTTATGCTCATTAGTGATTAAATCAGAGATAGCCATCGAGTTGTGGGTAGAGCAGTGCTGTGGCCATGATGAATGGAATAGTTCACTATGTTATGTGACTAGAATGTCATCAGACATTGTTGACACAACAATCAGTTACAGGATGCCTAAGATAATCAATATCAGTACCTTTGATGAAAATTGCTTGACATGTGGGGTGCTCAAACTGTAATCCTGCATTTACAGGAAGCAAGCATTGGGGGCCTGCTCCAAAGTCCACAAAATCAAAATGAAATTTCATGCCTTTGAATGTGATCAATATAGATCTATAAAATATAAACCTTGCCATCAAAGCACTACATTCCTTCTTTGATATCTTCATTATTGAATGAGGATGGGAAACATTACAGCAAACTCGTAAAGCAATTAATAATTTCCATATGCATATTTATTGTGTTACCAGAGGTGACCCATCCTATACACAAATATAAGAGGTTAATTATTTGTTTGATAACAAAAGTAAGCGCATCAAAAAATTTATTAAGTAAAAGTACTAGGTTATTCATAATTACTTCCAGGGTTCTTGCACAAAAATTGCAAGCTATACAGGAAAATAGACACACATCAATGGCTAGAGCATCTCTCCAAGTTTTTAAGTCTCATTACAGATGATCAATATGGGTACTGTTTGTAACTCTGCAAGCATCAGTATGTAGTCAAACTCTTGCCATATAGATCCCAACAAGTCACAGTCAATACCAGCAACTGCACCAATTATACTTCCTGGCAACTTTTCCAAATTAAGTGGCAGTGGAGGCAAGAACACACCATCTTTGACATAACTCTGTAATAAGAAATCACATCAAGTTAGGTCAGGTGACCGTGGAAGCTACTGAACAAGAGGAGATTTAACATTGAAAGTGTGTCCAAACCAATGCTGAGGGGGAATTCGGCATTAGTATAATCATGGATAACTGATAGAAAGTTTGTTGGAACATTGTCTTGTTGCAAAATGAAGTCTCCACTGTCTTGCTGTAAGTGTGACATAGGTCTTGTCTTGCAGCGCATCCAGGTACATGAAACAAGTCAGTTTTCTCCACAAAGAAACATCATCCATGAACTTTTGAAGAAAAAATGGTGCAAAAGATATTGTGAACTTTCGGTGAATCACTTATAGGTTCCACAATCTTACCCGGATCTTCTATTCCCAGACACATTAGTGATGACGATTCACCTTTCCTGACACATAAACATGGTCTGCAAAAAACTGTGTTCTTCCAGTAGCTGCTGCAAGTCATTACAAAAGTTAGAATTATACTCATTGTCCCGAGTAGCCAGCATATGTAACAGCTGCAGCAGGTATGATTTTACATGCAGACACTTGCATAGAATACGTCAAGACAGTTGACTGCAATATCTGCTGTTCTCTGCTCACGCATGTTGTTCTCCAGGCTCCTGAAAAATGATTCCCACACACTCCATCTTCTCTGCCGATGATCCTATGGATTGTTTTGTGTGTTGGAGCTTTTACCTCATATTTGATGTGGAATAATTGCTGACCGGTGCAGTTGACTCACATTTAGCAAGTTCAAGGGCAGGAAACACACAGATCGCTTCATTATATGCCATGATGTGAAATACTTCCCCTGTAGTGTGCACTTTGCAAGTGTATTACAAATCAAAACATGTAGAGATGCTATATCAATTTTCTGTATGTCCCATAGCACTCGTCTTCTCAAACTTGTGAATAACTCTGCATAAAGTCACAGAATAACTGTGTCACTTATCTCTTAATTTCACCAGCGTTGTTCAGCAGTATGTTTCCTCAACAAATACATACAACATGCCCTTTGCACTTTTTCACTGCCATATGATATCAATGTGTAGTGTAGATTACACTACAAAGGTGTAGTGTGATGCAGTTCAGTGCTATGCTGGTCTCAAAGTGCTTAAAAGGTTCAAACCCTGAAAACTATGGTCTGAGTTATCTCTTCTTCTGTAACCTGTAAGCAAACACTGTTTTCAGCATTCATTAAAGATAAAAATATGTTCAATAGAATATCACACTCATTGCCAATCTACATGAAGGGCAGCTGTTGCTTAGGTCTCAAAAATCATATGAAGAAGATAATACAGTAGCGACTATTGATGAGTGTCACTATTATTTACGTCCTGTTCTCAAAAACTGGTGAAATAATGCTGGAGGTACCAAATTATAACTGGCTCAGTCAGGAGACATGAGAGTATGGATGTGACAAGAACACCAAACAGGCTCTTTAACCTCACCACACATACCATTTTTCTCACAAAGAACTTCCATATTCCAAAGTGAGTCTTCCACTGTGCAGTGGAAAATTGCGCTTTTGAAACTTTGTTGTAAAATAAAGCATTGCACTGAAATAGGGCTCAGACTTAGAACTTAGCCTTCGGCAAGAAATGATTTCTTCGACTAAGCTATCTAGACGATTCATGAACTGCTATCTCAGTTTCATTTCTACCAGGACCATGGCCTACCTTTCAAATTTCACAGAAGCCCTTCTGCATACCTCGCTAACCTTAAAGCTCCATGAAGAAAGGTTTTTATGGAGAAATGGCATACCCATTCCAAAATAAATCTTTCAGTATGCAGTAGAATCAGTGAATTATTGAAACTTTCTGATTGGTTAAATCTGTGCTCCGTTTTTTTTAAAATTGTGACCATGTTTGTGGTTTGCAGTCAGCCATTGTGTACTTTCAAACACTATGTTACAAGTATGTACCTACCAGTCAAATGGTTGGCTGTTGAATGAAAAAGTATTGATGTCTGGGTGAGATTTATTGCTAATCAGTACCAGAGATTTTTGTAGTGGAACTCTGGTGAAAAGTGAAACCATGCAGAACTAACTAAGTGATCCAAGTTGCTTAGAGGTAGTGTTCCATTTCTGTTGATAAGCCACCCAAGTTGTGCATATGGTGTACACATTTTACCACCATTGGTATCCAATTTTGACCAATTTTTTATGGAAGACTCTAATGCTTTAGACGACAAGAATCGATGTGGAGCTGATTTGCCAACTTCACACCACTTTCACATCAGTTGACTTACTTGGTATGCACACCCGATCTTCCTTTCGGGATAGTCGGCCACGTCGACCTCCGAAACCATCTTCTCCGAAAAACAAGGCTGGTTAAGGGAATTTATCTGACTCTCTCTCTCTCTCTCTCTCTCTCTCTTTCTCTTTCTCTACCTCTACCTCTTCCTACCTACCTACCTTTCTCTGCTCATGAAATAAGTGGATACTCGTAGAATACTTTTAGTTTAGTCTTGGTATATTTCAACATCCACAAAGAACAAATTCACCATTTCTCACATAAATGTTTGAAAGTTTGCAAGTCAACCGATTTGTCTCGCATTAGACTCGATTAAATACATTTACAATAGTGTTGGTTTAACAACCACGTAGTTTATGAACAACTCTTGCTTCTAGCAAGTGCAACACATGAATTACTTGAAAGTCTAACCTCATTTCTTCATTTGTCTTTAACAATCATCACAGTCACTAAAATCACAGAATAATACATAAACACTCCTTGTTCTTCTCTACACATACACTGAAACTCTATGGATCGTACAGCAGGTACTTGTCTGCCGCTGCGTCCACAATTTGCTTGTGACTGTTTTTAGACTTGCACACACACACAAACATGCAATGCACAGTAGGTCGGATTCGTCTCTCTCACACTTCTATTTAAAATATCATGTGTTCGAGACAGAGGAAGACCAAGTGGTTCTAGAATTTACGCATAAATTCTCGAAGAACTACATATTCCCCCGATCAGGTTGAACATGCGATATTTTATATACAATCGTTATGTAATTTATATCACATATAATAGCAATTCATATTTCAATAGTATACCTTGTTCTTTTCATAACTGTTAATACCTTTTTTCTTATTAATTACTTATTCCTTATTTTTTCATTTTACTTTAATTATAAAACATGAACATTTCAATCAATGGTGGAATTCATTTTCTTATATCTAGAAATCGTGAGGACTAAACCTTTCGTTTCCAATCGTAAGCTCCAGGTGTTCATGACACTTGAGTACTTTATTCCTTATTCTAATTACTTGTACTATTTTTTCCTTAGTACGTACTAGTATTATTTATAGTAGTTTGTAGTCTGGAGGAACTCTGGGCAACTGAAAGTTTTCTTTTCGACACTCGTACATTCACATAAAACATAATAATGCTAGTGATATATAGAATTCAAACTTAACAGAATAATTCCTATTCAGTGTGTGACTTCTGTCATGATACTGTCCTTTTCCCCTAGGATCAGTACCTATACCTTACATGTGGGCTGACCCTATGAGTTTACTTCCTCCTTCCGTTCTGGTAGGTACGCCCCTTTATAAAACATTCCTATTCATCAGGCCACATGTCATCCTATCTCTGTGTAGGTAGATGTGCCCTATATCCTTAAGCCGTCGGCACACAAGCCGTGCATCCAAATGTTGAGCGTTGAGCGTGCCGAGTTTCTGACGTCATAGCGTGGAATAGCACGTTCCAGAGTCTTTCCGAACATGCAGAGCAATATCAAGCATGTCAGATATTCTGAGCATGCATCTCAGTGTTGACCAATCAGATGGCACTATTCCACCTACATCAAATGCACGCCATCTCCCTTCAGCATTGAGCTGTGAGGCGCCATATTGGCATTAAGTTCAAGCCTTTATGTAATTATATCGTTTCTGAGCACCAGCAAATTGAGAATCATTCGAAAACCCATTATTAACTGCATGATTTGTTGCAATAAAAATAATGAGAGACATCATATTCGTGGCAAAAGAATTATTGTAACTTGCGTTTTATTAGAGTACGTCATTTGAAGATAGTGACACACTGAGGATCCACCAAAAACACATTGTTCTTGGTACAGTTTGTTATAATTAAATTTCAGTTAGTAACATAGCTACGGTTAAATCATTGAGCAACTGGCAACATCTTAGAATTGGCCATAAATGAATTGTTGTCACTTTATCATAGTGAGTAGTGTTGTTGATTCATGACCAGATACGTGATCTGATGATGGTTTGCGTCTCGCCAAGTCTAAATATAATTTTCCTAACATTTGCATGTATAATATGTTCTGATGCATTATTATTAGTTTAATGTAAGTATATACTACAATGTTTGATGTTATGTAAATATAAGTTCACCTTTTTTGAGGAGTGAGTTTGTTTGATTGGCTTGATCTCCAGGACAGCTTGTGCTACTTGTATAAAGATATTTTGTTCCTTTTTCTTTTGAGTTTTGTAATTTACATGTTGTAAAGATTCTGCTACTGGGTAGGAACAGTGATCAAGTAAGAATGACCTTAGCGTTTTACTAAAATGTGGGAAAGATAAAATAGTGTTTATCTGATGTGGAGAACTATTGCAAATTTGTGTCGCACTATTTGTAATGGAACTTTTATAAGCCTGTGTCCTTATTGATTCAACTTGGTACTCCCTTTTTGTCTTAAAACATGTACATCAATACTGAAGTTTTTATTTGTGTATATTATATATAGAACATTATATATAAAAACAAAGATGAGGTGACTTACCGAACAAAAGCGCTGGCAGGTCGATAGACACACAAACAAACACAAACATACACACAAAATTCAAGCTTTCGCAACAAACTGTTGCCTCATCAGGAAAGAAGGAAGGAGAAGGGAAGACGAAAGGAAGTGGGTTTTAAGGGAGAGGGTAAGGAGTCATTCCAATCCCGGGAGCGGAAAGACTTACCTTAGGGGGAAAAAAGGACAGGTATACACTCGCACACACGCACATATCCATCCACACGTACAGACACAAGCAGACATATTTAAAGACAAAGAGTTTGGGCAGAGATGTCAGTCGAGGCAGAAGTGTAGAGGCAAAGAAGTTGTTGAAAGACAGGTGAGGTATGAGTGGCGGCAACTTGAAATTAGCGGAGATTGAGGCCTGGCGGATGACGAGAAGAGAGGATATACTGAAGGGCAAGTTCCCATCTCCGGAGTTCGGATAGGTTGGTGTTGGTGGGAAGTATCCAGATAACCCGGACGGTGTAACACTGTGCCAAGATGTGCTGGCTGTGCACCAAGGCATGTTTAGCCACAGGGTGATCCTCATTACCAACAAACACTGTCTGCCTGTGTCCATTCATGCGAATGGACAGTTTGTTGCTGGTCATTCCCACATAGAATGCATCACAGTGTAGACAGGTCAGTTGGTAAATCACGTGGGTGCTTTCACACGTGGCTCTGCCTCTGATCGTGTACACCTTCCGGGTTACAGGACTGGAGTAGGTGGTGGTGGGAGGGTGCATGGGACAGGTTTTGCATCGGGGGCGGTTACAAGGATAGGAGCCAGAGGGTAGGGAAGGTGGTTTGGGGATTTCATAGGGATGAACTAACAGGTTACGAAGGTTAGGTGGACGGCGGAAAGACACTCTTGGCGGAGTGGGGAGGATTTCATGAAGGATGGATCTCATTTCAGGGCAGGATTTGAGGAAGTCGTATCCCTGCTGGAGAGCCACATTCAGAGTCTGGTCCAGTCCCGGAAAGTATCCTGTCACAAGTGGGGCACTTTTGTGGTTCTTCTGTGGGGGATTCTGGGTTTGAGGGGACGAGGAAGTGGCTCTGGTTATTTGCTTCTGTACCAGGTCGGGAGGGTAGTTGCGGGAGGCGAAAGCTGTTTTCAGGTTGTTGGTGTAATGATTCAGGGATTCCGGACTGGAGCAGATTCGTTTGCCACGAAGACCTAGGCTGTAGGGAAGGGACCGTTTGATGTGGAATGGGTGGCAGCTGTCATAATGGAGGTACTGTTGCTTGTTGGTGGGTTTGATGTGGACGGACGTGTGAAGTTGGCCATTGGACAGGTGGAGGTCAACGTCAAGGAAAGTGGCATGGGATTTGGAGTAGGACCAGGTGAAACTGATGGAACCAAAGGAGTTGAGGTTGGAGAGGAAATTCTGGAGTTGTTCTTCACTGTGAGTCCAGATCATGAAGATGTCATCAATAAATCTGTACCAAACTTTGGGTTGGCAGACTTGGGTAACCAAGAAGGCTTCCTCTAAGCGACCCATGAATAGGTTGGCGTACGAGGGGGCCATCCTGGTGCCCATGGCTGTTCCCGTTAATTGTTGGTATGTCTGGCCCTCAAAAGTGAAGAAGTTGTGGGTCAGGATGAAGCTGGCTAAGGTGATGAGGAAAGAGGTTTTAGGTAGGGTGGCAGGTGATCGGCGTGAAAGGAAATGCTCCATCGCAGCGAGGCCCTGGACGTGCGGAATATTTGTGTATAAGGACGTGGCATCAATGGTTACAAGGATGGTTTCCGGGGGTAACAGATTGGGTAAGGATTCCAGGCGTTCAAGGAAGTGGTTGGTGTCCTTGATGAAGGATGGGAGACTGCATGTAATGGGTTGAAGGTGTTGATCTACGTAGGCAGAGATACGTTCAGTGGGGGCTTGGTAACCAGCTACAATGGGGCGGCCGGGATGATTGGGTTTGTGGATTTTAGGAAGAAGGTAGAAGGTAGGGGTGCGGGGTGTCGGTGGGGTCAGGAGGTTGATGGAGTCAGGTGAAAGGTTTTGCAGGGGGCCTAAGGTTCTGGAAGCTCCGCCTGGACATCGGGAATGGGGTTACCTTGGCAAACTTTGTATGTGGTGTTGTCTGAAAGCTGACGCAGTCCCTCAGCCACATACTCCCGACGATCAAGTACCACGGTCGTGGAACCCTTGTCCGCCGGAAGAATGACGATGGATCGGTCAGCCTTCAGATCACGGATAGCCTGGGCTTCAGCAGTGGTGATGTTGGGTGCAGGATTAAGGTTTTTTAAGAAGGATTGAGATGCAAGGCTGGAAGTCAGAAATTCCTGGAAGGTTTGGAGAGGGTGATTTTGAGGAAGAGGAGGTGGGTCCCGCTGTGACGGAGGACGGAATTGTTCCAGGCAGGGTTCAATTTGGATGGTGTCTTGAGGAGTCGGATCATTAGGAGTAGGATTAGGATCATTTTTCTTCGTGGCAAAGTGATACTTCCAGCAGAGAGTACGAGTGTAGGACAGTAAATCTTTGACGAGGGCTGTTTGGTTGAATCTGGGAGTGGGGCTGAAGGTGAGGCCTTTGGATAGGACAGAGGTTTCGGATTGGGAGAGAGGTTTGGAGGAAAGGTTAACTACTGAATTAGGGTGTTGTGGTTCCAGATTGTGTTGATCGGAATTTTGAGGTTTTGGAGGGAGTGGAGCTGGAAGTGGGAGATTGAGTAGATGGGAGAGACTGGGTTTGTGTGCAATGAGAGGAGGTTGAGGTTACAGAACCTTAGGCCCCCTGCAAAACCTTTCACCTGACTCCATCAACCTCCTGACCCCACCGACACCCCGCACCCCTACCTTCTACCTTCTTCCTAAAATCCACAAACCCAATCATCCCGGCCGCCCCATTGTAGCTGGTTACCAAGCCCCCACTGAACGTATCTCTGCCTATGTAGATCAACACCTTCAACCCATTACATGCAGTCTCCCATCCTTCATCAAGGACACCAACCACTTCCTTGAACGCCTGGAATCCTTACCCAATCTGTTACCCCCGGAAACCATCCTTGTAACCATTGATGCCACGTCCTTATACACAAATATTCCGCACGTCCAGGGCCTCGCTGTGATGGAGCATTTCCTTTCACGCCGATCACCTGCCACCCTACCTAAAACCTCTTTCCTCATCACCTTAGCCAGCTTCATCCTGACCCACAACTTCTTCACTTTTGAGGGCCAGACATACCAACAATTAACGGGAACAGCCATGGGCACCAGGATGGCCCCCTCGTACGCCAACCTATTCATGGGTCGCTTAGAGGAAGCCTTCTTGGTTACCCAAGTCTGCCAACCCAAAGTTTGGTACAGATTTATTGATGACATCTTCATGATCTGGACTCACAGTGAAGAACAACTCCAGAATTTCCTCTCCAACCTCAACTCCTTTGGTTCCATCAGTTTCACCTGGTCCTACTCCAAATCCCATGCCACTTTCCTTGACGTTGACCTCCACCTGTCCAATGGCCAACTTCACACGTCCGTCCACATCAAACCCACCAACAAGCAACAGTACCTCCATTATGACAGCTGCCACCCATTCCACATCAAACGGTCCCTTCCCTACAGCCTAGGTCTTCGTGGCAAACGAATCTGCTCCAGTCCGGAATCCCTGAATCATTACACCAACAACCTGAAAACAGCTTTCGCCTCCCGCAACTACCCTCCCGACCTGGTACAGAAGCAAATAACCAGAGCCACTTCCTCGTCCCCTCAAACCCAGAATCCCCCACAGAAGAACCACAAAAGTGCCCCACTTGTGACAGGATACTTTCCGGGACTGGACCAGACTCTGAATGTGGCTCTCCAGCAGGGATACGACTTCCTCAAATCCTGCCCTGAAATGAGATCCATCCTTCATGAAATCCTCCCCACTCCGCCAAGAGTGTCTTTCCGCCGTCCACCTAACCTTCGTAACCTGTTAGTTCATCCCTATGAAATCCCCAAACCACCTTCCCTACCCTCTGGCTCCTATCCTTGTAACCGCCCCCGATGCAAAACCTGTCCCATGCACCCTCCCACCACCACCTACTCCAGTCCTGTAACCCGGAAGGTGTACACGATCAGAGGCAGAGCCACGTGTGAAAGCACCCACGTGATTTACCAACTGACCTGTCTACACTGTGATGCATTCTATGTGGGAATGACCAGCAACAAACTGTCCATTCGCATGAATGGACACAGGCAGACAGTGTTTGTTGGTAATGAGGATCACCCTGTGGCTAAACATGCCTTGGTGCACAGCCAGCACATCTTGGCACAGTGTTACACCGTCCGGGTTATCTGGATACTTCCCACCAACACCAACCTATCCGAACTCCGGAGATGGGAACTTGCCCTTCAGTATATCCTCTCTTCTCGTCATCCGCCAGGCCTCAATCTCCGCTAATTTCAAGTTGCCGCCACTCATACCTCACCTGTCTTTCAACAACTTCTTTGCCTCTACACTTCTGCCTCGACTGATATCTCTGCCCAAACTCTTTGTCTTTAAATATGTCTGCTTGTGTCTGTACGTGTGGATGGATATGTGCGTGTGTGCGAGTGTATACCTGTCCTTTTTTCCCCCTAAGGTAAGTCTTTCCGCTCCCGGGATTGGAATGACTCCTTACCCTCTCCCTTAAAACCCACTTCCTTTCGTCTTCCCTTCTCCTTCCCTCTTTCCTGATGAGGCAACAGTTTGTTGCGAAAGCTTGAATTTTGTGTGTATGTTTGTGTTTGTTTGTGTGTCTATCGACCTGCCAGCGCTTTTGTTCGGTAAGTCACCTCATCTTTGTTTTTATATATAATTTTTCCCACGTGGAATGTTTCCTTCCATTATATTTATATATAGAACAGTGTGACTAGGATATGAACAGTGGAGGAAATGTGCATTTTAATGGAGCTAATGTGGGAATTTTATGCATGCCTGTTGAGTAAAAAGTGTGATTTACGAACTAGAAACATCCCACAACTGCCGTTTGAGTGCATTGCGATTGTGTATACCACATTGGGGCCCATGTACCGTATGCACAAATCGCATCGTTCATGAGCGTTCAGCAGCATGTTGAGCTTAGCACGCTCAGCGTTAACGTTTGAGAGCACGGTCCATGTTCAGACGGCTTTAGCAAATGCCAGGTACGTCCCCCTTATCCTTTATGAGTAGGCCTCCTGGTTCATTGCCCTAGTATACATATTTATGTACACTATAATTAAATATTTCCTGGTAAAATAAAAATCTATTTTACACTTCTCTCTCACTTCTTATTACTCATTTAATACCCTAGAGTCCTCCTCTACTTTTCAACTTCTATAATCTTAGTAGTTACTATGTCTACACATATTACTCAACTCATGGTAGATACTGCGTGTATCTATTTTGTTCGAGCCCCACTATCTTACTATTTATCTGAGTATTCGCTACCCTGACTTTTCTTAAATAAGCATCACAATTTACTCCAATCTGGCTTGTGTTCTCCTTCATTACTCATGCTTCCTGCGTATGTGTACTCGTTGTAAGATCATCACAGTTTTTCTCTACTTATGTACGAATGCAATATGGGATCTTCAATGTTCTTTTGTATATATTCTCTGTGTGTATGCATAAGTGTGTTTGTGTGTTCTGATTCTTTGGCCTTCTTATGCGAAAATAAGCTGTAGGTTATTGGAAACCAACGGAGACTAGGAAGGACTCCTGCGATAGAAGTATATGAATATGGAAAGAGGGAAAAAATAGTTAGGTCCTCAAAATATAAGTAAGAAAGGAAAAGATAGAAATGGTTGCTAAGATCGAAGAAGAGAAAGGAGACAGCCCCAAAGACAGGAAACCCTTCTCACCCCCCTTCCCCAAGATCCCTACCTCTGTGGTACTTGAGTGGGAAGCCATAGGAGGTATGGTTTTAAATCATCTCCTACAGAACAGACATTCCCACCTTCACCCTTGAAGTCCCTGAAGACAATTTTAGCAACCCTATGGAGATGGCAAATGGTGAAGAATCAGTCACACTTGTTTGTGAGGGTTATTTGAAAGGTGTGATGTGTGTTCTGTGTTAGCCGTGATTTATATGTGGGTGTAAATCCTGCCCTTATTTACATTACCCACCCCTTCCAAAATCAATACAAACCCTCCTGTCTACATCACTCATGAAAGGTATAAAATATTCTATACAAAATAGAACAGTATACGCTATAGTGTCATTATTTAATTATTCATCCAATGTTATATGTTCTGCTAACGTAATATTCACTTCCATTTATTAAGACATATATTCATTAGGAAATATAAATTTGAACTGTGGACCGACTATGGCGGTACGTCTGTCGAAGAATAATGTAGCTGTCCTAAGGCCAGCTCAGCGAGGACAGAAACCTCGTGTAGAGCAAAAAGGCAAAAGCTGACTTGACTATATCACATTCTGCATGAGAATAGTATTCCCATGACCGAGGGAGATAGGAACTGACCAGACACCTAATATATCCTGTCCCAAGGCTGTGCCAAATGACTGAGATCGGAGACAACATGTATGCAGTTCTGTGCCTCATGCTGCAGCCGAGCAAAGCCATGACATCTAACTGACTGGAAGAAGAAAATCTCTTACCAGGAGCAATTTTGCACGACGTAGTAACAAATGCTCACTGGTATGTTTCTCTCACAGCCAAGGATGACACAATCAAAAATTCATAGGGAGTTAGAGGTTGTTAGTAGCCTAAATGACTGGAACAAGTAAATCTCTTACCAGGAGCAATTTTGAATGATGTAATAACAAATTCTAGCTGGTAAGGTTTTTGCCAGTACCTCTAAGTGTGGGAGGACAGAATAGTTTAAGAGTTTGGGGAATTCGGTGCATGAAAATTATTACAGGAGAAACACCATGTTAACGTCCCTAGGGGATACGTGACTCTGCCCGGATCCCATGGATACGATATTAGCTTCACTTGAGCAAGAGCAGAGCAATACTTCTCTTTACGTTTGTGAATCTTCAGGTTTTGGCGGCGCAAAGACTGTTCCATTAAGTTTCGGGTGTGCAGCCGCAAGAAATCTCCTTCTTCTTCTTCTAATATTTCGGCTGTATAACATTCAGCCATCTTCAGAGTGAGCCGCAAGACGTCTTGCGGCTTACTCTGAAGATGGCTGAACGTTATACAGCCGAAATATTAGAAGAAGAAGGAGATTTCTTGCGGCTGCACACCCGAAACTTAATGGAACAATTCTCTTTACATTTCTTTGGACATTTTTCCCAATGCAAAACAATCACCACTTCACTAGGTAACACAACATTAGGCAAATTTTTCTACTTGTTCCTGGATAAGTTTGACTTCTCTCCAGAGTTCGTCTATGCTCTTCCTGGTATCAGTAAGTTCAGAAGAAGCCATAGGCGGTACATTCCCGGATGTTATTCTCTCAGTGACTTTCTGATCTATAATTTCTTCTACCTGTCCATCCAGTCTACTTATACTTACTATATCAGAGTTAGCTATTCTCTCGTGGAAACTTCTTTCTACATTTTCTACTCGTGTATTAACACCTGTAATTTGCGATTGAATTATTGGTATTAATTCGCTGTTCTTATTGATGCTCCCTTTTACAGTGTGCAGTCTCTGTTTTGCAGCATCAAACTTAACATTACTCACATTTTCAAATGATCCTAACCTTCCACTAAGTTCAGAGTCCACATTGTTACATTCACCTCCAGTATAAAATTCTAACTTTTTTATCAAATCCTGGAATAGATCATTCTGTTTCTGACTAAAGTCAGTGAACAGTTGATTTACATGGAGGTTTAAAGAGTTAGTTACTTCATCCTTTAAATCTAATTTCAAATCCCTTACTTTATTATTTAAGTCGTCAAATTCAGTCTTCGTAGCCCCCATGCTTTCACATAGACTACCAAATTCTTTGCTTTGCGATTCTACTTTGGCATTCAACAAATTTAATTGAGAATTTACTGAGTCTAGTACTTTACTTAAGATTTCATTTTGAGCCATTGAAGCTGCACTCTGGGCATCTAATTTAGCATTTTAAGCTTTGATTAGGTTTACTAATTCAGACCAGTCTGGCCCTTGTTTACTAATTTTCATAGCCATGCCTGGTTCTGATATTTCTTCAATTGACTGTTCCTGATCCATATTTTTATGATATTTAGACCCAGTAATCATTTAAAAAAAATTCAACTCTGAGTATAATAACTACACCAATAAAGTCACTCTACTGTTTGTATCACTTCTTGCTAAGGTACTAAAGTTCTATTTTGCGCTCACCCAGCGTAGAATTCTCACAATGTACATACGCGGATGTGATGGCAAGTCAGCACCGGTGAATAGCAAGCCGGCGGCATCAGACGTTGGTGTCAACGTCAGCATTGGTAGGCAGCTGTGGAAGCAGGTTAGCACCGGTGAACCACAACTGGTGTCGTTACGTCAGCATTGGCATTGCCACAATGTGTGTGAGAGCTGTATACTCCCCCCCATTGGAGCTTCTTAGTTGAATTATTTTCATCGTATCTCTTCTTAGTCTAATATGTCGAGGTCTTCTTTCCAGTCTTTTAATGTTATTGCTTTCTTACATCTTTCCTTTTGTTGCATCCACAAATTTTTCCATTTGATTTTTGGACTTAATCCAATTACACTAAACAGTTCTCTTGTCTTGTATATCTGGTTGCTATAGCAATGCATCATATCTTTTTCTTTCATTTCTTCTCAAAATTCCTATTTTTCGACTCCTTTTCACTGGTTGCCATGCTCTAATGCTTTAGACAATAGAATGTGTGCAGTACATATACAAACTTTGTTTTCACCAATTAACGGTGTAGTTAACTATGCAGAATAACATTATCGCATTCCACATATAAATATCTTCATGTTCTTATATTTCACTTGCTTTTCGAGCTTTAGAAACACGTTTACTTACATTTATAAATGAGTTGGTTTAAGAACCACTCGTAATTTATGAACATGTCTTGCTTCTAGCAAGTCCAACATATGAATTACTTAAAAGTCTAACCTCCTTTCTTCATTTGTCTTTAACAATCATCACAGTCGCTAAAATCAGAGAATACTACATAAACACTGCTTGTTCTTCTGTACACATGCACTGAAACCCTATGGATAGTACAGCAGGTACTTGTTGACCGCCGTGTCCACAATTTGCTCGTGACTGTTTTTAGACCTGCACACACAAACGTGCAATGCACAGTAGGTCAGATTCATCTCTCTCACACTTCTATTTAAAATATCGTGGGTTCGAGATGGAGGAAGGCCAAGTGGTTCTAGAATTTACACAGAAATTCTGTAAGTACTGCAAGACTTTGAAGAGAGAGCGCTGAACTTGGTTAGTCCTTACACCAACTGTGTTCTGCAGGGATCTTGAGGACACTGTTGTAGTATGGGCCCATGGAGAATAGAAATTCAAGAAGTTCTTACAGTATCTCATCTACATTCATAACAATATCCAGTTTGCTGTGGAAACAGAAAAAGGATGGTTGGTTGTCACTCCTGGATGCTCTAGAGCAGAGCATTCAGTTTATCATACCCCTGCTCACTCTCATTACTATTTACAGTCATTCATTATAAACCATGGGTGTGGTTAAAACACTTGTACATCAACTGCGTACTCTTTCCAAATCAGATAGTTTGCCTAAACAGCCTACTCACCTACAGGCAGTATTCAGGGAAGATGGATATTCTGACTTTAACAAGGCACCTGTGCGTCAAAGCAAAAATCTAGCTATTGTTTACGGAAGATAGCTTACTAGCAAAATTCAATGGAAGGTAGCTTACTAACAAAATTCATGTTTCACCAAAATAATCAATTTTTCAAAATATAATGTAATTTGGTAGATAAAAAAAATCTACTCCCCAAGCAGTGGCAGGAGAGCACATGTATAAACATACTGAAATTTAAAAGCTTTTGGAGCCTATGGTTCCTCCTGGCAGAAGTGTTAAAGGAGAGCAAGGGAAGTGACGGAAAAGGGCTGGTGAGGTGTTGGAAATGGGGAGAGTTTGAAAAAGGCACCCAGAACTCCAGGTCATGTAAGATTTATAGAACAGGATGGGAAGGAAGAACCAATTGTTGGAGATTGCATTTGATGAACTTTAAGAACATGAAAGCTTAAAGATGGAAGGCATGGTAGTATGCAAGATAGGGATTACTGAAAAAACATTATGCACAAGTTAATAAGATTGGAAAGCTAAGTGCATTATATGTGGTAAACGTGGTGAGAGGGGAGGGAAAAATAGACAGATCAGAAAATAAAGGATGCATAAAACTAAAAGGGAATGAAGAAAGGACTAGTTATTGAGATGAAATGCTGAGATGAAAGAAATTAATGTAAATTAAGGCCAGGTGGGTGGTGAGAACTGAGCATATGCTGTAATGCCAATTCCCACCTGGTGTAGGGTAGAATCCGAATGGCACTAGTAGTGAAACAGGGACTGAGGTCATGGCTGTCATGTTGTAGAACATTTCTGCAACAGAATATTTTATGTTGCCAGTATACATCATCTGTCTGTGCCCATTCATCCAAACTGATAACTTGGTGGTAGTCATGCCAATGTAAAAGGCCAAACAGTGTTTACATAAGAGCTGGTACATGACCTGTGTCATTTCACAGGTTGCTCTTCCTTTGACAGTATATGTTTTTCCAGTCACAGGGCTGGTACAGGTGATGGTCTGAGGATGAGGATGCATAGTGCATTAGGAGCCATAGGGTAGAAGGAGCATAGGGCCTGACAATGATATTATGGGGATTGGGAGGGCAACAAAAGGCTCTCTAGGTGTGGTGGGCAAAATGTCAAACAGAATGGACCTCATTTCAGAGCATGATTTTAGGAAGTAATAGCCTTATCAAAATAGCAGATTTCTGCATTGAAGACCTTTATTATACTAAGTGACAAGAGGTGTACCCCCAAAGTGATTTTTTGTAGGGATCAGCAGTATCAGGATTGGATGTGATGGCTGGGAAATCTGCTTTTGAACTAGGCTGTTGGGGTAATTACGTCCAGTCAAGACTTAGATGATAATGGTGGTGTATTGCTTTAAAGAGTGTGCATCTGAACAAATATGTTTGCATCAGATGCCAAGGCTGTATGGGAGGGAATGTTTGACATGGAAAGGATGTCAACTGTCAAAATGTAAGTACTGTTGTTTGTTAGTAAGTTTAATTTGAACAGAATTGTGTACCTAACCCTCGATGAGGATAAGTCAGCTTCAGAGAAAGTGGCATGGGATTTGGAATAAGACCATGTGAAATGATATTGGGGGAACGCATTTAGAGATTCCAAGAATTTTAAGAGGTCAGCCTCACTATGAGTCTATATGGCAAAGATGTCAGCAGTGTATCTAAACCAAACCAGGGGCTAAAGGCTTATGGATTCTAGGAAATGCCCCTCCAAGTGACTCATCAAAAGATTGGCATAGGAAGAAGCCACCCTGGTTCCCATGGCGATGTCCATAATGTGTTCGTGTGTCTGCCCTTTAAAGGTAAAGTAGTTGTTGGTAGGTATAAAATTGATTAAAGTGAGCAGGAGAGTGGACACTGCTTTTGAAGCAGACATGCAAGAAAAGTGTGGTGGACTTGATGTCTGTCTGTGAAGCATTCTTGATAAAGGCATAGAGCATCTCATCCACTGCACACAGCTATGCCATACATTAAGAGCACGTGGTCAAGCTCACCATTCATGTTCTGTTCCATGCTCCTTGTATGCTGGGTAGCACTCAAATGAGAAAATCCCCATGTTATCGTTCGGTACTTTCACGTACAACACCACCCAGTGACACATGACAACATTTTGTGGTTATGGGTGCTACGCAATTCTTACATAGTGCCACACATGCCCTAGAACTTTGTCACAACCTTTCTGATACACCCTGTACATACTTATCCACTTCCTCATTACAGGTCTAGGTCCTCCTCATTTGTTCCTTTGATCCTATTCTTCCCATACCACATACACTGAGGTACATCATCCTGTTTTCAGTTTTTTACACCTCTCTCTCTCTCTCTCTCTCTCTCTCTCTCTCTCTCTCTCTCTCTCTCTCTGTCCCCCCTCCCTCCCTCCCTCCCTCCCTCCCTCCCCCTCTACCCCCTTTCTCTCTCCCTCCCTCACCCCACTCTTTCTCCCTCCTCTATACACTCCTTTGAGGCAAGTTTGCTTCTATATTACCCTAAACACATAGACGGTTGCCTGGTTGACCTTTTGTCTGTGTTCTAAGTGCTCCTTTGTACAACCTTACCTAGTAATCATTATAAGAGACTTATCAGTATCTTATTGTAGTTGATTTCTATTGCCATTGAATAACTGAATATAGAACTTTTATTAGGTTACCTAGTAATCATTATAAGAGACTTATCAGTATCTTATTGTAGTTGATTTCTATTGCCATTGAATAACTGAATATAGAACTTTTATTAGGTTATCCCAAGTTAATATCATCTTATAGTATTGCGGGTGCAATGGAGTAGCTGGGCAGTTTGGATGTCAGTGCAGAGTTTTGACTTGTCACAGTTGACCCCCACCAAACCCACAAACATCAAAACAATTCCTCCATACAGCTCAAATGTGTGCAAATAGAAATTTTTACATTCTGCTCTGGCAACCACCTTTTATTCCAAATTTTCTTAAATTTTTTGGCAAATACTGCTTAAATGACTAACAGTCCTGAAATGGAGTGAGCTACTTGTCAGTCATCAGATATTCTGTAGCGGTATATGCTTACATCTTTTTTTTTTTTCTGTAAGAACCAGAAATTCATGGACAAAAAACTTTTGACAGAGTCACCTCATAATCTCATACTTAATGTGTAAATACCAAGTGACACCAGCTTTTTTAATTTTTTTATTTCTTGTTTCTCTGCTGGGCTCCTGTGGCTAAATGGCTGCTTGTTTCACTTAGTTTTACTGTTGGTATACTGTATATACAAAAAAGGAGCCACTATTCACAGTGGCCATATCAACAGTGGATGTGGCAGTAATATCTGAATAAGTATCCTATTTACTTCCTTCAACCTTATCATGTTCATTATTCAAGCTCAGAGAATAATTTCACAGATTCATCATCATCTTCATCATCATCACCAAAAAGTAGTTCTGTGAGAATTTTCAGGCATTTTGCATCAAGGAAAAATAAAACCCTCACCATCTTCCTTGCGACTAAGAGAAGACAAAATTGATTTACAAAAATTATTCAATAAATAATTTCATTTACTTTCATGCAATTGAATAGATATTTTATCAGATCTGTAGACTATACCTTGAGGAAGAAAACACTCTCTCATAAAGGGTGCTCACAATAACAGAAGAATACTGACAATCGTGAGGTCAGATGCACAATAATGGCAGTTTCACTTGAAACAATGATACCATCAGTGAGTTCAATTACACTATTCCAAACATGTGCACAATAAAAGAAAATTCACTGCAGTAGAAAATTTCAGAAAGGCAAAAGAAAATTATCTCAGGTCATTTTGATCCTACAGAGTACTCATTTATTTGCGAAAGAGTCCTTCATCCGAGAACAGGCTATCACATTTACATGATTTAACAACCGTAACAGTCATATCTTTGTTGTAAACACATACTAGGGAACATGGATTTGAAGGAAACTATAATTTAATATACTTACATAGCGTTCTATGTATCAGTGTGGAGTGTCAGATACCCTTAACTAGGCAGATAGGTTAGAAAATTTAAAAAGGGAAATGGGTAGGTTTAAGTTAGATATAGTGGGAATTAGTGAAGTTCGGTGGCAGGAGGAACAAGACTTCTGGTCAGGTGAATACGGAGTTATGAATACAAAATCAAATAGGGGTAATGGAGGAATAGGTTTACTAATGAGTAAAAAAATAGGAATGCAGATAAGCTACTGTGAACAGCATAGTGAACACATTACTGTAGCCAAGAATGACACAAAGCCCATGTCTACCACAGTAGTACAAGTTTATATGCCAACTAGCTGCGCAGATGATGAAAAGATTGAAGAAATGTATGATAAGATAGAAATTATTCAAATAGATAAGGGAGACGAAAATTTAATGGTCATGGGGGACTGGAATTCGATAGTAGGAAAAGGAAGAGAAGGAAAAGTAGTAGGTGAATATGGACTGGGGGCAAGAAATGAAAGAGGAAGCTGCTTGGTAGAATTTTGCACAGAGTGTAACTTAATCATTGCTAACACTTGGTTTAAGAATCATGGAAAAAGGTTGTATAAATGGAGGAGACCTGGAGACACCGGAAAATTTCAGATTGATTATATAAAGCTAAGAGAGAGATTTTGGAACCAGGTTTTAAATTGTAAGACATTTCCAGGGGCAGATGTGGACTCTGACCACAATTTATTGGTTATGAACTGTAGATTACAACTGAAGAAACTGCAGAAATGTAGGAGTTTAAGGAGATGGGTCCAGGATAAACTGAAAGAAGTAGAGATTGTGGAGATTTCAGAGGAAGCGTGAGGGAACAATTGACAAGAACAGGGAAAAGGAATACAGTAGAACAACTGAAAGAACTAGATATTGTAGAATGTTTCAGGGGGAGTATTAGGGAACAATTGACAAGGACAAGGAAAAAGAATACAGTAGAAGAGCGAAGAGAAGAAGAATGGGTAGCTTTGAGAGAAGAAATAGTGAAGGCAGCAGAGGATTCTAGTAGATAAAAAGATGAGGGCTAATAGAAATCCGTGGGTAACACAAATATCGAATTTAATTGATGAAAGGAGAAACTATAAAAATGCAGTAAATGAAGCAGGCAAAAAGGAATACAAATGTCTCAAAAATGAGATTGACAGGAAGTGCAAAACAGCTAAGTGGGAATGACTAGAGGACAAATGTAAGGATGTAGAAGCATATATCACTAGGGGTAAGATAGAAGCCATCTACAGAAAAATTAAAGAGACTTTTGGAGAAAGGGAACCACCTGCATGAATATCAAGAGCTCAGATGGTAAAACAGTCCTAAGCAAACAAGGGAAAACTGAAAGGTGGAAGGAGTATACAGAGGGTCTATACAAGGGTGATGTACTTGAGGGCAATATCATGGAAATGGAGGATGTAGATGAACATGAGATGGGAGATATGATACTGTATGAAGAATTTGACAGAGCACTGAAAGACCTAATTTGAAACAAGGCCCCAGGAGTAGACGACATTCCATTAGAACTACTGATAGCCTTGGGAGAGCCAGCAATGACTAAACTCTTCCATCCAGTGGGCAAGATGTATGAGACAGACGAAATACCCTCAGACTTGAAGAAGAATATATTTATTCCAATTCTAAAAAAAGAAAGAAGGTGCTGACAGTTGTGAAAACTTCTGAACTATCAGTTTAATAATTCACGGTTGCAAAATACTAACACGAATTCTTTATAGACGAATAGAAAAACTGGTAGAAGCCGATCTTGGACAATATCAGTTTGGATACCATAGAAATGTTGGAACATGCAAGGCAGTACTGACCCTATGACTTACCTTGGAAGCTAAGTTACGGAAAAGCAAACCTAAGTTTATAGCATTTGTAGAGTTACAGAAAGCTTTTGAGTATGTTGACTGGAATACTCTCTTGCAAACTCTGAAGGTGGCAGGAGTAAAATACAGGGAGTGAAAGGCTATGTATAACTTGTACAGAAACCGGAAGGCAGTTATAAGAGTTGAGGGGCATGAAAGGGAAGCAATAGAAGAGAAGGGAGTGAGACAGTGTTGTAGCCTATCCACAATATTATTCACTCTGTACATTGAACAAGCACTGAAGGAAACCAAAGAAAAATTTGGAGTAGGAATTAAAATCCAGGGAGAAGAAATAAAAACTTTCAGGTTCGCCAGTGGATTTGTAATTCTGTCAGAGACAGCTAAGGACATGGAAGAGCAGTTGAACAGAATTGGCAGTGTTTTGAAAGGAGGCTATAAGATGAACATCAACAAAATCAAAATGAGGATAATGGAATGTAGTTGAATTAAATCGGGTGATGCTGAGGGAATTAGATTAGGAAATGAGACACTTAAAGTAGTAGATGAGTTTTGCTATGGCAAGGAAAGCATTTCTGAAGAAGAGGATTTTGTTAATATCGAGTATAGATTTAGTTTCAGAAAGTCTTTTCTGAATGTATTTGTATGGAGCGTAGCCATGTGTGGTTGTGAAACATGGATGATAAACAGTTTAGACAAGAAGAGGATAGAAGCTTTTGAAATGTGGTGCTACAGAAGAATGCTGATGATTAGATGGATACATCACGTAACTAATGAGGAGGTACTGAATAGAATTAGGGAGAACAGGAGTTTGTGGCATAACTTGACTAGAAGAAGGGATCGGTGTGTAGGACACTTTCTGAGGCATCAAGAGATCTCCAATTTAGTACTGGAGGGAAGTGTGGAGGGTAGAAATCTCAGTGGGAGACCAAGAGATGAATCCACTAAGCAGATTCAGAAGGATACGCGTTGCAATAGTTACTTGGACATGAAGAGGCTTGTACATGATAGAGTAACATGGAGAGCTGCATCAAACCAGTCTTTGGACTGAAGACCATAACAACAACAACAACAACTCAGTGACAACAGTACGTATATTGAGCAACTCAGTTTGCAAGAAAACACTTTTTTGAATCCAGGAGAGCCTAAAGCAAATCTCCCATCCACAAGTGAATTTATTTTTTTATTATCCCAGTACTTTCATAAACAAAGGATCAACATTTTTTAAGATTTTATAATCTCAGATTTCTAGTTACTACAAAATTATAGCATAAGAATGTTTGCAGCTCAACTACATCACCAAAAAGCTTAGTGAGTGACAAGCTGTGTTAACAATGCTCCGTACACAAAAGATATACACTATATGATCAAAAGTATCCAGACATCTGGCTGGAAATGACTTACAAGTTCATGGCGGCCTCCATCGGTAATGCTGGCATTCAGAATGATGTTTGCTCACCCTTAGTCTTGATGACAGCTTCCACTCTAGCAGGCGTACGTTCAGTCAGGAGCTGGAAGATTTCTTGGGGAATGGCAGCCCATTCATCATGGAGTAGAGGTATCGACGTCAATCGGTGAGGCATCGCCCAAAGTCGGCATTTCAAAACATCCCAAAGGTGTTGCTCACACTACCACACTTTTGTTGAAATGCAAGGTGATTGACTTGATAACTATTATACAGTTCATGGATGGCTGTAAATACAGCGTATCACTTGCAGTGCCAACTACAGGATCAAGGAAGTGCCTGTATTAGTCTGTCAGAGAACTGGCCACAGATGTAGCTTCATTGCTACGTGAAAAAACTAACTGCCACATGGTGCTACTAACCAATGAAATTTTACAAAGTTGTGCCTCTATAGTAATATAAAGAAAAATACAATAATAAAATAACAGAGTGGAACTTCGATTTTAAATTCTCCGATTTTATGTTTTTCCCAATTCTACACCATACAATCATAGCTAATAATAATAATAATAATGCAGTAGAACTTTGATTTTACATTCTCCGATTTTATGTTTTTTGCTATTCAACACCAAAAATCCATAGCTCCTGTGAAAAATCCATAAGATCAATGCAAAAAATTCCCTGATTTTTACATTTCTTGCTAGTAAGGTTTACCTCGATTCTAAGTTCTTACTCTGTGTCTTGCTTGACTTCATCTCATTTTCTTCGTATTGACATTTCATTTGACTGAACAAGTGGTTCAAAAGACAGGTGGTTCACACTATAGGTGGGAGTGAAATTTAGGGAATATTTTAGGCCTCTGTGGAGAGAGGAGGTGTCGTAATCCATGATTGGTGTTGGCAGCACAACTTGCAATAGTTAGCTTCACCACGCAGTTTGATACAACCACTACTAGGTTGCAGTGATAATGGAAAAACCAAGAGAGTCAACGTGAAGTGTTCCAGACCGTGCCAATACGTGACAAAGGGGCCCACCTACCAACTTCTCTTGTGCCACTTATAACTCAGCCTCATCTTTTTGCATGAGTTTCCAATGTATTGTATTCAGCAACAATATCAACTGTCAACTGTTTAAATTGAAACAGTGAGTCTCAAAGAATATGCTCGGTCATAATCAAGGAAACGTCATCCATTTCAGGCTAGTGAACTCTTATTGGCTAGCAACTTGTTAATCCAATAGCCCACACAACCACCACAACACTATAATACACATAAAATAAGCTCACTTACTGATGTGTGGAGAAGGAGAGTGGCCCATCATCAACAGGACTGCAGGTAGGGGTGGAAGCATTTTGCGAAGTGCTTAAAATATACTTTTCCTGCAGATGAATTGCTATGACAGAGGTGTCGCACAGAAATAGAAAAAGGGTTTTGCCATAGCACATTTTAAAGATTTTTGTGTTCAAATCTGACATGATGCAGGTCCAACAATTGCATACAGTACTCGTGTATATACTTTGCATCACACATTGTAGATTGTAAAGACTAGCAGCAGTGATAGAGGGCATGAAACGAAACTGTAGCACCTGAACTTTCTTTCAAATTTACATTTTACACAGTGTACAGAAATTCACTGAGTCAACTTCTAATAAACTTGTAACTTCGATTGGGGGAGTAAACTCATTTTCTTGAGTCTCTGTTTCTCACATCAAGCGTAAAATAACACTTAAATGGTGGTGAGCTTATGAAATGTGGCTTGTAAGAAAAGCATTAAACAATAACAGCAAAGGTGACAAAGTATGTCATTAAGCAGGTATTTGCATTTATGCTTATGGTTTAACCACATATCTGCTGTGACGTTTTTGGTTTAATTCAACGTGTTCATCAATTTTTGCTTTTTTCCAGGTGAGCACAAAGGACGATCTCTCAGAAATGCATGTTTTGTCATAGAATGTCAGAAAACAGTTTGTTTACCTTGGACCTGGACAACACTTTCAATTTTTTGATGACTTTTTACTTGTTTCACACATTCGTGTTAATCTAAGAACTGATGAAATTCATTACCACAAATTATTGTATAAAGCAAGTCTTGGCGCTAGTTACAACCAGCAATATATGTGGCTTCAGTTACAAACCAGTGAATAGACAGATAAAATCTAAGTGGTACTGTTGAGCCATTAGATCAGTGATTGCCCAAATCAAGTATTTGTGCCACCTGTGGTTCTCGGCTGTATTTTATAATAATATGAATCTAGCAACTAACAACAGAATCAAAAAGCATCAGCTAACATTAAGAGTGTTTTAAGGGTGTAATTTTCCCGTTCAGTAAGAAACAAAAATACTTACAGAGACAGTAATATTTTAATATAAAAAGAATACTAAACAGGCAAGCTTTTGAAATTTTCCCGGCGTATTTCTTCTTCTAATAATTTCCGGATATGCAGCCGGATCCCGTCGACATTCTGCCACGATATTTCGGCCCAGAGACGTCCGGACATCATCAGGTGAGTACACAACTACTGAAGAGCCCAGGTGCAGTCGCGAGATTCGGCATAAATACCGCGACTGCACCTGGGCTCTTCAGTAGTTGTGTACTCACCTGATGATGGCCGGACGTCTCTGGGCCGAAATATCGTGGCAGAATGTCGACGGGATCCGGCTGCATACCCGGAAATTATTAGAAGAAGGCAAGCTTTTGCCAAAGCCCTCTTTCTAAAGTTAACAACACACTGGCCGTAGTGGCCAGAGAGAGTGGTCATGTATGTGTGAGTTGCGCTTTCATGTATTATCTCCTTTAGAAGAAGCCCTTTTGGCTGAAAGCTCACGCGTGTAGCAGTCTTTTAGTTATGCATGTCTGCAACCCAACATCTCCCCTATTATTGGTGAGTAGCAAAACATACAACCATACAAAACATGAATAAGAGGCATGTCAAATGGTATTGCAACGTCCATGTGTATTAAATAATTAATATGTAGCCTTAAGCCTAAGCACAAAGTGTCAATGGGTATTAAATGTGGCTACATCTGAAATCAGAGAGAGGAATGTAATCCAAATGTAGTTTAAGGTCCAGGTGTTCACAATGATATACCAGCTAAGTTTGCTCAAATTTTAGTTGCTTCATATAAAATAAGTGAATGGCTGGGTACCAAGTAAAAACAGCTTTATATGTGTTCACTATTAAAACCTATATAGTAAAACAAATATGTAAGTGGCATATGGAAACAATTAGATGTTAATTACAATCATAAGTAGTCTTATAACTATATGTTTGGTACAGAACAAAATACTAATTGCTCATGTGTGAAAGTAAATAAATTACTACTATAATTTCCTAACATCAAATATAACAAAAGTACCAAGGTCGAGGAGACATATACAACCAAGAATAATTACAATCCATATATAGCTCAAGATCTAAGTGCTATATATGTGATGATGCATCGAGTAAGATAGCTCACAGTTAAGTGCTTCATATGAGAGAAGAAGTTATTACAACTGAAGAAGTGTTACAATGTTTTGCTTGGAAATGTAATAAAACAATCGTACATATAAGATGTTTGTTCCTCACAATTCATATTCGTTACTTTATTGTTGGAGCTCTAGTTGCGAAACTAGCGTTATAGTGAGTAGTATAGACCTTTACATCAGATCATTAACTAAAGAACCATGATGCTTGTTGACAATGCAAAGACTGATATAAAAGTTGGGCACAAAAGCTGCTGCCAACGGTTGAAATAAGAATTAATCAGTATTCCTAATAGTAAATGGTATAGATTTAGATTTAGGTTTAGATTTACTTTCATTCCAATTGATTCGTAGTGAGGAGGTCCCCCAGGATGTGGAACATGTCAGAAGAACAACTATACATGACAAATATTTACAACTAAAACAAATAAGCTAATGTACCATTCCACAGGTCCCAAGTGGAATGATCATCATTTTTTAATGAACACTATATGAAAGAGTCATTTTACAAATACCAATACACTGAATTTAAAATAAAAAAGTTTTTTATTTATTTATAAGGTAATAAACATGGAATGGTTCAAATGGCTCTGAGCACTATGGGACTTAACAGCTGTGGTCATCAGTCCCCTAGAACTTAGAACTACTTAAACCTAAGGACATCACACACATCCACGCCCGAGGCAGGATTCAAACCTGCGACCGTAGCAGCCGCAGAGTTCCGGACTGCGCGCCTAGAACCGCGAGACCACCGCGGCCGGCCAAACATGGAATACAACTACCATAATACTTATTTACAATGAACACATTACTGCACTGAAATGGTGCAGAAGTTAGATTGTACTTACACACACACACACACACACACACACACACACACACACACACACACACACACACACACACACATTTTCAATGAACACATTACTGCACTGAAATTGTGCAGAAGTTATATTGTACTTATATACAAATCAGTTGGTTTTACTGAGAAACTCATCAATGGAGTAGAAGGAGTTGGCCACCAATAAATCCTTTAGGCTTCTCTTAAACTGAATTTCATTGGTTGTTAAGCTTTTTATGGATGCTGGCAAGTTATTGAAAATGTGTGTTCCTGAATAATGCACACCTTTTTGTACAAGACTAAGTGACTTTAAATCCTTGTGAAGATTATTCTTCACAAGGATGATTCCATGAATTGAGCTGTTGGTTTGAAAAAGTGATATATTTTTAATGAAAAATTTCATTAAGGAATAAATATATTGGGAAGCAGTAGTTAGTATCCCTAGTTCCCTAAACAGGCTTCTGCAGGATGTTCTTGAGTTCACACCACATATAACTCTTACTGCACGTTTTTGTGCCCGGAAAACTTTAGCTTGGCTTGATGAATTACCCCAAAAAATAATCTCATATGACATTATGGAATGAAAGTAAGCATTGTACGCCAGCCTTTTCATTTTTATATCCCCTATGTCTGACAAAATTCGCATTGCAAACAGAGATTTGTTAAGATGCTTCAGCAGTTCTGTGGTGTGCTCCTCCCAGTTGAATTTATTATCAAGCTGTAATCCGAAGAATTTAACACTGTCCACTTCTTCTATCTTCTTGTCATCGTATGTTAGACATATACTCGTGGGACACCCCTTACAAGTTCTGAACTGCATGTAGTGTGTTTTTTCAAAGTTTAGTGACAAAGAATTGGCTAGGAACCAGTGATTAATGTCCACAAATATTTTATTGGCTGATCTTTCTAAGGTAGGTACTACATATAAAATTATCATCATCATCAGTTGAGTTCTATGAAATATTATGACAATATATGCAGCAGATGATAAGTGTAATCCACTGGAATATATGTGTATACATATGACAAATTTATATTATAGCTCATTCTAGGTGCTATTACCAATATCTTGACAAGTAACAGTTACTGTCAGTCTTGGGCCTTATCCAGTTCATGCATTGAAAATGACAGGGGTTTGCATGTGGAAATATTGGACTTTTGACAGATTTATCCAGCTGTATTCTTGCTTGTTATTTGAGCATACAACGAGAAGCTTAACTTCTCCTTGGGCAATATGTTGAATGTTATAGTCTGCATCATCACTTCCCCATCAAATTATTCTTTCTGAAGCTTTTCAGCATGCTGCACAGACTGTGCCCACACTACAGGTGGGATGTTGTCTACTGCCTCATACACAAGCAGTTCAGTGAATGTTATCTTAAATTTTTTTTTTTTTTTTTTAATTTTTTTTTTTTTTTTTTTTTACCTCCCACATAGCCTTATCCTTTGTCCAAATTAATTCCTTAGGGCTACATTGGCAGTGACACATGGGTAAACGCAAAATTATGTGGTCCCATTCACATGCAAGGAAGTCAAGTTTGTACCTTCTGTCATGTGACTTGTATCAATTAACAAGCTGCAGGAGATCAGCGAGAGTCTGGTTTATACTGTGCTTAATATTTTTATTTTTAAGCCAGGGAAAAATATCACTTTTCTGGTGTTTATACTTGATGTTTTCTCTGTAACAGTTGCATGATCACTGGCAATGACCAACATTGAAGCAAGGTATGACAAGAATTGTGAATCACGTCATGAAACT
Organism: Schistocerca serialis cubense; assembly: GCF_023864345.2. Taxonomy (NCBI): domain Eukaryota; kingdom Metazoa; phylum Arthropoda; class Insecta; order Orthoptera; family Acrididae; genus Schistocerca; species Schistocerca serialis. The sequence goes on from NC_064646.1 coordinate 125,211,816, forward strand.
GACAGTGTTCATTTCCGAATGGTAGTCACTGCTGCTTTGTCACTTCTTTGAACTAAAAACTCTCTTCTTAACATATCAAGAACCAACATCTTTTTAAATTCTTTACATTGACAAAGTGCTTACCATTGAAGCTAATTTTATCGTGCATAACACGTTTTTGTGATGTCGGGCATTCATCATTCACATGGAGCACTTTAAAACATCGTTGTTAAAACCATCCATTCACCCATTTGTGTTACAGGTTCCTTGTGATTTTGATGCTTTCCAGGCGATATGAAACCAACTTTTTCTATGGTTCCTACACCTCTGACACTTTCATTTATAATTCTCTTGCTGACACCACATGGTTCTGAAGTCCGTTCTTGTGTCTTCATATGTCAACAATAGGAGACCGGCTTTCAAATTCACATTTGAAAAAGTTATAAATGTGGTAAATAATCTCCCTTGCCTGGTTGTGAAGCACTTTACATTTATTGCCATCACCTGGCTTTTTTTTTTTTTTTAATTGCACTTAAACATTTACAGATACACACTCACACCTATACTGCTACAAGAAAACAAAAAAAAGAATACAAAAAGAATCTGAAAGTTGAATGAATAATTCGTCCTTCTCAAAGTACAGCAACAGTGCAGCATGTAGAAGTGAGTTTCTCGCTGTCTAGCTGTAACTTGCTGCTAGCCGCTTGAAAAGAGAATGAATATTATTGGCTGCCAGTGGCTAGTGGAGGGGGGATGTGCAGAATGCCTGAAAATTGGGTCGCCTCCTAACATAACGCGGACTTTAATGCTCGAATTCCTTCTGGTAAACCTCCCCAGACAGGGGGTTATAGGTGACTTTTCCAAACTCTCCCCATTTCCTAAACATCACCAGTCCTTTTTATTTACCCCTCTTCCTTTCCCTGAGGCCTTTTTGGGATAAAGCTTGCAAATTTCAGTACCTTCATATGTGTGTTCTCCTGCAGCTCAGTGAGCAGATTTTTTATCAATCCAATAACATTATACATCTTCAAACAGTTATTATTGTCACTGATAAATTTAGATATTTTATTATTCAAATCTAGTTTTTCCTGATGTGAGTCAGAAATGTGTTGCTCTATCATGGTATTAGTTACATCTAACTTGAGATTTGCTTGAGCAATAGCTTGCCCAACCTCAACCCCCTGGGCATCTATTTTTACATTTAAATCAGACTTGATGTGACCCATTTTCTCACTGGCCAAACTGAGCTTACCATTTAAGTCAGTACTCTGGACATCAATATAATCTATCTGAAACCTTTGAGTATCTCCAGGGTTCTTCCATGTATACAACCTTCTTTCATGATTCTTGAACCAAGTGTTAGGTATGATTTTCATACCTAACTGCTTTTGATGTGTTATTTAGTTGTCCAACTTAGCACTTAATTGTCCAGTTTTGAAAAGATCTTTTAAATGTTCTTCCTTTTTTGGTCAGCATTGGCCTCAAAATAAGAAAAACTTCTGAACACAAAATAAATTTCAACACAAAAGAAGAAAATAAAAATAAATAAAAAAATTCAATGTAGTTAGTTGTGCAGCTCACTGTGTTTCAATGCTAACAGTAAGCGACATTGATGCACTTTATAAGACCAGACTTTTTTTAGGTGTTTATACTGTTACGTTCTGCACCGTTGCTGGGAATCTAAGGAACATAGTCATCACTCTCAGTAATTTTCAGCCACTAGTCTTCCAACTGTTTCTTTTCCAGTCTACTTAGTCTCAAGTTAGCTTCAATTTTTGTGTATTCTAGATTGTCCCAGTTTGTGGACTTTGTTTTCTATTTCTTCTATTTTATTGCATAATTATCTAAGTATGCCCACATGTTTTCTTCTGTGGACACATCACATAAGTGTTACAGAGATGCTTCAGGAACTCAAATGGGAACCCCTGGAGGGAAGGCCATGTCCTTTTTGGGAAACATTATTGAGAAAATTTAGAGAACCAGCATTTGAAGCTGACTGCCAAGCAAATCTACTAGACAGTAGTTTTTCGCTCACTATTTGCGAGTGGAACTGGAGGAGAAATGACAAGTAATGATACAGAGTACCCTCCACTACACACTGTGCAGTTGCTTCCGGAGTTTCTATGTAGATGTACTGTGGTCCTATTTTTGAGTGACTGAAATGATGCTGTGGTCCTGTTCCTTTGAGTACATAACACAAACATCACTTATTATGGATGTTATAGTCCTTGGCTGAACCCATCTGATGATAGACATGCAGTTAAAAACTGTTGCTATTCTTTATGAACAGAAGCATAGATATGTAACAGTCTCTGAGTTTGATCTGTTTCCAATATAGCAATGAGACAATATCACAGTTTGTCAGATAAATGATGCCTCATCATCATTTGACTAAGATAGCTATTACAGCTGTGTTGTGTCGTGCCCATAGCAGCAAATGTAATTCTGATCTGGGACGAGAAGTTCTCAATTTTTATGCAGGTCGTTGAAGTAGACTGTAGGGCTAATGGTTTGCATTTGGTAATGTTGTGCAGCACTGTTGTGATGGCTACATATTCAATCCTTTTTAGTTTCCAAAGCTATTGATGGTGTCCCCTAATTTGTGGAAACTCATGTTATTAAAATTAACAGACAGTTTTCGTTTTAACAAGTATATTTCAAATAGCATAATAATTGCAGTCAAGGAAGAAAAACTAAGAATTTAATTTTTTAAATGTTTACTTTCATCCCAAACAAATTATTAGTAGTAAAAACATCACTCACAGTCTCTGCCATGTATTTAGATATGTATCATGAACTACATGGCTAAATGTCCAAGTTGCTGACTGCTTTCAGCTTACCTCAGAACTTTAAGTGGTTTTTCTTTGTATCTTAGTCCCAAGCAAATGGCAGCATGGTTTAGCACAACACATTCATTTTGTAGGCATCTGAACACGCAAGGATCTTGACATTCTCCACTATAGCAGGCATGTTTATCATCACAGTTGCTATTGTCTGTAAAAGTAAAAAGACTTTTTAGCTTGTACATAGAACTGTAAGTCTAGAGAAATGGTTATTGTAGCACTTTTCCATTATTGCCAAGTCATATTTTCTGAGTATAGAAATTCAGTACCTCATCTTGATTGTTTCTTTATATTTTAGGTATGTGAAGAAAAATGTGACAAAAATAATTATGAGACAGAACTGATGGCAAAAATATACCTTCAGTGGACAACATTTTTGGTACTGCTGATAGAAACACTGGCCTAACATTTGGAGCTATTACTTCCTTACTTGGTGAGAAGAAATGTGGAAGAAATAAAAAAGAGAGGCAAGTCACTGCAGTACAAGAGGGATCCACCTATTATTAGAATGAGGAAGACAACAGGTGAGGCCTTCTCATGTTGCTGTCTGACTGACCTGCCATTCTTTTTTAATTGTTCTCAACCTACACCTATCTTCTCAGTAAGTAAGGAAGTAATAAACGCAAATGTTACACCAGTGTGTGTCTTATCAGCAGTACTATAAATTTTGCCCCCTGAAGGTAAGTATTTGCTAGAAATTCTGTCTCAGAAAAATTTTAGTTTTCTCAAAGGAATTTTGCTTTGGAACATTGTACATAGTTAGGCAAAAAATTGCTGAATTGATTTCCTTGGAAAGAATGTAGCAGTGATTTGAAATTCATAACGTTTAGTAATTTTAACTACCTGCACTGAGAATGATCTTCAGATATGACAACATGTTTCTAAATCACAATAAGCACAATAAAGAACACCAATAAAAGCCACTTACTGGTGGAATGAGTGATATGCCCTTCCTTTTTTATCTTCGTGAACATATATCTCTCTCTCCTTCCCCCAGAAACTAATAGCTCTGAAAACTATGATAAAGAGAGCTGATTACTTATGATGATGATGAGTCCCATACTTCTTTACAGAGCGTAGGGGAGCAACGCGGAAGACCCGTGCCGCCTTACTAGGCAAGGTCCTAGTGGAGGTGGTTTGCCATTGCCTTCCTCCGACTGATTACTTATAAATAATGAAATTATTAACATGAAAGAAAGCCATTCTTGTTTACACAGCCACAATTACGTCCTCTTTGTATGTTAGATGCTCTATAGTGAAATGTTTGTCTGTTTATCTAAAGTAAAATTCAGCTGAGGTAACTGTTTAATTCCATGGTGGCTCGTGCAAAATTTTACAAATGTGCTATAGTATTACAAAAATAAACAGGTTGTCTTTCACTCCATCATCATGATAAGTGTAGATTAATATTGGTGCAATATTAGCTTTGCAAATGCAAAAATATCAAGTATGTTCTTTATACACTCCTGGAAATTGAAATAAGAACACCGTGAATTCATTGTCCCAGGAAGGGGAAACTTTATTGACACATTCCTGGGGTCAGATACATCACATGATCACACTGACAGAACCACAGGCACATAGACACAGGCAACAGAGCATGCACAATGTCGGCACTAGTACAGTGTATATCCACCTTTCGCAGCAATGCAGGCTGCTACTCTCCCATGGAGACGATCGTAGAGATGCTGGATGTAGTCCTGTGGAACGGCTTGCCATGCCATTTCCACCTGGTGTCTCAGTTGGACCAGCGTTCGTGCTGGACGTGCAGACCACGTGAGACGACACTTCATCCAGTCCCAAACATGCTCAATGGGGGACAGATCTGGAGATCTTATTGGCCAGGGTAGTTGACTTACACCTTCTAGAGCACGTTGGGTGGCACGGGATACATGCGGACGTGCATTGTCCTGTTGGAACAGCAAGTTCCCTTGCCGGTCTAGGAACGGTAGAACGATGGGTTCGATGACGGTTTGGATGTACCGTGCACTATTCAGTGTCCCCTCGACGATCACCAGTAGTGTACGGCCAGTGTAGGAGATCGCTCCCCACACCATGATGCCGGGTGTTGGCCCTGTGTGCCTCGGTCGTATGCAGTCCTGATTGTGGCGCTCACCTGCACGGCGCCAAACACGCATACGACCATCATTGGCACCAAAGCAGAAGCGACTCTCATCGCTGAAGACGACACGTCTCCATTCGTCCCTCCATTCACGCCTGTCGCGACACCACTGGAGGCGGGCTGCACGATGTTGGGGCGTGAGCGGAAGACGGCCTAACGGTGTGCGGGACCGTAGCCCAGCTTCATGGAGACGGTTGCGAATGGTCCTCGCCGATACCCCAGGAGCAACAGTGTCCCTAATTTGCTGGGAAGTGGCGGTGCGGTCCCCTACGGCACTGCGTAGGATCCTACGGTCTTGGCGTGCATCCGTGCGTCGCTGCGGTCCGGTCCCAGGTCGACGGGCACGTGCACCTTCCGCCGACCACTGGCGACAACATCGATGTACTGTGGAGACCTCACGCCCCACGTGTTGAGCAATTCGGCGGTACGTCCACCCGGCCTCCCGCATGCCCACTATACGCCCTCACTCAAAGTCCGTCAACTGCACATACGGTTCACGTCCACGCTGTCGCGGCATGCAACCAGTGTTAAAGACTGCGATGGAGCTCCGTATGCCACGGCAAACTGGCTGACACTGACGGTGGCGGTGCACAAATGCTGCGCAGCTAGCGCCATTCGACGGCCAACACCGCGGTTCCTGGTGTGTCCGCTGTGCCGTGCGTGTGATCATTGCTTGTACAGCCCTCTCGCAGTGTCCGGAGCAAGTATGGTGGGTCTGACACACCGGTGTCAATGTGTTCTTTTTTCCATTTCCAGGAGTGTATGTTCATGATTTTCACTGTGTGTGTGTGTGTGTGTGTGTGTGTGTGTGTGTGTGTGTGTGTGTGTGTGAGAGAGAGAGAGAGAGAGAGAGAGAGAGAGAGAGAGAGACAGACAGACAGACAGAGACAGAGATTGATTTTTCTTTCTTCTTCTTCTTCTTCTTCTTCGTTTTTTTTTTATAAATATGTCCTAATTCTTTCACTCCCCTTGTATGCCACACATCAGGTCCTAAATAACAAACGTGCAAAGCAAAAAAATGCATTGCAAACCCTTTTCATTCTCTTTTGTAGTAAATTTACTCTTATACTTGCATTTGTTTATACCACCTACCTATAGCTTTTTGACTTACAACAATAGTAATCATAACTAAATTGAATACATTAATTTTACATATATAAACTGAACTACACAAATCTTAAAATTAGTACTTTGACACTGTGGTGGAAAAAAAGGGTAGCAGCAAGTTTCAAAACCGAACCAGCGAAATGTCAGTTGGGGCAGTTGACACTGTGTAACAGCACTGATATGCGATCTACTGCTCAAAAATCCTTCATACTTAACTCGTAAATCTTTAGAGAAGATTTTACCTTTTCCTACAGCTGACTCAGGTGAAATATTGTAGGAACTTGAAAGTGGGCATATACCTGCTTCTACTCCCATAGTTTTGAGACAAACTGGTGAGCTCCACCCCATGCCATCACCTTTTTAGATTTAAATGTAGAGTAGGTCTACCTAACTCTTTTACTCTCACTGTCTCCACCACAGATGTACTGAAACAGGGCCTCTTAGCAGATCATCTACCAAATTTGCCATGTTGCTTTCACATTACTTTAGACACACTTTCAAAGAAAAATACTGGCTTGGTGCTGTGAACAACATAGCATTCATAGTGTCAGAAGGAGTGACATCACATCAGAGCATGCACACTTGAAAGTAAACAGCTGCATTTCTCCTCTGAGTTGATCATAGTGTGGCTATCATTTCAGCACTCAACACTGGATTTTAGTTATCATGGAGAGCATGTTACGAAACATGTTTTTGTTTGCTTTATTTGCATACCAGCATGTATTCAAAGAGAAATGCTATAATTTTAATGCAATTTCCAGCTCACATTCATAGATAAATGGCATAATTTTAGAGAGATATTTATAGTGTGCTGCAGCACATTAGCACATGATCACTGGCCATCACAGGTTAAATTATAAAGACACAAATTGGCCTGTTAATACATACTTTAACAGACCAAAGAACTAAATACTGCCAACAGAAACCAATGTAAGTAGAAAATACTATTCCTACTTTTCAAATGTGTAATTTCCTTCCTCAGAGGAGAAACAGGGAGTGGTTGTGTTAAGTTGGAAATGAGTGGCAAGTCACCCAGACCCCAACTTTAGAGGGATGCTCTTAACATGACAACCACAAACAGGATGAGAAAAGCAATAATTCAGATCATATTATTGTTTTTACTATAAACCCAAACACAATGTGGCCACACAATTGGATACCAGTGGAGTTATTTTTGTTTATCAGTCAGTGTTTTAAGTCATTTCCTGGCAGTCTTACTATGCTGTAATAATAACAGTCTTGATGGATGATTCTCAACAGGGGCAAAAATGACGCCACAGATGAACTCGTTACCATTGATTCTATATACTGTAACACTTTACATGGCATTCCCTTTCCATGGATGGGATCTTATCTTTATAATGGAAAGCAGAGAATCCGATTCCTACTTCATAGGAGTGAAACAAAATGGGTCAAGAACAAATATGGTACACTGGGAGGTTACATACTAGATCCACTGTAATTCCAGGCTGATATAAATGATGACTATCTAAATACAGTGAATGGGAAGAAAGAGGATCAAAGTGTTTGAGATGTGGTACTATTCAAGGATGCTGAAAACTAAGTGAATGTATAACATAAGAAATGATGAAATATCCAGGATGGAATATGACAGTATTATGAAAAGGATAGTTGTTACTCACCCTTCATCATATAGCAGAGAAGCTGAGTCACAGATGGGCACAGCAAAAAGATTGTCAGAATGTAAGGTTTCAGTCAACAAGACCTTCATCAGAAATAGATAACATACGCATGTGTGTGCACACCTCTCTCTCTCTCTCTCTCTTTCACACACACACACACACACACACACACACACACACACACACACACACACACACACACGACTACAGTCTCTAGCTACTGAGGCCAGCCAGAGACTGTGGTCATGTGTGTGTGAGTGAGTTGCATTTAAGTGTGTGTGTGTGTGTGTGTGTGTGTGTGTGTGTGTGTGTGTGTGTGTGTGTGAGTGACCTATTTTGGATCAAGGCCTTGTTGGCCAAAGCTTACTATCTGACAGTGCTTTTGTTGTGTTTAACTGTGACTCAGCATCTCCGCTATAAGCTGAGTAGCAACCATCCTTTTCATAATGTTGCTGTAAGTAATGATGAGGTTATTCGCAGAATAAGAAGGGAAAAAATTGTAGAAAAGAACTAGAAGAGGGGAGTAGTGTAACAGATTGGTATGAACTAAGTGTAGAATGTGAGTCATCATTTTACTAAACAAACTGACAGATCGTGTACTAGGTATGTAAGTGCCTACTATTGCAACTTTTATTCACCACTTACTGTAACTGTGTTATATGCAATTGGAATGTGGTACATGTATATCAATAGTATTGACTGTGTCACTAGGGATCTCAACGAGTATTATATTTTTACTGCACAACAGTTAGTTATTTTTTTAATTTTTAGTTTTTTACAGGAATTCTTGTATTATTCCTGCTTTCATGTTAACCATTTTTGTTGCCTCTTGGCACAGTTTTGTATTTACAGTACATCATTGACACAGTAATATGTCATCCACAATGGATATACTGAAAGTAATGTTTTCTACTAGTTTCATCTTTTGTTACTTTTTGGGATCCTTATCCTGTTATTTCATAGAGTACTTCCAACAGGCTATCCCCTCCCTCCTCCCTTTTCCTGTATACTCCTTAACCTTACAGGTTATTTGAATGATGCGGTGCACCCCTAAGGCAGCTCTTGTATGCACTTCCTTACTAAGCTCAGATGCAACAATCATAATATATTAAATGCTGTTTGTTTGTATAATATCTGAGAGGCCACACCAATGGATCCTTTTTTATAAAGCTCAGATGCTACAACTGGCCACACTGATGGATCCTTTTTTATAAAGCTCAGATGCTACAACTA